>NW_028262402.1:11810000-13060000 GCF_047370975.1 Nipponia nippon
AGTAAAAGAGGATATTACTCTGTGAATTAAAACACTAAGCCTTTGGTGGAGAATTAAGTGGACATTTACTGTCCCTGAGGTTCATGTTCGTTGCACAAATATGACCTTACTCACAAGAAAAAAAATATGCTGAGCTTAAATATTGCTCCAGTTTTCCATGTTTTAAAATTATCCCATCTTGTTTGATAATCATAACGTCAGCACAGCAAAGTGGTGGTTCTCAGCAATCATTGTGGTGACACAATTGTTTTCATTAATTCTCCAAAGGGCACTGATGTAAGCTATTAGAGGCAAAGAGAGAGGCAGGAAGGCCGCCATCTCCAGTGGAAAAAAGGCACATAAGACTAACATCTGGTGGTGGCAGTCTGTCAAACTGAGGAAAGTTAATGTCAAGAACAGATGCTCTGCAGTTTCTCACTGTTATTTTTGCATGATTATTCCCAGGTGTTGGTGCATACTGAGCAGTAGCCTTGCTGTTTATCACACGAGAGTTTCCAATATGAGAATGAAAATCTAAATCTGAGGAAGGTTATTTACATAGATGCTCTCTTTATACACATAGTCAAAGGGCTTCAAAAAAAGACAGAAATATTCAAGCAATATTTTCTTCATTCACCTAATTCCAAGAGCTTTTAAGAGCTGATTAGTGACAAAGGCTACAAAGCTGGAGTGTTATTCATGGCAGCTTTCCACAGCCAAGTGTTTGATTGCATCAGAGCACTATGGCTCTTAGTAGTAGAAAGCTCACAGAAAATGAAGAATGCCTGCCAAGCAATGTAGTCAGTGCTCCATGAAGTGCTCCTCTATCCCAACATGAAAAAAAAAAAAAAAAAAAAAAAAAGATGGCTGCATAACATTAGTCAGTATGAGGAAGAGGGCATGGAAGGGAGAGGAAATATTGTCCTAACTAGAAACAGGCAAGACTTTCTGAAAAACAGGATTCTCCTTCAGTTCCCCAGGCATTTTACATGCTGGAATTAAGTTCTGCTCATCAAAACTCATCTTCTTGATGCTTCTAAAATTGTGTCTGAAAATTAACATTTTGTGTCCTTTGTACACAATTTCGTGACAAGCAGGAGAGATTCCAGTGGGTAATGCTGAGCTCACAGAAGGCATACAGATTTCAGGGGACTTCCCAGATCAGCGAGTGCCCAACATCATACTATTGTAATCAGCCGTATCATATTCCCATTCCTGCAGGAATGGGAGAATTTTAAGTCTTTATGGGACAGAGTCTCTCAGGTACTCCTGTGGAACACTCACCTGAAAGAAAGAAGAGCAAGATACCAGGAACACCTATAGCCCTATTTGACACAGTACTAATCTGACAGAAGTGGATTTACAGTGGTATTCAGAATGAAATCAATTTTCACAGAGATTTATGTGGATAACTTTTGGTCATATTATCAAGTGGAAATATTCTGTATCTATGTATTTCATTCATTTCAACTTTGAAAACTTTGAGAGGGTAGGTATCTTAAATGTGAAATATTTCTGTCATAAATCACAAAATGCAAACTAGAAAATAGCTGCCATGCAGCCAGGCCACGTGATATGAACCATCAAAGTGTCCTATCACATGTATAACCATGAATGTATGTGTAGTTCCACCTCATTAATGAAGGTATATCTTTCAAGATATATCTCAATGGTGACATAGTCTACCAATCTAAGACCAAATGGAGTCATGCACTACTGCAGTGTCACCCACCAAGTGACTTTGAAATGTACACGCCAAAGGCCATTTAATCCATCTATCCAAATACAGCCTGGAGAAAGGCAGACGAGTAGGTTTAAGGCTCAGGATAAGCCCTTCCAAGAAAGCACTGCTTTTTAAGTGGAGAAAAAAATCTACTGTAAGCATTCCCAGTGGGAACATCTGCATTAGTAGAAAGAATGTGGAAAGAAGAGCCGAATCCTATTATGGGATATACCTAAAAAACAAAGCCTGACCCTTTGCAAAACGAAATCCTTCCGTAAAAAAAAGACACCAACATAAGGACTGAAAGGAATAAGAAACCTCCAACCTTGGAAATGGCATTGAAATGTTCTTTAGAGTTATGAATTAATACTTCACAGAATCACTATGCCTGAAATGAAAAACAGGAAATAAAGGAATTCAGCCCTATATGGAAGTTTTGCTTTCTCCAAATTGCTTTCTCTAGATTTTTAAGGTGAAAGGGAGATTACCTTGTTTTTATATAAAGCACGCTTGCCCTAACTTAATTTTCTAAAGCAACAGTGACCCCAGAAGACCTCATTCTGAGACCACCCTGAGACCAGCATCATAAATCAGAAGTAATTCTAACAAAATCAATGAAACTACTTTGGAAGAAAACAAATGTGGGAGAATGTGACACGTAAAAAAAATGTTTGTGTGCTCAGGAGTGTGTCTGCATTTCTAGGCATCTCATTGATCTTTAAATCTCTTCTTGCTACAAACCTTGCCCCACAAAGAATTTACACATCTAAAAACTAAAGCTATTCCTTCATATTCTACCATGTAATAGAAATTACCCCTATGAAGAATCTCCATTTCATCTGAAAAATCTCAATTTAATCTCAATTCAGTACTTCTTGCATCTAAATTCACATAAGAGGCCACTCAGGAGCGTTTTGACACCATACTTAGCAGAAATATGTTTTGTTTTCTTAAATAAACTAGTATTAATTCTGAGATGAGAAGGATTTAATTATACCTTTGAAATACTGGTCATTACCTAAAGATATTTTATTTATTAAAACCCACGCTTATGATCTAACAAAGGCATTTTTGGCAAACAAACATTCTATATCAAATTGTTGGAAGAGAAGGTCAGTGCCATGAAGGACATGCTTAGAAAATAGCGAAGAAATACTAGAAGACATGGATGTAGAAGAGAATTTTGGCCACAAGACAGACATATCTATTATAAGCCTTACATTCAAAATACAGGAAAGTAAGAGGTACTAAGGAAGTTACTTATTTTGGTCAACTTCGTTGAGAATCACAAAAGCTTGCACATAAAAAAAAAGGATGAAGGAGATTCAGACTGCCTAAATTTCATCCAAATTTTAGACTTAAAAACCTATGTTTGAGAATAATAAAAAAATACGCTTATGCTATACAAATATTGTAGTATGGATGAAAAACATGATGTGTAATTGTGTTGAACTGAGTAACGCAAGTAGCATATACTTGGAGATTCCCAGTATTTCCTACTCTTAAAATGAACTTCTCCAATCAACTGAGTAGTTGGAGAGAAAGGAAAAAAAAAAGGCAAGCAGAAAGACATGCTAATACTAACAGAAGCTGACACTTTTTCCCCAGTAAATCAGCAAATCACTCACATCTGGAATAATTTAAATATTCTGAATATTTGTTATTAAGCAAAAAAATCCACTTAAAACTTACTATGCTACTAATCTTTTACTACAAGGAACAAGGAAAAAACTCCCCCTTGTATTCAAGATCTCTGTGCCACTCCCATCAGCTGCTGAAACAGCACACACAGTCCTGCAAACTCACTGTCTTTTGACAGTTACATATTCCTTCTACATGCAGACCTCCAGACCTCCTCAGACATTATGTGACTGTATCTATGGCACCTCCACAGATATGATAATGTAAATATTTTTTTAGGACAGCATTAATATACAATGAAGACCATGATGAAAACTTAAAGCTTTGAGTAGGGTCTAATGCAGAAACAATGCTGCTAAACAACAGGCAAGCAAAATTCCTTGTCCTCTCTTTTATCTTCTATTCTACCTCAGATGCTTGGGATTTCCCAAAGCCATTCACTCATTTTACTGTGGGAAAGATTAGCATTTGACAGCTGCCAGCGATATCCTTCTGCCAAAGGCTGCATCTGTGAAAAACTGTATGTCAACTCTTAACGTTTGGCAGAGTCCTGGGAGGATGCCCAGATCACCACCTGCAAATTTCTAGTGAAGACATTTCTCCTCTTTCAGCCCAAGAAAATCGTATTCATTGAGGTAATTTTGTCCATAGGTCTCTGGAACACTTTTCGCCATTGAAATTTGATTCCTCCTGGTCAGCTCTTCAGCCTGCACTTCCAAACTTCTCTTTAGTCAGCCTGGGTGCTTTGCTAAGCTTTAATACAGAATAAACAAGCACCGCAATTCGCTAAAGATACCTGTCCTGTCTAGAGAGATACACTGTATTCCACAGTCAAGAAAGGAATTTCTCTGAACCGTTTGGGTTTAGACAGAATGTGCATAAGACGATCTCCAGTACCAGATGGTCTCATGCGACTGAATACAGAAAAAATGGAGGCACAACCATTTGCTGGTAAGGGTTAGGTACTGCTTTATTGAGTTCTGTGATGCTTTAGAAGCTTTTCATTATAAAGAAAAAAGTTTTTCATTTTAAAGATGACAATCGCCTCTTTTTCTTCCCAAGTTTCTGCTACACTCAACCTTTCAAGGTTCTGAACCTTAAAAAAGATAAGGTATTTGGTTATGGAAATGTCACAGCATTATTAATAAATGGTACCCTGAAGTTGCCAATGCTTATTTCTAACAGGTGTGAGACTTTGACCCAGGAACGAAGCTATGCTTGTTCTATCACATGTCAAGACAGAAACTGACCATGGAAGATTTTCCCACTTTGAACTGTATATAGGAAGATAACGGATAATTTAACTGCACCATGACTGAACACATTTAACTGTTACATTTCAAGTTTTCATTCTCGATGTCCAAGCAAATCATGCCACAACCCCATGACCCCGCAGCAGAAGTTCTCCATTACCAAAAGATGGTTTCAGTTAGTCAATGATGTGACTGCAGTCTGGTGGAACAGCTGCCTTTTCAGGCATTCTGGAGTGCAGGGTCATAGAGAATCAATATAACTTTGTAAGTTTTTCCAGGAATCCACAATGTATAATCCAGTGGCAAACAAGACTGAGAAGAGAAATGGCTTCTTTGCACCTCTTCAACTTTCTGCATGTCAAGGGCCTGTCACTAGGTTTTTGTTGCCTTTTACCCACTTGCCAACTACTCTACCTTGCGAGTGCGAAGTTGTGTACGTTACGATTCAGGCTGTTGCTTCCTCAACTAAATAAATTTTTGTTGAGAAAAAACAACTAAACTATTAATTTCTCTTCCAAAAGCTTGTCAAAGAACCTCTATAATTCTCAGAAGCAGAACTGAACTTCCTTGATGGTCTATGTATACCAAGAACTTTTAGTTGCCTAACTGCATTCTTACGGATGACGGTTTTTTGCACATTCTGAAAATTCTTCATTTGACTTTATGGCCCTGTATTTATCAATGACTACAGACCCCAAAATTTTTAATTTAGCTAGCCCTTAGGCTTCTTAGGCAAGACAGGTGGATCTTCGGTTAATATATTCCCGTATTATAGCCCTAGGTCTCCCACTTGGGCTTTTCATTAGGGTGTAGGATCCCATATCAGCTAGTTTTTCTCTATATTTCTTAGATCAACTTCATGGTATTAGCTACAAACACTACCAAGTGTGTGATACTGTGTCCTAATTTTATTTAAAGAACAAGACGGTATTATTACTTTTAAAAATGGGACATACACATTCATGATTATTTAGCAAGTCACTAAAGGAAACACTTGTAAAATGACCTTTCAGCTTTCCTTTTTACTGTGATAGTTCAACTGAAAAAAGAGCTGAAGCATTATTATTTAGCTGTCGCTGCAACCACCTGCTGTTGAATATCTATAGTTAATAATAAAAATAAAATCTTTATTCTTAATTACTGTTTGAGGTATTCACACTATCTCAGGGAAAGCCAATTTACTGTGAGCAATTTTTTTCTCTCAACTGGTGTACACCTTTACTCCGGTGTAAATCCAGAGTAGTTCCACTGATGCATAACTATGGACAGAATTTGGACTGTAGTGTTTGTTTTACCAGGGAGAAAAGTAATTAGCATTTCAAATAATTTTTCAAGAGCTCTAAAAAACTTCTGAAAATAATACATGTACAGTGAAGATTTTTAAGAGGAAAATAATCCTTGGGAAGACGAAACCAATAATAACGACTCTCTCCAAATTGTTTTGGGTTTTTTTCCCCCTCTTTCTAAACTGAACATGGTACTGATGCAAAGTGTTCGATAATCCTTAACAATAAGACTGAAGGATTAAGCTTACAGTATGAAGGCAAATACAAGAATTGGAGTCGGCAGGGAAGACCTTTCTCAATGTACTTACCTACTTGCCTCAGCTCTGAGGCCATTCAGTTTTGGTAGAGAGGAGAAACCCAGGTTTAGTGTTCTCTTAATTCTCTTTCATGAGAGCATCTACACTATCAGCACCAAATCAGCTGATTACAAGCTACTGAACAGACAGCCAAGTCTTGTCCTTTCTGTGGCTTAGAAGCAGGTCACCTTGAGATCTCTGTTCTCATGTCCCTACCTCAAAGACATTTTTCCCTACTGATTTGCCTTAGTACCTTGGGATCCTTATTAGCATGCTCTCTAAGCACCCAAACACAGACAAAAGTTTACATCTGCAGAGTTTCAGTAAGGGTTCATCAGTCCTGTCTTGCTGAGAAAGAATGGAGGCATGCAAAGGACCAGATTTCACCCAGAAAAATCCCAGACATCATTGTTGAAACACCTTGTGTTTCATTACATCAGTCTAACCTCTAACTTCCTCCTTTCTTACACTGTCTCATAGACTATTTTTATAGTGTAACAGTGTGGTCAACACCTGCTGCAAATGAAGCTTCCTTTCTGTTCAAATAAAGCAAAAGAAATCAGTAGTCCAAGTATTCCACTTTTCATGTGTTATATTCTGCAGTTACTTGCACCTTCTATTCTCTGCTCTGCCCAAATTGTACACATCTTTTCTATTCTATCCACTGAATGATGGGATTCTAACAAAGACAAACAAACAAAAAGAAACATTTTTGTATGCTTGGTAGAAATTCAAATATTTTGCTCAACTGAAATAAAAAAATAAACCTAATCTAAGCTGTCATGAAATCATGAAATGACTCTGGCAGTTCTATCAAACTACACAGACATGTACAGATCCTTTGAAGAAATGAAACTGCAGTTTATCAAGTGTGATTTATAAGCAACACTGATTTAGCTGGGAGATAACACTGCTGTCTAATCATTAGTAGTCAGACAACAGCTATGTGAACACATCAATTATGGGCCACTGCCAAAAGCCCTTGAGATCCCAGAGATTAACAGCCAATCCTCTGTTTTACAAGCTCACATCAAAAAGAATATTAATAAGAGGAGGGGCAATGTGAAAGCTTGTCAGAGTAATTCACGCACTAAAACAAGGCATTTTTCCCTTTGCTCTGCCTTGAACTGGTCCATGAAAAAAGCTGGCATCAGCTACAAAGCACGAAGCTGCCAATTTCTCAGAAAATGTTTTTCATTAACATATGGGAAGTTGTGAAAGGCTGCAAAAGCTCTATTTGGTGGATAAAGGCAACAACTTCTATGCGTTCCTTTCCTGAATGTATCAATTATACAACCTCAGTCATTATTCAGATACTTGGAAATGAACATCCATACACAGAAGCGTGTGATGTCTTTTCTCTCCCTCAAAACCAGAGCTGTTTGCTATTATAAACAAATTAGCCAGCCTTCAAGGCATCCATTTACTCTGTCTCACTAACGACTTAGAAAAACTAAAGTAGAAATACTACCAACTCATCTTCAGGTTCATTTCCGTCTTCAAGTGTGTGGAAAAAAATCCCACAATTGTGCCTTTCTTACTGACTTCTATGCAGGGTGGCTGACTAGAGTTTTACTCTTCTTACATATAAATGAATGGAAACAAGACAACATACCTCCAACGGGAGCAGTTATTCCTCTGTACAAATGTAAACACACCTATTGAGATGGACCTCAAACAACCTGTTGCTGGCATTTTAAATGCAGCAATATTAACTGAATAGTCCTTAAGCTCGGTCCAATCACTGTCCAGCCATCAATTACCCTGTCTGGGCTCTACTCAAGGGTCTAAAAATAGAGAGGTGTCCTACAGCATGGCTGCAGAAAACCTCCGTTCAATTCTACCAATACCGTATTTAAGGGTATGCAATCTGCAAGAGAGAATTTCTTTTGTGTGGACTTTCCAGAGCTACCTTTATATAAGCTATCTCAGGTACTGCCAGCAATTAACCTTTGAGCAAAGAGTGGGCAAGAAGCAGGAACCTTTTAGACTGTCTCTGCTGCCCCAGAGTAATGCCAGTAATGTGAAAATTATACCTTCAGGCACAGCTCCAGAATACATATTCTTTGTCACATGAGCCAGTTTTAAAAGTTTCCACTTTGCTATGGTCTTCCAGACACTCATTCCCTTCACTTGGTTTTACCTGGAGTATTACACATACACATCCTACTAGAGGATGGCATACTGTTAGTCAAATTGACACAGCTAAGAGGGTCATAATCACACATGGAAGAACACACAGGCAGGAAGCATTTCAAGCAGTGGATTCGTATTGTAGAACTGCCCCTTTAGTAAACAGCTGCAGAAAAGAGATGTCAGTCCCAGATTGTTTGCTCAGGTAACCACAGTAATGCTAACTTCCACAGCTTTACTGCTTCAGGGACACCTCTAATGGCAACTTTAACTAAGGGTACAGTCCTGTATTGGTCCTTGTGTTCCTACAGCTGAACAAGTGGACAACTCATATCTGGCCAAAAAAAGATCGCACAACTTGTCTCATGCTTTTGGTGGGATTCATCTTGACATGCCAGTTAGTTATCCAGGGTCCATGGGAAAGTGTGACAGTGACAGCTCAGTTTGAGATCAGTTTCTGCAGAGGTGGAACCACAGGCGTTATAACCACAGTGTACGCTTTGCACTGAAGGGGACAGATGACTCTCACACAATCGTTCTGCCAGCACAGCCACGGAGATGGCAACTGTTGGCAGCGACATGAAACATCTTAAACTCACACTGATGCTTGATAGTTTAATACTGTGTGTGAGAGTCCTTTGCTCTCTTAGGTTTGTGCTTTATTTTCCCATAGCGAAAGCAATGCCTGGAACACACCAGGTGCTTAAAGATCTATCACTTGCAGCTTAACAGCTGACACAATTTTAGAAATACTTTTTATCTTATCCTAGACATGTTTTGGGGATATATCCACTGTTTTAAAAGAGAAGATTCTCTCTGATATACATCCAAAAGGATACGTTGCTCTTACATGTCCAAAAAGAATACCATGCTAGGAGAGCCACACTAAAACATCGCAAGTTTTTAATTTCACTGTATTCTTTCTTTCTATCATTCTATGAAGACTAGTGATTTTGCGATTCAATTGCTTAAAAGCTAACCTGGGAAAACATTTATCTTCCAAAGCAGTATCTTCATAAGCACATCATAAAACAAGAAAGTGATTCAACCATTGTGCAGCTGATGGGGGGGGGGGGGGGGGGGGAGGAGGGGGGCACGGGATTTGGATTGAAAAGAAGTTAAATTTATTAGGAGGCCATATTTTTGTTCAGCTGGCTGGGACAGGAAATTTGTCTTCCAAATGTTCTCTAACATTGTTTTCAAATTTGAATGAACTAATACAAACTAATACCAAATGTGGGACTTAATGCGCCAAGTGACATGAGTTAAGTTTGACAGGAGTGGCCTCCCAGCATGCAGCAAAGTAAAAAGAAAGACTGTTTATCTATTACTAGACTGTATTCAAAACAGGGTCAAGATCTTCTGAATTTCCAACTTAAAGATATCATTTTCAGAAAGCACTGAGCAGTCTGTGTACAAAAATCTGGGACTTTTGAGATGTCTCATACTAGGCAATTAGAGATCTCCTAAATCATAACTGGAAATTTTGATTTAAGAGCATAAACAACTAACATAGCACCTGGATCAATGGGATCCTATTAGAAAAGTGGAGACTTTCGCTAACTCTAATGACTCTCAGACTGGCTCTTACTATGCCTCCTAACTCACTACCAATAAATGCAGGATAAAACAGCAAGTGAAAAGAAACCCTTTCATTATGCAGAGGGCAAGACTTAAATCAATTAACTCATTTTTGGTGGCAATCCTGTACAAATGCTCCACAGCTTCTGCATGGGACAGTTCTCAAGGAAGTGTCAAAATGATGTAGATATGAGTGCTGTAAAACAGGGAATGCATTAGAGTATGATAATTGGATGATAGCCCTAATACAGAGCTCCTGATGATGCACAGCAGCAGAATCTTTATTCCAAACAACACTGGTTACTTTTTAAATTCAGTATTAGAAAGGTTTTCAGCACTGTGTCAGGCTCTAAACACTTATTTGCTTTAAGACAGTGTTAATGACTTAGCTAATCACACGATTTTATAGTTCTATAATGTACTGTGCTGTAAAAATTAAACCACTGTTTATTACACCTCTGCTACCTTTCCTTTCCTTCTTATTGGACTGACTCTTAAATGGGTTAAAGCAAATACTGTACTACAATAAAACATAAAAAGCACACTGGTTGACAAGAGTTCCCAATATGTAACACGGCATTTTAGTTCAAAGCCTGCTCGCAAACAAAGTAGTTCAAAACACTACTCTCAGATACTGAAATTAATGGAATGCTTATTTTTCAATTTTGAGGGAGCTACTCCATCTGAAAACGTAGCAAATGGTATTGATGCTAAATTACATTAAAGGGATACTAACAGATTAAAAATGAAGCTGCCTTGCTTTATTATTACTAGCATTTTAGGTAACTGAAAAAGGAAGACGTTAAATTTTCTTGTCATTGTTTTTATTTGCTTCTGGAATATCACTCCTCTTGGACACTAAAACCAAGCTAGTCAGTTTTCCCTTTTGTATCTGAAATACAAAAGGTGAAATACAACTCAGTTTGTATTTTTGCAAAATTACAAGTTTTTGCAAAGTCTCTTTGATGTCAACAATGTTTATGTGACAGGCCCTGATACTGTACTGTTAAAACTGCCTTGAGAACAAAGCTTCCTTTATCACTGGAGAATCAATATGACTAATGGCCAAGCAGAAAAGACTGGATCAAAGATACCTGGAAGATGCACTGCTTGTGTGTTAAGGATAGAGAAACAAGAAAAGGCACACACACACAAAAAGATTGGAAAAAGCATACACAGACATCGGAGATACAGAGTTAGTGGATATTTGAGTGTAAGCAAAGAACTTCATACGCATTCTTACACTGCAACCTAGCTTTTCTATAGAGAAAAAATGGCAAAAAGAATCAGAGAAACACAAGCTGCTTTGATCTCAATACGCATGTGTCCTGGTTTCAGCTGGGATAGAGTTAATTTTCGTCTTGGTAGCGGTATGGGGCTGTGGTTTGGGTTTAGGATGAGAACAATGTCGATGATACACTGGTGCTTTGGTTCTTGCTAAGTAGTGCTTAGTGTTGCTAAATAGGTGCTAAGTGGCGCTCACACCGGTCAAGGACTTTTCAGCTTCCCCTGCTCTGCCGGGTGCACAAGAAGCTGGGAGGGGGCACAACCAGGGGGGCTGACCCAAACTGGCCCAAGGGCTATTCCATACCGTATGACGTCATGCTCAGTATATAAGCTGGGGGAAGAAGAAGGAAGGGGGGGACATTGGGTATGATGGCGTTTGTCTTCCCAAGTAACCGTTACGCGTGATGGAGCCCTGCTTTCCTGGGGACGGCTGAACACCTGCCTGCCGATGGGAAGTAGTGAATGAATTCCTTGTTTTGCTTTGTTTGCGTGCACGGTTTTTGCTTTGCCTATTTAACTGTTCTGATTTATTTTACTTCAAGTATTAAACTGTTTTTAGCCCACGAGTTTTCTCCCTTTTACCCTTCCGATTCTCTCCCCCATCCCACTGGTGGGGAGTGAGCGAGCGGCTGCGTGGTGCTTAGTTGCTGGCTGGGGTTAAACCATGACAGCATGATACAGAAAATTTTTCACTTTTACACAGCAAAGGAAGAGGTATTTAAGCTGCCCTAGACTGGATTAGCTTGAGTGTCTACTGAAGGCTGACCACTTGCTTTCAATCCTGTTTATAATTAAAAGGGAATCATCGTGCATTTTATTAAAATTAGTGTCACAGTACTTGAATTCTGCAGAGTATTTGTTTACTGTTCCATAGAAAGAACATAGTATCTGTTGTTCTGTCCCGAAACAAGTGAATATTATTTCACATTCCCATATCATGTTAAAGAGTCTGATGATAATGTAGCAATGGATACAGTCAGTGCTTACAACACAGTATGGCTAATTTCCATGCCGTAATGCAAACAATTTGCTTTGTGGTTCTAAAACCTAGGAATGTTGAGATCACAGATGCATGTCTTTTGGTCTGAATTTAGGCTCTAAAAGCCACTTTTGATGGCGCTATTCAGTATGGAAATATATTGGCAATTTTCAGTAACTCCATGATTTCGCCATCTCAATTTCACTCACTATAAAATGGGGGTAGCTTCCCCCCCCACCCCCTCCTTCCCTCTGGGTATTGTGAAGCTTATGGCCAGACTGTGTACTATATTTAATTAGAACTTAAAACCCAGAACTGATGCCAGATTTTCAAAATAGCTCACAAATCAAAACAAGAGGCCAGATGTTCAAAAGAACAAAGCACACTGGGTGCATGGGTTTCCCTCTGATTCTCATAATGGGAAAAGTAGGTGCTAGACTGTTCAAAAATCTTACCATAGTTGTAGGCGTTAACCACATTAAAAATCTGCCCTTCAGAAATGGACTCGTAATGCCTCCAAGTGCTTTGAGATCCTTGGAAGAAGAATGAAATAACTGTGCATTGAAATATTTAGACCTAATTTATCTTTTCATTCACGTAAAAGGAATCTGGAATTTGGTCTTCCATCTGTTTGGGGGCAAGGACGAGACTGTTTCTTGGCGCGCTTCTTCCTTAGTATCACACAGGAAGCTTTCTGCTTTTTTTGCATGTGTTTGTTCTAAGCAAAATGAAGAAAGAAGACTAAAACTGGAGTAGGATAGGATGCCAGTGCATAACTCTGACAAATTAAGCTATGTTTCCTTCTCCCACACACAAGCCTTCAGCTTAGTCCAATACATCACACGAACACAAGGGAGGAGGATGTATTGGCTTTTTCTGCTACACTCACATTTGCATGAAAAGGAGCAGTCAAACGAAAATTAAGCACTTAAACAGCTTAAAAAAGCACTGGTTCAGAATACTGTACTTCAATAAAACATTCATTGTTATTCAATGCTTGGCAAATGACATTGCCATCACATACTAGTAGAAGAACCGTGAAGAATAAATGCTATCTGAAAAAGAGGCTTGTTCTTATGCAGCGCTAATGACCATCTAAAAGAGCGATTCTGCATGGTTACATCCTCTTTGAGATTCACAGCTGCAGCTTCACAAGAGCAGCCATACATCATAATCTGCAGCCATTTTAGGCTACCCTTGTGCTTTGGAGAGCAATATGGGCAGTAAGGAACTGCTAATCTGTAAAGTTACAATCAAAAACAAGTTTATTCAGCGGTGATGACTGAGGAGGAGGAGGTATTCAAATTTTAATAATGACAACACCTTTGATTGTAACAGCAGCCACACAGGGGGAAGGGATCTCCACATTTAGTTTCATTAGAGAGAAAACATACTCATTATTAGATTTTGATTTCTAATTCATTATAACAGTGGCATGGAGTAGCACACAAGCCGTTCTTTTAAAAGGTCAGATAACTGTATTTTAAGATTATAACACTCACGTTTTAATTAACGTGAGGAATTTGCTTATTGAACAACATGCTGATCCTATAAACATCATTAATTAAGTGATATACAGTGACTTTTCAGAAAGTTAACAGCTTGGGAACAAACATTATTTCACTGTACTCTGAAACTGTTTGATAATTAAAGGCAACGCTAATACCCACTAAATTACTCACAGATTTTGTGGGCAAACCAAAGATAGCCTCCACTTTCCAGATGCACAAGATCTACAGCCACACCTATCACACCAAAATATTTTCTCCAATTATGCACACTTCTTCCAGCTCAGTTTTATGGAAGCAACTATAGGTCTCTGCACAGTACATATCTGGGGCTTATTAATGCAACTCTTTGGATCTTTAATTAGTTTAGACACAGTAAAACAGTCTGGAAACTCTTTTGTCATTACTGTGCTCATTTGCCTCATACATCAAATATCTTTGTCTCTTTCTACAACTAGCTAAAGCACATTTCTCAGGCCACATCGTTCAAGCTAGCTCTCCACTGCCCTGTAAATGGCAACAGTCATCATCACGATAACTCCCACGATATCTCTATGTACAAATTTGGTAGAGGAAGCTCGAGAAGAGAGAAATGGGGCTGGTGCCAGTTTCAGCTGTAAAGAGTTCAACCAGAGGTTAACTGTAACCAGGAAAGATGCTGTTTTGCTTTCAGCCTGCAGTACTGTAACAGCCAATGTACATCTCTTAGGCTTCTTTCGCTGAGATGAAAGTTGCTTGAAATCCAAGTTGCTACAAGCATAAGCATCTATATGAAAATGTTGTCGTACTGAAGAAAAACTAACCCGTAGGCTCGTCTGCACTGTGAAAACACATCTTAAGAGGAACAAGTTCATACAAATGGTCATTGATTTATATTGGTTACTGAGAAGCTACGTTTCAGCATTAAATATAGCACTTGCAATATCTGGCTAGGGCCCCAGAAGGACGACAAAGCCAAGATTCATGAGTCACTCTGTGTCACAACCTCAAGCGGGCAACACAGAGACTCAGCGAAGAGACGTCCTTCCCTTGCCAAGGGCTCACACTCTGCTGCCTCCTCTTCCTTTCCAACGAGGTGCTATTTTATTTCCTCATCATGGGACAAGTTATAGAAAGCTAGCTAATATGCATTAAATGCAGAACAGCAGCATGCCATTTCTACAGTCACATCACTACCTGGCTCTCTAAACAGCATAGATTTGCACAGAAGCGCAGAATCTATGAAATTATATCACTTGCACAAGGAATCGTATGGTTACCTATTTCCATAGATTACCATTAACTATTTCACTGGGCACATAGGGCAATCAATTGACCAAAGAAAGATCCCCAAAAGACTGCTTAGCACTCAAGAATGCCAGAAAGACAGAAAGAAAGACAAGGCTCTTCCTGCCTTGCACCAGCTCCAAAAAAATGTGTTTTCCGGAGTCTAGTGGCAACTGTGGAAACGGGGGGGGGGGGGGGCGGGGGGGGGGGAAATCCCTCCTCATGACCAGAAGACAGATGTTGCTCAACCTCTGCCCCACCCCCAAAACAGCTTCCTCTGAAGAATTTTTGGGTGAATTTTTGTCTTATCTGAGTAAGCTTCATTCATATGACTCAGTTCCAGCTCTGCCATTATGCCTGAAAACCCTGTCCTTCTTGCTATTTGTAATATTCTTCCTAGCTATGACCAGAGCACCTGGCCACCAGACAGCCAGAGGAGAAGTTTCAAATGTTGCTAAAGAGGATGTCTAGATGGAGACTTCCAAGACAGTACAGTAAAGGAAACAAAGGTTTCAGCAATCAGGTTTCTACAGGCACGGTCCCTTCAGGTTAGTGAAAGCTTTTTAAAAAGGAAAGCCCTCACAGAGCTGTTCCAGATACACAGCTCACCCTGGAGACTGCTATACATTTTTGCGGTTTCACGACACATTTTCCTATTAATTTGGAAATACTTTTCTCTCCTCAGTAACTAGTTGATAAGACCATAGAAACAACAGGAGAAACTGACAGAGTACACTAGGGAACCAGAGATTTGACTACATATACAATCTGTCAAATGAACAGGAGAGTCTTGAGGAAAGTTTTCTCCCTATATTCCACCTTTTCTACTAACATTGAATATGAAGATGGGAAAAAATGAAAAAGGCATTACAATGTGAGATTAAAATGCAAGGAATTCGTATCACACAAATGCAAGCAAAAGTAAGAATAATCACTTATCTTGCAGAAATGAGGAGAAAGAATTATGCAAAAAGTAGTGATGGCCTTCATGAAGAAATCAGGCAATGTGATATAATAAAGTAAAAAGACTTTCAGTGTTCATTTATCCTGTTTTTGTTTGGTTTTGGTTTTTTTTTTTTTAATAAATTGCTCTGGTTAACCAGGAGATTGCAAACGTCAGTCTAGATGCCCAAACAAACTCAGTACATTTAGGCTGGAGTCACACATCTTGTTACAGCTGCCACTAAGCTACATTGAAACAAGGGTATCAAACCCAGCTACTCATCACCAGCCCCACCTCATCTATTCTGGAGATCACTGCCTTTCCCTCCACATTGCCCATGTAACCCCACCTTTAATCCCAGCCAAATTGGACACCGGGTTAGAAAAAGCAGACTATTGTGATCACCTGGACTGGTTTGTTGGTTGGTTTTTTTTTTTGAGAAGCAGGCTAGGGAATAGCCCACCTTGTAGCAAATAAGGAGGGAAAATAAGAAAGTACTCATCAGCGATGAGTATTGATGGTATTCTGGGTAGATGTGGTTAGAACTCCACATGGGATTACAGCTCGAGTTTCATTTTCAGAAACCTAACAAAACTGTTCCACCGATACCCGCAGGCCGAGGCACGCTCTGGCAGTCAGCTACCAGTTTTGTCCTGGCCCTGCTCCATTCACACCCATTTCACAGATACAGCTTCACTACACATCTAGATGCAAAGACTACACTGCAGCCCAGACATTTGTAGGCACTCTTGTAAGAGAGCTGTGCAAAACCTTTTGTGAGAGAACTGAGCAAAAATGTGACCTTTTGTGTCCGGAAATCAAGAAAACAAGATTTACCATAGCCCACCTCCACACTGGCAAACCCATGAAGACATCAAAGAATTTCTCTGTGCTCTGAGAGGAGTTAGTCTTGGAGGTACTGGTTCCTCTAAGTGCAGCCTGACTTAAACCAAACCAAAGAAATCACGTTTCCCTACTCAAAAGCCTTGTAATGATGCTTTGCTCTCATACCCCAAACCAATGAATGCAGTAATTCAACTCTAAAGTGGGCTATGAGTTTATTTTTAAATGAAGCTGTAATTTAAAAGGAGACTCAATTAATCTCAAAGTAACTAATATTTCCTCCCTGCTCAAAGCCTGGTCTCTCAGCGAATGCGTTACAAATTTAGTAATGACTAAAACAAATTAGCCTCATTACCTGGAAAACATGGTATGCTGACTTTCAGTTTCCAAATCAGATGACCTTCTCTAAGTCAAAACACTGAAAATACCAGAAGTATGAGAATGAACAACAAAGATGTCGCACTCCTCATCCGTGGACCTGGTTTTTATTCACAAAAGTAAGCGAACACAGTGACTCCTTTGTGCAACAGAGGCAAGATCAGATCAAAAACACCCATGGGCCGTACAAATGCAGGCCAAACAGGACAGAGAAAAATGTACTCTGACCTCTGTATTTAAACTTATCAAAGGTTTGTCTCCTGCAAGATACTGAAAATTTGTTAGTGCAGGTTAAACCACTCACTCCCCACTTAATTATGAAAGTGATGTTCTATTTGCATGGCTTTTCCTGAAAGAATTAAAAGTTAATAAACATAAGAAAGAGGAGCTCTTATGCCACCATAAATATTATGCAGAGCTATTTTTATCTTGATGAGTTAAAGTCATGTCAGCAACTTCCCTTTTGCTCAGAATTTTACCAGCCCCTTGGCTTCCAGTACAACAACAATGACAACAAAATCAAACTAAGCCTGTATCAAATCTCCCAAAATCCTGAGATCAAATAATCTCTTGGTCTTAAATTTTTGATTTAGAATGCAAATTTCGTTTTGCATTTACTGAGACCCACATTCAGGGCAACATTGCTTAATTATTGTTTTTTACTCTACCAAGGAGACAGAGAAGTTCATTAAGTCTATCAAGCATTCAGGTATGGTATTAAAGAAAACCCTTAACTTTCTATTACATACTTCACTACATTGATCAAAAATGGAAGGCTTAGCCTGGAGCGAATCTGTCTCCTGATAGTTAAGCCTCACATACCCGCAAAATTGTAATAATTTTGTCTTGAGAATTTATGAAACTTCACCCATTATTTCAATGCTATCATTTTTAACCTGCAGTGTGAAGACCATCCATGTACCCGTTAGAAGCAGTAACAACAATAAAATTACATACTTATGAGTAGATGCAAAAAAATATTACCACACGGAGGCTATGCGTTAAAATTTCCTATTGCAAATTTCCATTACAGACTGGTTTTGTAGCTCTGCCAGTCACATTATACAAGTTCTAAAGTAAAATGCAAACAAAATCACAATACCAGAACATAATGTGAAGTTCTTTAAGGGTCACTTAGAACACTGCTTTCAATCACTTCAAATATGATGTCAATGCTCATTTTACTAAATAGATAATAGACTGGTTTAATGTTCCAATGGCAATAGTCATCTCACTGCCTAAGGAGAAAATAAAGGGACGTAAATGTACACAAATATGCATATAATTAGACTGCATATAAGAGACCCAATTCTTACATAACTTTCAACGCAGCATTCTCCTTGCAGAGATGTTAGTGCTAATGCTTCTACTCATTTCAAAGCAACCAGATTCTGCCTCTAAAGGCAATGGGTGAAGTGGCCTGTTACGTGGGAATACGGCTACATGCACTTCACCATGTACTATCATTCTCTGGAAAAAGAAATACAGGGGAAACTACATATAAAGAAAAAAACACTCTATTAAGAAGAATACTGTTGTTAGGGTTACTACTTAGTAGACTACAGTTTGAGAGAGTAATATTTTTAATAGGACAAGCTACTGGCAATGGTTTTTATGTTTGTTTACACATAAGCAGAGAGTAACATTTTATATACTGTCAGTAAATTTTAATCAAGCAATATGAAAAGAAACAACACGTAGCGTTGCTAAGCACTTAAAAGGTCACACCTGAAGCTCATTAACTTTTTTCCTGTCCCTTTACAGAAGCTATTCAATATATAATGTACACTAAAAACTTTCCTATTCCTGTACTGGATTTCAAATATGAACAACTGACAAGTTATTTTTTTCCTGCATCGTTTTATTTCTTTTTCTTTACATAAACTTGCCATTAGTCAAAGGGATAAAAACCTCAATGTCCATTTTATTATAATTTAAAGGGGATCAAACTAAAAGCATATTTTGTAATTACTTCAGATGACCAGACACAACTTGCTTAGCTCAGCTATGCCTACGCCCTCTCTCATGCAAAGTTACTATGGCCACTGAAGATGGAAAGTGGAATATTTACAGCCAGTTTTACATAGACCAAACATATTCTTCAGAAGGTTCATAATCTGATCAAATCAAAGCCAATTTTCACACAAACAATCATGACACATTTTCCAAGAAGGCTTTGCCTACCAAGCTACTGGCAGCAGAGATGTTCTGTATAAATAAAATGTTTTATTTTCCATGACATTTTTTCCCCTAATACACATTTTTCCTATTCAGGCTTCGTAAATTAATTTTCACGGCCGTGATGGTGGGGAAATTACAGTAAAGAAGTCACAGAAAATTCAACTCAAAAGGTAAAAGTTTTGAAAGGCTATAAATTACTGAAAAAGAGAAGGTTCAAATGAAGAAGCTTAAACAACCTTTACTGTAGAGGTTACTCCACTTGTGCTATAATGCTTTCTTGACTTTGATCTTTAAACCAATGACTCATGAAAATGATATCTTCAAATTTACAGGCCACCAGTAAGTGGGTCTTTAAAAAAATGTTGTACAACAATAAAGCAGGAACCACAAGCACTTCTTAACCATTTGAACTGTCAGCTAATTAATTATGATACTGAAACAAAGGCCCCTTTAAAAAACTTGCTTTTAAAAAGGAGAGAGGAGAAAAAAAGAGAGGGAAAAAAAGAGGGGGAAAAAGGTCTTGTGAGCAAGCCAAACTGCATTTCAGGGAGGGAGGTTCAAGAAAATGTATTATGTTTGCTCACATTAACAGAGGCATTTCTCCCCCACCCCACTGAGACAGAAAACAAAATAGGGCAGCTCTTCTTGCCACCGACTGGTGCCCCTTAGCTGGAAGCAGCTCCAGTTGTCAGGTTCCTGTCAGAGTGTAAAGCGCACCAACACTTCCCTTCTCCCGCCCTTTTGTTCCTACTTAATATGTGCACTTTCCTCAGCAGTCTTTGCTGTTAAACAATTCATTTTTTCCTTGCCTCCTCTGCTTTAGGAGGAGGCAAAAATAGCAGGACTTAGTCACAAAATATAAAGCTCATTTCCTGTACCTTAGTGCCTCATTCTTTCACCTCCTTGTCCATAGGATTTGGCTACCAAATAGGTCTTAATCTGTAAACAAATGATTTGCTCTACAATTAAACCATTCAGTTCTTTTTTCTTTTTTTTTTTTTTTTTTCTGCTTTCTTTGGCTGCTTGGCTGCTGTCCAATGTGGAGGCTCATAGGTTCTTCTATTATTTAGTGCTGGTTAAAAGGCAATAAGCTCATTGAGAGTTTATAAAACTATAAGCTATCAACAAAAGCATTTAATGCTTCTCTGAAGCACTGTGGCTTTTGCCTGAAAAATTAATAATGTGTGGCTGCATGTGTGTGCGTGCACATACGTGTGGATGTGTGGGGGTGTTTTTTTATGCTTGCCGGGTTAAACACTCTGGATGTCTTTAAGTCAGTTATTCTAAGCTACAAATGCATGCATTTCACTCCAATTTTAATTGTCTGTGTACTTTTTTCTCAACAACTGACAATCACAGGAACTGCAATTCACCATGGCTACAGAGCTGAACCTCAGACTTTGATGTTGTATGAGGAAAAAAAATGTCATGCTGCTGCAGCATTTCACAATGTTTGCAAATATTGTTTCCTTATAAAATGATGTTGTGAATCACAGGAGTCTACCAGAGTAAGCGAAACTGTTAGAGAAATAAATAACATGTTAGGTTTCTCATCTCTGCAGTTAAAGAGTCAGTCACGACCCAAGAGAAAACAAAATAACATCAAGGTCATTTTCCTTTATCTCTGTTTTTACATTTTTGTTCTTGGTGGAAAATAAGTTCTCAGGGACTATGAACCGAAACACAGCATGTGTGTGTGTTCGCCTTCATTCAGATGTTTATTCATACAACATGGGGCTAGCAGGCTGCCACCTCAATGTGGGACAGTAAAAACAATGAAATATATTTTAAAATGTGTCTATAAATAAGTGAATTATTGTAAATGAAAAGCTAAATTTGCAGGTGTAAATCCCATTTAGAAATGACAGGTACTTAGCAATATCAACTTCAGCAACATAGTTCCAATGAAATTCTGCGAGCCTATTTAAAGTCTATTATGGCTGCTGACATCAATCTGCCAAGCTGCAGAGTGCTAAGCTCCACTAAAGATTTGCACCTATAAATTTAGCTACCGGTATATTTGAATTAAATACACTGTGTTTCTCCATATAGGCAACTACAGACATAAGCCATCAAGGTGGACGGGCAATAAAGCAGAATTGTCACGGAGCCTCTAATGCCAGTTTGCCTGAACAAGGACTGAAGTTCAGAGTCCCACTTGGGTTTAGATTCCAGTACTCTCCATGGTGTTTTAGTCTAGATTTCCACACTGCTCAAAAATTCACTTCTTCCCCAATGAATACAACAGTAAAGGCTATATTCCTACTGCAACTGCTCATAGGAATATGAATGCTACGGGAGAATCCTGAAAATTCAATTTATATAAAATATTTTAAAGGTACACCCATGTACTCGTGTGTATGCAAGCACATACAAGTACAGACACATACAAAGGGGGACACACACAAACAGATTTTAATTAGCTGTACCTTTTAAGACTGACCAAAGACCTGTCTCCCTCCCCCCAGCCAAATGACAACTTTTGGAGTTGCAGATAATAGGTGGCAGGCAGATAGGTGGCACATCAGTAGGCTTGTCCTGAAAAACTACTTAAAGGTTAAAAAAAAAAAGTTGTGCTAGGCCCGCAGAAAAGAAATGCCTCATATCCTGCATTAGCACAGCAATCACAACCAAATTTTAACCTTAATTTTAAGTATTGTTCATTTTTTGAATTTATCCATGTGCAATGTATCTTCAATAATTACCACCCAGATGAAAAGATTATGTAAAAATTAAGCAGTAAGAGGCATTTTAAACCTATAATAAATACTACAGTTTGAGGAAAAATGTAAATCTTGGAAGTAGTTTGAAAATAGTTGGCAACTTTTCCTCCCAGAGTAAATCTGAAGGCTCAAAAATAAATATTCAAGAACATTAATTTGTTTCTAGATTTGTGCATGCAAGTAAAACAGCAGCCATAATGTGGAAATTTGAGTCACATTTTGCAACTAATTGGAAGCAGATTAGAATTCTGCCTCAGGGGAGCATTGTCAAACTAGAAGCTGGAGCAAATGAAGAAAGAGGTGAAAGCATCGTGAAGAGCTGACAGATTTACAGTGCTCAAGGCAATAAACGGGTACTAGATGAAAATGAATGTGCTTCACTGTACTGCACGGAGTTTTCAGTCATATCTCAGCAATAACAGCATACAGCCATGAAACTATTCTTTTCAGAGAAATGGTGAAGGAAAGAGTAAGAATGAAAAAAACATTATTCAGGTGGTGTGCAAAAAAATATAAATCATACAGTGGATCAAGTTGTTACAAGAATAATCAAATTGGTCATACTGGGCCCTGTTTTGTAACCTGGACTCATCTCAAGTAGCGCTTACACAGACATAATGCAATGAAATACTTACTTGAGTTGAGAAAGAGCTGTAAGCCCTTGCGCACTATGAGCAAGAGTCAAAGCGTTAAGCTCTTAAAAGGGAAAAAAAATCACACAGATTTTATATTTTTAAAGCTAAGAATAATACAGAACCCTGCAGACATATGAATTGGAGGCACGGGGAAAAAATCCTTTTCAGAGGATGATTAGGAAAGGTTGGAGGGGAATATAAAAATGAAAATAAAGTGTAGGCGCTAATGTACCAATGCTGTAATGGAAACAGCTGCTAGCTTTCTCCTTCAATGTTTGGCATCTGGTGCAGCATCACAGGAAAGATTGTTAAAGGATCTGGACATGAAATGTAAATATAGACTATTAGCCAAAACTCAGTTGCTGTATTTATAAAACAGTAGCAGCTCTTTTTTCATGTGTGTGTGTGTGTGTGTGTGTGTGTATGTATATACACACATACATACATATACACCTCCCCCATATATATGAGTACATATATTGATATACATACACACATACACATATGCAATCCCGTCCTTAAACAGCAACTAGTAACGCTATTACATGACACTGCACCTTACTACTGGCCGAAGTGGGTAAGAACATGAATTTAGTTTTTTAGTAACACTGGGTGTGGAACAACCACCTTCATTGTTCTCAAACTGCAGCAGTATTTTTCCTTCAAATTCCAGAACTCCAGTGCAATTCAACGCACACTGCCCAACATTAAACCCAGGGCAAAAATTAACCAGTAAACTTTACGTCAAGTGTGTTCAATATATCCAGAAATACTCCTGGAATATTAGATCCTTATCATCAGAGCAAGCTAACTAAACAACTCCCTGGACATTTGCTAAATCAGATTTAAAACTCCTAGCAGCAAAACAAAGTTCAACTGAGTAATGAGGTCCATTTCTAATTGTATTTGCTTCTAACTATTACCTTTTGTCTCAGAGATACAGATCTAGTTTCATTTCCCTCCTTCAAAAAGGAAGAATTGGCAAGAACATGAATGCAACTACTGCCATTACTCCACTGCTATAAGCCTATAATAAAGCACAGATTTGATAGTACTATCCATGTAGTGTGGCGAACCACACACAAATAAACAGTTCTCCACGAAGAATGAAAACCCAAAGACCAAACCCTTCCAATTCAAACATTATTGTTGCTTTTAACATAAGCCATCCACAGAAATCAGCCAAGGAGGTGACAGGAAATCCAAAAATAATTTGGTCTGGCCCTACACACTATGAGAAAGGAGATTACAAGTTGCTTTTCAGTCTTCTTACTGGTTGATGGAAGCAGTGAAAACTATAAAATCTATGCTTATGTAACAGACACCTATGGTACCACTCCTGTGACAGACAGATTTCCACCACAGTTCAGCACAGCATCACTGAAATGCATCGATAAAGGTGGCATTTGAGTGGTGTGAATTTATTGGGGGGTACGGGGGGGACTGGACGGGACTTAACAAAACCCCTGAATTAATTCAATTGCTAATGCAAATGACTAAATGTGTGCAAAATCAAACTGTCTAGTGCACACAGTTAAAGGGGCCAGATGTGCCTCAAAACTTCCTGGGAAACTGAGCCTAAACTTGGCGCTTTCTTTTATCAGACTGAAGAAAGCGAGCTCTAAGAGTTTACAAAAGTGTGACCAATTGGAGCTTAGTCTTCTGTTGCTAATTGAAGCATGAAGAAAAGAGCCAGTTTCTGAGGGCAAACTACAAACATATACTTTTTATATTCCACTGCCACATGATAAAAAACAGAATCAAGCTGACTCGTAGAAACTTGACTGGCAACCAAAGACCAAGCTATTATTCCAAACTGTTATGGGAAAGCAATAAAATTGCTACCAGGTCTCCTCATGTTACTCTTCAATAAAAAGGAGTCATCAGGGAAATAAGAGGAAAAGAAAACACATCAAAACCTCTAACGTTCCTTTAAGTAAAAATACACTTCTGTGGCATAGTGCCATCTGCTTCCTGGTTAACATGACAAGACAATTCGACAACTAGAATACCAGTGTTTTGAAAACACCAAGTAACCACAGTCAATAGATTTTAGTTTGCTCTTTTGGCTGCAAAAACTGCATTCACATGCCACTATTGGCAAAGGCTTCAAACATCCCCATGAGTATATTTTTCCTATGTTATTATTTGGTGGAGATTCTCAGGAGACAGGAACACCTCAGCTAAGCTGGGTTTGTGCCCAGGAATAAGGTTTAGGCTAGAAGACTCAAAAACTGGGAGAGGAAGATGGGAGAAGACAAGGGAACCAAATGTTGGGTATTTATTTTTTCTCAAGATCAGCAAGTCAAAATGGTTGAGGAAGATTCATCATAAAGGACATACAATTCAACATAGCACATCTTCACTTCAAAATTACTGAAACAAAGAGGTTCACATTTAATTCCCAATGGCTTTGATCTGAGTAGCCTTGGTGGATGTTACAGGTAGATGCTAGAAAAGTTGATCCCTTTGTTTTGAGATTTAGCAGTATTTGCCAACTTACAGAAAAAGCAGACCTATTATAAACTTCTGCCACTAAAATGCAACTTTTTACTTGTAACGTTGGCTTAAGATTTCAGAAAATTTAATCAACACCATAGCTACCCTAGAGCTGGAAAACCTACATATACAGTCATCAATCCTATTTCATTGCATGCAACGTACCGTATGCGCTCACTTAAGTTGTTTAAACAAGTAGTCTTACATATAAGCATATATATTATGTATGTGTACATGTACATGCAAACAGGGGCATCACAGGAAACTACCTATTCCCACCCCCTTGAATTTTCTCTCAGCTTTTTCAAAAAAGGAGAAAAAATTAGAAAGAACTTGCTTGTCAGTCAAGTCACTCTGAATAGTTTTACAACCTTTCATTCAAATGTAAGGGCTTTGTTCCAATTGCCAAGACCATTTAGTCAGAATTAAAAGAGAAAATGCAATAGAGAGCGCTTACTGAAACCCTGGCTACAGCACAACCAAAAGTCGTAGTCTGATCTTCATATTTGCCCAAATGGCTACTCATAGCCTGCAGTAAATTGTGGTTTAAATTCAAGAATGTAATAATAATAAAAAAAAAATCTTTTGATTTAAAATCTCATTTTAAGAAAACCCCTCCAGTCCTGCTATGAAAACTAGTAATTATCTTTATTCAAATTATCTCATTTCAAACATATTTTTAAGCAAATTAAAAAATGATAGCTTGTATTATAATGCACTTTGGCGAAACACTGCACCACAAAAGAGCTCCACTGGGTAGAAACACTCTGGTGCAAAAAGGGAAAATGGAAAAAAGTTCATAAAATTTAAAAGAAAAAAAAAGAAGAAGAAATAAAACTGAACTTTTATAAATTTTAAAAAGCTATTTATTTTTTGTAATTATGTCATCATCAGAAAATTTCATGGAACACCATTTCGCTGTCTTTCACCCAAGAGGGAATGTTATGTACAGACCAAAATTTTAAAAAATATCAATATATTTTCTGTGATTATTATTAGGAACTAAAAATAACACCTTGACATGTAAACACACTAAAACAAACACTAGTTTTTAGCAAAACTATGGCCAGTCCTTCAGCTGAAGTCACTGCGTCCACAGATTCACAGATGTGACCCTATCTGAGGACTCACGGGAGGACGTATTTCTGCTGTAGGAAATACAGCACAATTAAGAAGTCAGATGATCTCTCCAGCCTTTCAGGAAACACAGTGACATAACACCATGTACGTTAGAACATTATATAAGTACAATATAAAGCTGTTACAGTGCTAAGCATATTATGTAAAGAATAGCCTGGTTTTTGGATCATCTGTACAAAGTATCTTAGCCCAGATCAAGGCAGACTCTAAAACTTGGTTATATTCAGCAATCCTAATTGTATACCATAGAACATATCTGGAACATGTAGCTGATATGCCATTCAAAAAGTGAGTACTACATCTGAGAAATACACAACATATGGCAATGATGACACAAAGATGCCTTAGTAGATGTGGAAGTAATCTAACTTTTTTTCAAGGGTGGGTAATGCAAATCCAAAATATATGTCATTACCCAAAATAGAAGTAAAGGTGGTGTTTCTGATAGCAGAAATGTTAGTATTTCTGAGACCATATTCCTGATGATGCTTGTAAAATGTACTCGGATACCCCGTGTACCAATGACACTGTGTAAGATGTGGAGAAATGCAGAATTTTTTACTCTTTTACTCTAAATAAGTAAAAAGAATGCTTCAAAAAGAGCACTACAACCAAGACCATAGCTCCAGGGGTAAACAAGCACGCATAGGCTGTTGAGATACTGCTGACACACTGGGCATTTTGAAGGAAATTCTAATTCTAAGCGTATTTGGCCTACGTCCCCCAACTCCGTTTCTTTATACCCTCTCTTCAGGCAAGGCTTTTCATCTACTGTTTCACAGACTACGTTTGTTGACCTGTAATCCCATGTGTGGTTCCTAGATACATGTGTAATCTCAGTGGCTTCAGAGGGGAGAAAAGAGTGCCAGCATATAATCTCATGCTCATTATTAACCTCACACCCGACACCTTTTTGGGGATATTTCAGACACCTGCTCTCCTACCTGTCCAATTGATTTTAACGAGTGGATGGATGCAGTCTAGCTCTCAACTGTAACAGTCTCGAGATGGCCTGGGTAGTCAGCAGAACATACACAAGTGTTCTGAGATCCAGTTATTGACCATGGGGACCACAGCAAATTTAGAAAATACACACAAGGTCCTGAGACCGCCATCCATCAGGCCCGCAGGTACAAAACATGCTGGTGGATTTTCTGGCACGTGCAGCAAAGCGGCACAAGGGAGAAATAGAAGCAGATCTGCATAGCCCTGTACAATGTCATATTTTCAATTTATAATGGGTACCATGATGTTCCACCCTGCTACCTACTCTCAACAGTCTTTTATCTGAGGGAACATCATTTTCACTGTTGTGGATTGTTGGGTTTTTTTGAATACACCTGTTTTACAAAGCAAGCACAGGACAAGGCCTGCTCTCCCTGAAGTAACAGCATCTAGCCTACTTTTACAAATGCAAATCGCATGGATAACACAGAGCAAATAAAGGAGAACCTGCCTTCGACATGCGAAGGATGTGTCCAGCTAACAGAAAGCAGGCCACAGAATCTCCCACAAATGTCACTATTACGGGGCCTACAGATGACGCCTTTTAAAAACAGTATCACTCATTTCTTATGGGGGCGGAGGGGAAAAAGGCACGAGTTTTGGCATGCAAGAAAAACTACACATTTCAGATATATGATTTACGTTGTTGTCGATAAAACAGCTTTCCAATTATCAAGGCCCTGGTAGGAGAAGCTGGAACGCATTATGTGTTAATGATCACAACCAGGGGTCCAAGCTTTACTCTTTTGTCAGAGCTGTAGCAGATCCTCCCCGCAGCTTCACCATTAACATGTCTGTTTCCTGTCAGACCACTCAGAGATAATGTCATTTATCTCAGGGCGGCACAAGACCAGTCATTAGCTTCAGTAAAAGACCTCAAACAAAGGCCGGATGGCGTTTTATCCAGGGCTGGTAGGCTGCAGCCAAGAATCTCATTGCCTAACAGTTCAGAACTTAAGTTATCTTTAAAAGAGTAATTTTCCCCCTATCAACAATTCTAGAACACTTATCTGAAGAGCAGAAAAGTCTCTGCATGGAAAATTTTAGTCAATGGTTTTATCATATGCAATTAGGTGACTGATAAGAGCTTGCTAAAGTTATCCTTTGAGAGGCTTTTTTTTTTTTTCCTTTTACCTCTTAGGGAAAAATTGTCAGAATAATTCAGGTTCTACCTAAATAGTAAGACCTTTAAAGAACTGACCCTTATTGTGCTTGCCTGCAGGAGGTGATTCACTATTATAAATTCTTCAATGACTAAGCTTCTGGAAATCTCTTTAAATGAAAGTGGAACTGGTTAACTGTATGTACGAACATGTGTTTTCACAGTCTCTCCTGTATTATTGCATTTCAGAAAGCTTCTATAAAGTGCCAGGTGAACTTATTTTAAATAATGATAATAATAATAAAGAAAGAAAGAGAGTCGAAAAAATATGAGCAAATCTCAGCTATTCAATTCCTGTTTTTATGTTGAAAACTAGGAACAGATGGTAGTTTCCATGTTACTTGAATCTGGTTATTGAACACCTCTATGGTTACGGGAGATTTTGCTTAGCACTTTTAACATACATTTCATTTATTGGACTATAAAATGCTACTTTGGAAAAACAAGTCTTTATATAGCTATAATTAAAACAGTCTTGCAGCAAAGCCCTTTAACATGGAGAACATGGTTAACCTCATGACATCTGGACAATCAATCCTTTCCTTTTTACTGGGTATTTATGAAGTTATTAAAATTGTAAAATTACCGGTGCCCAAAGTGAAACACTTTTCCAGTAGTTCCGAATAAGGTTATCAGCTTCCCTACTTTATGTTATAAATGTTCTAGACCAGCCTCCATTGTGCTACGCTAACTCTTGCTTTGCACAGGAATTCAATAGCAGATCTGGTCATACATATTGGCAGAGGTCAGCAGGTTCACACGGAAAGCTTTCCTCGGCCAAAGGGCAACACCTCTTCACCCAGCTCAAAAAGCACCGTCACACTACTAGACAGCACTACAGAACTTTAAGAACCTTGAGCTGTGCTTATTGTTAGACACCCATAGTTATCAATGTTTTTAACAGCTAAATCCCTTATGTAGCTTTCAAAACAGTTTGCTGTCAAACAACAATAGACTTTGTTCTTTAATTACAGCAAGTGACCTCCCTGCCCTTTTATTTCACAGTGAATAAACTACACCCAAGGCCAGCGAGAAAAGTACATGAAAAGCATATCTCCATAACATCATTAATCAAAGCATGTACTTAAATAATTTACATCAATAGGTAAAATGCACACAGTTTCCTGATGAAGTGTTAAACACCCTCAATCCCGCTATTAAAAAAAAAAAAGTTAAGATAAAATAAACAATACCAGCCAACATGTTAATTTGCTGAAGACAACTTTCAGATGTGAAATGCAGTCTTAATGAGAAGCAATAAGCTAATAAAAGAGAAAAACTCAATCCTGGAATATCACTAGACTAATTCATTTAAAAACTGCAACTAGACACCTCTGATTATAGCTTTGTATCTTCCGTATTATTTTCACGTAAACGTACTGATTTTCACATGCCAAATGCGGTTTTCCCGTATCCCAGAGTAAATTGTGACTGTTTGAATCCCAGAATCTCCCTGCAACACACACAAAGTAAGTTCTTCTAGATACCCTGAACGCTTTTCAATGTAACAGCTGTTAAAAACAGAAAAAACTTAGCTAAAACAGATGAAAAGTTGATGCTGACAAACAGTCAGTAACTGTGCTAAAAATGGTATGGATGAGAAATGGAAAATGGAGACAGGTTTTAACACCAGAAATCTTAGGAGTGGTTAGCCTACCTGTCAAAGCTACTTATTCAGACATGTCACTGGTGGCTTAACCACAAAACGGGCTGCATGAATATAGCTCAAACATCTTAGAATTACAGCATACTTTGACTTTATCCACATATTAGGGGAGTGGCGACTTTTACAACATACTTGTGGTTTCTGCATAAAAGAACCAGCAGAACACAGTCATTGATTTAATTAGGCTTCATAAGATCCAATTTATCATGTTTTACATGACTTTCTGGAGCAAGGAAACAGAACAAATAGACCAAAAATAGACATTGAAGCATGCTGTGAAAGCTAAACAGTGACTACAACTCCTGGGAATCGGCTCCAAGCTTTTCGCAAATAGTAAACAAATGCAGTATTATATTCCACACCACATACAAAAACCTGTAGATTTTGAATCAGCAGGCATGAACTCATTTGTATCTAAGAGGAAACATCCAAATTCACGAGACATGTCTATCACAACATTAAGATAACTGGAAATTGATTTTAACATGCAGACTTGAAAATTAGGTTATTTATCTACAGACACAAGGTGCTTTGTGCAAGTACAGTGTATGTGTTCTAGTGTATAAACAGCCAAACCAAGAACACTTAGTGAATCTAAAACCCTTAAAAAAAAAAAAATCTTTCTAATGATTATTAAACATTTGGGAAAAAAGCCAGAACAACAAACAAAAAACACTTGAGTTTCACTAATAGTACCACAGGCTGGGCTTCAGGTTGCAACCATTGTCAGCAACGCGCTTTATTACTATTGTATGCCTAGAATGGAACATTCTTTGGGAAGAGAAATAGTAAGGGATGTTATTTAAGACAGCAAGCACACCATTGTGCCAGACAATGGCCAACACTGCACGACTCTAATGTGCGAAGCCTATATTAAAGTCGGTGTATGCCAACAGCAGTGGCTGTTACTGGAAATGGAAGCTCCAAACCCCCTCCCGGAGCCACAACTACAACACAAAGTGTACCACTGGCTCTAAACCGCTCCATACATGTTTGCCCTGCATTTGCATGCCATCCGATTCACACTGCACGTAAGATTACTCGCATGTATATGGATTCTTCATACAGTTTCCTGTATGACGAGAGAGGGAAAAGAACACAAAAACGGGAGAAACCACACCACCCTCTAATCTCTGTTGCCATGACAGCAGCCTTTGAGATACTGAAATGTTCAGATTGCCAGCTAAACAAAATTGTTGAATGTGAACATTTGGCTGAGAGATTAAAAGGCTAAGGGGGTTGCAAAAGGGCAGTACCTCCCACATTCCAGGCAGCCACTGAATCCAATCAAATGGCTCTGACTCTTTAACCACAGCCATTGTGAAGACCGGATTAGGGCAATTTATCTAGATAGTTAAAACAGATTAGAGAACTGCAATTTGAAGACTATTGGCAACAGAAGTAAATGCCTACTGTACTAAGTTAATAAAGAGACCATGAGATTTTAGGACACCTTTCCGCCGTGAACAGAACGTTCATAAATCAAAGTGCAAACATATACACATGAATTACAGCAATCTGGTTTTCTCATCTGCATTTAGAAAAGGTCACAAGGCTCATTCAAATTCATCCGTAGATATGCTATCTTAAAAGCAGTAATACGCATACAATATGAAATTTAATTTGTTCCTTGCCTTGAACAGAAGCCCTTGAAATTATCTTCCAGTTTTAACAAATATCTGATGTCACGAACACCCAAATCTAATCCTCCGGTTGACTTAAATACTGTAAAAGCTTCAGACCGAAATACAAAAAAAGCTGGTAACGGGTCGTAAAAAGACATAACTTTTTCCTGAGACCTTCAGCCCTCCCAGACACTTGCAGACCATACAGTTAACACCGACCCGAAAGTTTTCCCATCGTTGAACATTCACTCTGGGAAGTTGTAAAAGCAGGTAATTTAAGACCAACAGCTGACAATAAAGTCACAATCTAACACCCTGAGATTGTTCATTTGGGGGGCGTTGGGTTTGCTTTATTTTTCAGGCAGACCAGGTTATCTTTGTTTAGAAACCTGTAGAATTCATTGGACTCATAATCCTGGGCCAACGCTCACCCCCAGGTCCCCCAGAAGACGCCTTCTGCCCTACAGACAGAGCAATTCCCGCCAACACCAGAACCTCCTTGAACCAGCGGTTTAACAAAAGCCAAGCTCTCCCTCCACCCTTCCCGAAGAATAGAGTCATGGCCATCTATTCTTACAGAAAGTATCCTTCGTAAGGTAATAGGAAGGAAGAAAAACACACACCCCCATCTGATTTCTTTCATACATTTCAACCACTCAACAAACGAGTAGTTCATATCCAAGAGCCGGCAGGGCTCAGATAGGAAAGGTTCCCCAGACAGGAGACAAACTGCTCCCCTCTGTTCCGAAAGCTGTTTTGCACACACGCATCTCAGCACAAGGTGCATTCCCCTCCTCCCAGCCTCCTCCTTCCAGGAAGAGGAGAGGCACCGCCTGTCTGCTGGCTCCTTCCTCCCCGTCCTCCACACCAGCTTCTGGGGCCTCTGGGCTGCTGTACCACCGGAGCCCCCAGTACGACAAGCATCCCACATCTCCACGAAGCGCAACGGCGGAGCCCGGGTCTCTGCCAATGCCTCCTGTTTTCCCCCCGCAAGCACAATCTCGACTCCGGACAGCGGGTCAGAGGAGAAGGGAGAGGGGTCCCTTTAGGCTTTGGGAGTGGAATGGCCGCGACTGCCCGCCGGTGTTGCGAAAAAGTGTCAGCACATACAAGACCTGCTGCTCCTGGAGCCTGAGCTATGCACCCCCCTAGGCAAACACACAGACCTCCAGCCTGCAAACACATGCCATCCCACCCGTACCAACACTGCTGCTCTCTGCTAAAACCGGGAAAGAGCTCAGGCAGGGTCATCTCAGGGTTTCTCCTTCTGGGTGAGTGTGATCAGAAGGAACAGACAAAGCAGAAACGTTCTCCAGGTCTGAGGACAGGGAGGGGAAATCATAAGGAAGAGCAGCACACTCAAAACATGGTATCTTCTGTGTAGGGAAGAGGTCTCAGGGTTGGGTGTTTTTTTTTTTTTTAAGAGGAAGAACAGATGCATGTGACAAATACACAGCAGAGAGGACACAGGAGCCAAACACACAGTTGTGGGACATTTATTATAGACATGGGGAGACACAGAAGAGAAGAGGTGGAGAGGAGCTTTGTCCTACCTTTTCTGTTTTCAATTTCTTGATTCGTCTGTGGCTCTCCTCCTCCTCCTCTTCCTTCTTTACCAAAATAGAGTTCCCCATTAACCCTGGATCCGGGGTACTTTTGCTCACCTCCCCCACGGCAGAGGAGGTGCCGTGGAAGGGGCTGCTGCCTCCACCACCACCTCCCTTGGCCCCGAAGCCATAGAGGTGCCCAGGGGGAGCTTGGCTGCTGCCACCCCCACCGCCGTTGGGGTGGCCCTGCTGCAGGTCATGCTGCTTGTCCTTCCTGGATTTTCCCGCATCCTTATCCCTCTTGGAGCCTCTGCTGCCCGGGGCTTTACCTGGTTTCTCCTCTTTGTTTTTCCCACAAGAGGCAATGGTGGTGGTGTTGCTGGTGTTGTTATTATTGCCGTTTGGGTTACTGCTCACGCTTTGACCCAGTGCTGAATTCATGCCAGTTGCCTCTCCAGGGCGCCCTTGGACTTCCTGCCTCTTGCCAGCACTGCTGATCTCAGGAATCCCATACAAGGCAGCAGAAGGCAGAGATTTATTAGCATCCTTAGAAGTTTTACTCCTTTTCACTTTTGATTTGCTAGTCTCTTTGTGAGAGGAATTCCCCTGGGGAGCAGAGGGCTGAACAGAAGCAAATTTTAGGCCATCAGCTAAGGCTGAGGTAGCATTAGCCCCACTGGAAGCCAGACCCCCGCAATCCTTGGAGCTGGTGTTGCTGCTGCTGGTGGTATTAGTAGAATTATTCATCTCAAATTTCTGTCTGTCCTTCTCCAAATCGGCGTCCAAATCGATTATTAAATTCCCAACACCGATTTCCCAATCATCGCCACTGTCGTAAGTGTCAACCGTGTTTGGATCCACACCTTTTCCTGCAGTGGAAGTGTTCAATGACATCCTGAAGATGAGATCTCTAGAGTAAAAATCCGATGAACTTTCCTTTGGAGATGTGGGGACATTCGTTTATCTCCGTTGGGCTCTCTTAAGTTCAACTCTTCTTGTCTTCCTCCCCCAGGTGTGCCTAGGTTCACAACCTGCAGTCCACGTCCACCTTGTCCTGTGAGGAGGGGAAAAGTCGAAGATTGCTTGTCTGGGTGTTACCAGAATATAATACGACTAACAAAAAGGGGGCAAGGTAGGGGGCGCGAAATCATTCACCGTTGCCACGTTTTTTTCTTAAGTTTGTTAACCGGAGGCAATGGCCGTGATGCTTTCATAGAGAGCATCTTTAATCTAGATGTATACTAACATCCACAATCTCTCTTAAAAAGTCATGTCCACAAAAAAGGAAAAAAAAAAAGGGGGGGAGGGGAGAAAAAAATTAACTACATGATTTAAATCCACAAAGCTCAGGAAATACAGTCTTAGGAGTGGTGCCTAGCTGTTGGAGCACATGTTGTAATCTAACCCCTTGGACCACCACCTAGGCACGAAAGGGAGAAAAGGAAGGACACAGATTCACTCTTCACTGCATTCCATGGATTCTGTGGCTTTAAACCAGACCCTTGAAGTTTTGTGACTCTCCTATATTATCTTTTACCACCCTTCCACTTAATCTCTTGGGGGGGCGGGGGAGGAGGGAGCACTAAGGGAAGTGGGAAACCTAATTTTCTTTGCCACAATACAGCTTCTGTTAAAAACCAACAACCTACAAACACAAATGTTTCACTGGAAAATATTAAACTCCATAGGTTAAAAATAAAAAAGAAATAAAAAGGTCTTTTTTCTTTAAAAAAAATATTCTCAAGATAACAGTTCTAAAAGCAGTTCTAATGTACTCCTAGGTCACACAATTGTTAGGTATGTTAAATATAGTATTACTGACTGTACAGGAAACTGATTAAGACATACACTTTAAGTGATCTGCACCAAGGTGGCCTCAGTGACCGCAAATGAGTGTGTGTTTGACAAAGCTTAGTTAAAACGATTTTTAAAGGGATCTCTCCCTTTTACAGTCGACTGTCGAAATATTTATACATATATATGCATAATGCTTACCTTTAATCCTTTATCATTTTTTAATTAAACCAGCAAATCAAAATGCTGTTCCCACTCGTCTCAGCAACAACTCTGTGCCTCATTTTACTTAAAGAGCAAGTGATCAAGAAGTAGAAAGCAAGTATCATCTCAGCCAGTATAAATCGGTCAATAACATATCTCCCCCTACTTTGGCACACGGATCAGAAGTCCTTTTTTTGTTTGTTTAGGTTTTTTTTCCTCCTTGCTTAAAGAAAAAAAAATTTAAAAAAAAAATGCTGAGCCTCACAACTTTACCAGCTGGTAGGTAATATTTCACATTCAGAACTGAAGCCTCAAGGACCAGATTTTTGTTTGTTTGCTTTTCCTGAATAAGCACCGAGAGGTAATAATCATCACAGTAATTTAAAAAAAAAAAAAAAAATGTTTCCCCAACTTCACACTCCGTCTTCAGCCCCGGACCTGGGAGCCATCCTGATCAGTAAGTAATGATCCCATGAAACAAACCTACAGGCGCCCGGGTGTTACAAGACAGAATGTGCTAACATCGGGATAAATTAGTGAAAGGGAGGAAGGAAAAAAAGAAGAAGAAAGGACTGAAAATCTGGGCTGGATTCCGCCTGTTAGTTGGGAAGTGGCATTTTTTTCGCCCGTCCTGACAGATCTGATTTCTTGAAGTAACTTGAGGGGAAACGGCGGGGGGGGGGGGGAAGGGAGGAGGGGGGAGGCGAGGAAGAGGAGGAGGAGCGGGAGGGGGGAATCACTGATCTGATAAACCGGTTATCAAAACATTTTGTGGGAGTGGAGGAAGGACAGCGTGCACTCAGACGAAGTAAATTTTCCCAGGGATAAGATTTCGGGGCGGGGGGTGCCTGTCCCAGTCTCCCCCGCCTCAAACCAGCGCTCTTTAAAAATAGTAATAAAAAAAGCATAGGCACAGATCAGAGTTTCAAATTGCTGTCTCGGGAAAAAAAAAAAAAAAAAAAAAGGAGGAAAAAAAAAAAAGAAAAACCCGGGAGCTTGGGCTAATCAGTCATGCGGTAAGTAATTAGAGTCCGAGGAGATAAAGCAGACGACCTTTTTTTCAGGACAGATCGCTCCCACCTTATTGTCTCGGCAAACCTCGCAGTCTACTTCTATCCCCCTCCCTCCCTCCCCCCTCCCCCCCCCCAAGTCAGACGGTCTCGGAGCTTTAGCTTAGTATTTTTAATTAGCCGGCGATGGGAAGCTAAAAGCCGTAATGAATTGCCGGTGGCGGGCGGGGGGGGGGGGGGGGAGAAGGAGGAGGAGGGGCGCTCGCGCCAGCAACCGCCAACCCCCGAGGCGCGGCGGTTCCGTTACAGCTCCGGCCGCCCGCGTCACGTGAGCCTGGCGGGCTCCATTGGTCGTCGTGCTAACAAAAATGGGTGACAAGCGCATCCAGCGAATGCGGGCCGGGTCTTTAACACACAAAAAACACACCGCGACGGAGGGACAGGCAGGCAGAGCCCGTCGTGTCTGCCTCTCGCCCCGCCACCCCCGCGGCCGAGGGGAGCCGCCGGAGCCCGGGGGTGCCGCGGCGAGGCGGGTGCACCCCAGCAACACCTTACGAACCCCCGCCCCGGGCGGCGGGGGGTGCCGTTACCTCGGGGCTTTCCCCTCCTCTCGCCTCAGGACGGCGAAGCGGCGGCCGGCTGGGAGACGGGGGCGGGGGGAAACGGCTGAGGCACCGGCGATCAACGGGCGATCCCCCCCTCCCCCCCCCCCAGCTCCAGCCTCGCGTTTCTGGCGTCTCGGTGTGACAGGCGAGGTGCCTGCCGCGCCGCCGGGATCTGTCGGTACCCCATCACTCCTCCTAACGAGCGCCTTGCTCTCGGGGCCGAGGGGGGAGGGGGAGGTATGCAGGCTTGTCTGTAATCGTGTCACTTTTATTTTTCCCCCTTGGTTAGTTAAAACCCCAAAAAGGCACTATGCTTTAACGCCCCCCAAGTGCACCGTCAAGTATGATTTGTGTGACTACACTGCTTTCACCCTCTGATTTCCCTCAACTCATCCTGCTTGTGGGATTTTTTTTTTCCTTTCTTTTTAAAACCCCCAAAAAACCCTAGTTATCTCAACTCCCAAAACTCTCTCAACACTCCCCTTTGCAGAGAAAAAAAATAAAAATCCCCTCTAAGTGCTATAGACACACCACGCAACCGTACTTACGGTCTGTATTGGATCGAGTTGACCTTTTCCTTCTAACTGCATTGAGTGTGTTTTTGTTGCAGCCGCTTTTTATTTTAGGAAAAAAAATCTAATGTCTTCAACAGATTTATTGTGTTTGGAAGAAGAGAGCACCAGATACCATGAACCTTCCTTTCTCTCTAGAAACAAAATTAAAACAAAAAAAAAAAAAATAAAAACGGGGGGAAGAGAAGAAAAAAGCAGCACACACATCTGTCCCCCCGCACGCTGGCTGGCTGGCTGGCTGGCTGACAGATAGACAGACAGACAGACAGACGGACAGACAGACAGCCACCGGGGACACGGGCGCTGCCCCCACGGCGGCGGGGGAGTGGGAGCCCGCTCCGCCGCGCTACCTGAGAGGGACTTTTCTTTGTTCACAATGCCCTTTCCCTCCTGGCCAATCAGAAGCCAGCTTTTATGAAACCGGGCTCTCTGATTGGCCCTCCGCTCCTCCTGCCTGCCGGCGAGGGCGAGAGACAGAAACACGCACACACACACACACACATTGTACACACAGGCATTAGGCGCGCGCACACCCCCCCCCACACACACTCATACACACCCAGGCATTAGAGACACACACAGACACAGCCCCTCGCTCCGCAGCCCTCAGCCGAGCGCTACAGCCGGCAGCCTCCTGCTGCAGCCAGATACAAATCATGTTTCCCATTTCAATTATCCTATATAACATTTAGGGCCTGGGGGAAAAAAAAAAAATAAAAAGAAGAGAGGGAGGAGGGGAAAAAATAGAAAACCAAGGTGGAGAGTAGCTCTGCCAAGACTCACACGTTGGGAGGAAGACTCCCTCATTTCGCTTTAATTTAATTTCAGGGCAGTTTTCGAGGCGATGATGAATGATTTTTCTGTGCCGGTTTCAAAGAGGCAATTTAGAATCTCACTCATAATTTTTAAATGCCCCCTCATTCAAAATTATAACAGCTTGAAGCCGGCGAGAGAGGGCTGCTGATACACATGTGCGATTATTTTCGTGCTTAGTGGAGGAGAAAAGCAAACAGTGCCCGGAGGAAGGGGCTGGAGGGAGGTGCGGGGCAGGGCAGCACCCCCGCCGCGGCTCGGGGGGACACCGAGGCGCTGCTGCGCTGTCGGAGCAGCCCTCACCCTTGCCTTCCCTCTCTTCCCCTCCTCACGTATTTTATTCCATGTTCATTTTTACAATATGGCTCAAGTTAGGCAGGTCGGGTTTTATTCTTTTTTCTTTTTTCTTTTTTTTTTTTTTTTTTTTCGGAAGGAGGGGGGAGCAGAAAATAACCCTTTTGTTTCCAGGCTGCTGATTTACTGCTGCACGCACTGAACTGTGAATGCCAGCGACCGTATAACTACCACGTGAACATCCTTTCACAGGAATTAGTAACACAAATCTTCCCTATCGGGCTTTGTGTAGCTCGAAAATATCCCCCTTAATCATTCCTTTTGTTTAGGTTGGGAGCCATTATGCTACACCGCTGCGTTAAATTGCGTTTAACCCTTCGCAGACGGCGGTGGGGGGCGGGGGCGGCGGCTGCCCGCGGGCACCGGGGGGGCGGGGAGGGGGGGCTGCCCCCCGCTGCCGGGCACCCGCAGGCACGGGGGGCCCGACCCTGTCCTTTTCCGTACCCTTAAGCACGGTTTACTCCCCCCCCCCCCCTTCTTTTCCCCCTTTTCCCTTGATCTCACGGGGAATTATCTCCCTGTGAAAATCGATAGGGGATGTTTTTCTTGCCAAACGCACGCGTTGCCCAAGTCAGGGTTTCCGGCGAGAAGTCAAAGCGTGGCATTTACGATGTCCTGCACACCCGTGACAGGGTGACAAAATACCTCTTTGGACGTCATCCAGCTGAGCAAATTACAGGCATGAGCGTCCTCCCCGCGTTATACGCTTCCCATCAAAGAGGTGATTAGTGGAGAGGTAGAGGAGGAGTAAAACCGCCTCAACCTGCTCGCTGCGGGGCATCGGGGAAGGTGATACAAGATGGGGGAGGGGTAAAAGCCACCCGTGATGTGGCACCCGGCTGTGCCTTGGCCACCAGGCCGCCGTGACCAGGGCCCTCGGAAGGCAAGGCTGCCCTGCCGGTCCCGTGAGCCCCGGCTCCCCATCGCCGCCCCGGCTCACCACCGCCCCTCCGGCCCCGCACCGAGGGCACCGGGGTCACCGGCACACGCTCCCTTGGGAGGCCTGGAAGCCGCCCGGAGAAAACCCGCTCCGTTTCTCCCAGTGTAAAAACACTTCCCCTTCAGGGGCTGATAATGAAGGGTTTATTAGCAGGGATAAGTTCATTGCCACGGAGGCCCTTGATCACATTAAATTTTTAAGTGATTACAAAGAGGAAAAAAAAAAAAGGCACGGCATGTGTGCAGCACAAGCAAGAAATGCTGCGGTGTGAAGGCATCCCTGCCCTCCCGCCCTGGGATTCTGAGAGCGCCGGGAGGATGGCAAGGAGTGGCCCGAGATGGCTGCGGGCAGGGCCAGCGGTACCCGGGGAGGGCCCGCTTGCGCCCACGCGTTTGCAATTCGTGGGAGAACAAGCATGCATGATGTTGTTACAACTGAAAATCACAGGCTCCCCGGGGTAACTTTTGGGTGATTTCACTCAGTGGTTGGCGAAACTTTTAAGGTCAGCACCACCAAGCCTACTTTTTTTAGTCTACTTAGTCGCAGATCACTGTTCCTGTTTCTTTACAGTATGTATTTTTCAGATTTAGGTAATGGCTCTGATTTTTCAATATCGACCTCTGTTTAGACACGTTTCACTTTGGGCTGCTTCTCGTCTGCGAAATTACAGTCATTTTCACATTATTATGCAGTGAGTAGGAGACAGTTTGTATTTAGCGTTGGGTGGGGGAAGGGCTATTATGGGAAGTGATCTGCTACGGTCAGCACATAATTTCAGCCCAAAGAAAATTGCTTCTGAATAGATGGTCTGTTAACTAGCCAAGGAACAGTCACTGGGAGAGATTGCAAAAATGCCTCTGCTTTATCTGCGTTACACCATCATTTTAATTTCTGAAAGCAACGGTCCGTGGAAGAGCCGTTTCTCCAGCCACAGCTGCCAATTGATGGGTAAAATATCCTCGCAAACCTCCTTAGATCACAAAATCCGGAGGGGAGCTTCCCCTCTCGCCACTCTCCCTCCTGGCTTTTGTGTATGACTGTACGGGGAAGGTGCCTGTCCAACCTACTGCACGATTACCGAAGCAGGGTTTTATTTATCTCTTTCGGTGGCAGAAATTACAGCAAGACCACTCGCCGGCCCGTGGGTGCATCTGCAGCAGTCGATTCCCATGACTGGCTGCAAAAAGACCACTTAACTCACATTGTCTTGTCAGGTTGGAAGTGTCCCTGTTTCAAAAAGAGGCCGGCGCCCGCAGTGTGATTTAGTGGCTTTTTCGCCTTAATTTCTGCCTGCTCGCCAAATTAAATTACAACTTTGTATTCGTGTACGTTTTACAAGACAGACAGGCGGCCAATAAATTAGTGATGTTTGTCTAAAATAGGAAATCCGTTTTTAATTAATGCAGCTGCACACCGCTAATAATCCCAAAGAGATCTTCATCCACCCTCCCCGGCCCCCCCCCCCCCCCCGTTGTTGGCTTTTTTTTTTTTTTTTTTTTCGTTTTTAATCTGGCCAGACAAACGCATCATACACGCTAAGAAAAACTACCGGGAAACGCCTATTTTTAGCGAAAGGAACGCGGGGCTGTTATCTCACGCTCCCGGGCAGTTTAGACACACGTTTGTTACGAGGAAACGCTCCTGTTCCCTCCTCCCCGAGCAGCCCGGCGAGGAGACGAGCCCGCCGCCGCCGCCGCCGAGCGCCGGCCGGCGCTCTGCCCTCCGCCCGCCGCCCCGCTCCCCCCCGCCCGCCGGCGCCCCGGGCCGCGGAGCGGGCGGCGGCCAATCACCGCTCCAGAAATCGCTTTCCCGCCCTCTCATTGGCTGGGGCTGGGCGCTGGTGTGCGGCTGGCGGCGGCGGCGGCGGTGCCCGGTCCCGCTGCACCCCCCGCCGCGCCCGGCCGCGCTGCACCCCCCCCCCCCCGCCGCGGCGGGAGGCGGCCGGGCCGCCCCGCTTTGCCCCGCTCCTCTGCCGCGCTCTGCCCCGCTCCCCGAAAGCCCCGGGCACCTGCGGCCAGAGGCAGGCGTCCGCCGGGAAATAGAGACCACGGCAAATAGGTGTTCACGGACTACGCCGGGAAGGGCTTCTTTCAGTCCTTGCCGATGCCCCCGTCCCGCTGATAGGACGACCTCCAAGATCATCGGTGTTAAATGTACTAATGTCTGAAAATGCCAGGTAGTCCTACCGTCATTTGCAGCTGAGCCTTAATTACCTTCCCTCAGACGATCTCTTCCAACTGCACCCTTCGTTCCTGCGTTTCATGTTGCAGGAGCGGAGGTACGGGTATGTGCAGCCAGCCAATCTCGGTATTACACACAGCGGGTCTGCAGCGGTTAAACCACCGTTCTTTTTTCTTCAACTTTGTCCTAAAGAGGGGGCAAAAATCTACTTCTCTTGAGGACTTATTTGCCAGGTTAATTAGGTAAACAACGAGTGGCAATTCTCTCATACACAGCATTTTGCACGTTCAGGGTCTCTCAGAGCAGATTTGAAAGTGGTGCATCGGAAATTACCATATTGATCAGAAAATGTTGGATTAGCACGTCCTTACAACCCTCAAAATTCATCACAGCCTGTCCCGCAGACTTACGAACAAACTTTTAATTGATGTGCGCAAACGACTGGCTATGCAGATTAGTTGTGGATAATTTATTACAGCTTTGGAGACTGCCAGTGATCCACAGACCAGAGTGTGGGAACTGGTGATGCAAACATACAGAGGAGTCATTATACACTTGGCAGATACTTATGTTAGATACTTTTTTTTTTTTTTGAAAGAGACGATGTTAACAATGTTTTCTTCTTCTTTAGAACAGCCCATAGACTCTTTTACACTCTTCTGCATATTCACAAGGAGATTCAGTTTGATATCTAATCTAAAGGTCAGTGTCTCTGATGTTTCAGCAGAGAAATATAGGTTATATATGGAAACAAAGTACCACTGTGGTGTTTATAGAAGAGCAACAAAAATGGCCTGGCAACAGGCAGCTAGAGGGAATGATTTATGAAAGACTCTGTGTGTGTGTGTGTGTGTCTATGTATTTATTTGGGGGTAGGGAGAGAGTGTAAAAGGTAGACAGGATAGAAACTATCTTTCTGAGAGCACAGGGGATAAAAAAAAAGAAAAGAACAGCAGTTGAAGATTTAAAAAAAATCCTAACAGTGAAACGTGCTAATCAGTGAAATAAATAATGTCCCAAAGGAAGTTCTTAAGTCCCATTGCATAGGACTTGAAAATTAGGCTGGAAAAAGTGCTAAAAATAAATACTATGGGGAATGACTCCATTTTGGCATTAGAATGGAGTGAATGACCTAGTAAGTCTTTCCCATTTTGTAACTTAATAGTTCTGTGAAGCTCTGCTGTAGAATTTGAACTACAAACCTTTTACCCAGACGGGAATATAGCCTTCAGTTCACTGCATAGATACTCAATTTCTCCTCAAGTAATTTAAACAACAGCTTATTTATTTATGTAGTGCATTGTGTAAACATTCAGATAATATTAAAAAAGTGTATTTCTTGCTTAATAGACTGTGTGCAATGAGAAACAGGCAATACATGTTAAAATCTATGTTATAGCCTTTTGTCATAGCCTTAGTACTCTATTACACAGTGTATTTTTTACAGCTACTTTCATACAAAATAGCTTAATGTTTCACAGTCGATTATAATTTGTAATAGAAATGATGGATGCAGATTCAGCATTTTAGTCGTGCAGCATCCACATTATAGTAGTGCTAAGGTGAAAAATGTTCAAAAGGCCAGTGGCTGGGTGTCATACTTCAGAATTTCAGAGAGAACAAATGAGCACAGGGAAATGAAACTGAGACTTAGGGAGTAGGATTGGATTGTTTTATTAGAAAGAAGGCTAGGAGTCATAGGCCAGGGAGAGGGGAGATGAGTCTTGAAATGGAATTTGCAGAGAGGTAGCCAGTGAGATGTAAGGAGTCTGCAGCAGAAGCGGGGGTGTGAGGGATTTGTTGTCCAATGTGAAAGGAGAAAGAGAAGCATGATGCTGGATGAGCAGAAGAAATAGGCCAGAGATAAGGTCAGACAGTACATAGTAGGAGTAAGATAAAGATGACTAAGAGGCAGAGTTGTGTACTGGCTGGTGAAGTGAGGAATGAATCTGTGAAAGTTTTTGAAGCCAGGGTTAGGTATATCATCCTCAGGGGAGGAATGAGGAAACGTGCTGCTACATTTTTGACAGAAAGGAGCTTGAAGAGGAATGACCCTGAAAACTCACCAAACAAGTTATCAGAATGTGTTCGGGAGTTGACGTCTGGTGGATTTAAAAACTGCAGAGGTGTGGAAGGAGAAAATAAATGTTCTAGGACAAGATGAATGCCTGAGATCTTGATAATCAGGCTGAGAGGCATTTTAACAAATTAAGTATGTGGACCACTCGAGCTAGAAGTGAAGACGGTATCCCCAAGAACTTCTCTATGTCTACCAGAGCAGGCAACTATGGCCTCTTGCTTTCCTGGTTGTTCTTGTTGCTCTCCTGTTGTTTCCTTTGCTGTACTGGGGCAGGAAGAGAGAAACGGAAAGAGAGAAACAGAAAGAGAGCTTCATACCCTCAACTGCACAATAAGGAACCTGCTGGTAAAGAAGCATGAGCAGACAGAGATCAAGACAGTGGGACAGAAGGAGCGAGGTGTTTGAGACCAAGAGAGGTAGACAGAAAAAAGGACTGTAAATACAAAAGAGGAAGAATGGTTTCATTAGTGCAGAGGATGGGGAACTGGGGGATCTGTTCTCAGCTGTCTCACAATTCTTACGTGACCTTGGGAAGGTCATGGTACTTCTCTCTGTGACTTGGCCATCTTGCCTTGAAATGGTAACTAAAACAATGTGTGGATGTAAAAACATCCTCAATTCCTCAGCCAAAAATAATGCAGCTATGTTTTTTAGTGGAAGGGGAGCCTGGATCAGGTGAGACATTACTCACTTTCAAGGCTTGCATTCTCTATGGAGCTACCTGAACCATTGCAGAACTACATTCTTAATGCTTGAGGAGGAGACCCATCCAGCCTTTAGATACTTTCTGCATAGATATGATCAAAAAAGTTTAATTTAAAAAGAGAAGAAGCCTGATAAATAAAAAAGAAAATAGTGAGAAAAAAACTCTGAGGAATGCATAGGTTTAGAAGTCCGGTGGTAAAGGAATATCAAGTCGCAAAAAACTTTAATGATGTGAGAATTTCCCACAAAAGGCAATAAATCACCTGAGAATCCAGAAAATGTTATACAACATTCAAAAAGATTTTGGTGTTGTCTTACTCTGTCAATATGTGGTGTGTGTACAACACTCCAATAGTATTGTTATACTCCTTGGTTCAACATCTAGGAGTTGTACTACAGCAGGGGCCATGAAACTTAGCTGGTGTTACACACCACAGCTGTGATACAAGAAAATAACAAACAACATCATCACTGGTTGATCATTCTCCTTATTAGAGAAGAAAGTTATGATTGTAGCTAAACTGAGTGCACCACTTATGTCTCTGTTTTAAAGCAGTGGCATGTGCTCAAGCTGGCACTGTTCCTGTCAGACACAAGGCAGAGGTGATCTGTTTAGCTGGTGAGCCTCTGCACAATCTGGACTTTGAAACCTGTGGGTCTTCTCATCAGAATGCTTCTGCTTCCTCACTTGTAATTTCGTGTAACAGTGATTACTTACCTTACAGGGTGCCCTGAGGACTGTGTTTGTTAAGCATATTGAGATCAAGTGTAATGTGATTCAGAACATCTGCATTAGATTTAGACATGTGTATTGCAAATAACTACTATTAAAGCAGACCTTCCAGTGACTGAAACTGCTCTCTTCTTTGGGACTAGAGAAAAGAATGACAGTCCGAAGAGTCACACACAGGTCTCAGCTTTATCTGCCTTATGTAAAGACGCTCTGTGCTTTCAAACCCTTTAAGCGGGGGTGGCAGCAGATTTTTTGTCTTATTGCATGAACAGCCACGAGGATGTGAAAAAAGACCTGGTGCACATTTCATAATTCTGGTTAAAGAAGTCTTGAGTCCTTAGGAGATGCTCAGGGATCCTTCTGGAGCCTAAGGTTTTCTGTGGCATCCTGGAGCCAGAAGTGCTACTTTTTCAACCATCTTCCCACAGAAATACTATAAAAGAACCTGGAAGAAACACTGTGAGGACCACTGCTTCTACAAGAGTGTGCTCTAGCTCGTATTCATCAAGAATGCCCAACAGAAGACTTCCACATTGTACTTGAAAGACAAGAATACTTACGAACTGTTCTGTACTGTGGACCACAGAATAGTATTTTGCAGAGTACATATGCTTCCTTCCCTTTCTTTCCAGATTTGAAATTTAGGAATAAATTATAGAATTTTTATTATAAAATTTTGCTTTTTCATTTTACACTGCTGTAATTACAAGCACACAAAGATAATGCCCTCAGAATTAAAACTCGTGTTAAAATTTTGCCCAAAACAAAGTTTTATAGCTTTTGAACAGTGTTGTTGGTTTTAATTTTAATGGTGATATTAAAAGATATCTGTAAGTACATTGATATTAATGAGAAGTATTAAAATGCAGTGGTTTTATTTGGAGAAATGAATTTGTGTGAACTATTTCTAGCTGAAAATCTTTTTATCTAGCACTCTGTATTTTGCTGGTTAAAAGCATTCCTCTGAGGTCAAATAAAAATTTGTAATCAAATGCAGACCAACTCTCTCTTGTACTGCTGTTCAAAATGGTGAACTAGTTCTGAAATACAATCTGTTAGCATATTATTAATGAAAACATCTAGCACTGAGGTCAAGGCTTGTGGAAAAAAAAAGGAAAGTGCACTTTTTCAGGAGAATATTTGCTGTCTACTCTTCTTGTTCTTTGTAAAAAAAATGGGTTATAATTTGTCTTTTGGGGGGGAAATGTTGTTGACAAGAACGCATCACAAGTGTACAAAATAGGTGGACAATGGCTTCTACATGATTAGTTTGCAAGGAGTAGGTGTGAGAACTGTGCCTGTGTTGAGCACTACCCTTATCACATCCGCAGTTCCACATGCTTCAGGGTGAGGAAGAATGCCAGAGTGTGACCCTAAGCAGAAAATATGAAGCCCTAAGTATTATCTACCCAACATTTTAACACGTTCACATACTTCAGAATGATCAGAAACTTCCAAGGATACGTCGCTGTATTCACACACAGTGTCACAACAACTCAGATTGCAGATAATTGTTCCTAAGTTCAGTTCTCCAGAAGGTATTTATAGAAAGAGCTTTGAGGAAAATGTGATTGTGTTCCTTTTATTTCTCTCTATTTTAGCCTTATTAAAAGGAGAAACTATGCATCTGAAAAGAAAAACATGAAGAGGAGACCCCATTGCCATTACTTTGGAGAGCTGAGAGGTGGAGAATGAAAAAGCCATTGGTCTCAGTTTTACTACCACAATGGCCTTTTATGAGAGGGATTAGATATGCCTAGAGCTGGTGCAGCATTCAGTGCTGCCCTGGACAACAATCTGGAAAGAAAGACGATAAAAATCAGTTTGTCGTAAGGTTAAATCACCACAGACTAGCTAGATTGGCTTTTCAGATTGTTTTTCATTTGAGGAAATGAGGAAAAACAGAAAGAAAGAGAGAAATATGGCTTAAAAGCTGTTGGTGGTTTTTTTTCCTTCTCTCCTTTTTTTTTTTTTTTTCCTTTCCTGCAAGATGTAGCGTTCAGAAAACATGTTGAGTGAGTTGAGGCATTAAAAAGATCAGTCTTTGGTTGCTGAATGAAAGACTGTTGTGCGTGTGACTCACATACTAAACAGAAATCTGCCTTCAAAGCCTATTTTACTGCCTAATTATATATACACAAAATGTAGCTGTCTGTTTCAATCAAATCCTAGGAAAAAGAATAAAACTCCTCTTAAGATGCAATTTTCATGCTTTTTCATAACCTTAGAACACACACTGCTAATGCAAAAGAGGGAAGTACAGCTGCAAGGTCCAGATAAGGCACCAGCAATTGTTTTTCTTTTAATTATTACTTTATAAAGACATTATACCTCCTACTCAGAATGAGGAAAATTAGTGTCCTCTCTCTTTTTTTTTTTTTCTTTTTAAGGTTTTCCTTACCCTCCCGCCCCCCCCAAGGAACCTTGTTGTTATGCATTTCAGGAGCAGCCAGCAGCTATGGAAAGTACTTTTAAGCAGCCTCTGTTAATAACAAGCTTTCAGGAGGGATCTAGGAATTCCAACCCTCTACAAACCTTTGTGTTACACCGAGCACTCCATATGAACAAAAACAAATATAGATTGAAAGAATGCACAGTAAAATATAAAATAATTGTTGGCAATCAGGTCTCTTGGAAAATTTCAAGCTGGACAACATGTGTAAGCCATATCTCTTATGAGAGACAAAAAAACCCAAACTGATTTTAGCTCTTCCTGCAGTAATGTGAGTATGTGCATGTGTGTGCGTATATGTATATACATACATATATATAACTTCTTTAATCATCTGCTCTTCAGAGGTCTTCTTTAATAACTTCAACTGTAAAGTTTGATAAGCCATTACTAATTTACATCCTCTTGCAGATACAAATCATTAAAATGAAATGATGTTTTAATGGCTTATCCAATATATATCTAATTGCTCCTTAAAAGTTTCTTACTCTGAAGACATCACTGGATATCTCCCTGGGAGACCAGAGCGGTAGATAGACATTGTGCTGGTGGAAGAGGTACTGCCCATCATCTGCCTGGGGATAGTACATCATGTTTTCCCTGACCTGAACACTCCCTAGATCATTCCAGCCAAAATGAGACAAATTAGCAAAACTATTTTCCCCACTGTTTAAGCAGTTGAACCCACTTAGGCAGAAGAGAGAGGGGACTCTTACTGGAAGAGGTGAAGTTTAGTAACTTCTGGGAAGATGCATGGGAGTACAATGATAAACAAGTTACAATAGACTTTTAGAAAATAACTCTATTTCATCTGCAACGGTTGTTTACAGTCTAATAGTCATATCCTGAAGCTGCCTCTATTGTTGTTAAACCACTGATTCTAGTAGAATATTCTTGCTAATTATTAGAGGGAATAAGGTCAAAACTGGTCACTGAAAATTTAATTCAAAACCACATTTTCTGTCCCAGCCACTGGCATTACTTGTGCTCACAAAAAGGCTGATCTCTCCAAAACTGGGCAATGTCTGTTAATTACAGAATTAATTAGATAAGGGGCCCGACATGCTCTGCTGTGCAATGTGTGTGCATTCAGCCAGAAGAAGTTTTCTGGCAAACCTTTCTCCCACCTAATCAACGTCTAGTAATTTGAACTCTGACATAATGCAGCCATGGGTAAGATTTAGGACTTGTGGTTGGTGTGGTGAGCTTGCAGGTTTGCTGTACTTCTGAATGCCCTGGCAAATGGGTATCCAACTCACATGGATTGTGTCTTCTCTCTCCCAGACTGGTTACAATGGAGGCTTGTTGAACATAATGACTGTACTTTAGCCAGACAATAGGTATGCTAAGGAGATTAGCTGAAGCTACTTCCCTTACCTGCCTGCAGGGAGGGAATTTGGAGAACAAACACAGAACAAAAGACCTATGGATCAAGCGAAGTTACTGCAAAGTACGCCGGGGTGTGACTTTACAGCACGCTAACTACCGCACTCTTTCTCATATGGGCATCCTTTGTGCACGGTAAGGGTGCAGCTCAGCCAGACACTTGAGCTGCTCTAACAGCTTGCTGCTGCCAAAAGGGGCAGTCCCATTCTTCAGGCCCTGTTTTCCCACTTTTTCTCCAGCCCTTCAAGCTGTGTGGTCTCATCCTCTCCATTGCACAGCTCTGGCACTCATTTGACCCCTAAGTGAGTCAGTGGAGTTTGTTAAGCCAACAAAAAACTGTTGACTGTTTCGTGGGGTTAGTTTGCTGCTGGCTCAGTGAGCTGAATCAGCTCACTCTGCAGTCAGAAGGGCAGTTGTGTCACCTCTAAAGGGGTCACTGGCAGCATGTAGGTTAGGTGGGAGTGAGGGAGAGGAAATTGAGGGCTGAACAGAGCAAGACCGCCCCTTTTAGTCGCAGTAAACCATGAAATTGGGTTATGCCATTTAATCTAACCATACTGTAAGGACGGAGACCTGCCTCTTCTCAGACTGCTGTCCCAGCTGCCATCACCAGATCTGCCAGCTGAATTGCCAGAAAGTATGTTTTAAACATAAACCAATCCAGTTCATTTTGCCAGGAGCAGACTAAGACATACTCATGAAAGCACCTCATTCAGAGGAACAGGTAAAAACTTTTGGTACCTAGGGACAGAAACCACATCCTCTGGCATGGCTGCAGTAAAAAGAAATTATCTCCCTCTGTCCTTAGAGCATCCGCACTGTGAGGGATTTAGTGCAGAAGAATGACTGTGCTGTAAATTCACAACAGTATACTTTGCAGTCACTTTCTCACTGAAAAAAAAGAGCAAAGAAATCAAGGTGTTGGAAAAAGAACTCACAGAGACACATGGGAAATCCTAGGCAAATGAAGGGAAGAAATAAAACTGCTTTCATAGCAGAGCAGAGAGCTTTGGCTGTTAGATCAACATATGTAATAGATGATGAGCTGAGCTGAAGGCAGTAAATGATTTGGAAGACAAATGGTTTGGAAGAGTCACACAGAATATTCTGGGCCAGGCCATCGACTACAGAAAAATATACCAAAATGGTAAGATATCGGGAGTAAGGAAATAATTGCAAGAGTTACTGTTTCTTGTCTTCGTCTGTGTATTTCTGTGTTAAGTAAAATTAATTGAGCAATTTTAGAAACACAAAGTAAATCTCTGTATGGCTTCTTTCAGATACAAGGAACCTGATACAAAGTCACCTGATTTCTTGCCATGTTGCCCACTGGTGGCTTCCCTGTCTTCTGGGCAGGCTACTGATTTGTTGAAGCATCGCATGCCTGTCTCACACTTGCCCATGGGGATTAGTTTGTGCTATATCTCCCTTGGCCTTCAGTGCATCAGTCTGGGATGCATTCACTGGCACACATGGAGCCACAGATTCATATTTTTTCACAAAGGATTTCAACAGTCTTATTCTTCACTGTGAATTTAACAAAATCAGAACTTTTTGGTGACATTCTTCACACGTTCGCTTTGTCTCTTCAGCTCTGAAGTTGAGCATGGAGAAATATCTCTAAGAGGCAACGCTGCTCCTAGGACTGGCATAGACTCATTATTAATTCCAAATCTGTAATGGGATATCAGTCATCCAATCAATCAATCAATTAAAAAAAAAAAAAGGGACTCAGAAAAACATTGTCAGGTTGTTATGGTGGTGGAACTTTAACTGTAGTAATACTACCAACCCAACAAAATACTACGGCGTCACCTAAAGCCAATGGGACAGGTACTAGTGCAATTTAGCCTCAGCTAAAGCCAGTGGTAAACTCTCATTTCCAGGAGGAATGTTGCACATGCAGTTTGATATATTGCAGGTCCTGTCAGTTGACTTTAAACTTACATTAATGAAGTTTTTGAAAGCAGATATTCTCAAAGACAGAAAAGAGAGACCAAAACCTTTTTGGGTTTGTTTTGTTTTTTTTTGAGTTTTCTTACCTCTTATTGTCCACGAGTTAAAAAAAAAAACAAAACAAGAAAGTGTGGTTTATTTCTCAAAGAAGCATTCATAAATACCCCTTTGGAATATGTGGCAGAAGCCCAAATATGACAGAGGTATCCAGCACATAAACTGCTAGATAGCAGGTAGTATGGATGAGTGCAAGTTCAAGTGTCATGCATGAAGTCTGTAGCAGAATTAGGAGCACAGTCAAAATCACTGGACTCCTAGCCATTTTGTAAAACACCAGAGTATGAGTTTGGAAAGGACACTGTACAAGAAGTCCAAATCCCTGCCATTGCAGAAAACCATGCAATAACTGTTTTAGGAGGTGCACAGAATATATATTCTACATACTACTGAAACATTGTAGGCCACAGAATTCGTTTCCAAGTCCTACGGCAAATATGAGACCTATATCCAAACAATGAAAGCCACACCTATAGTATGTCCCAGGAAGGCAGCAGACTTTTTTTTTTTCCAATGTTGTAAGCCTTTGCAGCAGAGGGGAACTTGTTAGAGAAACCTCCTGGACAACCACTGGAAAAAACCTAACTCTACAGAGGAACACCAAGAGTACATGCCAATCAGATTTGAATAAAGATTGTTTCCAGACATCAGTTTGGCATAAAGTTGCGGCAAACACACATGAAACAGATGTCTCATAAAGTTCATTGCTACTAGAAGCATCTCCTGCCTTCAGCTGTGACCAGTGCCTCTGATGATCCATAAGAGGAACACTCAGATTTTCTAAGTGCAGGGAGGCATTAGACTTTCTCCCTGCTTTCTGCTCTGGTCTCCTACAAAAAACCCACTCTTGCTCAGTGAAAGTTCATAGGGAAGGAGATAAAAAATGTAATAGTGTCTGAACTCCTTGCAGAATTTGGTGCTAGGTGTCCTTTTCAGCATGAAGGTCTTTACCAAGGTGATATGCCACTTACCTTTTCTATAGAAAATGGTCTTTCTTGTCCAGGACCCTGAGGTGGTGATATCCCTCCTTCACAACACAGAAGTCAGGTAGGGAGTACGGGACTTTCTAAGGAGAGAAGGATTGCCTCCAATGCTCAGTCCATCCAGCCCCAGCCAGGAGTCTTTTCTGTGCTCCAATGAGATGACTGCGTGAGACTGTGTTTTATTTACTTCCGTGACTCTGTAGAGCTCTATAAGGCCACAACCTTATACAGCTGCAGTTAGGGCAAGCCCAGATTTTGGATGTTGGCTGTATCAGCAAACTTTCTGTTATCGTTGAAAAAGAGAGCATTTGATATTGCAGACCCTTGCTAGGCCATTGCAGAATGGCAAAATAATGTTAATCTGCCTGCTTTAATTTTATAGTTCAGCATTTTAGTTTCCATTCCTGTTGCTGAACTACCTAGTTTCCTAATTTTTTTAAAACATGAATCTAGTGTTTTTGACACTTCAATATATTCTGAAGACAGAGATAACTGACTGTAAACCTCACGTCACCATAGGTTTTTCTCTTTGGGGTTTTCAGTGGGAATTATTTGCACTTCAATTATCCTTTTATGACTGTGTAACATAATAAAAACAAACAAACAAACCTTTAATGGAAGTTTACAGGAATGGACGAAGGAATTGTTACAGTCTACTGTGTAGAACATAAAGGCATAGTGTAAAATGCATCTTTTACACTTGCAGTGACATCAGCATGAAATATGAAGCATTATGGTACTAACGTATGTGCATATAAAGAAAGAAGAGAAAGTATGAAAGGATAACTGATTTTAAATGCTCTTTGATTATTAACTTTTCTATCTTAAAATATTGCAGGATTTTATTACTTGTTTTTTAAAAATCCCAGAAACCTAATTTGAGTTACATAAGAATACATTCATGCATTAAAAAAATGTATGAATAAGTAAAAAAGGGGGAAAAAATTACTCCTACAATCTAGAAAGGGTTTTAGTGGTTTTATTTAAAACTTCTAAAAAATGAGTTAAATGAAGGAGACAGCAACAAAGCCTTACATATAGATGAGCTGACAACAACATAGTAGGAAAAATCTCATATCATTCTGAAAGCCTGCTACAGCACTGCTAACATATTTTGTTACAATGCTCTCTTAGTCCTTCACCAAATGTCTAATTTCAGATCCGCTTCACGTGCTTTCCTTGCAGGGTTTAATGTACGTGATTAATCTTGACTCGGCTTAATACTGCTAGGAATGTGGCAATGACCTCAGCTGAACACTGGCAAAGTGATTAATGTTACATGAACTGGGATATTTTTTACTCGGGATCCTGAATAAACACAGACATGCTGTATTCCGTTACAGACCTTTGCTCAATTGAAAATGTACTGTGGTTTCAAAGAGTAATGTTTCAGATGCAATAAACAATGTTAGAGGAAACATGGCTCTTGTTAAAGAAAACGCTGTTTCAGGCTAAAGTCCCAGTGATCATAAAAGATATATGATGCAATAAACAAAATGAACCACAGGCAAGACAGGTCCATTCGATGACTAACCACTGATTGAATTTTCCAACACTCCTAGACATTCTGTGAGATAAACTATTCACAAAAGATCCCTATTAAATATAAGGTTGTCATTTCTTTTTTATTTTTATAGTGAGGTCCAAGAACTGTATGAATGTCCCCTATTGGTTGTTTGTGTTTTTGAATTTTTTATGATATGGGAAGACAGGCAAACAGTTGCTATGATTGTCAAATGTCTTAAATCAAGTAGAGAAAATGCAATAAAACACAGTTTCCATGGCAACACATTGTAACCTAGTACCTCTGGATTATGAACCAGCTCACATCTATGATCATTATTTGTTGACAAGCATAAATTGAGCCTAAAAGCATTAATTTCAGAGATAAAACTGGAATGTTGAGCTAAGTAATAATAATGTTTAAATATTTCCAAGGTAGTGGCAGCAAATCACGGCTAGTTATGTTGCCATTTGCATAATGTTAATAAGCTAAATGAAAATGCTTTTATTTTCAAGCCTTTCAGGAAAGATGTAACAAATATATACATCTCCAAACCTGCAAATAGTAATTGACATGTATTCCATGCTGCTAAAGGAATACAATAGGACCAATTATACAGAATGATATACAAGACATTGTAACCAAATAATGTGATTTTGATTTGCAGTTGTTTGACAAAAACCTGGAGAAAAAAAGAACAAATATTTGAGCAGCTGTTTACTAACACCATCTCCCTCTTTAGCACACTATTTTCCCTATTGCCCATTGGACTTTTTTTGTAGGTCACTATGAAGCACTAAAGCAGCAAAAGGGAAATGAACTTTGTTGGCAGAATTTATGTATGCCTGTCATCACTTCATACATTTCAAAAGCGTAAAGGTGATCTCTTTTTGTCCGGTTTTCACAACTCAGTAAAAATTGACCAAAACAATCAACACGGATAATGAATCTGTTTCTGAGTGCTTCTCACTCTTACTGCTAGTACTCATGATCATCTCAGAGAAGGAACCCCTGCAGCTGCAGGTCTCCATTCACAGAGGCTCCAACAGCCATTGCAGGAAGCTCACCACCAGGACGTATTGCACATTACCTACAAAGCTGCTCTGCAGCCCCGCAGGTGCCCCTGGAGATGTCTGGGCAGTGATGATCAGCTACCTTCACAAAGAAATGGAGAGTAACCCCTGCACTGGAAGTCTGTTCCTCCATCTCACTGTGCATGCACAGAAACCATATCCAGTGCCTTTCAAATATTTGAGATCTTCCTGTTTCTAGAGAGGATCCAGTTTGTCAGTCTGTGGCGTTTCTCTACGAAAGCTAAGGTCTGTGAACTTTTTTAGAAATCTTCTGGTGGCTTATCAACAGGCAGGAATGGATATTCATCTTTCTTGTTGCTGAATCAAAATCCCCGCCATTCAAAGGCTTCAGTATAACTTTCTTTAAGGCTCTGTGTCTTGAATATTGCCTTTACATTGTTGCTAGAGTTTAGAGAAGAGACTTGATAAGATAGATCTTAAACATAAATCTGTACTCCCACGAACTTGGAACCATAGCTTAAGGGACTATTTAAAGAAAATGAATTGTTCCCCTTTTAGTTAAAAACAGTCAGATTTGATCAGCACTAACCACTGGAAAAGGCCAATTCAATAAACATATGCAGCAGCTTTGGGAACAATGGAAGCATACAGCACAGCACAGCCATTTACGGCTTTAGAGTCTAGTTATGTGAATGAATAAATCCTTCTTAAAATGCAGATTATTTTTTTTTTTTCCTGGCTAGATGGCAACAACTTTGTAGACATTCCTATAACATTTTGTAAAAAGCTCTTGCCAATTGCAGAAACAAGTGACTTACAGAGGTTTGCCTAGCAGAACACACCTACTCCTTCACAATCATTATTATGTAAATATCCACTTGAAGACCTTTAAAAATACAGGCTTCTTGGGCTTCTTTATGTAGGACAATTGCTGTGACAGATCTTAATGTTTATAAATAATGCAGTAAGGGCTCTAATTCTGACCATCATTACACCTTACACATTTTGACATTTTCTATGGCTTAGGGAAAAATACAGAATTGGCTTTCATACAAATAGAGTAGAGCTGGAATTTTGTATTTTAAAGATCACAGACATTCCTAGACATTGTCTGGGTACCTGAAGGGCAACATCAATCCCTTAAGGGGCTGGGGGAAAGTTGAAGTAAGAAAGCTTGTTGCACTTATTTTTGGAAAATTTTGTGTGGGCCTGAAATGCTTGTAAGTCCAGTGATTCAGTGAATGATGTATTGTGCTTGAAAAGAATCTTCAGTACAGAGGGAACAAAATGATATTTAAAAATCAGAGGCATGTAGTTCTTTTCACTTTACCAGTTGCCTACCATAAATAAACTCCATGAGGGGATGAAGAATTAGCAATTAATCATTGTCATTCTAGTGTGGGCACAGTCAGACCATGCCTTTTTTTTTTTTTTTTCTGTGAAGTGCAATGGCACTAGTAGAAACCAATAGAAAAGTAGAATCTCTGCGCAGCAGGTTATCATTAAAGCAAAACCTTTGTCTCCTGATGTCTCTGTGATGCAAACACGCTGTCCATAGCTTGAATCTCTCTGTTTTAGACAGAAGAAACATCCTACTTCAATTGTTCCTCCTGTATGAGTATGTGTCTCAGGTGCTAGATGTCCTTAGCTTGACACCTCTGCATCAAACAATGCCTGAGATGTGCTCCAGTTTCCACAAGAGGAGCCCTCTTGCTCTGTGTTCTGCTGCTGTGTTGGATCTCAATACCTTCACCTTTCTTGCATATTGCATCTTCCCTGTAGTTTGCTAATTATAAGGTGACTTTGAGTTAATCAAAGCTAGAATTTTTGGATAGAATCTGAATTCTGAGGGTGATTTCTGAAGCACATTCCTGTCTAAATGAGGAATCCCATAATCCTGTATGTAGATAGGTACCGCTACAATTCTCAAGACAGTACTAAGTGTTCAAGCACTACAGTGATAGACAAAGTATAAAAACCTATTCAGATTAGATAGCTATGTATTTTTCTCAATTATGTTACTAAGAAAAGAGAGTTTAGAATAAAGAGAACTATAGAGGCTGAACTTAGTAGCATCAAGCATAGACTTTCTTCAGAAAGGACTAGGCTGTTGTAATCTTTAGGGTGATTCTTGGGCTGTGTTGCTTGAAGGAGATGCTTGCGATTTCAATGTTAGGACCAAGTATTCTTCAATGCTCTTCAACAGTGTTAGCAGTCACAAAGCTTCATTTCAGCTGAAACACCTTTCAAGGATCTAGTACTTCTTTTGGGGAGGCTATTTCACTGGACACCACAGTTACTTGCCTTGTTTTATAGCTTGATCTGCTTGCTCCATGGTGGTGCAAATTCTGTTGGTTTTCAGCAGTGAAGTTGGTGTGGGCCTGTGGCACTGCTACCATTTTTTTTTTTTTTTTAATTCCAAAGTGTGCCTTCCTCAAAGTCAATAGAATTATCTGGAAGTAAAAGCAGACGAACATAATTGTGGATTGGAAAAGCACAGGAACATCTCTTTCGCCCATTAAATTCTCAATTAAACACATCATTGGTCCAAATAATTTGCAAAGGCCAGTGCAAGGTCATGTAGTTTATGTTATGTAGGCAGAATAGTTTATAGTTGGTATATCTGTCCTGCTGAGCAGATGATATGCAAACAGGAAATGTATATGTACATTTTTAAGGGGCCAAAGCAAAATCCACGGGAAAGCTTTAGGCTGCAGGAACTGTTTAAGGTTTGCCACCTAATACATATTTAGAGACTTAAAGATTGAAATACCATAACAGATCTATTGACCTATTGTGTTAACTTTTTTTTCTTTTCTTTCAAACTGCATATATACTGCTATGGATATTCATAGCTCTGTATTTGCTTTCAATATATCATGGCATATATGCTCAGTTTTATGCTAAAAATCACTGTGAAATTTGTTAAGCAGAATTAATAAACATTTGAAGTATCCACTTTCTGTATCAGCTATCATATTTAAAGGGTGTAGCTCATTGGGTTCAGTGAGAATTTGCTCAGACAAAACCAAATTAGAAGCTGAGTGAAGCCAAATGAAATGACATCATATAGGAGTTTAAAATTTGGCCTCCTGCATCTTGGCCATTAACACCTGTCTCTCTGATTCAAAAGTAGCTTCATCTACATTACAAAGTATTTCAGCTAAAAGGGATAATCTATGTCGAGTTAGCTTAGAAGTAATAATACAACATAAAACTCCAGGGTGTTTGTACTGCTGCTTTGTCCAAGAGACACTAGAAGGGGTGAATTTACTAGTGGTAAATTCATGGGTTTTTGTGCTATGTTTTAAAATGCTGCAGCTTCGTGTTGCAGCGTTTTTCTCGTCACTGTGCCCTTTACCAAATGTTAAAGGAGGACCCACAAGTGCATTGCTAAACAGCCTGAAGCACCGTCCTTGGTTGCAACACAAACTCCTGCAGTGCAGCCGTAACCTCTAGGGTGAGGTCAAGGCCCCACCTCTTGAACACCAACAATTCTGGCAGGGCAGCCTACGCATTGCAGCTCACAACCTACTTTCTGAGCCCCGGAGGCCCAATACCAGCTGACAAAGCTGTTTGGAAGTCCTTCTTCCTTCACTGTGCAGGCCTGCCTCATGAACAGCACATTAAAACGCTAAAGGTTTATGACATTTGCATTCACTCTAATGCAATTATGGCTATTGACTTGCACACATTGAGAGTATGTTGCACTGGGAGCAAGATTTTTCTGGTTTGGGTTTGTTTTTTTTTTTTTTCCGTGCTTCACAGAGAAAATTTTTTACTCTGCTTTAATTAATTGGCTCTTGGATTGGATTTAGAAGGTAAGTGACGTGTTTGCCTAGCTGCAAGCAAGAGTGCTTTATTCTTTAACTCCAGCTTCACAGAATGAAGTAGTAGCTGTCATAGCCAATCCACAGCATTTAATTTTCTAAACTCAGTTTTGAGAAAAAAAAAAAACAACACACCTCTACTCATACCTTGGGAAAAGAAATAAAACCAAACCAAACTTGAGATAGTTGAAATTATGATCTATTCAGATTAGGTGGGCGAAAGAAAGGTTGCTCTACTGGCATGCCCTTGTTCCACCTCCTCTTATCATTAGTAATTCTATTCCATTCTTATCTGATTATGCAGGGACACATTAACTCACTGGCAAATGAATAAGCTATGGAAAAAACTCCCTCAAATGCAAATTAAACAGGAGTTGCTGATACTGAGCACAAGGAAGCTTCTTGTACTCCTACCCGTCTGCTGACAAGGAGCTGCCAGCCACCCTGACAAAATCTACCCTTCCTACAAAAATAAAAGCCCTAATCTAGCAAATATTGCAGAAATTATGCCTTTCTCATCTCCTTGGATGAAATCTGATATTCAGTAAACCCTTAACATTCAGACTTATTACTTATCTGACATTATATTTTTGAAATGCCACATTTCAACCTTTAAAATAAAGCAAAGAGCAAACCTAAATTGCATGTATGCGTCAAGCCCAATTGTTGAACCCATAGACACACTTGAGCCCAATCCTCAGGGGTGCATGATTTTTCCAGAGGCTTATCATCTCTCCCAGGTCAGTTCAATGACAACAGTAAAACTCCAGCGCCTTGCAGGGTTGGACAGATAGCAAGAGAACCAACATTTTAATGTATCTTTCAGGGTTTCCCTTCCAGTCATCTTTCTAAGGTTCTAAGCTTTAAGAGTGGAAAGTGTCATCCGTGTGAGAACAATGCCAATCAAAACAACCAAAAAACCCTGCAAATAAGGATTAAAGATAACTCCAAATAGACAATATACCAAAATGTACACACACACTGGAAAACTACTTGTACCTTTTCAATTTTACTAGTACGCAGTTTTCATTTTTGGACCAAGACCAAGTCCTCATAAAGTTGTTTTTAGAGCTGTACTAGGTAATTTCTAAACATTTTGCTTTATCTATCAGTGATTTCATGGTGAAAATACCACCATACTTTAGAAAAATTACATTTATTATTACTTTTTAATGGAGTGAAGGTCTAGGTGGACAGGAAAACGTATTATGAGGTATGCATTTCTATGCTTTTTGAATACCTACCAGGCCTGATTCACAGGCAAAACAAGGATCTGTGTCTCAAGCCAATGCATGCAAAGTGCATTCAACATTCAGGAATATTGGGTTTTGAAAGTGCATGTGGTTGTATATGTTCATAAGCCATTTGTGTTAAGTGGGTACTTGTATTGCAGAAAACTGCACCCATCAAGACTGCCAAAAAAACCTAGATACGTTGTCAGGTTCACACTCAAAACTCTTATTTTGTATGTGCAATACAAAGGTTTTAGGAAGCAAGTGTGAAAGATGGCAAGCACAAAGAGATGCAAAAAACACAAGGTACAAATGGCGGCTCATGTTCTTTGAACTGCTTCCAGGAAAAATACGCTGATTTGCTGAGGTTCTATGTGAGTGGATTGAGTGAAAACAATTATTTTCTATTATACATATGTCACGTTACTCATACTTTTTAATTTTGTTTTTATCTCACACAGTTTTATTTTACATCATCCTTCAGATTAAGACAATGAAAACTAAGAAATGGCACAGTATGAACTTACAATTTATTTAATACTTTGACTTTCCAGAGCTCAAATACCTCTGATCCATTTGTTTCATGGTGTTAGTTGGCTTAACCTTTTCAGATTTCTGCAAACAGTATAAGTTGAGCAAGAAGTTTGCCAGGGATTTGAACTCTGGAAAGAATGGGGGAAAAAGCCACTTCACTCCTGCAGTGTGTTGGAGAAAATATATTTACTCTTGTTTGTGTGTTAGACTCCTGCTCACCTGTCTCCATTCTTATTACTATGGCAATTCTGCCTGTACAATTTTTTAACACTAATCCTGGCAACTGCTTCTTGAAATGTACAGGGCATGAGTAAAAATCATATTAAAAATAGTATTCAATATGAATGCCCTTTCTCTATAAGGTGAAGTGTAAATATAACAATTCCTGTCTATAATCTATATTTGTTCCATGGAAAAACTATTGAAGGTGTGGTAACTGCGTGAAAGGGTCCGCTGTATCAGCACACTCAAGTTCTTTACACACATCATTTTAAAACATGACTTTTTTCACTTTGACATAACACTGTGGCTTTTCTTTTTCCAACAAAAAGAAAGAGAAAGGGACCAGACATGCCATATAGCAATTCAGCTTGGAACAAATAATGGAAGCCATTACTTAGAGGGTAGAGGACTTCAGGAGCTCTGAAAATGAGCTGAGGCTTATGGGGAGTAGTCAGCTGAATGGCAAAGCTGGGTGACTCTCAAATAAGATTCAATAGATGAAAACTTACCTTTATAGTTTTTTTTACAGTGGGATGGTTTGTACAGGAGCACTGTGTTCAAGCAGCATGTTCATATTCTGGAGAAAATGAAAAAAAGAATCAGAAGAGAAATTTAAAGGCTGGAAAACAAGCCTCCCTGTGAAAGATTTGGGGTGTGCAGTCAGTTTTGGTTATCACAGAGAGGTTAAATGAGAGCATTGGTCACAGTTGCAAATTCCTACAAGGAATCAGAAATTTGATGATATGGAGCTCCACCAGAGACATAACTGCACAGAATGAATTGGTGATAAACTTAGAAAAACTAAGACCATCTCAGTGCAATCTTGAAGGGGGGCATTCCTTTTAACAATAAAGGTCATTAACTATTTTTACCATCTGCAAAGATTTGTGATAGATTCTTCATTGCTGGTCCAAACACCCTGCTGCAAGAAATGAGAGGAATATGTGCCCAACTCTGGACATGACCTACAACTAATTTCTTCATCTTTACTGCTCTGGCTTCCTGGGCAGCAGTATAGCATCAATGTGGGGCAGGGCTTCTCTTTCTGAGCAGCAGTGACCTGATATAACCATCCTCTCAAGGCAGAAAGCACCTGTGAAGACATAGTATGTGCCTTCCCTGTTAGACCCAGAGAAGGGGAACAGCAAGAGGCAATGCAGGGCAGCCACTTGCCAGCATATTCTGGCCCCGCTGCCAGGAGGAGCAGCCATCACCCCTGTCCACAGCCTCGCAGGACATTTGGGGACCTAGCAGGGATGGGGAATGTGTGACATGACCACTGAACACATGATACATGGTATGTTTGTCATCCTAACCCTGCATCTCTCCCACTGTGGCAAGCAACATTCGCTTCCATGAGTGCAAAAGTAATCTAGCAATCATTGAGTCCTTGCTTCAGCTGGAGGAAACAACATGAGAGTTTCTTTGTCCATGTTTCAACAGTGGGTTTTTGTGACAGCAATACACGACCAAGAAAAAAACTAACCAAACAAACAAATAAAGAGCACTGATTCATTTTGTATGAGTCACTAGGCAGCCTTCAAGTCATGATGACATTGAAACACTAGTGACCCAGCTGGGATAGGCTCTGTTTCTAAATGAAATGCCCATGCTATTTGAATCTCTTTTGGGATAGCTTCATTTAAAATGGACTAGCTTTGCACTATCAATGCCCTCCAACAGCTTTGCCTGAGTATCCACATTATCCTCAGGTCAAGTTAGAAACCTCATTCAGCCAGTCATCATGGCTGGCTCAGAGCAAAGAAAGTTACAGTCAGAGTAATAGGAAATAATTTCAAATAATGTCTTCTTATGACTGTGAATTCTGAGGTTTTGGTTTTCTGAAATATATATATAAAAAAACACACACATGAAAAGAGAGAGAATGTTTGCCAGGTGGTATGTTTTCCAGCCTCTTACAGCTCCAAAAATATTCTAAGGAAGATTTTATGGTGAATGTTTTCCGATTTAGCACAATTATAGCAACTGAATATTTGACCCGTTTTCCTTGGAGAAGTATTTTCAATGGATCCTTATACAGCAACAATCTTTCTATTCTTGTGAAAACTGTGGTTTTGGGGTGGGAATTTTAATTTTTTTTTTTAATTTAACGACTGCCACATTCCACTGCAAAAAAATTATCACTGTATTCTTCTTTCTCCTTTGCTTTTCTGCTACTTTTCATTTCAGGTGGATGATGTAAAGTCTTATTAATGAAGAAGCAATCTGTGATCAGCATCTGAGAGCTCTTTGTACCCTGTGCTAACAATGTTTTGATATAGCCCCCCCGCCGTCTCCCTCCCCCAGCTGGCTTCCTTCGCTGCCTGGTGGTGTCTGCCGTGCTGCTGCCGAAGCCCTTGCTGGCAGGCTGCCCGGCAAGCAGCTCTCCTGTAGATTTCAGCCTCTCTCCAGGAGTTGCCTGCCTTCAGCATAATGGGCAACATTGAAAGCAGCAAGGCGTTCGGTCGACAAGGTCAGAGTGCCTTTCATTCCTGCAATAATCAACCAGTGTAGCTCTTCCTCAGACCTGGGGAGAGAGAAGATAGAGGTCAAAAGAGCAATTACATTTCACGTTGACTCCAGGAAAGGCTTGGAACACAAAACTGAAAAGAAAACAGCATAGAGCCTCTCTCTCCCACATTCCTTTTCTGGTCATTATTATTAGAACAGTGCAGCAACCATGTCCATTATAAGCACTATAACATGAAGAACCATTTTCGTCCAGTGGATGAGATCTTTCTTCTGAGACGTTTAGTGCTGTCAGCATATTGCAAAGGAATGTAAATGAGAAACACCATGTATAACCAGATACAGTGAGTAAAGGCTATTAATTACGTTTAAAATTTTAACCCTAGCCAACTGCAGAGCAAGTAGTTGTGCTAATTTCATCTGTAATCAGTCTTTGAATTATTGTAACTTTATTTATTTAATATTAAGACAATAATTTAGGGAATGTAATTTAGATGGAAATGTCAGTAATTTTCTTCTCGCCTATTGTCCTTACAAAGCTGTCTTTATTTGACCCTACAGCTGCTGGGCCTAATTACTTTAGTGGCATTAATTGTGGTGACCATTGTGGTATTGTAGCTTTTAATTGCTATTACTGCATAGCTGAGATCATTGAGAAATGCGTCATGTTTATTTCACAGACATCTTCTGTTGCTTCCTTATATTCTTAAAGCATAGTCTGCCAAAGATTTAGCCAAAAAAATCCCCATGAAGCATAAATCTGAGACAGCCCTTTAAGCAGAGCAACCTGCAAACACTAATGTTAATATACTGCGATAGTAGAAGAATGTAACTGATCCATTTACTCATTGCCCTACCCTGTCTTTATGAAAGCTGAATTAGCTCGGTGTTGACAAAGGATTAAGAAACTTGGTAGTGACATTCCTCACAGTAAACAAAACCTCTCTCATTCCACATTTCACACTGAAGGCAGCCACTTCAAGAATATTCACTTCTTTGTTTCCAGCTATAGAATGCAAACATGGCTTTATTCCACGGTTTCCTATGAAACAAAATGTGAGTACAATGTCTCTATCCCACGGAACACCTGGTATTATTCACTCCTCTGTTGAAAGCACTATATCACGAATGGATTGAAAAACATATTTATTTTATCAACCAAGACAAGCAACAGGATTTTTTTGCTTTGTAAGATTATGGGTGCATGGCGAGAGGAAAAAAGCCACAAAATTTCACTCAAGGTCTTTTGAGAGAGCTTAGATTTCTGCAAGTACAATTAATAGCCAACACTTAAAAATCAGATGTAAACAGAGTCTTGCTGTACGCCAGGTCCTAAAACTTAGACCTCACCAAGGCAAAACAAAATGAGGATTCAGGGGCAGCTGAATCAACACCAAATAGGGATTTGGTTAGATGGTGGAAGCTGTTCACAGCCCAGTGGACTGTATTGCAGTAGCCCTACCAGCTCTGACACCTCTCTGGCCATGTCAACATTTGACTCATTGGGAACAGTGGTTAAGATTCAGTTGTGAGAGCTGACACCATTTTCTCTTCCATTTTAGTGATATCTGCTGGAGGCAAATGCTATTCAAATGGTTGACATAAGCTTTTCTAACTGTAATTTTTTTTTTTCCGATGACTACTGCTTGCTAAAGGAATGAGCCTGAAGTGGGAGTTCTGTGCTGTGTATCATCAGGAAAGATAAGGCCTTAAAAGGATGGTTTGGGATGGTATTGGAACGGAAAATTCTCCTCATTTCCCTTTCCTTAAGTACAAGTGAACTTTACTGACACATGGACAGGTCACAGGAAAGAAAGCATTTGTAAAAATGTTCCACAGGGAATAATCCTGCAATAATAATCAGCTAGACAGTCTGTGTGGAGAAAAAGGAATTAAAGGAATACAAATGTTAGCTTTTTTTGTCATTACTACTCTAAAAATCACACACAATCCTTTCAGAATATGACAAGATGCGTCAGATTTCCCTTTTTGAAGATATTTCCCTACCATGATGACATTTTCGAATTATTAGAAATACACATGATACAGCTTGAAAATTTGCTCTTTCAAACAGATATATTGATTGCTCACCACTGCATTACCTGGGATAACCTTAACAAAGGAGATGCTGCATCAATAAGTGCTCTTGATTCTGTACTGTTACCCTCATTTAAACAGGTGATAAGGCAAGACCATCCTGTAGAACTAAGAAGCGATTACTTTATTAAAGAGGGACTTAACTGAATGACCTGATGTTACATGCAGAGACAAATATTATACAGAAAGGAGAAAAATGCCACACCGGTAAATTATTGCTAAGTCTGTATTACCTGTGTGTTTCCATTCCTAGTTTATTTATAAGTTCTGTACCAGTAGTATACAGAATTTTTCAGTCATGTCTGATTTATAAGGCAAAAGAATTCATAGAGCCCTTGTATCATGATGCCTCACCATTTATTCAAAATCTTGGGCTGCAGGCTTAGGCACCTGTAAGCTGGCAGTGCTGCCAACATCACAGCCACCCCTATGATGCACAGCTAGTGCTGCCCATTCCCTCTGTTGTGCCTACTTGCAACATGCCAGAAGTGGCATTTGTGAAGCAGAGACTAAAAGCAGCTGGTGGAACTGACCCATTGAAAATACACAGAGGCAGTTTGTGCTGGGCTGTCTTTCAGCTATATCAGTTTCCTGATCCCGGCTCACAACACAAGCATACAAGCACTTCTGCTGGCTCCGGCTGCAAGTTGGGACCAGCCTGGAGAGGAGCAGCCAGCAGCTAAGAGGGCAGAGACTTCTCCAGTGGCAGGGATGGCATAGGTGCACCTCAAAGCATGGCTTTAATATCCTGGCATACTTCTGTGATCTCTTCCCTTGGCTCTTTTCTATATATTGGAAACCAACATTGCAAACAAAATGCGACTATTCATTAGCTAAGTATGTCTGACAAGGGCATTATAACTGCTCAGAAATGTATTTAAGCCCAGCTTTTTTTTTTTTTAAAGTAGTGACTGTGATCCAGGTTGCTTAACTGCATAGCTTAAATGCTGTAATTTTCAGAAAATTGCATGCTACTTAATATGACTAATGATAAAAATGGAAGCATTCAAAATGGTGACCTCAGTACATGAAGAGAAGAGGAGCAAGGCCTGGATGTGGATGAGCCACAGACAGGTGACATGTCGCTGGCATCACTCAGCAACTGTAGCAGAGCTCAGGGTAGAGCTCGTTTACTGGGATGAGCATTTGGCGTGGCTGACTGATGGACATAGTTCTCCAGACAAGAAACTGTATTAGTTTACACCCTAGTCTCTATATAGTCACTGTAAGGAATAGCTTAGAAAAGTACAAACCTCCCCAACAGCACATGATATAGTTCAATGTTTTAAAAAATAATAAACTCTTTCCTATAAAAGTCAGGAAAAAAACTCTCATCAACATTGTTCAGAACAGGAAAAAGACCAATAGTCTATAAAATGTGTGTGTATGCTCTGTTTATGGAAATCTATGCAATATGAAACATATGGTAATGCCACATGGAAGGAAATATTTCAAAAAAATATTTGCTAAAGGAATAAGCCTGTCAAGGGAAGAGTTAGTGATGGAGCTCTTTAAACAATGTAAAACATTTCAATCCAGACTTGCCCTCATTTTTCAACTTCAGCTCTTATTGATGGGAATTATGTATGTCATTTCATTTTACTTTATTTTCTGGTACCTATCCAGACTTGGAATCCTCTAAAATTTCATACCCACTCAGAAAATGTAGCATTTCCCAGTAAAAAAATCTTTATTCATTACATTGCCTATTATGCATTTTCCTGTTAGCAGATTCTCACAGAACCCTAAAGAAGGCCTGACAATAGCACATCATAAAAAATCAGATAAGTCGCTCATAATCTTCAGCTCCTTCTCTCTCTGACAAACTTGCAGACTCCCTAAATACCTACAAAGATAAGGACTTTGCAGCATGCCTCAAAGAACAATGAATGTACAGCATGGGACAAGGTAGAAACAAGTTGACTAAACTACTGCAAAGTCAAGTCTTTTATCATCAAAAACTACTCTTGAAACCAAACTGAATTCCTTTGAGGTTGATCGTTATCTGACTATGACAACCTGTAGAACAACTACGATGCAAAATCCCCCTTGAGAATGACTCCACAAACATGCCTAAAGTCTCCACGTTAGTAATCTCTAAATTCCCAGTGATGTCTTTCCAACAACCTCTCAATCTCCATAAATTGCCAACAAGGTCTGCTTTAACACAGCAGGTCACGAGCACTGGTTCTCACTGTTGTCATTCAAAGAGATTCCCTACCTCTGATCATGTAGGAAAAAATGCAGCTTCTAAGAATGCACCTCCAAAAGCACTATAATAAACAGCATATGCTCACGCTAATCTATCTCTGCCATCTCTCCTGCGTATTGTTGGTGGCCAAACTGCCATCAACACCATACAGACTAAAACAGAAAATGGTCCAGCTTCTGCTGTCAGGAAGTGCATTAGAACATTTCTTTCAGTGCTTCAAGTCACGGCTTCATGTCATCTCATGTTTTCCTCACTGAAACTAAAAGACAGGGTAACCTGTCTGTACTACAGCTTGTAATTACATGTTTTCTTTGACGGTGAAACAAGCTTAAGAAGTTCTTCCCTCCACCTGTCCTTGGCTGCTTGTTTCTATCTGCACACCAAAGGTTATTGGCCCTCCAGCAAGGGTGGTTCAGCAATGTGGTGGGGGGCATGCTCTTCCCTGGAGCATGAAATGACACTTAAAAAAAAAAAAAATAAAAAAAAAAGTTGAGCTTTACTGTTTGGAGGACATCTCCAATACTTAGGTGGAAAGTTGGTCTTCAGCTTTTTTGTTGTAAGAGACACTTACCTCTTGGACGGAGAACCTGAAGGAGAACTGCTGAGGAAAAGTGCCATGTAAACGTATAAGAAACTGTGTAAAACTACACAATGTGTCCCAGCATACATTGTAAGATTTGTATTAACTAAAGGCTGTTTCATAAAAAGTAATATAAAATTTAAATAAATTAATACAGAAGTGGTGCATCAAGGATAGTTGGGATTAATTTTGCCTGGTGTTATTGTCCAATGTAAGAGACAGTTATGACCTTTCAAAAATTGTTTTCCATATATTGTTATTTTCCCCAAAGAATAGCATGAAACTTTGTTATGAATTCTGTGGGAGCTATTATAGATATTGGGAAGTCTACAGGAATGAATGATGACCCAGTTCTTACACCATGAAGTGCAGTTAACTCAAATATATTTCAGGACAAAGGATGCTATCTTATTAGAAATAGGAGCAGTGAATCAGCAGTCTTGGGGAAAATGAAAAGACTGTGGAAGAGTAGGGTATCCAGATGAACACTACATATGAATGAAAACTGGCATTATTTTTATTTTTTACAAATCTAGGTATGAAAATGCTTCGGGGGGGTGGGGGCGTGAGCAAGGATGCTGAAGTCTTTCCAGTAACTCCTTATATGGTTGCTGAAAATTCTGCAACTTCTTTGTCCTCGTCTCTCTCAGTCGGTATTCTTTATTCCCAAATGAAATCCCTCTGAAGTCTTCATAAAATTCGGGAAAAATATCTCAGCTAATTTTTTATGTACAAGAGCCAGGGGTGCCTCTCAGCATGGCTTCTTGAAAATGTGACTTGGATGTCAGGCAACAGAATCCTGCTGGCCATTGGATCCTGAGCTTCCCAGAATGTGAAGGGGAGATTTTCTCAGGCACAATGAACCTTATCCCTAAGCCAATGAATATGTAGCACAAAGATAAAATTGATATAAATATTAATATATTTTATTTTAGGGTTTACTTGTAGTTCATATTTTGCTATTACTGTATTTAAGGTTTATTAGTTAATTACTTTCATTATTGTTTTACTTTTTAAATATAAATAAATTGATTATAAACAACTAAATTAGTTAATAAAATATTTGGGGTTTTTTTTGCTGCTGGAGATGTCCTCTGGGGAAAGTCTTAGTGGTTCTTCAAAGTGTTTTTCAAGATGAAAAATAATGCAGGAGAAATTTTTGTGCTGTTTTATTTCACTTTTTTGGAATAAAACATCCAGAATTGAGTTTTTGTTCCATGTTGCTGTTTACAAGACTGTTATTGAAACATCTTGAACAGCAAGCAATTGAAACAGCAATTAATGACTGAGTGTATCTGCCATCTTCGAATTTCCTATGCTTTGGTCATGAGGAAAAGTAGAATTGAAAATACATCCAACAATGTGCAATGAAGCTTGGCCTGCTCATTTAGAAATTCAAGCTTGTGGCATGATTTCCTCTCCTACTGGCTTCAACGACAGCCTTGTGTGCTAAGTCTATGATGAATACTACTCAATCTAAGGACCTGCAGTTGTAATTTTCCTCCCTTTCGATATATAAGGGACACAAAGACATGTAAAGAAACTTCAGAATAAGTCCTTCAGGTGAGTTTTAACAGTCATTGAATCAAAAGGTATTTGTTCAATTTCCTTCAACAATTTTCTTGTAACTTTTGATAAAATTGAATCATTATCCACAGAGTAGGTGGTACAATTTTGTTTATGATCCACATTTGCTCTTTTGCTTAATAAATGGATGTAAGCCTTATTTTATCAGACAAAGTCAGTCCTGCTTTAATAGTGGAATCATTAATGGCCCCATCATTTTTCATAAATTGTTTTATTGCTCTTCTGTTCCCTTTAGCTCCTTTCTTACTGTTTTTAGCTTTTTGGCCTTTTACAGCTTTGCTTTTCTGTATCCCCTTCACTTTTCTACTTTTCTCTGGTCATCCTTTCTTTCTCAGTAAATGCCTTCTGAAGCTCCTTGGTACTCATCAGTTTGCAATTAACTTTGCCTGCTTGTTTCTCCTTTTTAAAGTTATTATTTCAGTACTCACCTAGTCTCACAATCTTCTAACTCTGCCTTTGTGGGCTAATATAACAGAAATTGTCAGATTAATAAGATGCATCGTGTCTATCTTTGGCCTTTTCCATGCCCATATGAACAGCACTTGAAGCAGGCATCAGCACAAAGTTTAGACAACCTGCTTCCTCTCTGTGATCCTGCTAATCCTGTATTATTTTCTTTGAAATAAAATAGCTTCAACAAAAGGACTCACGAGTGCCTCAGTCTGTGAATGCCTTATCATTTGATGATTTTGGTGGGAAAAGGAAGAGGGAGGTGATGGTTTTATTTCCCTCTGCCTGGAGAGGCACCTGATGAGATGACTTTCTATGCAAGTTTTATACTTTCTAGATGTATTTAAAAGAAAGAGAAATGATCCTCAAAGGAAAGATTTCAGATAGCCTTCTGTAGGAGGGGATTTCAGCCTGGAGATGCAGAACAAGGCTGCTGTGCCTGTTGGCCTGCTAGGATGGTAACTTCAGTGCTCCATGTGCTGGCTGGACTGCACCCTGTTGGGACGTGCCTAGCTCCCACCAATCCCTCCATAGGCATACTGTGCAATCCACTCAGGGACCCCTCTCAAGGACCGCAGGTAACTTAAAGTTGTCTGCTGTGGCTAGAGTTCTTTGAAAAATCTGGCCCTAAGTAATGTGGGAGCAGAGGTATCGTGATAAAATTTGGAAAACGACCTGAATTAAAGCATGTACCTTTAGAAGGCTATTTTCTCTACATTTCTTATCAAATTGGCAAAGAAAAATAGATTCTGCCTGAGGAAGCAGGTACTTAAGCAGGCTGACTCACTGCAGACTAACATCCTGGCTTAGGCACTTTTGGTAGAAATATAACATGACAAATAGGGAATACTGCCTTTAGACTCCACCAGTTTGGTGGATTAGATTCTACTGATTTTCTGGTGTCACTTTGCTGATAAAATATTTGACCTGTTGATCTTAGTGTAGTAGTCATAGATCTGGAAAAGTATATTTCATTTAGGAAGTAGTTTACCTTCCTGAAACAACTGCAATATGGTACTGCAGCAGCACAGAAGTAGGAGACAAGTTCTCTTGGGTACTAGAACTATGTTCTCTTCTACAACTTTTAACAGAGTTGCATATAAGCATATGCGGATAGAGGTGAACACTGCTGACACTGGTGGGAGAAAGGAAGCCCTAATGTTAATCATTTCCCAAGAACAACTGTTATTGGGTAAATAATTGTATGGAGCATATGGAGACTTTACATAACATAACCAATCAAGCTATCCCAAATGCAATTTATGCATTTGCTATAAATTGTTCATGCTAAAAATCAAACAGGAATTCTTGTGGTATAGTGGTAAACTGAGGTTTCAGTCATGTTATTGGCTAGTTAGGTGAATGATTTACCATTTGCATTTGCAAGGATTTAGGGAATGTTGAAGGTTTGTTTTCACATAAAAGTGTGTCTGGCTAGATATGTTTATAGCAGGTGAGGACCTGTCCTCAAGGATAATGATGCGGTCATTTTCTATTTTTGGCGCTCTTTGAGTGAAATCTTCAAAAAGAAAACTGTGAATAAAGATTCAAATTTTGCTACAAATTTAGTGAGAGAATTATATTTTGCTTTGCAGACTTTTGGAAGCACCATGAAAGGCCTAAAATAGCTTGTGACAACAGACATCTGTAATAAATATTATCCAAATTCAGGGTACCACCTATAAAAATTCTACATAACTTCCCTGAAGTTCTAGCTCATTATTAATTCAACCATTTGAATGCTAGACAAAATCTAGCATTGTCCTGATGTCCTGGTGTGAAAGGATCAATGGAGAAAGCAAAACCGGGCAATGTTTCCTGCACAGATAGCTGAAGAAACATGACAAGGAAAAGAGATTAACAGATGGAGGGAGCAGCAAAGAAGGAAGCCAAAAGAACAAACAAACAAACAAGCAAACAAGCACTCTTCATGAGACAGATTACAGTCCAGGCTTAAAGAATGCTTCTGAAAACATGTGAAAGAAAAAGCTCTGCAAACTATTTTTGTCTTGGCTGTCCTGTCAACAAAAAACTCTGCGGAGTCACAGGCTCTTTCTTAACTGTGGCTACTTGCAACAGATTCACTGTGCCTTATTTTTGAATCATGCAAAAGGAAAAATGTGCACAATAAGCAAAATTAACATGTGTGATAGAGCAACCAACAGTTCCTCTAGAGTCCTGGGGTTAACCACAGAGTAATAATAAAAACAAAGAGTAGTAGTAAAAACAGTTACACAGCTAGAGTTGTATAACAAACAAAAATGGTGATCACTGACATTTCAGGCTTGAATTTGAAAGGTCAAATGTGCAATCATGCCAAAAAACCTTGCATGCGGTAGCTTGCCTAATCTGCTCCTGAGTTACCATAGCTGAGAGTGAATCAGTCTTGGTGCATGCAGTTGTCTCCCAACAAATTGCATAACTCCCCACCTGCAAATATCAAATTCACATGCTCAGTCTTTTTTACTGAACATATGTGCTTACATATGCAATGTATTTCTGACTCTTTAAAACAATCAAAGTGCTCAGTCTGTGTTTGATGACTGAAGTTGTTGTCCAGAAAGTGGCAGGAACATGAAACCTGGCCTGCCACCTGCTCCCTTGTGATTACAGGCAACAGCACAGCACCGAGTCCCACCACCATGCACATGACCAACCCCCAAACACTTTGCTTTAGCAAGTCTTTCATATAAAACAACAAAGGGAGAATGAGTTACAGGAAAAGAGTGAGAGAGATCAAAGACATGTCTAGTCTCTACCATTTCAAGGCATTTCTTATATGGGACTGCAGAGCAACACGGCAGTTATTGTTACTGATTAAGAGAATGAATTGGTTGGAAATCTGCAGAAGATCAGGTGTTACAAGCAATAGACGTGCAACATAATAAAAGCCCCAGCACTACACAAGATTTCACAATTTCTTTTGTCTCCCTCTGCTAGCTTATCCACTAGTATTCAATAGTGTGCAATCATGATGCCCAGAGGTATTCTAATGAAGTTCTCAGAGTCATCTCTGCAAAGAAAACAAAGCTTTTTTCTCTAGCAACTCCTCGTTAATGTGGGGGTCTCTTTCAATGGATCCTACTGAAGGTTTCAGTTGAAAACTGAAAAAGCTCAGCTGTTTTACTTTGTAAAACAATTGTACTAGTTCCTCAAAACTTTTGTGTGTAAATTTAAAAGAACAAGCAGAGCCACTGATTTGGATGCATACCAAATGTATGTACACACCTGCAGATACATGCAAAGTCTGCATTTGTAAGCCTAACTAGCCAGTCTGCAAGTTCCTGTTTGCACAGGCGTATGTGAGTATTAACATGCCTCATCAGACTAAATCTGCTAGCCTAAATCTACAACAGAGATGAGTTAAGAGAACCTGTGTTAAGACAGCTTTGTAGTCCTCAAGTATTACCTCAGAGATTCGACACTGGCCTGAAAGGGTAAGTAAAAGGGACGCTAGCTGTGGACCGCTCAAGCATGCGGCTCCACTGAGGTTCATGAGGCAGAGTTTTGCAGGTGAGTGATTTCTGCCCTGGGGAATAGGGCTGTGAGCTCTGGAAGGCAGTTGAACAAGGGGTCCTATGACTGGTGCTATGACTCTATCTGCATTGACAGCATGAAGCTGTTATGCCTGTGTGTGTGCCATGCAATCCAGTCTAATCCTAAGACCCAGAGAATTTAGTGGGGTTTGCTTGTAATTATGAACCAGAAGAAGTCAAGCAATGGTGACCTCCATAAGTACAGCAGTCCTGCCAAGGACCCTGGGCTGTTCTACAGATCAAAAAAAGGAAGGAGGACACAGAGACAATTCAAATCTGTCTCTCCATAAAGCAGAGCTCAGCTGACCCAAAAGCATAGCTAAAATAAGATAAATAACAGAATCTGCTTAGCTTTGTCATATTTGTGCCTTGTAAGCATTATTTTGAGGTTATGCAAAATAATTGTATCAAACCCACAAAAAAACCCCCTCTGGATCTAAGATTTTACTGCTGCTTTTGTGAAGGAAGTCTCATGTGCTGTTTTGTTAGAAAATGAAGCTCAGTTCATGGCTGTATGATTAAAAGAGCCTCTTTCCTCTCCCCTAAAAAAATAAAATCACATGAGCTCACTTACAAAAGCAACAGTCAAATCCTGAGGTTTGTTGTAGTATATAAAAACACTTAGCACCATTAACCATTTCCTGGGATAATCAACTCATGCAGCAGCAGCGTGAATAAATGAGTGAAAGGCCTCAAAGGATTTTTTCTTTCTTTTATCCAAAGCCTGTTGTAGAAGTGTATAAGGAACAGTTGCAGGGACAGTTCAGCGATCACAAAAAGAGAAGAAACCAGGAGAAGGGGGAGACCGATCAGACATGAAAGAAGGCAGAGGAACATCAAACACACAAAACATCATTTGGCAGTTTCTTATGAAGGTTTGTCTTCAGGCTATGTGACAGTAGTTATTTTTTACTATTATTGGCCTTGAAACTTTTTCCAAATTCCATGGTGAGGGTAAAATGTTACTAATTCCCTGGCTGCAATTTTGAGAAATGTGCAATAAAGAAATAAAGGGCTTTCCCCACCCCCCAACCCCCCTTCTGAGGATGTTGTTGCTAATAGCCTGATTCTGTGTGGTGCTGGCTGACCTACACACCCATTGAGGCAGTGAAGCACTCAGCAACATTCACAATAGGCCTTTTTTTCCCCCAAAGGTATGAAAAAAATACTCAGTAAACCCAATAGCTATTAAACTAAAAAGACAGGAGAAGAAAGCAGAGAAAGTCTCATAGCTACAATGCATAGCCCTGCTGTAATGCCAAATGCTTTATCTTAGAGTGACCTTGGCTTAACTTTCATGTCAGGACTGACTCTGAACTGTGCTCAGACAGCTCTGCCCACCAGTGCACAGGCTGCTTCAGAGAAGAAGGAGCCATTCCTTCACCCCGGCTTCATCTTTTACCATGCTGTGCCATTGTGCAAGATCAAGAGGTGCCGATTCCAATAAAGGTCATGTTGTTAATGGGGGGAAAAAAAAAAGAAAAGTGCTCTCTCTGAAAAAACTGCATATTAAACCTGTGATGTTTAATCTGATTCTCCTGAACTTTGATGTTTAATCTGATTCTCCTGAACTTGGGCTGGCACGGGCAGTCCCAAACTCCATACAGTGCGGGATTTAATGCCATTAGAGAACGAGAGCCAGGGCATAACGGCTTGAGTGCCAACTCCCTGCAGTGCAGTTCCTGCCAAAGCAACGTGTTATAATATGAAAAATGGGTGCTGAAATGCTTATGTCAAATAAGGAGGTGTAGGAGTAGTCCTAGCTGAAATAAAACGAAACTAAAAAAGGCCTTTGAAAAGGCACATAGCTACATGGGAAGATCGCTCAGTATCTGTTCAGATCTCCTTTCTTGCTGAAGGAAAGGGCAGCCAGGTGCCTGGGAAGCCTCTCAGCTGGAGCAGGAGTAGGTGTGGTACGGCACCCTGGAAATCTCCACTGCCATGCTGATTTATGTCTGCTGAGGATTCAGCAAATCTTTCAAACAGCTGATCAGTATACACAAACTCCATTTGAAATTTACGTAAATCTCACAAATTATGGTATTTAAATAATTAAAAAATTACCCTTCAGCCAGCTCAATTCCCTAACTTATCTATAGAAGTTAGCACCATAACAAACCTGTAGAGCTGTTCTCAGCAGTCTGGTTAGACTAAACCTACTCCCTGTAAACGTAAAGTAGCAGATATGTTTGTTGTGCAAGTAACAAGGTCACTGACTGTTCAGCTGTAGGAGCAAACTCGATTAAGACTGGTGATAATCTTTTGAAAGATAGTAATTTATCTCCATTTGAAGAGTATTATCTTTGTTCTGCAGCTATCACAGAGAACAAGGTTAACAAATATTCCGTGATGAATTTTTGAAAGCTTTAGTCGGATCTTGTACATTTAAGCCTTTCCAAACGGCTGTCAGAGGCAAGGAAACAAAGTGTCAAATTTGTACACAGACTTACCTAATGGCCTTTATCTGAGAAAGTGGTTTATGATTTATACAGTCTCTACCTTTACTTAAACAATTTCTCTTTTGCTCTGTAGTGAAGGCAATCTTCTAGCATTACTCACGTGGGAGAGATTAGGCCCAAAGACTGATCTTACTGAAAGAAGTTAGGAGATTCAAAACATACAGAGACATGATGCAAACCATATGATAATCAGCTTTTATTACTAATTGCTTGTGAACTGTCAATTGACTGTGTTTGGATATAAAAGTTATAAGTGCATTCTCTGTTGAAAGGTATTGTGCTTATACAATGTTTTCTATGCTCCTTAACTTTCTATGCTCCTTAACTCCTTAACTGTAACCTTCAATGACATTGCATAAATCTGAATAAAAGTCCATATTTTCTATCCTTGAAATAACATTAGCAGCATGAGTAGATAAGAGTAAGAGCTACACACCATATGCAAATTCATAGAGCTCCTATTCTTGAAGAAAGGGAAGAAATTATTCCTGCCTTTCACGAAGAAATAATCAATCTTGCATACTATGTATATTTTTTTAGAGAACTGGTTCCTGTAGTTCTTTCTAGGGGTCTTTTGTTACATACAGGATTGCTATATGGATAACAGAAAGAAGCTATGTATCTATTTATGCATATAAATTGCTTATATGGGTATGGGTATGTATATGTATATGTGTACATATACATGCCCATGATATATATATTTATGCATTCATATCCATATGCATAACCATATCTGCAGACATTATATTTATTTAATTATAAGGCCTTTAATTTTAGGAATAGGTCAGAATGGAAAAGTAGAACAAATGCATCAAGAATATATGGGTTTTTGCACATATTCATACTGGTGAAATTCCTGTGCAATTGTTCTGTGATCAAATGCTCTCAGCTGATTAGATCATGCAGTAGATTTTGTTGACTTTGGTGAAAAAGATTTTGAGATTACTTAAGCACAAAGATATAATTTTAAACTCACATTCTAAATTTAGACTTTGCACCTTAAATTTCAACAAGATCCTTGATATGTTAGTGCCACTTGATCCAAGAATTTGTAACTCTTCTGTTTTTCCCAGGACCTAGCTATCAGACTGTAGATAACATCTTTTTAGAGATGGCAACTGACTTTCTGGTGAGCCTTGTTGCCAGCTGTTTCAGCAGCTTTGCAGTTGCCATTTGGTCTGAGAATTAGCACTGTTGAAAGTGTGCCAAGGCCACCTTGTACTTTGAGACAGTGTTTTCCTCTGGCTCCTTTTTGATTGACAGTCCTGTTACAGATATCTTGTGGAATTGCTAGAAAGGATTATGGACATGAAGAAAAATATAGTACCTGTGGTACAGGTACACCCATGTATCAAGGATCAAGCCTGTAAAATGAAAGCTACATGCAATAACATTGTTTGTATTCAATTTACATTCCAAGACAAGTCAAGGATCCGTATCCCACAGAGGAAATGAGAATAATAATGTGTGTATCATGTCAAAAATGATGCCAGAGTTGTCCAGCCTATAGTTCACAAACTATGTGGTATGGCAAACCAGGTAAGTGTGGTTCCTAGGCAAATGTAGCTACAGGCCAAATCAGGAGAGGAAAATGGGACTGAGCCAGCCAGGACTGTAGCAGGTGATGTGGGACACTGCCCAGAACTTGTGAATTGTAGGAACTCATACACATGTGGTTTAGAGGGTATTCATAGCCAGCCTACTGTAATAGCATGCACCAGACCTACAAGGTAGATGGCTAATGAGTAAAAAAAAAAAATCCTGCCGGGGCAGGCATAGTGAAGCACTCACCATGCATGCAAAGTAGCTCTAATCTACTAGACAAATGTCCTAAACAGACAAAGGATGACAAAGGAGAGTTTTGGCCAAGTGAAACGATGCAACAGCTTTGCAAATCTGAACCTCATGATAACTTAAGCTAAAAAGTACATAATCTAAATGTCAGGACATTAAATGGGTACACAGTTCACTGTCTTAAGTGCTCGTACCCCCATGCACCCTGGACATTGAGTAATATACTAGTGAGAGTCTAGAAAGGGAAAAAGGAATTTAGACCATCATTTTCCACTTCCATACTGTCTAATTTCTTTTTCTCTGTTACTGCTATAGTATTTGGCAGGGAGAACGCAATTCTTTTCAGGTACTTTGATCCATGCCATAGTAATGGTTAACAAATGAGACAACAAGAACAAAGAAATGCTACATTAACATTGGGCTTGACCTTATCTCCACCCCATTAGGCCTCCAAAATCTTGTTAACTTGTTAGCTTTCAATACAAGAAAAGTCTGAAAGTCTTAATTATCTCAGGTACTTTAGCCTTCATGTATAGCGACATTTTTTTCTTTAAAAGTGCATAAACAAAGCTGTAAAACTGACTTCTAGCATCATAAAACACAGACAAGGGAATGGACAGCCAATGAGAGATGGATGTTTCTCCACAAGGGGAGATCTCTGGTTCAAATCTACGTAAGACTGATAATGGCCAAGAGTTGCTACCATGAGCTATGGTGGAGTACAGTGCCAGGGTACCTCAGCAGACCTGTGCAGAAGCAGATCTTCAGTAGCACGAAGCACACACTTTATGGTTCCATCTGGCTGTGCCCTTACTGTCTCTACAATCCTGTTCTGAACCAGATCAGTGGCAGCCTGTCTGATGAAGGAACAGCAGACTTGAACAAACTCTGTTATAAGGACCCTCCATAGACCCAGGTGTCTTGTGGCAGTCATGCAAAAGCAGGACTTTCAGGTTGTCTCAGACCCAGCAGGATGATGTTATCAAGCTGGTGGTCTGAGCTTACTCAGTGAGGACACATTTAATGATGTGTCTGCTCTTGGTGGCCCTCTCCCCTGCCCAGTGATTCCAGTTCTAGGAGTACATACAACTGTTAGACTCAAGTTGGATTTGGACCCATGGTGGGGATAATATGTATCCTGGATTACTGATTGCAGATAAGAAAGATAAACTGAAGGACATGTAGGTGCACGAACAGTGGGGTATAGGATATTCACAAATACATTTATGCTGGAATTAAAGGTATTATTATTTGTCAGCACAGTGAAATTCTGGAAAGCCCATGGAAAAAGCAAGAGGAAAAAATCACTCTTTTCAAGCAAGTCATCATTAATTTATGAAAATTATAACAGGAAAGTAGAACTGATGACACAGAAATCATCACATTCCCTCTGATCTTGTCTTAGAATATTTAATGTTCCCAGAATATTAAAATTCAGTGAAAGGCCACCTAGAAACCTTCGCAAACAATTGAGTCATTCACAGTGTATTTCATGAGACAGAGACATACAATAAATAACATCTGCAAAATGCAAACAGATGTGCAAGTAAAACTCCTCATGGGTGAATCTGAAAACTGGCATGTTTTTGCACACTTGTAAATTCTTGCTCCTTTGCAGAACTATGGCTTGCACATGACAAGTTGTCCTCTCTCACTTAATTGTACTCCTTGTACGCTTGGCTGCTGCATTGTGGTAGGTTGACCATGGATGGCAGCTAAGTTCCTACTCAGTTGCTCACTCCTTTCCCCCACAGCTGGTTGGGGGAGAGAATCAGAAAGGCAAAAGTGAGAAAAACTCGTGGGTCAATATAAAGACAGTGTAATAAATGAAGGCAAGAAAAGAAAAAAAACCCAAGTGATGCAAAGGCAAGCACTCACCACCTCCCACCAGGAGAATGATGCCCAGCCTGTCTCTGAGCAATGGCTACGCTGGGAACCACCACCACCCCATCTGCCACCTCCCATTCCCACACCCCCCTATTTTATTGCTGAGCATAGCATTATATGTTACAGAATATCCCTTTGGCTAGTTGGTGTCAGCTGTCCTGGCTGCATCCCCTCCCAGCCTCTTGCCCACTCTCAACCTACTCTCTGGGGCACACAGAGTGAGAGACAGAGGAGACCTTGACACTATACAAGCACTGCTCAGCAATAGCCAAAACATTGATGTTATCAACACGTTTTTGGTCACAAATCTAAAACACAGCACCACATGGGCTGCAATGAAGAAAGTTAACTCTGTCCCAGCCAGACCCAGTACACACATCAACTTACACATTAGTATTGAGAAAACACAGCTCAGTCAATAACTTATTCTTCTGAATAGCACTGGCAAGTGGGTGATGATAGAGAAGATGGTGCCTCCAAGTTTTTTCCAACTACCTCTTGAATACCAGGCAGTGTTCCAGGACATCAGAGTTTTGCTTGCATTGGCAAGAGAAGTTAGTAGCCTACACAATTAGTACCATTTAAAGTCCTGCAGAGTATAGATAGAATGTATTTTGTGGCAGGATGATATGCTGAAGTCCACAAATTCAATGGATTACATATATTTGTGCTGCAGCTTTTTCTTCTGGGTACTTCAGGGCATTCTTGGGGATACATTATACGTTAGTGTATAAGGTCCACAGAAATACTAGGAAAGAGCAGTCTAGCTACTGAAATGAACTGAACTAAATTTCATGCAATCTCGGAATTATTTGTTTATGGAGGTACTCATATGGGTTTTATCTGTTGTTTGGACTTGTTATGGCATATAAGACACTTCCTCATTAATAAGTCAATTTTCCAACAGCATGAACTGTCAACACTGAATGCTGAAGGAAAGTAGATTTTCTGATGCGTTCGTTGTTCACACTCACTCACAAAAGTGTCATTTTAAGGCATCAAAATCTAGAAGATGTCATCTGGGAGCAATGGGGTGATCCATTAGTAAAATAATATTCTGTTTGGCTTCCTTTTTTTTCTTTATCCAATAAAACCTTTCTCTCTGCTGTCATCTACTAGTTCTGATGCTTATGTTGTTGATCCTATAGTCTAGAAGGCTGAAACAGAAAGAGACCCATTTTGCCTGTATTTAGGAAAGCTTACAGCATCCCGTATCAGTCTAGTTCTTATTAAACAAGAATGATAGGAGGTATCTGGTCAGCACTACCCCAGACTAAAGCCATGCAAGACCCTTATAAAAATAGGCCATAGCTGGTTCAAGGAATAACACTTTGTAACTCACCCTCCACACAGTCACTGGAACCCGGTTATAGTCCAATAAATAAGACCTCGTAAACACTGTTTGAGAGGCTATACTTTTCTAGCTTAACAAAAACATCTAGAAATAATGGAAAATGAAACTAATATGTCAGTATTGACAAGAAATATTATCAGCCTTGGCTAAAATCAATTCCTACTTCATGTATTTTATTTTGTCTTATTTACAGGCCTTTTCGTTGCTCTCATCTCCAAATTACCTACGGCCTTCATAGACACCAATGAGGTTAGCATCAGACAGCACCTGGGAGACCAGAAAGATTAGTGTCTTCATTTTTCAGATGAGAAAATGAAGTCACACCTTGCAGAAGTGGCTTCTTGCAGATCACAGAGGACACAAGAAGCTGAACAGAAATTGATCGCCGTGACAATATGGGTTGAATTTCAAGAGTTCTACTTCTCAATTCAACACCTTAATTTTAACATTCTGTTTTTTAGAGAAGGTCAATATAAATTGATTTGACTCAACATATGTAACAGCTATTAACAGCATTTGAGATCAATGAAGAAAAAAATCTGATGATTGAAAGGGAGGAAAAAAAGTAAAAGAAAGCAATATTTTAACATTTTTAAGACTGTAGTGTAAATACAAATATTTATATTCTTCTGTTTAGTGTTCCAAGCTAGAATTTAGTAGTTCCACATTGCTTAGATAAGAATTGAGTAGACTCTTAATTTCTATTTACCTGTTTTCAAACATCCATTGTGTTACATTTATCATGATGCTTACATGTTCTTTCTCTATTTTTGTGGTAAATTTAAATCTTAATTATTCTCTGCTACTGTGAACTTTTTTACTGTGAACTGTGCTTTTTTCACATGATGAAAGGAAAAGAATGACTTAAAATCTGAAGTATGTTTATGTAAGGTCTAATCAATAGCTCTAGTCAAACAAATTCCTCTGGCCTTATAAAATGCTGTGGGTTCAGATGCTGCCTATGGAAAAAAAGAGAATTAAAAATGACCCAAGATTATTTAGATGAGGAGAGAGACAATTAAATGATAACTTAGTGTTAACAGTTTTGCTGATGACATACAAGCTTCATTCCATCTCATCCAGCAAATACAGTAATCCAGGCAAATTATTCATTAGGAATGAATCAGTGCCATTGTTGGGAGGCAAGATTTTTAATGGCCAGTTGGATTAAAGAAGGATTCTCTGAAAGGAATTGGTCAACAGCCAGAAGCTGTTTGCAATGACAAATTGCTCACAATGAATTGTTTAGAGAGAAAACACTACTTTTTGTTTATGAAACAAATCTGCATGCCAGCCAGTCGAGCTTGAGTATGAAGGATGTTTGGTGTAAGGTCATGAATGCAACACTGGTTTGCTTTCCTTAGTACATGCTGTTTATTTCTCTTGAAGCCATAACTGCTAAATAGCAGTAAAAAGTAGTTACCAACTCCAGAATTGGGTCCATTATTGTCACAGAGAAAGGCTGCCTGGCAGTCTTTTCATATCCATCTCTTTTCTTTATTGCCAGTCCTCCTGTATTCAAGGGGTAATCTGACAATATCTGCATGCAATGACTTGTGGACATTTTCAGGAATTCTAATGATTGTGCTGGATCGTTTAAATTCAGTAACCTATCTTCCACAGCTGCAAAGCCTCTCTGAGTGTTTCATTCAAACCATCTAGCTCCTGTGAAGAAGCAATATGATTCCCAGTGCTCCCTCAGAGCTGCTAAGAAATAACCATTAAAATTTGCTTTTAACAGTATTTCTTACAGCACAGTAATTTAATAAGATATGTGTTGTTCGCAGACATTGCAGAGGTTGTTTGCACAAGTCAGTAAGTACAATCAGATTAATGGTTTTGCCAGTGAATGTTATTGTAAATGTACTCAGAAGACTGCAATCAATTTTCTCCACAGCACAGAACACAGCTTATGTCCAGTTGCATAACACTGTGTGACATTCTCCTCTTGCCTACGCAGAAACCATTTCCAAGAGGCCATGCTGCATCTCTGGTGCATTTATCTTTGTCCTAGTCTAAATATAATGTAAACCTGCCTGTTCTTTAAAGACAATACTTTCACATACGAAATAGCCTTTGTGCAAGAAAGTTGCTATGGAAATCCATGATTAGATTTTTTTGGCTAAAAAACCTTCCAGATAGCTCTGAGTCATTTCTAATTTTGCTTTTCATGCAGTAACTGCCTACAAGTGTGTTAATACCCATCTGACGGGCAAGAGGGATGTTTTGCAGTAAAATCATCTATCTACTTTTCAGCAAAGGGGAAAGGTACTTTCTGCAGCCAGTGACCGACCTTTCAACAAACAGAATCCTAAACCAGTGTACAAGACAGACAAGGGAAATGCAACTCTAATGTATTCAAATGATTTATGCTATATAAAAAGAGAAAGACCATCCATTGCAGCTTTAATGGTTGCAATGTCAAACTGTGAGGGCTCTCTTTGCAATTGACTTTACTGAGCATGAAGACAGAGTACTACAGCTTTCTAAGTTGTCCCTGTCTCCACAGTCTGGACAGTGATATGAGCTGATTACTCTGGTGTTTGCCAGGCAGTAGATCTGTTCAAACATCACAAAAAGGTAGAAGGCGGCAGCAATAAGTATAATCAATTCAGCACAAAAGCAGGCCGAATCAGTCAGATATTAATCTGCTGTTATCAGTAAGTCAACTGCAGAGGTAACTACTGATCAGGCATTGAGTACTTCAGCAAAGAATCCACTGACATTCTGGTTGAAAAGTGTTCAGTCTGCTGTACTTCAGGGCAAAAATTATTGTCATTGTTTTAGACATTTGCCCCTCAAATGTTTTCTTGAATTCTTTTAGCTTGATATTTACATTTTTGAAATACCAGTATACAGAAAATGGAATGTGTGTGGGGCACAAATCAGTGAAATTCACAAACTGTCATGTACCTCCAAGCTTGCAGTTCCTTAATGCACAGGTTTCTGCATCAGTGAGAACACCAGGACAATGATCAGGTTTATTTTTACATTTTGCATTTTTTATGCTTCCAAGTCAGTCATGTACATCAATTACCAGTACAGGTGTGATCTGATATTTGCAAAAAAAAAGCTGTGATGTAAAGGCAGATCAGATTTAAGAGGATGTCATATCTCAGTTTTCACCTCTACTCAGCTCCTTGTTCCTACTGAAGGTTACTACTCAAATGTGCCAGTTCAATTGTTTGCCCAACCATGTTTTAAAATATATCTGTCCAGTAAATATATTTTGGTTGAGTGTGGTCATTTCATAGAACCAGCATAGAGCACAGTCACAAAAATATTTCCTCAATACATTTCAGGGAGCATAATGGGGTAGGTGTGCACTGATCTGGTCTAAAGATTAACAGACAAAAAAACCTGAAACCCTAAATGTTCATCCACATTTTTGCCATGAAACTCTTTGCTGATTTGATTTACACTGCTACCCCAGAGGCAGCGATGGAGGATGTAGAAGATCCCTTGGACAGAGGCTGTTTCTGAGTCCCTTGCATCATGGAAAAACATTTGTAATTGAAGAAAACCCTCCAAAAATTCAAGACGGCTCTAGTTTTGACCACAATGATAATCAGTTTTATAGTCTTTTGAAAACAAAACAGATCTCAAAGCTGATATCACTTCCTCTGTCACTGGGGAGTAAATACTTTATTTTTTAACTCATCTGTTATCTTATTTCTGGTAAAACATACATCTTGTGCCGAGTATGGACTGAAAATACTTATTTGGTAGTGACCTCTGACTTTTCTGTAATTTTCATTTAGTTAGAAAGCTCGTAGATCATTTGAAAATAGTTGCAACATGAACAAAAGAAATAGGAAGGCTTCTTTAGTCTCTGAACTGAAATATTTCTGGAGAGCTTTAGGATATTTGTCCCTAATTATTCTGAACACACATACAATGAATAATAGAGAAGAAAAACCATGTGCTCATTTACACATGCAAAGTAACTCTACTGCAGTCAGCAAGTCTTTAAGATCATTGTACACATAACTTTTTTTAGGGTTGGGACCCTGTTGCAAACACAACTGGCACTGAAAGTCTGAAACATCACACAGATTTGCTGTGACACATTAACAATGTTTATGTGAATAAGAGCAAGTTCATGTAGAACTCATTTGTGGCCAAAAATGCTGCCCTATGAAAAGTCATCATTAATTATAATAATGAGCATTACATCTGAAGCAGACTGCAGATATGAATACTCCTCTTTCTATTTTTTTCTGTTTCCTTTCTGGCTTTCACAGGCTTTGTTTGTCAGCTTGATAAAAAAAAAAAAAATGGATTCCTTTGCTAGGGAAAAGGGCCTCTGAGTTTGCAAGAGTGAATCTTGCTCACAAGTATGGGCAGGCATTTGGAAAAGACCCTGAATTTTGTGAAACTTATTGCCTTGCCTTGTCAGGTCGAAGTACTGAGCTGATGAGAATGGCTTTCCATTCCAGTGTCTAGAGATTACTGAGCGAGCTGCTTTTTTTTTCCCTTTCAAGTACTAATCTCCTTTCCTGCAGCTGAGTAATGGGACAGGAGGAACAGTAAAATAGAGGTCCCTGATCTTTGTAAATATTATTTTTGTACCTTTTTTAATACTGGTTTTGACATACTCAGCTATAAACAGTTTTCTGCAGGCTTTCTAATTTGGTCCATCACAACTTCTCAGCAAGTCAAACAGGTCTCTTTGACTGGGGTAGATAAGCCCGACAGAAAAAGAGTGTCTATAAACAGGCGCAGAAAAAAATACAAGTTCACATCTGGGTCAGTGAACAATCGCTGATGTCTGGGAAACAATGCCAGTGAACAACAGCACTTAACATTGCTTTAAAAAATAAAGTGCTCCTGGTCTGATCTAACTCTCATTGAAATCAGAGGGAATCTTTATCCTGATTATAATAGGAGCTGGATAGAAATGTAATCCAAATACCAAGCTGATTACATCCTTAATACATTCCACAAATCTAGCTTTTTATTAGAAACATGGAATACTACATAAATCATAATCTGAAAATCAGAGTGCCTTTGGACAAAACCAAAACAAACAAACAAAAATGGAAAATGAGGAAAAACAGTTTCTCATTGGCAGAAGAGCTGAGTGAACTAGCATTCTGTTTATGAGCACTTGCAGAAATGTTCTAGGCGTTCATCTGTTCCTACTTTGCATTCAAAGAAATGGTACGCAAACTAAAAATAAAACATTAAATGTACACCAGCATTTTTGAACTCAGCATAAAGGGTGGTTTTGCATTGGCACATAGTTAAGAGCACTGAACTGGCAAATATTGGTAAACATTTGAAACTTGCTCATACAAGTCCTTGTTTGCACCTGGCGGGTGTGTATAAGTGCAGAGCTTTGCAGATGCGCTGCATCTCCTGTTACAGCAAGCTTTGAATATAAGCTCTTGTTTCCAAATTCTGCCCCACCTTTCAGGGTAAAAGCAGGTGAAAACTCTGATTTCACAGGACAAGGAATGTAGCAGGTTGACATCACTGTTGGCTGGCAGGGCCCTTCCAAACTTTCTTTGCCAAAAAACTTCAACTATATTTAATATTGCAGAAACATCCTAGGAGTGCCTAGAAATGACAATTCAACCTACCTGCACATCCAATGACTAAATAGAAGCAAGGGGGAAAAGAGGGGGACACTGGTTACAAGCGAAGTGCAGGAGCAGAGCTGCTGTTCCCAGATGTGGGCTGTTGACATCTTTCTGCCCACACCCAGCACACTGAGAGCTTCAGAGAGTCACTGGTTCATCTGTAATAGGGACAATTGTTAGACATATAAGTCAGCAAGGAATATAAGTCTCCACACAAAAATAGCCCCCTCATGTTCCCTGTACAGATTCTTTCCTTTTGACATTTAAAACATCTGGTAGAGGTCAGGCCTCCTCTTGAAGTGTGCAGCTTCACCCATGGCATAACTCTCCTGTTGAGTCTCCCATGAACCGTTTGGACATTCAGCCTGTCCGTTCTCCCCATTTGCACCCAGACTGATGAAAGCCACCTACTTCAGTTAGCTGTACTGTCCTGACCATGTTACCTTTGGTTTTGTTTTCTTGATGGATCCCAAAATCACAACATTAACGAATGAGCTGCACTTACTGCAGTGATGATCCATGTGCTTCTGGCAGATGAAGTTTTGCAACACTTACCTCATTGAAGTATTCGATGCTTTTCCCATATTCTTCTGTTTTTTCCTGTCACTTTGCTAGCACATTAGTTATGAAACTAGTCATTGTGTTACTGATCCTTCTGAAGTTTGATTACTTTGGATGGAATATAAACAATTCTGACCCCAAAGAAAGTAACCAGGAACAAATACACTGTGGATGGCAAAACTGTGATAGAAAGGAACAGAAAAGAGGGATGACCAAAGACTAAGAAAGAAAACACAAGGTCTTCAGAAAAGTAGCAGAGGAAAAGCAAGAACAGATATTAACCCATATGCAGACTAACAGGTAGACAAATAAAAATACCTGATTGATAGCTTACTAAGTGCTTGGAGGTTTCACACCTTGAACTCTACTTTCTGGATACTTATTCTGACACTTGTACATTGTTCAGTGGCTTTGTGCTCTCAGCTGTGCTGTCGAGGACTTTTTCTGAAAATTTAAAAATATGTGTTGCTATAGAGAATCTTAAGGTGACCATTTCTAAGGTTACTTGTTAGAACCTGGAAGTGAAATCAGATAATATTTAAATATTTAACATGTATTTCAGCCATTTAAATTACTTACTGCCTAGTAGGTTTTCCATTTCTCTCTGTGTTAGGTAATATTGGTAGCATAATTAAGATGCTTAAAACTTTTCATTAAAGCTTCTTGGTGTATTCAAAATGTAATTAAATCATTGTGAATTTTCAGCCTTCATTAGATCTTTTTAAAGATGAGGAAGAATATTGCCATATAAACAACATATATTCCATGATAGCTGTTTTGTTCTGCTGATTAATGAAACGGAGATAAAACCTCACGGAGATGTTTTAATACACCACAGTGCATCCTGTTTCAGAAATTTGTCAAAAAAAAAATCCATCATTTTATTCCACATTGCTGATTATATTACAGCTGAAAAATACGTGTAGTTATATTAATAATTTTTGAGATGAACTGTAAAGCTAAAATAGAATCATTTACCAAAAATCAGGTACCATGTTGTCAGATTGCTCTGTAGGTACATGTGTGCTTGCAAAAGTTATTCTCAGTATAGTTAATTTTTAGCTCACTTTTATTTAAATATTGTTTCCCCCTTTCTATTAACCAGTTGAGCCTGATTTTCCAAAGTTGTAAGTTGTCCAGGAATCTGTCATTTATTAATGTTAATAACACTAATGTGAAATCCTGATGTATTTGGCAACAGTGGGACCTTCCTAGTACTTTCGGAGCAAAAGTTTAATACAACTCAGAGGCTTACTGTGGAAAACCCATCTTGCCCTGTGCTAAGCTCAGTCAACTGACTGTAATGTCAAGAATGATTTACCTGGTGACAGCTTTGGCAAATGAGGAAGCATGAGAAAAAGAGAGAGAAAGAGAGAGAAAAGGAAGAATATTATGGCAACTCAAATTGTATAAATGTGGAGCTACATCAGACAATTTTTTTTTTAAATTAGCTCTTAATTTCTGTTTTCTCAAATGAAGAGTAATGCATTTGTTACTGTCTTCTTTTGAGTAAAAACTTCCAACAAGATAAGGGCTCATTGTGGCTGTCCCAAAGAGCTTGCATTTTTAATTTACAGAAGTTAAGAATGCAATAGACTGATCAATCTTTCTCTTTTCAGTAAAGATTTGTAATTTTTGTTGTCCTTTTCTGTCAAAAATTGAATGATGTAACTGTCTAGTAGTGAATGCTGACATACACCTGAGCTGTTATTTTGTCTGGCTGGAAGAGCAGGCATTGATACTTACAGCTAACTCAGTAGTATCACACAGCAGGAATGAACAGTTTTCCAAAGGTCAAAGCAGGACCATGAGCAGAACACAGATTCCTGAGTCCCATGCACATACTAAGTGTAACACTACGAATTTATAATAGACCCCAAATTTTAAAACTTTAACTCCAGCTTCTAACACATGCAGAGTCATCAGCACGAGTTCCTGTGGGTTTGTTGCAAGTTACTGTAGCTGACTCTTCAACAGCTGACTCTAAACTATGAAAATAAAATAAGCAGGCAGAAGTATAGTGATCACCAAATGCTGAGTACGATTTTTTACTTTCTCTTGTTTCATTTGGAAACAGCACTCTTCATCTTGCAAGGTGAAATAATACTCTTACAGGCTCTCAGTCTTTTCCTTTCAGTTTACTCTTCTGACTTCCAAATTAAAAAGCCGTTTTTCAACCATGAAGTAATACCAGCAGGCTAAATGTTTCATGTTGGGGTTTCTGTTCTACTAATTCTATAGTTTGCCAGTATCACCTCCTCTGTGGCTGGCTGTTATTATGCAGCAATATTAAAAAAAACCCAAAAAAACCTCAAGGAAACATCTCTGTACATGGCCATGTTCAGTTTCTATTATTGTTTGAAACATGCAATTCGAGTTCAAGTGGGGTTTTGCAACCAGATGGAAATTTTAGAGCTAGAAATGAACTCTCTCTAACCCAGGACCTTTCTGCCTCTTGGTTTCTCACTCTTTCTTTTTCTCTCCACCAAGCTCAAAGCCAGATAACACTTTCCTGCTGTGAATTTTTTAAAGTCACCCAACAGCTCTGGCAAATGCGAGCTGTCATAGTTTTCGAATGAGAAAATCATCTGCAGCTCACACAGATCTATGAGCTGATAGGAGTTAATTGACAGCTTGCAGAATTTGGTCTCCAGGCAGAGTTAGAGGGAATGGGAGCCCTGTGGGTTTCATTTGGGCAGAGATAAAGCAGGTTTTTATTCAGTGCTCATGGAGAGAGCATAATTAACCTTTTAGAAGTTTTAAGAATGATCAAATTGTTATTCATTTTTGCAAATGAGAAAAGAGAGCTTCTTTCTCTGCCAGGAAAACGCCAGTGCAGATTTCAAGGTCACTTGATGATTTCCTTTGACTGAAAAGATGGAAGTTGGAAAAAAAGAAAAAAGAGGAAAATACGAAGATTGAGAAATGTCATCATAAAATCATGCATCATTCAGGATGTGAAATGAACAAATGTCCTTTTCTAACATAATATACTTTAGCTAACATTTACTGCATGTTCATATTAGCCTGCTGGACTCTACAGGTGATGAAGGTTTCCATTGTTATTATAAATAAGAAACTTGGTGCTATCAGCTCTCTTTTATGTTGCTGTTATAATTTTTTTTAAAGCTATTCTTAAAGGAGAAAATGGGCCATTATATATGGTCAGTGGTTTGGTTTTCAAGATGTGTAATATAATATTTTCAAATGCTGTAAATTCCTGGAATGGTTATATGAGTACAGAATAGGAGAATTAAACATCTGTAAAATAAAATAAATATACCTTAAGTCTCTTTAAACAATAATATAAAAAAAACCAGCTAATAACTGAGAGTCATTATGCCCTAAACACTCTTTGATGGAAAAACAAAACTCTCAGATTTTTGCTTGTTGACTAGGCAATAGCTTTTATAAAATATATACTAATAGAGCCATACTTCAATTTCAGTCTGAGTTTCACTTTTCTAGAGCAGCCAACACAGGGCACAAGATAACTTGCAAAATTATGACCTCTTTTCTGCTTGTATTATTTGTTTCTAATTTCTAGGACAATGAGAAAAACAGTGTATCTCCTAAACAAGAATAGATCCAGACTCTCGTCTTGCATAGAAGCAACATGGCAGTCAACAATAAGAAACCATGAACAAGAATGATCCTGATGAGGGGATCGAGTGCACCCTCAGTAAGTTTGCAGATGACACCAAGTTGGGCTGGAGTGTCGATCTGCTGGAGGGTAGGAAGGCTCTACAGGGGGGATCTGGACAGGCTGGATCAATGGACTGAGGCCAACTGTATGAGGTTCAACAAGGCTCAGTGCTGGGTCCTGCACTTGGGTCACAACAACCCCATGCAACACTACAGGCTTGGGGAGGAGTGGCTGGAGAGCTGCCTGGAGGAAAAGGACCTGGAGGTGCTGGTCGACAGCCAGCTGAATATGAGCCAGCAGTGTGCTCAGGTGGCCAAGAAGACCAATAGCATCCTGGCCTGTATCAAGAATAGTGTGGCTAGCAGGACCAGGGAGGTGATAGTGCCCCTGTACTCGGCATTGGTGAGGCTGCACCTCGAATACTGTGTTCAGTTTTGGGCCCTTCACTACAAGAAAGACACTGAGGTGCTGGAGCGTGTCCAGAGGAGGGCAATGAGGCTGGTGAAGGGTCGAGAGCAGAAGTCTTATGAGGAGCAGCTGAGGGCACTGCGGTTGTTTAGTCTGGAGAAGAGAAGGCTCAGGGGTGACCTTATCGCTCTCTACAATGACATGAACGGAGTTTGTAGCAAGGTGGGCGTCGGTCTCTTCTCCCTAGTAACAAGCGATGGAACTAGAGGAAATGGCCTCAAGTTGAGCCAGGGGGAAGTTTAGGTTGGATATTAGGAAAAACTTCTTCGCTGAAAGGGTTATCAAGCACTGGACCAGGCTGCCCAGAGAAGTGGTTGAGTCCCTGTCCCTGGAGGTATTTAAAAGTCATGTAGATGTGGTGCTTAGGGACATGGTTTAGTGGTGGACTTGACAGCGCTAGGTTAACAGTTAGACCTGATGATCTTAAAGGTCTTTTCCAACCTAAATAATTCTATGATTCTAAGAATATCAATAAACCCATTCTTCCAATCTAAGCTGTTGGTTTTGTGATGCTTTCCTAATTCCAGTCTTGTAGAACATCCTTTTTGTCCATCCCTGTATGGTGACACCCTCTACATGCAGGCTGACAGTCTCTCTCTTCTCCCCACCCCACCCTTCTCTCTCTCACTTTTTCTCTCTCTTTTCCCCCACACCCACTATTCCCAAACTTTTCAGACCTGAAATCCACACAGTATGATAAAAATCATTGCAACATGTAACACTCCCTTTTCCAATCTGGAGGTATTTAGCAGCCTCCAAAAACTCAGGCTACAGGAGTTTTTCTGCTACAATAAATGTATAAACTACCAGTTGTGAGAGTCCTTCCTGATGGATGGGCTCCTGGCCCCTACATTGTAGCTGATTGCTGTAGGATGCACTCTCTGCCCTTATTTTTTTCCTGGATGGAGATGTGAGTGCCAAAATTGTGGAAACTTTTGATGCACTCTTCTAATAAAAACCTTGTAAATAAGGTTACTGCTTAAAGAAGTCAGCTTAGGGAATGAGGGATCACAGACCTTGCAATGAGACTTTAAAGGGTACTTTTCTTTAGCTCACAAAGATTATATTATCTTGTTTTGCTTAAAGTAAATCCTTATTGTTACAGTACATAAGGCAAAGATTGTTTTGGCTTCCTAAAACCCACATGTGAGGACAAGGCGTTCTTGGCATGATTTCTGTTTATGTTACCTGCTCTTTAAAATGTTTTTTTTTTTTTCTTTTCTAAATGCTATTGTCCTTTTGATTTAGGCAGGCTGGATGGTAAACTGATACCTTTGGTAACTCTCAAAAAAGTGCTGAGACTGTGGCTGTCTTGAGCTATCTCTTTATTCTTAAAATATATTTAAATACGGTAGGATAAAGAAGGCATAAATAATCATTCCTTCTTTTTTGTGGCATGGTCATTACTGTGCTACTGACTTTATTAACAAAGAATGTAGAGGGTTAGGCTATGAAAACCTGTTTTTTTCAAGTTTTAGTAAGCCAGAATTCATGGCTCCATTCTTCACCCAAGTGAATGGAAAAGCTCTGCAGACTTTACCTTAAAACATCCGTACTTTCCATTCCAGCTGGGCACAACCTCTCCCAAAAAATAATGCAAGTCTTCCTACTGACGTACCAGAGACCCTTGTTAGTAGGTGAAAATCATAATGCTCAACCAAGACAAATGTGAGTAGCTTTTCAGTCTGAGTGCCAGTGGGTCCATAAGAGGAGAATACTTCTGATGAGACTGTCCTGGTTTCGGCTGGGTTCTGATGACATCCACCTTGCCATTTTATTCCTAAAACCTGGATTTCCTGTGCAGATCACTTGACCTTACTTTGTTTTATGGCAAAACCAGCCTTCAGAAGGATTTGGACCATTTTCTTCCCTTTCTCAAAAACTTCTTCTGCTGTCTTGCCCCACACGATGATGTCATCAATGTATTGCAGGTGTTCTGGAGCTTCACTCTGTTCCAATGCAGTCTGGATCAGTCCATGGCAAAAGTAGGGCTGTCTCTCCACCCCTGGGGCAGTCAGTTCTAGGTGTACTGGAATCACCCCTCCAAGTGAAAGCAAACTGAGGCCTGCACTCTGCTGCCAAAGGGACTAAGAAAAGTGCATTAGAGATATCAGTTGTGGCATACCACTTGGCTGGCTTTGACTCCAGTTCATATTGAAGTTCCAGCATGTCTGGCACAGCAGCAGTCAGCGGTGGCGTGACTTTATTCAGGCCCTGATAGTCTACTGTTAGTCTCCACCCTCCATTAGACTTTTGCACGGGTCATTGGGACTGTTAAAGGGTGAAAAAGTCTTGCTGATCGCTCCTTGGCTCTCCAGTAGATGAATCAGCTTATGGATGGGAATCAAGGAGTCTCTGTTGGTGTGATATTGCCGCCGGTGCACCATTGTGGTGGTGATCGGCACCTGTTGTTCTTCAGTCCTCAGCAATGCCACAACAGAAAGGTCCTCTGGGAGACCGGGCAAGGTGGACATCTGTTTAATTTCCTCCATCTCCAAGGCAGCTATACCAAAGCCCTCTGGTAGCCTTTTGGGTCCTTGAAATACCCTCTCCTGAGGTAGTCTATGCCAAGGATGCATGGCACCTCTAGGCCAGGCACAATGGGGTGTTTTTGCCACCCATTCCCAGTTAGGCTTGCTTTGGCCTCCAGTACAGTCAGCTGTTGGGATCCCTCTGACTCCAGAAATACAGATGGGTTCTGCCTCTTTGTAGCTTGACAGTGTTAGGGTACGCTGTGCACTGGTGTCCACTAGAGCCTTACAATCCCGTGGGTCTGGTGTGCCAGGCCATTGAATCCACACAGTCTAGTACATCCAGTTGTCCCTTTCCTCCACCTGGCTGAAGGCAGGGCCCCTCTAGTCCTGGTTATAGTATTCATTACTCACTTCTTGTAAATAGGAGTCAGAAGTCTCTTCATTAAGATCAGAAGTAAGATCAGCCCTTCTACTCTGTCTGGGGAGCTGCTCACTGGAAACTGGAGCAGCAATTTTCCTGGAAGAACCAGGTGATTGTTTTTCTTTGCAACTCATGTACCTGTGCCTCTCTGGTTAAGGTGGATTTACTACTCCACTTCCTCATGTCCTCTCCATGGTCATGCAGCTAAAAGCACAGGATGTCCCGTGGTGTGTACCTGCTATATCCTCTTTCCTGAGCAGAGGGATGCTTACTCCTGATGGCTGAGATACTGCTCTATATTGGTGGGGAGTAGGGCCTGTCCTCTTTGAGTTGCTGGAATTCCCAGGACAGTCTTTCCACAGCCGAGATGCAGGCCATAGGGAGGAAGAGAGACTTTCATTGTATTGCTGGAGTTGGCCAGCCAATTCATCCACCGTCTGTCCCTCTCCATCTTTCCAGGTTATTACTGCCAATGAGTTGGCATACAACGATGGTGCGCTCCGTACAAACTTCTGCCACATGGCTTGTGTGCACCTGACTTCATCTGGATCTTTGGATCCAGATGTTGTTGTTCAGGTCATTGTAAGTCACCTCCAGCACAACTATTTCCCTCAGGGACTGGATAACTTTCTCCATGGTGGTCCACTTGCCTGGGTGACATATAACATCTTACTTGAAGGGATACCTTTCCTTCACACCTGACAGGAGTTACCTCCAAAGGCTGAGGCCTGTGCCCCTTTTCCAATTGCTTTGTCAATGCCCCCTTCCCTAGAAAGGGATCCTAGCTGCTTGGCTTCCCTGCCCTCTAATTCCAGCCTACTGGCCCCGTTATCCCAGCATTGGAGCAGCCAGGTGACAACATGCTTGCCTGGATGACAGCTGGAATCCTTTCACAGTTCACTCAGGGATAGGGATTGGGTGGTTACCATCTCATTTATGGGTTCTGCCTCTTCCTCATCCTGTTCTTGTGATGGCCCTGGTTCGTCTTTATCCCTTACTAAACGAGACAATTTTCTGGCATATTTCTTCTTATGTATAGGGGTGACAGATGCTGGCATGGGTTGGTTCTCTGGTTCAGCTGCAGTGCCTGTCACCAGGGTTTGAGCAGCTGCAGTGCATGTCATGGGGGTTGGAGTAGCCTCAGTGCCTGTCACAGGGGTAGATCTCTGGATGGTGTTCTTAAATAGTTGTTTAACTCTAAACCTGAACCATATTCATGAGACATAGCAATAGGACCATGCTGGTTTGAACATCCCAAGGATATTAAAAGTTCTCAAGAGCTGTTGCAACTAGCCTGACGGAGAAAGGGAAGGTGAAGGAGCAGGGGGAAGTATCCCCCCCTATCTCCCCCATAGATTGGTTCTCTGAGGAGAAAAAGTAAAGAGTGTAATTATTAATAGTTTCTGAGAGGTGGCTCCCGAGGTATGGAGATGATGGCAATGCCAAGTACAAATACCAGATTAGTCTCACGACCAATAATTTTATCTTATCATAAACAGCGCCACACAGTGCAGCAAAATTATAACCTTGACCAAGCTCCGAGCAGTCATAAACAGCACAACACGGAACATACACTTCAAGTTTTGGGCCCCTCACTACAAGAAGGACATCAAGGTGCTGGAGCGTGTCCAAAGAAAAGCAATGAAGATGGTGAAGGGTTGAGAGAACAAGTCCTATGAGGAGTGGCTGAGAGAATTGGGGCTGTTTAGCCTGGTGAAAAGGAGGCTGAGGGGAGACCTTATCACTCTCTACAGCTACCTGAAAGGAGGCTGTAGCGAGGTGGGGGTTGGTCTCTTCTCCCAAGTAAGGAGCAATAGGACAAGAGGAAATGGCCTCAAGTTGCTCCAGGGGAGGTTTAGATTAGATACTAGGAAAAATTTCTTCACCAAAAGAGTTGTCAATCATTGGAACAGGCTGCCCAGGGAAGTGGTTAAATCCCAATCCTTGGAGGTATTTAAAAGACGTGTAGATGTGGTGCTTAGGGACATGGTTTAGTGGTGGACTTGGAAGTGCTAGGTTAACAGCTGGACTTGATGATCTTAAAGGTCTTTTCCAACCTAAACAATTCTGTGATTCTAAGTAAGGTGTTACATAACACAACTTTGAGAGCAAGCATGACAACTTTGAGAGCAAATAAATCAACATTGTGACCAGCATCTATTAAACCAATATAATGAATGCTTATAACAAATTTGTTTTAACACCCTCTGGTCAGATCTGTCGTTATCTCAATGTTTTGTGCCCCATGTTGGGCACCAAAAGGACTGTTGCGGTTTAACCCGTCAGGCAGCTAAACACCACACAGCCATTTGTTCACTCCTGTTTCCTCCCTGGTGGGACAGGGGAGAGAATTGGGAAAAAAAAAAGTAAAATTCATGGGTTGAGATAAAGACAGTTTAATAGGACAGAAAAGAAAGGGATAATAATAATAATAATAATAATAATAATAATAATAATGATGATGATGATGATGATGATGATGATGGTGATGATGATGATGATGATAAAAGAATATACAAAATAAGCGATGCACGATGCAATTGCTCACCATCTGCCAACCAATGCCCAGACAGTTCCTAAGCAGCGGTTGCCACCCCCCGGCCAGCTACCCCTGGTTTATGTACTTGTCATGATGTCATATGGTATGGTATAGCCCTTTGGCCAGTTTGGGTCAGCTGTCCTGGCTGTGCCCCCTCCCAGCTTCTAGCTGGCAGGGCATGAGAAGCTGAAAAGTCCTTGACTAGTGTAATCACTACTGAGCAACAACTAAAACATCAGTGTGTTATCAACATTATTCTCATACTAAATCCAAAACACAGCACTATACCAGCTACTAGGAAGAAAATTAACTCTATCCTGGCCAAAACCAGGACAGAGACTCTAGAAGGCTTTCCAGGTAAATCCTTTTATTGCTATCAATTATTCATACTCAGATTATGGGTACCAGTAAACTGCTAGACAGTTAAATGTTCAACTATACATTTTAGCCTAAAGCTCACACAGTTTTACAAAATGTGTCTGTCATATCAGTTTCAAAAAACTAATAATGAGCTAGCTTATATCTTCAAACTTGCAGCAGGCCTTTAAGTTTTCCATTCTGAAAAACTTATTTAGTTTTTACAATATGAAAATTATAGACAAGGTGACATTTAAACCTTTACTTTTCATAGCATTTCACACTTACACCATTTTAAAAGACAGCTATTAACATTTACAAAAATCTTTCAGAAACCAAATGTTCTAACATGCAGAATTCCAATTATACTGTGTAAGAGGGTTATCGACTATTCTTCTACAAGAATACTTTGAAGTGCTTGGTATTAAACCAAGAGCTAAAATGTCAGTTGCACATAGACAATAAATTAAGGTTTATAAAACCATGTAAGATTTATTTAATATTACAATTTTGACCTTTAGACTGCCTTAACCATAGCTTGCTTAAGTTTTTCTCTCTCTTGCCTTCCTTCTTTATCTGCCTAATCTTACTTGAATGTTAAACAAAGGTTGTGATTCCAGTTATGTAAAGTAATATAAACCATTCATAGTATTAGTACTTTCCTCCAACTGTTGTAACACAGTCATATAAACCATGTTTCGTTCTTCAGCTGGGATGTTTTCTGAATTGCTCAGTGAGTTCAATGAGCAGCATTTCCAGGGCTGCCAAGACACAGCTGTTTAATTTTCAGTTTCTCGCTATAAACATCCAAAACTTTCAATTAAATGCAAAACTAAAAATAGAAATGCAGGTCAGCTCTTGTATCCTACCAACAGACACTGAAAGGAAGACAGACAAAGTCAAAATAGAGGTGGCAATAGCAGGAAGAGAAAAGGAATTTAGTGTTGAAGTTGAAAACAATGCTTGCAGAAGACAGGTCTAAGTGAACGCTGTTTTGAAACACATTTCAGCTCACAGTAAACAAAATGCTATCCTGCAAAGTTAGGGGATGAATTAACCATTTTTTGCTGGCTTCACACTAAGGAGGCTCCCTCTCCCCAGAAAAAGAAGCTCCTATGTCAGAAGCTAAGTATCTGAATTATTTTTGGCATCTCTCCTATCAGTGGTATGATTGATTAGCAATGATCAGAAAAGTCAGGGAAGCAACTAGGGAAGGATATAAATGCTGAACAATCTACAAATAATCTTTGCAGTCACCTACCACTGAGGAAGCATATACTAAAAGGTACAGCAATATACACCAGTCAAGGCCGAGGAATGACCAGAGACTGTATATGAAAATTAGAAACTCATCTTAATGATGCTTTTTTCTTTGCAGAGCAACATGGATGGTGGCGAAGGAGAGTTCATACAGAAAGCACACCAGGCTTTCAGATGTCACGAAGGAAACAGAGGAAGCAAATGAGGAAAACTGCGTTGAAGCTCTACTCTAGATAATATTCTGCTATGAGCTGAGCTGTGAGACCCAGATGACTGAAAGGGCACACAAAGTGGCAGTGCAGAGTCACCACCTGGGAGCTTTCCCTAGACACATTTCTTCAGATGTCTCAACTACAGAGATAAGGTTAAAATGTTGAGATTGGCTGGACAAAGATCAGAAATTAAATTCAACTCCATGTTCATTTCATTTTATCCGGACTGTAGTTTAAAGATCCAAAGAGGTTACTGTTATTTTCTGAAATTTGAAGAAAGTCCTCAGAGATCAAAATGTTCACTATGTCACAGCATGCTTCTTTCTCTGAAGTTGAGAGGTGAGCTATGGTAGATGGGAACACTACATTTTCTAACTCCACCTGACAGCAGCTTAACATTTCAGCTTCACCAAAGCCACAACATTGTTTCTTCTAGCTCACCTTGAAAGCAGGGATATCAAAACAACTTGTTTGGGTTTTTTTAGTTTTTACTCAGCTAAGTATCAGAATAACTATGCAGAACAAGATAATGCTGTTACAAGATAAAGTATTTTTCTTCCAATGTGGATGGCAAACTTGAAAAGTGTTTGGGTTTTTTTTTTCTGATAGCAAGCCTGGGTGAGGACATACATGACTTATAGCTGCTTTCCTTCCTCAGCATCAATACACTGCAAAAGTCAAATTCTCAGCTGTAATTTGATCTATATGAGGAGGCTCTGCTCAGATAGAGCGATTTTGCAACTCTGCAAATCACATACCGAATCCTCCTTTTGTAACTCTTACCATCTTCTCAAATTCTTTGTCTCTTTTTTCACCTTCTTTCTCCACTTTTCTGGTTATCCAAGAGAAGGCATTTCTGTGCAGAGCTCAAGCACCACAGGAAAGGGTTGTGTTGCCTTGTGCTGTAAATCTTTCCTTGGCCCACACAAGTCTCTGTTTTAATTTGCCTGCTGACGTTCATTCTGCCTTTCAACAGGCTGCAGCCTCCAGAAGGCCCCCTTTCCTTTCCTCTCCTCTGCAACACACAGCAACTGCATTGTTCTGCTATCAGATGAATAAATAGCCACCCTGGCAAGTCAAGTCTCAAATCACTGCAAATGTTTGGTAATTTCTGGGTACAACTGAAAATTTTTGTACAATGTTGTGTTCAGGCACCTTTCCCGTATCGTTCTTATTTGTCTCAATGCCTCAACATAAAACATAAAGCCCTGCTATTCAAGTTTGTCATAATTTGAGGTGCAGCATTCCTGATGTTATGTAAAGGAAAATTAAGAGTCCGATCACGAAAATAATTTAAACAAAATGGGTTTCATAAATTCTGAAGAGTAATTTCGTTCAACCTGGCACTAAAATTGGTAGCAATTATTTGCAGGATCGAGGTCCCGGAGAACAGTCATCTCAGAACAATACAGTGGGCAACTTTTCCCAGAACAGTGTAGCTCCCAGCAGAGAGGCAATATTAGGGAGCTGCAGGAGAGGCAAGAAAGTGAAAAGGTTTATGTTATTGATTGCAGAAAAGAGAAGCCTTCAGTCACATATCAAATCAATCAACCACTCTATTTTGGTTTAGTATGTTATTCATTCACTGCATTTAGTAGTGCCTTTAATTGTTTGCAGTACGATGAGATTTGCAGACTTCTTAAGAATTTCCACAAGATTAAATCTGGTGACCTAACAGTTAAGTCTTTGTTATCTTTAGTTTTGGTTTTGGGTTTTGTTTTGTTTTTTTTTTCCAATGTTTCCTCTCTCTCTCCTCCCCGCCCTGACCAGTATACTATATGAAGGGGGTAGAGGGCACTCAATCAACTTTATTGAGCCACAGCAGTTTCCATACCTCTCAAGTGTCTGGATTTTATTGAAAAGTCTTCCACTTACAGGAATTTGAATTATGGGCTACACAGTGTTTTCATGCTTTGTTCCAATTTTTGCTTTGTGGCCACTGAAATTGCAAGCAGATATCTCTAAAGGCCTAAGAAATGCCATCAAATTCCTGTGAGTTAAATTTATTGTGTTGACTCAAATACTGTGCAAATTTTTCCTGCCACCTAGAACCAATATTGATTTAAAGAAGAAGAAAAAAATGCAAAGAAAACAATGAACTAATCCATCTAATTTATGTGTCCAGCATCACCACTTCCATGCCCAGATTTTCTTTATTTATATTGGGCTGGTAAAGACTCCACAGTGCATTCTGGAATGGTAGAAATATAAGGCCAGATACATTAGAACTGGGATTTAAATACACTGCAACACTGAATTAGGGAATGATTAATGCTACTGAGAGTTATGGGATAAAAGAACTTGAGGATCTTACTGTCATTTGACATGTGTGGTTATTACGTGCATTTTTAAATTTTCTTTCATTTACCCTGGTATGCTTAGCTGCATACTGAGCTAAATAAATAAGTGAAAGAAACCTTTTTCATCTCACACATAATAACTTTCCATTCACTATGTGGTGCATTGTTGAAAATTAAAGGACAGCTCTGTTTCCTGGATGCTAATGAGGATGTTCTTTGATTTAAATGGCATTACAGCCAGAGATTCTTACAGTTACCATATGTTTAAGACTTTCCTCGTATAGTTCCTAAGACTGGAAGTTGCCAAAACCAGCCAGTAGAACTCCCTCTGTCTTTTCAAGCTGTATTTGTAACACCTGTACATTACTGGTTGGAAATGTAGGTTGTAAATTGGGTCGTAATTCAGAAATACAAATTTTTATCAACATTTGATAGTCAGGATTTTCTTGCAGTGATGTAAAGAAAAAGAGGTTAAATAGACAGAACGAAGGCAGAATGAAGAAAGTTGCTTCAGCCAAAGGCAATTTGTGTAGAGGGAAGCTTCTCTTCATTAGTGTGATATGTAATGAGCAGGACACAGGTAATTGGTGGTTTTTTGGTTGTTGGAGTCCTATTTTCTTATCCTGCACATGTGAATTGCACCTGCTGTGCAGGGTAAATGCAGTCAGAACAAATGTAATTGCCTTCCAACGAGTCCTTAGGGCTCCCTGTGAGACACAACCTGAGTGAACTTCATGTACAGACTGTCCTGTATTTCATCATTTCACCAGACCTGAACTGCTCTTAGGAGAGATGGCCACCTGCTACACCATGAGGTAAGTAGTCCCTCCAGAAGAGTCTGAATAGAACCTGGTGTGAAGGGGATGCAAAGCCAGGTGTGCACTTGTGAGACTGGTGTTGGGAAGACGTAGAGGTGAACCCCAACATGTAATATGAAGAGGAGGAACTGCAGAGGGTGTAGGCAACATGGAGAATGGGCAGGAAAACGGAGGGCAGGAAGGAGTCAAGGACATGCAGGAAGAAAAGCAGTGGTGCCACCAAGAAGATGTTCAAAGAATGGTGATGGTAAAGAGATGAGGAAAATACAGAGGGCAGAGTCCATGTGGCTGAGCAAGAGGCTTTGAGAGAATTAATACAGAGAAAAAGCAAAGAAGGAGGAAATTTTCCTCCAGGACATGGGACAGGAGGAAAATAATGCTGTTCCCAACAGCCACTGCATGGGACCATGCTCTTTTGTGGCTTTCAAGTAATAAAAAGGCTTTCATATACAGTCTGTTACTTAAATGAGGGAAGAAAAATGGTCTGAAAATTAAAAAAAAGAGCAGTGAAACTTTCACTGAGCGGACACCTGCTATAGCAGTGGAGCTAGGACTAGGCTCTCTTATGGTTGTTACAAGGGTTTTTCACTGTGCTTAACTTGGAATTATGCCAGGCACTGACCATGCAGCCCCACATTTGGAAAATAACCAAGGGGATTTTAATGATTATGAATGACTGGAAGACCAGATTTCTATCCAACACAAATGATATTGTAATAACAGGTATGAGAGGATGATAAAAGCTGAACATCAGATTTTTTTTTTTTAAGAAGCTGTGTGGTTTCTTTAAGACTTTTTATCCTCTGCATTTACTTTTTTTAAACAGATCTAAAAAAGTGGATGGAAAGTTAACTGCCAGTAATCGGAAATAAAACCACAATGCAATCTCCTGGTTGTCTGTCTTCATTCTAACGTAATTTATCTAAAAATACATCACTTTGTACATATGGGAAGCTGGGATGAGTTCATTTGAGTGCTTTTCAAGTGCAATGCAATTTTACGTTTCTCTGCTGTAAAAGGCCAACAGAAAATTGGACACAGTGCACAAAACACATTTTTTAAAATATTTTTTTTTCCTTCTGCATAACCACTCACTTTCACAACTGGAAACTGCGTAAACAAGATAGAGTGGAGAGAAAAATCACTTAACATCAGATTTGTGCTTTCTGCTTTAGGAGCAGCTTTTTCAGCTTATGTTTGTATTTATAGAACCACCACTGGGCCAGACCCTTTAGTGAGCTGTAACTGAGAGCAGACTCAAGAGGAACATCAAGTACTTTTAAAAAATTCAACCCAGTAACCAAAATTATTTGATCTTTTATTGGCAGAGTGTGGCTGTTGTAAAAAGAAATGAAATACAGTGACTAGTCAATGCCAAGTAAGTATAGATGAATCCAACCTAAACTGGGCTCAGATAATTCTTGGAGTATGCTATGCATTACAATCAACTTCAGGTCAGACAAACACATGTGCCTATGCATGCATTCATGATATTTTGCATTTTTCTTCTTCTTCCTTTTTTTTTTTTTTTCTCTCTTAAAAGGATCCTTTGCATTTTTAACAGGCACACTGATATTCTTGTGCTGATAGTCTTTTTCACAAACAGGTTATTTCTGGAGGATTCTTCTATTTTACATGCAAGCAAATAAATAGTATGCAAATAACACACACACATGCCTCCTTTCTAACTGGAAGAAGATATTTTCTTCTAAACCTGATTTAGTTTGATAAATGTGAGAATATACTGCAACAAGACAATTTAGGCTATGCAAAATACTGGACTACTGGAGCTACATTTAGTCATGGCATGGCAAATCCACTTATGAGACCCCTGAGACAGCCTGGTAGGCTAGAATAACAGCTCCATTATTTGGAGTTTCATGTCTATCACCCCACTTATTAGCATAGTTTTGAGGTTAAACAATGGTGTTAGTTTTTTGTGTGCATCCTCCTTATTTATTATCAAATTACTTATTCATTATCAAATTACTGTACAATGTTTATTTAGGTTACTATCATCTAGATCAAGCATACCAGGTCCTAAAAATGTAACTTCCCCAGCAACAGCACAGTTCTCAGTGAACTGGTTTAGCATCTATCTTTAACATGGAACTGGAATCACCTTAGAAACAGGTTTTGAAAGTGTTTTTTCAAGAATGAAATACTGAGCTTGATGAACTGGGAACAGTGGAAAGTCTTTCAGTGGTTTCAATGAGTTTTGGTTCAAGACTAAGGACTCGTTTTTGGAAAGCACTTAAATACGTGCATACAACTGTCCCTATTCAACAAAAGCATTTAAGGACATAGACCAGTGGATTTTGTTTCCTGATTAGAGGTCAAGCAGACTTATAAGTGCTTTCCTGATCAAATGTTCAATATTGACAAAAAAATCCAGCACTAAATAAAAAAAAATACAAACAATGAGGCCCATGTCTAGGCTTTTGTCTATGCTAGAGTAAGACAAAGAAATAGTTTTCCCTGACTTTAAGAGAACACTTTGCTTCCAAGCTACTGTTTAGTCTCGTCACATCGATTCAGATCTTTAACACTTGACAGAAGTACTCCAGTGTGCTCCTTGCCACCCTTAGCTCACGAGTAACACATGACACTCCTTACCCGCTTCATGGAACTCAGGATTTTTTCTGCAATGCCTTCAAGAGTGGTTCTATCTATCCACTCACATGGTCATGTCTCAAAAAGTTAAAAAAGCCCTACCAACTCACCCAACCAGGAATTGTTAATCTTATGGATGCATCAGTCCCATTTTTTATGTACCCCATTTTTTATGTAGCAGTAACTTAAAGCTTCCTACTAGCCACATTGTATTTCCATGATGTGAGACCTGCTGTAGGTGTGCACGCATGCCTAGCTGGGTGGTAGCATTGGATAAACACAGATGGAAAGAAATTACTGTGATCTCAAATTATGAAATGTAGACAGTGCTCATTTTCTGGATCAATGTCTCTAAAGTACACACATGTCTCTCTAGGACATGCATTATTTTGCCCCTTTTTCATAAGCAGCTTACAGTTCCCAGGACACTGTCTGCTTCTCCAAAGCCTGGAATGGCAGAAGCTGAAGACAGCAAATATGTTCAAGACATCACTGCTCTTTCTTGCTCCTTCACCTCTGTTTCTGCCTATGTCCACCAACAAATGCCTCAGGAAAAGTCTGAGCTGAGCTAATTTAATTCATTCCTGTGTTCAAACTGAAATACAGCTGAGCAGCATTTGATAGTGTTCCCATGTCTTGTGTGCGAAGCTACAAACAAGGGGAAATTGCAGATCAGAATGAAGATCCTGTCAGCTGTCATTTCCCACTGATATATTTTACTCTAATTATTAGTTTCTGAAAACTGGCATACATTGTAAATTACAAGGCTATTTAAGTTCTGAAGATGTAGTACATTCCCGCTCTGAAGTTTTTGAAGAAATTATTTCTTTTTATGTGTTTACACTAAAGATCAAGTCTGCCAGAGGGAAACTATACTACGTTTTAAAATGATGTGTATGCAATGCGTTTCAATTTCTCTCTTTGGCATCTGCACATTTTTTTGAAGCTATATATATGTACAAAGAGGAACTCTGCAGCACCAATCTAATGGTTTTATAAAATGGATCGCATGACACTCAATATATTATGATGCATCTGTTTAGCATGCAGCCTTACCAGAAGTACAAATTTGATATGTTACACTTCTCTAACCTTATGTTTTCAGTACAACACTATGCCTTTTTAGCACTGACTAGGAAATCAGATTGAATATGTCTGGGAATACAGTTTCACATTGTGCATAATCCTGGTTCTGCCACTGAAGAAAATCAATGAGGGTGAAGCATTGATCTCCTTGCAGAGTGCAAATGCAGTTAGCTCTGAAACACACTGCTGGGGATTTTGTTATTCAAGTCATTCGATCGCTCAATGTGTTTGCTAACCAAGTTCTTAGCATGCAGAACCTCACTAGCCTAAGCTTAGCTTCAGTTATGTATACGGCAAAAAGAGGTCCCTTTTGGAAGAAGAAAAAGGCTTTACATATGCACAGTTCTTCTGCTACGTGTATGTTTGCTCAAGGCTAAACTGAAATGCCTTTTCTTCAATGACATTTCACAATGTCACCAAATATATGAAAGTCTCACAGAATGATGTGTGAATATGAATCATTCCAGGAAAATATTCTCTTCTGTTATGATGGATTTTATTTTAGTCTGTGCTGGTTAGTCAATTTGTTTTCCTTTTTTCTTAGAGAAGGAAATTTCATCAAGTATTTCTTGATGTTGCCAAAATATAAATATATTCGTGCAGATAGATACCTAGATAATTACAGGTATGACAAATGCATGCACACACACATACACACACTCCGTAGATAGAGAGATGCACTTAATTTTTTATTTATATATGAACTATGTTTCATTCTTTCAGCAAAAATATTTTCCTAACTTACAGCCTTCCAACTACAGACAATAAATCACGTATTTTAAAAGTGACTGCAGATGATTCATTTAGTGCTGTCATAGTATAGTGTTTTCTTTAATGAAAATTTATATCATTTCCCCTGGAATAAAACTCAGTTCAATAAATTTGTACTGAAAGATGCAAGAGAACTGATACATTCTGTGGTAAACACTGGCTGGTGCTTGACAATAGGCAGGACCCTGACCTGCTGAAGTACTCTGATGTTATTTAATGCATCTACTCTGAGTTAGGATTTTCCATGGTATTGCTGGTGTACAAATATATGTAGCTGAACCAGGTGGCATTTGTATTAAGACATAATGCTCACAGATCAATATCCAGCTGCAACTATATAAAGCAGTTCCTCAGAATATTAACAAGATTAAGATAATGAATTCTTCTTTAAAGCGTACTAAGAGCAGACAGCAGCTCTGGTAGTAGAAAGGGAAAAAAAAAAGAACGTTCTCTGGTTTTATTGTTGTTTGAGTACTCAGTGTTTAGAAAAATGAAATATTAACTAAAATACTGTAGGTAGTAGATGAAAAGGATGCAAACAAGTGTTATCTACAAGACTAATATATATTGTTCTTTCTTTATTATGACCACATTTTTGAAATAATTACAGTGAAAAAGTGAGAAGTGTCTCAAATTAAACATTTCCTCTGGCCATTCAGTGTTACACCAGGAGCAGCTGACATTCACAAGACAGCAAGGACTTCTATATTTAAGCAAAGAGCTGCTTTATATCAGAAACAATTACAATAAATCACCAAAAGCATCATGCAGAACTAAATTGGTGGTGAAACATTCAATACCAATTGAGCAGCAGTATAAAATTAATAGCTGAGCTTTTCATCTGCCTGTTATGCCAATGAATTAAATCCACTCACTTTAAAATGTGAATACTTTTAGAAATTTTGATATTGCATAATTAGGTACTTTATCACAATGGTGTGTGAATATAATAAATATAATATCTCTCATGCATATAGCACTGCCTTCAAAACACATACCACGAAATATAAAGAGTTACAATGGAACTGAATAAAGCACCCTGTCTCAGGGTGAAAAAGAAACTCTTAAAAATCCTTACAACCAACCAAAATAAATAAATGTTTTCTTTTGTGCTCACTGACTTAATTGTGTGCATGCAGTAATTCAAAACTTGACCTCACAAAACGCACAATGATGGGACCTTCTTAAATAGAAGAGTAACAGGTAGCCTAAACCCAAATCCAGTCCAACCTCTTTCAGCTGTGTGATCCCCATGCCACTACCTCTTTGCACACTTGAACCCGTGGCTGTGACTTGAAACAACAGGAAAGCTGCAAACTAGGATAATCTTCACATGGCAAAGTGAAACACTTCATCATCTTTACATACTCCCTTGTCTGTTACTGCTGGTGACTCAATTATTCATTACTCTTCTTTTCCTTTGGACTTCTAAATTGCGAATTTAATGTCTGTTTTTTTCCCTATGTTCATGGATATCATTGCAGAAACAGGCTAGGTATCCTGTCACAATGTCTCTAAAATCCACTAATTTTATTTCTACAACTAAAATTTACATGCAGATTCCTACCACCTTTGCCTGTGAATACTGTATTTCTGGAGAGGAGAATGAATGCTTCCTCATTATTTGCATTTCACTCAAAATTAAATTAATTTTTCCTGTATGTGAATCATCTGTAAACTAATCCTGATTTCCACAAAATATCTTTTATGCATCTGTACTGAATAGTTTATGCAAACAAATATTAGCCCATGGCTTGTTTGCAAACTGCTGACTTAAAATGTTTGTTATTCATGGCAGATGACTTATCAGAGAGTTAACACTTTATTGATTTAGTGTCCTGATAGTTTTTAAATTTTAAAGGAACCACAATAGACTCTGAACTGTATGGGGAGTGGTTTTGATGGGTAGGAGGAGAGGAACCATGGATACCCAGATAAAAATGAAACAAAGATAAAATTAAATGTACGAAATCAGACTATAAGATCATAGCACATTTGACTTTGAGAATAAAGGTAAATAAAGACAGACAGAGGTTTTAAATGTAATATCTTTTTTAAAAAAAACAATGGCATTGTTAATCCACAACCCAGTGTGCCAGAATATAAAGTTAATGATATTTCTAATACAGATTTTCAAGTGAATTTCCTATATCCACTGAAATACTAAAATTCTCTGGTTTTGGAATCAGAAGCTTTTATTACAGAACTGGTGATTATGCAATTAATCACAACCAATGATTAACACAAGTAATTTATACCAGTGAGATGAGCATATACTATATAAATATAAGAACACAACTATCTCATACCATGCTCTAATAATTTTAAATCCTAGTATTAAGAAACTAATTCACTTTCAGTGGTACCTCATGTAATGCTACAGAACTTTTCACTTACACAGAAGTTTACTCTCTGGACATGTTAATGAAACAAATGTAAATTTTAGCTTGCATAACATTATGTTAGGCAACACTGAGAGCATAATTAACTTTCAAAATTATGTAAACACAAACAGAAACAAATCCAACATTTTCTAATTATTTTTTAATGTAGAACACATTTTCACAAAAAGTGGAGAAATACAAAGCCATTCCTTGACTAGTTCCCATTCTGTAAAGCGAACGAAAGAGAGGCAACACAGAAAATTTTGCCAATAAGGGAATGGTGCCCAAACCCAAAGACCTGATATTTACTTACTGCCACCTTTGGAAGCAGCCTGCCTCTCCAGGCTCAACTTCTTGCCATGCCTCATTGAAAGACCTGAAGAAAAAATGAGCAGAGTCAAGGCTTCATAATTTAGACCTTTCCAGTGATTATACGTTAGTTATATTTGCTTTATACATAAGAAAGTGGTGATAATCTTCAGTGGCATCTTCAGCTCCTTCCTTTTGTGAGGCATAGTTGACTATTACCTTGATGAAATACTGTTGTATAAAACCGTGATTCTGCAAGTTTCTGAGGAAGAATTTTAACATAATACCAATTCTGAGTGTCTGTGGCTCAGGGAGCAGGAACTGGCAAAGAACAGGTTTCCTAGCATTAAAGCCATAGATCAACATTGGATAAGTGCAAGCTCCATACTGAGTGTTGGTCTGAAACAATGTCAAAGCATGCAAACTTTTTGTATGCTGGTGAATTACTAATTAAACTTGACGTATTTATGTCATTGTTTTGTATATAGCACAGCAAGTGATTGCTTACATTTCTAATACTGAAAGAAAAAAACACGACACTTCCTTCTTCCAGATAAAACCAGCGCTTTGTGTTGAAGTGCACAGTGCCCTTGCTGGAACTCAGTCAATGTCAGATACTTAATCTAGACAAGAACTTCATGACTGTGCAGTCACCTGTAGTAGATGCTTAGAGACATAACAGGATTACAGGTCTAAATCTTATATATTGGTAGTTTTTGAACCGTCAAGGTGTTATCAAAACATAAATATGCATCTTTGGGTGAAGTCTCTGCCACAGCAGCCTTCCTCAGCACACAGAGACTTCATCCGAGTCTGCGGTTCTTGCTGAGATATGCATTGCATCATTGTCTATTTTCAGCTTGTTACATTAATCAAAACCTATCCCATTTATTAAACTGCTTCCTGCAGCTCAGGCATTTGAAATTCAGAGTGCCAGCAAGCAGCTGCCAGGCACCGTGAAGGAAAGAGGTGGGGTAGATTTGAGTAATGTACAAATTGAATTTCAAGTGACTGAGCAGCCTCTTTATCTCTTAGTGACACAACCAGTGATTGTAACAGTATTCTTAAAGGAAATGAAACCTGGAGCAACGGTTCAATCATTGGGTAGTTACTATAGCCCTTCCCAGCAGTCTTTCCGGAACTACTGATGAGTGTGACCTTTGCAAAAATGCACAAAGCCTTGATTTCTGCACGGTTAACCTTTACAAGCTGGAACCCTCCTGTGGAACCTAACCACAACAGAAGGATGCTTTTTGGAATAAAAACACATACACACACATACGTTGTGAAAGAGCAAATTCTAAAAAAAAAGAAGGGGGGGGGGGGGAAAGAGTAAAGGGAGAAAGAGAAAATATTTTGGATAGAGGCATTTAACAGTTTTCCAAATAGTTGATTACCTACATCTCTGTTTTGATCAGCACTTTTCACACTTCTCATATTCCACAGGTAACAGTCAATCCAGAAGTCTAGCACCAAAGCTGTTTCTCTCAGAAATATTCTCTGTGCTTTAGAAGTCACTCAGCCAAGAAGCTGACAAAACAGAAATTCAGTACAATCTTAACATCGGGGTTCCACCAAAATCATAGTGGATATAGATGCCGCAGCCATGCAGTCAGTGGGCTCCTGCCTCTTCATCAGTGTTCCTCCCTTGTGCATCTGATACCTGTGAGAGGCTCCAGGCATCCAGATGTATGTGTTAGAATAACCATCATAAGAGATTTTAGGAGAGGGTGAATTACCAGTCTCCCATCCTTGCACTTCAAAACTTGAGCTCAGCCATGGGCATTATTTTCTTAAGCATTCAAGAATCAATGTTGCCTCAGCCAGGGGTCTGTGCTTCTAGCACTCCTTCGGGGCTGCTTAAGAAAGCAAACACCCATAATTTTCCTTACCAAAATTTCAACCAATGCAAAACAAATCGTTGGTGACCATTTCATTTGATGCCACAGTAGGTAAAACAAGATGAAAGCTGGTGGAATTCTTTGTAAAGATCTCTCCTAGAGGAAACTTGATGATGGTGATATTTTATTCCTCTTCCAGGCTTTTTTCTTATTATCCTTGATGGTACTGATAACCATTTGGAAAGCTTTAAATACGGCTTTGAACAATGTGAGAGGCAAAGTAATATTCTCTTATGTTTGGTTGATTTGGTTTCCTGAGTATATGTCTTTGTGGAAATGATCTTTGGGGTAAGATTGTTGGAAAAATAACTTTTTCAAAAACAAATCCTTACACTGTAAACTGTGCATTCATACATTTGTCTGTATACCCTTTAGTTTGGTGTATAGAAGTCTTTTCTCTCACATGTGCTGTCCCAGTGTCTATCCTTGTCGTGCTGGCAGTACAACATTCCTGCTGTTTTATTTTCTTGCGTGATTTCAGTCAGGCCAAGATAACAACTAAAACACTTAACACAGAAAAAGGATGAACAATATTAAAACACAAGAAGGATTAAATGACAGAAGAGTGTCACTAAAAGAGCAGAAATGGGACGAATAACTACCTTGCAAATGTATTTTACCTTTAATAGCAAATTAGAGGCTTCATCTTGGGAGGCCATATATTAATTGTCACAATTTTTGTTTCCCTGGACAGACTGAAAACATATCACAGCTTTTTGCAGTGCGTTCTGTAAAACTACATCTGTAAGATACATGAGTAAGAACAACTTCATTCTAACCTTCAAAGTGAAGCCACATGCTTGGACCTCAGCAGGAAAATGACTTTAATTCATTCTAGATGACCTTTTCATTGAAAAGCAAACCCCTGCCCTTAGGCTATTTAGAAAGGTTAGGTGTACCTTTTTCCTTTTACTATTATGAGGCATATATTTATTAGTGCTCTCTAGTGTTTTTTTCACACCAACTCCAGTTAGCTTTTAGCAAAATCACACTACTCCCACCTTCATCCCTACCCTTTTCACTTTTGTAGATCATTAACTACTTCCAGACTCCTGCTTTTGAGATCTGAGTGTAAAAATATTTCATTCAAAAAAAGAGGGAAAAGAATCAACATAATTGATATTATCCAGCAAACAATAGGTCATTAAATAGCCAGCCTTGCTATTCTTTAAAACTTGTTTTGGTTGCTTTAAATACTTAATTTAAAGGAAAAAAATCTCTAGTGAAATGGTATTAAATTTGCTGCTTTTCATCTCTGCCAATAAGGGTTTTGGTATGGATATATGGAGTTAGCACCCAGGGGACAATGTTAATTACCAATAGAGGAAATCATGTTCTGTATGCAGATTGGTGAAAAGTCTTTATTAACTGCTAAGAAATAGTTAATTTGTCATTAGTCAGAACACTGAACCAGAGGCTGCTGCCTATGAACCATTGATTAAAGTTTATGGTAGCAATAACCTCCCTGAAAAACATTTGTTACCATACTTAATGGCCAGATTTTAAACCATTAATCTTCCTTTGCAGGTTAACCAACCAAATGGATGTAAGCTGTTTGTAACAACCAATACCACCGATATTAATATTCAGACGTTTTAAACACCAAACAAGCTTCTTAATATATAGTCTATAGCGACTCATGTATTAATAGCACCAAATATGAAAGAAAAGGGCCTCCATTTCAAGCAGGCACAGCATGATATTGTAAATAAAGACACATAATTTGGCTTTTAACTAGCACATTTCCTCAGATAGAGTGCGTATGTTGTACAGCAATAGAGTGCCATAGCCCCCTTCTGTAGAAGTACCGAGAGATGGGGGAATGTGTAAGTGTACATGAGAGGTCCTTATGATGGACCAGAGTCAGGGGCAGTATCCACTGTGACTGTAACTACTGGGACAGTGTTGTAAGCACTGCATTGCACATCTTTATGGTGATGAGAAGGTGAACTTGCCTTAATACCTTATACCTTACCTATAATACAAAGACAGACCTGTTCTGCCTGAAAGGGTAGTCTCCATTTCCGTAGGGAGTAGCAAGCAAATGGTATATCACCCAGTGCAAACACAAAGGATACTAAAACTAAATTGTAGTTTAGTCTGGTGGTAATTTCCTAATCAAACCAAGATCATCTCTGCCAAGTGCAAACCAATACATCTGTCCTTTAGTCTTCCACTGAGGCAGCTGCACTGTTTTTCCCTCACTGCAAATTTCCTGGTGTCCACTAGTACAACAAGTCTAAGGTATGGAGCAAAATGCTTGTGTGAGTAATTCCTTTTGCTGGGATTTGTACTGAGTTGCTTTCAGTCTTGGAAAAATCAAACAGAGGATGTACTTACTCTGAAACCAGCCCAACAACATTTCTCTCAGGAGTACTTCTGGAATATAAGTGTGTCCCAGATTACTGCCTATACCCTCTAGAAATGTTTTGATTAGATTAGTGTATAGCATGTGCTTCATTCTGGATGTCTGTAGTCATTGGGCCAGTGCCCAAAGCGAGAAGCAATGCTATTATTAGAAATCCTATTTGAAGGTTACAAACCATTGCAGGATACTATTTCAGGACATGCTCCACTGTGCTATGACCTATTGCAAACAAAGCCAAAGAACCTGCAGTGGACCACTGACGTTTTTTCTGAACCCATGCTGAACATGCACAGCAGTATGTACCTAAAAATGCATCAGTGGCAGCATTGTTAGGTTTGACATAAAGAACGGATAGTCTTAGCTGTGCATAAGCACCTGCCAGTTTCCACTGAACTTAACTAATGCAGCTTTACTATATACAGCACCTCTGGGATCTCAGTAATTAAGTGACCTATCTTTAATAATTCTCCAAATCACAGTAATACAATAACATTTGTGACCCAATCACTTAAGACAGTTACTCTTGAGCAGCAAAATAATAAAGCAGGAACACGTGGCGTGGTTAGATCAATAGAGATGGTAATGACGCAAATGTTAGCAAACTGTGGGTCTCTGTTATCAGTGCAGCAAGTACTTACCACCAAAGACAGCAGCTCTTGGGAATTCAATCACTCTCAGTCATTTCCTTTTCTGATGGCTATTTCATAATTGTGGGAAATTTCATGTACATGTTAATTCTTCAAATATTCTTGGCCAGCTTCCATCTAGTAAACAAGCTTCGCTATTATCTGAGTATTTAACTCAGCCAAGCTCTCAATAATAATTTAATGACTGGATTTTGTATTGCTTTGGGAATACTTGTTAACTGAATGGCTGCACTGAAAGGCTGCAATAAAATATTCTTGTAACCATCTTGGATTTGGGGGCTTTTTCTCTTTTTGAGGGTTGTATTGTTTGTTTTCTTCCCCCCATCTATTACATTTTTTTTTTTTTAAAAAAAAGAGCGGTTCCTTGTACACAGCAACAAATTTCAGCAGACAAATTACTTTTGAGGTAAACCTCATCTAAAAAGGTGATTTTCCTGAAACCAGATACTTAGAAGAAAATCGTGTCTTGATTTAAACTGCATATTCCTACAATCTTGTGAATTTGTCCTATGGCTCATTAGTGAAATAGTACTTAAGAATATCTGACTTTCAGTAAGGAGCTCACATCTGAAAATGACGAAGAACTGTTTTAACCCCAAATAATATGTGGATGATAAGCATGGAAAATCCTCTTATAGATTTTCCACATTACATTCTGTGACGATACTCATAGCATGACTTCACAACATGCACATACTGTGCTATCGATGGCTTAAAAAGTATGGTTTCCTTAGTGTGAGCACTGTCATGGACAGGAAAGCAAGACTGTATGAATACATAATTTCCGTGCATTAGGCAGGGAATAAACTACACAAGCAGACGCACTGTCTTTTGAGTGATGTAAGGAGAATCAAACACAAAGGCTAATACCAGTGCAACCATACTGGTAAGATGTTACACCACAACTGTGCAGTAGCACTGTGCTTTGCTGAGGCCTTACTGTTTAGCTCTTAATGAGCTTTGATGCTCTCCTTCCTGAAAACCCTTTTATGCTTTCTGTTGACTCCATATGGCACTCTGATGATCTCACACTTCTTCTTAAGTACTTCTGTATCAGAAAACAAGAGCAAAGCTGAAACAAAGTAAGTCATCTGTTTTAGTCTTTGCTTTCACTGCATGAGATAATGTGGAGGTGTTAATTACAAGACTTCACTGAGTCTTGACTAATAACAGTGTGCAAACAAATGTATGTCAAACTCAGCTACAGAAAGCTTCTACTAATAAGGTAAAACTAGCAATTAGAGCTGACAATGAAGTCATACTTTTCCTTGAATATTCATTTATGAAGTCGTTGTTTGTAGGCTTGCTTCTATTTTCTTCAAGAAAACTAATAGGAACTCCTAGTCATTCATTAAAAATTGCTTAAATATCATTTGGTGAGGGGGCACACTGGATTAATTCTCCTTTGTACTAATCCACTGACCCTTTGCATCAAAGGCAGAGAAGTAATGTTCTCTGAGATTCCCCAATCTGTGACCTTGGCATAATACGAACAAATTGAATTCCCAGAAGAAGAAAAATGACACTGACCATATAAAATCACTAGCCACATGTCTGAAACACCATTCATTTCATTTAAATTCTACACTGGAACTCCTTCGGTCACAAGAAGAACGAATATGATTAGCACACTAAACTTAGTCCTGTCATTTGGTCTGGGTTTTTTTTTCCCCTTCTTTACAAAGCAGTTTTGACATGCTTCTTTAAACACACAAGCTTTGTGTTCCCATGCTGGCTGAATGCATACCGGGAGGAAGCAGGCTGCACATTCAAATCTCTTTATGTGCCTGAATCCCCCAAAAAAACCAATTGCAAGTTCAAACTCAGCCATGTTGTCTAATTCCATATCCATGGATTAATTATTCCCCTGAAACTATTTAATGATTATTCTAAAATCTATTAAATTAAATACAGATAATTTTTTTGGGGGGGAGGAGCGGTTAATAGCATTTGTAGTGGAAAATAGAAAATACCATCCTGGAAAATCATTCACTATAAAATATTTCATATGTAGCTGACAAACTGAGGACAATAGTTTATTAGAAAAATAAGAAAGAAAATAAAATTATTCTGTTTGGAAAGATCCTTTCTTTGATCATCAATCTCCATTTTCTCCCTATGTTGTAATGTAAGCCATTCCCAATGTTAACATATGGTGGCTATACACCACTGCCGAGCAAAGCTGAAACTATGCCAAATATAATGCTGCTCTGGTGTGCCTTTCCTCACAGTGATATCTGTCTGATTAATAGTTTGGCTTCATATCATTTGATCTATTCCCAAATACACTTTAGTTTTTTATATCTATCTAGGTATCTATGGAAATCTATAGGGATGTCTATATTGATATCTACACGTACACACTGACACACATTATCAGGCCCCAATCCTTTGGCTTAACTATTGTTTTCCAGTCCAGACTCAGAGTTTTTGTTGGCCTACTGCTCTGGGAAAGAGAAGATGAGAGGACTAAAACTGTGACTAGCCATTGCATGCTCTTGTTTCTGCTACCATTTGTATGTTGGCACCAATGATAACAACAGACGGAACTGACAAGCATAAATCTGCAAACCTAATGCTGAGACCTGGAGTCCATTCTATTCTGTGGGTGGCTGAAGAGTGGGAAAGCTAGAATTTTGGTAGCTGGAGCCTCTATTTTAATTCAAATTGCATCTACAGAGAAAGAGATATTGTAACAACTCTGTTACTTTCACAGCCAAAACCACACTGATACGAAAACTTTGTCTGATGTTGCATTTCTTATCTGGTAGTCTAAGCAAATGTATTTAAAAATAAATAGGAATAAAGTTAGTAAATTCAAGATGAGGTTTGCAGATAGAGGTAATAGACTTTGTTAAGCCAATACAGTTGGAAAATCCACAAATTATTAATTTTGAAGTACTTTCTTTGGTTGTGACATTAACCAAACCTTTGAAAAAATGATCACATTCTTCAGGTACTGTTCAAAGTGCCTATCATGCCGTTACATCTTTAATAGAGAGTTGGTGAAAGTAGTGTTCTATGCATTCTTATTTTGTTTGCAAGTTTATAACTACTTACAGGCACTTAAACCACAGAGATTTCTTCCGCTTTAGCAATGCAAAATCCACCATAGACCTCTACTGTGAACTAAAGACAAATAGTTTAAAGGGAACAAAACCAGGAGGAAAACTTTTGCCTTCAGTGAAACATAATTTTATAAGAAAGCGTTTCTGTTAATTAGTTCTTGCAGCAGGTATTGGCTGTCAAGGTAATGCATTACTACACCATTTGGAAAAAAATACAGTTCTAATTAGATGAGCAAATAAATGTTCATTTCAATTTATTAATATAGCTGCAGGCCTTGTTGCAATTTATCTCTCATTTCTAAGACCAATGCATCGCAGGCTGGAAATCATTGTGGTGAAGTAACTGGCTTTAATAATGGATACACGCGGTGAATTATTCATGCAGAGGGGAGCAGGCCTTGATGCTTTCCGCTCACTCCTTTAATTAACTGTGAGATGCTGACGAGCCCTATAGTGCATCTAAGCTTTCTAAGTTTATCTCCCCTGTAAATGTAAATTCTCTTGTAGCTGCAAAAATATTCTGTTTATCAACAGCTTAATCCAGAAAATACAATCCTGACAAAGTAACTGCTCTACCGCTGTTTTTTTCTGTATTGCTTTCATGTCAGCACCATTTCTATAACCCAAGTGTTCAATTTCAGCCCCCAAATTAGCTCAGCTCTTCTCTGCAAAAGTTACATAGCTTACAAATTCTGGAAAATGTTGCCTTACGACTTTGATATTCAATGCTCTTTCTCCACAGAAAGTGGTGGATAGGGAATGCACTAGGGAGAAACATGCTATACCCAAGGCATGTCCTCAGATCCCACAGGAGCACAGGGTAACTTTGCAGTGTTTCTTTTTTTTTTTCTCCTAAGGGTTGCGCCAGGGTGGTGAGCTGCCAGTGGCAATGGTGAGGAGAAATTCCTACCCTCTATGAGGCCCAAGCGATCAGTCAAAGAAAGACCTTTCAAACTCCTGGGCATAAAACTCTGTAGTTTTGATTGTGCCTCATTTAACAGAACTGTTTCTGTGAGCCTGGTTACGTATACGCATGACAATTTGTTGGATCTGGCTCCAAACCAGGAAAAATCTGAAAGAGTATAGTTCAGGAAAACTTTACTAAGACATACAAAGTAATTGAGCTTTTCCTCTCAGCATATTGGACTAAACTTTTGTTTAAAACTGTCAGTTTGTAGCTGCTTAAAGTTAATGAGCTACAGAAGACATTTTTAAGCCTGTATTTGGTGTAGCATCAAACAAACACTGCAAACTGATACCAAATGTAAGCACTGCAATTATTTGTATGGGGCTCTGTATGCTATTTATATGGGTTTACCAATGTGCTTTAATGGTTTCTTGTAGTGGATCAATGATTATAGTTTCTTAATGAAAAAAGAATAGTAAAAAAAACCTTCAGAAATTTTTCCTTTTTTTTTTTTTTTACAAGTCTCTTAATTACAGGTACAGAGTAGAGCAGGAGAAATGCACTTGAGAGACACTTTCTGCTGAGATATAATTCAATCGTTTTGCTGCAGTCACATTAGCGACATGCTTAGATAATTGATTGTCCCTTATCTGACAGATCTACATTGCTATTAGCTGTTACTAAGCAAGTAAAATATGTAGTGCACATGAACATTTATTGAGCAATTTTTGTATTGCAATGGTGGGTTTCCTTTGACTTTCAGCATTTCTGAGCTAAAGAAAGAATCTGAGGGAGGTCTTATCCTACCACTTCTTTGTAGAAATTGAATCACTATTTCTATAAATCAAATACTATGTTAAAAGCTCAGTGAAGTAAACAATGATGTATGTGAATTAGCAGCACAACTTTGGTCAATACAAATCAAAGTGGCTTTATGAAGGTATTGATGTTTTCAGCTCTTGCGAAGGTTGAATACATTTAAGCATTTACCCCTGGAGGGACTGTTGATCCAAATGAATCTATTCACTTTGAAACCAGATCATGGTCATGGCAGCAAACAAGCTTACATATACCAAACTAAATGTGGTACTTATATTAACCATAGTAACTGTTAAGTTCATAGCAATACAAGTACTATTCTTAATGCAGCGAAATAGGGTTGAAAACAAGTACTTGATTGCACTATACAGGCTGTATTTTAATTCAATTTTCCATTTATTTTTGTAATTTCAGGTAAAGGGAGTGGCAGTAGAATGCAATTATAGTAACAGTTTCGCATATTCCACACAAAAAGAAGAGAGCTGATTGTGATAACAGATCTGTTATTTTCTCATTTTCCTTAGCAGATTAAAGTAATGCTTGTTTTAAAAGAGAAATTATATTTTGTTTTTATGCAAATGTTATGCAGGATGTGTCAAATCTACTCCTGATTGCATCTGTGTAAACCTAGAGAAACTCCAGCAAAGCCTTCCCATAGTAACACCATTGGTTTCAACAGAATTACTTGACATAGACACTGATGTGCCAGGTGTAGCTGGCCCTATGTGTTGAATATTGTTAGCATGGAAGCAGTACATGCTGAAGGCGGCATTTATTTCAATCATAGAATCACAGAATATCAGGTCGGAAGGGACCTCGAGGATCATCTGGTCCGACCTTTCTAGCACCATCTAGACAGGATGGCCCAGCACCATGTCCAGCTGAGTCTTAAATGTGTTCAGCGTAGCGGAGTCAGCCACTTCCCTGGGGAGATTATTCCAATGATTGACTGTTCTCATTGTGAAAAATTTACCTCTCGTGTCCAATCGGAATCTCCCTGGGAGTAACTTGTACCCGTATTTCTACAGAAATAATGACTGTGTGAAAAATAATACCTTATTTCTGTGTGAAAAATATTGTGAAAATGGCCAGGCTTTACAGGATTAGCTGCAGGACAGCGAATCTCATGATTGTGATCATATGACAAGTGGGAAATGCTATGGAATGCCACAGTCGATAAAGAAAACTACACCCTTTGGTTCAAATACAAAATACATGCTGTAAGCCTTCGCCTGACAATTTAAAACCTTTTTGTCTCTCTACACGGCTCTGAAGAAGTTGATCGGTACCCATGGGCTTAAAAGGTAATGTATTGCCTGTACTTCAGTGTACGAAAGGGCAAATGTCCTTTGAATTCCTTTACCTTTTCCTCTAAGAAAATAAAAACTTATAAATATCTCTTCAAACCCATCATGCTTAATAAATGTCATCTTGCCTGAGGGTGCTTGCAAGAGACAAACATATATTAAAGGAACCTCGCAAAACTAAAAAACAAAATCCCTGTGTAGTTGGAAGCAATAGATCTTTTTAAGCACATACAAAAAAAGAATTGTAAATTAAAATGTCCTCCACAATGGGTTTTTTGTAGGTCTCGCCTTCTCTAAAGAATAGTGCAGCATTCAAGTGTGGGAATGTTTCTCTTAAACATGTGTAAATCACACATTTCGCCTCGCAGGCTGCGGCAGAACCATAGCAGTGGTGGGGGTGGGGAGCATGAAATACTGGTCAAGCAGTGTGTTAATGAAACATTTACACAAGCAGTTTATGTGGTAGTAATGAAAAAGGCCTCTTTCATCCTATCCTTTCATTACTTAGCACAATCTTTAAGAGGATTAGTTTAAAAAAAAAAAGAGGGGGGGCGGAGAATGTGCTTATCAGTTGATTCTCAGGATCGGTGGTGCTGAGTTCTTAATAGATTGTCCCTGGATTTGGGATTACTGCAGCGCAAGCTCTTTCAGGCGTCACTACAGAACAGAAAGCAGTTTGTTTTTGCAGCATTCTCACCCTCGGATGAAGAGAGCTATTGACTTTGTGTTGAAATGACACGGGACCCTAAGTTGCTGTGGACTGATCCCTTCTGTTGCTCCATCTTTCCCTTAAAGAAGAAACGACATATTCATAATGATTTCTTTACAGTGGATGATGCAGATTGTATTGAGACACGCACTAATTCCTCAGCTAATATGATTAAAAGCTGCTGACACTGTGAGTTTAGGCACAGCAAGCAGCAGACTCTCACGAAATCCCTGAGCTGGGATTCACCTCTACAGGCAATTTACCCTGGAGCAAACCAGTTACAGCACCTTGTGCAAATGTGGACATTTTAATTCTGTTTGGATCAGGAATCATTTTGTAGTGGAGCAGATTATGCTGGATGCTGCGTGTGCGCTTGTCTCCCTCTTCCTAAGTCGCTCAGTACTTTCCTTTGTGCACAGCGCTGCTCAGCCATGTGGCTCTGAGCTCGCTGCCATCACCCACTACCGCTTTGACATCTTGCATGTGAATACTCTAGCATCATTTGGGGGTACTTCCAAAAGTCTCACCTGTGCCAGATATGCTTGCAAATATACCTATAAAGATGTCTCCAACACAAATGAGAAAAAAACCATGTACTTGGCCCATACTTCTCTTTTAACAACGCAAGGCCAGATCTGCAGCTGGCACAGACTGCCGAGTCCCCTGGACCGCTGCAGGACACCATGAGCCCATGTTGGCTGCACACCCTGGCCAAAGCAACACATAGTAAGGTTCAGCAGGAAGGTAGCACAGAAGCAGGCTCCTGCCGTGTAACACGGCCTAGACGGAGGGAGCTGCCTCAGACTGTCCTGATGGGTACTACTGCTCACCTGGTCCTGCTCTGATTAGTTTGCGTTTGATAAATGCACACATATATTTGCTGGTGTTGATTAGATCTTGTCACCTGGCCCTAGCACTGGGGCTGGCTTCCCAGCATCATCACCCTGTTTCAAATCTCTGCTTTCCCACTGGCTCAAGGAAATAAACTAATGAGAGGAAAATGGGCAAAACTGGCATACTGACTGTTCGTGAAATTCATGTCCATTCTTACTATAATTTCATTATGTGATGTCATGAAGAGATTTTATTTTCCATCAGTTATGGGGAACAACAATGGAAGAAGATAATCAGATATTCATCTTCAATTGTCTGATATCTCTCACTTGGTACCTTTAAATGTGGGAGAAGGACACTGGATGACAAGAGAAGAAGTAAACATTTCTATTGATAATTCCACTATTGTTTGGAAATAGACTGAAATCTAAAAAAATATGTGAATCTTAAAAATACTTTCCTACTGTCAGTTAGGAAATCAAACATTCTATTTTCTCTCTAACCCTTAATGATATTGTATGAGAACAGTTTTCAACAGCAATGAAACAATTGCAATTAATGATCCAGTTAAAAACATGATTAAGTGAGTTTTTCACTGGACTTAAAAAAATGGCAATGGACTCCCTGCATGTGGAATCACCAAATGGGATAAAAGTATTTCATAATTCATTAACTATCTGCCCACTGATGATAGTTTTGGAAGTGGTTTGGACAGATCATCTGAAGAAGACCTGGAGCATTTTAGTATTAAAACGTGTTCTCTTGCCTTTAAATCCTCTTTTATTTTAGTTTTTATTTCTCAATAGAGAAGAAGCAGAGTTAGGGGTTTGGGCAAGGGAATAGGGGAGAGTAAAAAACACAGAAACATTTCCAGCTGACATGTTTTCTACTCTGTTTCTGATTTTGACCTGGAGATCTCTCTTTATTTGTCTCTTCAGTCTGAATGGAGCTTTTAACTAAGAGCAGGCAGCTCACAATTGACAAATGCTCAAGCTAATTATTTTGTAGCATTGAGGATTTCCCTTTTATTACACACAAAATCTATATTTAGGAGAATATTATGGTACCATGGTTAAGCATTCAATAGTCAGAATGCACAATCTTAGCTCTGTGCCATGAACTTTTTTAATTATACTAGACCTTAATTACAGAATTAGTCTTCAGAATTGCTGAACAATTTTTCTACAGTCTGTGTACAACATATGGTAAGATCCCCACCCAATATTTTATAGTCCATTTATTCTAATATGATAAAGATTCTGTGTATTTCACTAAGTTAGCTTTCAAAATGCAAGTTCTATCAGCCAATGGTTTGGTATTTTAAGAAGTTTATAGGTTTCCATTACACCATAGTTCTTGCTACAAACACTCTGAAAAGGTGGATCAGGGCATAACCACAACATTAACATAGTTGGAAAATGCCACAGACTATGCATGGATGTATGCTTCTGTATATGTGTATGCATACACACACATGTGCACATGCACACATGCTTACACATGACATTTTTAAAACACAACAAAAACAAAAAAACAAGTTTTACTGGAAATCAAACTGTCAGCGTTGTTTGATTCAGAATGAATATTTGTAGACCTTTTTTCCATTTAGTCTAGTTTAAATGGTATTTTTAATGATATATAAAGTATTATTAAAAACCTATTTAAAAAAGATAAAAAAAGGATTATAGAGATGCAGACTGACAGCAGCTGACCAATCTAATGTCATGGTGTTCTGGAAATGAGCAGCCCCATGTGGATGGCCATGTGGATGAGCCATGTGGATGAGCAAGTTCAGCCCACTAAATCGGCAAAAAACTGGACCTGGTGGGGGTGGGAAAATATATCACTAGCTAAATTAGCTTATTGGGACATCCTGGAGTGGGTATGTGAGAGTGGTTGGGATTACACAGCCAGATGCAGGGAAGTGAAAGGAAACGAAAGAGGAGTGGGAGGATGAGACCTGTCCATTGCAGTGGTAGTGAGATGTTAGATCAACTCAGCTGTCTCAGAGAGACAGCAGTACTGAAAAAAATGGATGTCTTAAGTGCATGTTACCAAAAGGTTGTTTTTATATGAGGTCTTTCTGTTAAAAATAATAATCAGGGAGCTTAATTAGTTTTTACTCATTGAAACCCGTACACAGAGTCTGTGTTTCTTTGAGCATTTCCTATACACAACTTTCAAGCGTGATTTTGTTTAATAGTATTTATTACATGGTATCCCAAACCACCAGACACCTCTGTCTAAAACACTAGTCTTGCAAAAACTTATGCATTTGATTTACTTGATGTGCTGTCAGGTTTTGAACCCGTGCAGTCTCCATCCTTGGAGGGTTTCAGACCCCGACTGGGCGAAGCCCTGAGCACCCTGCTCTGACCTTAGACCTGACCCTGCTGTGAGCATCACATTGGAGCAGAGACCTCCTGAGGTCCTTCCTGACCTCAATTATAGTATAATCCTAAATTCTCTCACGTGACTTAAACCTAAACACACAAGTCTTTTTTAGGATTGGGACATGAAAGTTCAGAGGCAGTGGCATAATATCCTAAAAAGGAAATGATACGTGACCACATAATCAAGCACCATGTGTAAGTATTAAAAGGCAATAATAATACTGGAAATATTAGTGCTAGAAATGGAAAGAAAGGCAGAAATGGTCAAAATGAACACAACCTGAAAAGACAAAATCCATACTAGGTCAGAAAGTAATAAACATATTTGGTAGGAGCTCCTGATTGTATGTGATAAACTGGTTCTGTTTCTGCACACAAGAGCAGAAAGGATCATTGTGAAATTCTTGACAGACCATAGTAGAAAACAGAATCAATCTACTTTGCTACTACAAATGCAGACCAGATGAAAGAAAGAAATAGCAGAGTTTATTCCATGTGGCTGGATCTATGCCCACAGAAAGATACAGATGTAAATAGACTAAGAAGCTGAAGTTTTCAATTTAAAGTCTAATTGGTCAATTTAGAAAGAAATTGAGGAAATTAAAGACAAAAGATTTGGAAAACATATGCCAATTCACCACCATCTCAAGAAAAGCTTAAATTAATAGAGAACTTGGATTTCAAATTCATTTGCAAAACAGCTCAAAATCCGCTGCAAAGCAAACCTCAAATCTTTCTCTGTCCCTCTCATACACACACAAGAATCTCTCATACAAGTTTGATGATAAATTCAGTCCAAGTTTACCTCACTGAGGATGCACATAATCCCCTGGTTCCTCCCACTTTTTCACAAATCAGGAAATTATAGAACAGTTCCACGTAATTCAGGAAAAAGGAATGACGAAACAAATTTCCCAGAGTTATGACAGCACAAATAAAGAGGAAATTAACCTGGGAGTGGGGCTGCCTACAGCTAGACTGGATTGAACTAACTTGGGTCCTCTGAGAAAGATATAGCCATAAACTTGCTATATGGTCTACACATGCCCTTTAACGGAGCAAGGCCAATACACTTCTTATTTCTAATGCCATCTCATCCATCTCCCTCAAACTTGAGTAGCAGGAGGTATAACATGATCAAGACCCTTTACCATATGATGGAGCTGCACAACAGCCCTCTACCCTCTACTCCGTCCATGCAAAGGTGCAAGAAAGTTCACAGCAGTATCGTCCTTAACCAAAATTTTCTCTCACTGTGCTTAAAAATGGAGTGTGTTCAAGAGCCCTCATTCAAACACAGCTAAGCTTTAGAAAATGCCAGACTGTGATGTTCTGTTACCATTGTAATTAGTATTTCAAGGCCAAAAAATTCCCAACCTTGGATCCAGTTCACCCTTAGCATTGTACATGCCTCACTTTTGTACTAAGAGTTGACACAGAAAAAGAGGTGAATAAAAACTCCAGTGACGCCTTTTGTTGTGATATTATTCATCCTGATCACTTTGGATACATATGTCAAACAGTTAATTTGCCATGACATTAAAAAACTGTGACCAGGACAAAAGAAAGCATACTTTCTTTCCTTCTTTTCTTTTTCTTTTTTTTTTTTTTTCTTTTTTTCTGGGGACCTAAGTAATTTCTACTCAAAACATCTCTGCTAACTTTATTTTCCTCTCCTAAAACCAATTTAGAATAATACTTTTTTTCTGTGGGCATTCCCATCCTGAAGTACTTTTCCTCTTTCCTTTTGTTCTTTCAACAAAATTCTTCACCAGCAATGGATTACAATAGCTTAGTTATGTTTAATAATAACATGGAATAAGAACAGCTGACTTGATTTGTGTGGACACGGAGAAGGTTGTTAACCTTTCTGTAGCTTGATTTCCTTGTTGGTAAAATGTTTCTACAGGACTACTGTGAGGGTTCATCAGTTAGCATTTGCACAATACTTTGAGATTTCTGGATGGTCTGAACTACAAATATATCTTATATAAACACATATATGACATACATATATATGTCTGTGTGTTTGTGTATGTATATGTATATCTACCATCTGTGTGAGTGTATATATGTACATATGTATACATAAATACCACAATTAAATAGCTATTTGATTGATGACATTTTCCTTTATGTTGCTCATAATGTATTTTCCCTGCATAGTATGAATAAGGATTTTTCCTCACTGAAATTCACCCTTAACTCCTTTTTATCCCTTTTTAATCCCTGCATGCCCCCAGGAACCCACAGTAGAATGTTTTGTCTTGTCATGTTTTAGCTTGTGAATTAGGAAACAGTTTCTCTCTGCTCTCCCAAGCTGCTCTATTCCAGAGCTTACTGAAGCACTAAGTCTTCCCTTCTTGGCCTTGCTAAGACGGTCTTTCTAAACCAGAAGTAGAACAGTTTTGCAGCCCCTGATGTCCTCCACATGGCACAGCCCTCTACCTTTCGCCATTGTCCTGTTAACAGGCCAGCATCTCATGCAAAAGTTCAACTCATAATTTCTTAAGAAAACAAATGCACTGAGAACATAAAATAAAATAGTTTAAAAAATCAGATTCCAAAGGTTCAACTATTAATGCATTTAGACAACACTTGTTGCCAGAAAATATTTTCAGTACAATAGTAAACAGTGTATCAAAATAAAGATGAGGCGGAAAAGAAAAGACATAGGAGAGATCCATCTTCTAGAGGCACTGATGTCTTTTTAGTGATATGAAGCACTGAGTCACCAGAGTTATGAGTGTTATAGAAATGGTTTTATGTGTAAGAAGTATAGGGAATAATTACAGCCTTTAACACATGGTAGTAACACAGAAGTGCTTACAAGCTCCTTATCCTTTTGACAAACAGGAAATTTTTCTTAGGTACAAGATAGAATTCCATTTGGGAAAGAAGACAGAGTAAAAATCCCAGTATACCAATATAGGATCCAGATCATTGTCAAGTACTGCTAATAAGGGAGAACAAAGCAGCACATCATGGGTAAGTGCTGTAATAATCAGCTTTTGGATACTGTGAAATTCATTTCAGAACTAAGTATTTTATAGAACTGATTCCATTTTCTTCAAAATCTCCTAACACCCACACCCCATAGAAAAGTATAGGCCTTTCTATTTGTATTAATTTGATTCATTATGACAATACTGTCACATCACAGTCACAAGCTATAAAGAAATCCCCAAGTATGTGCTACGTTTTATACCATCCGGCAAACAAACAATAATGGAAAGAAGAAAAAATGCAAATAGATGAGTGATACCACCCCCACATACTTGCTGGTTTTCTAGAAAGTGAAAACATTAAGAAGCATGAAAGAAAAACTGAAAAATTTGTCTCCTACAGAATGAGTAGCATCCATAAAAGCAATGAATCATCTAACTCTACAGGAATTTACCAGCATTGCACAGCTGATAAGTGATTTTGCTGTTGTTGATCATCTAGGGTAATTTCTAACAAAACATCAAACAATTCATACGTGTATGAGGAGCTCAATGGGTGTTTTCATCCGCTGACAAATACATGGAGAAATTTCTTGAAAGGTGTTAGAGAAGAGTGTGCTAATTTACACCTGCGTCTCTTCTTCGTGCTCTGTTCTTTGGCCTTTGAAGACTAACATAAAATCCTGAGAAATCAATGTAAAGACTGTCATTTCAGTGGGATTTAGAACATATCCTGAAAAAAGTTTTGTAGCGTAGTTAAGGTACTTTCAGTTAGAGGAAGACAGAGAGTAGTATTCATTCAACTCTCAGAGCTGTGAATTAGCAATATGAAATTATATTGCTATCATCACCCATGCATAAAACACAATGCTAAAATATACACTTCGTCTCTTGCAGTTCTTTACAGTGTGTTAGAAGAAGAACAATTAAAGCAACAGCTGAAAAGCCAACATTGCAGTATAAATTTCTCTGTTGCTTTTCATTAGGAAAATAAACAAAGCAAATCTAAGATATGGCATTTATTGTCATGATGGGAGGTGACTTGGAGTCCAAGCTGACTATAGATCCCTTCACTAATTGAATTGTTTGAGCAAGAACAATTTATTGCAAAGGAATGTAAATAGATGAATGATTGCTGGTTGCTGATTGCTTCAGCCATGTCTAAGGGCAAATATATAGATATCTTTCTTTATTCAGAAACAGAACAGATCTCCAGACCTGAAGACCTATACCTACACACACATCGCTCAAAGTGTAACAGTCACATTAACAGCCACAACACTGGAATTCTTCTATTTCAGTAACAGTGGATACAAATTTCCATTATGAAGTCTACTATTGTCAGGCAAGATCCTGCTCAGGATCCTGCTCTTCTCTGACAAAAGTATACATCCTTAAACTGTTATCTGTCTTACAGCTGGTGACACCATTGTGGGTGTCAAAGACGACTCCTACAGTGTCTTAATAGCACACCGTAAACACTTGAAGCCTAAGAAAAAAAATGTAAAAGCAAGGCAATAGTAGTGCATATACGAATAAGTCTTACCAGCCTGACAAACGTATTGGTTTTCCTCTTTCACATAACAATTTTTAGATGTTTTTTGCTTTGGGGAATTGCTCTCTTTTACATCCACTATTTTGCCTTCTAGTCTTTACATGATATACTATAACACTTGTCAAATGTTATATCTTTTCACAGTGATCTTCTGAAAGGGCTAATTCCGGTTTAAAGGCAGAACTATATATTAGAAGTCCCAGTTTCTCTAAAGCTTCGATTTTTCTTCTGAGGGTCACTTAGCCACACATGAACAGTTCACGTGCACATGAACACTTCTACAATTCCTTCTGTGAAATCAGATCAGTTTCTGTGTTTGCAATGACATTTGAGACAGCCTGACTGGCAAGATTTCCAAAACTGTTATTGAATGTTCTAAACTTCACAGAAATTTCTGGAGTTGTCTCTGAGTAACAGAGCAGAAAATTAAATAGAAGAGGCCACCCTGAGTTTTTGCAGTTGAACTATGCAAGGGGTACAGGACATGTACAGAAGCAAATGAAGTTCACAGAGTATCTGTGATATCTTAAATTTCTGCAACTTAGCAAAAGTGTTTCATAAGATAAAATATGTTGCAATATCATCAGATGACAGACTTCTTACTTCATCATCATTATATATACGTGGGATCAGACAGGTAATACTGATTCAAAACTGATGTGAAATTCCACAACTCATTCGGAGCTTTGTGTCAACACTTGACAGGATTATGTCTCTGAGGATGTTAGCATTACAGGGAGCTCATAAAAGCCCATCGAACTCATGACTCCTGTTAAAAAAGTCTCCATGTTAAAGGAAACTAATTATTCTCAAAGAGTGAATTTCATCCCTCTGTGCAAGAAACTCACTCAAGGCCTTCAGATTTCTCAAGTCCCAATTAGATCCTTCGAGGGAGGGAGAAGTGGTGCTAAATGGTGTCAAAAAGGTGGCACAGAACCACTAAACAGAGGAGGATTTTATTCCCTGTGAACATTACAACTGGGCAGTGAGGAAGCTCATCAAACCGAACATGTTTTTGTCACAGGAACTTGTATCCTCAGGCTCACTCAAGTGAACTCACATAGGCATGCATGTGTGTGTACTCATGCCTGCAAATAAGAGCCAAAACATCACACAACTGTTGTTGCAAGTCTGAATTAAAAACACAAGCAGAAAAAAAAGGAAAAAAGTATGCCCTGTTTAGAAATTAGCCCTAATGTGACATAATAAAATAAATATAAAAACTGGCAGAGCCTTCCTCTTCCTCTTGACCAATACTAGCCCTTGGGAACTCCAACACAATTTAAAACTACTTATCCATGAGAAGAAAGGAATGATACACGAGAACTTCATACTTCAAATACGATATCTAAATCAATGTATGAGAGATTATGGCTTTGCTCTAATCTAATATAATCAGAAGTTGGATCTTTTTTTCTTTTGATGAGGAATCTTGTAAGGGAAAAAAAAAAAAGAAAACTCAATGCTGAGAAAGCATCAGTGAAGAACAAGTCACTCTCTATGACATTTCATTTCTTAGCAGTTTGAGAGATTAATGCTCTCTTCTGCAGCTCATGCATTACTATTCCTAGCTATCCAGAAATGAAAAATCATGTACTCAACTCATTCTTTACTGCATAAATGTTATACAAAGAGAATGGAAATTTGCATTTAGGTCTTCTTTTCTGCTGAAATATTACAGACTTGATAACATTAGGGCGAGAAATACTTTAGTGCCTGTGCACTTTCATATTCAGGATCACTAAAACAGCTTAATATATTCTAATTACAAGGTGGGAAATGAGAGACTTAAATTATATTAAATTATGTGGGGGCTACACCAATATGAAAAGTCTTGTCATATCTACATTACATAGAAAAATCTGACGATACATCCTTCCATACCCAGAATCACTGAGGGCAGAACTGCCCAACTTATCAGCAGCTGACAACTGAGGAAAAACATAATGTTGCCAGTAGCTTTTTATGGTAATTGAACAACAGAGACAAAGGCTATTACAAGGACATTTTAGTGCAAAGAGCTATTAAAACACATGCAGTAAACACTACTGTCCTAGTGGTATACATAACACATCCACACCTTAGTGAGGAATGGCTTGTTGGGTGGATAATATGGTTCAGTTATGTCTCCCCTTGAAATGGACAACTTTGTCCTGTCAGCAAAATGAGTGAAATTTGAGCTTGACAGAATAAGCAGTTACAGAGATGAGATTGCCATTGATTAATTTGTTACTGGAATCAACAATGTGAAGCTGAATTTACTTGATCTGAGTGTTGGGCTGAGAAAGATAAAGTTATTCCATACTCAACAGTGTCAAGAAAGACACCTGCGTTCTCATACCATATGTTATGTTGTTTCAAGGCAAAGAAACTCCTTAGTTTTGTATGCTTTTATTTAACTTTCATGCAATAAGCTATTCAGACATTCTACCGAAGACTGGCCAGACCAAACAAGAAATTTAGTTTTAATTAATTTCTAAAGATGGGAGCAGAAACCTGATTGAGGACCTCTAAGGAATACCAGTTTTAACATTATTTCAGAAGAGAAGCCTCTAAAAGATGTTTCTCTAGGTCTGGAGACTGCAGTGTGAAAGACACAAAGTTTTTCAGATATAGGTTTTATCACATCCATCTACATAAGAGAGTTTCAACCACAAGTAACCAAACATTACTTGAGTTAGAAGAGGGTGTCCATGGGAAGCTTGTCCTCCAAGTTTCTCCCACAGGAAGATTTCACAAGCATAAAAGTGGAAGAAAATAAGATACTAAAGTTATTTGGAAGAGACAATTCCCCTTCAGACTACCACAGCTATGGTAATAATGTGGACAGAGAGGAGCCCTCTCTCTCTCTCCCATCCCCCCTCCTGACTTAAACCCCATCCTACTGCAAAGACGCTCAAAGATATGGAGGAGGTTGTTGATCTTAATGGAATTTTGTATCCTAGCAATTAAAGGTACCCTCCTGAACATTTTTTTAAACTTACCATCTTAGATTAAACCTTGAATCAGACAGAAGAAAAATGAATTGTACTGAAAATGGAAAGGTAGGAAAAATACCAGCTTTCATCCAGCCTAGCTTCATTTCATTGCTCTTAGTATCTACCATAAAAATAAGTTAGCTGGTTAGCACCAGAAATCTGTTCCTTTTGTGCACTAATTTCTGCCTTTGTAACAATGAAGATGACTGCTGGTGCTCACTAGGCTATAATTCCCACTTCTCTCGCCAGGGATCATCTCACAAGTTGAACTTGGCCAGTTCAACTAACGAAGTACCAAACGTGTATTGGCCTTGGGCTTTCTGCTTCAGCAGCTGTTTTAAATCTGAGTCTGTAAAAGTATAAGTGTGAGTACCTTCTTTCTGAATTATGCACTTTGAAGGGGCAAGTACTGGGATTATATACACACATATATAGTTTATATATATATATATATGTATATATATTTTTTATATATATTCCTGGATCTAATAACTTAAAAATTGCATGTGATATAAATTATTTTCTACGATGTCGTAAGTTTGGCCGTTGTCTATCTGTTGTTACCTGGGATTTACTCACCCCCATTTTTATTCCTAGATGTGCTGATTCTGTTGACATGATAAAAACTGAATTTTAAGTTCAGATTTTCAAAAAACTGATGTCTAGCCTCATATTTCATAAAGGGTTTTCACACTGAGAATTCACAAGTTCTGTTAGCTATTGTACCATGCAACAGCATAATATTGAAGAAAGCATGTCAAAGTTTTCAACTAGTTGTTTTAAACTACTGAAAGACTGTGCCTAGAAGAGAGGTTATTGTACTTTCTGCACTTTTGTGTAATAAATGTCCAAGAAGTTTGTGATAATTTCATTAACATTTCATAACTACGAAAAGAAAAAAAAACATTCCACAAATTAAGAGCACTTACTAGTTTTCCATCTATAGTTTGTACCATAGGTGGATCAGAAAGAATGAGAAAGAAATTAAGAAGGGGAAAGGAGAGATAAGATGTATAACAGAATAAATAGCAAAAATTAGCATATTTCATTTCTCTTGGCATGTTACTGCTAAGGAACAACTGTCTTTTGGAATACAATTTTCCAGTTTCCTTTGGGAAAGTGGTGAAACTCCCAGGAACTTCAATGGCGTTTCCTGACAAGATTCCCCATGATTTTACTAAACATCTGGCCTCTGTGGTATGCAATTATATTGCTCTTTTCTCTTCACGCTGACCTCCAAGTTCAACTGCCTCTGACATGAGCAGCAGGAGAGAGCAAGCAGCTTAGTACCGTGTGAAAAGAAAATCATGAAGCTGGAAGTTGAATGTAAAGTCATTATCAGGGCAAATGGAAACACTGGAGAGTGGCTCAGCATACAACCTAGGAGAAAAACACTGCGCAGAGACTGAACAGTGACAACCTTGCTGTTTATTCATCAGTCTTATGAAGTATGGATGGGGCAAAACGCCTTCATAAAGCCTTATTTTCTGAATTCTTCTGTGAAATTATGCTTACACTTGGTAACAGGGTGCCACAAAACAGAGACAGGAGGCGGGGGTTTTGGATTAGGTCAAAGAATATAAGGCTAATTGAAGGCAGGTTGCTCACTGATAGCTTTTACATCTAAAGAATGATGATGGGGAGGAACAGTTTATTTGCTTTGGCTCAAAAATATATGCCAGAGGCCTCATTCTGTCAGAGACATGCACTTGTTAAGTGTTCTCTGTGATTAGGAGATTAACCCATATAATATAACAGCAGCAAGTATACTTCTATACAGCAACCCCCTGCCCAAGATAAATTACACCCACACCATGTTAATCTTCCTCTGTGGAGAGGGAGCAGGAAGCATAGACCATTACTAAGGCTCGCAGCAGAAGGAATGATGCATTTGATATGCGTAACATCAGGTGCACAGAAAGGGCACATCTTTGTAATACTGCCCCAAGGGTGAAAATTGGACAACCAGTGTCATCATTAATCTTGCAGCACTGTCTAAAATGGTACAGTCATTTAGTCCAACAAAGCCCTTCTTAACAGCCAGGATACATATTTGATTTTGATCCAGTGACAAATGTCTTTTGATGGCTTTCTGGCAGGCCAGTAACTTGCTGTCTTAAGTATCTTCAAGAAAGCTGAACACAAGAGTCTCTACAGAGGGCTCCAAGTTTCAGATCCTTTCTGATAAAGACAGTAATTTTTTTACAAGACATATCTGCAGAGAACTGTCTTTGGAGTTTACTGTGTAGCACCAATATTTGTTCATACTCCTGTAATTCTATTAATAAATGAAGAATATGTAATCACTGTAGTTTCTTGCATGTAATTCAATCAGTGTTTAAAAATTAGTCTTTTACTAAGTTTTCAATTCAGTGCTCTATTTGTGTACCATTGAGAAACCAGACATCAGGTGGGCACTGAAATCTCTCCAGCTTTTGAATAATGAAAACAATATTAAAGAAAGCATAACCTTTTCTCCACTAAATCATCCTTTGAACATTAGGAATCTGTTCACAGGAGTTAATTAGGTTATGCACATGCCAATGCAAATGTTCTAGCCTTTAATCTTCCAAAAATATTTGGAAAGGGCTTTTTTCTCTCCATGTAGAATTTATTTATGTAATTCATCACCACAGACCCAGCATGGCCATACATTACAACTCTGCTCCTGTTGAAATGTATACTACTTCCAGAAAAAAATCAGCATCAGTGAAAACAGAGGCATAAAATGGGATTAAAATAGGAGTTCTGCAAATATTTCACACAGTTTCATAAAAGCTCCTGTAACATTAACTACAGGTCTGTGTAACAGACAGCTCAGAATGTGGTAGAAAACTGCATGCATTTTATTTGCCTATTTACTCAACAGTTTGAATAGGAATAAGTACTTACCGTGGTAACCCTTGTGTGACATGGAGACTGAGAGAACTTTTTTAAAGACACAGATGCTACACATAAGGTATGTAGCTTGTGGATTTGCACACTGCCCTATTCATGAACAGTGAGAATGACACCATCTTACCCTCAGTGAGCTATGTCCTGAAAACCATACTTTTGGAAAAGAACATTATTTATGTTACATATGAATAGTTACAGTTATGTGTTTAAGATGTGAATGCCCCTTTTTGGTTGTGCACCCACTGGAACACATAACATATCCTTACCTCCTTCAATGCTCTGGGAGAGTAATGTTGGACTTAATGGCTAGCAATGTGGGATAGTCTTGTGAACATCACAAATGGGACTTTTATTCATTTTCTGTAATGAATAGAGAATGTATAAAGCCACTGCACATGAAGACAACCTTGAGAATCCACAAAGTTCAGAAATGGAGTGGTGTAACTGGAAACAGATCATTAGGTGCTTATGCACACTAAAACTTAGCAGACAGCTATTTTTTAAAGTGAGTACCTTTTTGAATCAGGAGGAAAGCAACTTGACTGAATACTCGTTCATGTCCTTTTTACAGTTTTGAATCCACTTGGGTGGTTGTGCGAATAAACATATGTAGAACCTAACTTCAATGTTGAACCCATTAGTATTGAGCTGAGCTTACGGTTCCGAAAGAGAGGATTACTCATAAGAGGAGATATTTGTTAATGCTCTATATGTTCCCTCTTATCAGCCAGCTGTTGATATTTTCTTGTTTCCCTCAAGCACCACTCACTTTTCCCACATAAGTCCGCATAGTCCTTTATCATATACTTGCCATCTATGGAAAGGAGATAACAATTCCTCATCTGGTCTCACTTTGTATGGATCCCAATGACTACTCCTGCCTAAAAAACTTTTCAAATGCTGTCATGTAGGGACTCCCTCACAAGGAGTCTTACAGGAGGCAGGTGTTATTCCACATTATTTTGTTCAAGAAGAAGGAAGGAAAATGCAGCTATCCACTTCCCATCATGGGAACAGGATGGATAAATATTGCAGCAGAGTCTTTAAGTTAGGACCCCTAGTCATCCAGAGGCTTGAAAGAAATTCCTTGTGAAGGATCCACCACTATTCTCCAGGACCTGTCTGATAACAGATCCGACTAACTGAAGGCCACATCATCCTACAAAACTCTAGAAATGAAACACTTTTCAAAATGCAAACAGACATGACAGGACAAGGGTTTGTTGTGAATATGCAGTGTGGTATACATGCAAATAATCAGCAGAGAGTTATTTAAAGCGTACGTTCCTTGGTTTGTGACCATCTGTTTTGTTCAACATTGGAAGAGGGTTTAGTGCTGTGAAAAATGAGAGGATGCCTTGATCCATCAAAAGGATGCTATTCATAGAAGCTTCCTAACACAATAACAAATAACAATGATATAACCCCACAATGTGTCCTGCTACTGAGATTACTATTTTGTTTCCACACAAACCCTTTGTTGCAATTTGCTTAAACCAGGAAATTATGGAGCACAGCGTGGAGATAAGGCATTTTCGCCCACCATCTCATTACTTCAAGACATGCCACATATTACTGCCAACGTGTTTATGTTGCATTAACAGTTTTTAACCTCTTTCATAGGAAACAAACCATATTAGAATTTAATACTTCAGGAATTTTCCTGACAACACACAAACAAAGAGGATATTCCCTTTAATTACTCTGCGGGGTATCCTAGAAAGGTATCCCTTCTAACCTGGGCAGGTCTGAACAGCTTGCAGTTGGAAACTGAGGCAAAGAATGCTACAGACAGAGAGGGAGCAAGCGAAGAGAAGTGATGAGTGCAAGCTTGCCTTTCTGATTTGCTGGGTTGTTTGCTCAGCCAAACAGTGTGGATTATCAGATAAACTACTGTAAACTATTGCCATTTTTCTAGTGTAAATGAAACCACTCAAAGTGGGATGCCTACATACTTTCAAAAATACATCATGCTAAATAATTATTCTGCAGATCCATTTGCACAAGAAAGCAAATATATCTTCTATTACCATTCTTCAAGACATAAGAAGAGCCTAGCTGAGAGTACCTGAACATGTTTTAGGGAGGGTACGCATGTAAGAGAAAAATGGTTCAGTAATGAGTAATAGGAGGAGAAAGAGGTGTGAAAGACTTCTAATGTTACAGTGCTGGCTGGCTGTGATAAATCGCCACAGAGAACAGGCAAGAGTAAATATCAGAATTAAGAGTCTGCTGTTTCTCCAGGGACTATGCTAATGACCCCACCCCAGCTCTTGCTGGAATCAAACCTCAAAGCTATTAACTCGTCCAGTTGACTGAAAAAATCCTGCCCCAAAGAATATTTTAATTTTTCATAATGTCTACAAGACGCCTAAAAGAACTGAAACAGCCAAGCCTTTATTCTAACATCCATGGAAAGCTTCTATTTAAGTGGCTATGTGACTGATGCAGTGTATTGGAGCCTCGGGGGAAAAATATCAAGACTAAATATGGATTCATCAGTTTCTAAAATGCAGCCACATTTCCAGGAAAATGCATACATCACACTCTACTAAAAATTACCTATTTCCCACGTTTTTCATATACAACCCATAGATGGCCGGTTTAACAGATGTAATGATTAATATTAGTCATAAGAACAGGTAAACTAAATACTTCTTCTTTAAAAACTACTCTTTAAATCTCATTAGTTCAATCTGACACTGAAAAAGCCCTGATTTAGAAATGATTTACACTGCACAGATTGTCCGGCTTTAGAGTTCTTGAAATGAAAAACATGAAGATGAATTTAATATTTTTCAAATGAATAGGCATGGGGCTTGAAATCTTTGACAGAGGTAACTGCATTTTGTTTCAGTGTTAATAAATTCACTTTTGTAAGATTGTGGGTTTTTTCCCTTAGATTCATTCCTAGTTACTGCCCATCAGTCTCTGTGTAAAGCTGTCTCTTCCATGAGAAAAAAGCAACACAACCAGCCAAAGAACAAATATATAGGATTAGTACATTATGAAGAATAAAGAGCAGCTTTCAGCTCTCTGTCATGGATGGTATTTATCACACTTCTCTCTACCCAGCTCCTAACAACGCTGAGGAGATAAAGTAGGCTGGATGCATTTTTCCTGTATAGTGTGTTTTACAACAACAATAATAGTAAGAAGACTAGGAGATGATGCATGTATTTTTCTTCTTCCCAGTTTTTATTTTCCTTAGAAAGAAAGAAAAAAAAAAACCTACTTCTACAAAAAAGTGGGCTTAGACTTTTCTGTCTGTTATGCTAATATATTCATAGAAAAAGCTGGTGCTAAGGGCGGTTCTCCAATTAAGACAAATGAGGCACATTGAATTTCTCCCTCAGGGCACAGCAGGGGTGCTGGCAAAATCTACTTTATTCTTTCTGTCAGGGCTGAACTGGAAACAAAAGCATGAAAATTCAACACATCCACTTACAGAATAATAAAGGCTGTTGTTTAAAGCGTGAAGAGTTTTGGCACCCTTCTGGGGCCTTATGCAAATCATTCTTCCTCTCAACTGCTACCAAACCATCGGTCTTGGAAATTAAAGATGTACTTGGTCGGTTAACAGCCGAAAAGAGAAGAGCAGCCTGAAAGTCAATTAGATTTGTATTAAGCAAATAAATCAGGTCTGACTGATATTGGCTAAACTAAAATGCATTATTATGGTCTGACAGTAATTCTAATTTGATTGACAAATGTATGTAGTGTATTATTAAGCTAAATGAAAGATGAGAATAATCCTATTATTTTTTTAGAACCGCTTTCAAGCAAATAGCCTCCCCCTCCCCCAAAACACAATAAAGACCACCAATGTTGCATTGTTATCTACAGTATGGTTAAAAAAACCCCAGAAGTGTATTTTATGAGATATTAAAATAATTAAGACAGAGTATGACCTTTAGATAATGACATTTTTGTACAGATATTTTTTGTGTCTTCCTAAATACAGAAATGTATGAGGTTAAGGTAATTTTTTTTGTTCTTTGTTTCTCCTCCTTACAGAAAGCCTTATCCTGAAAGTGATGGTGGTGTATATCATATGGTAGTAAAAATGCTAGCACCCTGTTTGGAGTGGTACTGTTGCCAGCCATAGCACCAACTGTAAGAACAGCAGCAAATTTTAGGGAAAACAAAAAAGCTTAGCACATATGATGTTAATAAGCACAATGCAGTTATTAATCAAATACATTTTTTTTTTCCATTCTTGGAGCAAACAAGCCAAGTACCATTGTAACTAACAGAACCTGTGCAATTAAGAAAAATGCACAAATCTGGCCTTACAGGATCGTGTATGCAACAGTATGTGAATATAATTTAGACAGACAACCATCCTTTGCATGTATGTAGAACAGGATTTGTAATGTAAATGACTCTATAGGTGGCTCACTGCCTGTGCTTGTGTGCTAACACCCAGTCTGTATGTTCTTGCCAAGGGTTTCCTTTCAGAAGCAAGGCACGTGCAAACATACTTGTGCAGTTGTAGAAGTCTGACAGTCAGAGCTTTATCATCGTTTTTACTTCCTGAGCATAAATTATTAATGCTGTACATGGTTTGTTTTTCTTGTGAAAGGGAAAGATACCACACTGCACTAATATGCTCAGGAGCCAGGATCTGCCTGTCAAAATACAGCACAAAACCCAGACAGATCAGTGTTAACTTTAAGACTATATACTCAGAAAGTATCACAGTAACCAATAAAACAGTGGTGGAGTGTTTTATACAACTGGCACACCAATAAGTGCACAGTTTTGGTCACTGCTTTTTTGGGCTTAGGTTTTATATATTTGAAGTATATCACAAGATTTTAATAAAGAAAACATGTCAAATACCTTTTTGCCTCAAGCTTTTCTACATTCACAGTTTTGTGGAATCCTGTTTTTTAGAGATAACATATGAAAAACAGAAAACCAGTGTGAGTGAGTAAATGTGGTGGTATAGAGGAAAGCAGAAGAGAACTTTGTAAATGCTTTTTCAACTCTGAATTCAAGGCTAGAAATCAAGAAAGTATTCATAAACAGATGCTGGAATAAAAATAATGTATCTGCTTTGATGGCGTTCAGAGATGTTTTTATTTGTTTTCCATAAACATATGTACAAGTGATTTTTTTTGTTTCATTGTCAAGAATGTTAATTGAAAGCAAAGAGCTGGGCAATAGCCATGCAAATCATTGAAGTAATTTTTCTTTTTTTTTCCTGAAGTGAACAGGAAACCTTCTCTAAAAAACACAATTGTAAAAAAATGGCTGTTTGTTAAAAAAATTTTTATAAATTTGCTGTGCCTCTGACTTTGCTTAAAATCCTCGCACTCCACCTTTTTCATCTGATATGCTTTATTATGGGATATCATTACTGTAGAATAAAATGGTTTATGATTTTAAAGCGCTAAGCAAATGCTTGCTTTTTTTCTTCCACTTTCAAAAAGGCTTCTCATTGATCAGTCTCAGGATTTCAGAACCACAGTCACGAGTTAATGCTGATCGGGAGGGAGCTTGAGATGTGCCCTCGGAGCTGCCCCCTCTCCAGGCTGAACCAGCCCTGGTCCTCCAGCCTCTCCTCACAGCGCAGGTGCTCCAGCCCTGACCATCTCGGTGGCCCTGTGCTTGAAATTCCCCTAAACTACCACATCCCCCTGATCATTATTGTCCTGCTAATTATTTCTGGCAGTGATATTTTTCTGGGGGGGGAAAAAAAAAGTAAATACTTTAACTAATGAGTTATTTTCTCTGGATTCACATGAGTATAAGATTACATTAATAAACAATGTCACCTCACTGCCTGTAGTTTGGATACTTTACACAGAAAGCATACATACATATTAGTATTCTAGAAATAACTGTCTTCAAGCACTGTTCCTGATTTTTAGAAAGGAGAAGATGTTGGCAGTTAGCACTGAGGATGCAGAACATGGAGGCTGAGTTCCAAGCAATGCAACAAGCCTTTAGGGAAAATTGGTTCATTCCATTGTGATCAACATTGGTCTTGAGAATTGGGGTTCCTTGGCATGCATCAATTTACAAGCTGCGAGGGAAGTAAGGGGGACTTTTGTTCTCCCCTAAGTTCCAGCTCCTGCTGTCATGGCTGGTTTGCACCTAGCCAGTTAATGTTTGCAGGCTGCTCACTCAGTGCAGCCAGGGGAGTCTACTATTTCTCCTTTGCATCTCATACCTCAAAACCATGTCATGCACTATTTCTTAACAAAGTTAGACCCACACAGGGATTAGAAAAATGGAAGAAAAAGTTTGCTCTTTTTTTCTTTCAATTGTGACTGACCCTCTCCTGGGAAGGAGAGAGGTCAGCTGTTTGAACCAAGTCTTTAATCTGTAATAAATACAGGAACAAAACAAAAAGAGCTTGAAATTAAACAGAAGAACTGAAATCTTATGGGAATATTGCTAAAAAAAAAGTGCAAGACCAAGATTTGCACAGTTCTGGGTTTAATGAAAAGATCAGTACCTTTCACATTATTATTAGCTAATTTAAAAAATAATTGTCTTGCACAGCATATTGAGTCACAGTGTAATAATTCTTGGCAAGTCACAGACTCACAGAAAGACTGAGGTCGGAAGAGACCTCTGGATATCACCCAGTTGAAACCGTCTGCTCAAAGCAGGATCAGCTAGATCAGGTTGCTCAGGGCTTTGGATATCTCTACAGATGGAGGCTTCAGAACTGCTCTGGGCAACCTGTTGCACTCTTTGATCACTCTCACACTTTTTTTAAAAAAAAAAAGCTTGAATGGAATTTTCTGTATTTCAGTTTGTGCCCAATGCCTTTTGTCCAGTCATTGAGAAGAGAAGCTGGCTCTGTCTTCATTACCTGCCCCCTCCGCCTCCGCCCTGATATTTGTACACATGAATGAGATTGCTCGCAGTCTTCCATTTTCCAGTCCTAATAGTCCCAGCTCTCTCAGCCTCTGCTCACATGTCACATACTCCAAGCCCTTCATCAACTTTGCAGCCTTTTGTTGGGCTCACTTCAGTCTGTCCATGTGTCTCATACTGGGAAGCCCAGAACTAGACCCGGCACTCCAGGTGTTTCTCAGTAGCACTGAGCAGGGGAGAAGGATCACCTCCCTCAACTTGCTGGCAACACTCCTCCTAATGCAGCCCAGAAGGTACCACTTGCTGCAGATTTCCAGTTGAGTTAACAGGAGACATATTCAAGTATTCAATGTTCCACAACTATCTTTGGTACTCAGCTTTTAAATGCAATATACTAACCTCTTGCTTTGCAAAAACTCATTAATAGAAAGTAAATTTTAATGGAAAGGAAAAAGAAAGCTGCAGGAATCTCAAGGGAATCCACACTGACTGTCAGGTCAGTCACGCCTGTCTACCTCGTAGTGAATGACTGCCTTTTCTAACCTAACTACAGACAGTGCAGGTCATCCAGGATTGAAAGGGGATGGAGGGGACTACATGGCACCTACCACTACTTGCACCTAATCTCACTTGCACCTGGACCACACATTGGGAGCTAAAGATGTTTTCAGAGTAGAAGTCTTTTTCTTCTTTTACTGCTAATTTGACCACTGACGTAGGAAAGTGTATTAAACAGGTCTCCTTCTCGCTCTGTCTATCTGTGTGATGTGCAGACTCTTCCCCGGCCTTCAAACCTCTCTAGCAGTGAGACTGGAGGCTTCTCAGGCTTCTCATCCTCCACTATAAAGGGAAAAAAATGTACCCCAATCTCTACATCAGCTTTTAAAAAAAATTCCCACAAATATTGATAAGGAAACACCCAAAAGACACAAATGGATTAAATAGCAGACCATTGGTTTTGGTCTTCTATCCACAAAGAGCCATTTCTTCCCATACATGGCAAAAATGATTTTCTAGCACCATCAGTCCAAACTGATCATCATGTGCCAGAAACAGTGTTGAGAGCTATGTTCTTCTTTAAACAGATCCCACTGAAGTCCTGGTTTATTCAGGTTGCAGATTTCCAGGTTGCAGATTTCCAGGTCAGCAATGTGTATACACAACACCAAAAAATGCTTTTGAGACATAAAGGTATAAAGCAATGATCTGAAGCTGTTCTGTGGCTTTTTAGGTCTTCTCTTTTTTTTTTTTTTTTTTCCTAAACTAAAATTTTAGAGTTAGGGCTGCATAGGTATTGTTTTTGCTTTAACAGATAGCACCTGATATATATGCTATCCACTTAGATAGCGGTAAGTCTAATCCATAGTCTATATTTAATAATGTCCAGTACTAACAGCACTTTGATGAACGTAAAGCAAAAATGAAGAGGAAATTAATCTCATTTGTGACATTTTAGGTCTCATAGTTTTATTAACAACAAGCTGTAGTAAGTACAATACAGCTCCAAAAGATATTGGAAAACTTAGACAATTATTTCTTTTTTTCCCAGAAGCACCCCCTCTTCACTTTCAAACTAAAGGCTGGGTACTATTTTAATGAGATTTCTGGTCAGGGGCTTTAAAACAAATGAGAACGGTTCATTTAGTAAAACAGCAATTAATGTTGAGGGGATTATATCTGCCTTTTGGGTCTTTAAAGGTTTAGAAAGCTAATCTAAAAATTTGTTTTCTTAAGATAATATTCTTTAAAACCAACACCCTATCCTTTTATGTTTCATAAGCTGAAGACCTGCAATTTCAGGTAAATAATACAATAATACTATAAAACTCAGGATACCCAATGCGTCTCTTATAACAACTATATAAATAATGCATGATTATATGATCACTTTTTAATGGCAATTCTCCATCTTGCAGCTGTATATTAAAACTACAGTAGAATTTTTCTCTCACATGCACATATACATGAATAATATTTAATGTTCCTGCTAGACCTTTATTAAGATTCTTTTGCATCTATAGGCGTTTCCAAATTAACAACTTCCTATTAACTTCACATAATTTAAAACAAGTAACCCGACATACCTACTAAAATCTAATGGTAGTGATATAATACGGTTTCATCACTTCTTTTCAGTTTACATTCTTTTCATTTTGATTGCCTTTATTGAACTGCACTTGATGGACATTTAATGCACTTGCATTACCTTCTCACAGCCAGCCTTATCATCTAGTGCTTACAGAAAGTACTGAAACTTCTTTGCTGAAAAGACTGAACTTGTGGTAATTTACCAATGTAAATAATTTTTTTAAAAAACCCAAAACCCTCAGTGCTATTTTTCAGGAAGATAAGTCCCACTTCAGCATGGGGAGGTAAGTATCAGTTTGGAACTGAGGTGGGAATCCCAAGGTTCAGTTCTTAGTTGGTGTAGTTCTTAGGAAACCCTTACCTTTAGAGAGAAAAGTAAAGAAAATATAAACTTGTGATGCAGATGTTTCAGTACTATAAAAATATGACAGGCCATAATGGAATTCTTAATATGATGTCGCAGACAGTGTTGCTGACTGCCTGAAAAGTGTTTTTTAAAAATTGTTTATTGATATTATGGGGTTTATAGAACATAAAACAGTATACTGGAAAAATAAACATTCAGGTTTTTGCAGCCCTTTTCATTTTAGTTTTTAACAGAACTTTATGAGCACTAATGAACCAGGTTTCAGAACACACCCCTGAGGTACTTAATACCAAGAAAAATAGTTCTTGGACTGACTGTCCTGGTAAATAATCCAATTATGAAAGAGAACAAATTACTAGCAGTACAGCAGAAGACATATCCAGGCTAACCATGTCTGTCCCAGACAGACTTTTCAGCATCAGGATATTCTTTTGTCTGCTATTAACGTACTAGAGCTTTTGGCAATGCTAAGTGCGAGTTGCCCCAAAGTGACAGGAGACGGCAAATCCAGACCAATTACAGTTTCAGATCAAAGGAAAAGTCTATTTTCTGTTGATGCCTCAACACGTCAGCATGATTTATAAGGCCTGGATAGAGCAGAATGGAGAAAATGAGAAGGGTTGTTTGCCTTGTACAAAGACACTTAGCCTAGAAATCTGAAAAAGAAAAGGAAAAAAAGGTGTTTGTATTTCTGATAAGGCTGCAAACCTTGCCTACTGACTGTCTGTTTCCTAACCTCCTCCCCTCTTTTTTTTTTTAACAATTTGAATGGCTGTCACACTGCTATATATATATACCTGGGAAAGTTTTAACCCTGTGAAATTTAGAAAGCTACCTACTCCCCCCAAAATCTTGAAACTTATGAACAATTTATTTGTAGTTCATATTTTCTAGATACTAGAGACATGCTTTTTTTGTAAATATGTGCAAACAAGGGGTAGTTCCAATTTAAAACATACATTTAAAAGAAAAAAGGTAAATGCTTTTCAAGTTGGAGGTTTAGTAGACCATGTAATGTGACCTGTAAAGTACAACCTGAATTTCACCTGAGTCACACTGAACAACTTCCCTGAAATCATCCAGGACACCTGGTATTGTGAAATATACAGTCTCTCCTCCTGTACCCCACCTTTCCAGACCACTAGTGCTCCTTTTATTCAAGTCTTAAAGAAGAACTCCCTTATATTAAATTGGTGCAGTCTCAGAAGTGGGCAAGGGGCAGTGATTTCTTCATAAGCTTGCTAGCTTAATCAGATGGAACTTTCATCATAAGTTTGTAACATCTCCAGGGCATCCTGGAGGTGATGGGTAAAGAAAAAGCTTTGAATGTATTGCCATTCTGTATTCCTGTAACCTTTCAGTGGTGTGGATGAGAAACCAAGTGGCCTGACACGTATTTCATGGGGAAATGATCACTCAGCTAATAGTTTCTCCACAGAAATCGCAGAGGCTGCTGCTATTTCATGACTCTTGCGACCAGAGGAGACAAAGATGCCAAACACAGATTGCACATCTGTCCATACTTCAATGGATGGAAGTGGAAAATTTTGTCCTTTTCATCACTTATGGGTCATAAATACCATTCCAGTTGCTTAGACTGCACATCACATTTATACTTCATTTTGTATCCATGCAATGGCCAAAAAGGCCAATCTGAAATGGGATGTTTCCAGTTCGCTTTATATTCTGTAATTTTGCTATTAAAAGCAAAATATCTGGGAAGGACTTTTCCAATCATGTAACATCCTTCCAAGAAAAAAATAAAGCTTCAGGCAGCTGATTAACAGTGATTCCAAAGCTAATCTACTACAAAGGCGGGGGGTGGTGGGGTGGGGAGGGGAATAAAACAGTGAGGGGTGATTCACTGGAACTGTTTCTATGGTTTAAGTTTGTAGTGCCAGAACTAAAATAACAGTGGTCAAAGATCCTCAGACAGAATGTTTATTCTGAATTACTGGTGTCTGGTGGATTCCAACTTAAATTACTTTTGGGGCATTGCAAAATGAAGCATTTATTTCAAAATTGTAGTTTTCTCCCCACACCCCAAGCCCTCCCGAAAGTGTGAAACTGAGCTATTCTGGAAAGAAGAAAAATGGTCAGCTCTTACTATATTTTTTCAGCTGGACATTGTGTATGCTTGTGGAATGCATCTGCAAAAATGCCGTACTTCTTTTATATTTGGGAAGTGATATTTCAGAACAAGCTCTTGTAAAACAATACTCCATTTTCTGTGGTTTGGGGAGAAGCCAACACAAAATTTAGATTTCTTCCTTTTTCATATACGAACTCTATAATAAACAAAACTAACTCCATAAAGCAGATTTACAATGCTGTCATTGTGTGGGGTTCAGCACAACTACAAAATATTACGTTGCACAAAATTAATGCTGCTGAAAATATACGTTGCCAGCAGCTTGGATAATTACAAGGAAAGGCAGTTAGTAATGAATTCCTTTTACTCAGAATTCAAATCTCAGGACTGAATGTTGCCCATTATTGCAGTTCAAAGGCAACTATCTCTAGAATTGTTCTTTTAATGTTTGCTCGATGGTTTTAGTTGTTCTTTTCTTGTAGGCACACAATTGTTGTCTTGATCTTTGTGATAAAAAGAGCTACACTGGAGCTTTGTAGTGAATCCAGTTGGCTTGGTAATGTGCCGTAGTCAGAATTCCAAAGTGGGAAGACAAAAGCTTAGAAAATATAAGGCTGAGAGCTGTTTGTTCAGGGCTGTGGGAATCTAACACAGACCTACGAAACCAATGAGCTCTCTCTGTTACATCCACATTCATAAAGTAACTATCCAATTCTACGCTCTTTTGTCTTTTCCCAAACCAGAGTTTTAACCACACTTTAAACAAATGTGGCAACTTCTTTGTAGCTCCACTCCTACCAAAATTCCCAGCGTGCTATAATTCTTTCCCTGCACGTTAAAGCTCCATTAGCTTAGCTCGTTCAAAGTTGCATTTATTTCCCTAAATAACTATGCATCAAGAGAAAGGGTTTCGCTTAAAGAGACAAAAGCAAAAGCTGCTTTTAAAACCAAGTGTTAGTTTCCACAGGGTCACAAATTACATTCCAAAGATATTTTATAAGGCTTTCCAAAAATAAAATTAGAATGCATGCCTGTAATTTATATCTTAATTGAAAACATGGGATTCTAGGTTTTATCTGAGTAATCTGTTGCATCTGTAGATCTCAAAGGACTTTGTAAAATTCTCTGTAAAAGCTGAGGCACAGAGGCTGAGGCACAGAGATCGTGTTCCAAGTCAGACAGAACGAGGAACAAAACATGGGGTTGGCAACAGCAGCTTCACCATATGTCTTGCTATACTGCTACACCAAAATGCAAAACAGGAGCAAAGGAGCTAGCAGAAGGATGGAGAGGAAGAGTGATTGAGGCTTGGCTACCTTTTCAGCAGCTGGAGTTGCAGTTTGTTTCTGATAGCCTTCTTTAAGTGCAACAGCAGCTGACTTGAATGACAGAATGACAGCTAGAGCAAATGTGTGGCTGTCATTCCAGATGAATGATATTTGGCTGGGGCATTGTGGCAAGATTTACACCTAAGAGAACCTTTGGAAAATATGCAAGGAGCCAATACTATATAAGTCCACTGAGCTGAGATAAACTCAGAGGGGGTCAGCAAAACCAAGAAAACGTTAGTCATATTGTTTCAGAGGAGAGGCTAGCTGCCCTTCTCAAGATGTCCAGAAGATTGACAGACAAACACGCTTCAGCAAAGGCAAGAGGTTACCAGTTCCTCAAGCCACAGGAAAAAGTACTGTGGGACCAAGCCTTATCAGAAACGGATGTTGCCCATGGCACAGGCATGAAGTGGAGAGATATCTTAAGTTCTCCCTGCTTTCACTTCTTCCCTGAGTCATAGGATGGGGGACAGACTTTGAAGGTTACCTCTAAGTAATATGGCAAGGTCAGCATCTACTGGCACCTTTGTTCTTTTCCTTTCGTTTTTTGAAACCAAATATAAGTCAACACATCAATCACAAAGTAATACAGTCAATTAAAAAGACACAGGTGAAATAGGAGAGAGGGGCAATGGTGACACCTCACTCCCCTGATAGATGACAGGATATTTTGCTTCATAACACAGAGCTATCAATAATTACTGTCTGTGGCTTACAACAGCTTTCTGCTTGCAGAGGGACTTCTCTGTTTTAGACCAACTCTTGCTGCAATGACCTGTGCAGACACTCAGCTACTCAGTCACCTGAAACCTGTTTACATTGCTCTTCCTATTGTACACGGTCAGTGAGCAGGTAGGCAGCACAACATCATGGATACAAACAGGAATAAGCTGACTGTCCTCAGAAAGGCTGTATGGTCAGTGCCCTTGCATTTGCTCCCTTTAGACTACGATCAGGTTGTATACTAGGCCTAGGGCTTCAGCACCCCTTGTTGACTGCTGACCTCACGGGTTGAACAATAACGAGTTGCAGATTGCCGTCAGGATCATGTCACTAGCTGACAAAGGGAATTCGGGACTGACCTTAGTTGAATAACAGAAATGATCAGGTAGAATCCGTAATCAATACACTCCCGCTTATTCCTTTAGTTTAGTGCAAAATGGAAAGGTGCCCCATCTTCTTTCCATAGAAACAGATCCTGGCCATGGGGATAGCTGCCAGTCTTTTAACAGCATTTCTTCTGTTTTAATTCACTAGGAAGTAATCCTAAAAAAGCTAATGCTCAAGAAGCTTTTTATGTTGAGATAAGTCCTGATTGCTATGAAGATAACAGCTACCACAGCTTTCAAGGAAAGCCATGTTGCTAGCAGTGTGTGGACTTTTCTGTTGGGAATTAAATGGCTAGGTAATCCTACTAAAAAATGTGAGGAACAATATCGCCACAGTGAGTGATATTGGAAGGAGATTTTTGAATCTGACATGACTTTTCTAACACCACTCTTCTCGACTTATAGTCTCTGTCCAGAGTAAAAGCTTGACGTTGTGTACTTGAACTGAAATGGCAAGAACAATAACTGTATGGAAGCATCTATTAATTTTGCATTGAACAACTCACCTGATATCTCATGGGGAGTTAGTTGTGATTGAAAATGTTATTTCATGGTTACTTAAGGAGCTACACAAAAATCTATTTAAGGAGCCTACTAATAAGAAATAACTTTTCCTCTTCAGTTCAAATGTTTTGAACTTGGTTTATGGATGACCTGAAATCTTAGTTGCACTCTACCTGCTGTTTATTTTGAATAGTTTCAGTAGCTTCACTCATATCATCCAGGCATGCCTTAAATGAACCACCCTGGTGTCTTTTTTTACAGTTCTGAAGACCTGGATCAGTGTCTATGTGATTTAAAAAAAAAAAAATCTCGACTGGTATTCTCTGGCACTTCAGTTGGTTAAACAGCTTTAAAACTATGACCAAAAAGCTGTTGGTTCCTACCCATGCAAGAATTGTATTTTATGCATTAAAATTAAAATAGAATTTCATGTTCAATGGCTTCTTTGTTTGCTATTTATCTAACCTTACCTCTCTTAGCTTTACAAAAGACAGGCCATTTTATTTCTCATTTGAATTAGTTTAACTGCATTTAGCAAGTGAGCCATATACAAGCCATACACTTCTCTTCTTGCTATTCCTTGCCTTCACTACTTATAGGCACTCCTGAAAACGTCAGCTGTTAGAAGCTTCTCATCAGACGTGTATTTAATTTTTAACAAACACTTGTGCAATTTCGTGATCATTTTCTGCAATACATCTTCCTAAAATTTATGGTCTCTTTCCACCTCAACTGATTTCTGCCTGTAAACACATTTATGAAGTTGCTTACAATCATAAACAATTGCCATCCCTCTCCCCCTAAGCTAGAGCATAGTCCTATTGCATTGTAGTCAGGGCTCAAGCATTTAGAGTTAATTTGTCAAAAGAACAGATCCCTGCACATGTAATGTTAAAGTGACTCAGAAATGACATTCCTTGTTACTCTCCAGCTATCTTAATGCAGGTACTTTGTAATACTCTTGTTTAATTCCCTATAGTTTCTTTGCAGCACTTATCTAGTGCTGTCCTCTCCTGTTCACAGATACTACTCTTAATAAGTTCTATGAAAAATTCAGGGTGCATGCATACCCATGAAACTCTCCAAGAGTTAGTTTGAGACCTTCTGTTTAGAATTTCTTGCAAATCTCTTGCTTCTACTTAGAAACACATGTGATGGGATTATGTCCTCCTGGGTCATCAAGACTAGCCTGCTACCATTATAATTACTTCTCTTCCTTCGTTCCTTCCACAAATTTACCAACCTCTTTGATGTTCTTGCTCCTACTACTTGTATCGGAAGGCTATATCAGTTTGGCAAACTAATAGTCATGACAGGTAAGATTACCTATCTTTTGATAATAGATACAATTTTCTAAACAGAGAAAGATATTTGTTAATTCAGCAGGAAGTAACTTTAAAATCCCATGTTGAATTTACCTCTTCCTTACTCACCTCTGTGCCTTCAACTATTCCTTCCTCCGGAATTTGTTCTAAAGCTATGCAAATTCTTGAGGTTAATTCTTGTCTTGATCACTCTCCTTCTTAAATACAACCATTTAATTTGCATTTTGTATGCCAACCATCCCTCAAGTTGGTTAATTAATTTTAAAAAACACTTAGTAATGGACCTGCAGCTTCCTAGGCAGGATCTCTCAAGACTCAGGGTGGAGAGTATTTAGCACATTTGTCTAGAGAACTATATGAATCAAGGTGTACTCCAATCTCATAGCTGTGAGATTTACTTCCATGTGATGAAGCAAAACATCATGTTCAACTCAAATATTTTTCAGGAAATGGTTTTCTTCAAAAACTTATTTCCATTTTAATTAACACCAGGTATACATGTTTTGATTTTTCATGATCAAACTGAAGAATCGATTATTCACTGAGATTTTATTTGAATCACATAAATGCAAAATCTGGTTCTCATTTATCATGGCAAGATAATAAAATTACCTTCATAATTCACTGCTCAATTTACAGTATGTAGCTGTGAGCACACATAGTTACATAATATAAAATGATTCTTAGAAGTATGATTTTTCTGTTAAAACTGTTTAAGGTGGTCTTTGAAAGAGAAAGTTTACACTTGTCTATCACTCCTTACCTTAATCAACCCTAGAAATCTTAAACTGCCAAGGACCTCTCTTTTTCTATAAAGGTAAATTACTAAAAAGAAAATGTGGTTCTTACCCTTCCCTTGTTTCCCTACAGGATTTTGTTACTAAAAGGAGGACTGATACCTGAGATGACATTTTGTCTATCCCCAGTTGAGATTACTGAGAATGGTGACGCTTGGACTGCTGCAGACTGAGCTCATCAGTCCTCTGGGATTCATCTCCTATTACCTCACTGGTGTCAAATATTGTTTAGAAATCAGTTCAGGTGATTTATTATATAGGAACATCTTTAATGTTTTTCCCCCTGAAGATCTATAACAGTTCTCTTTCCCACTATTATGTCTGTATCTTTTGTGTTTTCACAATTACATCCTTGTGTAAACCATTTCATCTAAAGCATCTAACATCCAAACAGTGAACAAGGAATACAGGAATAGTATGCCATGACTATGTGCAGGAAGAGAAAGCAAAATCTAGAAAAAAAGACTCCCCTTACTGATCAAGTTTGTAGGTCCCAATAGCATAGATTTTCTGCAGAGTATTCTGGTCAAACTGTTCTGCTTGGAAGTATGTTCAGTGTACTCTCAGTGAATGTTTACATATATATATGTATAATACAATGCATAGGGTATTTTCATGTTTATGTTCTTAAAAGCTTTCAAGACACCATGTTTAATTAACAGACCATTTCAGATGTTAACAACCAACTTACTTGAAGGTGTTTATAGTATATAAATACAGGAAGATTAAGAACCCTATGCTTTGTTTTCTGAGTAGCAAAATGTGAAGTAATTCAAGCAGGAAGATTCCAGGCTGAGAATCAGTTGCCTTGCAGCTGAAATAATGTTCTGCCTTTAGAGAGAAAATATAATTCACTGTCTTCGTACTGAGCCATTATGTTGTATGCTTCCAGAAAATACATGTATGCATACTTATTAACATTTTCTAATTCAAATTTTTAATTGAATAGAAACTGCTCCTCTGACTGCATCTGTTTCTGTCAAATACACAGATATGTCTCTTTATAATGCCCTTCCTCCACCAGAGATCCCTGAGCTAATTCATGACACTTGACATTAATCACATGCACAGATCAACAAAGACTTTGCTTTCATATAAAAACTAATTTAGAACATATTTCTAAATTACTGCTTGTTATTGCAGTCAATTTAATTAGCTAGTTAATGACAATATCTGTTCATAATCCAAGTAGTCAAAAATACCAAGTTCAGTAATTAGACCATATAATTCCTTAACAACTCAATTTTATAATGGAAAAGTGCTGTGCTTTAAGTCAATTTGCTTCTAATACTCTCCTATATTCAAAATTAGAAATTCCTTAGTGTATTCTTTTGACATTCAAAGCTTGAGAGAGAATATTTGGGTTAGAAAGCTCAGCTCCCCTCTGTATTCCACATTAAATTGCATGTAAGTTATATTGCATTTTCTATCATTTGCCCAGACCTTACTGAGTGTATCCTATTTATTTAAATACCGGGCTGAAGAATCTGCTTTAAAACAATTGCAAAAATTTAATCTTTGTTAGACAACTATAATGTTAAAATAATTACAGACTACTGTAGCAAGTAATATTTGACCTTATCAACACAGACATTGAATATTACTGCCATCAATGTGACAAAGGAAAGCACAGTTTAGCATTTAAGACTGTGTTTTAAAAAATCCCCCCCAAACCTAACAAAGACAGTACCACAAATCCAAACTGACACTTAGAGTAACCCATGGCAATGAAAAAAATCCTGTCAAAAAAGCATTAGAATAAGCTAATTTCATTTCTCCCAGCTGCCTGCCTTTCAATTCTTTATCCCTGCTATCAGGTTTGAATAAATTTCATCTCTCACACTACAAGTAATGAGCAGGCAATGACTTATGAAGCAAAGAGACCAAGTTGAGACAGAATTAGAATACAATTTTAATGAGACAGAGCTGAGAAAGGGGAAGTGTTACTCTTTTGACAGACTTGGCAAAATACCCAACATTATTTCAAACGCTCTTTCCTCTCTGTAGAGAAACTGTCATTTTTAAAAAAATGAGAATACTCAGGAGAATACTTTTAGGGTTATATTGTTAATGTGATTTAAGTGAAGAACTAGTTATTAAAGAATTTGCTTTATAGAAGACCAAATAGGACTTAAATTAAAATACACTAGAAGTCATACTGGATGACAGACAGAGGAACCTGATGCTCTGCTCTGCTAGTATGCTTCTACAGAATCAGTCTCTTCAAAGCCTTTTTGTGACCAGCTGAATAAAAGCACATCATCCTTCAGGTGTCTAGAGAAGAAGTGCTCATAATTACACTCACAAGGCTTGGGATGTAATAAGCCTTTCTAGTTCTGATGACTCTATGTCTCCAGCACCACTCCCACACCAACAATTTCAAAAGAGAAGGAGGCCTCCAGAAATTGAGTCTCTCCGCCTAGAAGGAAAAAAAAAATCAAGAAAGGCATGCAAGCTCACAAAGAGTTACTTTATGAAGCTAGCAGAAATTCATCCCAAGGTCTAGCAACAAGAATAGATGCATTTAATATAAGAAAGGATTCTGGCACCCAGGAAAAGTGACAGGAGACAATGAAGCAAAGACTGGCTTTGAACTGAGGAAAAAAAAATATTTTAAACATATGTCAAAAGAAAATGAAAGACTTGAACAACAGGTTTTTTACTAACTTTGCCTAAGTCTTATGAACACATCCTTTGTGCCCTCCCTTCAAGTGGTATTTAAAAAAACCGTCTCCCAAATGGATCTGTTAATGGAACAAGTTGAAAGAATAGTAACTAGAATATACAAGTACTATTTTAGTTCCTAAATATCCCTACCTAAAATCTGAAGTTCTCACATTTACCTGCTTCATACATCTTTCTTACACTAAGCTACAAAACAAGTTTAGAGTACAGGTTAAGCCTGCATGTTTCAGGGATCTGAGAGTCTGTTTATATTGCCTTTTCCTAACAAACCTGAGATCATCCTGGTTACACTCCAAGCTAGCTGGAGGCAAGCCAGCTCTGATCCAAAAGTTGTGTAACTGCTTTAGTGCCTCTTAGTAGGGCTTATTAGCTTGGGCTCAGTGCCATGCTAATGTGGTTACACAGCTTCTAGTCTGGACCCAGTTCAGGTCTAGTTGGCTTGGAGTGAGTTCTCATTTGCCTGCCTTCAGCTGAGTAGACATAGCCCAACAAAACCACTCTTTGTCACTTTTTAGCACACAAAATCAGCTCATTCTCACTTAAAAATTGCTAAGAATGAAAATCTTTGAAAAAGTACATTAAAATTCATATGTAAAGTTAGCAAAACAAATCAGCAAGTCAGGCTATGTAAAAAGGTGCATAGAAAGGGGTTACAAGAAAAAAAATCCAATCCCAAACTCAAATTTCACACAAATACAAATAATGACAGCTAGTATCATTACTCAAAGGAGGGCATATAGTTGTCCCACAGTAAAACTGAGAATTTTACAGCCTCAGGGAAAGAATGATTCAATATTTTTTATAAACAGTTAGTTCATGCACTCCCTACACAAGATTTACAGTGTTGAAAGGAGATGATTAAGATGTACATGCTACTGTATGAAGCAAAAGTTCTAGAGTAGAACTATGCACATTTAAGGCCTCTTCCTTTGTGCACTCTTCTTTCAAAATGGTATTACTCCCTCTCAGGTCAGCCTGACCTCAGTGCCGGGGAAGGTCATGGAGCAGGTCATCTTGAGCGCCATTATGCAGCAAGTGCGGGACAACCGAGGGATCAGGCCCAGCCAGCATGGGTTTATGAAAGGGAGGTCCTGTTTCACTAACCTGGTCTCCTTCCATGACAAGGTGACCCGCTTAGTGGATGAGGGAAAGGCTGTGGATGTTGTCTACTTGGACTTTAGTAAGGCCTTTGACACAGTCTCCCACAACATTCTCCTGGAGAAGCTGGCTGCACACGGCTTGGATGGGTGCACTCTACACTGGGTTAAAAACTGGCTGGACGGCCGAGCCCAGAAAGTGGTGGTGAATGGAGCCAAACCCAGTTGGCGGCCAGTCACGAGTGGTGTTCCCCAGGGCTCAGTACTGGGGCCAGTCCTATTCAATATCTTCACTGATGATCTGGACGAGGGGATTGAGTGCACCTTCAGTAAATTTGCAGATGACACCAAGTTGGGTGGAAGTGTCGATCTGCTGGAGGGCAGGAAGGCCCTACAGAGGGACCTGGACAGGCTGGATCGATGGGCCGGGGCCAACTGCATGAGATTCAACAAGGCTAATTGCTGGGTCCTGCACTTGGGTCACAACAACCCCATGCAATGCTACAGGCTGGGGGAGGAGTGGCTGGAGAGCTGCCTGGCGGAAAAGGGCCTGGGAGTGTTGGTGGACAGCTGCCTGAACATGAGCCAGCAGTGTGCTCAGGTGGCCAAGAGGGCCAGTGGCATCCTGGCCTGTATCAAGAATAGTGTGGCCAGCAGGACCAGGGAGGTGATAGTGCCCCTGTACTCGGCACTGGTGAGGCCGCACCTCGAGTATTGTGTTCAGTTTTGGGCCCCTCACCACAAGAAGGACATCGAGGTGCTGGAGCGTGTCCAGAGGAGGGCAATGAAGCTGGTGAAGGGTCTAGAGCACAAGTCTTATGAGGAGCGGCTGAGGGAACTGGGATTGTTTAGCCTGGAGAAGAGGAGGCTGAGGGGAGACGTTATTGCTCTCTACAACTACCTGAAAGGAGGTTGTAGCGCGGTGGGGGTTGGTCTCTTCTCCCTAGTAACAAGCGATAGGATGAGAGGAAACGGCCTCAAGCTGCGCGAGGGGAGGTTTAGGTTAGATATTAGGAAAAACTTCTTCACCGAGAGGGTGGTCAAGCATTGGAACAGGCTGCCCAGGGAAGTGGTTGAGTCTCCATCCCTGGAGGTATTTAAAGAACAGCTAGATACAGTACTTGAAGACATGGTATAGATGAACTTGGCAGTGATAGGTTGATGGTTGGGCTCGATGATCTTAAGGGTCTTTTCCAATCTTGACAATTCTATGATTCTATGATTTATATTGATTTACCTGAAACCAGTCTGGCTGTTCAAATGGGTAAGTATTGACAGATGTGTTGTTGAGGGTGAAGAAGTTTGATTTCATGATTATATAGATTGTTAAATGCCAGATTTATACAAATTAATAAGAAGGCTATAGCAGTCATCTGTTGCCTTAACCTTACAGGAAGGCTTTTGACTGGATTGAGTGTGTGTTCTTGAAAAGGAAGCACATTGTATGGGAACAGTCAATAATTTTCTTTTATGAGGATACTCTATCGAAGCCAAGCTGAAGATGTCACTTTTTCAGTTTTTTCTTGAAACCTCCTTCCCAGATGAAATTTCTGACTTCATGATCTCAGCTACTTGGAGCAAAGTTGCCTTCTGATTTTACGCTTGTGTTTTCAGTACTTGCTCTAAATACAGAGATCTGTGTACTATTTCTTCAGATCTCAGAATCTTAAAGAAAGCTGCATTTATTTTTGCTGAAGAAAACCAAGGAGAATAATGAAACCAGACAACGTGAAAGAGAAATATACTGCATATTAAAACAGTGGAGATTTGCTTCACAGAGGTATTTATCTTTGCTACAGTAATCTTCATGCTTAGCAAATTCTACCCACAGATTCTATATGCACAACTGCATTTGTGGTGAATGGGCTAATGCATGGTATGATTGGAAGGGCACTGTTAACTGGCTCTGGAGAAGGGAGGCTACATCTTACCTGGTAGATCAAGGAAGACCCTTGAGTCCTTATTACACAGATGCAGTCTTGCAAATTGCTCACTCCAGAGAAAAGAAACACATTTTACCTCAGCTGTCAGTAACCCCTATAACCAGCAGGTCAATTAGAGCAACCTTGAGAAGGTAATTATCTGTTGCTGCACACAGGGGCCAGCTCCCTTCTCTAGGAGATCTCAGTTCTTCCTTGGATGAAATCAACACTGCAGATGATCTAATCTGGATTAAGAAAACTCTGAGGGAGACAGTAGCTTACACAGCTGCAACGTCCTAGATCTTAGGTTTTCTGGTGGGCAGTCCACTGAAATCAGTGGTCAAATATGTCTTACCACACCCAGGAAACCACATTAAAAGTCAAAAGCAGTGGCACATTTGTTCCGTATATTCCCATAATTTGTTTGAGTTTATCCTGCCATGATGTTCTTACTTTACAAGAGGTATCAGTCCTGCCTGCTGAGCCGACCCAGTGTGGTTTGATGTCTATCGTGACTGTTGTAAGGCGTATATTGCCCAAGGGTCTTCTTAAAGTAAAACACTTTCTTAATCTTAGCCACAGGAATACAGAATAGTCAGCAATAAATAACTAAACAATAAAAGGTAAATAGGGTAGGGAAAAAACTGAACCAAACTCATCTTCCAGGAGGTCTTCTGTCTTTGGGACCTAGAGATTAGATGATTCTGACTCATTTTCTTTATTAAGCCTGAGATAACCTGATTATATGTCCATGTCCTTAAACCATTCTGAAGTTTGTACTAACTCCTCAGCCTCCTTCCAAGCACACATCAATATAAGCTGTCACAAGGCATTCCTGGTAAAAACCTACAGAAACAGTCATCCCACAGGGAGTCTTAGCCAGGAAACTGCGGGCAATGATCCTCCAGACCTGTTCATCAGATCATTGCTGTGAGGTGGTGATAGTCACACCCTAGTACTCATAGCCTTCTGGAGTACCTCCTGACGATACTGCCAGGGAGATGAGACCGTCTGTGTACAGAACATATCCTGATACGTCAACTAACACACAGGATCCCCATGTAAATAGGAGAAGCCCCCCAGAGATTCAGAGAAAATATATTTCAATTATTTTGAAAAAGCAATGCAATGTTTAGAATATAAAGTAAAAAAAACCCCAAACAAACACACACATCCCCCCACAGCAAACAAAAAAACACACAAAAAAGCAGTTATTAAGTTTAGCTGCTATTTCTGCAGTATTGGTTTTCTATTCATAATTATTCAATCTCTGGCACTCCTTAACACAGTTAATATAGTTAGTAAGATCCTGTCATCACTGGAAAAACTGTTTGATGAGAAGTTCTGCCTTACAGTATCAGAGGGCATGTCCATGTGTCTGCAGCTTTCAGTACATCATAAAACCCAACATTTTTTAAATGACAGATCATCTTTTTTTCATTCAAGCTTTTTTTTCTCCTTCCTAAGGGTCTTGGAGCTGTGGTTCATATTCACCCTATATCCAAAGCTGAAATATACTGAATTTGCATGGAAGAACTATGAGAGTCCGGGAGGGGACAAGAGAAGGTTTTACACAATATAAAAGCAGTATAGGGCAGCTCACAAAGTATTTTCTGCCCTTGCTCAGCAGAGCTGTTGGTTGCCTTTCAAATAGATCTCCACAGCCTGCTGTTTTCTTCATTCTAGACAAATATAATTCAATCAGATGTAACTGTATGAAGAGAGGTTTAAGAATAGTATGAAAATTAGAAATACGAGCAGTTTTCTTTGTATTACTGTATTTTTTTTAATTAATCCATTAAAAAGAAAGCCAAACAAGCATTGCCTGCTTCCCAGGTCTCCACAGGAAAACCAATTATCGATTGGCTCGATGTTCATGAAGGGAGAATATAACAACAGCAAAGCAATCCTGCATGTGCTAAGCAAGGTTTTAACTAAAAACTAACAGCAGCAGAGCACCAGATCACTGCTAAGTGATAAAATGCCAAGAAAACGTAAAGCAAAGTTTCTTTTGTCTCCTCCTTTGCCCTCCTCCACTGCTTCTGATTTTCCTTTAGTGATTGCTTCCTGTCTGTTTTTCCAGTGTGTAAAACATCTGTGATTTGCTGCAAGCAGTCTCTATTTATATTGAGAACCAAACAGCAGGTGCCACTTAAAAAAAAAAAAAAAGAGAAAAAAAAAGAATAAAAAAAAGCAAGCAGCAACCCATGAGTGTTATCCCATGACCCTGGAGGGTCATTTTACTTGTAATTGCACAATACATGTGGGAAGGAGGCTTCCTATGAAAAGGCTGTGTATAGCCAGCAAGCAAGATAGAGCGACTTCCTTTTATCACAGGAAAATGCAGGTTTCTAAAATACTTATCTCCCTGAAACAAAAATCTTTAGGAATAATTGATTATGTTGAATCTAGAAATAGGCCATGTTCAACAACTGCATAATATAGTGTGTATTTTTAAATAGGGATTGTGAGATGTGAAATCTTTTCCACAGTTATCATGTGAGCACAAACTCATTCTCATGACTTTCATGCTTAGTATCAGTACAGCTGTCAAAGCATGGTATTTCCCAACCAAAATGAAAATGAAACAATTTCATTCTGAGCAAATGTATCTGATTACCACAAGAATTCTTAATGCAGTTTATATTTAACATTTGTCCACAAAAAAAGGATGTATTTCAACATCATATAAATAACCTGTTCTTTAAACATCATTTTAGGAATTCAGTTATGAAAATTTGTTGGATCTAATTGTAGTTCACCAATCCCCACCAGCCTTGTTTCTTCTTCTGAGTCGTATTTATCAGGTTGATTGAATAAAAAGCATGAAGGAACTTCCTTAAACTGGATATTTATTTAGGTCTTTCAGGCCTGCCCTTTTCCCTTCCCCCCTCTACTGTTTCCACTGAAGCTCACTGTGAAAAATAGAGCTGTGAAGCATGAAAGAGTATGTCCTGATACAAGACAGTACTGGAGTTTTAACCTTCAGTGCTAATAAGATGGGTCCTAATTGTCCTCCCAAGTGTCTGCAACAAAGCTAATTTTGGAGTGCCAAAGATAACCCCTGCAGATGACCTAATTAAATTCTCAGGAAAGCTATTATTTTTAAGATAAGGTGTTTCAGCTATTGGCTATTTAAAAACTGAAGTTTAAAATGCCTGGAAATAAAGCAGCTGCAATTCCTACTCAGTCAGAATTTTCCATTCATGTCAGATGTGGGTAAGGAATTAGAAAAAGTGGACCTTTTATCTTAATTTAGTATGATTCACCACCAATCTGTATAACAACCAAAATATTTGTTCCATGCAAATATATGAAGTTGTTTAAATATAGGTAGTGTATCTTTTCTGTATGAATTAAATACATAACTGAATACACAGGGTGAATTGTTATGTTTAAAATAAAACTAGAGAAATTAAAGATGGGAACTGTCTCCCCTCAGGTCAAGTAATTGCAAAATTATGCATATCAATTCATTAGCTATATTGAAAGCATTCCCAGACTGTCCAAATCTCACTATGGTGATAGTGCATCTTATCCTTACAAATGTTAGCTAGAGTGCTGCATTTAAGTCTTTATAAAATGTATGCAGTGTGCTTCACCTAATGTTGAACTAATATTTGAAACTAGTATTTGGAAAATTTGCAAACTGAATTGTCTAAGAGAAAAGCAATTTGTTTACAACAAGCATCTGGCTGTTAAGATAAGGAGAGGAGCCGTTCCCCAGACAAGTTAGGATTACTCCAAAGAGGTGAAGAAGAAAGAGAAAAGCCCAAGGACAGCTCTGAACAGCTTTCAGCTATCAGGCCAGTGTTAGATCAGTCGCTGACAGTGGCATGTCTCCTTTGTCGTAAAGGAAACCCACACTGACATCTTAACTTGCCAAACTAGCCATGGTTGTCATTTCATGCAAGGGAAAGAGAGAGCGGAGAAATGAAGAGAATATAAAAAATTAAAGAGAAGAAAAAAATGTCCTATGAGCACACCAAACCACTTAAGCAGCCAGTTTTCTGTAAATATTGTACATTCCACTCACTTTGGGCGTTGCTGGAAATGGGCTCCATCTGGCAGGTTTTCTATGTTTGAAGCAAAAATGCAGGGTTCCCCAAACTCATTACTAAATGGGCTTCAGATTTTTCACACTCACATGGATGTTTTCTTTTCAATATATTCTTTACAATTCTAAGAGCCCCCAGTGTCTTTGTTTTCCCTGATCCTAAAATAAGGAATTGTAAGAATGAGTACTTATACCCTATATAAAAAGAGGGCGAATGTTTCTCTTTTATGAGCATTTCTAACATATTCCAACTGACTTTAAAATGTGCACATTTTAAAAGCAAATATGCTAATAAGCACATTACTTTAGATTTTACATGTAAATCAAGAAAGTGCTTCACTAAACTCCTTTAACTCCCTGCATAAGAGGAAAGCAGAACTGAATGAACTCTCTCACTTGAGTGCTAAGATCCTAGTTCAACAAGGCTAATAGGAACTAAAGACTCTCAATCATCTTAGAGAATCACATGCTTTGCAGGACCAGACTAACACAGCAAGTAGTACCACAGAGATGCTCTCTGGCTTAGAAGAGATAGACTTGTTGTCAGGTTTCCTGTGCACACACTGATCTTTGCAATCCCTTTTTCCATAATCACAACAATGGTTTGCAAAAGGCACTGGTTCATGAGCATCATCAGCCCTGCTTGCTGTGAGTCCTGCTCCTTGTGCTTCACTGACAGCTGATTTTTTCCCTCTAAAGAGAGGACTTGGTGCAAAAATTCTTGCAACATTCCCAGATTTGCACTCATAATGCAGTCCTTACTTAAACTAGTGGGAATTTTGTGTGACAATTTCTAACTGCATTAACTAATACACTAAAGAGTAAACACATAACAAAAGAAAAAGCAAGAGTTTTCAGTTGTGTCTTTGATAACTGAAATACAATTAATGAAAACAAAGGTGAGGGCATTCAGATCTTTTATCATTCCTTCTACAGCACAGTTCAATTATGCAGTTCTGAAATGTTTGGGTTTCCACAGACTCTCTTCACAGCCTTCAATTCCCACAAGTTCTTCCAAGAAGTGATTAAAAAACGTTCTCAAAAGTGAAGCTAACGAAACCGTAAACCGAGGCAGAAAAAGGCTTCCTTTACTGAATTTGTTAAAGTCACATCAACCTGACAAGCAGGGGTCACTGAAGTTCAAACACCAAATGTTCACATCCCCAAGGAGAATGGGACATTATTAATATTTTTGTATAGAAGAACTCCTGAGTGGAACAGTCTCTCTCAATGATGAAATGAAAAGGGTATTCCACTGTGTACTGTGAAATATATTATATATCTCCCACATAGTTGGTTGGGGATCAACTGCCAGCTTCTTCACGGTGTGAGCTCTTGATTGAAGCGCCAGCTGTGTTCAAGGGATTGAAAGAGACCTTGAAAATGGCAAAGCAAGACCCAGCATTCAGAGCTGACAAAACAAAACTGACAAGAGAGGCAATAGCTATTCTTTCTGAGTGCTCATCATAGGAAATGTCATTGAAAAGAAAGAAGAAAGGAAGAGAAAAAGGGGTGGGAGAAATCAAACAGAAGTTTTAGTATGACTTGAATATGCTCTTCTGTTTTCTCACCCTTTTTTTTTTATTAAGAAAAAAGTAATGTAACTTAAAGCTTGAAGAAAAATTAAAATGCAGGAGTTGGATGAGAAAAAGCTTCTCTCTGTCAAAAACATTCAGGAAGATTCTTGTTCGCTGCTTGTGTGAATTAGAATTAACTGAGGCCATGGAGCTGTGTTGGTGTAAGTCAGGTGTAAAGCAGAAGAAAAAAATAGGTCTACTGTTATAAGACTCACAGAAGAATTACATTTGTAAGGGAGCTCTGCATCCTTGTAATTCCTACTGGAACAAAACAATCATAGTCCCACTTTAAATATAACTCTTCGCTTCTTAAAGTATGTCTGAGTTGCTTACAACTCCTGGGAACTTAAAGTGGTATTTTCAGAGGGCAGGAAGTATCTAAGGTCAGTCTCCATCTGTTACGTAAAGACACACAAAGTAAAATAGTTGCTCACTTTCCATTTACAAATGCATGCTAGTTTTTTCATTGTGCTTTCAACTTTCAAGACTTTTAACATTTTTTTTCCCCTGTAACTTTTTTTTGTGTGCAAGCCCGTTCTTTGGCAGCCAAAGTGTTGAAATGTCAATTGGTATCCCCTGGAGACTTCATTTCCACTGTCTGACACTGCCAACATCATCATGTGGTTTAGGGTTTATCTTTCCTGCTGTGACTGAGCTGGAAAATCTAAATCAGCCCTGCACAAAAGGTTGAGCAGAGGCCAGCCATAATCAGATAGAAACTATATATTTTTGACCAAAAGATAGGAGGAAGGGGGAGGGGAATCACTTAAAAGAGCTATATAGACAGCTAATCTCTCAGACTGGCTGCATACAGTGTTCTGTTTAATAAGCAGCTTAGCAGGAAAATGAGAGACAGAAAAAAGTGCTAGCAGAAGGGCAGTGGTAAAGCTTTACCCAACCAGAAGCAGATACATTTTCAGGGGAAAAAGATGTACAAGATGCAGAGGAATTAAAGAGGATACTTCAAATGATTTTGCGTGTGACTCAGTGTCATCACTTATCAGCCCATGTAGCCAAGTGTATAGGTCACTAGACTGGGAGCTAGGGAAATTTATGCTTTATCTCTAGTTCTGCCACTGACCTAATCAACACTGGGACAAGATTCTTCACCCCCCAGATCACCTCATATCTGTTTAGTTTGGAAGTTCTTTGGAAAAGAAGCATTTTGTTTATAGTGGTTTAGTGTTTTGCCTACCTCTTTAAGGAGACAGTTTCTAGGAAAACTCACTCCTAATACAAACAATTTAATAATTATAATACATTTCAAACACAGATTAATAGTCCCTCTGATACCAGTGTGACTTTTTTTCTGTGTTTGGTTTACAGGCCAACACCTTTAACAGCATATTTGTTCAGCGAAAGATAGAGTGCTAATCTATAGGGACTAGAAATGGCTTTGTCATTTTCTAGATGACAGCTCTTATTTTCTATTGCTTTCTGGCAGAGGAATTACCATGAGTCTTCCATCTTTCTCAGCAAGACACTTGCTTATCTAGCTGCTGGAAATGCTTTTGTTTAAAATTCCTGTCGTATAACTCTGCCACGATTAGAAGAAAGGTTGCTTCGTTTACAAAACAAGCTCACGCTGCACTATCTCTCTGATGCATCTGTTGCTAAAAACAGTCAGAAAACAGCTGAGGAGCAAAATCCAGTTATTAAGCATAAGACTATTTTTTTTTAAGTAAAGAAAAAACAATCACTTTTGCTAAGGGTTAAGGAACTCTTTTACTTCCTTATTTGAAAGGAAGTATAAATGTGTCAATATTTGAAAAGAATACATGAATATCTGAAGCTTAGGCAAATTCTGGAGTTGGTATGACTATTTGGACTCAAACAAAAGCAGGACCTAATCCACATTAGATGCTTCAAGCAAAGACAGTCTAATAAAATTGTGCAAGCATATGCAAAGGCAGACTCGGGTTGAATACAGGTTAGAAAGAACAATTGTAAAGATCACCTTTGTGCTTGTCTAATCTTGAAGACATTCTGTGCCATAAAAAATTAGTTTACAGTGGATGCGCCTGATTTCAGCATGTCACTAACCTTTCCCATTTCATTCTTTTGAGCCTAGGTGATAGCTGGTAAGGATCCTGAAAAAAGAAAAAACTTCCTAGTCAGTTTGGTCTTTTTGTGATGTATGCTGGTTTTGGAAAGTATGGTCTTGAATAATCCGTTGTGACATCTCCTACTCAGTCACTCAGTACCTATGCTTCAGGTGTTACCCTAGGATCACATTTACTGTAAACTGTGGTTTGTCAATAAATGAACACAACTGCTGATTTGAGAGCAAGCATTGTGGACAATGAGGAAGGCAGAATTGACTGAAAGAGCAATGGGTGAAAATTAGAAACTTCCAACCTTACTTTCTTTTGTAGTGAAAGATGGCAGTAAAATAGTCTGAAATAGATAGAGCTGTATTTGTGCCTAATGCACAACAACACTAATTTACGATGGGCAGAGGCATTCCTGAGGCAAAATTAAAGCTAGCTAAAAGGTTCATAGTTCATTACTTCATTCCCCAAATAAATCAAAGGTAAAAAGGATGAAGTCAGTCCAGAGCATTTACATTTTTTAGATCTAATTCTTTTTTTTTTTTTTTTTTAAAAAAAAAAAAGCTTTTCTGCTGTACATCAAGAAATACAAACTCTCTTTATTGTCACAGAAACACAATTTACAGCACATAGCTATAACTCATCTTTAAGTGAACAGGCTCCATGTTATTTATGTAGGAACTGTAAATAGATTTCAAGGAGACGGAGCTTATTTTCAGTCTCATAGAAAGGGCAACCCTTTGGATTATGCATATTTACACACACACAAAATCACACCTACATTAGTTCTTTTGAAAGCAGTGAGGGTCTTTCCTTCTGCCCACAGAACTTGTTTGGGAAATACTACAGCTTCTTCCAAGGACTCCTCCTTGGTGAAGGTCACAGATGAAATCTGAGGCCCAGATGAAATCTGTTGCTGAAACTTTTTTCAGAAAATGAGAAGTACCAAAAACTGGTTCCAGAAACTCACTGGTTCAGCAAAGCTATCTCTGTGTGGCATCTTCAGCTCTAGGAAAGATTTCATGATTACAAGGGACTTTCTACAAAAAGATGGGGTTAACAGTTTGATTTGGGGTATGTTCCGAGTCTGTCCCATTTAGCCTCTGCCTGGTTTTGAGAGGGGACATGGTTGGGCATCTTGCACATAGTCAACTGGATATGCAGGACAAGCATGCACATTTACACATTCTCTGTTACTTAAAAAACAAAACAAAACACAAAAAAGAAAGATTTGTAACCATGAGAAATGAAAATAAATTCTGACTTTTTTGTAAACCACAGTCCTTGTTTTATTTTGAGTCCTACTGGAAAGCTTTAGCTGCTCACAATGCTGTCCCAGCTACATCTTTAAACCTTGCTAATCTTTCTGAGTACCATTTTTTCAGGCTCTACCTTGAAATCTACTATTCAGCTTCTCTTTGGTGTATTTCTTTCTTTAGTACATAGTACTTTAACAGTTGTGATGAATCAGCTTTTTCAAAGCAAAGTATTGTTTAGTTTCAACAGAAGGAACAAACCAAGAACGAAAGGTACATTAACACAATCCACAAGCTTAGTGTAGACCTCTACAACCACTAACTGCTCAGCATATCTGAACAGAAACAAGGGAAAATTAAGCTATTCAGTCAGATTTCCAAGCAGGGTAAATTTGCAAGGGCTCTCCGTGTATCTCAATAGCTCTCCACTTACTGATAGGGTGTTCAGCCTCCAGATAGCAATTTCTTTCTTTCACTCTTTTCAGTTTCCTCTGGGCTGTCCTTCACCTCACTGATCAACTCATCTGTTCCCTGTGTAACTACAGACAGTCTGCCTAGCTATTTGAGTCACAACAGAGCATTCACAGCCCAACCAGTATTTCCATCCTCACAAACCTGCAGTTGTTCTAGAGATAGTTACCCAGTGTCTGTAGCAGTTTAAGAGCTATTCTCTGTGAATCTGCCAGGTTTTTTTTCAGAAGTTTAGCTATGTCCCTAGATAAAGAGCAATAATGCATTTTTAAAAAAAAAACACCTTCACAGCACTGACGATTGGTCTTTGTTTTTTAATTGTGAGCATGGTTAGCTCAAAACACATGCATCAGCTCTTACTCAGTTGTTACACAGCAGCAGCAACAGCAACCTTCCTTACTTGGACATTTGACCGTAGGTTGTCAGGAGAAGCTTTTCATATGCATATCTGCTCTCTTATGAAGAAGTTCTAGAGACACCCCAGGTCACCACCTGGGGAGTGAAAAGGTCCCGTCACACCTCTCTCCTAGGTATGCCAGAACTGCTGATTGACATTAATTGCTTCACCTGTAACCCTTCTGAACACATCCCCTCTCCATTGCAAAAGGTAGAACTTGTCATTGAAATTTCCACTCCATCTTTATAGAGTTTTGACCTGTGTTCCTCAAGAGCAGCTTATCATAAGTGGTGGAAGAAACCTTCCAAAGAGATTGGCTCTAGGTAAAAAGAATATAATCAAGGAAATGGGGTTTTCTACCTCATCTGAAAATCTCAATTCAACTGCAAGTCAGATGTGCTTTACTGATTAGGAATAGGATTGGGATTAAGATCTGCCAGTTATCATGTTTGAGCTTGTGTGCTTCTGGGGTTTTCTCTGTTCCAAAATTGATAGTAGTGTCATATTTCACAAACACAGATCAGATCTGTGAGAAAAACAGTTTCTGTTTTTAGAAAGTACCTACTCAGCCATGAAAGCAGTTGTTCATTTGATACTATGCACTGTAGCAGAATGCACCTGGACTCTCCTGAGAAAACTGTTTCACAAGAGACCATCTGCTGTAATTTCTAGATCTTAGAGGTTCTGAAAACCAGCCTTAAATTTGTTTGTAAATGCACATTGACCCAAATTGCTCTCCTTTGAACCACACTCTCCACAGTTGAAAATCACAAGAAAGCCTGTGTTTTTGATCTAGAAGTACCTAATATCAGCTTGAATTTATTTGTTTTATAGGGACATGCCTTTACATTTAGCATCTATGTTCATGCAGTATTTGTTCATGTAGTATTTGTAGTAAGCTACTTTGGCATAGGCCAACTTTAGGCAGAAAAAGAAACAGATAGAATGTCTAGAGCAGTTTTTCTGTATGACCCTTTATTTTGTTTCTTTCTTTCTTTTTTTTTTTTTTTTTTCCCCTCAGGCCCAGTTTTCAGTATCATTGAAATGGAAAACGGAAAAGAGAGGGGGTGGAGAGGTTTCATACAAGTTTAGGTAGACAGACCCTGTAGGCAATCCTGACAATTCTTCCTTCATCCTTATTGAAGGTGAATTCTTCACAATTGCTCTCCTAATAAGTCCCAGCTGGTTTTAATGACAGGTTTTATAGGGTGTTCCTAGACTGTTGTGAATTGCATCCAACAGACTCCTGCAGAAATTGTATCCTGCATCATAAGATCATTTTCACTAGGGGCATGAGTGCTGGGGTATCACATAACAGGGGCTATCTTTTTCAAACTTCAAAGGAATTCTTATAAACTATGAGGGCTGCCTTCTCCTCCCACTCTCACCTTTCTTCTTGTGAGACAATTTCATAAATATTTATAGCTAAAGGGCATGGAAGTTACCTTCCATTGCCCATCTGAGTTAGAGAAGGTTTCCCTTCCCTTCCCAATTATCAGGAATTTGGCAGCCTTCCAAGTTTCCTCCGTATTTGTTCTAATAGAGAGAAGAACATTTTAATTTATACTTTGCATGTACAAAGAATATATAGTTACAGCCTAAAAGGGTGGCAAAATCAGGTGGTTTGTTAGGAGTATAAGACCACAAAGGGAGGTAGAGCCAATTCTGTCCTTATTGAGCATAATATTGACACATCGGTTTACAGTCCATTCAGCTGGGGAAGACAAGTGATGATTAAAAACATACCTATTATCCTTGTATCAGGTCAACAGTCAAGGTCTAATGCCTTCAACACAGATGTTACTGTCATTGTAAGGAGTCCAGCTGGTTTAAGGTGAAAAATGCAGCTGATCATTCTTTTAAGCGGTCATCTTCAACTCTGCATGTAAAACAAATGATAAAAGGCAGCAGATCATACATTTATTTGAAACATATCTGATGCTAAGTCAACCAGTAGTGTACTTCCTACATTATGCTACTATATAGTTAAGGCTACAGTAAATCACAAGCATATATACATTGTGCAGGAGTGGATGTTTCAGATTATGGGAAATGTGGTAAAATAAATACTTTCAGTAACATAGGATTAATTTTGAAACTCATTGGGAGAACTAGAGTGATGTGTCTGTAGGATAGAGCCACCATTCAGCAATGGAAGGGCAACACAAATACCTGAAACAATTTAATTCCATATTACCCCATTATACTTGGGGGTTTTGTTTGGTTTTTTTTTTTCCAGATTAAAAATGGTAACTTTATTTTTTATTTTGCATGAAACTGTACTTTTGGCTCATCTTGTTGAATGTTATTGCCAACATATGTCGAAACGCTATTTAAACAAAAACCAAAACAGTCCAAAATAACTAGTGCAAGCACATATGTGATTTCCCTGTAATGCCTGAGAGAGTAGCTGATACAAACTGAAGATATTTTAGAACACTGATAGGAAATGGAAGATGAAACAAGTCTAAATCCTTTTAGGTTTTACTATAGCAAAAAATGAGATACTTTCTAGGGATTTTTAATGATTTCTTAGTGGAAGTATACCCGATAAGAGTTTTTGAAAGAAGAGAAGCATCAGTAAAACAGGAAAATATTAGAGCATGCATGGCACAGTGGCAATATCCAATAATTTTTCTTTTGCACAATTTTGTGTATGTAGCTTCTGAAACTCATGTAACAACCATTCTGTAAGCACTTTTATGTATATGAACTAATTCAGATCTATTTCTGCAAATAGTAAACAATAAGGGAAATAGACAATTAAGTTCAACAGCTACGGAAATAAATTGACACAGCAGAATAAAAATGAGCCTAAAGGAGAATATTGCTCTGTTTTCATATCTCATGGGTGAAATTCTGGTTGCCATTTTGGTGTGCTGTTTGCCTCAAAAGATGCTTAGGGAGTCAGTAACAAACCACAGCATTTGGACACTTAATACATGCATGCCCAGAACTATGGAAACTTAATTCTGAATTTAATGCTACTTTATATGCAGGTTATATCCGTTCCTCCAATGGTGTAGTATCAATAGAAATTTACAACGTAACAAAGTCACAAAAGTCTCCTGTCTTAAACAAAGCTGGATTTCACAGTTCTACTTTCTCATTTTCTTCAATGAAGTAGGAATTTGTAGACATTCTTTGCTTCAATTACAGTGAATTTGGTAGTTTTCCAGATGTATTCCTTTGACTGGACAGATAAATGCATAAATGACTAGTATAGGATGGATTTTAAGAGGCAGTATTTTCTCTATTCTGTGGCAAGGGCTTGTGTGTGCTAACAAGCATCTCACCACAAGCCCTACCTCATGCCTTAACACTCCCCCAACCTATTTGTCCTTTTGATATTGCAGAGGCTACCTGCTGAGAAATCAGATTTCAAGATTCAAGAGTCATCCTACATGCAAAGTGAAGTTCCAGTTTTCATTTACATCTGTGCAACAATACCAACTACCCAGCTACATCTCCCCAGGGAACCCAGAGCAACCCAGACACCATCACAGCTGTAAGCCCCCACTGGAGAGCTCCTTGCTATCAGCCAGACCTTCAGCACCTGAAGAATAAGAAAGGTATTTATGACCAAAAAGTATTTCCAAGCTGAGGATGGGGGGAAGAAGGTGAGGTGAGGCTTCCCTTCTTCAGATGATCTCCCCGATGGCTAATTCTTTGCTCCATCAATGGAAGAAGAGAGGTGCACCTGTAGTGCCTATGCCCTAATACACACGTTTCAACTCTCTCTGACAGTGGTGCTCCATGCTATTCACTCACACTGAATCAGTGGGGGGCACCTTTTAATGCTATTTGCTTCTCTGAAGCTTCCCACAAGTCACCACAGACAATTACTCTAGTAATTCAAAGGCAACTACCATCTTTCCTCTAGCACTGTGGAATGTAAATAGATGCACCCTCTCTGTGAAAAAGTATCTTTCCAGTGATTAATTATTTAAGTACATTATCAATTATTTAAAATACCTTACATATTAAGCTTGAATTTAGAATTTCAAAATAGCTCAGTATAAATAGCAGCCATAAATGGATAAAATCTTTCTCAAACCATGTTTGATTGCATGATTGCTGCTTCCTAGAGATACACATATGGAGCACAAGTACCATACCTGCTTGCAAAATTACAGCTGCATGTCACTTGCAAATATGATGTTACAGCCCTCTATTTCTATTAAATTAGTTTTGTTAATTTGCAAATGTGGTATCTTCTGAAGAAAAGATAATAATTACAGCTGCTGTGCTTGTAGAATCATGGAATGGTTGATGTTGGGAGGCACCTCTGAAGGTGCAACCTCCCTGCTCAAGCAAGGCCACCTACAGCCAGTTGCCCAAGACCATGTCCAGACAGCTTTAGAATATCTCTAAGGATAGAAACCCCACAACTTCTCTGGGTAACCTGTTCCAGTACTCGGTTACCCTCAGAGTGAAAAAGTGTTTCCTGATGTTCAGAGAAAACCTCTTGTCTTTCAGTTTGTGCCTGTTGCCTTTCGTCCTGTCATTGGGCAGCACCAAAAAGAGCCTGGCTCAGTTCTCCTTCCATAGAATCATAGAATCGTGGAATGGTTTGGGTTGGAAGGCACCTCCAAAGATCACCTAGTCCACTCCCCCTGCAATAAGCATGGACATCTTCAACTAGATCAGGTTGCTCAGAGCCCCGTCCATCCTGACCTTGAATGTTTCCAGGGATGGGGCATTTACCACCTCTCTGGGCAACCTGTTCCAGTGTTTCACCACCCTCATTGTAAAATATTTCTTCCCTATATCTAGTCTAAATCTAGCCTCTTTTAGTTTAAAACCATTATCCCCTGTGCTATTGCTACAGGCTATATTAAAAAGGCTCTCCTCATCTTTCTTATAAGCCCCTTTTAAGTATTGAAAGGCCCCAGTACGGTCTCCCCGGAGCCTTCTGTTCTCCAGGCTAAACAACCCCAACTCTCTCAGCCTTTCCTCATAGGAGAGATGTTCCATTCTGCTGATCATTTCTGTGGCCCTCCTCTGGACTCACTCCAAGAAGTCCGTGTCTTGTACTGAGGTCCCCAGAGCTGGATATAGTACTCCAAGCAGGGTCTCGTCAGAGTGGACTAGAGGGGCAGAATCACACCCCTCAACCTGTTTTTTTGGCCGTGCTTTTTTCTATGCAGTCCAGCATATGGTTGGCTTTCTGGGCTGCGAGTGCACATTGCTGGCTCATGTCCAGCTTTTCATCCGCTAGTATCCCCAAGTCCTTCTCTGCAGGGCTGTTCTCAATCCCTTCATCCCCCAGCCTGTATTGATATTGGTGGTTGCCCTGACCCAGGTGCAGGACCTTGAACTTGGCTTTGTTGAACCTCATGATGTTCACATGGACCCACTTCTTGAATTTGTCCAGGTCCCTCTGAATGGCATCCAATCCCTCAGACATGTCAACCACACCACTCAGCTTGGTGTCGTCTGTGAAACTGCTGAGGGTGCACTCAATTACACTCTGTCTGTGTCACTGATGAAGATATTAAACAGTACTGGTCCCAGTATGGACCCCTGAGGAACACCACTCATCACTGATCTCCATCTGGACATTGAGCCATTGACTACTACTCTCTGGATGCGACCATCCAGCCAATTCCTTCTCCACCAAATAGTCTATCCATCAAATCCATATCTCTCCAATTTAAAAAGAAGGATGTTGTGTCAAAGGCCTTACAGAAGTCCAGATAGATGGCATCTGTAGCTCTTTCCTTGTCCACTGATGCAGTCACTCCATCATAGAAGGCCACTAGGCTGGTCAGGCAAGACTTGCCCTTAGTGAAGACATGCTGGATGTCTCAAATCACCTCCCTGTCCTCCATGTTCCTTAACATAGCTTCTAGGAAGATCTGCTCCATGATCTTCCCAGGCACAGAGATGAAGCTGACAGGTCAGTAGTTCCCAGGGTCATCCTTTCTACCCTTTTTAAAAATGGGTGCAATGTTTCCCTTTCTCCAGTCACTGGGGACTTCACCTGACTGCCATGTCTTTTCAAATATCATGGAGAGTGGCTTGGCAACTACATCAGCTACTTCTCTCAGGACTTTTGCACGTTGCATCTTGACAGATCCCATAGACTTACGTATGCTCATGTTCCTCAGGTGGTCTCAAATCTAATCTGCTCTTACAGTGGGAGGGACTTTGCTTCCCCAGTCCCTGCCTTGAGGTCCATCCACTTGAGAGGTGTGGGAAGAAAGATTGCCAGTGAAGACTGAGGCAAAAAAGTTGTTGAGTACCTCAGCCTTCTTCTTTTCTGTTGTTACCATTATGCCTTCCCTTCAGGTATTTATATATGTTGATGAGAACTCCCTGAGCCTTCTCTTCTCTAGGCTGAACAGTCCCAGCTCTCTCAGCCTTTCCTCATGTAAGAGATGCTCCAGTCCTTTCATCATCTTTGAGTCTTTTCATTGGACTCTCTCCAGTATGTCCATGTCTCTCTTGTACTGGAGAGCCCAGCAGTGAACCAGGTCATTAATGAAGACGTCAAACAGAACTAAACCCAGTATTCACCCCTGGGGTACACCACTAGTCACTGGCCTCCAACTAGACTCTGTGCCACTGATCACCACCCTCAGGGCCAAGCCATTCAGCCAGTTTTCAATATGCCTCACTGCTTACTCATTCAGCCCATTCATCAATGGTTTCTCTATGAGGATCTTATTGGAGACAGTGTTGAAAGTCTTACTGAAGCTCAGGTTAACAATATACACTGTTCTCCCCTCATCTACCAGGCCGGTCATTTCATCATAGAAGTTCATTGAGTTGGTCAAGCATGACTTCCCCTTCATGAAGCCATGCTGACCACACCTGATGATTTTCTTGTCCTTAATGTGTCTGCAAGTGGTTTCCAGGGTTAGCTGCTCCATCAGTTTCCCAGGGACTGAGGTACAGCTGACTGGCCTGTAGTTCCCTGGGTGCTCCTTCTTGCCTTTCTTGAAGATAGGAGTGACATCTGCCTTCTTGCAGTCTTCAGGCATTTCTCCCAATCACCACGAGTGATCAAAGATTTTTGAGAGTGGCCTTGCAGTGACATCTGCCAGCTCCCTCAGCACTTGTGGGTGCATCCCATCAGGGTCCATGGCCTTATATATGTCCAATCTGCTTAAGCATTCCCTGACCTGATTCTCTTCCATCAAGGGTACATCTTCCTTGCTACAGACTTTCCCAGGTCCCTGGGGCCTGGGATTCCTGAAGGCCAGTCTTGCTATTAAAGACTGAGGTGAAAAAGGCATTCAGTACCTCAGCCTTTTCAGTGTTGTGTGTCACCAGATCCCCCTTCTCATTCAGCAGTGGGCCCACATTTTCCCTGGCTCTCCTTTTGTCATATACGTACTTACAGAAGTCCTTGTTGTTGTTTTTGACACAATCTCTGGCAAGACTCAATTCCAGTTGGGCTTTGGCTTTCCTGATCTTTTCCCTGCATGCTTAGACCATGCCTCTGTATTTTTCCCAGATTACCTGTCCCTGATTCCATCTCCTGTATGCTTCCTTTTTGTGTTTGAGTTTTGCCAGGAGCTCCTTGTTAATCCACACAGGCCTCCTGGCATTTTTGCATGCCTTCCTGCTCATTGGGATAGACTGCTCTTGAGTTTGGAGGAGGTGATCCTTGAATATTAACCAGCTTTCTTGGACCCTTCTTCCTTCCAGGGCCTTATCCCATGGGACTTTACCAAGCAGAACTTTGAAGAGGCCAGTTTGCTCTCCTGTAATCCAGTGTTGTGATCTTGCTTTTTGCCTTACTCCATCTTCTCAGGATCCTGAACTTCACCATCTTGTGGTCACTGCCTTTGACCTTCACAACCCCAATGACCCCCCTCCCTGTTGGTGTGTATGAGGTTCAGCAGAGCACCTCTCCTTGTTGACTTTTTTATCACTTCGGTCAGGATGTTGTTGTCGATGTACTCCAGAACCTTCTGGATTGCTTATGCCCTGCTGTGTTGCTCCTCCAGAAGATATTGATGTGTTTGAAGTCTCTCATGTGTACTAGGGCCTGTGAACGTGAGGCTGCTCCAATCTGCCCCTGTCCCTGTCACAAGCTTCAGCAGTTCCTCCAGTAACTCCAACTGTTATTGCACACAGAGCAGGCTCTAGGCTCAATCACTCCAAAACGGTCTCATTTTCTCCCTCAGGATAAGTTCTTGTTCTTTATGCAGTGGGAAGAGAGGGAAAATTTAATTTCAGTAAAGAACAGTCATCGTCATTATGAACTGAGAAACTGAGGAGTGAGGAATTCTCCCTGCTACACTAATGACAAACCGATAGGCAGCTGAATGAGAAGAAGCAGAAACTGTATTTTTCTGGAAAGAAATATGCAGTGGAAGACAAAATAGAGACAAATGATTTTGCTGCCTAGTGCATCTGTCAGGATTTCCAACCTTACATACACAGGCACGTGGCAGACAGCAACGAAGACAAGTCTACATTGCATTAGGAAGCACTGCTAACAGAGACCAAGCCAGTAAAACAATGTGGCAGTGTGGGGAACAACCTGAGCTGTGTGGCCCCTTTTTAGGAGAAGTTGACACTGAACTCTTTCCAAGAGACTTTTCTACTTTCTCTGATGTCAGCTTCGTGATTTCTCAGTTGGTAATAGAGATATAATGACTTGCTGAATATTGCAAACTATGTAGAGCGAAGGAAAGGACTCAAAATAGGACTCTGAGGTCCCATGTTAGTGAGCTAACCACAACTGGTCTTCACATATGCTCTCATAATTATTTAAGAAGGATTTCTTAGAGTTGTTAAGGATAATTATTCTCTTCACGTGCACTGTCCAAAGGTAGATAGATTATCAGCAATTAACTAAAAGAATGTCAGTAAAATAGTATTTACAAAAATTTCCCTCAACAACTGTATTACAATATTTTAGAATTATCTTGCTCCATGTTCTTTTGCAGCCTCCACATTATAATAACCCCCACCCTAACTAAAGAAATGGCTGAAATATTCTAGCAAACGATGTGGAATGCATATTAAGAGTTTTCTTCAATGGAGAGTTCATCAGGAGTAAAACAGTGTTTCAAAGAGTGAGGAAAAGCAGAAAACAAAAGAAGCCACTCAAGTCTAGCCAGCTTCTGAGACTAAGCAAATATTTATTCATTTAATCATCTGATTCCTCCCTGTTCCTTAACATTTTTCTCCTACGAGAGTCTGACTCAGAACACAGATGCTTTCCCACCTCACCTGTCCATCAGAAGACTGGGTCTGCTGTGAACCCAAATGCTGGGTTCTGTGCCTGTTTACTTTTGTGATGTTTACTTCAGCTCTGATATACCCTCTTGTAGCTGTCAGAAGTAAAGTCTTCTAGGTGCATTAGCCACAGCTGTAGGCAGCAGAAAATTAATCATTCCAGGAGGCTTGAACTGTAGAAAGCAGAGAAGCAGGCAATTGAAAATGAACAGCTAAACAATAGGGAGAAGGTATTCTATTTGATTTCTTTGAACTTAGCCAGTGGGAAGGAAAAGCAAATTCTGAGGGAGGAAACCACTTCTACTTTTTCCTTGTAAGTGACATGCCTGCCTATGAAATATCAGAGAATTTATGTGCAGATTGATAAACATGTATACACCACATATTTCATAAGGCTAAATGATACCAGTGAGGTACAGCACTGTGGGAGTGGGACAATGGCAGGAATCATAGTCTTTCCTGCATATCAGAGTATTTAGCGAAGAGTGTAAAAGCTACATTAGTGCACCTTTTCTCTTTTCCCCTTTGGTGTGAAATGTTTCCGTTGTGTGTATGGTAAGCTGTGGCCATACAAGCTTCTGAATACCACTTGCAATCTGTTCTTGAGCTTTCTTCATATTTCATGTTCTTTGCAAAGCAAAAACTCCACAAAATCCATTTTGTAAAATGAATTGCACTCTACTTTTTCTTACTTTTTCATTTTTAATTGAAAATAGAAACTGGATAAAAATGGAACACTCAAGTATGAGAGTTCACATAAAGCAGAATCCAGGTTTTAACTAATGTATAATGCAAAGCAATAATTTCTGTTGTGTAGTTCAAGTGTTTTATTGTTCCCCTCTTAGAAGGGAATAAATTTCTTTTCCTTTGGCTCTCCTGACCAGGTTATTTGATCCTTTTGATTTCCACCCAGCCCACTATAATGTTCAAGGTCTCAACTCAGGCTTCTCATGACATTTAATCATATCATGTCACTTCTGCAACTGGTTCAAAAGGTTGTTCTTTTAAAGACGAGGGAGATTTGACAGAGAAAAGGGAGTTGGAAGGTGACTGTACCCCCCTGCCTCCTCTGAACAATTCCTGGTGCTCTGCATCCTCAAGGTATTGGAATGACAACTTTGCTTAGCAGCAAATCTCCTTTCCCTCTCACAGGACAACCTGAACAGCCCCACATGAGGGATAATGGAACTCAACCACCTCTTTGCTCTCCAGCTTAGTTGCCAAACACCCTATGGTGTTTAGGCAAAGATACCCATTCTTCTGCTTCTCTTCATGCCCTTTACCTGCCTGCTATGTACACAATGGAACACAGAATTTAAAATTAATCTATAGGATCTAGACACACATCTAACTAGGAAAAAGCCCATATTTTAGACATCATATAACCCTAACAAAACATCATTAGTAACATTATATGCAAAATTTCTAATATATTGGGTCAATTAATCAGAGCTTTCAAGCAAAATATTTGCCATAAGTTTAACTGACTGCAACTCGGTTACTTGGGTGAATAATTCTGAAGTTAAAGGTTTTGAATACATACGCATACACACCCTCATATCCTCCTAGTTGTAATTTCAGCAGCCTTACATTCCCAACATCAAACAAGGGTTAACTACCATGTTATTTAAACAAGATGGAGGCATTTGATAATGACTGAGTATGGAAAGTGGAGGAGGAGGAATGCTGGAAGGGAATGCAACTGCTGTCATCAGGGCATGGGAGAGAACAGCAACAGCATATAAATCTACTTCAACAAAAATATTGCTATCATAATGTAATTCATCTCTCTGAATTTCTCTGGTTTTCACCTTAGAAAACAAGTACACCTAGGGTTGTTATTTCACTCCATTATACATTTGAGAAAGTAGCCAAGACTAGTTAGACTTAATTACACCCATTAAGGCACTTTAGATGTCAAGCTTGACTAAGTAATTCACAAGTGGGTTGAAAGCAAATTTCTTGTTACTAGGCTTCACCTTTTGTTTTTTAAATTTATTCAAGGTCATGGAATGGTCAGGATTGAAAGGTACATGAAATGATGTTGGGATTCCCCCTTTTTTCTCATGCTTGACTAGTTCCTTGCATTTGATGACTTTGTTGCCATAGTTAAGCAATTACATATTTCTGCAAGTAAATATGCCAAGTTATTCTTAATATGTCATGTTTTTAAACAAAGAAGTAATCACCTTCCCTTCAACAAATCCTTAAGACAAGAACCCCAACCAGTTCCTTCTTGTCTAAGAGCGGCAAATCCAGGAGAGCACCACCCTTGGCTGGCACATCTAGGATTCAAGTCAAAAAGTTTCTTCCATTACCCTCAACAAACCTTCTGGACTGCTTGAAAATGAGCAAATTTATCAACATAATAGGTTAATTCTACTGAATAACAAACATATTTAATAGCTTAAAAAAAAACCCATGAAATTTCTGGCGGCCCCTCTGAGCCTTAATAGTATAAACCTCCAAACATGGAACTTGCACTGACCTTGATAATGGTTGAAGCATCTGTACCAATGGGTGGCTGGAATTACGTCCAAGGACATAATTTCACTTAATTTGATGATATCAAATAATCTTGGAAAAAATAAACACATTTTTGTCTTCCTGAGGGAGCTGTTGCTTGTGTTTGTGCTTAGTACAACAAAAAACTCAAGCTGTCTATTCAGTAATGAACTTTTTGTGGGTGCTGGTTGATAACTTGGCAATGATGTGAGCAAACAGGGCGAAGGTGAAGAAGGACACAAATTTATCAGGTTACTACTGTTGATCTCATTGCTGAACCTGAGGTTACAGCATGATATGCAAGCCAGCTTTCTACATGAGTGGGAAACTGAACAGAAATCATAGCAAGTGACAAACACTATTTTTGTGAAAAACACACCTTCTTATTTCAGAAATCTCTGTTGGCTGCAATATGCAACATATTAGGAGCTCAAAAATTCTTCCCGTTTCATGCTCTCATAAAACTCAAAGGCACAAAGGTTAAATTAATTGTGAAATAGAAGGAGTAAGTTTGATTCTCTTCCTACCAGGTAGGGAGACATAAAGCAGGTTCCTTCCTTTTGGGAAATCACCATGATATAATGTATACTGCGTGGCAGAAACTGGCATGTCTGCAATCCCTAGCTACTGTTCTAAGATTGATAAAACATTATACAAATTGATTAAAAAATGTAAATGCATGAGAGAGAGCAATCACAAGGTAACAGGGGGAGGGGTGGGAGGACTAAGACAGACCATATGTTCTTCTCCTCTTCCTGCATTTGCTACTCTCATATGGAGAATTCCCTGCCTGACAGATGGAGAGAAGCATGCTTTATGCAAGGTGCAGGCAGGTTTCTCTATGAAAGCTTAAGAGCTAGAGAACAAAGCAGAGCAATTATGAGTTCTCTGTATAAAAATCTATGACCCTTATCAGATATATTACAGATGACTTCCAAAGAACTACAGAATAAAATGAAACAATAAAAAAAAATCACTGAGCTTTACTAAAAAAGTCACTTGGTCATTGGAAATTTCTTATTTTAGTTTTAATAAGAAATTGGTGCTAGGAAGAGAACACTCAGTAGCTCAGGAGGCTGGAAGGAAATAACTTCGTGTCTGTTTTTTAAGAACACTGTTTTGGCAGTCCAAAATTTCTGTCTTTTTTTTTTTCTTTTTTTTTTTTCTTCTCTCTCTCTCTCTCTCTCTCTCCAGATAGCTACAGATCTATCATTTAACATTATTTGCATGAATGTGTGGAATTGATAGATTTAGATACTATGGACAAATGGCAGGTTTTTCTTCACCATGAATCCTGTCCCACACCAGGCAGCATGCGAGAAGCATTTTGATAGATAACACAAACTGGAGCTTTTTGATAGACAACAAACTCATTAATCACTGTCCTCTAAGTGCCATAAGAATTTAAAACATGCCACATTCGGCACTTGTAAAAGTTTCTCGCTTCCAGATCACACCAGTTATTACTCCATGCTTTTTGACTAGCCTCAGTAGCCATTTCAGTATGAAAAAATGACCAGTGGGGGTTAAATTTAGTGTAAGACCAAACAGGGATGAGCTTCACAGTGCTATCATTAATGCTCTTCCTCTTCCCAGAGAACACTGGCAGACTTCCAGTTTATTAAAACAACAATCAAAGGCAGATCTTCTCTCTGTATACATAATGAGTCAAGGATGGATCATTTACTCAAACAGAGCTGTTCACTGAGGTATAAAAGCAAAAATGCATTTCAGGGGAAATAGTTAGTTCATGAATATTATGCAAAAAATGCTCCACAGTTGTGTCTCATACAAAAGCATTCCAATCATTATTAAATAAGAATAGAATACCATATTGTTTTTCTGGAAGCTCTAAGCACAAGATGAGGAATTAAAGTACCTTTAAAAGATTAATTGATAGTTATTTGCACAAAGCATTTGTAAGCTTATTAATTTAACTAGATATGAAAGAAAATTCTTTGCCTGATTGGCACATATTCTAATTTAAAGGAAAAGTTATTAATACACATCTATGTCTATTTACATGGAAAAATATAAGGAGGCCATGTGTACAATGGCAGAAACATAATAGGCATATATTTTTATTAAAAATAGAGATTGCAATTTTGGGTTTCTAGCTTGTGAAATAACTTCTTTCAGATGACAGGTTCTAAGTTCATCTGAGAAGTCCTTTGGTTCAAATCGTGCTTCAGTAAAGATGGGGGAAGGGGAAGAAAGAATGAAAGAAGCAGACACAGGGCACAGAAAAAAAAAAGCAAAGAAAAATGGAGTTTAAAGTAAACCAAGTGGAAAACTAAATACACAGAAGGTGAAATCCTGACCCTATTGAAGTCACTGGGCACTGTGCCACCAGCTTCAAGGAAGCCAAGATTCCATCCAGAGATTGCTAAAACAAAAATTTAAAAAAAAGGCAGAAGCAGAGAACAGCATTGAAAGATTTTATGCTGTCTATCATATGTAGGTTGCCTGTTGGTGAATAATCTCATTTGGGAGGGAGACCTGTTTTCCTATTTTCTATGTATAACACAAACTTCTTTAGTTAGAAAATGAAATACTCTTTATTTTTTATTTTCACTGAACTACTGTAAATACTGAATAAATAGAGAAGTACCGAATAAACCTGAAACATCATCTCAAGGGGAGGGGTGCAGGTGTTTGGAAATCTAGTTTACCCAACTCTACATAGGTAGGACCTCAAAAGCTCAGCCTTTAGGAAATTCATACATCTCTAATAAAAGCCCTTCCTGTTCTTGTAACACCTATGATTATATCTCAAACAATAATTTTAAAGGTTAAACAGGATTGCTGTGCATCCAAATGGCAGCTAAAGATGTAAGGCACACAGGCTTCACACCTGAAGACTCCTCTCAGCTAGCGGAGCCTCAGGGAGAAGTGTCTGTAGAATTTGCTTTGTTTGCAGGCTGCGTTTGGTAAATCCGAATCTTTGATAATGACACAATCACATTGAATGGTGGCTGTGAGTGAATGCTTGTTGAACTTTTAAGATATGATTCAGCACAGCACTATGAGAACAGAGCACAATAACATTAAACACCAGATGGTATTTCAAAGCCCATCAGATACACAGATTCCTTTTTCTTCTGTACAAAAGATCGGCAAGGCCTCATGTCTGAAAAAAAGCCCATTAAGATAAATGGAGTTGATTTGGTTTTGTCTTGCTAGGGCTATTATAAGAAAGTCATCTGAATGGGTCAAATTACAATCTGCTCTGGATCAAAGGAGAACAACTGCAGTAGTGGGTCAGATTGATCCAGGCTATGTCAACTGGATCGGCATGAAACCCTAAACTGCAGTGCAAAAACTCCTTAGCATAGGATTTGACAATAATTAACAGAAGTAGTACCTGTTTTGCACTGGAAGGCGTTAGCTGGAGAGATTCATCAGAAATCTTTCGCAGTTGCCTGAGAGGGAGGGATTTATGCAAGCAGCAAAATGACCCCAAGCTTAACAGGGACAAGCATCTCTGCAGCCCAAAGCACCCACTGTCAGGGTAGGTGACATGAAAGGTAATATAGCACTACCAGTCTCAGAGTTACATATGCTTAGGCAGCTGAGAGCCTGGGTGCTGATTTTGTGCCATGCTAGAGAAGACTTTTAGACTTGAGTCATGTTCAGCCTGAGAGGAGTTCCCCTGAGGTGCAAGGAATTATCCCTGTGGTTTATTTGGTCTATTGGCAGCATCGCATTTGTTGACTTGTCTTGGTGATCCATTGATGCAGCACGGTTTCTATAAGCAATTGATGTTGGACAATGCCAATATTGCAGGCTCGGGCCTGCGCATGAACATTATTGTACCAGAGGCAGCAAAGCTTACAATGTTACATAGCGCGTAAAGACAGGCTTTCAGAGCTAGAGCTGTAATAAAAAAATTAGAAATGTTTGTGAGGGAAAGTAAAGGAGTGGAGGTGCCGAAGGAGGGGAAGTTCTCTTGAATCAGCTAATTATTGAAAACAGAAATGGTAACTTGCCTGCCCCCTCCCTATTGCTGATTGCAAAGCAACAAACAGCAAGAGTCTCCACCGGTTAACAAAGACTGCTGCTCATGAGGCAGGATACGTACAAAAACCTGGCACGGTGTTGCCAAAAGGAGCAGCCCTCTAAGCTTCATCACAGATGTCCAAGTGTCCCCTGCTGCCTTTCTTATATGTCAGCAACAAACGGTGCTAGTACGTCAAGCAAATGACTGACACATATACATTTTCTTGAGAGTCCAGTTGGGCATCTTGCTTGCAACCTTGTTACTGGTTGTTGGGTCTAGAGAGGCCATTCGCTGAGGAAGTAGTTACTAGGGTCCATTTAAATACCCTACAAATTGGTCTTTGCCTTTTTTGTCCATTCAACACAAGACCTATAAAATTGTATGCGTCTTTCTGGCAACAGCTTAGTCACTGAATTAATTGTCTGCTCCTCTAATCATTACACTGCTTAATTCTGTTATGTTGGAGCACTTTTTAGGATGCAGGAGGATGCCTGCTTTTTCATGTTTAATTCCAGCAGAGGCTTCAGGCACCAGAAGTTTGCTGGGAGTGCCAGTGGCCAGGTTTGATGCGAATAAGCAGCTTTTAGTAAGTGATGCGTATTTCCTCTCAGTTGCAAACATTTGGGTTTTCTTGGGGGCTGGGTGCAGTGAAATGCTATGGCCGTTCAAACAGACGAGGGTGTCAAAACCCCCGATGATTCCTAACACTTGAACACATCACACAGGAGCAATTAAACTGACAAGGGGAAAAAAGCTCTCCTCAGTCCAGATTTACACTGTGTTCCCATTCATGGACAAATCAGCAAACATTTCAAATGCCTTGACTGAGTAATGAATGGGTTCTGGGTTAGTTACTGTGCTGACAGCAGGTTTTAAATTCTATTGAGTCAGGCAAGGGGGAAGGTGAATAGGGTAGAATTACAGGAAAGGATTAATGAGGGGTTTCTTGCTGAACATACTGTTGCAGTGTTCTCTCAGTCACTATACCAAGCAGTCACTGATTTTTGCCTTAAGGACTGTACTTTTATAACCTAAAATATGCCTCCTTAAACAAATCCACATCAGGCAATGTGTCAACACTTCATTGGTTTCAATAGAATTAGTTTCCTAAACGCTCTTTTCTGAGGCAATTTTTGTACTTGAAAATGCATTACAAGGAACATTTACTACAACTACAGTACAATGATGTATAATACGACAAACACAGTTTTAATCAGTGCAAGCTGTAACAACAAATATACTACACATATGGTCTCTCTTTCTTTCATTCCTTTTTGCTCCTCCACAGTCATAGTAAAAATCCGTACATTTTCTTTTTACAACCATTAGTTGTTACTATTAGATTTAAATATTATCTTGAAGAAAACAAAAAGAACTCTGCAGAAGATGCAGTAACAATTTTCAGATGATGACATGCCTGTTTATTAATGTTGTGTTCCTGTTGCTCATTGTATGTACTAATGCATGCCAAGTCATAAAATAATTTTCCTAGAAAGGAGAATACGTATACAGCCCCCTCTATACATGACATGTGAAATTAAATGTCAGCACTGTTTGCCAGGCTTAGCTGGGTCGCATACACTGAAGAGTCTTAGAGAGTGCCAAGGGCTGTCAAGATGCCACATCACTGGCTCTGGAGCATCCCACAGCTCAGTCAGCTGCTAAAATTATATTAGTATGGAGACAGTGATCTGAAGGACCAGGGGAAAAATGCTCTTTTCTTTGCCTGTACATTTCTGTTGGCCTTGTTTCAAAATGTCATTTTTGGAGGATTCTTCCCCCCCCACCTCTCCAAAAAAACAAACCAGCATTCAATAGGTTAGGATACCTACAGCAAATTACTATAACTTTTAACCCTTGGTTTCTTTCATGGCTTTGCTTGTGTACTATACTCTTATTCTTGAACCCCCATCTTCTGGCATTTTAAATGATGCTGGCTAGGAGTCTGAACCACACTTCATCAAGGGCTGCCAGTTTCTGAGATATCCTCAGTTGAGGCAATACAAATAATGAGAAAAAAGGTCGTTTCCTTTATTCTCACCCATAGGCTACAGGTAAACCCCACCTCATACCCTAAAAAAGCAACCCTTTCACACACCAGGAGGAGTTTCATTCCATCACTACAAATACAGGTGCTGTGGTGTTGCCTTAAGCAAAATGAACAGAATGATGATATTTAGTTTGATTATGGGAAGTGTGCCTTTGGTCTAAGCATATAAAATAAAATGCAAAAAACCTCTCCCTAAAGTGAATTATGTCAAAACCATTCACTGCTGTGATCAAAATTCACAAGACTAAACTGAACACTAGAAAAGACATATCATTTTACTTTTTTATTACTTTCACAAGCAATGGAGAAGCTTAAACACATGTTTTTCATTCTTTCCTCTAGATTGTCTTGGTAGCAGTATTTAGAAAGATCTTGAAATGTGATACTTGCCCGTTGGCTGTTTTTTTTTTTCCATGTCTTCTACAGAGAAAGAGCAGAAGGAGGAAGAAAAAATGAAACAAACACAAAACCACACACCTGAATTTGAAGCACACCTATTCTCCACCACTCCAGAAAGTCCCCCAGCTCTATAGACATGCAGAGCTATTGACTGATTAGGCACTATGAGAGTATTAGAAGTACACGTTATTCGTGCTGGCCTTGTTCTGCTGCCAAAGAAGACAATGATGATAGCCACTTCAGTTTTTAATCAAAGTACACATTGGCCTCTCTCAGTTTCAAATTCTTGCCCACCCTGCTGAAACACCAGTGGAATAAACTCCTCACTTTTGCACAAGACTGAAGCATGCTACATCTCTACACGGCCTCCTAAGGGTGGGAGTCCATGCTAATAGGGAATATTTATGCTGTAGCTATCAAGAACTAGGTTTGCCCCCTCTGTGAGGTAAAGAGGTGCTGTTCTGAATAAGGGAGCTCCGAAACTGAAAACTGAGCAGTTGATAATGAAAGCAGGTAAAGAAGTATTTAACAGCATAAAAGCAGATGCAGTGTCAGATCTAAGGTCTGCCTGGGTCCAGACTGCTGCTCTGTGTCTGACAGCCTCCGAAGCCGGCAAGACTGGAAAAATGAGAGCAGCAGGCATACTACCTCTGGTATTTTCACTCATTATCAGCAGCTGTGGGCTCAAGGACTTCTTCAGACCGGGTTCATGCAGCCTGGTATTTACTAGCCCTAGAAGGATTTTTCTTTCGTGAATTCATTTGATCACTTTTGAAGCCATTTAAATGGAAGTGGAAAGACAGTAGGTTTGTAAACAGTGAAGTCAGGCCTGAGAGGAACAAGTAAACCTGAGTATAAACAGGCTGCAATAAACCATAAGTTTCTAAAAAAAGGAGAGTTTTCAGTCTGCTATTAAGGATGGCAGGAAAAAAACCACTTTAGGATGGTGAGTTATAACTTTAATAAAAGGGCATGTATAACAAAATCAAATGACTTGAAATGCTTCTTTTTATTCCTGCAGGGACAGGTCTAAGGAATTTCTATTAAAACCTCTCACTTTTATTAATTTCAATTGGGGGTCATTCAGGCCCTGAAGTCCTTCCTCTTTCAGTGTTTCTAGGTATGCAACAGGGGAATGTATACTTGCCACTCTTATTGGAAAAGCTAGTTGAGTAATACAGGCTGATGAACGTGAACTTCAGTGTCTCCCAGGGCCTTAACAGAGTTTGTACCCATTTATCTGAGGAAAAAAAAATGACCCAGTAGAAATAATACCTCCAAAACCTCCTAATACAGATAACTAACTTAATCAATAAAATATAAGGTTCATTAGCTTCAGTGAGGACTTAAATGTCAGATATAACCAGCCCAGCAGGGATGATGAAATTTCATACCAGAGGAAAAAGTTCTGCATGAATAATCTAGAAAAATTTTCTCTTGTCTTCAATATTGCTATTTTAAATATGAAATCTAGATTGTTTGTGGAGGACACAATTAAAAAAAAAAAAGATAAAAAACCCAGTATTGGTGAGTTTAAGTTCATTTTAAAACTACACTGTTATACTTTTCCGGAAAAGACTGAATCTAAGTCTTAGAATCCAAGGATTATGACAATTACACATTATTTAAAATTAATATTTATGTCAGCCAACAGAATACAAAATTCATACAATTGTATATTGTATTAAATGTTCTACTATAATAGAGATCTAAATGGTCTAATATGTAAAGATCTTGAAATATGATATTGCAAAATCTTTAGTTTTCCCAAGCCTCAAGGCTTGTATTGCTTCACAACATACCATACCACCTATCTTGTTACATTACTCAATATCCACATGGTTACTCTTATGTTCTGTGTGTTCACACAATCTCACAGTTAAGGCTGTGTGAACACATTTTTGTTTGGGGCTGAACCAAGGGAAAAAAAAATAAAACACTACAAGAATCTGACCTGAAATTTCACTTGAACTAGCATTGAACCTGAAAGGAAAGGCTTTATTGCATAAGGTAACAGAAAGGAGATGGATTCTTTAGTCTCCTTGTTTAAACTTTAACCTAAATTTGAAAATAAATTGAAGATTTCAACTTTCCCATTGAACACCAGAGTTTAACAAAAGAACTTGTCTACTTGTTTTCAAATTAAGTTTATACAGTATTCGTAGTAGTAGGCAAAAAGTATATGCCTTACATGAGAAAAATGGGTTGATTTAACATATTTTAAAGAAAAATGTTGAAGTTAGATAAATTTCAATAGTGCAGTATAAACATGCTATTAATTTAATGTATGCTTATTTTAAATTTAGTTTGATTATATTGAACTATTTTTCACATAAAAATAACTTCCCTGTTACATCCAGGAGATTACAATAACCCAGTGAGATTGAAAACTCTATTTTGGTGATAAATAAGAATAAAAACAAAGTAGAATTTGCTGTGTATGTAGAGTTACCTTAGTTTTTCAAGTCAGTTTCCAGTAATAGTTTTATAGAGTACTCATTATATTATGTCAGTAGTATAAATTCTTTCTCTGTCAGAACAAAAGCAATCAATATCAATGTTAGGATAGAAGGACCTCAGATGTTCACACATTATTTCCATATGAGTTGCTGGAGACATACAATATTTAAATGAACTGCATGAGGAATGGAAAGACTTATCTGAGTACCCAGGACACAGATAATGACTATTGAGATTAATTTTGGCTACAAAGCAACAGACCACTGTGAGTAATACCACCTGTGGTTTTTGGATCATGGTACTATTGCTTATTGGACACAGAAGTTGAAACAAAATGTTGTTTTATATCTATTGAGCCAGTCTGACTGGTTTGGTATAAAAGATAAGAATAATTTCAAAAATACTAATAGCAGAATTACAGCATTGTTGTTCTTCAAAAGGAGTCTGCAAACTCCCTGAGTAGCCCTGGTTTAACAATCGCAGTTTCGTGCTCTTTAAAATAGCCATATCGTTGGATTATTATCAGAAAAGGACACACAGGCAGCTTTCCTATTGCTGCTGATGTTGTAAACACATTAACTTTTCCTCTGAGAGACAGGGCAAAGAAACACCTTGCATTTTCTCTCAGAATTAATATTCAAGCTGGGAAATCTCCCTCCTCTAGAAGAAATCATGCATTATGGACCATCCATACATGAAGGTAACAATGCTCATGTCTTCAAGCTTGGCAGCTTGCTTATGCAATTATTCTATAGAATTGTTTCTGTATTCTTGTGATTACTAATAAGGTGTGTTGTGTTGCTGTATTGTAGACAAGAAAAGAGAAAAATGAATCATTGGCGTAACTCCAACATGTTCTCAACTTTCTTGAGCTCCCAAGAAGAGGACACTGGTGTGTGGCGGTTTTTAAACCCGGAAACACTGTTCATTCTTTTCTGTCTGCATCTTACATGCATCTCAGGAGAAATATTAGTAATTTGTTTTAATTTAAATAGGATTTAAAACCTTTGAAGAGTGCCAAATTGATAGCACTTTGGACTGGAATCCCATGTTTGTAGAACAGGTTACAGTAATCTCAATATACATGGCAGACCCTGGGGCAGCCATGGCACTTGACATCCAGAGCTGTGATTCTGGCAGAGGTGACAAGGAAATGAAAATTCTTTATCTCAATCTTGACTGCCCATATGAGAATGTATATTTATTATGAACTTAATCTTTACCTTTTTTGCAAGGTGTACCCAAGAAGAAGGAACTGGAAACCATTTGTGGTGATGTTTTTTTTGTGTAAAGTGGACATTATTATAGTGAAAGAAATGAATTATGAATATCATATTATTTCGAAAGGACGGTTCATTTGATACTAATACAGATCCACTCAAATCTTTCTCTCCTTGTTATTGCATTCCTACTGAGACTACACAATTGTGTGTAGAGAGCACCTTATATTCACCCACTTCAGATTCAGAAAGTAGAGAGACTTGGGAAATACAAACATATACCTAATTTGAAAGTGGCAAATAGCTTGCATTGGCAAACAATAAAATAGTCTACAGTCCATAGGAAAGGGTGTCATTCCTATCCTGTTTGAAAAGAACAACTAAGATTTGAAAAGAGAGAGACATTCAGGGAGCTCTGTGTAATGAACTGTTCGCAGCAGAGCTTGTTCCTTAGGGAAGCTACACAGATGGCCTCTGCAATAGCACTAGGAGGTCAGCAAGGTCCAAACTGTTACACAGATATTTTAAGATTACACAGAAAACACCTTTAGGCTTCGAGCAAGGACCTGAATTTCAGTAATCTCAATCCAATTGTTCATTGTTCTGTTTGAGCTGGAAGAATTTCAAGATAAGCACACAAATTGCTCTCCTACATGCAGGTTATAATACCTGATATCTACATTTTTTAGAACTCTGTTATTAAAATCATCCAGATGTTCTTGAACACAGCTGGCTTTTCACTAGCTCATCACTCTACTAAGATGTGCAAGTAATTTAATCTGATGTAACACAAAAGCCTGACTGTTTTTAGTGACATTATGCCTAACTCCAAAGATCCAGAGGCTAGCATTAACAGATCAGAGTTCATACAACAGTTCTTTATCCTTGCAATACACACAAAGATAGAGTCTACTAGATTCATGTATTGCCAGTATATATCTTAGATTTCTACAATGTGTGTTGTGGTTTCTGAGTACATCCCTTTTTTCATTTCAATAAACTCACATATTTTGTCATTATGAAATGTAATACAGTTTGGATTAAATCTCATATTTTCTGTTTTGCAGCAAAAAAAGGGCAAAAGAAAAAAAGCTATTTTTCTGTGACAATACAAATAAGAAACTGAATATTTAGTGTAGGCTATGTGTGCTGACAACATCCAAATAATCTTCAATTAGTGGTCACGTTCTTTACAACTCTGTTGATTTCAGAGAAGCTTCACAAGGCAAAAACTGATGCATTATATCTCTTATGGGCTGCAAATTTTAGGACACTGGCTATATAACAACTATAGCATTGCTTGGCAACCAAAAATTTTCTGGAGGGAGTCACTAAGGTTATTGCAGGTCCCGCAAGTCATTAACAATAGCTGAGCAGTGAAGTTCCATTTTCAGTTTAAATAGTTTTCTGGCACCTTGTTACTCACATTTAGACAGTGTCGATCCAGCTAAGGTTATTCTAAGACATTTAAAAAATGTATTCTATATGTCCCTCTGTACTGTGCCCTTCTATATTCAACTGTGTAAGCTATTATATTAAAAAGAGTATCTACAATTCTAGAGGCATACTTTCTGATAAATACAAGCAGAATGTTGGTTATAGGTTGATTTGCTGGTAGTTAACAATGTTTGCATCCTTTTTGGGTTTAGATTTAGAGTAGATGGGAAACGGTCTTCCCCTCCCACACAACAGTTGAAATTTGAGTTTTTTCCTTCTGTGCTGGGATAAATCACAGGCATTTCAAAACAATGTGCATGTGTCTGTGTGAGAGAGAGAGGGAGGGAAGAAACCTATGTGTGACCCAGCTATCCCCAAAGAGCAGACAAATTGAGAGTTTATATACTTACCAAGGTATAAAATATACAGGGCCAGATCCTTTGTCTGACTCTAGCACTAAGCAACAGCTGTTTTCAAGGTGAGCATCTCTTTCTTTTGCCTACTGGAGCTGTTCCTTTTTGGATAAGGAAGTATGTATCCACTGGGCCAGGGAGACATCAGCTACTCAGTACAGGGGTTAGGAATCTCTCATGGGACACAGCAACCCTTGTCCAAAGACTATCTGCTTATCTGGGTAGATAGTTTTGAAAAAGGAGTGCAAGAGGAGCAAGAGTTGACTAGGACACATGGCTATTGCCTTAGCTGCTTCCAAAGCTTGTGCTATTTTTCTTTTTAACTAGATTCTTGAATCTTTACACCACTACAATTTAATCCGTCCTGGACCTTTTCTTGGTGTTCATCATAGCGTTGCTTCCTTTACTTTTGTCCTGGTTTCAGCTGGGGTAGAGTTAATTTTCTTCCTAGTAGCTGGTATAGTGCTGTGTTTTGGATTTAGTATGAGAATAAAGTTGATTGATAACACACTGATGTTTTAGTTGTTGCTAAGTAGTGCTTATACTAATCAAGGACTTTTCAGCTTCCCATGCTCTGTCAGGTGTACAAGAAGCTGGGACGGAGCACGGCCAGGACAGCTGACCCACACCGGCCAAAGGGCTATTCCATACCACATGACATCATGCTCAGTATATGAACTGGGGGGAGTTGGCCTGGAGGAGGGGACTGCCGCCTGGGGACAGGCTGAGCATCAGTCAGCAGGTGGTGAACAACTGCATTGTGCATCACTTACTTTGTATATTATTATTATTATTATTATTATTATCGTTATTGTTATTGTTATTATCATTATAATCATTATCATTATTATTATTATTATTATTATTATTATTATTATTATTATTATTATTATTATTATACTTTATTTCAATTATTAAACTTTCTTATCCCAACCCATCAGTTTTCTCACTTTTACTCTTCCGATTCTCTACCCCGTCCCACTGGGGAGGGGGCAGAGTGAGAGAGCGGCTGTGTGGTGCTTAGTTGGTGGCTGAGGTTAAACCACGACAACATTCAAACTGCCACAGAACACTCAGGACGATGCGGTAATCACCTAGACACCAGCTCTCAGGCAGTATGGCAGGAACTAAACCAGCAATTTAAGGGTAGATTTTGCAAGGGAACTAATAAGTGGCATTGTCTCCAGTGCAGTGGTTTGTGGACTGATGTGAGACCTTCACAATCAGAAGGGAGATTTCCTTCAAGTTCATTTGTGTCAGGTGGGATCAAAAACTTTTCTCTCTGAAAAGAGGGTACTGACCAAAAGTTCTCACTCCAGACCCTGCCTCTCTTCAACACTCTGTTTCAGAGCCTCAGGAACTCCCCTGCTATAAAACTGCAAACAGCTGTGGGTAAAAGTGTACTTAATTTTCTAATCAACTTTTATATCAAAAATTAAGTGAAAGTAGTGGAAAAGTAGCCTAAGGTAGGCTGCCAGTCACTTCTCTCATTCCTTAGAAATACTGGTCATCAGCTGAAAATTCTTCATTACTTTCATGAAAAAGAGTGAATTCTGAATTTCATCTCCACCCACTGAACACTGTACACCCCACAAGGAAATTTGATTTGGAAAAAAACCCCAAACCTGTGAGTTTTTTAGAGTAAGAGTCTCTGCAAGCCCCTCAAATCTACTGCTTCTATTGGTTATACACGTAAGATGCTCAAATACTCAGTAATACACAATAATGTAAAACTCTAACACAGACCTTAATACAAACAGCAATTCTGACTTATATACAATGTGGGAAGTAATTGTAGTTCCTAGAGGATGGATTTATTATTATCTTTAAAGGAAAAGCAGTTATTAAATTTAATGTATTTATTCTTTTCAGTGTTGTTTTTTTTTTTTTCAAAGAGAACTTCAGGGATTTCATCAAGAATATGGTCCTTATCTTCAATTCCCTATCAAAGGCTTGGCATTTTTATTTTATCTGATCAAGAATTTGAATTACACAGAAATTTCACAGTAGAAGCCTGATTCACCCTCTTTGTTTTCTCATTTAGCTAAACGAAACCAAATTTTTTTTTCTAAGCAGCTATCACAAAATAATAAATTATAATTTTGCCGCTATTCAACCTAGCCAATTTTTATACAAGTGCAGTAATAGATCACAAGGTTAGCAGTGAATTGTGATCCCTTGTGCAGTTTCTTAAATGAGGGGCAATGCCAACTCAGCTTTGCTTAGCTCATTTACTCTGCATCTCAACTTGTAAATTAATCATTGCTGGCAACATCAATTTTGTTGTAATTAATCATACAGGGAGGTGCAAAGAAATTGCACTGAAGTGAATCATATTAACAACATTATCTGATTGCTCTCAGTGTAATTTACTAGTATCCTGATGTGTGCATACAAGGCTTCTGGCTGGTACTTTGGCACAGAAGGAAATTTGTAAATTGCTGTGTACGATAGGTAGAAAAATGGGTAGCCCAAGTAGCCATATATAGAGATTTCTAATGAGCCCTGCTTTGATGCATTACTTTTGTGCCCATAATTGCACAGGCTTTCAGCCCTTTAGCTCTCAAACTGCCAATGAAGGAAAGGGACCTCTAGTGCCCCTCTGTCACATAATAAATAACAATGGAGTCCATTTCCAGGCAAGCCAAGGAGAATTCCACGCCGGTGAAATGCAGCCACAGTCAAAGATAAAATACGGAGGAAAACACTGTACTGAATTTTAAGTAAAAGTTAACTGGAGAAATAAAAATGGAAAACAACTAGCTAAACGGGTTTTTGGTATTGATAAGGACTTTTTTTTCCCCAAAAAAGCAAATTAAAAGATTAGATGTTGATGGTCTTAGAAGGCAATAGAAAATTTAGTTCTACTATTTCAAAGGAATTCCTCTGTTAATGAGATGCTTGAGATCTTGAAACACCTGAAGTTTCTTTACACATCCAGTTAATCTCAAAACAGGTTAATGATAGACATACATAATTTTATTTTTCAAACAATTAAACTATGGCATAATTTCCATCTGAGATGTACATCTCTATCCAGAGAGGAAACAGGAAAACAGTATGGCAGATAATCTTAAATGATAAAACAAAAAGCTGAAAGCCAAGGTCTAGAAGTAAAACAACATCTGTTTTGCACGTTTACATACATCTAATGCAACTGTATGTACATCCAAGGTGGATAGCTATTTACAGGCACATGCAGTCTAAACTTGAAACTTGAGGCTGTGCTTTACCAGAGGGTGTCAAAGTTTCGTAGGCACATACATGACTATACATATATTAATTACTGCCTGGAATGAACATGCAAAGGAAGACTGTTATTTCACCCAGCATTGTACATTAAAGCTCTGAATATATTAAAATTAGTTCTCCTAATTTAATGATCCCAGTGTTGAAAAGATATAGTTTCCATTAAACCAGCTTTCTCGTGGCAGAGCTTCAGTGTTAGCAAATGAGAAAGGTCAGAGATGAGCCAGATTGGTTTCATGTCTGAGTGCAGCCCAACTTTTCCGGGAAACCAGGTGACCTACATAAACCTTGTGTCTAATAGTAAACGTATTTCAACTAGGGCAATAATTATAGGAGGCCAATTAGCCAGTTACAGGAGCCTGTGCAGCAGGCCACTGAAAGAAACCATTTCTTTTCTTTTGTTTTAACTGGAACAGCAGTAGGAAAACAGGTTTCTCCTGTCCTGAGAACACTGAGCTGACTGAAAAAGAGAAAATTCAGGTAATAAGGAGAATAAAACAAATGCCCGCTGACATTCTATATTTTAATTATTCCCACTGCAACCTAGACACCTAGATAGTGGTGTTGGCCCTCCCAACACTTCTGTTCACCCAGTGAGAAGGAAGGGTGTGGGAGACGAGTGATCTCCTGCCAGCCCAGAAACCTGTTCCCTGCAGTGTGTGCACGGGCAGCGTGAGAGCAGGAGGCAAGCACACAGTGACAGAAATGCTCCACCAGCCTGCAGCAATCTATGGCTCATGGACACCCCAAGCTAGCAGTTATATTGTTATGTTTAAACTAGAGGTATTTAACTTACAGGTGGTCCTGCAGAAGCAGAGCTGAAGCATAATTTATATTGCTTTTCTTTCTAAATCTCTGAAAAATAATTACCCATAATTGGTGCTTAATGCTAACTGAGTTCACTGCAAGCTGTCTAATGAAGTTCAAGGCTAGCAAACATTTCCTGTGCTCTTTGAGAGGATTATTACCTTCATATTATGCAAAGCTGCTCTGGTTTGAACCCACAAGACTAGTAGGAGGCACTCTTAATCTCCTTGCTTTGGTTATGAAAAAGTAAAATAAAGGTAATATTGCTTGCAACTTACTTGCACACCTGAAATTGCAGGGTAAGACAGTTTTTACCCCACTTGCAAGGCCTGGAACAATAGATCAGCAGTCTTGTTATGTATAACTTCTAAATCAGGCAGCAAAAACCACAAAACAGTAGGAATAAAGAGCTTTTACAGGACACTCCAATTGCCACAAAATACCAAATTGTTTTTCTTCAGAAAGGAAAAAACATGGTGCTAATTGTAGATAAATCACTGGGCACCAATCTCGGCTTATATTACTCACGGGAGCAGCAACCACAAAAATGGCAGATCTCCTAGTAGGTAAACTTTTAAATCTGAATAGTGTGGCCAGCATTTCTACACACTGTAAATAAGTGTGTACTGGCATGTCGCATTCACTGTCCATACACTAAAAATAGGTGTTTAAAGGTTAGACAGGACTTGAAAGTAAGTATAATTAAAGTCTGATATCTGGAAAACAGGCCTTATCTTGAGAGACTTAACTCACTTAGCCTATTTGTTTGTCCAGAAGAAGCAGTAATAGTGAGTTTATTATTGTGTATGTGCATCTAAAGGGCAGAAGTTATAAGGTTTAAGGAGCAGGGAGTCACAGTTGTGACCTGCGTGAGAGGACAGATGAAGACCATTGCAGCTGGCTCTGAAACCTATTTAAGCAACAGTGGAAAAAATAAAAAATTTTAAAACTGCGTGCCAAAGTATATCCAATCAGAGCAGCATGTGGTGCCCTGCTCAGACATATTGCAGAGAAGCACTGGCAGCCGGTGGCAGCTGGCAACACGCTCTTTGGGTGGCTCTCATGCCAGAAGGGGGTAGGTACGTCCCTGAAGGGCCTGCAGCCTGTGGATGACCTGCACTGGAGCAGGGACAACAGGGAACAGAACCACAGACGCAGTTACACGTGGAGTGGCAGAAAACCATGAAGCATCAGCCAGCAGAAAGAAACGATTGGGCGCAGAACAAGGGAAAGCAGCCAGGCAGAGCATCTCAGCCTCCTATACAACTCCCACCTAGTCAGGCGAACTCTGATGGACTGAGCACAACTTGCAGAAAACATACAAAAAGTTGAGGCTGTGGAGAGGGAAGGATAGATGTTTATCTAAGAGCTTGTATAATTGCTTGTAGGTTTTTTTTCTCTCTCAACATTCAAATCAATGATCAGAAGTTTATGTTTACTGGCAATGAGTCAAATACATTTCCCTAACTCAAGATCATTTTGCTTGTGACAACGTATTGAAAACGAAAAGAGATACCTGATTATAGATGGCTCTATAACAGATGAAGGCATAATGAAATCCAATGGCTGGAAGATGTATGTTAGTCAAATTCAGGTTGGAAAAGGTAGAGCAGCACAGACTGTAATTAATCAGGACAATAAGCAGAACCACGCTGGTCTGCTGCTGTGCAAAATCTTGAAAGCAAGATCAGATAGAAGGAAATCACAGGTATGATTTGAAGAGCTCCATGTCTCTAGCCTTTGTAATACAGGACACATCTACCTGGGTCAGGATAGTGATCCCTTGCAGGCTTTTAAATCCTAAAGTATCAGTCACTATACCTGAGAGTAGAAACAGTGCACAATAGCAATAAGCAATAGGTAGGCAGTATACAAAACAGTGTTGTAACAGCAAAAGCTTAAGAAATAGCTGTTTCCCATTCTCCTGCTTTTCATATATCAGATATTGTGGTGGGAGTCTGTTATAGACCACCCAACCAGGACGAGGAAACAGATGAAGTATTCTACAAGCGGTTGGCTGAAGTCTCGCAATCGCTAGCCGTTGTTCTCGTGGGAGACTTCAACTTACCAGATATCTGCTGGAAATACAACACAGCAGAGACGAAGCAGTCTAGGAAGTTCCTGGAGTGTGTGGGAGATGATAACTTCCTGACGCAGCTGGTAGGCGAGCCAACCAGGGAAGGTGCCCTGCTGGACCTACTGTTCACGAACAGAGAGGGCCTGGTGGGCGATGTGGTGGTCGGAGGCTGCCTTGGGCTCAGCGACCATGAAATGATAGAGTTTTCAATTCTAGGAGAGGTAAGGAAGGGGGTCAGCAAGACCGCTACCCTGAACTTTAGAAGGGCGGACTTTGGGCTGTTCGTGAGTCTGGTTAACAGAGTCCCTTGGGAAGCAGTCCTGAAGGGCAAAGGAGTCCAGGAAGGCTGGACATTACTCAAGGAGGAAATCTTAAAGGCGTAGGAGCAGGCCATCCCCATGTGCCAAAAGACGAGCCAGCAGGGGAGAAGACCGGCCTGGCTGGATGGAGATCTTTGGCTAGAACTCAGAAAAAAAAGGAGAGCCTACTGCCTTTGGAAGAAGGGGCAGGCGACTCAGGGGGACTACAAGGATGTTGTGAGGATATGCAGGGAGAAGATCAGAAAGGTGAAGGCGCAGCTGGAACTTAAACTGGCCACCACTGTTAAAGACAACAAAAAAAGTTTTTATAAATATGTTAATGACAAAAGGAGGGCCAGGGAGAACCTCCTTCCTTTGTTGGATGCAGAAGGTAACCTTGCCACGAAGGATGAGGAGAAGGCAGAGGTACTTAATGCCTTCTTTGCCTCAGTCTTTAATAGTAAAGCTAGTCATCCTCGGGTTTTTCAGGCCCCTGAGGTGGGAGATGGAGATAGGACGCAGAGTGAAGTCCCAGTTGTCGAAGAGGTGGCAGTCACTGACCTGCTCCTCCACCTGGATGCGCACAAGTCCATGGGCCCAGATGGGATCCACCCAAGGGTACTGAGGGAGCTGGCAGAGGAGCTGGCCAGGCCACTCTCCATCATTTATCAGCAGTCCTGGTCAACCGGGGAGGTCCCGGAAGACTGGAAGCTAGCAAACGTGACGCCCCTCTACAAGAAGGGTCAGAAGGAGGATCCCGGGAACTACAGGCCTGTCAGCCTGACCTCGGTGTCAGGGAAGGTCATGGAGCAGGTCATCTTGAGTGCCATTATGCAGCAAGTGCGGGACAACCGAGGGATCAGGCCCAACCAGCATGGGTTTATGAAAGGGAGGTCCTGTTTCACTAACCTGGTCTCCTTCCATGACAAGGTGACCCGCTTAGTGGATGAGGGAAAGGCTGTGGATGTTGTCTACTTGGACTTTAGTAAGGCCTTTGACACAGTCTCCCACAACATTCTCCTGGAGAAGCTGGCTGCACACGGCTTGGATGGGTGCACTCTACACTGGGTTAAAAACTGGCTGGACGGCCGAGCCCAGAAAGTGGTGGTGAATGGAGCCAAATCCAGTTGGCGGCCAGTCACGAGTGGTGTTCCCCAGGGCTCAGTACTGGGGCCAGTCCTATTCAATATCTTCACTGATGATCTGGACGAGGGGATTGAGTGCACCTTCAGTAAATTTGCAGATGACACCAAGTTGGGTGGAAGTGTCGATCTGCTGGAGGGCAGGAAGGCCCTACAGAGGGACCTGGACAGGCTGGATCGATGGGCCGGGGCCAACTGTATGAGATTCAACAAGGCTAATTGCTGGGTCCTGCACTTGGGTCACAACAACCCCATGCAATGCTACAGGCTGGGGGAGGAGTGGCTGGAGAGCTGCCTGGCGGAAAAGGGCCTGGGAGTGTTGGTGGACAGCTGCCTGAACATGAGCCAGCAGTGTGCTCAGGTGGCCAAGAGGGCCAGTGGCATCCTGGCCTGTATCAAGAATAGTGTGGCCAGCAGGACCAGGGAGGTGATAGTGCCCCTGTACTCGGCACTGGTGAGGCCGCACCTCGAGTATTGTGTTCAGTTTTGGGCCCCTCACCACAAGAAGGACATCGAGGTGCTGGAGCGTGTCCAGAGGAGGGCAATGAAGCTGGTGAAGGGTCTAGAGCACAAGTCTTATGAGGAGCAGCTGAGGGAACTGGGGTTGTTTAGCCTGGAGAAGAGGAGGCTGAGGGGAGACCTTATCGCTCTCTACAACTACCTGAAAGGAGGTTGTAGCGCTGTGGGGGTTGGTCTCTTCTCCCTAGTAACAAGCGATAGGATGAGAGGAAACGGCCTCAAGCTGCGCGAGGGGAGGTTTAGGTTAGATATTAGGAAAAACTTCTTCACCGAAGGGGTGGTCAAACATTGGAACAGGCTGCCCAGGGAAGTGGTTGAGTCTCCATCCCTGGAGGTATTTAAAGAACAGCTAGATACAGTGCTTGAAGACATGGTATAGATGAACTTGGCAGTGATAGGTTGACAGTTGGGCTCGATGATCTTAAGGGTCTTTTCCAATCTTGACAATTCTATGATTCTATGATTCTATATGATTCATACCTGTGCTGATACAGGCATTTGTGGAGCCAGACCACAAACTAGAGAATTTAAGCAATCTGTGTAAAAAATAAAACTCTAAAAAACAAATATCAAATTCAGCATTTAGATAAGCATTCCCCAAATAGTTCTTCCAAACTTTTATGTATCTGAACTCAAATCAAAGATTTGTCAAAGAGAACCTCACAATCTGTGATCATTTTTTATGACCATGTTGTAACAAGCCCTGCTTGTATTAACCTTTGAATAAAGTCTTTGCAAGTGTCAAAGCAGCTTAGGAACCAAAACATCATTTTCAAAAGTGAGTTTCAGCAAGGTGCAGCACCTTCTGTAGCACAGAGATGAGCACATGTAAGACATTTAAGCACTTTCAAGTATTTTCATAGGAAGTGTCTTTCAAAAGCAAGAAAGAGGCCTTGAACACACCAGATTCTTAAAAACTAGTACCTTTAATTTTTTCAAGGGAATTATTATGAAGTTTTCCAGTCACATAGGACCAAACTTTGCTTGTTCCCTGTAGTAATCCTGGCTTGAAACCCCAGCTAATTTTCAATTTGTGTTCTGAATGTTGCTTAGAAACTTATAGAAGAACATTAAGATTTTAACAAACTGGCTCTGGTTAGCGTATGGTTTCACTTGAGAAACATGACTATGATTTAAGTCAACTAAACACAGATGCTAGAGTTAGATGAAATCACAGCAAATCTATGTTTGCAATTACATTAAAATTACAGGCCAAGGAGCACAAAAAATGCTTGACTTAAATGGGTGCCTATACATAGGACTATGCTTCAAAAATACCCCAGCTATCTAGGATTATTGCTGATCAGTTCCACACAGAAGAAGTTTTGACACAACTCAGTATGCTAGAAATTATACTTGTAACATCTGTTAATTTCCTACATTAAGTAAGTACATAACTAGCATAAGCTTCTTTGAAGTTTATTAATTCTTATGATTTTAGATTGTGAATCTCTGCCTATCTATAGAGTTTGTAGACTTGAAAAAAACAAAAATATAAAGCTATCAATTCTACCTTTTTTCAAGCATTTAAAAATTGAGCATTGCTAACGCTATGCAGCCCTGGACACTTCAAGGCACCAGCTGTTCCACAAAAGTTGTACTGTTATGGCATCATTATAGGCATCATATGTTCTCCAGGAGGAGCTTTGTAACCGCATAAACTGATAAGGTGTGTTGCTGTGCCTTAAATTCCTTTCCAGATCACGTCAACAAATGCCACATATCCAAGAAAGGTTTCCTAAGAAAAAAAATCTCAAATCAATGACAGTTTGATAACACCTATCATTTCTTAAAAGTGTATGAGCTTAATAAAAAAAAGTTCTGCTAATAGAACATTAAGATCAAAGTGCAATAAGAATAAAAAAGAGGTATTAATAGGACCTATATGTAAGAAATGACTGTCATAGTTTTCAGACAGAATTTTCTTCAACTGAAGTCAAATTCTCTTTTGAAATCAGAAGGAATTTTTAGGAGAATATATGCAATAAAAATATTGCAACTAAACCATGTATTCTGTGCTACAAACAAAGGGATAGCTAAGTTTATAGGAAGAATTTCTTCATAGAAAAAAAAATCTTGAAGATAGAACGCTAAATTGCAAGGTGAATTCTTATGCTTGTGATGTGTTGGAGTCTGTCAGGGACTACAACATGAGGCAGGAACTTGCTGTCTGATATATTGCTACATTGATATTATCTGATATATTAATATTATTTTGGTGCTTCTGCTGGTTGTCCATGGGGCTGGGAAAACCTTTTTGCTTTCGATGCATTCACAGGGAGAGAAACATGATGGGTGAATTTGTTTCCTCTGATGCTTTTGAGATTGGCTATAACAAGAGATAGTGTGCAATGGGGCTCCTACTGACATTGGAATTTCTCAGTTGCCAGTTTGACATGTTTTTCCCTGTGTTCAGGGCTGTAATAATTGCCAGGTTTGGATTCAGAAGTTGTCTTTCCAATCTTAAATTTGTGGTGGATGGTAGTTGTATGGTTTGTGTCCACAGGTGTGTCACAGCACATCAAAGGTTTCTGTGGATCTGTTGGCATTTATTGCCAGACTGATTTTATGGATGTCTGTGGCTACAAGACACTGAACTCAATGGCTGAGATGGTATCTGTGGCATCAGCCTTGTGCTCTGACAGATCTACATGAAATAGCTTGATTTCAGAAGCCGTTGCCATTTACAGTTTGATGTTTTGTAAACTGAAGGCACAAACTTGCAGCCACAGTCATAAGTATGTAGCTGGATATGTATGTACATCCACCATACAGAAAACACACAATTCTATTTCTGAAGACCAAGGGAAAATATACTGGTTTACTTCCAATATTTGAAAAAAAAAAAAAAAGAATGAAGGGATCACATTATTCTAAATAACTGGATGTAATTCTCAAGCACACAAAACTAGAACAATGGAGCAAGCTGCACACAGGACATTGAGATGTTAATATTGCAACTTTTAAATTTTTTTAAATTTATTTTTAAGGAAAGTGTGTGCCCTTGATTCTGGCTTAGAGAATCAATATTAGCAAACAGCAGTGATCCCAGGTGTGACTGATGTGTACTTCATTGTTAAAAAATGGTTAGGATTTCTTAGAGCACAATTAAGGATATGTGGGCATTAGTTCATGGATACATGCTACACATTTGTTGGTTGACTTCAGCATGCCAGAGCAATTCTAGTACTCCTTCACTGATGGAGCTGGGGGAGAAACAGATAAAGTGGACCTCTTGGCAATTTTCATTTTTGAGACAAATATTAAAATTGAAATAGTACAACTATAAATTACAAATTCCAATCTCTAGTGAACAAATGGGGAGAGTATCATGTTCTGGAGGGTAAAGGAAGTCCTATAGCAATAAATCATCTACTGAATATTTTGCTTTTAAGCTAATGAAGTAGCCAAAATGTGACACTACACACATGCCCATTGCATCACAGGAAGCTAATTGTTCTAAAAATATGCCTTTTTGTAAACCCACCCAAATGGTGGTGATGCAGTATCACACTTGCAGTTTTAAAACAAAGGAAGTCACAGGCATGCAAGTCAACTGGTTATCCTGAGGTGGAGAAAGGAGTATTATGGCAGCTGAAAGTTACATGAGAAGCAGCTCCCTTAGCTGTATCTGAGCGGGGACTGTAAGGATGAAGGCTCCTGTAAAGAAGCATGAAATGGATTTTTTCCTTTATAAGCCTAATTTGGCCTGTCCTTCTCTTATAGATTGAAAGACTTTTTTATTTTGAGTTTCACCCACTTGTGAAGAAATATTAGTCAGGCTTTCTACAAGTCTGTGTTTCTAAAGACCAGATGGTATTGATCTGAACATAGGGTAGATGGCAGAATTAAGGCAGAAAGAATATCACGGGGGGGAAAAAAACAACAAATAATCCTTTATGAATTGCATAACCTCTTATTATTGCTGATATTTTTTACACTTGAAAATCCGTATTTTTCAGCCTGGTTGCAAAAACTGCATAAAATGAAACCTTCTTGTGTCATGTATTTTTCTCTTGCATACAGCAAACTAGCGATACGTGGTTTTCACAATGATTTAGTGTTATCTTAAGAAGCAGCTATTACTCGGACTGCTAAGCCTTGCCACATATCTCTGAAATTCTCTATCTAAATTTAACATGAACATAAGAAGTATGTCAGGCAGGAGAGTCAAAGAGCTATTCAGGTTATTTGTCACTGCCGAGAATGTTTTGAGGATGGCAGCCTTTTTCATATGCTTAATTAAACATATGTGAGAGTTGACACTTTTTAAAAGGAATTGTATGAACTAAGATAAACATCTTATATCATTTAAAGACCCTAAATAATGTATCAGATCTTATTAACATACCTTACTCCTCATTAAAAATAGTGCCTGGATTTGAAAGTAACTTAAAATGAACAAGATTGCTCCTAGAGTAAGACCTCTCTCAACAGAAAGAACTAGTCTATTGCAAATGGGTTTCTAATATTTCATCTTTGAAAATTCCTAGTATTTTATGAGCTGCTTGTCATTCCAGAAGAGGTTAAGATTCTTGACAGAAAATATAAACTAACATTAATAGTAGGTACATAGAGTTCTCGGTGAGCTTAGCCAGTCTAATTTTCTGAATACCATAGATTTTCCTTTGCTTTAACTGATAGGTGACTCCATAATAAGTCAAGTAATTATAGACTAAATTATTTACATTTTCTGGCGTCTACGTAACTGTTGACCACAGACAGGGAAAAAAGGAAAAACAGTGCCATTGATGCCTCTAAATGAAGAAGCTGCATAAGTAACAGCTATGCAGGCTATTCCAACACAGATAAGAACTACTAAATCCTATCAGTTAATGTGCTGGAAGCATTCCTTCCCATTCAAAAAATGTTTAATGCTGAATATTTGAACAAGTCAGAACAGCTATGTTCTGCTTTCTCCGCTGGCCTTACTTCCTCCAGCATCTTTCCTCCAGGAGGTCAGGGAAAAACAGAAAAAGCTGACAGAAGACTTCTGGCCAGCTACACAGCAGGGGGAAAAAAAAAAAAAAAAAAAAGAAAAAAAGTGTTCCTGACCATTTGGTTAGTTGTCTTAAAAAAATGACTTTTTACTTAGTGCAGGGCAGGAAGTTCCATGATGTTGTTGAGAAGAGCACAGTTAAGGCCGATGAAGAAATATTTTCAAGGCAAAGGTTCAGACATTCAAAGATACCAAAATGAGAAGGAACCACTAACGCTGTCTAGCTTAGATATTTACACATAATTTATAGAATTTCTCCTGAAAACAGATTAAAATTCACATCTAGATAATTTTGGATGAAACTCAGACTCCCAGCTCCCTGATAGTAACTTTTCCTGATAAATTCTCAGTGCTAAACCCCAGCATTTTATAATTGTCTACTCCCAGCCACTGGAACTTGTTACACTTTTGTCACTCTGATTGAGAAATTTGCCCCTTCTGTATGAGGTCTCTGGCCTAGGGTAGTTGCCTGGACAGAATAAATAAGTCACCTTTCTCCTTGAAATATTTATTGAATATCATTACGTGAGGCTAGTTATTCAGATACCAGGTCACCTTCACACCCTTGTACTTTCTTTATATTTTCAAAGTTGGTCTTAGCCTTCTCAACGAGAGCACTGCATATTATCTTCAGCTACCCTAAAGCTCTTCCAGAGTCACTGCTGTCCAGTAGGTTTCTTATGCCATGGTCATATACTGGAGTTGTTATCCTCACATGCATCAGCTGTTCTACAACATCTGAGTTGGACTGTAACTGTTTAAATAGGTAATTCAGGTCAGTTTTCAGGAAAAAAATCTTCCCTTTTTATTATTTATTGCTAGACCAATCCTTGTACCTTCTGAAAATTTTTGCAGAAAAGACATGGTATCAACATTCAGATTTGTTCATAAAAACATTGTTGGATCAAGAATTAATCTCCTAGCAGAAACAGTTCTGTTGATTGATATCTCTCTGTTAACAACTGTATTTTCAGAGCTGGCAGCAACAGATTAGAACTCCATTTAAAATTTACTTCCCTTGTCAGTTGCATTAAGCTTTGGAAAACTGGCCCCGCTGAAGATCCAAAAATACACAGTAGTGGTTGGTGATGTGTTTTCTTGTCATAAAGTAAATGCTATAGGGTCGTGATCAAGATATCTAAGCAGTTGCTAGTTTTAAGTTCACAAATTCACAAGAAGAATGAGAGCCAAATAGAGTTACCTTCTGTTAGTCGCAAGACTTTCTGGATAAATAAGTTAATTTATATTTCTTTGAGAAAATAAAATGAAATTTTGTTACTGGATGCTTGCAGAATTTGACAAAACGTCACATACACAAAAATCACCTGCCACTATATTTTTTCTTCAGGGGAATTACAGACTGATGCTTTAGAGCCTCTCTTCCCATCCCCCACCTTTTTTTTTTTTTTCTGTTTGAAAGTGGGGATGTTGGGGCAAACAGTTATCAGTACCCTACTCCAGTCTGCACTGTGATTCTGAATTGCTGATGATTAACAAGTGTTTGATGTCTAGTATCCCCATCTTATCACACAAATTATAATAAGTGATTTTAATGTTTTACTTACATACCACATTTTAGCAACTTTCAGTAATAACAGCTGTCTCACCTTTCCTTTCACACATGAATGTCTCCGAGGCCTTCTTTACTGCTTAGAGAGACAACATGAAATATTGACAATGTTCTTAAAGAACACAAATGTAGCCTTAGTTACAAGTGAAAATAACTATGCAACACAACATAAATCTTTATGATTAGGCAAAAACATTTAAATAAACCAAATGACGTTCTTATGCCAAGACAATATGTCTGTTTCTTGTTCAGTAAAAATGACTGAGATTCTGCTCTCTGCTTAAACATAATGTCTGAATTCATCTTCATGTGGAAAAGGTTTGTCCATTAAAGGAACTGCAGGAAATGGCATTTAATTTAGAAAATCTGGCCTCATTGTGTTTATTTACTTATTGTTCCTGTTTATATATAAGCATAGACAAAAGCTAACTGCATGCATGCACACATACATTTATTAAACCAAGCTAGATTTTTTCTGGCAAAAATAAATACGCATTTTTCTCAGCACTGAAAATGTTATAGAGATATATTACTGTAGGCATTTTTCTTCAGAAAGGAAATAAAAAATCTTCATGTGTCTTATATGCACTGATGGTTGTGATGAGAGCCTTGAATTTTGGAGACCTGTGTAAATGCTTTCTGGGGCCAGTATCCTTGTCTAACAAAGTAATAGACAGATTATGACTTTTCTCCAACAGAAGACCTAACCTTTAGTAAAAAGAGGCATTGACTGGTCTATTTCTGTGATGTGTTTTAATTTTTTAAAATTGGCAGAGGATGAGTAAAAAAAAAATAATTGAAATTTTCAAAGGCTTCCGTGAGTAGTCACCCCTTGCTCTCTCTCCCCAGGGAGATATATGTTGTAGTCACCTATGTGGGAGTTGTCCCTGTGGGCAGACGAGTGGTGCCAGCGCCCCACGCACACCAGACCCCCACCTGGGCTCCAGCTGCCTGCACCCTCTCTGTGTAGGTATGATGCTATCTGCCTCGGTTCCCACCCTCGCCCTGCCTGGTCCCAATCCCTGGTGATCCCTGACTTAACAAGTCTGCTGGATCTGCCTTCACTCTCATCTTTAGAGCTCAGATGCCAGTGCATCTTTATGAATTTTTCCTCACCTACATTTAGTTTGGATTCAAGAAAATAAAACATTCCCTCTTCCAGCAAAGCCTGTAGCCAACTAGGGGAGCAATGGAAGAAGAATTAAAATGGTACTGGGCTTCTACTGACAGCACCTTCTGCTGTCATAGGGAAAGATAATGTATAGACAGACCTTGTGACAGAGCCAAAGAATATCAGATGGTAGATTATGGCTATACATATTCTACTCAGTAATAAGGATGACTACAGTGTCTCAAGAGTTGTTTCTTATTAAAGACTTGAACTACAGCAGTGCGTTTCAGCTTTGTTTTTCAGCCGAATTTAACCTGCATAGCTTACTGCATAATGTCCGCGACTAGCTTTTCATAGTCACACTTCACTGATTCAGAAGGAATCTCCTGGACACAGGCTGAAAGCCACAGTTAAAAAATTTTCACAGCACTTGCAGAAGAGATCATTTGCCTATTGCTTTGTGTGTCCCACAGCTCAAACACCTCTAAGGAAGTCCACATATCAAAGGTTGAGGGTGAGTTCACTTTTCTTTTTATACTTCTCAAACACCCAGTGAAGTGACAAGTACTCATTCCCCGCAGAGTGTTTCCTCCCTCCCCTCTCCTCATGCCTCACAAATCCTTCACAACACACAATTTCCAAGAAAAGTTGTAATACAACATTATGTGACATCTTACACATTGTTGCCAATGTTATCAGAAGCAATACATAAAATGATGGATGCCACTGTGGAAAAGGTAATATTTGAATACTGAACCATCTGTTCCCACTTGAGGTGGGAGCTATATCAGGAATATAACACTAGTGCACTAAGGTCACCAAAATAGTGGTACCCTTTTCCAAAGATACTTGAAAACCTTTGCAATATAACAATGCTCTTTAACAACAAATCTGTGATACAGAATCTCAGAGGGAAACTCTAACTCACATGAACAAAACTCCCTAGGCAAAGCAAGTTGCACATTCCTTGTCATGGAAGAATTTTTACCTCACCTATAAGGTAAAATTCCAAACCTGGGACTCTCAGAATAAAAATATATTAAGACAGTTAATAAGAGTTAAACATTTATAGTTTTATTTGAACAGGATTTTTTTCCAAACGTTTTCAAACCATGCTATCTAGACCATATTAAAGACTAACATTATGAATTAGATCTCAAAATAAAGTTTTGAGATTGAAAACTCACCTTGATTTGAGTTTCAAAAATAGAGAAGTGGAGTCTAAATCCAGTAAAATTCAATGTTTCTGTGATTACAGAAAACTTACTGTTATCCAAATATTGCAGATGTTCAAAAGAAAACAAACCACATTTAAAGGTGATTATGGAAGCCCTTCTTTGGCTAAGAAATTGCTGTTAGTTCAGCTTAGGACTAATGGGAACATTTGAATCATGAAGCCCAAATAAAAGATTCATAATGGAAATGCTGACAGACACTTGGCTGTATTGGCAGACAGAGTTCCAATAATACAGGGGAAAAGGAAGTATGTTTTGCAAAAAAGACTCCTCAGAAGTCAGCAAATACAAGGGGGAGCAGAACATTACTTTACACCAAACTGTTGATTTGTCGTTGGCAGTCAGTCTATAAATATACTGTACACAGTCAGAGATAGTTAAAGAAAAGAATCATCAAGATAGTTTTATTGTTCTGTTTTAAATGGTAAGGGGAGAGGAAAAATATGACAATGTTTTTATAGAATGGATTTACAGCCTGTCCTAGATAACTGCAATAACTGAACTATTAAAATGAATACCCTCTCCCTAGATATATAAACAAGACTTATCTTACTTTTTAAATATTTATTTTCTTCTTTGCAGTGTAACTTCCTGTGCTGCTGCAATCATGCAATTGCACATCGCTCAAGAACACATTCAGCTGCTAGCTCAGAGAACAACTTTCAGGAATACTGCCACATTGATTAGACAGATTAGGGAAGCAATGTTATGAAGAGATCATAATGTTTCACCGATTCGGTCGCTGAGCTGTGGCCAAGCAGATCATACTAATCATTTACCATCTACAGCAAACGGGAGAAACAAAGCATTATAACATTTGATCAGCCTGAAAAGATAGAAAACTAGTCTCCAAACAGCAAGGCCAAACTCAGCTCCTAGTATAAATCAGCTATGGGCTTCATCTTGCTTTCATTTTGGTTAACCACAAGACTCCATGCTTACATCAGGATCATGCTTTTAATGCTGATATTGGCAGGTATGAGAATTTTACACTGTCTGTGTCCTAACTGTAAACTAATCACAATTATGCAGGCAATATTCATAAAACCTTTATGTGCTCTTCAGAGTAGAAGGCTCAGAAACTTAAGGAAGGTGATTGAGAGTAATCACCATGGATTTACAATGGGAAAATCATGCCTGACCAACCCAATAGCCTTCTACAAATGAAATGGCTAGTTTAGTGGATGAGAGTAGCAGTGGATATTGTTTATCTCAACTTCAGGAAGTCCTTTGACACTGTCTCCCGTCACATTCTCATTGACAAAATGATGAAGTATGGGCTAAATAAGCAGACGGTGAGGTGTATAGCAAACTGGCTGAACTGCTGGGCTCAAAGTTTTGTGATCAGTGGCATGAAGTCCAGCTGTAGACCAGTTCCTAGTGGTGTACCCTCAGGCCTGGTACTAGGCCAGTACTGTTTAACCTTGTCACTAATCACCCAGCTGGCAGAACAGAGCGCACCCTCAACAAGTTTGCGGAAGGTATAAAACTGGAGGAACCAACTGATTCAGATGGTTGTGCTGCTGTTCAGAGGGACCTCAAAAAGCCAGGGAAAGGGACCCACAGAAATGTCATGAATTTCAACAAAGGGAATTGCAAAGTCATGCACCTTTGGGGGAATAACTCCAGGCACCAGTACACATTGGGTGTGGTATTAGTGAATAATAACAAAAATGCAAATTATCATTTATTGATGTATATCTTTTCTAGCGATACACTGTTTTTCAGGGTACATAATTCAATACCTGTTTTACCTCAAGATGTAATGAACAGCTACAGAAACTAAAAAAAAATTATGTCATTGCTTTGCTAATGTCCTGGGAACCACTCCTTCCACCCACATTATATCAAGATACCATATGGAAAGAATAAGCATTTTGTAACACAAGGCAGTTTCATTTTGAGACTCCTCAAGCAATGTATGTGATTACTACAAAAACACTTTTCTGAAATACCCTGAATCACCACCCCAATGGAATACATCCATTTATCTAATTCCATATTATACTAACATTTGAGAAGCAGAGTTATCAACAGTTAAATAATAAGTCCTTAAGCAATTCAAAATGTTGTCTAAAGACAGACCTTCACAGGTGCCCCCAAAAAATAATACTTGAAGCCTTATTTTCTTCACTGATTTTTGGTTATGAGCTTTCTTGCTGTTGAACTAGAAGTGTAACTTTTAATATATCCTGCATCATCTATTCCAGCTTGGCACAGCCACTCTGTTTATATATTAGCAAGTATATAACCAAATCTCTGGTACTGTTTATAGACTTTGAAGATATATCATTGATTTCTATACTGCATAGTTCTCTTTGGTGGCTGTTTTACAGATTCAATATTGGCATGTGCTTTCTGACCTGATTTGGAGTTCCCAGCATATGCTACCAACATCCATCCTTGTTATCGTGATCCTTTCTTTGTTAGGCTGTTTGGCAGTTATTTATGCACTTGGATTTGGATTTGTAGATGCTGTTGCATCGAGACACTCTGACTGAGGATAGTCTAGTCACACAGATTTTCCTGTCATACAATCCTCTTGCTTTTACAGTAACATTTTCACATTCTTTATTATGTTTTAAATTTCTTCTTGGGCTGGAGTTATATTTCAGATTTAATTTCATACTCATTTTATGATCACTGAAAGAGGAGTTTGCTGTTTATCTCAGAAATGTTTCAGAGATATTATATTTTCTTTTTATTTACTTTAGTGAACAAGTACAAAGTTACTAGTTTTCTAAAAGTAGTTGAAAGTCTGTGCTTTTGTTTGCATAGTCTTTACCTTCTTTCATTTTACTTAGATGCTCTAATGCACTGCAGGTTTCATGTAAAATTACAGATAATGTGGTGTAAATTTGCTCCGTATCGAGGAACATATTGAGTTTACCGTGAATGCCAGATTACTGGAATATCTTTATGTACTCTTCTCTCAGACTCTTTCAAGAGCAAGCCTGTAATTAAACTTTAAGTGTATTTAAATTCTGTATTCATTAAATTATACTTATAAAATATAATAGTAGCATTAATTTTGGAGAGTTCTAAATGCAAATTTTTTTTCATGCTCATTTCTCTTTTAAAATAGTAATAGATTACTTTAATAAGACTATTCATGTGTATAAAATCAAGCATGTGTTTAAGTGTTTGCATGATTGGATTCTTTGTATACAAAAGAGCAAGTGAAATTACATTTGTGTAGCTGGCCTTCCCGATTTTCAGGACTGGGAGAAATGCAACAAATGGAAATTCATTTCTCGTCCAGGGTCTAATAAAAGTTAGCACCAGTCCTTAACAGGCTAAACTTAGCAAACCTGGGAAGCAGTAATTGAACACTGGAGGTCTTTTCTGCATTCTTTGGAAAAGAGTGCTAAATCAATCATAGAATATTTAAAATATCAGACAAATTAGAACAATACAGACAGTGAGAAGAAGTGAAAAAATTAGGAGGCTGTGCAGGAAATTGTTAGTGGCTTGGGTCTGGATATTGTGGGTAATTATTATTAGGTATTAGTCACACTGATCCTGAAAAGTAAAATCAGCTCTCAATCATAAAGGCAGTATACACTGCTTTTGAAGACAGACTATAGAGTCTGACAGAAAACTCTCTGCTTCTCAGCTGTCCCAATTGTACATTCCAGTTAAAAATAATGAGACTGTTGCTGAATATTTTATAAATATTTACATGCAAAAAATGATAACAAGAAATGAGAATAGAAAGAATAGAGTGCCGCACTTAGTTCTGTAGATTATAAATTAGTTATATATATTTTGTTGTAGTTTTGTTTGAATTATACAGTGCACTTCTGGTTTTGTTCCCAAATTCTGTTTGTTTCAGAAAATAGTCAAAATCAGTGACAAATGATTGCTCAGCCTTTTGCTGTGGTGATTACTTCTTGTATGACTGGAATACTCTTAGGGACAGGTCTAGCTTTTCAAGTGTGCAACAGTGAGAAATGAACTGCCCTTAGCCTTCAGTTAGTTTCCAGTGATTCACAGAATTGGTGCTTGAGTATCATACAATTTGGCAAAAAGGTTCTGAAATCTGGAGAGATCCTACCACTCTGCAGCTGTGCTACAGACAATGCAACTCAGAAAGCTATTTAATGTAAAATGTTCCTGAACTGAATGAGCCCCCTTATTGTCTATTAGGTAAAGCACTACATAAAGATCATTTGGATGGATTCTGTGTCTCTTCAGAGTCCTTGGGGAACACAGCTGTTTCACAGCTGGTAAGTTCTTCTCAGAGTTGAGCTGTCTACTTCATATCTCACCTACTTGCAACTCCTGACCTCTTTAATTCTTTGTGCTTTTTTTCAAGAGACTACCAACAAACCTGCCAACTGGACAATAATCACGGTGGAGATAGTAAGTAGACCTGTGATCCCCTTTCAAGAGATGTCACTGATTTTGGCTGAAATGGTGTTATTAGAAGTAGAATAAATTACAATTACAATTGTTCACAATGAAAATTTGCAGTTGGTGGCAAAAAAGTAAATGACTAGTGGTGGAAAATATAAATGAATAGAGCCTATGGATAGGGTCACATATTAAAGAATAGAAATACATTTTCTACCTACAGAGGATGAATATTTCTCTGCAATATGTCTGGTTGGTGAATAGGTTTTAAGCATCTGGGAACACAGACATGTAAAATCTGGAACACATTTTGCAACAACAGCAAATCCAGGAGTGCAATCAAAGTAGGGCTCACCAAAAATAACTTACAATTGGCTACAACTGACTGCATGCCCTCTTTCACTTTGAAATCATCATTTCTGCTTTAACTCACATGCTTAAATTCATAGCTTTTGCTGCTTGATAAACACTTTGAGAATACGCTCACATACCATAATCTCTTTAAACCTCTCAAGTTCCTTCCTAGTCCTTTAAAGACCTCATGGAAAGAGTTGTTTAGCAAAGCCAAAACTAGGATGTGGTCTTTGTTGTTTACAGATTCCTAGAACTGATATCTGGCAACAGCTATGGAAATATGTGCAGGCTTGAAACATGTCCTCACTTAGAATCTGCTTACGTTATTTTGCTGCTCATGGAAACAGTCAGTGGTTTTGTGTCTGCTGACTGTATTTTCCCTCCTGCCAGTGCTCATCTCTTTCCAGTTTAAGAGCTTTTCTTAAGAGGGGGATCAGACTTTACAGAAGGTGCGTCCTGTGTGCCTCCTCTTCTAACAAGACGTTCTCATTCTCACTGCTGATACTGTGGGAGTACTGTTGGAGCCTGTGAAAAATATCCTGCATTTGCAGTTGCTCTACATACTTCACAGCACACTTTTGGTAGCAGAAATAGTGTTCAGAGGTACATTTACACTGACTGATTTTAGGCACTGACTTTAGGATGCTAATCTCTATAGACTCCTTACATATCCAGCAGCAGGAGAGAGGGATAGGGCACCTGATGTGAACTCATGGTTTGAGACACCTTCAAAATAACTTATTTCTCTCTCTTCATGAGCGATATGGAAAGCCAGTACAAATCAATCCATTCTGACACAGGACCTGGAATTCAAACCCCAGCCAAGGATGTGAAAGCTGCCCTCAGTGGTACACTAGTCTAGATACAGAACAGAACAGTGCGATATAGTCAGTGCTGGACTGGGACACATATTTCTAGCATTTTTAACACAACGTTAAGTAAATGCAACATTTATTTGTAAAAAGAAATTAGATAGTGGATAAGCCATCAAACTACATGGATTTTGTCATATACATATAAATACTTTTATTAGAAAGGACCTTAAAACATTTTCTTGAATAGTAGTAAGTAAAGTCAGCTACAAGCTTTGGCAAGTATGTCAGTGGACAGATCAAATACAGATAGTGGGAAGGACTGGTGTTATCTGGAGTAGCTATAGCTGTATGGGAGGTAGAGAGATAGCCTACATTCCACATAGTAAAATGCAGAGACAGCATGAAGTGCAGAAATACAGCTACATCTGGAGAAGATTTAGTGACTTTTGTCTCTCCCAGAAAGGGAGGGAAGACAAATGTTTGGAAAATGCTCAGGGGGAGAGAGGAGTAAATAAAACTCCTTTGGCATCTCCAAACCCATTCACTAACAAAAAGACAGAGGCATAATCTTTACACTTTCAGATTCCTACTGGCTCCTTTTAGCCCTGGAAGCTATGCTGCTGCTGTTCCAAATTCAGCTGTGTCACTGCAAGTAACAAAGAACAAATTCCTGTGTCTGAATCCGTGTCCCGGTTCTGTAACAGAGTAAGACCTGGAAACACAGGCAAAGGAAAACTGGGGGATTTCTGAGCATACACCCAAAAGGTGATGTGAGGATGACTGGGAACGCAGGACTCCTGATCACAATGGTGTCTAGGTTCAGCCTGTAAGAGCCTAATTGCACATTTAACAGGAAAGCTGCTATGCTGGGGCCTTAACTGTAACAGCCATGTGTCACCCGTAATTCAGTCAGACACAGAACTTTTAGTCCACCTTGGCTTCTCTTCCCTAATGCAGCTCTGTTGACAACAGTTTGTTGCATTTTCATCTTCTGACAACTAAACAAGCATTTTAAACTTTGTTATTATTTGGATCTATCCTGTCCCCTCATTCCTTTTAATCTTTGAAAAAAGCATCACACTAAAATTTGGATGTTTTACTTTTGCTCAACTTTGTCTCCACTTTGTCTGCGTATGTATATATATAAAACCACACACACATTTGGTAATGACACACATGCTTCCCTCACAAAGTTTTAAAAAATGGACCTAGTTATTATGCAAGAAGAATACGTGCATGTAAATTCTCATTCATAGCACAAATGCTACCTGGGAATGAAGGTGTTTAAAGAAATGTTAGGGTCATTATCAGTTTTTATGTATCTCAGGGAAACATTAAGAAATATGCCAGAACACAGGGGAGGGGACATTTGAAAGAAGAAAGTGCAAGCATTTCTGTGTATATTCTTCCTTTTTGCAGTTTTCTAGTTTTGTTTGTCAACTTCTTGAAACCATGGAGAAGATCTGGGTAAGCAGCCAAACTTCTTGATGCTTATTCTAACTAAAACAAAGCTCCAAACCTTTTGAGATTTAACCAACACTAATTATTTCGTATCTTGTTTTGTAATCTCTTAGTCTCTTATATAAACACACTGCATTCACCATCTTCCAGCCTTCCTTAAGTTGCCTCAGCTTTAGTCTGAAATTTTCTTTTATGAAGGCTTATTTGGTCTGTTGACTGACTTTTGATTACTTCCATATTGTTCTGAATTGGCTTAATGTCCCCAAAGACTTTTCTCACTTTGTGCATCACTTTATCTTTGTTTCTTTTGTCTCTTGCTACTTGTATATAAAAACTGATGACATTTTCAATAGCATTTAAATCCCATAGATACAATGAAGTCCTCAAAACTGATTGTTTCCATTTTCTGATACTCAGCTTAGCATTATAATTGCATATTCTCTTTAGGGAATCTGTTTTGAATAAGCTCCTTACGATGAAAGTTAGGTAAAGTATTCTGCATAGAGTAGCAAAACCACAACACTAAGAGAACAATCTGTGAGGAAAAAAACATTTTCTTCTCTCCTGACCTGGACAGAATTGCTGTTTTCTTAAGCAACACACTTCACAACAAAAAAAAGATGACTCAAAGAATTGATTTGGTTTTTTTTTTCCACTGGACCTGACTTTTTCCCATGAGATGGGTGGTAGTGGGTGGGATTTTAATAGGAAGACTTTTGGAAGATTTTTTTTTTCTTTATGCGTGCTGGTGTTCTTTGGTGAAGTCCACCTTCACACCATTCCTGCTAGCAAAGGCAGAAATACTACTCCTTTTCTGTAGTTTCCTGTTCCAAGGTTATCCCTTTGCTCCTCTCTATGTATGTTTTCTTTGCACTTCATAAGTTCTGGTATCGTTCATTTTTCAAGAGACAGGTTATTTCTAAGGCTACATTAGTGTTACAAAAATATTTGCTTTATGCTCCTCTGATTTATGGGGAGAAAAGAGAGCTGAACATCCAGGAATACATGATGATAATTCTGAACAGTAAAAGAAGAGAATGAAACTGCATATGGAAACAACAATAAATGAGGGAGTGATGAGGTATGCTCATGTCACACAGAAGTTTCAGGTTTTTATTGTGTTCAAATACGTATACTCTATCAATGACAGCAGGCTACACAGGGAGAGTCCATATTGTTCACAAAACTATTCCATATAAGAAAAATGCTAGAAATAGGAAGTAAAAATTCAATGTCCTTTCCCTCCTTTCCAAACAGAAAAGCTGAGAACTGGGTTAATTTTAAACAATAGTTCCCATATTTTATATTTACCCTTCTGAGTAGGTAATTCATCAAATATTTATTATTTAAAAAAACCCAATTCAATTAACTGAATCATCATTTGCCAGATTTCAAGTACATTCTTTAAGAGGTTGATCTGAGTGACATATATATCTGTCCTTGATATCTAAGTCTCCTAGCTTTCAAAATATCATGCTTCCACTATTTTAGTAAAGCCCTGTTTCAGCAGCACCCAGATGTATGTCCCCTACCTTGAGTACTAGACTCAAGCTCTGGAAAGAACAGGATTTTCTTTTCTTTATATATGATTGTCTTCAGTTCCCTGGCCTCCTGCAGGATTCAGCCCTTATCCTTTAAGTGTATCAGTCAATCAATAGCTATTTGGGAGACTACAGCATTTGCCTCTGTCTTTGAACTGTAATCCTCTGAGCACATTGAAAAACTCTTGCGTTCTCCAGGACATTCAACTGCAGGATTTCTGGCAGCCTCCTCTCTAGCAGCAATAAAGATTCTTCCTCTTCTTACTTTCTAAGTAATGCAACTCTCAGGTTTGGGCCCAGCTCCATTTGCAATAGGATTATTAAGTGCTGTGCATAGCTAAGTAATAGAGTTGCTCATTTTTTCCCCTACTTTGAGAGGCTGGAAACAGTTTCTTCCCACGCCATACAACAAACAAGCCCATGACCGCACTGCCAATATGGCTGTGCAGACATTCTTGGGTTTCAGCTTTTTAGGCCAGGTCATTAGCTACCTTTTGTCAAAAATCTTCAGGTAGTACTACCTGGCAGAAATATTGTCATCCACTTTAGTAAAACAATGGTATGAACTAGTATTTTTATACCAAGGTGACCAATGGCAAAGCTGAATTTGCAGGCTCTGTTTTATATAAAGTTAAGACTATTCTGTTGCAATACGAGTAGTTTAAGAAAGCGTATTAAGATGAGATATCTGTAATGCCGATTACTTCTAATCAGGTTTGATCTGCGAGTTCCTCATTAGTAAGATGAGAATGGTCTTCTATTAGGAGCAGTTCAGGTTTATACTTTGTATGCATTCTCTGTGCAACGTTTTTGTCAAGGTACTCAAAATAAATACTAAACAAAGACTTAAATAAATCTGTGAAATACATGTAATACCTATAAAAATGATATGTTGGCTCTACCTAGTTAAATGTTTTTGTCGTCTTCTGGAATATGGAGTCTGTAAGGAAATCCTTATCATTTGATTGGCTTTCTGGAAGACTCCCTTCCAAACCAGGGAAACCAGTCCTAGTTCTCAGGAGACCAATGGAAATGTTTACATCTTTTACCAGGTTCCTTTCTCTGTTCAGCATCAGTGAAATTCCAAAACCAGCTACAACGTTCCCAGGCACGATCACCAGCTCCCGGATACACTAGGCACTTCAGTACGTAGTGCCTGTGAAGAGTATGACTCAAACATACCCAGTTTTGTACGTTGCTCGCTAAAATCACCAAATTCAACAAAAACTGTGAGTGAATCTGAGATCAGGTGGGATTTACTGCATTTGAAATTTTGTTATTGCAGATGTGGACAGCTCTAATACAAAGGCTGACATTAGTCTTCATTTCATATTATGGTAGTGTGCAAAATGGAAAAAAGAAACTTATACATTTTAAAGAAAGGGGCTATTTTTGCACTCTAACAGAGGTTAGGGAATGCTGGAAAAAGTAACATTTTCTTTGAGTTATCAAATATTTACCTAGTCTTGCAATATAAATTGTGGAATAAAGAATATTTTTCCGGACTGGTTTCCATGACATCTCTACTCATTATTTTCTTGAGATTTATTAGTGTATCCTGTAAAGCTCTAGAGAGAAAGTATGCTAATTTACATCTGTAAGAGAATTAACATGATGTTAAAGGGATCAATTAGTTAATTGTTAAAACACTGAGCTGAAAAGACTTAGGTATGGAAGACCCTCACAGGATTTTCATGGCACCAAAAAGTCATGTATTCCAAGCACAAAATTACTATAGCTTATTTAGAGACACTGTGCCTTTATATTTTCAACATATTGCCTTATAAATATAAACTTAGGACTTGAACTATGTGAACTCTTTTCACTGAAATGCAAAACCATGCAAGGCACAGTAGGGTTTAGGATTTCAGTGCAAACTGAAACATTAGGCCATTCACAAATTTTCAAGGCTAGGCCAACACTACCTTTTCCCACACTTAAAATAAAGTTTTAAAATAAACTTTTACCTGCTCAAGTCGTAGTTCCCTAAGTGGAAGCAACATGGACATGGTAGAGATTACACCACTGCTGTTTAACCCTGCTCAGGGCTTCCTGTGTGAGCAGGACACTAAAAGGCCAGCATGAGACTGACCTGTGCTGTCACTCTTACTGCTAAGACTGATGGCTGAACAGAGCGCCACTGTGAGAGATACTATGGAGAAGCATTGCCCAAACCAACACGATGATAGCTTGGGTTGTCCGGTGAGAGTAATTTCTCATCAAAATGTGGAAGAGGCTCCTTCTCTCATCTTCTTTGGAAGAAAACTCCCAACTCACTGCAGTTGCCCAAAGGACACATGGTGCTTTTCCCCCTTTTCACATCAGTTTGATATTTACTGAGCAGAAAAGGAGGGGAAGAGTTTACCACCCACACTATCATCATGGGATAAAATCTTCTCACCACCATAAAACCTTCTACCCCACTGCTCCTCTTCCCTCTTGTAGAGTTGAGTATTTGCCATACAGCACTGTACGAAACTCAACTCAATTTTGGGAGAATATATAATAAGGATGTGTGTTTCATTAAAAGAAAAGAATTTCATGACAAATTTTCAGATTTTCAGTAGCTGGGTGATCCCAATATTTTATGAAAGGAGGCTAGGTGGGGAGTTGAAGATTAAAGCTCCTATGAATTTTATCATCACTTTTACGCAGCAACATTTTTACCCTACAAGTACCAGCTTGGAAATTATAGTGCCATAACAACTTTTTCAGACCTATTACCATCTAATAGTTAAACATGGATATAAATAATGAATCGTTGGGAAATTTTTTAACAGTGTCTTCTTTTTCCTCTAAAACGTACAGCATTCTGAAAGTTAGACCCCTTCCCTCCTCCCTTCCCCAGTCCTTCAGCAGGAATACTCCTAATATTAAAGCTGGCTGACAAAGATCCTTTCAAATACACTCTGATGAAGCTACATGAATGCACAAAGATGGTGCATATCTAAAAGCAGAACTGACTCCTGTAACAAGCCTGCCTGTTAAAATTTGTGAGCTATTTTCATGGAGACAAAATTACCACAAGCACACAGTAGCTAATTTCCTAAATGCAGTAATGTGGTTATTTGCAATAATGGCCACAGGCACTGCATCAGTCCACATTAAAGACTAAGAGGTTAATCATTTTGAGTTTAAAAGAAGAAAAACCTGACTGCCTTGCTTTTGAGTTACAGGACTGTAAAATGCATTTGAAATCACTAATTTCATTTTTTGTGGCTTTATAGCTTTTAAACAGACACATTTGTATTTATGTGTTTATTTATTAAATCTTTTCCTGCCTGAGACCACATATGCTCAGTATGTGTAATTTTATAGGTCAGTTATGAACTTCTATAAAGAGGTGTGAAATGAAAATATTGACAGCTGAGTTTGCTGGCACAATTGTGACATTCTTCAAAGCAAAGGTCAAAACACTGAAAATCATGGATATTCTACAGCTCCAAAAATAAACAAAAACATCCGAACAAATGTTAGAATTTTCCTGGAGATTTTAGTATTTCTTTAGCTCAACCACTTTTAAATCATGCCATTTCCCTTGCCAGACAGGCAAATGGTCTTGTTTTCTTGTCTTCCTTTCCACCGCTTTTCAGAAATAAACAGAAAGGACAAAGTCAGGAAACAAACAAAAAATCCTCTGTTGAAAGGAAAGCTGTAACACACAGATGTGTGATTTTAGGAAAGCAAAGGGCAGAGCCCATTTGACAAGTTTTCTCCAGGACTGGCAGGGAAATGAGCACAAGTGGGAGGTGTGAGCTGGCCAAGAAAGAAATCAGAAGACCACAGAGAAAAGGCAAGAAACTACCCTCACCAGCAGAAGGCCAATGGCAAAAAGTGGCAATAATGTAAGCTGGGTTAGTGCCTCAGCTTCTAAGACTCTTAGCTTTGCCTTTTAGCTTGGGGAAAAAACTGATCAACAGCACACAGCCTGGGTGAAGGCAAGGTCAGTGTAAGAAAAGGAACATGAAATCTTTCCCTGCCTCCACCTACCTGCTGGGAAACAGAGACTTCATCCACAAAACTTTCCCAGTTGTGGGGCAGAACAAGTTTAATGTGCAGAAAACCCCCTTATGGCAACCTATAGACCCATTTTGCTTCTTCCTTGTAAAATGGAGGGGCAGCACTCTGAGCAGATGTGTCTTTAAGCAGCAGGATGGCACCTGGGATGTCATTGGGGTGTATGGTGGGGAAGGCACCAGTTTGAAGGGTTAGTCAGAAACTTTCTGTGAATATTTATGGCTCTGTTGAACTATCACTTGAAATGAAATCCCAACCCAAATGAAGTCTATAGCATGTTTGGCTTTCAAGGGCAGCAGGTCAACAGACCAAATAAACTTTAATGTGGACCATGATCAGTTCAAGAATGTTTTCCTGGAAAAACATGGGATGGGATTCATCGACCCGGGAAATTCTTCCCAGTTGCATGCTTAGTGTGGCCAGAAATTCATCCCTGGCTCCTGGCCATCCCCATGTCAACGTTTGTATTCTTTTTAATTAAAATTGTTCGGGGCACAGCCAGATGTGCTGTGGCTACAGCTTAACTTGATTAAGAGATCTCTGTCCTCATCTGCTCAGCCCCTCCTCTGTCTTGCTCCTGCTCCCTCAGCAATGCCAGCACAACTGTATAAGGAATGACACCTTCACCAGTTGCTGTGAAAAAAAGTGTTACAATAAAACAAAAAGCTTAAAATGTATGCAAGTTAGCACAGGTTATTCTCAGCAGTTACAAACGCAGTAAAGCCAGAAAACATGAACCAGCTGAAAATGTGCAAATGGAGTCACTCATCTCCTAATCCAACCAGCTGCAGCACAACCAGTATGTCTGGCTATGCCCTTTCACCAAGGGTTTAACCTGATTTAACTAGGAGCAGTGTTTTCAAGTGATATAGTAAATTCAGAGATACTGTGTAGTGGTTCTGGCTTTGCTTTAGCATAAGTCATTTGATAACTGAGATCTAAAGTGGACTCAAATAAGCCTGAACAACAGCTTGTGTGGTTTTGAGTAGTGAAAGAGTGCCTAGTGTATGCTGCTCTTCCTCCCTTCTGCCAATGCTATGATGCATGCATGCATAACATACACAAGAGAGCGAGGGGCACCCTGTAGATAATTTAAGCATGAGAGAACGCAATGATTCAGGTGGTCATTTTTATTTCAGTCACCCAGTACATTAATATGTGAAACACGCCTCATGCAATACCAAGATCCAAGTCTGAAATGTGTTCCAGGACTTTATGATAGAAGACATTACATAACATTAGCAGGGCCTTGAAATCTATCTTTTGTTGCATAAGTAACAAGCCCTAAACAAAGTTTGCATTGGTGTCACTCTGCTTTTTTGCACTCTGAGAGAAGAATTTCACACAGAGCTTGAAGTGTAGTAAAACATTTTACTAGGTAAATCAACAAGCAGAACCATTAGCCTAAGCTGGAGGAAATAAAAGCAGACAAGCTTTTTTGAATCAAACAGGCAAAGCTGAAGTCTGGAAACTTTTTTCAAATAATAAAGCCCTAAGTGCTTTCATGAATATTTTTTGAGCACGGTCTAGAACCCAAAGATCACCCAAATGGAAAAAAATTTAAAAATATTATTCAATCTAAAGACCAGATATGATCTACTAGTCCTCTTGTATTAGGATAGCCTGTAGCTGCTTGCAAAATTGTTGAAGACAGCAATTATCAGGAAATTATCAGTACCTGGGAAACCAAAATTATCATGGACCACAATGTCTAAGGAGTTATTCATCATTTAAATACTGCCTGTACCACTAGTGCAGACACTTATGTAATATCTAGTATAGCTTCTTTGGCTTTAGTCAGAATGAAAGAGTAACTCTTGCTAAGCTGTCGAAAAGATCTCATGGTCCTGTGTGAAGTTACAGGAGCTGCCAGAAATTGCTGGAAAAGAAGGAAAAGATCATTGTAAAAGTCCTTATAGCATAGTTTAAAAAATAATTTTCAGTAGTTGGGGAAAAACACTTGGCTGACAGAGCTGAAAATCAAACTCCTCTGTTTAGCCATACAGCAGATAAAACATTACCAACCATTACCCAAGATTCACTTTGCCCATTCAGCGTTACTGTGACTTAATGAACTAGACGAAATGATTGAAAATCCTAGAGACTGCTGCAGGAAGGGTCCTGACTCCCAGACTGGCACTCATCCTTGGTGTCAGCTTGGGTCTTGGGCTCTTTACGAGCACTGCCAAAAAGAACGCCAAATGGCTGTGGGTGCTGATTTTGGTAGGGGACCTGCCACCAACTTGTTACGCGCAAGCTACAGAGAGACAGCTGTTGTATGGAAATGACTTGTAGTTAACAGGCGTAATTGACAGACTGCAACAACTGGCAAATTATCTCATAGGCCTGACTGAGAAGAGAATCTGAGGACAGTTGATGAATGACAAAAGGGAACAGCAGGTGGGTTTTCATTCAGATTAATCCTTTCATGAGGCAGATCCTTAACTGCCCTTCAATAACTCGTTACGGCATACACCACAAGCTGATCCCATTTTACTTCAGTGTCAACTTTAAAAAATAATGAAAGTGGAGATACTCTGAGAGAACACTGTAAAAGGCTTTAAGTGAATGCTGTGCACAAGAAGGATAGTATCTCTGACTCTGAAAGATAATGTTTGTACCTCCATATGTTTACAAATACAATTGTCTAGGGTAGCAGTAGGGTAGCAGTAGAGCACTTTCAAAACTGAAGGCAGCTTTCCAAAGTTGGGCTTCCTGCTATGGGTAATAAATACAAGAAAAACAAATGCCTTCTCCTTTCCACATTCTGTGTTTCATCCTTGTTTCCTTTCCCTTCAACAGTATGCAGAAGGGTGTAACAGATCACCTGGTTTTGACACTCACCCTTTAAGACTTTGCAATCCATAAGGTGAAGAGAGTGAAATATTCCAGTCACTCTGAGACTGACAATAAATGAGAAAAGCTGAAAAAACAAAGTGCACCATCTTTGAAGTTCAAGACTCCATTGCATGACTACTGGTTTTAAGTGCAGGGTTGCCTCTGGTAGCTGTGACTGTGCTGTGATTTGCCTCTACTGGGATTGAACTCTTACAGAACACACATTAATTCCCAAAATAACAGGTATGTGGCTTGCTGATGTGCTCAAAGATGTGACATTGAGAAGTAAAGGGAAATGGAAGAAGTTAAGTGGAATACACTTGAATGAAAGGAAAAAACCCAGTCTTAACCTTGTGGATGTCATTGCATTATAATCCATGAGGATGCATTAGACAATGTAAAATCCCTACCTCCTCCTCATTAAGCAAACCCTGCAACACACCATCCAGCACAGAAATTTCAGTCAGATTCATCAGCTTCGGTATATGCCACCAAATCCTTCTTGATGATGTCTGGACAGAGAAAGAGGAAACAGGGCAAATGAAAGGAAGTTGAAAAAAATTCATTTACCTGCACTGCCAAATAGGAACAGATGGTGAGATCCAAGGGGAGATAAACATAAAAGACTGGAAACCAAGCGATTCATCCTGCCAGCTTTCAAAGATCCAGTACAGCTGAAAAATCTAAGAACATATAACAGCAATGTTAAACAACAATAAACAAGACTATAGGGCAGGTAAAATGGAGTGAACATGCTGAGCAGAGGGAGTTGAATGCTTTCGACAAGCCCATGAAGGGTTCTTGAAGTCAGATTGCAAGGAGTTGCCAAGCAGAAAAAAATTAAGGGAAAGAATAAAATGAAAAGGCAAATTGTGTGGTAAAGTGTATGAAGCAAAACCAGTCTTGTGTTGAGATATTGAGCAATCTCAGCAGGCATTTCAAAAAGCTCAGTGGAAAAATGGGTCATTTTGAATTTCAGGGCAGTGGATAGCTTTAGAAGAACTCTAAATTTTTTTTTAAATAAGCTCTCTTATATAGATCTACAGACTGTAAAACACAAAGAAAAGCTGTTTGACAGTGCAACACTTGGCTCCACGTAACATTTTTCAGGCTCCTTAGGCATAAATGTTGGCTTCCTGCTACTAAATTCTTCTGGCCCATGGAGTACAGATGTCATAAAGGAAAGGTCTAAATTTTTCAAGGTCCTCGCACAGCTGCCATTTTGCTCAAAGAGCAGGATTTCTGTATCAGACCCCTCCCTCTAAAAGCTCATCAGATAACCTGAAAAGCTGGCCTGGAAAGCTCCAAGGGTATTAAGAGGAGATTGTACATACGGTTGGAAACTTGGCTTGGCACTGAACAGCTGTAGCTACTGTTTTTTTTCCTCCCTTTTCAATTGCATTGCAATCCAAAGCAGTTAAGACTCCAACCCTGGGGCAGAGTCCAATTGTACCAAACAGGGGGGAGGTCTCAGATCAAGCCTGAAAGGCCTGGGTCAGCTGCACCAGTGAACATTGCCACTCAAGCCAGGAATGCACACCAGCAATCCCTCTGTGAAGAACAGCACTAGAGCATCATCTGCACATGACATGCACAATACAAACAATAGAAAAGGAAAACAGCAATGTTTTCACAAGGTTGCTGTATTAAGTTTAACCTCAACACATAAATCTCATGTTCGAACTACACCTGCTTTGACTTCATTGGATTACTAGCATGCTTTAGCCAACACTTGGATAACACGTACATTTTACCTGAGCATGAAAAAGCCTTCTAACTCATCAAATTGAACTGGAATAGTTGAGACGTTTAGAAGTTAAGAGAATAGATAGGAGGGAGACATAGTGTAGTTCCATAAGTCCTTGCATTTCCTTGGTAAATCAAGTTAAATAATTACAATTAGAGACATGGAGAGGGCTTCTAGTCTAGTTGCTAGAGTGAATACCAACTGTATCTTGGAAGTCTTAAATATTTGTAACTGGAAAACAGATCCATGATAAACAATAAAAATAAAATAAAAATGTCCCAGATTCTCTCATTCCCAAATGAGATTTCCTTCTCCACCTTAATTAAACAGATGGCCAAACTTCAGCCAAATGGCATCTCCTGATTCTAGCACATGTCCCTTTTTCCAGGTTCCTGACCCTTTTTTCAAACATCCAGCTGTGCTCGGCGGCAATCTCAGCGTCCTCTTGACACAGATAAATTTTCTTTATGACCAGCGAGATCCCCATTAGAGGTGGCAAAGACAGGATTTCAGATGCTTGCTGTACCATTGTGCTGCCATGGCAAATTGATCAAGAGGAGCACAAGGCAATTCTTGGTTGTTGTGCCCAGGAAGCCTTTCTCCTTTGCTCTACAGCACCTGGACACTCCTCCTATTCTGATACCCATTTGTTTCATGCTGTGCTCCCTTGCTTTATGAATGGTTATAGGTGAGCTTTGACATTGTTGTCTAAGCAAAGAGATTTTGGCAGCAGTTAACATCCCTTGGGCAGAGAACAGATAAGCTCCCCCACCCCTCCCTGCACTGCAATAGAATGGCTGGGAATTTAACACCTCTGTGAAACAAGCATGCTCCAGAGTCCACAGTAATATCAAACATTTATTTAGCAATACTTCCTTAAGTTTCTAATGAAAATAAATTTAATAAGCAACCAAAAATCAGCACCAATCCTTGCCAAAATATAAGGAAAGAAAAATTTGGCTGGAGTCCCTGGGATAATGTTACAGACATTTCTTTTCTAAATGTCCCTCTCTCCTCCTTAATTGGCTTTTTGGCAATTTTCAGGAGATTATGCACTCTCCACTCAGTTATGGAGATTCTAGACCAAAGCATAAGAACCCACAGGCAAAATGATCGAGGGCAACTTGATTTCCTGCCTTTCGCCTTCTCCCAAGACAAGATTTTTCCAGTGTGCTGAGGGCAACCTGCCCTAAAAGGCTGTTCTTTGGCAGAACAGGAAGGGTAACTTTGAGGCAGGAGACTGGAAGTTACAATTGCCAACAGGGAGTGCAGCTTCCCATTTGCAAGCAGAGACTAAAATAACCGTAACACAAAAAAACCCTGGAATATTCTGGTTAAAACCGATTGGTAGCAGTTGGCTGAGAAAACTGGTAAAGACAGAAAGCCTTTTCTTTTTTGCTCTAATGTTTATGACTTGTCTGCTGTGTTAAAGGCTCATCGTAATCACATACACAGACTTCTCTTTCATTGTCACTTGAGACTTCTCTCCCTTCACCCTGCGAAGTGGAACAGAACTATGCCACCTTTTGGGAACACCCCTCTGGAAAGTCTTCTGGGAAGCTTGCAAAAAGCCAAATTAGCTATCCCCTTTTCATAACACTTTTTTGTTCTGGGTGCCTTTAGCCTCCTCTGTTCCAGTTTTATCTTTCTTTTATTGTGGACTGATCAGCCCAAGGTGAGCAGAAATCTTCACTACTAAGGAATAATGAAAGAAAGCTACAGAGAAATCGATAGAGGTAATTTAATTATTCTGAATAGCCCCAAAAAAGGTATAAGAAAGTGAAGATGGGGGATTCTGTCCTTATGGAATGCCAGATTTAAATGGTATTTAGACAACAGAATCATATATAAGCACTGGAGGGGCTTTTAATACTAACATGACATCAGCTTTCAGATTGCTAGTTATGTATTTTCTAACTCCCTGAAATCTGCCTATCTGCTGCTTTTCAGGCCTAAATAACCTTAAAAGCACAGCTCCAACTGCCCTGCGTAGACAGGACGAAGAATGGCAACAGTGTTGATGGAAGTTGTTTGTTTGTTTTAATTTATACATGTAAGGAAACTATCCATCATCACAAGAGCAACCATGCGCAAAGAAGGCAGTCATACATTGGCGTCCTTGAAATATAGTCCCATGTGTATATGTACACTGTGTGCACACATTCACCCCCCCTAGTGAGCATGTTTGCATGAGAGAAAACACCAAGGAAGTTGTAAGCATTGGGTAAAGCAAGTTTTTTTGGCACACAAAGAAAAACCTTTGCTGAGAAAACACTCTGGTGTCACCTTTGCCGCTACCTCCCTCCCTTTCCTCGTGTGTCGGTCCCTCAGCCTCTGCTTTAGATTACATTAAAACTCCAGATCTGTAAATGGCCTGGGGGAGCAACATGCTCACATTTCCTTCTTCTTGATATTCAGAATTACAAATTAATCTACAGGAAACAATTGCTTGAGCAATTTAGAAATGGTGTGGGCAAGAGTCCACATATTTCCCTTACTATAGCAAGGAGGAAAAAAGGGAGGGAGAGAAAGCAAGAGAATAGAGGGCTGCTATTGTGCTACTCCCTGCCACACTGTACAGATAGTGTTCATTTTAGCTTCTTAGCAAGGTTAAGCATGGTAATTGAAAATGTTCATAGCATTACAGTACTAATGCAACTGCATTGTAGTTCTACACTTGGTTCCAACACGATGAAATTATCAGCTATTTAACAGCCTTTTTATGCTATTCTGACTGCAGTATTTTAATACATACCATAATGCAAATGCAATGCCTGTCAAACTTTTTTCTCTGTTGAGCGATGAATAGAATTTTATACTGACTTCTGCAAAACACTTTCTCATGGGGAAATACCTTTTTCTCCCATTATAGAATTTTGAAGGCATCTAAAAAAAAATATTTTAAAATCTGGCACCTGTTGAAAATATTTGGCTCATAAACTTGTAATAAAAGACATGTCAAATGAAAGATAGAGTTACACTGGAAAGACAAAAATTTTCTGTCAGCACAGCCTAAGCAAAAATACTCTTGATGTTTTCCACACCACAGCTTTGTGCAGGTTTATTTATTTTGTGTTGTGTACTGTGTGGGCAGCATAATTTGACGTAGTGAGAAAACTAACAATTTTATGCTAAAGCAGATTTCTCAGAAAACTCCAGTCAGTTTAGAAAGATAATCCATTGCAACAGAAACCTCCAAAAGGAAATGTAGTAGCAGACAGAACGCATAACAGTTGCCACTTCACCCGATCCAAAATATAAATGAAGAAAATTATGAAGATACAAGAAAAAAGAATTTAACAACATGCCCCTCCAGTCCCTGCAGCAAACGGGTGCAGGTATTCAAAGGGAATTCAGGGGCTCTTAGGTGGCTGTTTCCCACAGTGTTTTTGAGAGTCCTAAGCAAGTAGCTGGGCTCTCACAGCCCTGGTGCCTAGAAGTTCTTGTTGAAGTTTTAAGGGACTTAGCTTCAGCATTTTTCAAAGCTTATATTCAGCTCCTGAAGCATATACAGGAAAAGCTTTTGCTTTAAAAAAGAACCCACCCACAACATCAGCACCAAACTCATCCATTACCTCTGACACTCTATCAGACTAATAAGTAAAATTAATCTTGTATTCTACCAAATCATTAGATATCTCTTTGTTTAATACTCACGGGAAAAACTCAAGTGATAAGAATTATATGGCACCAAAGACAATGTGTTTATTCAGGGATTTATGTACAAGCAAAAGTGATTGAGGAAGGAAAAAGCAGAAGGATAAGGCCCTAAGCACCTAGGAAAACAACAATTAAAGTTTCTGGAGCAAATCTTTGGCTGCATCTGCAATACTATTTTTGTTCAAGCAACAGTGAAGTTTCAAAATGAATCCCTTGAGCTTCCCCACTTACCATGCTTTGCTTTGGTCCTCACAGTGGTTTTGGTATACTTGAACTACATTCCTCTCCAAGGAAGCTGAGCCAGAAGTTCCACTCCAGGTGCAAACCTAATGGTGTCCAGCCTGTCACGGAAGCACAGACATCTGAGTCAAAGATTGGTGCTTTGGACAGCTTTGAGCCACGTGTGATGAGAATATTTAGTTTGAGGAAACAGACTAAATTTAGTCTGACCAAAAGCCACAAACCACATAGGGAACAAATATGAGGAACTTAGCATCAGCTACATTAATCTATTGCTCTACTCCAGTTGCATCAAATTACTGTTCATGTAGGCATAGCCTCTTTCCTTCAAAATATACATCTTCCCATTTAGGCCTGTCACCTCTAGCCAGAGTTAACTAAGAGGTTTCTGTGTGGGCAGACTTCTTCCTAGCCTTATACTGCAGTTTTCATTTGTAAAGTTGACCTTTTGCTTGGACGGACAGTTTTCCTTTTTATATCTGATGTGTACACCAGGGAATGCAATCAGGAGATTTTTATTGATTGCTCTCAAGCAATTTAGTTCTGGTCATGGTTGTACTGGATTTGCAATTATACTGAGGAGAGGTATTATTGACTCTGCCTAGTAATTACCAGGCTGACATCAGATTCTGCTATATCTGAAACTAACTTACATCTCTCTGACCAAGTTACCATAATGAGATGCTGTTATTTTTTTTCCCTAAGCAAAAGCAAGCTTATCATTTTGTCTTCTAAGCAACATACAGCAGGAAATTTAACACCATATTCCTTTAAAGAGAGTTATGTGTACTTACAGCAGAGAATACATTTAACCTTAATTAGAAAAGGTTTGGGGATCTGGGATATTCTCTAAGTGCTAGTATATTTGTAGAAAAGCACTGCCAAAGTGTATGCAAGCTAAGGGAAGTTAGATCAGCTGTTATTTGAAGAAATTTAATATCATTAGCTGGAATTCTCTGGAGGCTTGTCCTACATGCCATTGTTATCAGTTAAAATGCTTTAAGAATCATACTGGCATCCTTGCCTCCTAAGCCCAGTGATAAAAAATGAGAAAGAATGTCAGTATTGGGACTTCAGACATATACATGACCCCCTTTCTCGCACAAACTGCAGAAAAAACACATTTTAGCCTGGAACAACATTTTTTATGATCATACCAGGACTTTTAAGTTCATGCTGACATGTGTAACGCACATACACACTTTACTAAAAGTAAACCAAAGCAAATTAAACCTTCAGTTATAATTTTTGCGTCATTCACTGTACTCCTTCACAGAAGCTACAAAAAACAGAAGCTGATGCTGTGCATGGCTTTTCCAGTTTGCTTATTACTGCTTGCTTTGCAGTTACTGACACAGTACTTCTGAGAAATAATAGCTGGTATATTGAAAAGCAATCTCTATTTCTAAGTCACTGTCCTCTTTGCACCCTGTCATGTAAAACATCTGAGTGACTTATCTGCTGTCTTAGATGACCAACTTCTGACTAGGCTAAAGCACAGGCAGATACAGGAGTTTGGAAGTGGACAAGGTCTTAAAGGCAAGGTGCCACGTGATTGAAAACAGCAGAGCTGATCCCTATGCAAATCAAAGCCAGCAAACACCACCACGGAGATGAAAAGGCCTGGCAACCACAAACATACGTATCAACTACTCAAGCAAACTCTGGCTGATTCAATCCCCCCCAGCCCCATTCTGTCAGCTGGGGCGCATTAGTGTACAAACACCTCCTAGCACCTCGTAAACCAGGCAGCAGCACCTATACCTTCCATACAAGTGCCAAGCTATTTTGTTTGCTCACTCTTGTGGTCAAGCTTCAGGGATTTCTCAAACGATGCTGAGATATTTGGTCTGTCAACAAGCAGAGCAGGTGGATCCTTCTGGCACCAGCCCTGGATGTGGAATGGGTTGTGAATGCCTCTCTGGAGCACAGGAAACTAGTGACAGGGACAAAGGAGGTCCTGCAGAGAGCAGCCCAAGAAGCAGCCAAGCTCCAAAGCAAAATTTGGCACGCGTGTTTGTTGTTATTTAAGTTAACTACAAAGGAAACCCCAGGAAGGGTGGAAATCTGGAGCAGATCCAGCATGCGCATGTGCTGTGCTAGGAGCAGGGTAAGAATGCCATTTTCCAAATGTGTAATGTATAGGTATGTGAACACAAGAGCTCACACACACACATGCATAACTACTCACTGCAGTTTCCTAGAGCCAGAAAATAGCTTATGTCTTGGCCCCATATTTGGTGCTGCCTGTGACATAAGCATTGTTGATGAGAACATCAGTGCTGTGCATTGCGTTTTGCAGAGGACAGCCTGATTTTGTTGCTAATTTGGCTTACAGTGTTTAGTGCTTCTTGCGGTGATAAGGTTTGTGTATTTTTCCTGCTGTCTCTGCACTGGAATGGGAAAAAGCAGACTTGGAGCTTCCCAGATTGCCCCATTTTGAGTGTATGCTCCCACAGACACTCGTTCTGTGTACAGAAAGTACACTGATGTTTTGCAGCTACTCCCTAGAAATGCCAAGTTAAGGCTGCGTGCATAATCCTCAAACCACACTTTTTCTTTCTTCCTCTATGGTCATCTTTGTGAGTATGCACAGAAAAGCTGATAAGTCTGTCATCTCCTTGGGGTAACATTTTCCAAAGCCTTTAAAATAGCTTTTAGAAGTAGCTTGAACAAGAAGGAATCTAGCTCTCATCGCAAGTCAATGGCTGTGTTCATACTAGCAATTTTCTTGCAGTAGCTGAACTGAAACACTGAGGCAAAGCAAGTGTAGCTGAGCTGTTTGCATCTCCTTTATGATGGGGTGCAGTAGGGGATGGGGGGGAGATAATTCAGATTTAAATACTTGTGTGAAATACTCAAGCCTGTTCTGCTTAAAGCTGTTAACGTAGACATATGCTTCAAGATCTTTATAATCTACACACTTCAGTTGCATTAGAATCCAAGGTCAATTTATAAGCGCGTGTTTGCATTGTGGAAAAATAGATGAAGTGGCTGCTTCTAATACACAACCGGCTGCTGCAATAATCCTGGCAGACATTAAGCAGAATGGGGCATAAAATTTCTCAATATTTTTAGTGAGCAGCAGCAGGATGTTTGTACCTACTGTTCCAGGAAAGCAGGAAAGCAGTAAAAGGTTATATGATTTAGACTTGTGGGACCAAAGATGATCACCAGCCTAGTTTTTCTCGTAATTGCAATGTAATGAATAAAATTAACATCTTATAATGTGCTACACTATTGTTTCTCAAGTAGCACCATGTAATCTTATTTGTTTGGTTTTTTTTTTTTTAACTCAAAGTACGTAGGTACCACACATTGCAGGACTATGTCTTTTCCATGCTCTGCCTGATCAAAGTTCTTGAAATTCATTTATGTTACTTCCAGAATTTAACATGATGGAAACTAATTTTACTATCATTGTTAAATGTACTGAGCTCACATGAAGAGCGATTTTCCAAGGCTCATAACCTAGCCAAATCAAATCCATTTTTTTTCTGGATCACACAAAGTGCATGTCTCCCCATTATGATCTCTTTCAGTGCCAGGTTTTAACTTTCAGCCTCCAGCTGTTTTGGCTGCGGAGCTGCTTGAGATAAAATAAATTACCAAATAAATGCAAGGTTAAGATAAAGAGTAAAGTGTACTCTCTCTGTTCTCCTCTGGTTTCTAAACAGCTTTTCCACAGACTTGCTCCTCAGGAAATATTGCTTTTAATGCAGAGAGTAACCCTCTGAAATGCATAGCACTTGTTCTCATACCTGAGCAATTGAAAGTGTTTAGGCTAGTTTCATCATAGTCTACATCAATGACAAGACAATGTCTTTATGCACTTTATGAAGTACAACAGAGATTTTATTGGCATGATTTTACTCACTGTTGGTCAAAAATGTAAATAAAATATTCCTGTCTTTTTTGCTCTATTGTCCCAGGAAATCAGCTATGGAACAGTTCAACACAATTGCAAAGCAATTTCACAAAGACAGCTAGGAGCTGTTCAGAGAATTGGCTTCCGGACAACCTCTTTCTCTACCTTCCCAGTGTAATGACAAAGTAAGGGTGGTGAACAAAAACAGGACTAACTGGAAGATCTTAAAACCAGAGCAGCTCAGAGGCTAGTGTCACTGGCAAAACTCAAAGAAGGGACAAACTCGTAGTTGCAAAGGAAATTGATCCCAAACAGCTTTCAAAACTAGGAGCTGGCCAAATTGTGAAGTGTAGCTGGGAAGGGCTGTCCAGATTCTGTTAACTGTTTATATGTGTCCTGAATGTCATAAGTAGTTTTTCAGATGACCCTTGTCTCTACAAGTGGGATTTTCAGTTCGAATTAGCACAGCCTTAAGATTCGGGACTTGCTGATAGAAAATCACACTCAAATTTCCTCCATTTCTTGTCAGATTAGCAACACAAGAAGCAGGATCTCAAACACTGAAGCCAGTAATCACATTTTTTGCCTTCAATTACGTATGTATTTAATAGCAAAGCAGGTCACTATTATGTAGCCAGGATTTTCTTCTAGAAGTTTCAGTAATTTTTACCACTTGACCAGTAAATCAAATTCTGTTCTGAGCTATGCCAGTTAATCTCCATTGCAACTTTGCTGTATGCCTGGCAAGCTATGCAGGCTTATGTAAAACTCAGATCTGAATTTGGATGCAACGATTTGGACACGGGAAAAAAAAGAAGATAATTAAGTCTGGTCTCTGAAGTAATTTAACTTGATTATGCAGTCAGACATATACTTAAATCTCCCCACAAAATTGTTGCATATACTCATTTCATTGGCTGTCTGGTAGTCACCTATCAGTCATCTTAATCTGATTTTCAAGCTTATCGAATGCTTAACCCTTTGAAAGAGTTTCTTGTTTTGTGACTTAAATACATCTGCATCATTGAGACAAAACACTTAAAACAGCTCGACAGGAGTCTGAACTAGTGGTTTTCTGTCCTGCTAAATTAGGCTCCTGGTAGATTTTTAGCTACAGTATTTGCAAAAGAAAAATACCGTCCCAACCTCTCTGATCATCTCCTTGGAAACAGCTGGGGGGAGGGGGAGCAGAACCAGACAAAAGGAAATCTGAAAAATGTCCAATTTGTGTTTGGATATACGTATGCATTCTTAACTAGTTATATAGATGTGAAGAGACAGATCTATGTACAAACGTATGTACTTCAGAGAGACAGAAGAGATTTGTGGATTTAGTTACCATAAATGTTTCTAAAATCAACTGCTGAGTTAAGTTGCATTTAGTTCTCACGTGGGGAACCGAGAGGCCAGAAGTAGGCTGAACCTGAAATGTTGCTTTTGTCATAAAAGCTCAACTAGGCAGAAAGCTGGGAACATAGCGGCTGACAAAGATAGAGCAGAGAGCTCCACAGCTTATCCTTAATTAGGTGTTGGCACTGGCTCTTGTCAAACAAGGGGAAAGAGTGTATGCTGAAGCACACTGACACACACAGACAGCACCAGTCACAGTTGGAGAGAATACAAAGTGCATTCAAGCTGGCATTGAAAGGGATTTAGATAAGTACTTGAGGTAACAAAAATCGAAAAAAGAGGATGATAGCAATGGAAGCTTTAGATGAATTGCAACGGAGTGCACCTTTATTACAGCTTATCAGTCTCCAGACAGCAACAAACCAGCCTTCCTAGTGCATTTCTCTTCTTGGTCTCCTGGATTAAAGGTCAAAGTAACTCAAATTTATATGTTCTGTCTCTCTTGCTGCTCGCACACATTCAGCACACATCTTTGTGAATTGGTATACCAAGGATGAAAGCTTCAGCTCCTTGAATATAACAAAAGCCTTTTCCTTTGTCAAAGAGGCTCCGTTTTCCCCCTCAAACAATTATCGTCTGGAAGAGGTTGCAAACAATATGATATTAAAAGGTCACAATAGTACTGCTGGAATAAATACACATCTGGCAACGTGCCAGTCCTAATCCTCCTTGTCTAGAATCACTGTTCTATTTTACAATCATTTGACATATTCAAATAGCTAATATGTGGGTTTATTAATAATACATATAGGCAGTATCCTAACATACACAAAAGCTGTGTGTTTTCACAATGTGTATAAGCACTTCAAGCAATAAGCTGTGCACATTTAGCTACCAGATGGTAGTTCTTATCAGAGATAAAAGCACATATATGTTACTATAACTACACCCTCAAAAAGAAAATGATAAGAAAAAATACTCTCCACATCACAGCTTACATTATCCATCTACTTAGGCAGAAAACAGCATATGTTTTACAGCTAGGGAAATGCAGTACTTGGAGAAAAATATGATTGCAGAGGGGGAAAAAAGGTAGAAATCTGGGGTGACAGATTTAATATGGGTGCTCAATGAAAGGTTTGTTTGGTGTAATAATAATTGTGTGCACACTTTGCGATTAATGTATTTAATCTCTGAACTGCACACAACATGCAGCAGAAGATGTGTCCATCCTAATGCTCCATCCATTTCTATTTTTTGGCACCACATGAGCTTCGCAGGAGGGCTAAAAGTAAATATTTTAGGGAAATACTTTTCACTGGGGTATCATAACATTTTGTTAAAAAGAAACAAAGGAAAAGAAGCGTATTTGATTCACTAAAAGCAATAGGAACATTACACTAAATTGTCCTTATGACCCAATCTACATCCGTTCAGAAGGTTATTAGGAGTTCACAACTTTGTTTTCTGTGTTTTATGCTTCTTTTGTCTCAGGTTTTCCATTAAAAAACCGCCGAAAAAAAAAAAAACCACCCCAAAATCTAAAAAGCTAGCGTAACGAGCTTTCCATTTTACACAGAAAGATTCATCTCCTCCTAGAATGCTGTGTAAACATCTGCGGATGAGCAACCTTAACCGTATTTTGATCCACAGCAAATGTAAGCGATGCTCCCCCCCCGCCCCCCTCCCCTCCCCTCCCCGCTTTGCAAGGGCAGAGCGCGGCTTCACCGCCGCTGCCGCTGCCGGCGGGGGGGCCCCGGCAGCCGCCGCCAGCGCTGCGCTCTTGGCGGGCAGCCAAGCAATCTCCGCTTCCCAATGAAGCCCTGATTCCATCTGCTCCAGCAGTGCAATATATTCCACTTCAGGTCAAAAGCAGGGAGCCAGCAGTATTAACATTACACTAATCTGCAAAGACATTTTCACTAGGCTAGATAGGCTAATGTTACACAGAGCTTTTAAGGGCTGCGGGGATAAGGAACAGCAGTAATTGTCAGGGGAAGAGACTGTATGCAGCATACAATCCAAGATGACAATAGATAGAGCATTGTCAGAACTGAATAAAACAAATTACTTGCTGGGGAGATTAGAATTTGAATATGGGTACAAGCTCACAACCAATTTCATCTTTCGGGCACTTAAAAATAATTGCAAAAATATTTTCCCCTAATTGGAAGGAGAATCCTTCAATGTCGCATTTCGAAAAAAAAATGGAATATGGAAATAGGTCAATCTCAGCGCTACCTTCTGTAAGAGATAAACCTCGAGTATTTCAAAGCAACTAAGGTTGTTCTTTGAAAAGGAAGCAGACATGTCTTTTGTTTCTGGAAATCAATATACACTACACATTTTGCAGATACGGTGGAATTGTGATCAAGCACTTCTGAAATATATATTGTTACATTTTCATTATTACAAGTGCTCAGAAAAACACTACAGCAATACAATAAAAGTAGGTTAATGCACGCAATTGAAATTCACTATTTGCAACTGGGAAAAAAACCAAAAAACAAACTGAAAAAAACAACCCACAACACATTTTTCAGTCTCTCCCTAACACATTTCTAAGAAAGTAGTTCAAGTTTCATGCCTTTAGGCACATCAGAAACCATTAAGAAGTACATTTCTGGAAATCATAATGTATAAAAATTCAATTTAGGCTGCTAGAAATTTTCTTTTGAGCTCTAAGGAAAAAAATATTTGGCTAGAAATGAACCATCTGCAAATCCATACAATTAAGTATATGACTATGTTTTAATATACTTCAAACCATGTGGCATTGACATGAAAGATAACTTAAATAATAGAACAATAGAGATTCAGTAGATGGAAATACATTGTTCTTTAATTAAAAAAAAATAATTGCTAAAAATCCATCACAGTAGCGTAACATTTCTCATATGAAAGTACAGGCTTCATTTGTATTTTGCTAGTTATTAATTTCCACCCATCTTACTCCTTCATCTGCATCTTAATGAGCAGATGTTAAACGGTTACTTCTTTAGCAGACCTGATTATCATCTCAGAAGTTCATCGATTGTTATTGTTTTGCAAACAGGATTTTGTCCTCATTTGCGAAATGGAGCTCTGCACTTCCTGTAATCTTATTTTTAGTTACATATAATGTAACTGCCTGGGCACACCTGTGCATCCTTACACAAATTTGCATTGCAGCCAAAGGAATCGTGGTCCAGAAGATTTTTATCTAGTGAGAGAGGTCTGCAGCAAGTTCAGATGAAGTGCACTGACTTCCACCTCCTCACCTCAGCCTTTCCAAGCACTTTGCATGCTGATCACTGCACCCAGCATCAGCCCTTGACAGGCAGTCTGCTCAATCCGGCAGATAACAAATGTGGTCTGATGGCGGCTGGGCCTGACCATGCCACATGCTCCAGCAGCTACTGTGCTCCATTTCTCTGATTAAACAGGCAGCCGGAAAGAGCTTACAGAGCTATAATTGCCTCCGTTATGAAACATCTTCACCTGTTATCCAAAGCTAAGCTGAATCACAGCAGAAATTATTAACAGTGGCTGTTTTCATGCCAGCTTAATTTGAGCTGATGCTGCTGTTCACTTAGCACAGATGAATAGGTGTGTAGGACGAGACTTTAAACAGAGATGACACCCCAATGAATATTTGCTAGCAACGGTACTGCAGGGAGCTGAGTTGAAGAACAACAGACAATTGTTAAAAGCAAGCGGATGGGGGTAAGAGGAGGAAGGAGCCACTGCCATCAGTGTCTGTGCTGACAACAATTTTCCAGCCCGATGTCAGTTTTTAACAGCTAAATCATTTTTTTCAATTAGTTTCCACAAATGTTGGCAAACACAAGCTGACTTTTTGTGCATACACAATGGTGTGAGAAAACGACGCTGCATCAAACGTGGCCAGAAATATGCTATTCCGCCAAACAGGCATTAAATTTTAATAGTCTGCTTTCATTTTCGCTGCAGTGTGCTTCAAGACAATTATAAATTACAGCATTCTGCTTACTTTTGCCTAAATAAGGCATGTTTTAGCATTTGATTTAGAAGTAATATGTGCTTGACATATGAAACAAATCTTGCAGATGTAATTTATCACATGGTGCTCTATGTTTCAACAGAAATTGCTGCACTACCTAGCCACCACTTTGATGAGTGGTTATGACTTAGATGTGGCATTTAGATAAATGCGTTATTGGAGTCAGAATAAGGCCAGGATTTACCTGCGACCTTCAAAACTGAGGGGGCACTCCTCGTGTTTGACTTCCAGAACCATTAATCAAATACCTCATCAAGGCTTAGAGGGATGGGGGCCCTGAGTACAGAGCCTTTGTAAATTAACTTTACTGAGGAACCCCTGCAGGTTGCAGGTGAACAGTCCTTGACCTTCCTGCTTTGCTCTCCCACCTCTGCACATGTGCTTCACATACCCACAATTAGCCCAAGTGCAGTGGGAAAGAGCTGTGGAGACTGCTGAACATGCTGGCTGCAAACCCCGAAGCAGATCCAAACACAAAAAAGAGCTCCTGCCAGCACAGGCAGACACAAAGGGCCCAAGCACAGTTACTGATTTTGGCACTAGAAATGTGCTCGATTTTGTACAAGGTTCAACTGGTGCCCGAATTGTTTACACGTTAATGTGTCATTTTGGATCCTAACCATTACCAGTGACCCATTGTCTCCTGCCTGCAGGAAGAGGAAATTACAGTGTAATAGCAGAAGCATTACTGAATGTTTTAGATTTGGCTTTCTTGTCAGTGATACATTAGAGGTAGGGAGTCCAGGCTCGATAGCCTATGCCAAAGCATTTGGGTGATTTTCTGCTATCTCTAAGGTCTGCCTGCCTAATGAAACAGGTCAAGATGCCTCTTATTCTCAATCCTTATGCAAACAGGAACAGGAGGAATAAAACAGGCTGCTTACAGATGTGGGGATGAACAGCAGATCCAGAGATGTGCAAAGTCCATTGAAAGGCTGAAATTCTGGTAGCCATAGCTTTAGTATTCCCGTGAGGACTCATGCCTCATTCTGACCGCTTTCTCTCTCAAATATGTACCTTTTCAGAACACTTTATTGGTGTTGTGGTTTTAAAAGGATATAGTCTTATTTGATATCCTAAAATGTGATGCTGTGTTTACAGTTAAACTGCTGAACAGTTGCACTGACACCATCTAACTTATTACACATAGAGCTGTGAGGCTTAATTAGTATGTAAAGCTTTTGAAACATTTGGATGAAAATACTTTGGAAATGCTAAGTGAGTCATGTTCAGATGGTACCAGCCAAGAAAGCAACTTAGAGACTCCTACTATATATTCCGTCAAGCAACACCAGCTACAAACAGGTTTCATTTTTAATGGTCTTAATAAAAGGGATGTGCTGTTTTACAAAATTGGATACATCCATCTGTTGCACACAAATGAAATCTGAGCAAAACTGAGAGACTTGCCTTTTCCAAATTGTTTCAGGAAGAAAGGGATCACAACTCTTCAGCTCAGATCATAAAGTATTGATTGGGGAGGGGGAACCTTAAAAAATGCAGCATAGCTTTTACAAAAGACAAATGGAAAAAATACAGTGCTTCAGGTCAAAATCTGTCCCTCTAAGGTAAAGGCAAATGGATTATCTTCAGTGGGAAAGAGGAAAGGTTCACATGGGACCACATAAGGTTTTTTCTTTTTTTCTCCTTCAAATTCTCCAACTTTTAGGAACACTGCAGTGTGATGCATCATCTCCTTTGTAGCTTAACAACTGGGAGCAAGAGCAGTAGGAAAGGAGAATTAGAAAAGGGAAGCTGCAAACGTTTCATGCTCTGCCCTTGCGGAGAGCTCCTATAGGTTCCCCCTTATTACCTACTATTCAAGGCCCTGTGTTTAGGCACTGGAGTGGCAAGAGGAAGTGGACAGGCAGAATCACTTCCCTGTCAGGGCAAACAGAAATAATATTTGTACATTTTCTCCCCTGTGTCTTCATCCCAGCAGTTTTCCCTGTTTATTCTGCTCTCTAAATAGACCTTGCAGCAACCTGCCCATTTAGAAAGTCTCACTCAGGAAGCTCTGTACTTCTCCGTGTGCGCCAGAGTGTGGATCAAAAGCCACAAAATGAAGAAATGTGACCTTGAAAGTAGCCAGCAGCACAGGAGAGTGAAGGAGCTCCTTCTCTGTTTGGTACCTTTGCAATACAGAAAGATAGAGCCAATGCTGGAAGGTCGTGTATAAGCAATAAAGGATACCTAGAAGAGTGAAATCCTTTTGGATATGGACCTTATCTTATCATTTCTTCATACTATCAGAGGATTGTTCTTCTAGCAGATAGCTGTAGCTGTGACCCGTGAATATTTTGGCCGTATAAATTTCTCCTAAGCTTTCTACTTTCCTCTAGAGGCAACAACAAGCAGAAGAGACTAAAACAGCTATTTGAAATGTAGACTGTAGGAGAAGGCTTCAAGGAGTGTAACTGAGGAGTAAGAAGTTTGTCTGAAACTGTAGATCCAAGTTTTAGAAAGACTCACAAATAGGCACTTCAAAAATGCCCCAAGTTACATACTACATTTTAATTCAGATCAGGAACCAACAGGAAGCAATTACAAGTAATTGAAATTATAGAACAGATAGCTGAGCAAGATATGTTGCAGGAAATCACCTTCTAGAAAGGAAAATCCATCCCTCTCATCTAACAGATTTCTTTGAGAATAGCAATAATATAGTTGCTATAGATATGATTTCCTTGGGCTTTGAAAAAGCCTTTGACAAAATACCTTATAAGAGACATGAGAAATACAAATGGTAAAGACCAAAGGGTTAAAATACTGCCAGGAATCAGAAATCAGTTAACAAAAAAAGAAAAAAAAACAAAAGAGAGACTAATGGTCAGTTTCCATCATGACAGGCTTGCCGTAGGATTCTTCATGTTTCTGTACCAGGATAAGACTCAGTTCTCTTTATTAATGTTCTGGGAAAAAATTTGCAGGCAGCACAATTATTTAGATTACTCATCACTAGAGAAGGTTAAGAAGGTCCAAAGGGACCTTACAAAACTAAACGAATAGGCAGCAGGGCTACTTACATATGAAGTTGACAAATACAAGATAATGCAGATAGGAAGGAGTAATTAGAAGTAATCAGACTAAATTAATTATAAACATCTGGGCACCTCAGCAAACACCACAATGCGGAACTCAACACAGTAGAGACATTGAGAAAGCCAGCAACATTTTAATGCCTGTAAGGGCTTTTCCTAGAAGGCATGGAGGGGCAAATTAATGAACTGCCAGCTCATACCTGCCCACAAAGTCCAGTCAAGTTTCATAGCTTAAGGATGGGAGAAGGCTGTCTTTCTCCCCCCTCCTCTTCAACCACCTCCCAAGTCTTCACTCATTAGGGGAAGCTATTTCTACAATCTAAACAAATATCATTTGTAATTTAACACCTAAAAAAAGGTCTTAGGAGCCACACAGGATTCCAACAAGTGTAATTAATGTCAAGTTGAGTACAAAGTGGTGTTGCCCTCCCGCTGCCCTCTCCACCTGCTGCCCGTCTGGTGTTGCCCCCCTGCTGCTCCATCCACCTGCTGGCTGTCTGGGATTGCTCTCCAGCTGCTGCGCCCACCTGCTCACCCAAGTCCTTGGAAGCGTCCCGGGCCCGCCACGCTCCCTCTGCACTCCGAACGCCCTCGCCCTCGGATGGAGCCGGCACTGCGGCATGACCACGTGGAGGAGCACGGGAGAGCTGTCAGGTGCTGAAGGGAGGCAGCGAGGTTGCAGGTGGTGGAGGAAGACTATATCCATCTGGCAGCACCAGCAAGGGTGGGAGATCTGAGGCAGCTGAGAAGCTGCTGCTCCATCCCCAGTGCTGAAGGGTGGTTCAGCCTGACTGTTCAATCAAATTTCTTGTTCCCATTCCTTGCACTTCAATGGAAGGGAAAGGAAAGGCCTCTAACATAGGCAGACGTGCTGATGAGAATTTCAGATAACTAGGCATCAGCGTTGTATCTGATTTCCAGTAAAGAAGTCAGAAAAACCAACTTAAAAACCAATGATAACACTTCAGTAGATTACTTTGTAATGGTCTGCTTCCACTATGGATCAAAGCGATCTGCTACACTACACAGTTCATTTCTCCGCCATCAAGTGAAGGTAAGGATGATATCTCTTTTTATTTCACATTTCAAGTTCTGCCTTTTGTCAGTGAAAGTGCACAGCATCATGTCACAGAATGACCTGGCCACACACAAAGAAGTCACATAAATAATAATGGTTAAGGGATTTCTACTAAGCTCTCTCTATATTTATATACATATACACACATGCTGTATTTTACCATAATAGGACTTAACATTTTTATTTAAAAATAGAATTTCTTTCAAATTTACAGCCAAATGCTGGTAATAGTTTGACTTAACTTCCTTGACCAGAATATCAGCATACTGGACTCCTTTGGAATAACCATGGATAATGATGGCTCATACCCTAATATAAACACAGCATCAAGGTGTCAGTGTGCATAAAAATAAAATATAAAACTTTTGCTTTCAGTGAACATCTGTCCTCAGGGGGGAAAGATCTCCTGACTGTTATCACTCTTACTGGAAATAAATATAACCACACCATCCCTTTCTCCATGTTATATGCTTTCATGTGTGTTTTTTGTCACCCCATAACCTGAATATGCAATATTTTCAGCATGCCAATTGTATTCCCATTCATTTGACCTGAAACTCAATGGGAAATAAACTCCTCAGTTAAAAAAATCCAGGATGGAAATGAAAAGCATTTTCTGAATAAAGCACTTTCTGTCAGTCGGTAGGAATGAAAGGATTTAGAGGAGTGTTTTCCTGTATCTCTAGATATTTTAAACCATTGGAATCACAGCAGCTAAGAGTAAACAGTAAAAAAATCACAGATGGTGATCTTCCAGATACAGACCCTTGTAATCTCCAGCATACCCTGTCTATCCTAGGCATAAAGCTACTAAAAAACTGGAATATACCATGCAATGCCATGTTACTTAGCTGTGCTTCTCCATCTGTACTTCATAATCTGTGCTAATTTCTGGTTTACTTCCAGATGACATCTACAAGAAACTGTTTGATTACGTCTGATTTAGGCACAGAAAACAGGGACAAATGAACTTGTTACTTTGCCATCCAGGTTGGTTCTTTTTAACCACACTTGCCTGTTGCATTTTTTATCTTTGCCATCCATCTGTTGTAGTTGGAAATGGTATGTGGAGAAAAACACTTGGGACTTTTGTTTGAAAATAACACCTGAAACACAAAAGAATTTTAAAAAGCGAAACAGACATAGAGGGTGGTTTAGGGTCAAAGATAGATGAATATCCATTCTGTTCACTGTAGGGAAACTGGAAGCTCAGTCACAGATCGACTGGTAACTGTCAAAAGCTTTTTTTAATATTGTGTCCAGTAAGTCTTCCTAAAAAAGGTCCAGATGATGTTCCCAAACAATTAATCGGTGTTTATTTCTCTTTTTAGTTTTCTTAGGGTAGATAGATACTAAAAAGCTGCCACATGCCTCTGGCCTGACATTTATCTATTCAAACTAGTAGCCCTCACATCTACATATGGGATTACAGGTGCTCCTTATCCTCTGTGCAGAAAGCCCAAATTTATTCATCCTGAGCACACACTGCAAAATTTAAATGCTAGTGCAAGCTTTTGCTGATGGAAAAGGCAGTTTTCGTTTGTGCAGGAAGGAAACCATTTAATTGACTTGGCTCTGAAAGCATAAATTAATTTACTTTTTTTTTTTTTCAAATGTGTTGACATCATAGAGTATAAGTATCTTATAAATCAAATGTAACTTACTTTTTAGACACTCTTGGAAGACAGAACTTTTCCTAGAGTGTTATGAGACATTTTGTTCCCTGGTATCAATATTAAATATGGCCACATTCTAACAAGGAGGAAAAACTTTGGGAAATGTTCCCTGGTTTTTTTCTTTCCTGAATGCATGGTACAGATAGAAACACTTACACCTCCTGAACAATTTTTCTCAAGATCTAATGGAAAACAAGACCAGTATATTTACAGGAAAGTATTACAGTCAAAGCATTAACAGTTTGAGGACCTTTCTGTAACGCTAAGGGATGAACTACACTTTCTACTAAATTAATTAACTTTTAAAGAAAGGATAGAAAGAGGCATATTCATTTTAAGAGAAGCAGGTATCCTTCTAGTTAACAGTCCTTTTCCTCCCTTAGTGCTTGTGAGGAAGAAATCTCCTGGAGCTGGACACTGCTAGTTAGCCTTCCCCCTCATACGCAGCATCAGCAGGAGAAAGGCAAAGTCCCTGGGCAGGAAACCATCCTCCTGTACTCTTCCCTAAGCACTCCTTCATGTTCCCAGCTACCAGAGCTTGCTGCTTAGCTGCTGCCCTCCAGACGTGATGTGTTCCCATTCAGTGTCAAGGATGCGCAAAGTATACCCAGCCACGCCAGAGAATGTATTTGCCATATATATCACATATCCTGCTCCACAGCAGCTCCATGAACCATGCTGGCACTCCTATTCATCTATGCAGTAGATTTTCTGGTTAGCACTAAGACAGGGGAAGGTCACGCACCCCAGTGATGTCAGGTTAGTGGTTCCAAAACGACAATGCTTTTTTAAAATATATCAAACAGTAGCTTTTTTTCCAAATCAGGAAGGTGCAGAACTGATGTTTTTGACATGAATGCTTGGGATCCAAAGCCTACAGCAAAACACACATTTTCTACAGCTTTCTACTGTCCTACTTTTCTGAATGACCTAGTGAACTGAAGGGAGCTTTTTCCTAATCCACCAATAGCAGCTGGCTCCCTTTCCCCACCTCCAACGGTTCAGTCATTTTACTGACTTGAAGTTATGGGAGGAAAATAAAATGTCAATAAATGAAGGTCTTGGCATTCATTCTGTGTGTTATTTGCTAGCAGCACTAAAAGGGGAAAAAAATGGAACTAGGCTAGGCAGTCTACAGGGAAACTGTGGAAATGACTTGTAACTAAGAGGATGTGACCCTCTGCATAATTCATAATCATTAGTCTAAGTGACACTTCTGCAGTATGTGCAGTAGTGCTCTCCAATATGACAGGTCTAAGCCCAAATGGCCCACTCAGCAGCCATCCGTTTGTGATCAGATTTCCCTGAAAGACAACTCTCAAAGCTACATTTGCTCTGTGTACGTGTATATACATGCTTTTTTTTTTAAAGTAAAGATGCTGGCTCAGCTTCATCATGTGTGCAATTTAAGGGTTGCTCAAGTGATTCTTTAAAACTGCATAAAGGCAATTCTGCTGTGCCTTGGAGACAGCATTGCTGTAATGTTCTGTGCATACATCTGCATGATTTCTCAAAGCTAATTCAAATTTAATGCATTGGTAATTCCTTTTCTGCAGAAGTCACCCAGCAGTAATCTGAAGGTTACAGAATGATCTTCCAGATCAAATAACACTTCTAAAATAGTATAAACTGGCAGGCAAGATTATAATAGGTAGAATTAGACTTTCAATAAGTCACTTCACCCTCTTTACAATCCTAAACAGAGCAACCTGTGTCAAAAGTATTTTTAGAAAGCGCAGCCAAAAGAAAGGTGTAGTGTTTAAATCAGCTACAAGACGGTTTACAGCACTGTATTGTCAGAGGGACATTACAACAGATGCTTGAATCAGTGGGAACTTTAAGAAGCAGGGGCATTTACGGGTTTGGATGCACACAGAATTAAGGCATTTGGTTATTTATGTAATTTAAACAAAATATGAAGACTATCAAAACTGTTTATGGAAAATGTAAATTATTCACAGTTAAATTTTGATGTAAATTGAGCCTAACCAAATGAACAGAAAAAATTACACTCCTCTTGGGGTTTAGACATCACAGTACTAATGGGTCATTAGTTTCCATTTCATCCAGGCAGGCACTTACTGTAAAATGTTACCATGTTGGACTACACTGAAGTAGCAAGTTAAATGGGTTTACTTGACAATGACCAGTTCTAAAGAGAACAAATCTTGTTCCATTTTGGACAGCCACATTGCAATTTAGTCCTACTTAGCCTCATATTTGACCACAACAACAAGCAAGTATAAGGATATAATTAGATTCCCTGAACGCTATGACTTTTTCCTGTGCTGTAGCTGGATCAGTACAAACATGTTGCACCCAGCCCCTGTGGTTTAGTTATGAGACACAGCTGGCAAGCTGGAAATAAAACCAAAAAATGAGTAGTCATGAGAAATACATACTTGAAGACACAAAACCTAGTTGTTTTTAATTTGGGCTGTGCTCCCTTCTCTGATTTATTTTAAGCAATATTTATTTGCAGTTCAGTCTAGAAGATATTCCACAATGCCCTCCTCAACCCTTACTACATATCCTGAAGATCAGTGTAGCCCAGTTTCTTCGCTTTCCCCCATGTATTTCTACAAGAGAGAGAAATTGCATCCTTCCACTGCCATTTGCTTATTGCCACTTACACAAGCCGGTCTGTGGTGTATGTAGACAAGGGACTTTGGTCATCTTGGACTAATGAGAAGAATATTTAGGAGGTGAGTACCTCTCACTGAAAAATATATTCTGCAGTCTATACCAAAGCGACCCGACTTTTCAAGGGAGGCTGATTCCAGCTGGCTTCTCTTAGATTAACACTGTTTATGGAAACAGAATGGGCTTTTTCAGCTGAAAGAATTAAAGAAAATATGGCTCAAACCAAGATCCAACACTGTCATGGGGTGTCCTATAAGATTCTGAAAAACATATTTCATTGTAGGCTCTGTCTCCACACCTCAGAATAAATACACCTACAGATGTGTTAAAATACACTCACACTAATTGAGAATAAGACAACCAAAAATCCCTCCTATTCAGCCACTGAAAGAAATAGTGTTTCCTGGAAATGGCCTTTTTTTGGCAGCATTGATAATGGTTGCCAGAAAAAACATCGCATCTATTTCCACATTAAAATAATAATAATAAAAAAAAGGTTTCCAGTAACTTGTGCTTAATCCTAATTAGAGAAAAAAAAACCTTTCCCCTGATTTTTAGATAGCCTATTAAAAAAAAAAAGAGGAATATAAAGGTAAGAAACTAACATTCCTTCCTCCCCTTTGTAAGTCACTTTTAAAAATGGACATAATTTGCATGACAAACGTTTGATATTAATTATTTGCCAAGCTCCATATTGTGTGTGTGGTTTGTTTTTTTTTTATAAAGGATATTTTATTGTATGAATTGTGAATGTCAACAATGACTTATTACCTTGAACAAGTTTAAAAGGAAGGCTAATATGATTTCTTATAGCAAAACCCCTATGACAGCTGCTCCATAGAGTCAATTACACTGCTGTGTGCTCTCAAGCAGACTTATTTTTCATAGTCAGAGTGAATGAGGAACAAGGTGAACAAACATCTCTGTAGTGATTGAGGACTGACTTTCTTTGGCTTGCAGCACTTGGAATAAAGGAATCTTGCCTAATGAACTGAAACCATTTATCACTGAGCAATTCAGGGCAAGCATTACTGCCCTATCACCCCCAGAAGAGTTAACGCAGAAAATATGACCTGCACGTCCACCAGGAGTTTTCGGACTCCACCAAAACAACAAAACAGTGACCAAATCATTCTTCATGGAAAAAAAAGCCACTTTAAAATGCAAACATTTCCACTTTATGCTGGATCCTGATCCGTACCCTTTTGACACACCTTTGTGCAAAAGGAAGGTTCAAAATTAAAAGCACTGCAGTCTGCCTTCTAAGCAAAGCTCAGTAATATCCGAGCTCAGTAGATACAAAACAAGAAGTGTGAGGTCTTTCCACAAAGAAAAAAAACCAACACCCCCCACTCTGAGATCTAAAAAAATAACTGGCTACCCCCAAAGGATAAGTGCTGAGAACAGCAAGCTAAGTTTTAACACTGTGAACTACAGTTTACATATTGGTGACTGTTTATCAACTGGAACAACCATGGTATTGTAGATCAGGTAAAATTCAGTATTTGTAAAAATATTTTCAGACAGTCTTTGGAGGCAGCAAGGCTGTATACAAGAAGGACCCATGGATATTAAAGAAGCAGTCCCTTCCCTCACGTTTGGTTTTGTTCTTTGCAAATTTTTATATTAAGTGTGATGGCCTGCATTAGTAGTACTAACTGCTTAGGTCTACAGGATTTCCATTTTCAGTGTTTTCTAGTCTGATCCATGCTGTGCTGGTCAGATATGCCGTTATATGATTAGTGTCCTGGTGATTCACTAATTCATTAAAAATAGTAATATTTTTAATACCAAATCCAGGCTACAAGGAGCTATCTGTGTTCTTAGAATTCTACAATCTGTTGATCAGACTATATTTTGACTCGTCTGTTCTTTGGATGATCAATGTCTCTTTAGATTTGCTCTTAAAAAAGAACAGAATTTAATCATTTCATCTAGGCAGAAACAGAAGGAAAAAAAGAAATGAAACAGGTTCTTTCTTGATGCACATGGAAAATTATTCCAAAATAAGATGTTAGGTGCATGCAAGTTCAAATACATACTCGGTTTACTCTGTTTAGAGAGGATAGAGATCATAGCATGGTGTAAGGCTTTATAGACTTGGGAGAGTTACACCACAAGACAAGCCAGGCATGTCTTGTACAAATCATAACAAATAAAATACCTATTATATATTCTATCAGTCCATGCAATTGCATGCACTCAACACAATTACAGAAGCAGAGTTTGGGAAATATATCACAACATTAATAAAGTTATCTCTGGTATCACTTTTCAGTTCTCCGCTTTAGAGCCAGAGTCTGGTAGCATCAGGATGTCTCCCTGTGAAACAAATACAGAATGGAATTAACTGTAAGCAATGCCTTTCCAAATTCACCAATACGAAGCTGAAAGCATGTTTAACATTTTTAAACAGTGTATTAAAAAATGGTTCCTAACTATGCAATAACTAGAAAGATGGCAACCTGGCCTGTTAATGGCAAAGAACACCTACTTTTATCTTTGACTGATCATATGATGTTAGGCTAATTCTTCACTGGTCCTGGACTGAATCTTATACCATCTGTGTGTACCGCATCTGTGTAGTTTCTCTGGGAAATTCTATATTTGCATCCAGTGAAGGAGAGATGTGCTTTTCTATGATGAAATGTAATTAATCGTGTGTGTTAGATGGTGCAACCAGGGGTTTAGGGCTGAGCTGGTGCACATCTGTGAGGGAGCTCCTTCCCAGATGACACATGGAGAGTGCTGATGAATCCTCCACAACTGAGCAAAAGCAAGTCTTGCTTTCTTTCCCTGGGCTGACTTGACTCAGCATTTACTCCTGTTACATAGTTACAGTGGCTTGCTGAAATTTGGCCTATCTGGGATACCTAACCTGTTTTTCTTATATCTGGCACTGCATCCTCAATTTAAACCAGGTTGAAAATTGTTTTATCTTAGGTGGGTACCCCGTAAGTATTAGAAAGTAAGGAGCTTGGAATTGACTTTGAGTACATTACTCATTTTGATCATACTCTTGCTAATGGTTTTCATCTCAGAATGCATGTGAAAAAAAAAAAAAACAGGCTGTAATCTCATAATAGACCCACTGCCTCTATTTCTGCATTACTGAGGCCAAGTTACTTGAAAAAGACATCACTGATCTGAAAACCCCCACTGTTCCCCAAATGTATCACAATCTATTTGGAGTACATGAGCCTCATCTCACAAATCTGTAAAATTAATTTAGTAAGAATGACTTCTAATGCTAAATAATCGGGCACTGAAAGCTTACTGAGCTCATCACATGAAAAGAGATGAATAAATGCATGTATTTACAAACACTTGTCTCACTGATAGAAAGAAGTGTTCACTGTAAGTAAAAACACTTATAATGTGGATTAGGTTAACATTCCAATTTAAGACCCTGAAGAAATACGTATCAAGAAAAAAAACAATAAAAGGCTCCAGTAATATCTTCTAATGCCTTTACACTTGGCTACAAAATGTGACATTGCAGAGATCATGCACAGCACTGTAAATAAACAGATAACTTTAAGTGTCTAATCATTAATTACACTCTACAAAAATTTAAAGTAAAACAAGATGATAAATACAATAAAATTTCCTCTGATTAAGCAGTATAGCAATATTTATATCTTTGCTACCAAGAGAGAAAAGATTAATTTCCCTTCTTTGTGCCCCAGTTTACAAGCAGTTTAGTGGCCTCTGCTTGACGAAACAAATTGATGACTGCTCTGGATTTTGTGAACATCTAAAAGCAACTAAGAAAATTAATACCAGCAGCAGTGTGCGCATGTGCATATACACACACATGTAGCTTGACGTTCTTTTCACTAGCCAGTAACGGCTCAGGAATTGAGTGCACCAAATGGATAACATTACTGAAAGAGAGTAGCAAGAGCAGAGCTGAGGGAGAAGTAATCTGGCATATTGCATGAGAAAATTACATTACTATCCAAAAGTAGATTGGTTTACTTGCCCAGTAGTCACAAACCCTATCCCTTGATAATCATCTTCACACTCAGCTGCACTTCATAGCTTGTTTACAATGTTGCACTGATGTTTACTCCCTAAGTTTATTTGATGTTGGCCGTTTGAAAACATTATCATTTAAATTAGTTCCTGTAACTAATGAGCATATGTTTCATGTGTGTTCCACATGAACAAGGAAGTAAAAATGTTTTGGGTTAAAATCCTCTTTTTGATCAAGTTTAAGCATCTTAGAAAACAGAAAACAGACTACAAAGATTTATTCTGACATAAGATAATATAGCAAGAATTCAAAGGAATGAACATATTCCGTTATAGGAATTTTAAAGCCTTTTCAGACATCATAAACTCATGATTTTTCCAGCAGAGCTAAACCTGATAGGTATGAGGGCTCTAAGAAAAACTAATTGCTTAATAGGTAACAAGGCAGAAGAAATTCTAAGTGGCAGCTCACTTAGCAGCTCATAGTCCATGCTATCATGTCTGGACTATAAATGTTGAAGCACTGAAACACCAAAGAAAAACAGCTGTGCAATAAAACAAGGAAAAGGGATAAAAATACAATAACATTTGAGGGACAGTTGGCAATGGCTCTCCAAAACTTTACCTGTTCTAACTCTGAAGGTCAAGGGGTTTTAGTTTTTTCAAAGATATGCCAGTCCACTCTGCATTTTAAATTTTCCTGAGTAATTTGGATCTTAGTGTAAGGGTAGAGAAGAATATTGGATGTGAAAAGTACTGAAGCAGGAATAAGGATATTAAAATACAGCATCAAGTGGCAAAGCGGGTGTCATACTGGGAAGAAAAGAACTGTAAGTAGGGAAAAAAAATGGTAGAGACTTAAACATGCTATTTGACCCTCTATACCTTCCTAGCCAGTTCTATATGTTTATAACATTGGAGTAATTTGGAAATATGTTCCTTGTATCCAAAGTTTTGGTTTTGATGCATTTGCTTATTGAAACAGTTGATATTTAAAAAACAATCAGCATTTTCCAATTTGTGATATGCTGATATCTTAGATACCAGAGTTTGTTTCAAGAAATATGTTTTTTCAGCAGTGTGGGCATACACATGGCAGGTGGGTAGACTACAGTTTGGTAGAATCATAATATTCATACAGTTTTGAGAAATCTAACTAGAAATATTAGTATTTGCCAGCTTTCTAAATGTTATAAAAGTTAATGGAGACATTTTTTGGTTGGTGACTGCCATCAAAACTCTTGCATGAGAGGTTTCCATGCATGTCGTACTTGAGTTATTGAGTTCTACATGCAGAAGACTTGAGAATGTACCACTAGGGTCTTTAAATCCACTCTTGTTTTAAGAAGGTCTTTGTGATCTTGTTAGTCATCAGTCACGTAGTTTTCACTGTTTCTTAGTGGTAAAATCTCATGACCATTCTCCCTAGTTTTACATACAGACAATAAACTTGAAAACATTCTTTTTAATCAAGCAAATATTCAAAATGTAGAAAGTAAAATTCTCCTGATTCTCTGCTTGACTGAGAAACTCACAATAGCTCTTAGTCACACAAAACCCCCTGATTACCATTTCAGAGTCTGCTGTCTGCTTTTTTCTTAATTCTGGTTAGCTTTTCAATTTTTTTTTTTTTATATCCTAGTTAAAGAACTTTTAATCTTGGCCACTTGTATTTCTTCATACTTTTGAAGTACGTTTATGATACATGATCATTCTACAGTGTTTCACAAAACTGTTTCTATCATCCTACTGAATAGAAACTCCAAGTGGTTCCTAATACACAGCTCCTGGTTTCAAAAGTAAAACCTTGGCCATGAGAAGTCAAGTGCGGGGAGCTGTAAATAAAGTGGTAAACTTTATTTTTAATAATTGAGCCTAAAAATTTGGCACTCATAATTGGTCCCATAATTTGGGGCCAGTACCAAGCTAACAGCCAGTGTAGAACAATTTTTTTCTCTTATCTGAAGTTTGGCTGCAGTCAGATGTCTGCAGATAACTAACATAGGCAAGTACCCATCATCTGGGCGCTTGGAAAATCGTTTTGGCTTAAGACAGAGAAATTTCATGGGAGAAGAAATAGAGGTAAATTCTTCTGTGAGAGCAAGAATTAACCTTATTGTGAGTTATAACATAGCACTTCATAGTTATGATGGGAGGGTTACCTATATTTTGAATTTTCCTCCCCTGTGGCAGAGCTGTGTTTCTAAATGAAATTTCACCTTCAGTACTTCCTTAAGCTTCCAATAATAATCTGCCTTCCTCTTTCTGTGGCGTAATTTTTGTTAATGCCAATAATAAATTCAGAACTAAAAAAAAAAATCCATCAAATAATTTCTTTTGTGGGTTGACTTTAATTTCATGGGTATTATTGGGTTTTCGTGAGAGGGGAAATTATGGCTGCTGTTTCAGTTTGAAATAATTCTTTGCTTCTTTGCTGGGACAGAATCTGTGGTTTCTTATAAAACCGTAAAAGCATAAAACTAAGGAAAGCCCCTGAAAAAGGACAACTTTGCACAAGAAGAGTCAGAAATTCAGTAGGAGATGAAGCGAGCAGATCTGTCTCAAATGGTCCCAAGACGACCTGTTCCTTACATCTGATCATTATTCTCCTTTTTTATGAAGCATCTCAGCTCCTGTTCATATCAGCTCCACACAGGGATTTAGCAGTAATGAAAAACTCCCCAGCCCACAGTGAATTTCAGGCTCCACACAGTGTTAGACAACTGAAGCAGGGCAGAGCATCCTCATGCAGGTCCTGCCGACAGCTCCGTATGGGCATGGAATCATAGAATCATTAAGGTTGGAAAGGACCTCTGAGATCATCGAGTCCAACCATTAACCTAACTGCCTGGTCCACCTCTAAACCATGCTGCATGCCCACGGCCAGTGGCGTGCTTGCCGACACTGTGCTGTGGACAGCTGTGATTGCCTGCCTAATTTCCACCACTGATGCACTGCCACACTGCTACATACCAAGCAGTTGCCAGGTGGAAAGATTAGCACAGGACAATGAATCCCTGTGAGCAAATGAGATCCAGAAACTGCTGCCCTCTGACATGCACTAGTGCAAGTGAAAAAATATATGCAAAAAACAGCAGTACTACTCTGCACAAATAAAACTTGTTATACAAAATGTTTAATTTGGCTGAGTGTATCTTAATCCATTTCTAATACCACAAACAACATTCTCATAGTCGATTATAGGGACAAACAGTTCTTTAATCAATTTAATAAACATAATCTTATTAAAGCAACTCTTGAGTCAACCATAGACCATGTTCTCAATTAACCCAAGTTATAAAATAAATCAATAGACATCAAAAAGGCTGCTGAATTCAATGATAAGCACCACTGTTTGGATGGGGAGAGAAAGGAGAGAAAAATGCATTTTCTGGCAGATGCAATTTAGCTGTTTTATGTTTGCTTTGAATACATATAAGCAACAATATTAACCACAGCTACCTGCAGGAATACAAGGCATCCTGAAAAAAACCCCACACCGCTATATTCTCTTTTCTCCCTCTGCAGCAAGTAGTTTAGTTTATTGTGCCCACAGATGTCTCAAGACAGAGATGTTGCCCAAGACTCTCACTGATCCTTTTTCAGGGAACTTTAGATTTTCGAACCACAGACCTACTGGTCCTGTTTATTCTCCACTAAAGCCCTGCCCAAGGGGACAGATTTACAGACAGAAGGAAAGAGGATAGGAAAGAAAGTCTTATTATGTTAAATAATTACTCAATCCACTCTGACTTGTTTTGAAGCCTTCCAAAGAAATTAAATGTTAATTTGGTTGCTTTGAGACATCAGAGGGTTCTGCTGGGCTGTAGATAGGGAACAATGCAAAACTGGTGAAAGTCTGCCCATCTCCTCCCTGCTGCCCACCTGGCTGAAAGCAGAGGAGAATGCCTCTACTAGGATTTGTATGGAGTTTCCCACAGCATTTCAATTCTTTCTTTTCTTCCTGAAATTGCTTAAAATGAAAGGACATAAGGACTCCAGTGGAGAAAAAAAATGTGGTTTGCCATACAGGTTCTAGCTGTCCCATGGTGTCCGAGCTGAGAACAACTCTGGTAACTGAGAACAACTCTGGTAACTGAGAACAGATTTGAGAAAGTACAAACACCCAGAGACTTGAGTTATCTGTCTGCTGCTAGGCATTCTATCAATAAAAGCAATCAAAAACTTAACAAGATATTTCTGCCCTCCCCCCCTTCTTCCAAGCCCTAATCTGAACCTTAAATTTGTGTATTTTTATAATAGCTGTTATTAGTACTTATCAATTCACTTTCCTTATGTATTATAAATACATTTATTTGTAAACAAAGAAATGCTCAGACTGTAGTCACAAAAACAGCTTAAAGGTCTGTTCACATACACATTACTTTTCATTTTTTTGCAAAACAAGTCTGGGGCTGGAGTGGTAAGGAGGAGCACGTGCAGGCAGTTGCAGCTTCCTGGTCAACCCATGCCTTATTAGACCTTTATAAATATGTAAATATTTCATCATATAACAGCAGCTTCTATATAGTGCTGCTCATTTGTACATCTCAAAAAGCACAATAAAAGAGACCTTTATCATGATATCCATTTCTATGTGGAGAAACAGAGCTGAAAAATGATTTCCCTATGTTTTTCTTCAGGCCAGTGGTAAAACTTAGACGATAAAGTAGGTCCTCACAATACTAGGCCATCATCTACTTAAGAGGAAAACACTGACTTAGGTATTGGGAGGTACTGAGAGGTAAATGAATTCACAACTGGGACATGAGCATAGTTAATATCATGTATTACTTTCACATGATTTCCATGTAATAAATTTTTCCTATTCCTCATTAAGTTTTTAATTGTTTTTCACAACAATTAATTTCTAATTTTACCTAAGGTTGTTTTGAAAGAAAAAGGCCTAGAAAGTTTCTTCTTAAGGTGAGCAATGGATTTTTTTTTAATTAATCATGGAGAAACTATTAGAATTTTCTCCATTATAGCAGGAGACCATCATTTTGCTCTTATTAGATGAACAAAAAGAGTTAGATTTGGATACAGGATATCAAACATAAACCTAAGATTTCTTTATGTCTGCAAGCCAGTTTTACTAAATGCTTAAAAAAAAAAAAAAAGGAGAGAAGACAGAATATTATAATCACAGTATCATGAAGGGAAACAATAAACACATTAAACTATGAAGGCATGATCATTACCAAGGCTTAAAGAGGAGAACAGGGTCTAAGTCAGGCATTTCTAACAAGAACATCAGCAAGGTTCATTAACTACCCTTACAGCTTTCTGAATATGGTAATTTACATAAAAATGGATTTAGTGACACCAATTGCTCATTACTGTCGGTTTGTGTTTAGGTTCATAAAGTATCATTGTAAATAAATACACTACCAATATATTCTCAAAGGAATATTCTAAGGGATGAGAAAGATGAAGATTCACACCCTTGTTAAGTATTACGGAGTTATACCTATGCATAGACACTGCTAAAACAGTGCCCCATGACAGGTACTCTGCATTCATTTATCTTCATATAGGTTGTGCTTTCTCTTAGATGCCCTCATCTTATTTTGTGCCAGAATTTTTAGCCTGTGTTATTCTTTCCTGCACATTTATTAAATTTTATAATTTACCTTCTCCTTATTACTTCTTTCTAGGAGTTACTGTCTACAGAGTGTGTACTGGTTTAACTTAATAATATTTTAACTCAATTTAACATTTTAAGTTTAATAACATTTTAACTTAATAATATTAATAGCATTTTAGACCAATGTCAAATAAACCATGAAAGCTATGTAGGGATTCTAATTCAACTTTTGAAGTAAGCATAGGCCAGTTGAATTTAAGCACATTCAAACTGTTTAAACAAGTCACTAACAGAAAGATAGAAGTATTCCCAAAGAATACACTAAGTGGCTTAGACTGGCAAGTCTCTTGGCCTACTCTGCTTCTTTGGAAGATGCAATTAGTCCAAAGGAACCATTGCACTAACAGAGTTCTTGGGCTTCTGATCCCTAGCTGGATCAAGTAAATGCATGCAGGCTAAATGTTTAGCAGGCAAAATAATGTTTTAATAAATTAACTGATGGGGAGGGGGAAAGGTTTTTGGACAAGCAAGGTCTTTAGATCTGAAACAGAAGCTATCTATTCTTCAGTGTAAGAAGAGACTGGAAAGAGTGATTAATATTATTAACTTAAGTGCAGAACAATTAGTATGACTGAAAGAGTACCTGTGCTGCTGAGGGAGATGCTAACAATGAGAAGGCTATTAGTCCCTTTGGGAATAAGGGTGCCACATTTTGTCGTTGCCCCTAGCAAGATGTAAAGTTAAACTCAGGTTGCTCTATGGCAAACTAATGTGCAATCAAACAAACATTTCTATACATACCATGATTAATATCTTTAAAATAGACCTTAGAGGTAAAATTAACAATTTTATTAGTTATTCCCAAAGTCTTCTTTGCAGGGCTGGTCTAAAGAAAGCCAAAGATAAGAGTATTTTTCTATGGAAGACATGCTCCCTTTTCCAGGAGAAAATGCAACCTCTTTCAGTTATCTGCATTAGTTTTCTCCAGTGCATAATTGTTGTCTGCTTTCACACATGTAGTTTCTATAAAGATATTTTGTTTTGCTGAATAAAGAACCAATAGAGTCTAGATGTACATATAGGAACTAGGATTTTTTTTTTGGTTCTTCCACAGGTGTTATATAAATTTGTTGTTTGATTCTGTATTTTTTTGTTTTGGCATTGTAATATCAGCACACCCACAATGAACAACACATTAACACAAAATATGTTTCTACAGAAGCTAACTTCTCTTGCTCTTTTCTCCCTCTGAAGACAAAACATTTAAGCACTACACTTCGTCTTCTCATTCCCTCTGCTGCCTTCTCTGTGCTGTTTTCTCCTTGGAAATATCTTCTCTTCCTCAAAATGTCTATTTTTTTCTGCATTCCTTCATGCAAACTCTACCATCTTTTATTCAAATATTCATTTCTCTTCCCTTTCAGCTCTCAGTTTCTAACTCAGACTGTGTTCTGTTTGATCCTTTAATTCTGGTCCTAATTTAGTTCTGTAAATAGTAATGCCAATACATGTTTTTCTAAGAATAATTATAACACTCCAGACAAGTTGATCAGTGTTGTGTCTCCTGAGCATAAGACAAGGTTTGGATCCCCAGAACCATAAGGCTCAAGATGAAACCTAGTTATGCAAAAGTATTTTTCGAAACAGCGGTATCTTACTCTCACAACTCTATGTGGCTCTGGGGTGATATGGGTTATCCCAGACATATGTCACTACAGGGGATTAAGTTGGACACCTACCAGAAATAATTAAGAACAAAATAATTCCAGAGGCAGACACTTCTCTTCATCCTGCATTTGAAATATTTTAATCAGAAGGTACCACTACTATTTCTTCCATAGCCTCTACATGAACTCACAATCTACAAGTGCTTACTGAAAGGAAAAGCTGTAAGGAAGGCAAATTGAAGCACTAATTTTGCCATTTATACAAAAGCTGCTTAGTTTTAGCCATAGATAAAGTTGCCACAGGTCTGAAATATTGCCTTTTTTGAAAAACATACTCGCTCTATTAGCAACATAATACCATTTGGTACTTGGAAAGCATCCAAAACCAGCTTATTACAGAAAATAGAAAATTCTGTCACTGCCTGAAAAATCTTAAAAAAAGCAGAAGATGAATAAAAAAAGTTATGTATACTATTTTATTAATTTCCTGTTTGCACAATCTGTTTTAACTATACAAGGTTGAAAGGGACATTTATTACAATGCATGTAGCCATTTCCAGTGACACCTAGTTGGACTAGTGATATGCAAACAGACAAAAAGACTAGTTGTGTTTCGAAGAGTTGACATTTAACCGTGTTTAAACAGAGGTACGATGCTGCAAAAATAGAGATACTGCACCATTTGATCTTGCAAACATAGAGCAAGAAGTTAAACCATGTAACAATCAGTAGACACAGATATCATTGTACTAGAAAAAACTTTTCTTCCTTACAGAGTTTCAGAAATTCAAGTGTTATGGTTAAAAACAAAAAACAAACCCCGAAACAATCACTATCCTCAAAGTCTGAAAAAAAACCCAAAACCAAACCAAAACCAAAGACCCTGCTCCAAACGAGTTACTTAACACACAGTTTTGTGCTAATGATTCCAATAAACACACTCAGAGAGTGGGGAAGACTTCCCAAACATGAGCATGTATTAAATGAAAAGCTGAGTACTGTATGAATTAAAGAGGGTTAGGAAGGTAAAGATGTCACTTTATGGCATCTTCATCCATTTGGCATTTCCAAAAATACACCACAAACATAGTTCTATGCAGAAAGACTTACTTGGCTGTTTGTTTTCTTTTTTCACTTATATTGTTAAAATAATTTCTGTCAAGATCTAGCAGAATACAATAATAGGCTTGCCATCTTGAATCCCAGCTTTCTTCCTAGTTCCTTACAAAATTTTGAGAGACATGGCACATAACAGCATGTCCTCTATTTTACTCTAGAATGAGGTCAGTTCTGATAGCAAAATCAGAAGGTAAGGCTAAACAACATTTTTTAGGGCTTGAATATTTCTAATAAAGTTGGAATTCCCACAACTCCATATTATGAAGCTATTGGTAACTGCAATAGGATCAAAATTTGACCAGTACTCCTGGGAAACCCCACTCTTTTGAGATATTTCCTATATAGCTTATTTAAAATTTATTAGAAATTAATTAATATTATTAAGAGGCATTAAATAGGTTTAATATATTAATATGTTTATTTATGCAATTATAATGTACCCATAGTTTGACATACAATGAAATCTACCATTCTGCAGATGGTAGGGAAAAAATTACAGAAAGACATAGTGCTTTCTACTGGGACATGCAAGTCTTATTGGAATCCAGTTTTAGAAGATCTAGCTGTCAATACATTCTCCACCACCAAACAGAAAACGTCCAATGAGCCAGAATCAAAATGTGCATCTCATATTGCAGGCAAGCACCATCTTCAGCAACCTCTGCCTAAATCTAGCTACTCAAAACTTTGGATATGAAACCACACATTACTTCAGTCATTTGTAACCAACAAGAAAACTGCACTAAGATACTAGGATTCTAAGTACACAATATTGTTAAAAAAATAAAATAAATAAATAAAAATTACACGTGCCATTTAGCAGCCAGAACACAAATAACTGCAACAATTTTTTCCCCATTCCACATGGTTAAGCAGTACTAGTAAAAAGTATTTCATTTGCAAATATTACTGTAAACACACATGGTCAATTTCATATTCCTTCCAAACTGTTTACTTAAAATATGTTAGTAGCAGTGCAACACAAATCCTTTAGTAGATGCTTTATGGTTAAATAATGAGACACTATTTATTATATTGTTTGCTTATGATAGCATTGCATGCTTTCATGCCAAAGCTTTCACAATCAGTTGGGACCTGATAAATATTCCCCATTTCTGAAAAGCAGTTCACCAACCTAGGATCCCAATAGAAGGTACTCTAAACTTAAATCCAGAATAAACTCCCATTACACGCAGCATGCCAATACCTAATTGTTTTTACTACATTTTTCAAAAAGCTGCTGATCTATTTTTGGCCAACTGTATTGAGAAAGGAGCATTTGTGAAAGTTTGCAGTTCTCTGTTTGGATTTAGGCTACTGCTCTCAGCTTACATCATCCAATGAACTCTTTGTACATCAGAAACCCTTTGTAGATCAGAATGTAAATTTACCATAAGGACTCTCTTAACAAGAAATCTTTTGACTATATGCCTATGATAGCATGCCAAAAATGGAGTACAAATCTACATATTCTTTTTTCCTCTCAAGACAACTGGAATTCAGTCATTGACTTCACCAGCTCAAACACAGGCCCCCAGACATAAAAGTCACTCAGTCATGAGATGCTCTGCCTTTCAAACAAGACATAAATGGAAGTACAAGTTAAACAACTCAGGTCATGCATGAATTAGGCGGGAAAATTCACTGTGAAAAATGAGTCCCCAGATTAAGGCTCTTAATATCTAATCTCTTACAGATGAATTCTGAAGAAGAATAAGAATTTAGCAGCTTAGATGAGAATTGTCGTGTCATGTCTGAGAAGCTATCGGTAGACGTTTGTTACAATGACAAGCTTGGTTGTTATTTAGTATTTACTAGTGACGCATCTGAAGTTTAATTAGAAAAAATATTCAGATATATTAGATTTGCTCTCTACCTACACATGAAAGGGATCTTTTCAACACTTTTTAGCACTATAAATGTTCAAATCTGTTCCAAGATGCTTTTTTCCAGTGTTGTATTTTGTACAAAGACTGAACATGGTCATTTTTGATAAGCACAGATATTAGACTACTGTTGTTTGCCTGATAAGAATTACCTTAAGAAAACAGTTGAGGGAAGGGAGATGTATCCACCTACTGCTCTGAGCAGCTCAGGAAGAGAGGTGAAACAGCCATTACCTGCATCAGTTCTGTACATGGTCCCTTTTAATTCAATGGCACTGGGTGTAAGCACTTTCATTGCAGATATCAAACTGTGCTATCCTTCAAACAAACTTCCATAATAAGGATAGTTTTGAGAGCTAGAAGCTGGACCCTACATGCTCAGCTATTTTAAGGGTGGCTAATTTTTTCTTTGCTTGAAAGTACACCAAGAAATGGTCTTGTTGCAAGTGATTGAAAGTAACTAAACTTAAGAGCGAACCTCATATCTTACTGCTCTGTCTGACTTCCACTTATCAGCTTAATCATATTTACTTTGTGCAAGCTCACTGGAACGGAAATAACAACATATCTGTACTGTAGATTAAAAACACAGGGACCACCTTCAATGGTGGCTGCAACGAAAGAGTTAATTGTGTGTGGATGTCAATCATCATGCAACTAATTCCTTCAGGGGTCACAGTTGCAACAAGGACAGCAGTTGGCAGGAGAGCTGACAGACTGAGAATCCTACCACCTAGGTAACAGTTTATGCATACCAAGTCACTCCTTACACAGATGGCATAGTCCATTCAGCGCAGGGTAAGCCCTTGGGCATTTTTGACATTTTAACCAAAATAATCCATTGAAGAACAGGAAGGAAAAAAGTGTCTCCATTTTTGTACTGCCATTGCATAAAATTTACCACTGCAAACTGATTTTGTCTTGCTCCTTCTCTTCCCTCCCTCTACCACAAGTGTCTTTTGCCAACAATAAAATGGGAAGAAAATTAATGCAACTGATTTTTAAAAATTCTATTCTTTTAATTGACATACCAATTAATGCAAGCATACATACAAGTGGCCTGCATCCTGTCACTTCTTTAGAAGAGATAATTATCTTTGCCTGGCTATAATGTGTTTATTATTGCTTTGAAGACAATTCTTACATAGAGAGACTCCCACCTGCTTTCATAAGAATGAAAATTTCTACTTAAGAGTCTGTCTTATCATAAAATAAGCCTAAAAGATGGTAGCATGATTTCTTAGTAGAACCACATAACTCCAAACTATTTTTCTTCACTTTCTAAGCAAAAAAAAACAGTCATCTGCTGCTAAGTCAGTAAGATTTGGAAACGGGTATTAATTACAGAAACTTTGGAAAATGAATAACAATAAACCCTTTGAAGACCCTAAAACAAAAGCAAGAAGTGCATATAACAGAGGGAAATAAACGGTCTCGTATATATTTAGGAACTCATCAACAGAAGACTGATAGTCATTGCCTGGATCACTGAATTCAAATCTTTCCTTCTAACTCTAAGCCTCACTAGGCAGAAAAAAACATTTAGTGTACACATACCACAAAACACTTTCCAACAGTCCAGTAACTCCTTTCAACAACTGGCACAATGCCCAAACCCACCTAAAGCAAAACAGGCAAGGAGAAGGAGAGCTTAAAGGGTATCACCACTGTCCTAAGCCCTGTAGTAGCCAGACTGCTCCCCTAGGAAAAGGAGCACATGCCTCAGAAACCAGCCAGAGGTAGTTCACAGATTCCCATTACTTCCTAGAAATTTCAGGCATGGGAAAATCCTTTCCAGATTTGAATCTATCCCTTTTTCCTTTTTTATAGAAGGAAAATAGATTTTTTTTTCTGTCAAATGGAAGCTGCTGCCCAACACTAATAGTGGGCTATCTCAGATACTTCAGAGAAAAGCGTAAAAATCTGCAGAAGCCAATGTATGTCTTTAGGGAAGGAGGAGTCCTACTCTGTTTCTGCAGTTGACCATTAGAAGCTCCAAAACAAGGGAACAACATAAAGGTGGTGCCAAAAATTTAATCAACAAGCAAAGGTTAAGTCCCTTTTTTTCTGTCGTTCTTGTTTTTTTTTTTTACACCATTAGCTTGATTTCAAGACTATTTCAAACTGCTTTTGTTGGCTGCAGAGACAGTGGTTTCAGAAATAGCTCAAATCATTCATTAGCTTCATATTGTGCCACTATTGAAGAAAAATGCTTTAAATTGACTTGAATTGCTCCTTGTATTTTCAGCACAGCCATCAGATTAATTATAGCTATGTTATTTTTCTCCTATTCTTTTTTTCCTGCTAGTTACCAGCTAGAGATAAAAGGTCATATTGCATTCATGGACTTGCTGCCTTCAGAGAGCTGTAGACAAATTTTACACCGGTTCCAGCCAACAGGACTGCAATGTAATATGTGTGCTAAAGGCAGTTGTTTTCCAGTGATTGGCTTAGTTCTCTGATGTTGTAATCCTGTCACCTTAAAATGAGGTTTTTATAGTGGTCTGCAACTCAAGCTGTGACCTTCAATATGTGACACTTTCTATTAAGGTTATGCATATGAGTCAGACAAAGAGTTAACAAATGCTGAATGAAATATATAAGCAGGTAGTAGATATAAGCACAAAACAAGTATAAGATGTAGTTAAAAGCGATCTGTTGCATAAGTGGGCTAATAGTCTGCATGAGATGAGCAATGATTCATACATGGAATGGTAATATCAAACATTAATATTCAGAAAGTTTTAAAGGCTTTACTTCTAATCATTTGAACTTAAAGGAGCCAAACAGTGAAAACAAACTCTAAAGAAAACAGAAGAAAACAACTAAAATCCCAAAGTGAAACAACACATCACAGATTAAGCACAAATTGTGAGCCATGGTTGCTACCAAAACGGAAAAAGTCAACACATTGAACTATAGTATCAATTTTCATCAGACAGCTTTTACATACAGTAAATGATATGCAGAGCATGTGAATTTTCTCCTGGAAATTCAGCCAAGAGGATCCCCCACAAAAAGAAGATTTTTGATTGATGGTTTTTTTTTTTCATATTGTATATTTTTGGTCTGATTTGGATCCAAACCAGACATTTTTTAAAATTTCCCATGAACCGGAAACTCTCTGAACTCTGCAGCTGTTAAGTCAAATTGATGATCTCATCAGTTTCACTGCTTCTATGCATAACAAATTGACAAAGAGGTTGAATTTACTGAGCAGCTGCAGGAGGTTCCCATGGACAGTTTTGCCATCAAATTGCCTCAGACCAGAAACACAATATTTCTCAGTTTTGATGTCACAGGGTGGACCCTCCAGGTCACTGCCCAGAGCCAGTGACATGACAATTAACAGATAAATGAACAGCAGAGTCCCTTCAGTTGCTTAAAAAAAAAAAAAATTCCAAGCTTTCAACATTCAACATAGAGAAATAGAATTGAGAAAAATGCTATCTATTTCAAGAGAAAGATCAAATCTCCAAATAAAGATTCTCTTCATTAGTTCCAGTCCTGCCTTCTTGGAGGATAATTGGCCAGTCTCATCTCCAAAATAACACAAAGAGCTGCTGATGGATGTATATGAAATACTGTTCTGCCTTTCTAAAAATATTTCAAAGAGAATACTCCCCCTAAAGAAATGTTCTGAGAAATTATTTAAGTATGTCCCTAGTTTAAGGCACACGCTTAATAATGTTTCCAAGAATAGCCTGGTTTTCCTACTCAGCTCACATTTGCATTGGTGTTGCATCCAGGTGACATCCACCTTTAAGAAGGAGGAAAAATATTTTTCTGGAGACATATTTCACTGATATGCCATATCTTACATAAACCATTAAAAAACCATTATTTTTTTCTATGCAGACTTTTACATTCCTTTTTTCATCTCTTTCTGCCACCTTCCCCCTTTTCCACTTCTAATGTGGCTTTTTCCTGCTGGGGTTCCTGGGGTACAGCCTCCTGGAGGGGGGGCGTGAGGGGGGGCGTAAAGAGGGGCGTGTGTGCGTGTGGGGGGGTTGTGTGTGTGTATTTTTGCTTACTCCACACTTACCTTTGCCAAGGTGCATTACTATGAGGATTGATATGGTTTTAGCTGCTCCTTGATATGTTTACTGTATATTTTGTGCCCCAGGATTATAAAAAAGGAATGCTCAAATATCCATCAACAAGTACTGTAACAATTGTCACACCAGTAAAGTAAGTGTCTTGGCAGAAAACATAAACTAGCAGTAAACGAAAAGAGCTGTGCAATCACAGATTTTTCTTTTGGATTTGTTTTAAAAAAAGAATCAGTTCCTCAAGTCTCTAACTCAAGATTATGGATTGACCCTTAATGGGCCCTGGCAGAACTCCAGTGCAGTACTCGAGAGATATACCAGTTTCCACCAAGGATGAAAACATTTCATATCCATCTGCTTGTTAGCCAGTTAATAATGTGCTATCTACATTTCCAAACAAAACAAAAAAGTCACAGTACAAAAGGAAAAAATGAATAACAATGCAAGAATCTTACCAGTGTCTGGCTACATTTACCAAATGCAGCATATGCTTAAGAAGAGTCAGTAGTATTGAAGTTCTCTGAGAAAAGATTTGAGAAAAGACTTCTCCCCCTACCTAGCTTGCAGTCAATCTTGCATAGTCTTTGGAAGCCTACTTATTCAAGACAGCAGGCTAAACTAAAATATATTCTAAGGTGCTGCCCTTAAGGAATTGCTTTAGTTCAGAATTGCAGGTATACAAAAAGTGGCAACCTTGTAAATTGACATAACAAATAATAAAAAAAAAAGGTGTGCTGTAAACCCTTCAATGCATAACACTTCATATGAAATTTTTAACTACATAGCAGCTTGCTTTCAAATCTTTGAAGTCTGCAAAATGACTTCACATTTACAGATTTTAAGGAGGGGGGACGGAGCAGAGGAAGGAGAGAAAAAGCTATATAGTGATGTCTGTAGTAAATTCACACCCAACACTAAACATAAAAAGGGAAGGCAGTTAATCTACTACAAAAAAGAAGTGCAGTTGAAACGTAAAAGAAGCTTTCATAACTACCAGAATTATATTTGCCTTCCAGAATGGGATGAGAAATCAAGCAAAAAGAAAGAAAAAAAGAGAATAGAAAAAACAACTTCTTCTAGATTCGTATACTAACCTTGCCAATAAAAATGTTTAAACCTCAGTTACAACTCCCTGGGGAATGGCAGCTATTATCCCCTATTGAGTTGGTGCTTACCATACAGAGCCTGAACAATTCATACAGAAAAATAAACCATAACATTCCTGTTTATTATTACTTTAGCTGAGAGGTGCTGACATTAAACAGTTCTGCACTGCTGCTATAAATCAGCATGCTGTGGATGTTCTCAGCATGGGACTAGGGCTCCCTGGTAACAGCTCTCATCAAGGCAACCAGCTGTCAGAATTCTTCAAATTAAACTGTTATTACTGTAGTATTCATTAGTCAGTTACTGACTATTAAGATATTTTTATATCTGAGCCATTGACATTGGATATTGCTTTTTAATATGCAAGTTATATATAAACATGATTAAGTGGTTCACGTGGGGTTGACGGCTTCTATTATAGCTTGATCTCCCCTTTGTAGGGACTACAGTGTTGGAAATAACATCCTGGTCTGTACTAAAATTAATTTTCCATTTAAAAGTCTTGTATTTCTGCTGTGATTGATAGGCTGTTTCCTTAAGCACCAGCATTCATGTTGCTGATATTACATATCCAAAAAGGATGTGTAATATATTGTTTTGACCATGATACAGAGTGATAAAATTTGGTAATTTTAATTGCATTTCTGTCCATGTTAGACTTCTGGTCATTTTGTTCAGGTAAGAGTCATGTAACTGTGGTTGCAAGAAAGATGAGATTCAAAAGCTGTTAATACATGCTTTAGTTGTTTATTTGATACAGCAATATAACTCATTTAAATAGGAGCATTCTTAACTTTTCAGCAACTTTTTTCTTCCTAAAGTATTGATTAAAATTACTGAAGTTTCCAACACACAAAAGTGTGTGAAAACAAAAGTTTTTACCTAGGATATTTCTTTTGCTTCCAAATAAAGAAGTGCAATTTTAAGTTTTTCCTGCCTTTCTCTGCATTCATGTGTTTGGGGAGTACTTTCTATGGTGGTAATCCTGCTTGCATCTCAGACATCCCCTTTGTTTTCTGCATTCTTTGGATAAGTCTCCTTTAGCTACAATATTGTTTTGATCCTGTTTCAAACTGTGTTCCTCATTTCATGCTATGTGGACATTTGTGAGGCACTGCAGAATTTACACCATCACTACTGTAGGGTGTTGTTGCCTTCACATAGCTTCTTTAAGCTAGCTAAAGTCAATTTTCCTAACATTGCGTTGGCAAGCACAGAAAAGCTTTGTACAGGACTACTCTTAAAAATCCGTATGTGTCTAAACAGAAAGCTTTCCCCATTAATTCATCTCCAGAAGCTATAGCAATGAGCTGTAAGTGCAGCAGTAACTAAGGCAGCATGGCATATGCATTTCCCTGTATCATGTGGAACACCTCAAAGCCATTCCTAACCAGAAGCATATCATAAACTCATATATCAACACTCTGATAAAAACTTTCAGAGTTTCTTATTGATACAGCTAGACATCATAGAAAAAGCGTCCTACTATAGGTTGCACAACAGTGAAAATAACAGCAGAATCTCAGCCAGCATCTTGTCTGCTGGGTGTACATAACCCTTAGCTCCATGAACTGCTTCACATGCGCCTGGAAATAAATGCACTCGGTGGTTGATTCAGGGCATCCAGAAGAGCCATCTTCCTCCTCTCCCCTGTTAGTGGCAGACATAAGCTAAAGCTTCAGAAGAAGCAAAAAAATAGGAGATGTTGTGGTCACATTTTCTCTAGTGGAAATCTAGAGTAGTTTTACTGAAATTAATAGAATTACTAAGACCAGAAAACAAACAATAGTCCTGAAAATTCTTGCAGTGAAAGCAACTCAGAAAATATCTTTTCAGAATGCCATAAAGAAGAAGGTTGAACACCATTCTTGGGTTACTTGAAAGAACTCCATATACTTCTGTGGTGGTGAAAGCCCTTCAGTATATAAGACAACGTGCTGGTTTTGGCTGGGATAGAGTTAACTATCTTCATAGTAGCTAGTATGGGGCTATGTTTTGGATTTGTGCTGAAAATAGTGTTGATAACACAGGGATGTTTTAGTTAATGCTGTGCACCGCTTACACAGAGTGAAGGCCTTTTCTGCTTCTCATCCCATCTGACCAGTGAGCAGGGGGTGCACAAGAAGTCAAGAGGGGACACAGCTGGGACAGCTGACCCGAACTGACCAAAGGGCTATTCCATACCATATGACGTCATGCTCAGCATATAAAGCAGGGGGAAGAAGAAAGAAAGGGGGACGTTCAGAGTTATGACTTTTGTCTTCCCAAGTAACCACTACATGTGGTGGAACTCTGCTTCCTTGGAGATGGGAAGTAGTGAATGAGTGCCTTATTCTGCTTTGCTTGCATGTGTGGCTTTTGCTTTACAAGTTTTCTCACTTTTACCCTTCTGATTCTCTCCCCCATCCTACCAGGGGGCAGTAAGCAAGCAGCTGTGTTGCTGGCTGGGGTTAAATCACGACAGACAATAAAGATTTTTGTGCCTTAATCATGCTTTTGTAGGAGGTTAACCATAGAGCTAATCAATGAGAAGAGATTCTTATCTCCTCCTCGCCCCCCATTTTGATGGCTAAACACTAGAAGTAGACAGAAAAGAGAAGACTGGGAAAATCATCCCAGAGAAACAAAAAGTCAAGGTACTTTATACATATCAAAATACACACACGAGCAAAGTTATGACACTTAACTGTTGTATACAGGAATTCCCTATTCCGTACGGAGTTTAGTTTTCTGAACATCTCTGAAAACGGGTTGAGAGAAGTGGTGTTTAGTTGCTGTTGAAGCAGAATCATGAAGGTTTTCTTCTGCAGTTATGCTGGTGTATGCCACTCCAGACTGGCATGCTGCCATCCCTTCTTACCTTACTCAGGCACTTTTATAGCTATCTACTCAGTTATCTCATTCAGATTTCCATTTGCAGTAGCTTCACATAGAACTAGGGCCATGTAATTATATCTAACTCCATTGTGCACAGGCATTGATAATATTTTTTAAAAAAATATTGCTCCTTTAAATTTCACACAGACCTTACAAACTTGTCAATTTTCAGTTGTTTCTAAACACTGTCAAAATGCCCTTGAATTTCTTTATAGGGCTATGAGTAGTGAAAACTATTACTACACGTAAGTTCCATCAGAACATCAAGTTGGGTATAAAAATGCTGTTTAGATCATTTACAAGAGATGGAGATCTGAAGCCTCAGACTGGAAGAAAAAATCTAACACGCAGGGTAAAAAGATGTATCCGGCTAGTTTGGACTCAGAATAGAAGTTTACCCCACTGGGAGCAAGTGTACTGCCAGAAAGCCACACATGCATGATGAATGAGACAGTAAAAATGTGCTTATGGAAGTGTGATGACAGTTCTGTGTCCATAAGACATCTATCCCCAAGGTACACTTGTGCATCTGTTATATATTTTGGTATTGTTTCTTCTTCAGCTTCAAGTTATTTAAGAAGGTGAGAATCTATGCCCAAAAGACCATAAAGAAAGAAAAGTTAGCAGAGGCCATAAGGCAACAACATGAGTGGCTAGAAAGATTTATCATCAGGAAGAACAGAGTATATTGTGAATACCCTGAAAGACTCCATAGTGGATGAAGGCAGCTCTGCCGTTCACTCTCCCATTATATCAAGGGTGAATTTGTTTTCCTTTTTATTGTGCACCCCCTCCACCTCAGAGCCCAGTCTGCTCTTCTCACAGAGCAGAGCCTGGTGATCTTCTGAAGTGCAGCTGCCTCCTCTCCAAATAGTCAGTTTTCCTTTTCTTTCTCACTATTTCCAAGACTGGCAAAAAGGAAACAGATACTAAGTTTTCTGCAGGAACTGTGAAGTCTATTTCCTCAGCTAGAATAGGCAGCTGCAAATGGGAGTACAAGGGCAAGAAAAAATGCAGCAAAACCCCCACCACAATGAAACCACAAAGGAAAGTGTTTCAATACCCTACATGTTATTGTGCAGCACTTCATGCTGGTTATACAAACTCCTAAATTTTACTGACAAAGCTTGAGCCTAAAGGGTTACAGCATTCAACACTGCTACTCTGAGGTCAGCATGACCTGTTCTTTGCACACAAGTGAGTGAGTCTCTAGCCCAGTGCCTAGGTTAGCTGTTTTCTATTTTCTGCTTTGAGGATAGCCAATACACAAAGCGCAACACCCAGGACCATGCTGTAAAGTTTATCTGAAGCAACTGGAAAGAAGCCCTGGTCTCCAGAGCTTAAGCAGAAAGTGCTACAAGAGATGAAAATTTAGATCAAATGATACAGATGAAAGGAGTTCAAAAAGACAGAGAACATGACAACAACACAAACCGTCCCAGCAAAATTACATTCTGGATACATGGAATGTTTTGCAACGTAAAGAATGGGGAGTTCAGTATACATTGTGAACAAAGAGACGTGCTTTGAAGCTGTGTAGTACACTATAAACAATGCTAAAGAGCCATATCCTGCTGTGAAGCCAATTTGCATGTAAGGCAGTTCAGAAGCACATATTTACAGAACTCAAAGGGCTAGAGGTATCACTACCTCAAACCAGATGCTAGCTCAAGGTAAAATTGAACTTGTGTACATGATAGGTAGCTGCCTGAGCACAAAGAATTGTTGTAGTCCCAGGTGACCCAGATATGACAACTTTCTTCCACCTTAATTGTTTTTCCTTGCCTCAGCAGTAAATGTAGCAAAGTTTCTGTGGCTCCACCAGATCATGCTTATGCTGAAAAAGTTTCACCAGCTTGATCAGGACTAAGCTAAATGTTGTCAGTGCTATACAAGATAATTGTACTGTGCTAAAGAGTCAAATCCATTAAGTCAGTATATAAACAAGTCAGCAGTTGTTCAGACTTCTCCATGATAAGTAAAAGCAGCAGTGGCAAAATAACATCCCTCTTGACAGCCTAGAAGGAGAAATTATTTAGGACCAATTTTCAAACATTTAATTTTATGGTAGATGAAAACAGAAAAAAAAAGTGGATGCATTTTGGCAGCTTTTGTGCTAGATGTGAGCTCCAAAGTATTTGCAAAAAGCCAATACTGCTTTAGGACAGCTTATGTACTGTAGCTGCCAAAAGGAAAACCCAAAACTTTTCCACATATTTATTTGCAGATATGGGAAATTAAAATCAAATATAGGTTAAGAATATCCACCATTCTCACCACAGCTGCTTCAATGTCTTAATGCTTACCACATTGCCAGTTAAGAGGAAAAGAAATTGGCAACTCTTTTATGCCATGTTCACTCTCCCTTTCTTACATTTGGCAGGGCTTCTCCTATCCTGGAAAGCAAGCCAGAATACTCTACTGTTGTGCAGAAGCTTAAACTATAAACATCAGCCTTTTCCTTCATCAGTTAAGAGAAGGCAGCAGAAAATACTCAGTACTGTTAACTAGGAGTTGCAGAGCAAAGAATGATTCAGCCAGCAAAACGATGGGACTGATGTGATGTTCATAGGAGCAACCAGAGGAAGAACTCTCTTAGTGTTAAAAAAGCTCCCTTTGGTACGTGCTTTCTAATGATTTGTTTACTGACCTAAAATAGTCTTCAGAACTGGACAGTCTGTGACCCACTGCAGAAATCAGGTATTTTCAGGGAAACTATATACTCAGTCAACATAAGTGTGAAACTATTGCACTTATTTAAACCAACCTCAACATTATTCCTGACATAAGTGTCTGATATTCACTGCTGTGACAGGAAGATGTGTTTTTAGGGCAGTAAGATTTTATGTGCAGGTGTTACGTATTAATTTCACAACAAGTAAAAATTTACAAAAGTTATCTGTGTCAAAAATATTAGCAGATAATACAGTGACTGAATGCAGTGCATACTCACAACTTACATCTAAAATGCTCCAAGTACAGATACTAATTCTGCAAAAATATGGCCTAACTATTACACCAAGGCCCACTAGAAGACCATCTTTCCATTTCTATAAGTTATGAAACACAGATGGCAATAGCCTTTAGGAAACTAAATAACAGTTTTGCAATAATGAAGTGTTCGAGCAGGTCATGTTGAGAAAAAACATGCTTTAGATAAGTCAGCACCAGTTCCTCTGGTCACTGTTGGAACCTGTCAGCCAGATGTCTGAAGTTACAGAGCCGCAGAGGGCTACCTGGTTTGGGAAGAAATAATGGGATTAACTACAAGAAGTGAGCAACTGGTCTTTACAAAAACAAACAAAAAACCCCATATGACATCACAGGTTTTGTCTGATACGTAAAGTACAGAGAAAGGAAAATTCTTAACTTCTTTTAAGCCTGTAAGAGGTATAATGGAGATACAAGGCCAATGTAGGATGACTGTGGTTGATTGCGTGGATGTAATGGTATAGTGTGAAGTGTGGTCCATTTTTTTCTTCCAACCAGAATCTTCCAACCAGGGTCTTCTGGAGAAGGCAGCCAGTATGAACTGAACTGACTGTAACCACATTGCTAAGCCAGCTACGGAACACGACCTTAATGTCTGAACACAGCATTCTGTATGTATTCTCCCCACAAAAGTCAGAAAAACAACAAGAAATGAGATTCTTCCAGAAGAAGTGAGGAAATAGTCTTAGTCTCGGATATTAGCAAGATCGAGCAAAATGTATTTATGATGTAACATGGGTTTCAGTACTTAAAGTTTTAGTATACCATACATCTACTTCATCTTGTGTATACATCCAAGAAAACTTCAAAATATTTTACCTAAGCTAAACGAGACAGGGTTTTGCAGTTTTACTATGTCAGCAAATTCTCTCTCTCAAGAACTAGAAGAATTTTTCTCCTCACTCTTGGACAGGACTAGGAGGTAAGGTTTTCCCCTACTTTCCTTACAGTTCCTCCTAGAGCCACTCAGCAAGTTAGCATAACAGTCATGCTAGCAACAAAAAATTATACATACAGAGCACTTTGTTATTGACAGATGCCCATTCTACAGTCATGTTAAGAAAAGTGATCATCAAGGAAACTCTGTTTTGCTGTCTTTTTAACCTATGTGTAAGGGGAGATTTGGTGGATCCCAGTGACACATTCACCATTATGTTGAATCAAAAGTGACTCTTTGGGATGGAACAGTTTACTGGGAAAAGATGGTTTATGCTGGGTAAGTTATTGACTGAGAGTTCTCAAAACATCTTACACGATGAAGTTGCTGCCGTATCTGCAACTCAATCCTGGTGCCACATCTTTTTCATGGTATGGTCAGTAAAACAGCACAGATTTGCTAAATTTAAGCTTTCTCATAGTGGTCAATGTTCTGGGTGAATCAGATTTCTGAAGATCAAAAATATTAAAGTTTCACATGAAAAAAAGTGAAGTATTTGACGAGAACGTGCAAAGCAAAACCAGTATTTTGTTTCAAAGAAACAAAATTTTGTTCATCCCCTCATTGCTGAGACTTCTGTAATTTTAGGTACTCATCCTTCTGCCACTATTAAGAAAAACACAGAAAACAAGGCTGCAGCATATGATGAAGTAGCCCTGTGTTGCAGTGTAACTTCCTATTTTTGCTTTTTTCACAGTTTCTCAGAATTGTACTTGCACAGGAAGGGCAGCGCATACCACTCCTACTTTTGACTTTACTTTTTTCTTAACCATTCTTGAGAAATCCTTTGGGTTTCTACCAAAACTTTCTCACACCTCACTGGAGGACAGTAGTGCGCTTGGCAATGCTGTGGCTTCTCATGATGGTGACCATGACCTCCAGAAGAGCAACAGTCTTGCTCAGTGCTACATTCTCCACACACACAGACACCTGCTTGGGTGACATTTCCATTTGCTTCAATGGCAGTACCAATCAGGTACCAGGAGGAGGAGGACACTTTGCTTCTGCATTGCTGTATGACAGCACATGGGACTATCATTTGTCAAGACATTGACTGTTCATCAAGATTTGACAAAGCCTGCAGAAAAAGAGGCTCAGGGGAGATCTTATTGCTCTCTCTACCTGAAAGGAGGTGGTAGCGAGGTGGGGGTCAGTCTCTTCTCCCAAGTAACAAGTTATAGGACAAGAGGAAATGGCCTCAAGTTGCACCAGGGGAGGTTTAGATTGGATATTAGGAAAAGTTTCTTCACCGAAAGGGTTATCAAGCACTGGAACAGGCTGCCCAGGGAAGTGAACAAGTCCCCATCCCTGGAAGTATTTAAAAGTTGTGTAGACATGGTGCTTAGGGACATGGTTTAGTGGTGGACTTGGCAGTGCTAGGTAAACGGTTGGACTTGATGATCTTAAAGGTCTTTTCCAACCTAAACAATTCTATGATTCTATGTTTCTATATTTTTCAACATGAGATCATTTATTGCTTAGAAAAGTTCTACTTTAATTTGAAAAAGTCATTTAGAAAGAAACTGATCACAATGATTGGTTTAGTTAATAACTATGTAGAAAAGATAGCACATTCAAACAGTATACTTTTTTAGAGATATTTTGAACAGCAGAGGCAACATGCTGATCTCACTGAAATCAAACCATGTTCCCTAGAGAATGTCCCAAAGTTAGAATTTGATCTAGACTTCTAACACTTTGCAAGGTTAAGGACCCATTCTTTACTATTTGTCACTGGGATGTGTGACTACTCATTTTCAAACAGTTTGTCTGCTTAAGGACATCTATATATGCTTGTTGTCTGTTTGCTTGCTTAAATGCAGGCGTTCTCGGATGACTGCTTAGGACTATCTACGGAGCTCACAGTAAGTGAAATCTAGTTGAAGCCAAACGATTCCCAATTGAATCAGTTTAACCCAAAGCCATTTGCTCAGTTCTGGCTGACACAGGGTAACAGTCTTTCTTCCTCATGAAATGTTTAAGCAAAGGGGGTGGGAGTGAGAGGAAGAGAAGAAGAAAATCACAACCTTGTAAGCATTCTCAAAGTGTGAATGTACAATACTATTTTCATCAAACAGCTTATATTTAAAATATAAGGCAGTAACCACAGGGAAGGAAAAAAGCCTGTATAATCGCTGTGCTGTTTCCAAGAAGATTGACTGTGACTTAAAATAGCTGGAGGTTATTAACACTGTAAATCTTTCTGAAAGAGATTTTAGTTGCATTCAGAAAAATCAGCATATCGTAGATCTGACATAAATTACAGACTTTCAGGCTATGTTAGAATAATTAAATCATTTATTATACCCAAAGTTGTAAGACTGACCTTACAAGCCACCCCTCCCCATATCCCCCTGTCCCCCAAGAAAATCTCTAACCAGTTGATCAAGTCCATCTAGTCCTCCAGTCTGGCAAACTGATTTTTATCCCAGAACATTTCTAAGTTAGTGGAACATTTTTAATCATTGCGTGAGAATGAATCATTCCTCTGTGGAGAATTTTATGGATGAATCAAAATTCATCTACACTATTTGTAATAATTGGAAAAACATTCTGACTTTTCACTATAAAAGCACTTCCTATTTTTGTTAAGGCCCTTAACCTGACCATACTTACGTATGAAATTAACTTTGCACCTGTGCATCTATTGTCTACATTGTTACTTACATATGAGAAATAAGCTCCTCAGAGGAGTCATGGTTAGAGGTGTGAATTAGACCCAAATGTTTTTAATGAATTCCACACTTCGACATGTTGAATATGCCAACAATGTACAACTGAAGGAAGGCTAGAAGCTCTGCATATAAATTATTTCTCTTGCATTAAATTCACAATAAGCACTGTTACCTTAATGTAAAAGTAACTAGAAGGTGTGCCGGAGCCTGTGAGATTAGAAGGGTGTAAAAATTCCTTCAGACGTGAGATCCTAAGACTGTCCCAATTACGTTTTACACTTCCTCTGTATGATACTTAGGATATTCACCCATGACATTTTTGCAGTTTCTCCCCTGGAATACTTTGCAGTTCCCCCCCTTCGTGAGGGGGGCGAAGAGCCATCCAAAGACATTATGATGTGCATAAGAGATACAGTCAGAAAAATAAAGGTCTAATCCACTGCAGGTTTTTTCCTCCCTACAACTGCTTCAAACTAAACTAGACTAACTCAAACACATAGTGTCTAACTATAATTTTTTTTTTAAAAAAACCCCTCATTTCCAAATACTTTATTGTACCATAAAAGTTATGTAATTCATATGAAAAAGGATTTGAGGTTTATCACTCCAAGTCTTACAAAATAAGTAAAATATCATTGTAGCAGTACTGAAACATCAGTTGGACTAATAAAATCAATATGCTTACACATTCCATTTTATTTACTAGTAAATAATAAATGGAATGTCTATCTGGGAATGCCCTTATAGCTGTTTCTAAAGGAGAAGAAACTTTCATTATAAAGCTGAGTTAGTAGAAACCTGAGCTGTAATTTAATGATTGACTGAAATGGTGCACCAATTGCTGCAAGTATTTCACAGTAATAAGCTAAAACACACTTAAAAATACTGAATTTTAATATTTTACTGCACTCTTCAGAACTTGCAGAAATACCTGATTTTTGATACACCCAGTATCCTTATTTCCTATTTTAAAGTTTTTACAAAGGAGAAGACAAACTTGGAATGAAATCAGTATAGGGAAATGCATGTAAGGAGAGCTCATGCTGTGTGAACTTGTACACAGAAAAATGTTGACACGAAGAGAGACTGGTAAAATTCAGAGTAGAAACAGCAAAGAGCAAAATACTGCATCTTAATCCCATGTAAGTCTTCTCCACACTGCTGTGGAGGTAAAAAGAATACAATAAGATTACAGATAAGAATGAATTTTACACACTTCCACACATTATAATTATGGTATTTTGAAAGGTGTGACCTGACTTTACAAGCTGAGTACTGAGGAGTCATCAGCTGTGTAAACACTAGCTTTAACCTTTTCCTTGGACTCCCACAACTGTTGTTTCTTGTCTTTTAATTATCTGCTTATTTCTGTTCATTGATTTTCTAAATACAAAGCAGATATAAGGTCTAAACTGCAGGTATTGTATTAAATAATTAATACTAATATTTTGGGTCTCTGCAAAAATTCTCAGTTCTCTTAACTGCCTGTGAATTTATTTTATTTCCCACCATTCTACAGCTAACTGTGAAATTTATCACTCAGCAAAAATCTGGAAAATGTAGATGAAAAACAATGAGGGACTTGATGTGTAACAGAAGTAATCACTGTGAATTATCGGAGTCGATAATGTTTCAAAAATCAATAAGAGAAAAATGTTACTCTTTTTAAGTGTCATATTACAACAATGTTTTGCTGAAAACTGTTGTCTGCATCCAATTTAAGAAGGCATCTGCTCATGTTTGCTTAAAACAAAAGGGTGGTTGACTTAATGAATTATTTACAGGCATGCAATATGGCAATAGTATCATTATGAACTCTCTTCTAAGATCTCCTCTGGCTACTCCTGGCAGGGTGTCAATTTGCTTGTTTTTATGGTAGGTGCATGAAATTATGGAGCTATTCTCTGAAATGAGATTCTGCTATTCTACTCGCTAAATGTTAGCAAAGTCAATGAACAAACTGCATCATCACTACATCTCTGGGAAAAGGCTTATTTGTTAATAAGAGAGCAGTGTTCACAAACAAATTTTTGAAGCAGATATGCAGAGATTTACCACAAATAGGTAGTTTCCTAAAACTACTAAGTTTTAGAAAGTATTCTCGATAGTAACAAGTGCTTGTCAGTAGCTTTTAAGAGGAGTCTTTTAAACAAAAGGATATTCTTTCATGAACTTTCCTTATTCTGCAGCAGCATATTAAGGGCTTAACTGGCAATCACACCAGCATTACTGAATTACGGAAGCCAGAGGAACAAAACTATTTGCCAGCAAGGATCCAGAAGTACAAGGACTTTTTCTGAGCAGTAATGGATACGACTTTCAAACTGCCTGGGCTCCTGAAGCATCAAGAAAGACCTCAGGCCTGGACAGTTTAGAGAGGCCACCCCCCAACTTCATTCCAACAAATAAGGTAGGGAAAAAAGGGCTTAATGAAAATATCCCACACTTGCATGAACTCATTGAGTAGTTACTAATAGATCACTATAAGAATAGAAAAGAAAAATCAAGTGGGGATTCCCCAAAGCTCTGCTCCCAATCTCATCCTATTTCAGTCGCTAATGACCTAGATAATGGAGTAGGGCATAATTAGTACATCTGAAGATGACATCACGCTAAAAGCAGTTGCAAGTGCTAGAGGGTGACTTTAGAATGCAAAATGATCTTGACAAACTGGATAAATAGCCGGGGGGGGGGCGGGGGGAGGGAAGAAAGAAAAAGGAGAAGGATTACAGAACATTATTCTTGTCCTTTGTTAGGAGCAATCAGTCCCTCAAATGTGGAACAGGGAACAACTGCTCAGTGGCAGTACTGCACAAAAGGATCTGCAGGTTATGCTTAATCATAAGTAGAACATGAATCCACAGTGTTCTGTCACTGCAAGGAAGACACTTAAATTATCAGGATGCACAAACTATATATCATGACTATAGACAAGTGAAGTAACACCTCTGCTCAGTGCTGCTACTGTGTTAGCTCTGTCTACCTCACTCCAGGAAAGACATTTTTCTAACCTGTCTTCAACTGGTCTGTAAAAGAAGCCTAAAAAACATGGCTCATGAAGACTGAACTAACTGTACTACTTTATCCTGAGGAACAACAGATGAAGGAGAGCCCAAATCTTCACACCTTTGCATACTGAAGTACTTTCATGCACATGAATAATCTAGTTTAAAATTAATATTCTATCTATTCAGTTAATTTCAGCAATTTCTGTAGTAATTCTTGATTTATTAGTTATCAGATTAGAAATAAGCATGCATTATAACAGATGTATAATTGAGATTCTTAGGCACTCATCTGAGGAGACAACAGGCTAGAGACTGCCAAAACCTTGTGTTTATATTGTACTTAGTACCTCATATGCAGAAATTAAACACTGACTATCAAAAAGTTACTTTGCTCCTTTGATGGCAAAGCTGTTAGCTCAGAACTTCTAATACAATGATACGACCCAGGAGACACTGCATCGTCTCTCCCTAACAGCTGCTTTGCAGCAAGATACCTCACAGGAGGAAAAAAAAAAAAGGGAGGGAGGAAAAAAATATGTGAAGAAGCCTCATCTCTTTCGTAAGCCTAGAGACCATGGAAGCCATATTGTTTCCAAGTGCACCTGTTTGTAATTGGTTTAATAAACACTGTGGTTTTACAAATTACCTTTGTGTGTTCAGCTGGGATGATAAATTGGTGTTTCATATTAACACAGACCTCATTCATCTAATTTGTGCTCAATGTCACTTGTTTTCTGACCCAAGCAGTATGCTTCTTTCTCTTTGGTTTAAGTCTTCTGGGAACTATAGTATTTCCAAAACAGGTCTAAAGTCATGTAGAAAAGATTTCAGGGACACTATCAACTCATTGTATAATTGGTTAATCTGGGCAGGTTCTGGGTGACATTGTGTTCTCTGTGCTGAGGTCTTTTGTCTGCAGGGAGACAAGGACAGGAAAGCTAGTACTTGTGTGTGTCTGGCATCAAGAATGAATCACTTTCTCTGCATTTATAACATCCCAGTTATGTACTGTGAGAGAAACTGCAACTGCGCTTTTCCTTTGGGGGACAAAAACCTGTCAACTTGACAAGTCTATGGTCAGTTTGAATAACATATGAGTAAATGGGTATTTTTCAGGGCTATGAGAGGGCTTTAATGCTTTTAAGGGAGGCAGAGCTGAGAAACTGCAGTGGAATATCCCAAAACACAGGAATAAACACCTGGTTAGCTCTTATTATAAAATCCAAGGAATAAGCTTTAACTTTTATGTGCAGTGTCAATACTAGGAAGTTCCTTGTTCTGTTATTTTGAAAAATAATTTCCTCTGAAATCCTCTTAGAGGAATCTTCACTTATCTGCTTCAAAAAGGACACATTCCACCCCTAATATTTGCAACTTAAAAATTAACTAAATACAGGTTTTAACTGTGCTATATAGTACGTTTACCACTGTAGTATTTCCATTATGTTCAAATAAACTCTTTGAACATAAACAGAGGTTGTTCATCTTCACAGAGTAGGGATGAGGCCAACTCTGTTGTTTAGGTGTATTTCAGCACAAAGCAGGAAGGAGTTCAGAACATTTATAAACATAGTGTGTAGTTTTAGTTAATTTCCCTGGCTCATAAAGATGTGTTCCCATTTAACATGGCTGATAGTGTCAGTTTGTGACAAGGGTAGGTAGACTGTAAGTTGGACTCAATTTATTAAGTGGGAGTCTAACTCATGCAGCCTGCAGCAGTTCCAGACTTTCTGCTCAGCTACAGACAGTGTAATCAGTCTTCCCCTTACAACAGCACTAAACTTGGTGTTTGAAAAATGCATTGTATTTATGAAGAGAGAGGAAGAAGGAATAAAGAGAACTGTTTAAGTATAACAAATTAAATTATCTTTATAGTTAAAGTATAGCCCTGCACTTCCTGTGCTGTTGTAGTCTTAAAAACATTCTTTGATCTGTCTTCAGTGAGGAATTGTACTCTTCTGACAGCGTGCTTGTCTACACTGCCGGGGTCCCAGGATGACCATCAAGCATAGGCAATATGAACATCTGAGGGTATCTGACAGGGGTAAGCACAGAGGTATATGACAGGACATTAACTACTTAGTAGGTTGATATCATTGCCTTGTCAGGGTTCAGCAAGGCTTTGCAGTCCCAGAGATGCCACTGCCTGCCTATAAGGACCACTGTACTCCCTTTGCACTTTTGGCAGCTCTACTTCAGCAGTGTTTCTAGCCAACACTTCTGCTGCTGTTATTTATCTGTTCACATATATGGCAGTATATCAGAGAACAAGCCTGGAACTCTTTCAGACTGTTTGGTCAAGGTTATGCTTTCTGTTGATGGATATGCTTTCATAACTTGGTCTTCTTAAACAGACAAAATGAATATATCCAGCTTTTATATGAGGCTTGGTACAATGCGTGGTACAACGTGGCTCTGAACCATCTCCTGTACGTTTTCACTTTACAGCTCTTTTTTCTAGTTGTCGTCCCCCCTGCCTTGTTTTGAAATTTCCTCTGGAAAAAAAGACATTTGATGTTTTGAAGAAGCTGAATGGATGGCCTGAAGGTTATGGCAGAAGGAAACTTTAAAATATCAAATACAGCGTTTTCTGAAGTAAACTTAAATCTCGCATGCTGCTGTCTCAGGCACTTACGCCTGTGACATGTGAGCTATGGCACCAGTGCAGTGGCTCCAGAGGGTACGGGAGTTTTTGGAGATGAGGTGGAGGCAGTGCCTCTGTGTGAGCCTGGCTCAGCAAGCACGATGCATGCTGCTGCCTGGTTGCTGGTGGGAGCTGCTGGCACCTTGCACACACCTCCATCACCACTGCCACTGTACTCAGCCCTGGTGCAAGCAGTCATCTTGAGCTGGAAAATTTCACTTAATCTACTGTCAAACAAACTTCTGGCCACCAATTCAGGTATTGAGGGAAAAACGTATGTAAACATTTATATACACACATTGAGGTGAACAGCTGTCCTCCCCGTCCCCACTTTCAGGTTCCCTTGTTTTCACAGGTTGCAGGGTCCTCCATGGCCACTGTCCCTCAGGGGTGTCCCTGGCCCGATACAGGTTCCCCGTGGCCATAGTCTCTTGAAGGCACTCATACCCCTCTGGCACATTATGCTCTCCCCAGAGTGCATCTTCAGCCCCCCCAGCTGGGACCTTTCTTAAACACTTCTTGTCAGGGTCTGCTTGTGCTTCTCTGACAGACACGGTCATGGCTCAGGACAGTTGTTCTTTTCAGTGCTGTTTCCATCGCTGTCAGTGGTGGCTGCAGCAGGCTGTCATGGGCCCATGTGGGTCCATGGTCTCCTCCCACACCACACACTGCTGCAGCCCCCACCACTTGTCGCTCCTATTGGTATAAGCCTTGAGGGAGATCATCCTGCCTCATACCAGGAGAAAAAAAGAAACAACATGACTGATTCAATCCCTCAGCAGTCCTGTTCTCTGTTTCCACCTGTCTCATGTTTCCTGGGTGACCTTGTAATGCCAGCTGAGGGTGTCCCTGGCCAAGGTGCCTGTGTTTAATACAACTTACCAGGCAAATAAATAAATAAAATTGTGCTTCTCTACCTCACACAGGTGTTTTGAAAATGAATGCGCCCATGGGGATCTCTGACATAAGCACAGGTCGGTATGGGGAGGATGGCTGAGCACTTCTGGCCATCCCCATGGGAGGAGGCAGGGATCCCCTGCCTGACAGTCCCTTGCACAAATCCTAAAACTGGTGTAAACCCAGGGGGTGGATTCCTCATTTGCAAACTGAAACCAGCCCCAACAAATGCTGTCAAATTTATATCTGCCATTAATCATGCCATTAGTTGTTTCTCAGAAGTCTTCAGGAAAGTGCATTGGAGAGGCTGCCGTAGCCCTGAGGCATCTTATGTCATGGTATCCATCTTTACATCTTTATTTTGACATAATGTGGGTAAAATTGCTAACAGTGGCTAATGATTTGACCATTCTTTTTATATTTATTAAGTTTGCAAGCTCAGAAGCTGCAGATACAACCAGGTCCCAGAGATGCAGAAATAGATAAGGACACATTATTGCCAACAAAAAAACTGTGAAGGGAAATAACTATATCATGGATGTGAAGAAGGTAAATTATTGAATAAAGCACAAGAAAATTGCAAAGCAAAGCTTTGTATGCTTTACATATACTTCTGTACAGAACTATATGATAATTTAAAAAATAGTTAAATTATTCATCTCTAGATGCTAATGTCCCCCAGTTGACCTGATAATTGCTTGTATATGTCATTTAAGGAGAGGGTGTTGTGAAGTCAATTGAAAAGGAAGAGAAGTTCAGAGCATTTTTGTGACACAGAGATAAAGCTGGAGAAAACATGAAGCTAGTTATGGTATGTGTCTGAGAATGAAGGATTGTAACGGAAGAGTGCAATAAAAGAGAGGTGGTGGGAAATAAGAGAGAATAAGTATCAGAGAGGAAATTGTAGAAATTAAAGAGTGCAGGTAGGAGAAGTTATAACAATCAGTGCGAAAAAACATCTGGCACCACTTAGGAAATTTCTGTGAAGAAAGCATTACAAGCCAAATATATTGTCAGCTAAGTGTCACAAAAATTTTAAAAAGTCATCTACCTCCTGAATTAATCACAAGTCACTTACAATAAGTGTTTGATCTCAGTTTCTAAATGTGTGAGTATGATTTCATTAAGATTGATCTCAGAAATAGTATGATATTATTTCTATTCTTTGGTTGGATATTTGTGAGAAAATGTCTTCTGAAATGCATGCATAAAGAAATCATTTTCACAAAGCTTTCCAGACTGAAATTAGCTTTCTACAAATATTTTACCAGAAATATCTACCACACAAGTATAGGCACAGTCTGCTTGCAAAGGCGGTCAGGTCTGTGTCATGCCTTTTTGAAATGCAGATACAAGAATACTTGAATAATATATCAGTTATTGTAATTTTGAAAATCTGAAATACTCACAGAAATAATAAATACTTTCAGTATAAAAGTCCCATAGATGTTACCAGGATGCCTTCTCTGCCATTGTTTTAATGTGAACTATTATTTCTTATATTTTTTATGAATCCAGACCATGATAAAAGCAAAAAGGAAATGAAAGATGAGGCTGATAGATGAGGCCAACAATCCCCAAAGGTTGTTTTTTAAGTAAGAAGGAAGCTCAATTTATGGACAAAGTTGTATGATGCCAGAAATGTTTTGGCACCATAATTATTTTATAATCACTACTGCATTTCTAAAATTTCTTGTAATCCCTTGTGTTATCTCAGGTTATTAAATGATATGACACATAATCTATGAAAGAAACTATGAAATAAATATGAATTCAATACAAATTGTTCTATTTTGGTGTTTGAAGAGATGTAAAGGAGAGGGAGAAAAGGCTCAAGAAAGGGATTGCTGGTAAAGACAAAATCTTCCATATTATTATTCCCAGTCATCACTGAATGTAAATGCATCTGCAACTTAAAATGCAGTGCCAGAGCTTTTAAATAATAACAACCGTCCAGACATCAGTGCAGCAGATATCATTTAGGTTGTTATGAATTTACTATTTTCCTAATTAACACTTTAGCAATAATAATTTTGTCAGATTCCAAGATCCTGTTTCACATACTTATTCTCCAAACATGCCTTTAAATAAGGCTACTCACAGAATCAGATAGTATTCACATAGCACATCAGATTCAGCTTCCTGTACTAAAGTAAATATGCCACAGGAATACTAACTATTAGTACACCGCAATTATAAAAGTCTATTGCAGAACAACGTACAACATGCATTCTGCTCCTACTGTGATGGCCATATGAAAAGAGAGAAACAACTGTTCAGACATTCTCAGAAGTTGACAAATTAAAAAAAATACTCAAAATTGTTAAATTAAATTTAATCTGTGACAATATTCAAAATACAGAAGCTTCTGTCACTGAGCAAATACACTGTACATATTAAACCAGTGTCAAGGAATGGAGCTACACTGTCTGAAGTTCTGCTAAGAATGTACTACATTAATCAGCCCTGTGGCCAAAATACCATGCAGTGCTGTTGCAAGTTAGTCTTGGGATAAATAGAAATGATCTGTGTAAATGGCACTGCTTACAGAAGCGTCCTTGCCATATTGAATATATTGCTTTTCAGGGAAATAGAATGGTCAGATGTGACATCAGGGTTATTAGGCCCTTTCAGGAACAGCTAAGTTAACAGTGAGAAAAATGTTTTGCAATGATATAGTACAAACATCATTCCCCATGGTTTGCAGCCAGGCTGCTCATGTAAAATATATTTTGAATATAGGAAAGGGTATAAAGCTTCTTCCTAAGAATGCTAAAGTGTTAATATTAATGGAATATTTCATTTAAATGTCAGAAACAATTAATGTCATGTTGAAATTGTCTATTGAGGTAAAGAAACACAAGTGATAACAATTGACTCAGATTCCTGTTTTCTGTCCTGTTACCAAATACTGATACTCTCAAAGGAAACATTGTAGGAAATGGTGTAAGAAAAATCAATATGTCCAAATCAGAGACAAGGCTGGTATCCAGAGACTGATGAAATATCTTTATATCAATAGCTTCTCACAATAGCTTCCAATAAATACAGGATTATTCTGATGAATTCATCAGGTAATATCAAGGCTTTATCTAGGCTTCAATGGTCAAGAACAGGATAGACAACAGTATATCATCATAAAAATTATAGTCTGTACTCTGTTCAGAAAAGGTTTGCACCAGCCCACAGGTATTAGTAGAACTAAATAAAAGAGCATAACCTTGAAGTTGGGGCTGTGGAGGAAAGGACAGAGTGATTAAAAGAATGTCTGTTTTACCAGAAAGTAAGAATAAGGTCTTGCTCTCGAGATGCAAAGATATGAATTTTTGACATCCTGCTCCATCCTTCTTAATAATATGGAACAGCAAAACACCTTCCCATTTCTTCCAGGACAAAAAAAGAGAGTTTTTTCTAAATTTAAGATCAACAGTAGACCAGACATTGTGACACAGAAACTAGTCATGTCAGTCTTTGGTCAGATTTCATTAGAACATGCTCCATTGCACCTCTCCATTTTGGAGGATCAAATGATAAGAATAGTCAAGTTTTGAGGATTCCACTCAGTGAAAAGATTCCACTGCGCTTTGTTTCATATGGTCCTGCTCATACAACTTACAGCTGAGGTCAGTTACTTCATCAATAATTTTTTCATGTTTTGAAGATTAGAAAAGTCATTGGAATAACTCAGTCTGAGTCTGTTAGTAAAAGCTACTAGGAACTTTTTGATTGTTCCACAAGCTGGAGAAAGATTTTTATCCTGACAATTTTGTGGTGAATTAGCAGTAACATATAGATGTAAAAAAAAAAAAAAAAAAAAATATAGAAAAATAAAAAGTTATTCCTTAAAAAGGTTTCACTATGTTAGAACTGTCAGACAGCTTTGCTCTTTCAAGATTTCCAGGCCAGTTTTTCAGACTCAAGAGATTCAAATTCTTCAAGAAAAATATGGTTACATTTATTTTTACTTCAACCAATCTCACCTGCCACTAGGTGAGTTGTGTTTCTACCTCAAAAGAATCAAAGTAGATGTTATCATGTTTTTGTATATTTTCTGAACTGCAGAACTATGAATCTTCCTTTTAGCAGAGCAGTTATGTTTTCATCTTTTCCAATATTTCCTGCCCTGCCCCTCCAAAAAACCCCACAAAACTTGTTGTAAGAAGGAAGAGCAAAACAACAGCTTATTTTGGTGTTTCTCCTTCTGCAACTTCTCTGGAGATATTTAAAAGCTGTCTGGACATGGTCCTGGGCAACCTGCTCTAGCTGACTCTGCTTGAGCAGGGGGGTTGGACCAAATGACCTCAAGAGGTCCCTTCCAACTTCAACTATTGTGTGATTCTGTAACTTTAGAGCATGGCTCACTTGACGCAATACCTGTGTGATAAAGACTATGCAGCTACTGCATACAAAAGAGCCCATCTGGAGAAGACATGCCAGCAAAACGCTGTCACTTCCAACAGGACAGATGGATCTGCAAGTTGTGACTAGCTGTGTAATAATACAAGAAACTAACCATGGGTGGAACAGGACTACTCTATACAAGTTGTGTAATGTCTATCATCAGCCACAGTTGTGGGGTTTTTGTTTGTTTTTTTAAAAGATGTTTTCTGTATTTTATGTCTTTTATTCCATGCTATGAAGGCTCCTACATTATTACAAACTGATGTTAAGGATGATAGGAGAAATGCATAACCCATAAGAGAGGTGTGGGGGTGGGGACAAGATTTTTCAATAATGATGAGTTCCACAATGTTGCAGCTTTTGTCTGCCCTCTTCACCTTCCTAATTTCTCCTAAAAAGGTTACATATATTAGCTTTCTCTTTATGATTTTTTTAATTTATTTGTTTATGTGGAATTTGACAAAGCACTGTGATACTGGTGACTATTAAATAAATAGATCAATAAAAATTGGCCTCAGTAGATCAGTATTTTTTTAAAAAAGAAAGAATTAAACCTTCCTTCAGTTCACAGTATCTTAATGCAAATCATATCTTGATACAACAGTGTGTAATCACAAAGAAAAATCTTGATCGTTTTGTATTTCTGATTTCACAGTTTCTCACGTCATTGGCATGCCCTACTTACAACAGGAATTTGAGATGGAATATATGTGTTCGTCCCCTGTACCATTAGCAAGCAAAACTGAAATATGCTATAGTATTAATGAATGTATTTGTGCTTCAAATTCTTCTCTTCATGGAACTGAGTATTTTGAACATCAAAAAAATAATTGTGTTGTTCCCTCAGATTAGGTCTGTGTCTTTGAAATACACTGTGTTAGAATGTTAATTGAGTTTGACATAAGCATGGATATAAAATGCATCATGCCACTCAACTTACCAGCAGTGAAACTGATTACCAATTATAATCATTCTCTGCATGGTGACAGCATACCAAGATGGAGATGTTGAATATTTCAGTTTGCAATATTATCTGGGTTGTTTAAAGTACTGACTACGTGTCCTGAAACCAATAGAGGTAATTGGTATGCATGTAAGAGCTGGCAGGCTGAGCACATCACTTATTTATAGAGTCTTTTGATGTAACTCTGTGGAAAAAAATGTTAATAAAACATGGTTCAAAGGAAAATTTACACTCACCATTATAATATGACATAAAGTACAAATTATTGTACCTAAATAACTGTTTTCTGGTGAATAGTGTTCCTTTTTCCTTTTATTGAACTAGCCCATTGAAACCTAACAGAAGGGGGGAGGGGAACACAAAGAACAAGAAGGCTATTAACTCTTTTCATTTTGTGATGCAGCTATCTGGAAATTAAGATACATACATGAGACAGAGAGTGGAAAATCACTGGGTATGTCATTGCTTTCATAACCTTCTTATTTGTTCCACAAATTGGTTTATGGTCCTCTTAGGGCACATTCATCAACAAACTCCATGTCAACAATTGATGTGAAGCTTGAAATGGACCAGAAACCAGGATACAGGAAGTAACACAGTGACCTTAGCTGAAAGGCAGTGAGCCAGTTAAATTAGCCTTCACCTAAGTCCTTCTACTGCAAGGACACCAGCAATCCTAATTTCTCTTCAAACAGGAAGACAAACGTAAAATCTTAAGATAATGTTTACAGAATGCTTTGTTTTTGTCAGAACTGGTTATAAACTTTATGGGGTCTATGCAGAATCAAACTTTGTATCAGAGGCAAGAAAAACATAGAGCTTCTGGTCACCAGATAAGAAGTTAAAAGAGACACAATATTAGCAAATACTGGTAAAAAGCAGCTTCATTAGACTCAGAAATGATTTTCTATGGATTGAAGGAAATCTTTAAAAATGAAGGGAGGTTACAGAGTCCAGGCTATCTAATGGGGGTTAAATATTAGGATACTGTATAATATTTACTGAGAAATCCCACTTAATCTTGTCATTAATGACAGAATTATTATGTTCATGCCCTAGTGGTGGCAAATTAAAGTTGACCAAGCACTGACCATCTGCATTTCCTGCTGTTAAATGTTTCACTGTGCGACCTCAATGCTGTGGGCTTGTATTTTTAAGGAACTGTTAGCATTGCATGTAAGCTCAATAACAAATTAGTGATGCCTTTTCATCTTTAATTCTTGCCCTGTGATGCCTGTCCATCATGGCAATGAAAACTCCACACAAGCCCAGTGATTAGTCAGAAACATCTCCAAAAACCCCTTAGCACCTCACTGATCTTCCCCTACAGAGAGGCAGATGCCAGTAAAAATAATTAAAAGCGAAACAATGAATGAATTCCTAATAGTGAGTTCCACACTCAGGTAGTCTCATTAAGGTAATTTAAAGCCCTCAGGTTTATGTGGCATGGAAGGCTACATCTGTCCATCAAATACACTTGTTGATCTTGTGGCTTGTCTGCAGAGCTACCATCATTAAGATCTTCCTGATTTCATTTTGGCTCTGTAAAATACCAGGGATCACTTTTCAACTCCACTTTAAGAATTAAAGTGGTGGAAATGAAAGGCTTATTTACAAGAACATCCTCTTGAGACTGTAATTTTGCTGAAGCAATATTTAATTACTTATATTTGCATGATTAGAGCATGAAGAGAAATATGGCAGTGAAATGTGGGTAAAGCCAAATTCCCTGCAAGTTAACTGCTATCAAGATTGTAAATCCTGAAGAAAATACCATGGATTTGAGGTGGGCAGGAAAAAAATAAATTCTGTTAAACAGTATATGTTGCTGCTGGGCTAACCAAATTAATGTTTTATTCATAAAACACGTAACATAATGCTTGAACTTAGAGCATTATTTTCCTGGTGCCAAAGTCCTGAACAGATGTCAAGGCACAGGAAGAAGGAAGAACACGGGATTGCACATACACCTTCCTCCAAAAAAGCTTTCTGGAAGTGTATTGTGGGATCAAGTGAAGCCCAAGCACACTGCCAATAAAGAAATTCACACAACATGGGGAATTAAGGCCTCTTAACAGTGTAAGCATACGGCACCCTTCAGACAAGTGAGTAATCAGCCTATTTGTACCCAAACTACATCTATATAGCCTGCCTTGGCAGGGAAAGCTCTAGTCAGCCTACTTACAGGTCAACTTTTTCTAAAGGCTCTTGCAAAAGGTGGGTCTACAGGAGATGGGTACTGATCAATCAACAGGACCTAGATGTGTAACCCAGCAACTACTGCAGGAGTTAGTTGTAGAGGGGAGACTTGGTCCAGTGGTGGAGCATTGAAGTTAGGCCATTGCTTACTTCTGCATCTGTAATTGGAGCACTCAAAACTTACAAATTATAGCATTGTCTTGTTAATAACTGAAGTGAAATAATCTTTAAATTCAGAGGCAAAACTCCCATTGATCTTTATGAGAAAGGAAATTAGATACACTGCTAGTACCTGTAATGATACTTACTTGGTACAGATACTGTAACTCATTAGTACTCATTAGTAACAGGTACAGCTAGTAACAGGTACAGGTAAAGCCTGCAGAGCTTTAATGTACTGTGATGTAAAAATTACTGTTGCAGTTTTAAGTTGTTTTCTAGTACTCCTCAATCAACATGAAGACTTACTTTTCATGGCATCAGTGGGGGTGAGATCATGTCCCATTTGCTCTCATCGAGTTCACTCAGGCAATTTTTTTCCCCCAGTCTTGCTGTCTATTTGTCACTGAAACCCTAACTCAAGTCCATCACATTGGTTTCACCACTACCTGCTCAAAGCATACTCTTAGATCAGCGGAGTTTGCTGCCAACAACCTGGTACTCCAAGCCAGCTAGGGGTGTGTGAGCTCTGATGTCAAAGCAGAGTAATTTTATGAGGAGGCATCAGGCTCTTAACAGCCTGATGTTAGATCTAGCGCAGCACCTGCAGACTTTGTGTGGGCCAGAGCTGCAGCCCACTGCAGCTGGCTCTGGGTGCAGAGTCAGAGAAGTGGACCTCTGTCTGAGATCTAGAACCAGTCGAGTCCAGTGCAGCCTTTTCGTGGGTGCCAAGTTTCAAGGCTGGAACTATTCCTTGAGTATCATCAAGGATGCAGCTGTCAGAAGGGGAAAATTAGGTTGATTTACCCTCAGAGAATGCTACACTAATTCAGGAAATGCACACAAAGGACATGAGAAACAAACATCAATTAGAAGAAACATGAAAAATATCTTTCAGCATCTGCCCTGCCCTTTATTATTATTCCAAGTGCATTCAACCAATCATCCTCTCAGTCTGTTTCACTATTAGCAAATTGTAAAATAAATACTGAGTATTTTTATCTTCCCATTAGCAATGCTGAATCTCATTTCCTTGGCAGGAAGATTTCCATGACTGGCACAAAGGGAAATACCCTGTGGTGGTCACTTCATTCACAAAAATGTCTTTGAAAGAATATAAAGCACAATTTGGTCCTTATTAATTTGGAGAAAAAGAAAGATGTTAATGAAATGACAGCAGCTTCTTTATTAGGGCATCAAGTTTTGAGCTGAATATTGAAAAAAACACAACAAACTTTTTAGTGAAGAGCCATAGGAGTAAAGAAAACAGGAAGGAAATACAGGCAGAAAGAGCTTCTTTTGTTTAAGGTTTGAAGTGTGATGAATACAGTTATTAACATATTAATATTGAATAACATTATGGTTTCAGAGACTGCACATTATGTGGGAAAGAAACAGGTTACTCTGTATCTATTTTGCTTCCATTTCTAGGTGATACTGAATACACATACGGTATCAAGAAATCAGAGACTATGCCTACAAAGCTCCTGAAGCAGAGTGGCTCTGAGCACCATGTTCTCTTGCTCTTGCTGTGGGCTCTGCACGCAGCTGCTGCACAGCCTGCATGAGGAGGGCCCGTGCTGAAGGGCTGTTGGCTTTTACATGAACTTCTAATGCCCTGGAAAACTCAATGCAGACAAAGTGGGGAATCTGAAGAAATTTCTAGGTGTATAAATGTGTCTAGTTAGTGGACACTGGCCACTCTCCATATCCAGCTGGGTCCCTCATCTACTTCAAGTGTTTTTACTTCAGAGGAGATTGAGAAAGGAGAGTCCGTGTGTCAGGAAAAGAGGGAAGGAAACACAAAGGGGAATTAATGCACAATTTTCAGAACTTTATTCGCCTTTTGAGCGATCATGCTCAGACTAGCAACTAGTTACTGTTGGATGACAGCTCCCTGTATGGACTCCTTACCTCTGATGTCCTAATTGACAAAAGGCTTCATAAGAAAAACCCTCCGGTAGCCATCCTCTTCTGACAGATTAGCTCATTTTTCTGTTGTACTATGGATTATATTTATCTTCAGAACTAGTGTAAATAGATTTTTGAGTATGTTTTTAGGTTTAGGTGTTGCTGTTGTAACGTCTTCTCTGCTGGCTATACAGATCTGTGTTTGCTTGCACAAGGGTTGTTTTGCCACCGAGATGTTCTAATAAAACAGGCAAAACAAAACAGGCAAAACAAAACAGGCAATCTGCACCCCTGAGTAAACAATTTCACCACAGATAAGAAAATGATGGATTCTAGTCTATCTCATTCCATAAACTGAAAATAAAAGTAATAATGAAGTGGTCTGTAATAAAAAAGAAAAATATTACAAATATTACACTATTGATTTCGAAGGACTGTAATTTTAGAGAGGTGCTTTCACTTCTGTCAGCATTATAGATCCTGACAATGAATGGAGTCTGTTTCAGGAACACTGCTTTCCAAAAAACCACCTTTCATTATTTGCAATGTTTTGAATAAAAACTAAGGTAGCACAAATGTTAAAACAGATGGCTCAATGATATGCCTTTTTTCTTTACTAATCATAGTTATTAAAGCAACCACTTTATTTTTTATTGTGTTTTAAATGGGCATAGAAAATTTGAGTCTGATAATGACCTTTGTACATCATCCTGCAAATTGATTTTGATGACCTTTCACTCTCAGATAATTAGGCTTCATGCACATTCATCTTGTTCTCACTGCACTGAGACTGCCTACTGCACTGGGCCCTGCAAATTCCCCCCTTTCCAGCATGTTGTCTTTTACTCTCCATCACTGATTTGTTGCTGTTGGAGAACTTAGTGTTTTTTGTGTAAAAATTGCAACTACAGTTTAGCTTCCCCTTAAATGTTAACACTTGTGCAATGCCAGATTTGGGCTGAAAATGGTGACAGTAGCTTTTTCTTTTTTCATAATGGAAGGTTCAAAAATATCAGTTGTCAAATAGTGTTCTACTCATTGCTGTGCCTACTTCAGGTTTATTTTCCCTTCAAAACTAAATCTAATTTGGATGGTTTGGTGATTCAGCTTAAATTCTCATTCAGTCCTCCACTAACTCCATGTACACAACATCGTAATTAGTGTAGAAAATACTGTGATATCCTAGGAGCGGCTGATTTCCAACAGGGAAAAAGCCCCAAATGTAAGGAATGAAGCACAAAAACGCAGCATAGAGACTGATCACATGAGCATAGCTGTCTCTAATGGAATGTTTTTCTTTAGGCATCAGCTGCTCTAAAAGTAAAAGTCTTATAGGGAAGTGCACCTGTTAGACCAAGATATACACTATGAGTATTACTTCAGCATATTCTGTGAGTGATCAGAAACTTTCTGAACATGAATTGGTAAAAATCACACACTTAAAAAGTAGACATCCTGAAAGGTAAAATCCATTAAATCTTCCAGTAGAAAATAATAAAGGAATTAAAAGCCTCATATCAGGCTGTAGGCAATTACTTAATCCTAAACGCATTATTCTAAGCAGGATTCTTTCCATCTTCTGACAAGAAAAGTTGGTCCTGTGTTTCATGTCCAACAAGCTAATACAGGTAACAGATGTAATAGGATAAGAGTTGTTTTTAGATTAACAAAAATCAGAAAGTCAATCTTGCATCACTACGGGACTGTATGGACAAATCACCCAAAGACTCTATATTGCTTCATTGTATGTTTGCATTACAGACCTGAATAGAGGACAAGGGTCTGCAGTGTTAGAGTTCTGCAACCAAAGATAAAGTCAAAGCCTTTTCATCCAACCAGTCACAAGCAATTTTATATGTATGTGCAAATGAAGACAAAAAAAAAAGAGAGAGAAAAGTAAGCAAGCAACTAAGGAATACTGTTGTTATGTAAAAGGGTAGCGAGTTTCAGCTCCCTGTAAAGAAAGACAGAATCTGTTGACATGCTCTGATGTCAACCCAGGCAAATTCTATTAACTTCAGTGCAACAAGATAAGCAGATCTGTGTATTTCTGCGAGGAAAAGGAAACTAGAACAGGATATGAAGGTTTCAGAGGGTAAGAAGAACTTTAAGAACAGCCAAGCTTAGCAGAACATTCATGCTGAGATATTTTTACTATTAATGTTATTGTTATATTTGTCAGCAAAGGCAAACTTCAAGAGAGAAGAAAGTCTGGAACATAGCCAGAATGTGTTTACTACCTTATGAGCAGGATGGAAAAGAGCTTTCTATGTTTCTTGCTGTGTAAGAACCACAAGGGCGAGGACTTTGTGTTCTCCTTTATTCTGTACAGCTCTCAGCACAATGTCAGTTCTTAATAAATAATAAATAAAATAATGACTTGGAGAACATATAAAAAGATGAGTGAGAAGGACATACTAAATTATTCATAAATGTTCCCAACAATGTCGCTTTCCAATTAAAGTGTCATCCTATCGTCTGTGTGGGTGAGACAACAACCTTCATCTCACCCAAATGTGACAGCACTAAGAGCAAAAGGATTTTGTCATATATTAGTACCTCGGATGTGATAAAACATTGAAAACAAGTTTTCAGGACTGGAGCTTTTCTATAATTGTCTTGCCTACACCACTGAAATTCCAGTCATTTTTTTGTATGAAATATATGGACTACAATTTGAAAAAGATTTGATTTAACAGTTTGAATAAAGGCTCATAAACTACTTAATAGTTCTCTTTTTGAGCAAGTCTCCATAATAGGAAATAATACCAAAATTAATAATAGTTGTCTCCCAACCCATTCCCCTCTACTGCAAATCTACTGACCTAGGTTATAAGAGACTGATTCTGTCCTGCCTTGGTCAAGGAGGAGCAGTGAGGATTCTCATGTCAAGTTGTGCAGTCTAGTTTATGTCCATGCTATTCAAGGCTGGCTATACTCATGCTGTATATTACACGAAGCAGAGCATGAGTTAGCTCACCAACCTTTGTACTATACAGTGCAGACCTCCCTAAAGCCACTGTCATGACCACTAATACTAGCATAACCTGTACAGCAAGGGGCGTACTCTGCATCTCTCCCTCTGTTCAGTGCTTTCCTTGGTTCCTACAAAGACAGAGAGCAATAGGCTGGGAAGGGAGGAAAAGCAGGTGAAACATGTATCTGCTCTTCCAGCCCTGAGGAAATTGTTCAGAGTTGTATGTTATTGCTCTTCACCAGTGGTTCTATTCTGAGTCATGCGGCATTTAGTGTAGTTCTCATAATTACAGCAGTAGGAGCCATGAAGCAGTATTACAATAAACAGCAAGATTCATTGCAATAAATAGTCAGTTTCTAGCTATCAGAGCCACAAAATTTGAAACACTAACTCTGGAAGACTCATACACAAAACAAAACAGAGCAGCTTGAAATGCATGTTGTTAAATCTCATGTTTCCTAAACTCATTTTACCTGCACAAAGACAAAGTGTAGCTTGGGCCGCCAGTATTTAGAGAAAATTTCTAAGGCTGGATGACTGTGGGCAAAATTATCTTTCTTTTTTTTCCTCCTTGGGTAGGAGATTTGGGCTATGGTATGAAATTTCCTAACAGTAATGCTGTGCTCGTTTGAATGTACTCCCCCGCCCCCATTACGAAGAGGTCTCATCTGTATAGAATTGACTAGTTCATTATATAGACAAGTAAATATCGGTTTACATAGCCAGGTGAGGAAATATCACTAATATCACTTTGATTTAACTGATAATAGGCATAAAACAAACTGTTGGCAAATTTCAAGGACCTGATTCTTTTATTTATTTTACAGCTGAAACTAATGATGGGATTTGAGCAAGTGGCAGATGAATATAAAATCTTATGGAGAGCACCAGTATGCAGAATATTTCCTGGATCCTCTTTTTTATTTACAGCTGAGCTGATGCACAAAGCCTTTGAGCTGGCTTCTTAGAGCATACTGCACAGTCATTTCATTCACTTTCATGTCAACAAGCTTTGGCTTGATAAATTAAACCAGAAAAATGCTGGGTAAAGCACTGCAGACCTGCACAATTCATTTTGCAGCAATTTTCTCAAGGCTGCCTCAAGAATGACCTGCTATCTTCCTCATCTTCTTATCATTTTCCCATCTGGAAAAGTCTGAGCCATGTGGTACACTGGGGAGTAAGTGGTCTGAGACTGCTGCATTCAAAGGCCATTAACAATCATAACTCTTAAAATCACCACCCTCCTGCAGACAAGGTTAATAGTAGTCTATAGAATAGGTAGGGAGGTCAGTAGTTAACTTTTACTAGAATAAGTACCAAGTAAATTGTTTGATTTTCTTTGTTACCTCAGACGTAAAACAAGAATTGCACTTTTTAGAAGCTACTACTGAAGATTACTGTTGAAAACATGGAACTTTAAACATTTTAGACCTTAATGGCCAATCAAAAACATCCTTTCTGTACATATCTTTTGGATTACCGTATTAATTTTCTTCCCCTAAAACTGAAATACAGCTGTATTTTCATAGAGACTGGCAAGTTTGATTAATTTAGCAATTATCTTGGTAGTGTAGGCCACAGTTTTGAAATTGGAAAATTTGGAAATTAATTTTCAATACCGAGGGACAAATCTGAGAAAGACAGTAATTGCTCATCACACCAACTCTATGTCAGTCAGTCCAGTGCCATAAATGAAAAAAAAAAATAAAAATCAATGCAGGAATTAAAAATAATATCAAATTTCAAAGTCTAAATTTCCTAATTAATCTTTGCTCTCTAAATGAAATTCAGAAAAGTTCTGTGAAGAGAATAGAAAATGCTGGGGTTGGATAAAGTGGGATAAAAAGAAAAACAGTGCTGTCACTATAGACAAACACCTACAATGGCAGATCATCTAGAAAAATAAGAAATAAACAAACTAACTTCAATAAAAGAGAGACATTAATCAGCATCTAAGAGGGAATTGATAATAATTATATTGAATCAATAAAAGCAGGAAAAAATACTTCATCTTAATGGTAAAAACATACACTACATATTACGGAGTAATAATAACTGTTATTATTTGCAAGGTTAGTAAAACCCCTGATTGTATTTCCAGTGGTACAGTAGATACATCTATATGTGGGCATGTGTGCATGCACACACCACACCCCCCCCGCCCCCCCTACCCAGATACGTTCTACTTCAGATGCATGGCAAATGTCAGTGCTAAAATGAAAGAAGTCTACCTCATAACCTACACATTATGGTGAACTAAATATGCAGGTATATTTGAAAAGTTCCTTTTCTGTTCACATGAAAGGTTTAGGATTTGAGTATTTCAAATCCTTCAAATGGGTGATATTTCTTTGCTTCGAAAATTCTTTGCCTCATGAAATGAAGGAGAATTTTAAAAAACATATTTTTTTCTTCAATCCATATCTACTTGTAATGTTTATATTTGTCATTGCATTCTACTCTTCTGCACCTAGAGATCTCACTTATGGACTCTGCAGTAGTGAAATCTGGCAGTGTATGAGAAGATAAAGCTTAGCATACTCCTGGTAAATCCTTTGTAAATTTTAGGCCCTTTTTTCCCCCCTCCCCTTCTCCCTGAAGTCCTGAATGGCTTAGTGAATTGTTAAGGGTTTATGGAGCCTTTTACTCTGGGTCACTGATTTGATTCAAGTCTAAGTCAGCAGTGAACCAAGAGTCATTACCATCTGAGGATGGGTTTGTGCTCCTTTAAAATGAGTTGGTGGCTTGAGCTGGTTTCCTTTGAGGCAAGAGTGATAAGCACCTTCACAACTGACAATCTTTTGGTGCAGTCTGAGCTGAAAAGGCTGAATTTCTGACCCATGGACCAAGCACTCCAAGTCAGAGAGGAGGGATGCTCAAGCTCCATTAAAAATGTCTGCCAACTATTTTTCTTGTGTAGAAAAGGTGAAGAATTTGTTTTCCAGAGCTATTCATCTCTGATGTATTCATGAAGCGCATGCATGAAAAAAAGAATAAAGAATTTATGTGACTGTATAGTCAAGTTGTGATTAAGGAAACTTTCTGAGAAAGGAAGAATGTTATCTTGCCTTCTTGCTCTGATTGTCCTCTGAGAATGAATACATCCTGATTAAGAAAGAAACAAAAAATATTATTAAATCACACGAAATTGATGGTATTGTGAAGGAGATATTAGCTGTACCATTGCCTGTAGGGCTGCCTCTGTTTTGATGGGGCCATCTTTATTTTTTAATGGAATGATGCTTTCCAGTAGTTTTCCTCACCTACAAGTGTAGTTTTCCACTTCCTGCATTCTCTACAAGTGGCTTTAATAAGTCAGTGCTCGTGTTGACAGTCCTCTGTGAAATGATGGGCAATTTCTGATTTGTTTAAATTTTTTTCCATTGATTATGCAACTCTACCTGCAAACAAATAGACATTTATTAAGTTATGGGTTTCCGTTTCTATTGGTGGTCCTTCTTAAATAAGGTTTTGCTCTATATTTATATAATCACTATCTACATGGTGTCAGAAGGTCTGGCTGATTTCTAGTCCTGATCCCTTTTCTCCTATCAACACTATTTGCCCTTTACTCATAATAGCAATATATCTAAAAATGCTGTATACTTCAGTCTAATCCCATTTCAGCAGGCTTTTTACCAAATAACGAAATCTCCGATTTGCCAAATAAGAAGGACACATTCTTGTGAATTAGTATTCTTCCCCTGACCTTGGTGGAACTTATTAAAATTTTTTCCCTGAAATAACATGTCATTGGTGGCTTCCTAATTTCTTTCTCCAGTTTTCCATTCTACTGATTTTTTTTTTTTCAGTACCCATGAAAAATATACCATGCATGCAAAATATATATATTTTTTGCCTATAGGATTCTCTATATTGCAAAATTAACTTCTGCTGTTCATCAATTGCTGGTCTTAGCATGAGAGTACCTATAGTTTAAGCTGACTGACTAGTGCTCCAGTGCTCCGGCTCATTGACTGAAATAGCAAAACTATTGACTGCTGTAGTTCAGGATCAATCTGAAGCCTCTTATTCTGCAAAACACCTATACACATAAGTAGTTTTACGCATGTGGATAATTCTATTGTGTTCAGAATAACCTTCCACCACCAAGTCTGAGTTTGATATTTAAATGATTTTTTTAACTGAATTTTTTAGCTCTGGTCACTTAACTGTGAATTTAAATAACTCATTGGATATGATGGGAAAAGCATGCAGTCCATGCTACTGTTGATATTTGCATAGAAATATCTGCTTCTAAAACTGGAGCCTATAAAGAACAGACCATTTAAAATACCTACACTTCATGTTAAAGTGTGTGTTTACTTTAAAAAAAAAGAGCTAATTCTTTGTGTTATAGGATTTACATATGGTATGCTCTAATCGGATGACTGACAGGAGATGCTGCTATAATATATTATTTTATCAAATGTATTTTTAAATGATTCTTCCAGTGAATCAATCTGAGCATGCAGCTAAAAGGCAGGAGGAATGGGAGAGAAAGGGGGGGCTCATGTGTAGAATTAATTTTGCCCTCTGGAGAAATCCCCATGACTGCACACAGTTCAAAACCCATTATGGTTGTTCCACAACCAAACATTTGATGCACTGATCAGTGTCAAGAGTGGAGCTAAGGAAGAGCCACAAAATGAGATTGAAAAGCCTTGATGGTGCCAGCTGCTCTCTAACCTTGACTCAGCGGTGTGAGTATTAAAAAAAAAAAAAAGAATAGAGAAAGCAAGAGAAAAGCAAGCAAGTAAGCAAGCAAAAATGAAAGTAAGAAAATAAGACAGACCTGAAAATATTGCTCCCTCCAGACAACAGCTTTTTTCTTTCAGCTGCTGAAGTTTTATTTATTCTCTATTAATAAATCAAAATATCAGAGCAGTCTTGTAGACACCAGCTATGGGCTTCCCAAGGAAAAGTTAAAATCTTTTTAGCTCCTTGAAGCAATAAAAATATTGCCTTCTAATTATTAAAATAATAATAATAATTATTATTATTATTATTATTATTTGTGTTTTTATAAGAAAAATGTAAAAAAAGACATGGCAAAATCTGTCTCTTCCTACAAGCTTTTTGGAGTGGTGGAGTTGTTCATTCACAGGAGACTTCATAGAAACAAAAAGAATAATAAATTGAAGACTTTCTATAAAAGAACAATATCAGCATATATTGGTCATGAATCAGAGAGATTTATTTTTCTTAACACAAACATTTGGGAGGCAGACACAGAAGCCTGGAAAATATTATGCAATGGCTAATATTAACATGAAAAAAGAAATTTCCCACTAAAACATGCTGTGGTTAATGATTTAAAATACTACTTACTATTTAAGTGCTGCTGTCCCTTGAACCCATATATTTTAAAACCAAAGACATTTACTGGTGGATAGTTCCGCTTTTGAAAGCTCTCATTAAATACTTCATGTTAAACACTGGTGTCAAAGGTTAAGAAAACACCCCGTGAACTGAGTAAACTATGTATTCAAGTAGTACTCTTTAAACTATTAATTTATGTTCACATTGATAATAGCTAGATCTTTCTAGATCTTTGATTCACACTTTGGTAAAAATACCAAATACTAACAAAGTTAGGCAGAGCCAAAGGAAGTTTAATGGAAAATAAAAAAAATTGAATACCCATAAATTGAGAGAGGAAAATAATGCAAATATTAGATTCAAAAGGTAAAGCAACCTCCCAGCTGCATCACAACAACCTGAGATGTACTATTTCAACTGCTCATTATTTATTTTCAATTGCTTTTTGTATAGTGTGGTGTCTGCATCTTAGAAAGTTGGAGAAAAGGAATACAATTATACATTCACTGGGACTGGGAAAAAAGGTGTGGTATAAAATGAAAACTAGCTGGAATCTTTGTTGCAACATACAACTAAATTAAAGTATAATATTTCTGTATTGCTTTCATTAGTTAAATTCACTTTCTATTTTATTACCTCTTTCTTTGCCTCTGTATTGTGGGATTTGGCTGGAATGGAAGTACCAAGGAATTGAGCTATTCTCACCTTCTTTCAATGTGACTCTTTTGTCATGGAAATTTAAGTAAGCTTTAAACTTTTTGAAAATTTGGAGGCTTATTTCAAACCAAATCTCCTTGCAAATTAACTGCTTCTGGTAATGACAGAAAAGTAATTCAGCAGCTGATCTGGCATGTCTTGGTCAACATTACATAAGCTGGATGCCAATTGGCAAAAGGCAGTTACCAACCTTACAGTAAAATTTACACTACATGGGGATATGGACCCCTGGAGCTCCCTTTAACCACTGTCAAACTCAACACTGACTAGTGACGTTTCTGGACCTCTATACACACTTACAAATGTGACGTGTCTTCCCCTGGCAGAGGAGCTGCACCACCTGCATGATGCCTTTGCAGGATCCCTTTCAGAGGAGATGGGAGGAATTCAGGGGCTTGGCTAGTGTATTACGTTCTCCAGCTAGCCCTGCTCAGCAAGCTACTTCTTGAGCAACTGTTTCAGCAGCAATTCTGAATTTAAAACAGTCCTCATAATAGACAGGAGGACCTGATCACAAATTCGTTGTCCTGAAATTTGGCAGGGTATTTGACGTCATCCTTAGCATTTAAGTGGGTCATTTTTCCAGAACAAGAGACTCAGGGCAGCTGGGTCCAGCCTCATGATTCACATTCGGTGCATTGCTTTTAACTAAGTTGTAGCCTCTCATCTTGAACTGACATTACATATCACTGATCACTATTTGTCAGAAGTTATATTGGTATCTGTAGCAGCTGTTGCATCTTCTGGATGAAAAGTCTCAATGTTTACCTTTAAAATGTCAATCCTTCTGCACTCTTAGCATTCACAGACGTGTTCATCAGTTTGTTCTCAGCTGCCCTGGAGATGTGTTCAGAATAAATGAAGCAAGCAGGACAATTTAAATACCAGGAAGAAGCTGTAGTCAAAGTCATCTGCAGGTTTCACTTCACAGGCCAGTTCTCAAAGGGATCCTTCCTGCAGTGATAGCACTTGACTGTGATTTACCATTTACATCTTGTGTGGAAGGGACTGGCATAATTTTGATAACAGGTCTTCTCTGCTGAGATTTAAAGATGGCAGAATTTCCCCGCTTAGGTGACTGCAAAGAGGCAGGAGACCAAAACAGTGGCCTGGCCGTTGCAGTTGATACTCTATCCGGCAATAACAGCTGTATTCAGACAGCACTATGCACAATCCATGGTGCAAATTAGGAAATCATTCTGATTGTTAGTGAAGAGCGTCAAGATGCCTGACTGCCATCCCTAGACAGCAAAGATGCAAGGAAGGAATGTTTAGGCTGTGGTGATCCATGGCCTGCAGAAAATTTCTGGGTGAGCTGAGACATTCAACTTCCCTACTGCCTCAAAGGTCACTGAAACATTTCCCTTCGAATAAAGCCAGCATGTTTTTCTGATGTTTTGCCCTCAGACTGTGTTGCACACTTCTGAATTTGAAAACCTAACAACTTGGATGTGCTGCTAAATAATTACAGGCTGAATTGGCCTGCTTCTGGCCATTGACACAATGTTTGCAACCTGATCACAAAAGGGTGCAACAGATAGTCACCGCAATCTTTAGCCTCAGTGGATTAACTTCTTACTAATGATTTAGAAGTCATCATCGTTCTCTGATAACAGTTCTTACATCTGATTTATGTTATTCTAGAAAATACATAAAACATTTGCTTACTTTGGTGACAGAGCTAGCAAAGCAAATATTGTATTTTATTATCCAAAGTAAGTTGCTAAGCCTCCTTATTTGTTGAAGTACTAAACACATCATGAGAACACAAAAGTCCTATTAACAGTGACTTTCACAGCGTATCCACACAAAGATCCATTGCATCTGAGTTTCTAAAACCGTATGGATATTTGAAGGAAACCCATGTGTCCAGAAACTGCTGTCTCTGCTCTATAGCCTCTCTGCTATGGCAGCATGTTTCAAGGCTCCCAGAGGGACTGAAATATATAGGTGACTGATAATAAGAAGTGAAAAGTTTTAGCTACGAATCACTTCTGATATTAACTGTATGTTGTCCATGCCTGGTGCAGTGGCTTCTAGGGTCTATCCGCAGGTAGTAATGTAAACATGCACACACTATCTATCTGTCTATCTGCCTGTCTATCTACCTATCTACTACATGTACAGAGGAAAGAGAAAGACTTTAGAAGCTGTACTCTACCTTAGCAATTAGTACCCTACTCCACAGCTGGACAAGGCAAATAAATACTGAGTCGTGGATGCTGCCTGCCATGGCGACTGTAAACGCAGTCCTTCCCATCTGGGGCAGAAACCTTTAGCACAGGAAGCTTCTGTTTCCACTGTGTCCTTTGTGCCTCTCCTCTCACTGAGCAGGAACACAGCTTCTGAAACTGCCAATCCAGCACCTACTGAAAGCACAGCATTCACTAAAAAACAGGAAAGAAAAAACGTTTTTCTTTGATCTACAATCCATGCTCTGCCCTTCCTCTGCACTGTTCATACATATGCACCACATAAAAAACCACATCTAGAACAAGTTCCTTTCTGTTCTTCATATGGGTGAGCACAGGCTTGATCACCCAAAAGAATGAGCAGGTGGGACACAACCAGGATCTCATTCATTAAAATCACACAATTTTTATTCACTGGCTCCACTGACCCTTTGTTTAGAACATTTTTGCAAAGTCCTTGTGCCCTTGTGGTTACTTGTTGTGAGATTTTAAGGCTGCTTAGAAGTGGGATACTCACAGGTGAAAAGCAGACTATTTTCTGTCTGCCTCTTTATCACAGCCAGATCAGGAAACAGTGATGAACATCCATGCTTGCACGTGCTCTTCCATCAGAGCTGGAATCATCGGGGAACAGTTGCACATTGTAAATGTTTTCCATCAGTAGGCACCTATGACTATAATCATTCATCCTAAACCGTGGATTTATGATAAGGTATTATAATGCAAACTGTGACTGAAATTTGATTTTGCTGCTGCAGAAAGAGAGGGAAAAATGGATTTTCTAAGGCAGACTGATAATTAAACTCGGGAGCACTGGCAGAACAGCTGAATGTAATGGATAAGTAGCTGCTATCCTGCAATTATATATTAGAGTATTAGCAATCTCAGAAATGGTTTGCTGTTCCATCAATGAATCCATCTGGATCATCAAATTAAAAAAAAAAATCTAATTTCATTATGAGTCTTGGGGGCTATTGTACGATATCTGCTTTTGGCTCTGTGTTAACAGCCTACCTAATTTTCTTCACTCTCTAAAATGAGACGTGGTTTCAAAGGACCAGCTTTTTGACATTTACATAAGCACACATAACATGCTTCAAAGCACGTGAGGTAACTTCACTCCACAGAGGAGCCCAGTAGTACCCAATACACAATATGTCACTATAAAAGTACATTTGAAAAATAATGTACTTAAAAAAAGAACAGTTGTGGTGCTCCAGAGTCATTGTTAAGCCATGTTTATGGGCATTTTACTGACACAAAGGTATTTTTCTTCCATGAAAAGAGGAAGTTAACTTAATTAACAGTGGAATCCTCCTGGGAAAGCAAAAAATCCTGTAAAAGATTTTGAAAGAAAATTTTCACATTTCACAATCCAAAGCACATATCTAGAGATAGGAGCTACACAAATTATAAATGTATCCAGATGGTGAATATGTAAATATATTTGGTGTGTGTGATATCAATGTCCTTTTCATGCACAGACATGCAGCTAAAAATGATGATTCAGAAACTGAAGAAAACATCCATTTGCCAGTATAAAAAAAAGGGAAGGGACTTTTTTGGTTTTAAACAATTGAGAGAAAGAGAGGAAAAAAACCACAAAAAACAGCCCTAATTTTATAAACCCTGACATTTTAGCAAGCTAGAACTGAGCCTCTTTTGTAGTAGATTTCTAATGTGTTCATTTTACATTGTCTGAGTAACTAGATCAAAAAGCAGTGTCAAATGCCCAAAGCAGTGTTTGTCAGCAGTTCTTTTTTATTTCAAAGCATCTGAATAGAGGAAGGCTAGTACTGTATTTCCAAACAGACATAGGAAGGCTCTTGTTGGCAGCCCCTTGCTGCAGAATGAATACATGCCATGAGTATAGACCATTTGTCTGCAGATTACAGCAGACCCCGGGGGAGCTGATGTTAGCTCTCATTTTCACCTCTCTTTCTCTCACAGTGTCTCCTTGCTGTGGCAGTCCTGCCTCCCCTCCTCCTTCTTCCCTTCATTCCTCACAGCTTTGAGTCGATCTGACTTGGCAGTGGTATATTTAAGACTGTTTTCCAAATTAAAATCAGACTAGGATGTTTGAAATGTGTTGACTTGCCTTGAAGGTTAACACAGAGAAGAAAAAAAAGAGAAGCTATTCTCATTTGGAATTCAGTACTGATCATAATGAATGTACTTGGTATTCATGTGAATCTCACATGTATTTCCATAAGAGTGCTACTGTAATTTAACACTGGTACTAAAAACACTGGGGGAAGAGGGGCACTTAAAATAAAATGTCATGGAATAAAAAAAAGGATATATACATTGTGTCTCTGCAGAAACTCTACAGTTTGCCTGTTGTTTTAATACTTGATTTATAAGCTTTTTCTCACATCCCCCACTCATTTCCATAGAATTTTCTCAGAGAAAAGATGAGAAATATTCTTTTACTGTGCTAAATATGTAGCTTTATGATTCAGTACTCCCAGGGGCAGTGGTGATGTATGTGCTATCAAATTACATGGATTTTACACACCTATTTTCTCTGATATCCAATAAGAAATGTGTACTTACTGCAGTAACCTTGCATTACTCATGCTACACTTTGGAGAGACAGAGCACACTGCACCAAGCACATTCAGTAGCCTGCTGTCTCATTTTTTTTCCCTTACAGTATTTTAAAGGGGAAAATATGTGTTATGCTCCAGCAAATCATTTTCTGAGATTCCTAATTCATTTTTAAAATAGGGTAAATGGCCATATCTCAGTGACAATGGACTTCAGAGCAACACACGGCTACACCAGTTGAGAATCATTTCTTCTGATGTAAATTTGACTATTCTTCCACTTTTCTCTCTTTGTGCACACCCTGATTGAGCTTGGCATTTTTCTCATTTTTCATTAGATTGTTGTTGCTGGAGCAACACAATGAACAACAGCTTTTAAGGTTTAATTGTGGAAAAAAAAATCTATGTATATTCTCATGCTGCTTTTGTAATCATTCTAGAGTCAAAGGGTGTTTCCTTCTACTCTTCAGTGATTTACATACTTACAACTTCACTCATCTAAATCTTTATCAGAGAACACTATTTTTATGCCCTAAAATCAGGAGTTAGTTCCTGCTTCTCAGGGGAGTAAATGAGTCACAGAAAGTGAGCAAAGGTGGGGTGGATGCGTGGATATGAGGGAGTAAGGAGAGGTGGAATGTAAACAAGTTTCTCTGTTGTTAGGCAGAATCTCAACTTTCGACTCTTTCAAGCTTTCCTGTTTCCAAGGGAAGACCTTAAAAATAAAACCCTGTCTGCCTACTTCAGTTACCCTAGAAAAACATGCAGAAAGCCTGATATCATGTAAGTCATATGGGATCCATTCACCTGCACAGGGAAGCAGTTCCCTTAAAGGAAGTCCCCAATTCCCTCTCTACTCAGAGAAAAGATGCTGGACATGTTGGAAGGTCCCTGATGGAGAATCTGTCCTCTTCAGTTAAGTAGTTTGGGAGAAAAAGCTGGTCACAGCAGATCTCTTTCTGGTGCCCTCCAGAAACATGTCTCTCCACTGATTTTTACAGAGTTCTGGTTAGGAAGACTGCCTCATTAAGGACCTACATAGTACTTGGATGCATGAGACACGAGGACTGAGTTCTACACTAGTGATCAAAATAGAGAAAGTACTTCAAATAGTTGACTATTTCATTGTTCATCAGTATAGGCATGAGAGGAGATGAAGCACCACGTTATTATATACATTCTGCTCTGTGTAACTCATGATGAGTTTCGCCAAATAAGCTGTTTACATTGCATAGAGGAACAGCCAGGGGAATTATCTTTGTTATGAGACTTGAACCATTATGTGCTTGCATGCATTTTACATACACAAGTAAATGTTTTAGATAATTTCCTTTTTTTTCTTTACATGGAAATCTGTTATAAAATACAACATCATTACAGCCTGTCTGGTTGTGGTGACTTGAGGAATAGGTCTTGATTTAGAAAAAATTATTTTTTCAGTATGATTTTCAAGCCCCAACTGTATTTTAGCAGCCGCTGAAGTTAAAGGCAGGTTTATATATTTTTCCTAATAGACACCTAACAAAAGGGAGTGAGGAAAGGTGAAATAGTTGAAAATGAAATAGACCCCCACATCATAAAAGAAGGATACCGCAATAGGTTACTCTCTCAGTAGTTCCCTTTGACTGAGAGCAAACTGAAATGACGGGACTAAGGCGGTGAAAGTATTGCATAAAGCCTGGCTTCACATATTTCTTGTTCAGTTCGGTGACCGCTGTTGTCGTAATAGAGGAGCTTAAGTGAGCAGACATCATTATACCTCATCAAAATACAGGACTCCTGACAAAGACTTGCTTACCCTATACCAAAGTCTTGCAAATATCTATGATCTGAATATGTATTTTTACCATAGCTGCCCTTCCTTTGTCTATGCAGACTTTGGAATTAAATTACTTTTCTGCTGCGACTATTGCACTATGAAATGGAATATTCCTTTGCAGACTATATTATAAATGCTATTCTTTAATGTATGCATGGAGATATGTCATGAAAAGCATGTCAGCTGAAGCTTTAATAATACAATAGACATAATGAAAATTAATTGCTCACTTATAGGCTAATTTTTTTTCATTTTTACCCACACTGGGGCTGTAATCTTATTGACATTTCCCCTAAGCTGTTACTACTGAAACTAGTACTCCCCTTTCCTTGTCCTCCACATCCTCTAGTCAGATGATTTTCAACACAGTACTTTCTCAGCTGTGCTTTTTTGTAGGGGTATGTGGTGAACAAGAGTTTTTTAGGTAGGAAAAAGGGACTAGGCAAGTGCTGAAGCTGGCACTGCCAATGAGAGAAAGGTCCCTGAAAACAAAATTGAAGAACACAGAATTGCAGCGAGTTAGCTTCTGTTCTTCTTTTAGACAACAGTAAATGGCAATGAATGGCCTCCTCACATTCAAAGTGATATCAGCACACTTTGTCATTCCTTGCCTTTGTTGTGGAAAACACCCTTGCACTTGTTCACTTTCTATATTTCATGTGATCTATGATAGTTTTCAGCTAAGGACTAGTAACTTGTTAAAACATGCTAGCTTGATCACCTGATATAAAGTTATATGATCAAAAGCACTACTTTATCCCACATTACTACTGCAACTTAGTCTGAAAATGTCCTTTCAGATGCAGGAAGATGTAGAAGGCAGTATTCATCTAGGTACTCAGAATTAAATAGCTTCTAAAAGAAAAGAGGGAAAGACTAAGCTACAGAAGCAGACTTCAAAAAATGTTGTGCTGAACTAGAAATTTTCAATCTTGATAGGATATATTTTTGATTTAATGAAATTGGGATGAGAAAAGAGAAAGCAATTCTAAAAGTAAATCAGTAAGACAATCATTTGTTAATTAAAGTGATTGAAAAGGGGTTACTTGACCCTGCAGTTATATATTAATATGCTTAACTTTTTATTTATGATCAGGGATCTGAGTAGGAATATGCTTAGATTTGGACTGGGAGATGAATTATGTAGGAGCGTAACACAGTTATGAGAAGAGAATGATACATTTCATGGTACTACTGAAAGACTTTAGTTCTTTTATCCACTTCCCCTATATTTCCATATAAATCTGTTCTTCGATAATATAACTGAGCCTTGAAGTCTTAATCTGGCAAAAATCTAAGTACCTGCTCAGCTTTAGGCTTTCCAACTGTCCTTTGGACATCATCAGGTCTCTCTTATTTCAAAGCATGCATGTGTTTAACACATTTGTGGATCAGAGCCCTAGTAACAAGCAGCAGTTTTTCTGCTGGTGTAGCCTTGTTAAATGTTAAAGATCAAGTTGGTAGTTTTACCAACCAGGTGCCCATTCTGTTCTCCAGAACAGAGTTCTTGCAATCTGACATGGCACCTTGAGCTCTGGTGTCTTGGCACTCATTTGTCACCTTACAAAGCAATGGCATCCCATGGTAAGCAGCACTATGTTAAAATATATCTTTTCCGGGAGGCAATATCAGACTGTCAGATCAGTGTCAGTATCATTAGTTTAGGAAGTTTTAAAACACCTCATTGATAGGGAAAATGCAATGTGCATTGCTTTATTGGTTTATAGAAAATAATTCTAAATTTCAGGTCCTTAGGCAACCTTTTCCTGAATATCCTGCCTGCTAGACAGGTAAATCCAGCGGAAAACTCCCCATAAGACATGTCTTGGTGTCATATGTGTTATTCCTTAGTTTTGGCCAAAGGAAAAACTACCTTACCCCAAGAGGGGTGCAGTTTTCAGTATATATATAGTAACTTAAGAGAGACATAAATAAAAAATGCAACTTTAAGATTGCATAAATGCTCTTGTTTCACCTGCCAGATACTAAATATTGAAAGAATGCTTTCCACAAACTGAAGTTGCATCTGTAAACCTCAAAAGTCCTTACAGCACACAACTCCCAGTTTAAGCTGGATGAGTCAGAAAAGATGACAGCTTCATTAAGGAAGATGGAGTCATAACTACATGGGAACTGCTAGGAGTTTCAACATTTTCCAGAGAAAATTTTTTAATGAAAATTATTAACCAGATGTATTTAATAGCAAATTATAACTCCGCCAATATTCAGAATTACTAACAATTCTAGGTGGCTTTGGAATTATCTGTTTCAACCAATCCTTACTTTAGGCCTCAAGCTATTATCAGAATACACACAAATAACAGTATAAATGTAAATCATACTTTTATGTTAATTCGTTACTACTTTTACTATACTATTTAAAATTATTTCAGTCTATACACAAGAGTGAAGGTTATTAGTTTGCATAAAAATAACAGTTTTTGAGAAAGAAAAATATTCCTGGTGAATTCAGTTTCCAGTCCAGAATATTTAGACCTACAGAAGAGGCTCAGCCTTGAGCAAAGGTTTTAACATGGCTTTTGAATTTCCAGGAAGGAGGTCTGCAAGAGCAGGCCCTGAAACCCTGTAATATTTACTATCTAGTTTAATGATCCAAAAGTCTGTGCTGAATCAGAGGTAGAAATGTTAAAGTAATTACCCTGGAAAGTCAATTTAATGAATGCCCAATATGTGAAAGCATTATTTCTGTAATCTTTTCTATTGCCCAATTTATCATTTTTATTGTTCATTTACCTATGTTATATAGTTCTAGTATGAATTATATTCTCTAATATTAATTTTTCTTCAACATGACTCGTTAGATAGCTAGTGAAAAGATCCTCTTTAGAGAGAGACCTTTGTACTTGAGAAAACTTTGAAATCTAATATATCTAAACATAAAGCCATTCCCGTCTCATGTTTTTGGAAAAATTCCCATGCTTCTTACTATAATTATCAGAAATATTTGTTTGAACAAGGACTTTAAACTGCACTATTTCTTTTCAACTTTTGGTTTAAAAGCATGGCAATATTACTGAATTTGTGACTTCCAGTATCCAGTGTCAGGCCTTGATTCTGCAAAAAATTATCTGCATCCATAAATTTATTCACACCGGTAGTTCCTCAACAACTTAGCTGAAACACAACATGAGATTTGTGATAATGCACACCAACAGGATTGCTGACAACATCTAGTCCTAATACAAGTCTGTATGATATAAATGCAGTATTCTTTTATAAATTCAGGGGTAAAACAAATTAGCTGATGGAAAAAATAAACCTCATTAGGACTACAGGAAATAGCAAAGAAAACTGATCTCTCAGTATGCTATGACTCAGAAATTGCATTTGGAAGAAGATTGTTGAAAGACCCTCTAGGAACCTTGAACGTTTGGGGATGACTATAACTTCTGAGTTTACATTTTTCTGTGATAATGTTCTTTCTAGTATTTACAAAAAAGCCCCCCCTTAGAAACCTTGAACTGGAATAATGAATTTTATGGTAGGCACCACAGTAAAGAAGAATGTACTTCTGCATATTTGCATTTTAGGAGTTTACCCAGCTACTTAGTCTGAAATGGATTGATCAGTAGATGCCAAGAGGCAAGCAGACAAGGTGCAACTTTTAAGAAGACAGTGTTGGAAAATAAAATTAAGTAAAATGGAATATTAGTGGAACAACAACCAGGAGAAAATGGGAAGAAAAAATATGAGATGACAAATTCTTTGACAGCCACAGGGTTCCTTTGCTCTCATGGAGTGGCTTAAGCATGACTAGACATTGGCTTTACAACCAGTATAAAGGCCTTATGGTAACTGGCATGACCTCTACCTCCAAGAAAGAAATCAGGGCATACTTATAACTATTCCGTATCCCAGTGGTGCAACCTCTCACCAGGAGGACCCTCCACATCCACAAGAAAAGAAGGGAGACTAATTGGCACCCAATCAGAGAATTAGGGACTGTCTGGCACAACCTTAAGAGGGAGAGAGATTAAGTCTTATTCCTATAAGCCAATACAGGCAATTTTAAGGCCAGGTTGAGGGAGACAATAGTGACTGCAGGTTCTGAGGCTATGCCAGGAGGCAGGATTTAATACAACAAAGAGCATACAAGGCACTTCATGAGATGGAGAGGAACAATTTTCTACGGATGTGCACAGTTACTGACTTTGGCATTTCTTGGCAAGATGAATTCTCCTGAACCCAAACCCAGCCCAATATCAGCTTTACAAAAGGACATCCTTGTGAATGAAATACTGCTGGTGTAAAAAAAACACCAAGACCAGTTTCTCCCTGTTGTTGCAGCTATGGCATGCTTCAGGCCTTTGTTATCTGCTCCATCTGCATGGCACCCTTATGCAACTCACATGCAAAAGAAAGCCAAATTTAAAACTTCAAAACATTGATCTTGACAGTAAATATTCTACTGGGAACAAAAACTCACAATCCAGAAATGTGAAGGGTTCATTCACACATGCATGGGACAAATAAGGGCTTAGCAGGAATTGGTTTACGATCCTTGTGGACTCCTGTAGAGCTAATAAGTCAAGAAATACCCCTTGAATGGAATCGTATGATAATCACATGATTATATTTTTTGATACATTGCATAGTGCTTAAGTATAAAAATAAAAATGCATTTAGAGCTTAGGCTGTCCTTTATTGTATCAAATTAAATCGGATTTAATGCCTACTTGTGTGTCATGCAGATCAGATCCATTTGTACAAGACTGTATACTGTGGAGCTGGTTCAAATGAATGAATAGCTTTCTCATTACTTCATCCTATTCTGCTGTCTCTTTTCCTGTCCTTTGTAATGTAATGGAGGACAGCTGTGGCAGTGAAGTGAATATTAACTAACCTCAGTGCCTCAGCAGATTGTGACTTTAATCCCTGCAAATACCACTAAAATAAAAATTTAATTACAGTCAGCGTAGCTCTGTTAATGCCTGAAAAATATTTAACAATTAGTGGTTGGCTTAATTAAGCAAACTGCCTTTCACAAAGCAACCTGAAAAGTTTTTCACTGTGTTTTATCCCTCAGACTAATTAGTCTGATGTAAGCTTACAGCACTTCATTTACTGTTACTGAGTCTGCTACATTACTGATCCAGTTTCTGGGGCTTACCAGTCTTTAATGGAGGAGAAGTTGTTAAAAGAAAAAATAAAGATTCATTGAGCACTACTACCCCTTAAAAATAAAAATGCTTTCTAATAAATCAGGAAGTTTCATTAGCTGTTTACTTAGATGCAGTTACGCAGTTAAAGATGTCTTAGCTATGATCATATTATTTATATGGGTTCAGAATATGTTGACTAACATGTACATTAGGGTACAGCCATGTCTATCAATGTCTTGCACATCCAGACCATAAAAAGTTGATTATATCTAAGTTTACTGAAAAGGCTCAGCTGTGTGGCCTGATTCAGGTATTTGTTTTGAAAATCTCTGATAAAAAGTGACAACTACAACATAAAAGGTGGCTCATATCTGACTTTGACAATTAAGTCTTATTATTTCAATTAACATGATGTTGCTTTGATCTTGCTTGTTTGTGCTGTTATAGTACAAGATCCATTGCTCTTGGTTTTGTGTATTTTACTAAAGTTGTATTCCTGAATACCTATAATTACAGATGGGCTCTGTTTGCTTTCTGAAAATGCAAGCATTGCAAGAAATTCCTGTAAACTGTGGTTTGAATTATAACATTGCCATCCAGTATCCTAGAAAAAATATTGTTCAACAGTTGAAAGAGCAAGATACATTACTTCATTATTTGAAATATTGATTTGATGGCACATTTCTCCATACTGTACTAGCTAGCATAGATTCATTTAACAGTGGTGGCAGATATTTGCCTGAAGATAGTTAACTATATACATTTTCAACTTTTCATGATAAAGTCTTGCAGTTCTTTACCTCTAGATCTAATGAGTATAAAATTAATCCATACATTTATGAAGTATATAAATATATTTTGGAGGAGTTAGTATAATCAGCTTAACAAGAAAGGGTAAACTCCCTCAGAAAGGAGCACTGTCTACACAGAAAACAAATTTTTAAATCTTTTTCATCCTTAAAAGTTACAATTCATACAACCCCAGGCAACACCTGGAAATTCAGAAAGTTCAGTTTAAATCTACTGCCAAACCCTTTGATGAATAAATTTTATCATGTATGTAAGTATATCACACTCAAGTTATTTAGAAAAGTAGAGAATACAGCTTTACTGCTGAACTAGCTAGATAGTAAGTAAAACATGTTTGAGAAATGAGATTGCCTTAATCCATGTATATAAAACTGAAATACTAAACTGATTAAGACTATTTTAAATCAGAATGCTTTATCCCTTTCGCGTGCCTGTCTCTCACTGGGATTTACAGGAATATGGTGTAGTTGTCTGCTTTCTACAAAGGATAGATATTATGCAGTATAGCTGAATTATTTGTTTCAATCAAATACCTGTATTTTGCTCCATACATATAGGGTTTTTTTTTCCATTTTAAAGCAGTTGATTGAGTAAAAGCTCTCTTTTGTGCCAAAGACAAAAGAAATAAAAATTAAATCAATGAGAAACGGAATGCCTGAAAGAAAATGATGCATAGTTTGGTACAATTCAACATAATTGGCAACCTTTGCTTCTGGGCTCATGGTTGATTGAAGATGGAGATTAAATTACCATTCATAATACTGGAGAGGTGGTCCATTCAAGTCACAGCTTAAATACTGAATGTTGACTGAAAAATGTAAAGAAGCAGCTGGCAACTGTATAAATCCTTTTCTGAGAGTAATTTAACTTATTATGAGGGAGAAAAAAAAAAGCTACACTGCAAAGCTGAAAGAGGTGTAAAATTTCTTTCAACTATCATAAAAAAAAAGTGTTTTCAAATACTTTGTGTGACATTTAGATGGACTTCAAATACTTCTGTCTACATCATCACGTAAAGTAACTATCTCTCTGTGAACGTACACCTGCATTACAAATGTTCTTTCACCATCTAATTCCATTTTTCAGTACGTTGGATTATTGAAGAATGCATAACAATTCTCCTTAATTATACAAATAATCCACTTATAATGTGGTCTAGTATACATCTTTTTCCCAAAAGCAATAATACTTTTGGTTTTCTTGTCAAATGCTGAAGAATTTCATAATGGTATAATATACTTAAATGGTCTTTGAATTTTACTGTACAAGAGCAACATGTGTTAAAAACCAAACAAAACTTGATCAAATTTTATTCACCTCAGATCCACTGCCACAACTTTTACAACAAGAGCTACCTTCCACTGTTTTCATGAAAAGATCATGGTACAAGCCCTAGGCTTTACCTTCTACTACGAAACACACTTGTAAACCTCAGCATTAAAGCTTAGAAGGAAGTTCATGAACTCGGATTTTATTCCTGCTTTTCCCTCTCTTGAGCTGTAATTACTACAAAGCTGGGGAAATTTTGAAGCTGAGGACAAAAAAACTTCGTTGTATCTGTACATACATGTACTTACATATGTTAGTGCTTAAGGGTGAAATCCTGTCTTCTATAGCACTCATGATACTCTTGCTGAATTTAAAGGGAAGAATATGTGTATGTCTGAGAAAAAATGGTCATCTCTTTCTTATGCTCAGTGGCATATTTATACAATGTCTATGGCCAGAAGCACAACTTGTGTAAGTTAGCATAGCTCTATTAATTCATTATGCTAAAAGATAAAGCAGGGAATCTCTGGCACATTAATGTGCCAGAGTACTGTCATACAGATGACCATAAATGGCTCCTTCCTGACCTCCATGGAAAGGGGAACACCCAGCAAAAGCTGGAAAGTAGGAGGGCTTCACTGGGATTATATGCGGATGCGTTGGGATCTATTTGGAAGGAGCTCTATAAGGCTCATGAAGATACAGTTGCTCTGATATCCAGGATGTGTCTTTGATTCCTGGTCAAATTTTCAGACTTGTAGTGCTCCAGCTTCTGCTGGGATTGACATACATACATTCACAGGTTGTATAACTGCTACTTTAATTTATTTTAACCCTCAACGCTGCTTGCAATACTATTTCCTAAAAGAGAAAAGGAGAGCCATATAACTCTTTAGATTTGAGTTTAAATAAAACCAAGCCAACTCACCTCCCTCTGTAACATCTCCCTTCTCCTATCTTGCACTTCTTCCCCAGCTGAACAAATTCCCTAGCTGTTGATAAACTTGTAGGTTGCAGTCTAGTAAAAACTGTGCCAGAATATAAGAGCAGTTTTCCACTTCTTTATCTTTTCAATTAATAGTTGGCTCTAAGTCCCACATTCCTTTTCTATAACATGAGAGTAAAAAAAAAAACCACCCTAGATCTTAAACAGGCCTGAAATAATATAGCATATGTTGACAAAAATTAGTTAATCTATGTCTGAGTCTGAGGCGAATTTTGTTACAGCAAACACATAAATCACTTGATTTAATTCTCCTTTTACATGTTTGTTTTATTCTTATTTATCAGGCATTTGCCAGTTGGCCAAGTGAGTCTTTGGCTCATACATATGTATGCTAACACAAGTGCTTTAAAAAAAAATCCTGGATCTTTGTAAGCTGATAATATATCTGAATAAATAATGAATAATATTCTAAAATCTCAATAAAACCACCTGCAAAGATCAATGATAGATGTCATTTTAAATGCATGTGTAGCACAAAGAACGAGACCAAAGGAAGCTAAAAAATGTCGCAAACTAAAAGAAAGTTGGCAGCCTTCAACTATCTTACAGAAAGGTAGGCTGAAATAATATGTATTTACACATTCACTTTGTATCTTAGAATTAAATCTGTCCAATCATGCACTCTACAGATGTAATAGGAGGTTTTGATGACTTTTGCAAAACATTAAGTAGTAATTAGGAAAGCTTCCAAACCTACTCAGCAATTTAATAGGTCTAGGAAATTCATATTGGATTTGGCTTATATTTGCTTGCTGTGATCACTTTTTGTGAATATACCATGCTTTTGCAAATGATACAAATCAGTTTAATATATAGCAGAATGAGTTTAATGCTACAACAATAGTGTTATAAATCAGAAGCATTAAAGTGGGCCACACTGAAAGCTACAGCTTTTTCCATCACTCTTTGTATTTGCAAGCAGAGTCAAAATCACATTTTTTTCCCAAGTCTGGCATGTTTGAAAAAGTCATTGTTCATGAATGTTTTCCTTGTTTCCTACAGACATTGTTACTAGTCAAAACTAAACTATTTGTCTTGTGCTGCATAACTGAATCATTACGCATTACTTCTTGCACATTTTTTTCTGTCATTCAGGAAAGCTCTGTATAATAAATGGGATACCAATAAAATGCTTACATTAGCTGACATCATACTTCTGGCCTCTATGATAAAAATTTCCTTTACCCATTATTAAGTTGGTTATTAAGAAAAATAAGGAGTAGACATTTTATTATACATAAATCGTACTTACTTGTGGTACAAAGTGACCTTAAAAATGTGGTCTGTGTATTAAGTTATGGAACAAATAATACCATGATCCTTGTGAAAAAATCTTTTGAAGTTAATTCCCTGATAGCATCTGAAAACACAGTGAAACTGTAAGTAGTAAAGTATGTTATTACACTGTTGTTTAGAATGTGTCGTGTCCCATTATTATCAAAACTTTCAGGGGTCATAATGTGGTGTCTATGACATGATCTTGGGATCAGAATGTAAATTTTTTACACAACACTTCAGTCTCAGCCAAAATTAACTTGAATGTGTTTAGGATGGTGCAGCCTCCTAGGAGATGTTTCTTCAAGGGGGAAGTTAAAGAAGGGAAAATAAAGAAAGTTATAACAAAATTAAAGCTTATTGTAGCTAATCCTGCTTCACTTGATATCAGAAAGGTCTCAAAAACATGCATCACATCATACATGATGAAAAAGGATGGAAAGAATAGTCCTGACTAACAAGGCCTACTCAATTTCTATTTGAATGAGAATTGCACATTTTTTAAAATTATAATTTGGTATATTCCATTGATTTCTCAGCCTTTTCAATTCTTCTCCAAGCAGAGGTACAGAAAGGCAAATAAGGTTATTTCAGTATTATTTCTGGTACTGTGGGCAAACTGGAATCATAAGAAGTCTATTTTCAAAGATCAACAAAACTCCTAGTGTACTTTCCAATGTAATTTCCAGACAATTATTGTGTAAATAAAGTATGTGAACTTACAAATTTCCTGTCTTTGGTGTTTTGACAAATTTAGGATTGCTGAAAAGCAATAATTCAAGAGTCAAAGAAATAACACCTAGTATCATTATATTTTTCCTTCTTGCCAGCTGGCCACATGTAAAAACAACTTATATCTATTGTATTTTGTAATGCTATTTTTCACAGTTACAAATCATCCCGTGTTAGTTCTTTCAACACTAGAGTGAGAACATAAACTCTACAAGCAAAACCAAACTGTATCAGTTTTAGACTCAGCTTGGAGGTGGTCATATCGGTATGTTCCATTTTTTATTAGTGTGGAAGTGAATCCAAAATATAACATTCTGGAACATAACCAGAAAGCTCATATAACCTCTGTGCACTCATGATGAAATGTGTAACTACACTATGCATTAAAGATGCTGTAATTTTTAGTTTTGATTCAGAAACTGCATACACGTCATCCAAATAAAGCGTTATATCAATGAGACATATGTTGCTGTAGTTTAGACTACTGCATCTTGGATGTGATCAGCCTATTTGCATAACTCCCACTAAATGTGCGTGTGTCATGGAACAGTTATGTGGGAAATGGCTGCCTTGAATGTAGGAGACTCCTGTCCCTTCTGTTCCCAAACCATAGGGACTAAGGCAGGAACAGAGGGACATGAAAGAACAAGATGAAAAGACATATCCTTTACATTTGCACTTCACAGCTCCTGGATGTGGAAAACTGGGCATTAATAATGTAAAGGGACAGAAGACACTTTAATAAATCAAGGTCTCAGAAGTTTCAGTCTCTGGGCAGTACAGTCTGATATCTTTTTCTCCACAGATTTCCCAGGCCTAAACCTTTCTGGGCTCGGGCTTTGGATGCATTATGTGAATTATATCCTTTTGAAGAATTTCTCTAGCATATTGACATTGGGCAGGATCCAATGAATGAAACATTATACAAAACCAAGAGACTGACACTGACGGGGGTAGCAGAGTCTATGTGATCCTAGGACACACATACAGATATCTGCCAACAAGGTCAAAGAAGAGAAAGGCATACCTTTATGTTAATGTTGAGAGCATCATCCAGGAAGATGGACATCTGGATTCTGCAAATGTCAAGTTATACACGTCCCTAGGATGCATACATGACTAGGGAGTGATTTGAATGCTGTGCAGTTGTTTTCCACATTAAAAAACTCAACAGCAGAGATAACAAATATACTCAAGTCACCATGAATATTACTAAGTAATAAAAGTCGTGAGGAATTTGGATTTGGATCACAAAGAAAACACATCCTAGTTAAACTCAGTCCATATTTGATGTGGGGAGAAATGTATTTCCTTGTATTTTATTCTAACTGCCTTTTGTCGGCTATTTTGTCAGGTTTTGCATTGACTGCACAGTGGTAAGGTGCAATCAACTGCCGGGTATGGAAATATGGTGTTGGAAGTATGGTTCATGAAACGCTTCAAGCAGCTGGAATTACAGACTTGTAGAGACTACTTAGGCATTGAGTCCAGTGGTCTGCAGGCACCTTCCTGAAATGCCCTAAGAATGTGCATCTTGCTTGCTCCCAACATGCAAAGGTTTTTCTTAGCATGATACTTAGATCATCATCAACAACAACAAACAAAAAACTACAAGGGATCAACACTAAGAATGACCAGAATGTGCTTGGCGAAGGAAATGCAAAGAAATAACACCATTTTTCTAGGTCCCCAGAATAACCAACAGACAACTAGATAAATTTCCCACATGAGGCAGAAAGTAGGTGAAGCATTGTGCTTCAAAGACAGCTGGAGAAATCCTGAAGGGCCCAACCAATTCTATTTGAGAAAAGATTCCTCCTTGTCTTGAAATCTTGCTCAAACCCTGAGAGATTTTTAACACTCTTAGGAATACCAATGCAATGTCTGTGTCCAAGATAAATTTCTGATGCAAAAGAGGAAAAACATATCCTCCTGGAAACAATACTCTGTATTGGGAAACATGGGGTAGGGAGGGAGGGAAGACAGGAAGAGAAAGAGAAAAAGAAAATGAGGAGAGAATTCCTTTTTTGCTGCCATAGGGAACCAGAAAAATCTATAGAGTAAATACGTCTCAAAGACAATCATTTGTGGTCAAGTTTCTTTTCAAAATGCTTTAGGGATACCAGCAAATCTGTCCATCTAGTGGACAATAAGTGCCAAAATGTCCTCAGAGTGATTTAGCTGCCCTCCAGTGCCCTGAGGGCTTCCATTTGCCACTTAGAAAGGGTGAGGAACTCTGTTATATATGTCACTCTCATGCAGATTCTGTCAATAATGTAGAGCACTAAAATGGTTTTAGGCACTTAGGCTGAAGGATCTGATTTTTTCCATGTGCCATAAGACAACTCAAAGGTTATTGTTATTGTGGCATAGATTAATTTCCATGCAACTTTCAAAGCCTGTCTTGAAACTATTATGGTTCCGCTTTCCTGCATGAAAGGAAAGTAACCATGTGACGGTTAGAAATATTTTCATTTCTAGTTTAAACATAGTTATGGCAAATTCATAACTGTTTACCTTGTATTTGTGCTATCTTTTCATTTAAACAGACGGACTTCCCAAATATGTACAGAATGAACATATGCTGTTCCCCACCTCCAGTCTCCGGTTTTGGATGTTAGGCATGACAACCTGTCTTTAACCCCTCATCCTCAACAGACTCAAAGCTTTCCTAACATTGTAGACCTCTGTACATCTTTTGGTTTAAATCTTTTCAATATAAGTGACCAGAACTATGTACAACAGTACAATGAGGTTTTACTTTGTAGACTGGTAGCTGTGTCTGTTTAAAACACCTTACCTCCTGCATTAATTTTTTTCACACTTGCATCAACGTAACCACTCTTAGTCATCCCATGACCAGTATGCTTATACTTCATCATCACTGCAATTGATGAGCCTCTCAGTAATATTGAAAAGTCTTGTTATTACTGCCCGAGTACATGTCTTTGCATTTTGTGCTCTGAAATTTCATTCCCCTTTCTATTCCTTGTTTACAAGGTCATCCTGTACTTCCTGTATGATGATATTTTCCTCAGTAATAGTAGCACTTGGTTACCATATGCCTACACTTTTCACCCTGAGATTTCCAGCCAGATTTTCTCTTTTTAAGTTGAATATTTGTTGAGAATTTCTGCCTGAGAGGTAGAGCAGAGAGCCTGGTACAAATGCTGCTCCCTGGCTGCCTGAGCAAGGGAGGTGTGACCCAGTGCGAGGTCTGCCCCGCCACTGAGGGTGGGAGTGCAGGCACCTCCCACTTCTGTAAATCTGAGGGTGAGAAACAGGTGTAAAATATTACTTTCATATCTGAAGAAGGACCAAAGGCTGAATGGGTCTAAATTTAGAGATTTTTTTGTTGTGAGTGAAGTTGATGTTCGTGTGAGTAGGCAGAGACCCTTTCAACTCAACTCCTGTTTCTGGGTTTAGGAAAGGGGGCACAAATGTGTTGGGAAGCGCTGCAGCACTTGAAGGGACACCCATGAGCAAGGGAATGTGAATGGCAACCAGGAAGAGGTAAGGGTCATTAAATATCCTCTGCATAGGACCACAGTGTCTGGAGAGGAAGAGCATCATGCAAACAAGACTTCTTATTCCCCCACCCCCACCCCGCCCCGGAGTCCTATCCCTTTTGTGGATGATACTTTACTTTATTTTTCTGCCAGGAGTGTGGCAGTCTGCATGCATTGTCCATATATTTCACCTGCATGTGTCTACTATTTAGTCTGAAATCACCATACAAAGCAGAATGTTCTGAATATTTTAAAGAAAATCCCTAGCCACCAGGCTGATAATTCTCCCCTAAGTATATGCTATTGCAGTTTCCCTTTCAGTTTCTTCCCCCCTCATCATTCCAATGTTAATGGCCATCATCTCCATCTTACATGATGATTTACTATAGGACACTGTAGGAAACACTTTGCTTAAATTACGATAGATTAGGTCCACTGCATTAACCTTGTCAAAGAAATCAGTTATCTTATATAACAAAAAATATTAAATTAGTCTCACACAATCTACCTTTGATAAAACTAGACTTTATTTTATTATTTTCATTTGCTTCCATGCTCTTAATCACGCTTTTCTACAAAAAACTGTTTAAGACTTTACACAGTACCGAATAAAAACTTCTGCATTAGAAAGATCACTCTCTGTTTCTCTTCATGTACCACCTTCACCTCCTTGATTAAAATACAGGTACTGTTCTGCCATTGCCCACTTCTAGCTTTCACCAATACATTAAATTTCTTGGTATGGCAAAATTGTACTTTTGCAATTTTTACTAATACTTTCAATTTTTACTAATATTTCCAATATTTTACAGCAATTTCCCCCCCTTTTCCAATGCTTTTTCATGAAGCAGTGTAAGTTGGGCCTGCATGTTAGAGGTTGCAAAACCTTTATTCCCATTTTCTGTCCTGATTTCCACTAGGAAATCCATCATTTACCATTTGGAAGCGCCCATTGTTTAGTGAGAAGCATCCAGAACTATAGGAGATTCTCTTATCCAGAATCAATCACCAGAAATAGGACAGGATCTGTCAAAATTTATTTGCCAGATTTTCACGGTAATAAAACCCAAGCTTTTGCAAGACTGAGATTTCAGTGAGGCTTACATGCCTAAAGACAGCAGTAGTTAACTCTACAGCACTGATTATGCATTTAGCAGGTACAAAATTTCTGTTTAGAACAACCTCTTTCAGATATCTGTGATGTGCTACTTTTTGACCTGCTACTTACCTCATAAATATAATGTGAAAACATGGGCCAATTTTACTAAAAGGTTATGACACTCAGTGCACAGTTGCGACATAACATAATTATTAGAAGTTATATATTCCAGACTGATTCTCAGTGGTGAATCAGTAGAGAGTCAGTAGTTAATACGAAAAGAGTGCTTATATATATTCCTCACTAGAACCTTATAATGTGTTATCTATAGTCAAGTTAAAAATCCCTCAACCTTTATTCTAGCAGAAAGGATATATACAGACAAAATATGATCTTATAGTTCTTTCAAACAAAAGATCTATTATCAATAAAAATGTTTAAAATGTGTGGTTATATATCTTTATTCTCTACATTATTTCTAATCGACACCTGTAACAAGAAATTGTTGCACTTGAAAAGAATCATAATCCATGGGTAACATGCAATATTCAGGAAATCCAGATAACATATTTGGCTGGTCTTTCCAACCAGAGTCACAAAATACAGTGTTTTACAAACATAAATATCTGGAAATCCATCTAAAACTAACTTTTATGGAGGATTTTTTTCGCCCAACACTTGTAGCAAACATACAAATGAACTATATACAGCTCACTTCTTCCATCAATCTGAAAATAAGAGCATGGTATTTAGAAGCTCCTAAAGGTTCATACATATGTTGTAGGTCAATCTTAAAACAGTGAGACATATTCCTAACATTTCCCTGTATACAGTGTTATTTTTCACTTGCTTACAATCTCTGCAAGAACAAATATATTCAGGGTAAAATTTTCAGTCCTTTCTTCCTACCCTGCACTAAACTTTCTTGTATGAGTGAGGAGGACTGAGAATGGCTCACTCATTGCTGTACTGTGCTAATGAAAGGTTACGTACGTTCATTTCCTTCACAGACAGAGTGAGTGCAGACCACTAAAGTGGCTGATCTCTTACACAGTGAGCCAAAAATGCTTAGAATCATAGAATCATAGAATGTCCTGATTTGGAAGGGACCCACAAGGATCGAGTCCAACTTCTGTCCCTGCATAGGACAACACCACAATTCACACCATATGTCTGAAGGCATTGTCCAAATGCTTCTTGAATACTGTCAGGCTTGGAGCCATGACTGCCTCCCAGGGGAGCCTGTTCCAGTGCTCCACCACCCTCTGGGTAAAGAACCTTTTCCTAGTATCCAACCTAAACCTCCCCTAACATATCTTCCTGCCATTCCCTCGGGTTCTATCATTGGTCATCAGGGAGAAGAGATCAGTGCCTGCCCCTCCTCTTCTCCTTGTGAGGAAGCTGTAGACCATGATGAGGTCTCCCCTCAGTCTCCTCTTCTCCAGGCTAAACAGACCAAGTGACTTCAGCTGCTCCTCATATGGCTTCCCCTCTAAACCCTTCACCATCTTTGTGGCTCTCCTCTGGACACTCTTGAGGAGCTTTGTATCCTTTTTATACTGTGGCACCCAAAACTGCACACAGGACTCAAGATGAGGCCACACCAGTGCAGAGCAGAGCGGGACAATCACCTCCCTCGACCGGCTAGCAATACTGTGCTTGATGTACCCCAGGACACAGTTGGCCCTCTTGGCTGCCAGGGCCCACTGTTGGCTCATGTTCAACTTGCCATTGACCAGAACCCCCAGATCCCTCCCCACAGGGCAGCTCTCCAGCCTCTCGTTCCCCAGTTTGTATGTACATCCAGGGTTGCCATGTCCCACGTGCAAAATCTGGCACTTGGTGTTGTTAAACTTCATACAGTTGGTGATTGCCCAGCTCTCTAATTTGTCTAGATCTCTCTGCAGGGCCTCTCTGCCCTCGAGAGTGTCAACGGCTCCTCCCAATTTTGTGTCATCGGCAAACTTTGATAACAAACCTTCAAGTCCTGCATCCAAGTAATTTATGAAGACATTAAAGAGCCCTGGCCCTAAGATGTATCCCTGAGGAACCCTGCTAGTGATTGGTCACCAGCCCAATGTAACCCCATTTACTATAACCCTTTGAACCCAACCCGTCAACCAATTGCTCACCCATTGCCTTATGTGTTTATCCAGCTATATGCTGGACATTTTGTCCAGGAGGATACTGTGAGAGACAGTATCGAAAGCTTTACTGAAATCCAAAAAGATTATATCAACTGGCTTCCCTTGGTCAACTAAGTGGGTAACCTTGTCATAGAAAGAAGTTAAGTTTGTTAAGCAAGACTTTCCCCTTGTGAACCCGTGCTGGCTGGGACCAATGACTGCATTGTCTTTCAGGTGTTTTTCAATAACTCCCAGAATAACCTTGTCCATAATTTTGCCAGTCACAGAGGTGAGACTGACAGGCCTGTAGTTACCGGGGTCATCCCTGTTGCCCTTCTTGAAGACTGGGACAATGCTTGCCAGCTTCCAGTCAACTGGGACCTCTCCAGAAAGCTTAGATCTTGGATTTCACAGAGTGCGCCAAAATGCACTCGGATGTGCTTTCCGGAGTTGTGGAACAGGAATTCTTCAAAAACTGAAGAACTGCACATTATATGCCCATAACTGGCTTGCTCTTATAAGAGAAAGAATTATTACTGCTCCCTGTCAGTCATGAAGTCCAAAGTGGAGGACCCAGATAAGGGAATGTTACAAAGGCAAAAGGCTGATTCTTTCTTTCTTTCTTTTTTTTTTTTTTTTTTTTTTTTTTTTTTAATAAGAAATTACATTAGAAAACCTACAAGGAAAGAATTAGAGAACATCTAGACAGCAGTTGCCTAATCAGAGATCAGAGAAAAAGGTAAAGCACATTTCAAGTTGTAAGATTGTGAGCTGAACAGTTTAGTCACATCAAATCTCTGCTATGCAAACTGAGGCCAAAAAAAAAAAAAGAATAAAAAAGATTATAGAAGTGGTAGACACATGAAAAAACAGGAACAGGAGAGGATTGCAGGGCCATGTAGATGGAATTATCCATTTAACATGCACACACAGTGACCGTGGTTGAGACTGGGGTAGGCCACCTGCACAGATAGCTGGTTCCTGTGAACACCAGTGATACTGTCATTACCAAAGCAAGCGCAAAAACATGCTTGTACCTGTGCTCTCACTGATGATGAGCACCTGGATGTGCACGTTTAGCTGCGTCCCAATAAAACAGTGGGTATTTGTTAATTACAAAACCAACAAATTGAATTTACTTGTGGTTCCTGCTGCCTGGAAATTGTATTTAGAACTGATTGAAGTATCAAGAATCCAAAATGCTGACAGCTGCAGTTAAAGCTCAAGCAGGTTTCTGATTATTTCTTGGAGGGCTGCTGAGAAGACTGAGTTTCCAATATCCAAGACTCTGGGGCAGGCCCATTCAAGCCAATATTACTAGCTTTTGTATCTTGGAGTAGAGAAGTAAATGTCCCACGTCAGAGGAGGAACCAGAAAGTCGTGGGCTTACAGGAACCGAGGCTTCGGGCACATGGCTCATGTGGGTATGTGAGGCCATGCATGAAAGAGTTGCAAGACTCTCTGGCACTGCACTGTCTAATCCTGCTCACACCAGAGTGGGCCTAACCTGGACACAGACAGATTTGATCAGCAGTCCCTGGAGTCTCCTAAAGCCTTGGACATTTTGAACACTCACAAAAAAGTGTTGAGAACACATCCTCTATGTACTTGCTAGTTTTGCCTTTAAATTGTCTTGCAGAACTAAATGAATGTCTCAAAAAAGAACATCACTGAGATGAGATGAGATGAGATGAGATGATTTAGAAGCCAAGGAAAAAAAGGACATAAAGGGGAATTTCAGCCAGGATCATTCTATTCTGGCCTAAGCAGCATAACAATGATAAAAAATGTACATCAGTGCTTGCCCTCAGTGCAGGGAGCTGGAAGGAGCATTGCCTGGTCTGCAGCCAAGAAAACAGCAAACAGTTACCATGGCCTGGAGAAATCTTCAGCTAACATCAATGATTGCAGACCGATCCTCTGCCTATTGCTTATCTTATTTATACTCCCAGGCAAAAGGTGAATTGACATGCATTGCTGTGGGAGTGTCATGGTGCTACTGAAGTAGTTTGTGACCGACTTAGCGTTGTGCAGGGCTTTAAGAAAGGACAGCCATTGCTCTGACGCTCCACTAACTTTGGTGGGCTGGGGCTCACATCAATGCATAACTTGCTAGAAAGCATCCAGGACTAACAACTATTTCCCTCAGTCCATTTTAAGCAAGTCAGGGTTTTGATTTATTATGTATTTCCTTATATATTTACAGAATGGACATATCTGTTGCAATGAAGGCTCTAAATGCAAATATACCATGTGGTTGTCTTAAACAAGATTTCTAAAATCTTTCCCAGGGGATAACTGTAGTATATATTGATCAAGGCAGAAAAAGAGAAGCTTTACCACAAGGCCTGACTACAGAATAGCATAGCAACAGCTGTAAAAAGTCTTTACCATGGCTTTCCCTTAAACAATGTTACACTTCAGAATAGTACAGAGGAACAAAAACAAACCTTGCAAAGGCTAAGAAGTGTTAATCTCACATAGCATTAAAAGTGTCATGAACAGCATGGAGCAAGCAATGTTTGCTCAGAGCAATTAGCAAGATCAGGGCTGGTGAAATCTCAAAAACACATTATCTTGTAAAGTTTAAAGGACTAGAAATAATGGCCAGCACTGATGTTGTAGGTTTTGCTGCTGTGGAATAAGGGGGGAAAGGCGGAGAAAGGCAGGGCAAGCTGAGCTCTCAAAAAGTTCAGACTATTTAACTAGTTGCCAAAAGTACACAGTATTCAGAAATTGTGCTTGTACTTGGCAACTGAGGATTTACCCATCACTGCCTTCAATGACTATGGAGGCTAAGGGAACACAAATTGATAAATTTTCTAAATTAATAAATGGACATAGTTTTACCCTCTAATGAAATGCAGAAGACATGTGATATGACAAAACCAGACAAAATAGAAAATATTGGTTAATTATTTCTTTGTTCCCTTTAGATGCTTGAGTAGCTCCACCTCTTTCTGGTGATCTATTCTTCTCTAAAGACTCTTTCTGCATTGGTGAGGAATTTGGACATGTGCCAAGAACATATTAAGGTTCCCTAGATGGGCATGGCTTCTAGATTTGGCTATAAAAATTTTGTCTGGTTCCCCATTTCAGAGGAAACAAGCAAAGACTACCTGGTGGTTCAAGGAATTTAATTAATTATTTGAGATGTGCTTTCCCTGAAAAGCAAAGGTTTTTTGCTGCTTTTTTTTTGATCTATTTGTTAAAGATCTTTATGTTTAATGGCAGAGAAAGAAGACTGACATATTTAGGAAGCATTGTCCACTGTAGAAATAGAAATGTTATTAGTGAAGGACAGATCTAGTCATGTGTGTTAACCATTAGAATATATAACAGATAAAAAAGACAAATATTTTGATCAGCAATTCTAATCTTACTGTCAAAAGACTGCTAAAATAAATGTATTTTCTTTAGAAAACTACCACTCAGAGTATGCAGTTCTCCCAGTGCTAACCCATCTGTGGTGGAAGTCTGAAAAACAAATCATGTCTTCTGTCTCCAGCTGGATCCTGAAGTCCACCTCCTTTGTTTATCACTCAGCTTCTTCTGAGGTCAGCATTTAGTGTCTTCTTTCCAACATTTCCCAGACACAAGTCCCTCAATGTAATATTCTTTATTTCCAGCTAAACCAGCCCTTAATTAAGTCAAACATGACCCACAGAAATAAAATACATGAACAAAGATAGAAAACAAGCACTGTGCTGACTTAGAAGCACACCCCACCCCACCCCCCATATCTTACTAGCCCAAGGTTAGTAATGGGATGGAATCTGAATTAAACAAAATGATCCCCCCTCCAATGCCCTCTGTAAAAAGTGCCTAGCCGTCAGCCTGTCATACTTTCTTTTCCTGTCAGGCTCTAGGATTTATATTTGCCATGATAAGCCATTTTAATTTAGCAGAAAATCTTGGGTTTTCTCAAGTTTCCCAAGGGGAAACAAAACCGAAGCTTTTCTATAGAAGTAAACTTATTATTACTTTATTCCTGTCAATGGCTATAAAATAGTGAGATTAATACTGTTAAAATTATTCCAAGCATTCATAGACAATTTGTAATGAGAATTTCCCTTGATTGTTTCTAAGTGGTTTGGTTTGTTCTTTCTGCAGACATTTCAGACATTTTAGTACAACAGAACAAATGTACTACAGTCACATGTGCTGAAACAGAGCAGCTTAAGCAGCTATTGTTGAATATTTATGAAGAGACTTTTCAATGAGTAGTGGTAAGTTTTGCACAAAACATGCTTCTAAGAAATAAATGTAGTCAAGAAACATAACAATATAACCAATCGTTCAGGTTTTAAATACTGAAATAATCATTAGTATTTTCAGTTAAAAGTTAGTGAGTAACCTATATCCAAACCCAAGATTTTGCTCAACATCTAATAATTTCAAACACAGTAGGATTTCTTAAAAGTTTGTGAGCAAATTCAGTAAAGTCCAAAGAAATGCAACATTGTGGTACCTTGTGGAAAACGATCTCTCTGGGGAGAGAGACAAGAACTGTAAGAACACTGAGATGCTGAATGAAGGGAAATGTCCACAGGTTGTTTGAAAACAGCTGTTGGGCCAGAAGATGATAACCTGGGCTGTTCTAAAGGATCAGTCTTTGGATTGGTTTCATGTAATAATTCTGTTAATAATACTGGTATAATATTCCAAGTAATATATTCCAAACTGGAGCACATGTCTCAAAGAGGATCAAATTAGGAAGCGTTTATCATTGCATAGTAGGTTCATTAGCAAACTGGCTTACTCTGAGGACTGATTATCTGAAGAAAAAGGATACAAAAGTCAAGGTCATGCACTTGGAGGTAACAAGGATTTCTGAGACAAGCTGTGGGCTCATCAGTTTTAAGCATATGAAGAAACGAGATGTAAATATTTATTTAAAGAGACAATAAGTTACTAATAGAAACTGTCTGTGAAACAAAGCAAATTAAAACCTAGCGTATTTAAAAACATATTCCTGCAAAGGAAATGTTATTAATCTGCAAAGCAATGGTGAGACCTTACCTGGAAAACAATTCTGAACCTATATTCCCAGGAGATAATTTTAGAAAAAATTAATTCTGTTTTCTAGGATGGCCTTGAAAATAATGTTTTCTTGGTGGACAATAAGTTAGGCAGCTTATCTAACATGAGAATGCTAAAAAGCAATCGGCTTCCTCAGCCTAAGAAATGAAGGCTGTATTCTGTAAATACACTAAATACAGTACACATCAAACACCACTGAGGAAAAAGAACTGTTAAAGCTAAACTAGAAATAAATAGGCCTAAATTGTCCATGAGTAGTTTAGGAAATCATATGATGGCAACCCTGCAGAAGTGGGGTTCCAGAGGAGCACTCCCAAACAGTTGGGATAAAAACAAATAAGAGAGCTAACTTAAAGTGATGCTCAATGGGTTTATGAAAGGCATTATCGAGCATGGTTTCCGGCAGTTTTGAGATGACAGTCAACAGCCGGAAACTCCCAGTGTACTAACATAAATTCTCTAGGTTTTCTTCTTTCATGTGCTTTTGTGTTAAACATAGAAGACATATTCAAGTCCATATTTTTTCCCAATTCACCTTGTAATGTGGATGTTTGTAAAGCCGATATTTGCAGCAAGATTATAAAATCTGCACACATCTTCATGAAGAGGCTGCATGTAGGGTTGCATAGTACTTCAAACTGTAAGTTACTTTTGCCCCACTTTATGAGCTTAATGTTTCATTTTTAGTTGCTGTATTCATTTTATGTCAAAGTAAATACAGGTGCCACTACCTTTCAGAACTACAACAGTCTGGTGTTTCATTATTTCTAATTAGGGAGTTTCTTTACTTTCATGCCTGCCCATAACTTGTATTACTGTTAATGGCAATTCTGTTTGTGCACTGATCTGAGAACAGACCCCTCAGATATCATGCAAATAGCTTTACAGTTGACTGGCCATTGCTGACCAACTGAGCAACCTGATATCCTCATGCACTACTTATCAGAAGTTGTAGCTAGACTAGAAAAAATATTTTATGAGTTCTGAAGGTCAGGGTAAGGAGAAATAAATAGTTCAAATTAGGATAAAGGCACCATGAAGGCCTTAGTTCAGTTCATCATAAGCTAATGATCACACTTAGCCTTCCCAAAGCTGTTTGAGTCACAGAACATTTCACCCACCCTAGGTAACACAGAAAGTAGGATTCACCCCCAAGTAGAGTTTAGCTGTCTTGTGTAGGCTAGTTTACCTGCCTCTGTCCATAACCAAGGAGGAAAAACACAGGGAATACACCTCCTCTTGGAAACATCTGTCTCTTCTTCCAGTAACTGAATGACCAGTACAGGGTATCTTTCTTTTAACATCTAAAATCATGACCTGAATCACACCTAGAGTGTGATACACTTTAGGGGAATCCTTGAGTTACCAACTAGCTCTCTTATTTGTAGAATATGTCTGAAAAAGCGTCAAGAAGTCTCATCATCCTTTTTCTGATTTAAATTACAAAAAATGCACATAAAATTGCATTTCTGATTAAATAGATCATTTCTGAAATAGCAACTCTTTGTTAGAAGACAGACGATTAATGGAGGCATACAGTATCTAAACTAGAAAGAATCATTTCAAGAAACTGTTGCTATTCTAAAGGCAGGTGGTTTATGTAATATTAGCATAATTATTTATAGCTATGGTGCTAGAAGTCAGTAATTACTATGGAAATAATCTCCATTTCCCTGCAGTAGCCTCACATGATTTCTCACTAACAAACTACTATGTTCCTTTTTCCAGGCAGAGTGGAAGCAGTCCCACAGCAGTAAATAATGTTCTTTTCTATTAGTGTTATTATTTTGCTATTTCACAAATAGGACACAGCAACAAACTGAGCAGCAGTTGTGTGAATGCTGTTTAAAAAAAAAAAGACAAACCTCTAAGCTTGTGATCTGACTGCCCTATAAGCCTGCTCATCATTGCAAGCCTGAATGCACACATAAGGCTTACAGTGAAATGTGAGCCTAGAAAATACATGGAGGAAAACAAACTTTGCTGACCTAGAATGCAGGAAATACAATCTGTCCCATGCACAGCTGCTGAAATTATAAAGATAACCAATGCTAAATCTCTGATGTGGCTAGGATACTGGAGTTGAATTTTCAATTTTATCTTTTGTCTGTGTTAAAAGTAATAAATAAGCAATTAAAAAAGGAACAATAGATTAACAGAGAGGGAAAAAGTAATTCTATGCACAGTAATTCATTTTCCTTCCTGAAAAGCATAACTACTTGTGTATATGATATACAAATTAATTCCTCTTTCATTCTAATGGGATGGGCCCTATTGTTTTGTGATTCATTTCCTTCTCACACCTTTCCTTTTCGACTATGAGAAAATTAAAAGCAGACAGCTTCATTAAATAAGACCAGTACAATAAAAGCTCAAGTACTCTAAGTCATGGTAAGAGACCCAAAATAAACAGAGTGATCATATGAAAACAGCTTCAATGGGAGTTGAACTGACATCAGAGATCTAAATAAAATGGGGATAAAAACATACTTGTAATACAAATATGTCTAACTTCAAAAAAATTGGCTGTGGAGATGCATTGTCCAGCACAGAGTGACCTCTTGTTACAAGTATGTTTCTTCCCCTCTCTGGCTTTGAATGCCTTAATGTTCACACTGAGGGGAACCTGGGACATATGCCTACTTACATATATATACAACATATACACGTTGTTATTTTATCTTCTGAGTGCAATTCAGTGGGATTTCTTCAATGTGTATGTGAGTCTTTTTCTCCCTCTTGTTCTCTTTCTTTCAGTCACACAAAGAAATGAAGTCCCAGTGAACTTAGTCACCAGGTGGTTTTTGCTTTACTTAGTAGCAACAGCTACAGATCCTTATTTGGTTTGGGTTTCCTCAAATGCTGGACTTGTTAACACTCATCAAACACCGGAAAAATAAAACAGCACATTTAATTTCTCCCTCAGTATGAAAGGGATGTGCAAAGAACCAGCATGTTTCTAACTAGGCAGTAACAGGTACAGTGCAAAACATATTTATAACACTTGAAAAACCTGAAAAAGAGAACACTCCAGCTGAAATATAATCTTTTTGCTGGGTCTTTTGGTGCATAATTGTCAATATGCTAGTGGGAAGAAGCAGTATAACCCAACTGGGATCCATTTACAATGAAGTAACCAAATAATGCGTGTTTACAAAAGATATAGAGCTTGTTTTTGGAGAAAAGAATACCATTCCACTACTAGCAAAGCAGAGTGGTGTGTACAGTTAGTAAATCTTTTCTTAGTTGCAAAATCAGTGTCAAATTGCTAAGGCCATAAACTACGTCAGCATAAGTCACTCTCATTAATTTGATGGGTGAAGGCAGGATTTTCAAACAGCAGGCTTCTCATTCTAGTTTTTATTTTAATCAGCTAAATAATGAGATGGGGGTAGAGTTGCTTAACCAGGCCAAGAAAAGAAGAAAGCAGAATCATCTTAAAACACCAATCCTGGATTTAATAGCCTACAACAAAACACTAAGCAGGTCAGCTTCATGGTTCAGCAATTCCTAAAAGCCCTGTAGACTTCTCAACAGCTTATTGGCGGCCAGTGTGTAAGATCTCCCAATGAGATCTGATTTACAGCACTAAAGGGTTTTGCTGCAAAAATGAAGGGCAAGAATGGTACACTGTTTTCTGTACATTCTGTCTGGGCACACATATATTAAAAAACCCCTAAAGCCTCAAAAACTAATTCGGCCCTTATGATAAGGTTCTCTTGCATTTTTCACTGACATAAACAGGTCACAACGCCTGGAAAAGCTTACGTAGAACTCAGCAGCAATCTGGTTTGTTTTTTCTGGGTCAAAGTCAGAGTTTATCTTGTTAAGCTATCTAATTGAACACAGCCCATGTGATACGACAGGACTAAGTGCATTAAATGAGAAGGCAGCGGGAAGGGGGGATGCATTTATTTCTGTGTGGTGCTGGGAGGGTGCAGCTTCCTGGAAATACCTAAATTACTTTTGAAATAGCTATTGTCGCTGGAGAAAAAAGATGTCTAACTTCTGTAATATGTTTTCTGTATACACACACACACACACTGTCCAAACCTAGTTTAGTATGTTATGATTGTGAGGTGGTATTTCACCTTAAGCAAAATGAAAAATGAACATATCCTGATCTCCATTTGCCTGGGGTAAACCTGAAATAATTTTATTGTTGTCAGATGAAGAATGGCAGATTTACATTGAGGTAACCAGGATCAAAATCAGACCCCAAATGTCAAGCAAGTTAAAGCCACAAACAGCATGATTTAAACCACAGTTGCACAAACCAGGCCCTATGCAGATCTCAGTAAAGTGAATTATATATAATAACACTTACAGTTTTCTAGTACTATTAGATTTGCCTTTTTATATAAATGCTTAAGTTATGATAAAAAACAGAGCTGTGTCAGTTCTTTTCAGTCTCAGCACATTTGCTATTAGCATAAGAAATGCTGCTTATGGCAGAGGCAGCCATGCTTGAAATTTCTGAATTAATGGATTTGATTTCCTCTTGAGACAAACCATCAGCCTTGCAGTAATGGAAATAGATATAGTTGGTAAAACAAATAAAAAGCTGGCATGCAGATAAAATGGGTTTCAGTTTAAAATAGTAATGTTGTAATTGAAGTGAACAATTACAGGGTTGCTCCTAGGCACAAAAGAAATACCATGAAAATGAAGTAATGTTTTTGTTAAGTATAGTCGTTTCATGAAAATGTAGAGCTGCAGATGTCATCATCTGGAAAAAGGAAAACTATAGTTATTCTCCTAGCTGCGATCCTCTGATAATATTTTGCTAATTTTAATAATAATTACTAATATTAAACCTCAATTTCACATAGGGGAAAGGAAAGAGAGAGGGAGAGCAAAAGCTTTACAACTGGTACTATGCCAAAAAGGCTTGCTTGCCTTTCACGGGATTTTGGTTATCACGGGTCAGAAGCCTGCAGTAAGAATTTTTGGAGGGCAGGAGGAGGGAAATAATTTTCTGTTGGTAGAAGAAAGCTCTCTTGTCTGCATCCTTTGTCAGGGCTACAACATTGGAAAGCCCAGGTAGGAAGGGAGGAATGCTGGCCATGAAGAGTAATCACCAATGGGAAACTATGAGGTGGGGGAACAGGGCAGGAACACACTCAGCATCAGATCTCTTTACCAAAGACATTTTCTCTAACTGGGTCGCGCTTCTGACTGGCTTTCAGCTATATACACCGCTGGGGAGAAGCAGGGACTTTCAGCATATGAGAGCCTTTCATGTTAATGTGTAAAAGTAAAAGTAATGAAGCACACCGAACACCACCAATGTAAGTGTCACCTCAAATCTGGGAGTGCATTCATTAACTCCACCGCAACAAAATGCTCTGCTGTGTCCTATATTTCCTCTTGCTTTTTCTGTGTGACAGAAAATGTTCTCATCGCAATTCTTTGTAGAGATCTATTAACAGATCACGATTAGTGACTTGACAATCAGCAAAGGACACAGCTCTTCTTGTAACAGGTAAGCTGCAGGACGCTACCTGGCACAGCAAATGCTGTCCACTCATATTTCTATCACCAAGAGTTTGCATTTACACTACTGTGCTGCACAAGGGAAGGCATGGCTGATGGCTCCACAGCTATGTGGCCAATGCATGGTTAATGTGCCTCATAGCTGGATTGGCTTTGTGGTTCCTGCAGCAAGTTTTTAGGCATTTTCTTCTCCTGCCCTATTGGCGGGAATAACTGTGGTGAGGCGTAAGGCGCTGGTGGGCAGGTGCTGGCCTGGCTGCAGCCCAGCAGCCCTGGGATCTGGCGGGCAGCCTTCTGCAGGTCTGGGTCACTTGCCGAGGGCTGCAGCTGCATTTTTTCCAGGAGCCTTTTGTGAGGAGACTCTAAATGCCATAGTTTGTTATCATTCATTATTTAATTATATCAGCTTCCAGTGTGCTGTGTGGTATTTCACACACCCAGGCAAAGTTCCTACATATGAATGAATTTTCTACTGTACTACAGTATCAGGCATGTCTGTACTGCGAGATACAATAGCAGTCTATTTACATATGTCACTCTAAAGTGCTCACACTGAAATTTTACTGCTTTCTTCACACTCTTGCACTTACGTAAATACACCCACCCAGTACAGGTGGATCTCTGAATTGTCAAGTCTTTCTCTTCCATTAGGAGACATTTTTTGAAACAAATTAACGCCAAGTGCATTGTGGTTTAAACATGTTTATCACTTTATCTGGCGTTTCAAAAGCTCTTCTGAAATGTTTTAAACAAGATGATGTGCACCCATGGAGTTCAATATACACTTAATCTGTGATGGAAATAAATGTCTGACATAAAGATCTAAATCTTTATTTTCCTCCCTTGACATGGTGGTTGGTGACACATAAATGTACTTTTTTTTTCCCTTTGACAGAGTAATAAAAATCTCATTATCTCTGAATAGGCAGCAATTTCGTTATCTAATCTTTTTACCAAAAGGTTAGTTAATTAATCAGAAACAAATCCTGATTATTATTTCAATAGAATTAGAAAGACAAATCACCAGAGTACGGCTAAATAGGGCAGGCCTGTGGTTTAACCTGCCTCATTTACATCGAAGTACAATGATTGTCAGGAGCTCGCAGTGAGCAAACAGCCCCGAGAACATAAGCCAGCAGATGGTTTTCTCTCGTCGCTAGCCTTTCCTCTCCTCTAATGCCTCTGATCCCATTACCTCACTGAATCCGTTACCAGGGTAACTGTTAAATTGCTGTGAAAGGCATGGTAATAAAGTAACCTGTCACACTGGCAATAAAAGCAGCAGAATTTTCCTGTTCACTGAACTTTTCAGCTCATCAATACTCACTTTATGGAGAAATTCACCACTACACACAGGTCAGCTGCAGGAATTGTTCCATGAGGCTTTTGAAAAGCAAACCAAAGTTCATGTAAACATGGGAAAGGTATAATTAAAGACTGGATTCAGAAATGCACACAGAGCTAATGCTTTGTTACTTACTGTAGAAGGTTAGTAGGAGATTGGAGATATTCATGTTGCTTCTTTTTTTAAGCACGCTCTATAAATAACCTTTACTGCAGGCAGGAAGGTGATTAATCCAAAATCATTTCGGTAGTGTTTAAAACCATAACCTCCATTGCATCAGGCTGCTTACCTTTAGCAGCTGTACTCTGACCTACTTGCTAAAGTGGATTTTGTTATCACAGAATAATCTGATGCCGGAAGGATTCATTTAGAAGTGTTTTCCAGCATTTGTCTACATTCCATTGTTTTACAGACATTTGAAGCAAATTTGATATCTTTAACAGGTTTTTGCAATATGTGGCTCTTTCCATTAATAAAACCTTAGTGAATGTAATCCTAAGAGAAAAAAAGCATACAACCACTGTGCCAGTCCTCCCACCTGAAAACGCTTTTCCAAGTTTTCTAATTTAACATATCCTACTGCAATTTTGATCCATAAAAAGAAGACCAATATTTCTTTTTTTTTCCTTTTTTTTCCTTTTTCCTAGAAATACATGGTAAGAGGTTTTTTCATAGGGCATGTGCACTGTTTGCCACTGATCAGAGCTGAATCTGAAAACGTCATGTGGAAAAAACCTCCTGACTTCAATTAGGCTCACAAGAAACTGTAAGAACATGAATGAAAAAGAGAGTGCATATCTAATCCTTGTTATTAGCCATTTGCAGACTCTACACTTTCAGCTCCATTTGGTAATGCCATTAATTATACAGCAGTAACCTTGGAATATATTGGAGTTTGCTTGTTGAGATAACTTCTCTCTCAGTCTCCTTTTTTTAAACTTGCAGATGCTTACAGCTTGTTATGAAAAATTGAAAGCATTTCTTTGCCCGACAGCAAGAGTGAACTGCAGTGCCTATTCCAGCTGCAGGCCATAAAAGAGAAGTGTCTTTAAATAGGAGCCACGTTACGTAGTCCTGAGAGTACAGATTTAAAGTAAGGCTTGTTGCAGATAAATCTTTACACACACTGTCTTCAACTTTTAGATAACCACGTTCAAGACAATACTCTTTTTCAGACTGCTGTGGTAGGGGCTGATTTGATCCTCCTGAATGAAGCCACATTTATTGCTTCCTAAAACTTCTCAGAACTCTGGGGGCTGTTTGGGGAGGAAAGGACTGAAAGATTATGTCCTGTCGGATATTTCCACTGCATTCAGTGACCTTTTTTACAATGTCAGGTTTTAGTTCCTTGCACAGGTCAGGGTTCTTCTAAATCCTGGAAATCTCCAGGAGAAGTTTGTATGAAGAAGAACAAGCCAACTGCACACAAAAATGTAAACTCACAGTCTTCAGCAGAGACACATTCGTTAACTCACATAAAATAAAAGAATTTATGCTGATCTCTAACCTAGAATTAAACTGGACCATTTCTGAGATCCAGGAAACTCTAAGTCTCTCTGTTATCTGGTGTATATAGCACCTCCAGTTACAGATAAAAGTGGAAGTCTTCAAATAAGCCAAAATTCTTGCTCTTTCCAGGTGACTAGTAGAGGAAGCAATGCTCCCATAAGATCTACAGACCCTTTTGCAGGTGTAAGAAGTCCAGTAAGATAGACTCGGCAGAGTCTTCACTCTATACTCTTTTATGTTTAAATAGAGCAAATGTCAGGAAGGGTCATATGCACTCACTTTTAACAAAAGAATTGAGTTTTTAATAGCTGCCATTGTTTTAATTTAAAATTTACTTTAAACTGTGTGCATACTGGGTTGTTCATGATTACGCTTTGGCAGAATGCAAACATAAATGAGATGTCGACATGGATAAATTCCTTCCTTTGAAAATGTGTATGAATATTCATGAGCAACATTTGTTAGCTCATTTTCCCAGCTCTGGTTCGAATGCACAGAGCAGGGTTTCTGTGCTCTGTGTGAGCCTGTATGGAAGAGCCTTTCTGCTGCACAGATTCTGGTGGTGTAAAGAGACACAGTCTTCGGACAGTGGCTCTCTACTCCGATTTGATTTCACCATCCCTGTAGCTGAAATTACATATTCAAAAAACATCAAGAGTTCACACTGGGCTGAATTACAGCTGGCTCCATTTATATTGGTACACCTTGGGTTTCCCTCACTTCAAACTGTAAAGTTACGGCATCAGAAAGAAAAAAATGGTGTCAGAAGAGAATTAGAGCTGCTGTCTTTGAAAGAAAGAAAGAGGAGTAATTGTGTCCCTCCTTCCACCAGATGCTGTGTCCTTATTATTGTCCTCCTCAATAGCACGTTGTGACTAGACTGGCTATACAGTGTGTAGCCCTTTTCTCCTTGGATTAAATTCATCCCTGTGCAGTGGAGCATCACGTAGCCTCAGCACCATGTAAACCCCTCCCACAGCTCTGCTTTCAGCCCTTGCGTGCTATGCAGGCCTTGCACAGGCTTTGCACAGGTGTGGATTGCACCTTTCAGCTTTAATTTGAAAAGACAAGTGGCTGTGAAAATACCACAACCTTAGATCCACCAGGCACTGCTGGGAATTTTCCAATCTCACTGATGAAAGTTAGTTTCTGAATGCCATGGTCAGCCATCAAGTCAGAACAGTTTGTTCTGCAAAAATAGCCAAACATTTCCCGCTTCTGGTGAGGTCTGGACACACCACCTTCAACATTTTCATCCCAGTCCTAGCTTGGTGAGAAATTAAGACCTCAGATCCATCAGAACCAAAATTCCCACCCCGCCTCCTCCAATTTTTAATGTCTATTTTGGCTCCTCTGTCTGTTTGGAACAGGAATATTTTCCTTACTCCATTTCTATCTCTGAATATTTCATACTGTCTGTCATAGCTGCCAGTAATGAAGTTCAAGGGAGAAAAAGGAGCATAGAAACAAATTTAAAATGTATTGAACTACACTTTCGTTGCAACCTTTATAGTGGGCCAAACTCTATTGAAAACCAGATCCAGAGAGAACAAAAAATCGCAACCCTGCCACAGATTTCAATGGAGTTCTATTGATTTGCATCAGTCAAGTAACCAAACTGCAGCTATTTATCTTGATGGAGTGAAAGAATTGGGAAGGACATCTGTCTCTCAGGGTTACTACATGGCTTGTTTGATCTTACCTATATGTATGATTGATTGTGCTAGCTTATATTTTATGCATCTCTTATCCTATGACAGTGGAATAGTGTAAAAGTGCATCTTCCTTTGTTTTCTTTTTTAACATTTTACACCGTGTTCCTTGTATTGTCCTTTTTTCACCTACAAACTAATAATTTACAGCTCTCATATCCAGCATGGGCAATTATGTATGAACATCAATCCAATCACTTACCCTGAAATAAAGGTTTATGATGCAAGCAGTTTTTTGTAGTCCTTCACATTGCCAGACACTGAGGTGGAGATGGGAGGGGGGGACAACAAAAAACCCACATCAACCCTGCGTTTTTGATGTCGCTGCTGTTTTGTGCTGTGACTTCATGCTCCCTGAAGAAACAAGATGCATCAAGCAGTGCCTAAAACACATCCTCTTCAAACATTGGGAATGATTATTTCAGCAAGTTTTAGCTTTCAGCAGCAACATATGTAGCGGCAGCTGTGCAGTAGTGCTTTGAGACCACGGGTACTTTGGAACCCAGTAAGAAAACTGTGACTCGCATGTAAAGAGCAGGAAAAAAGAATTTTTCCTCATTCAAAATTGTGCTGAGACTTCAGAAGCTTAAAGGACTAACAAAGTAGTTTATTTCAGCCACTTGGATCCAATGGTCTGCCCTCCAAAGATTTTAACAGATTTTTTGAAATATATGTGAAAAAATATGGCCAGTAAAAATCTTCCACAATTTTAGCTGACTGGTTTGCATCAAAACTTCATGCCAAAAGAGCGTAAGTGTCTTTGATCCCCAGCTGACCTCCTTTCCTCTCCACCTCCTCCATTCATAATTATCTGTATTATTTTACTTTCTATATGTTATCAACAGAAAATTTATGGTCACAGCCTGAAGATCAAAGATGAAGTTTAATCTTCAGGTTACGCTGCTCATGCTCATAAATGACTCAAGCGCCACTCCTGCTCTCCGTGACAGCGGCAAAATCCTTGATTCAATTATAGGTTACAGTCAACGGGGATCATGCTTTAATCTGTGTACAAACAAAAGGATAAAACAGAAACATGTACCCATTCTAAGGATGATACTTTATTACAGTGCAACATCAGACAGCATTGCAATAATACAGTCTGGTTTCGGAAAATGGATGAGATTAAATTGACTGCTAGGTTATGCCTGCCTGTTATACACAGACTGGCATATGTACTGCTCTGTTTCTCTGTCATTTATCTGGCTCACAAAGACTCTGATCCACTACACGTTGCGTGATTGCACAAATTTCAGTATGTCTGAAGGATTCCCAGCATTATGCAGGATTAGATCATTATTCGAAATATGATAGGATTTTTCAAATACTACTTGGATATGAGATAATATTCAGGGGAGTAATTCCATTGAAATAATCAACATTTTTGCTCAAGTGTTAACATGTTCACATATCAGGATGTCTGGAATCAGTTTCCACATTTACCAGTGCCTTTTTAACACTCAGTGTTAAGTGCTTCTTGCAAGGTCAATTTAAAGGAAAGGTAACTTTGCAGGTAGCTGGCTGGTCTGTGGCGATGACAGCCTTCCACTACGTTAGAGTAGGACTCATTTATGAATCATGCTGGCATTCCCCAAGCTCCATTATTATTATTCCAGTTTCAGAAAACACTTAAACACGTTTAATTTCAAGACACGTGTTTCAAATATCATGGGATTTTGGCATTTGCTTAAGTAGTTTCACAAATCGATTAACAGAATGGTGAGGGAGGGACAGCAGCAGAGAGAAAGACTACTTCTGGGAGTAACAACAACTCTTCCCTGGATAAATTCTGCATTTTTAGCCCACCTGTCTCACTCCCTCCTCCTTCCTGCTTTCCACCCCTCCAAGTGCAATGGTCAGAGTGCTAAGACAGCGTTTGGATCATGTCAGGCACAGGGGCAGAAGGAGCAGGCAGGTGTCTCTCCATGCCTCCGCTCCTTTCCACTTGCTTCAGCCAGCTTCTGTTCCTGCTCCTGCCCCCTTGGCTACTGAGTGCAGCATCTTGACCTGTTACACAGGGATTTTCCTGTCAAAAGAGCTCATTTTGCTGCACCAGAGAAAAGTATATTTGCATTGTTGAGCCTCTTTCTTTCTTTCTTTCTTTCTTTCTTTCTTTCTTTCTTTCTTTCTTTCTTCCTTCCTTCCTTCCTTCCTTCCTTCCTTCCTTCCTTCCTTCCTTCCTTCCTTCCTTCCTTCCTTCCTTCCTTCCTTCCTTCCTTCCTTCCTTCCTTTCTTTTTTTCTTTCTTTGTCTCTTTCTCTCTTTCTCTATTTCTTTCATTTTTTTAATACACAGGTTCATTGTATCAAGTTATGCAAAATAACTTGGCATAACTGCGTGACATAATGAAAATTAAAACAACCTTTTTTGGGAAGGAGGGCAAAGTGTCTTGGCACCACGTGAGAGCAAATAGCAGCTCATTCAATGCTCTTATAATCTATAAACCACCAGTAACCCATTTGTCAACTACCAGAATCATTTTAACACACCTCAATAAAAAATTGTATTACTTTGATATCTAATGTGATTAAGGTTCTAAGCTTGTACTTTATTAAATCTCTGTGGCTCCTTATTGTCACTTCCTTTGAACAGTAGTTATAAAAAAAAGTAAATACAAACACATTAATTTAAAATATACTGGAATGAGTTATCAAAGAAGAAATAGGGAATATCCCCTGAATAATGATGTTTTACTCAGGAACAAGGACCTTTCACAAGCTGCACTTCCAAAGAAGCTCCTATAGTTCTCTCAAGTTACAGGCATTTCACACACCAGGGGAAGGCTGAATGAAAAGTATGTGAAAAAACAAACAGTTTGCTTCCCACTGGTACAGTTAGAGAAGGTTTTGAGCGTTTCCTTACAGTGGGTACTATTTAAAAGCCACCATTTGTCAACAGGTACCACACAGCTACCGCAGTTGTTTCCTGCAAAGCTCTGGTGCTTCAGACACAGCTCAGTGACAGCTCTTGGCAAACGCTGACTTTTAAGTGGCAACCAGTATAATTGCGGCATTCATGAAAGTGAGAGATGAACAGTGCTGACTGAAAAGGAGCCAGGTATCATATTGCGTGGGCTAGTGCCATGCCTGCTTTCCCACACCATGCTGCCAATGCCGCTCGGTCCTGAGCAGCAGGGCGCCTGCTATCCCAGCCCTGCGCTGCTTCCGAGCTGGAGCTGTCTATTTTTTTTTCAAACTTTACAGTGGGTTTTATAATGAGATGGTTTTGAAAGGACAAGGATGAGAGGTCACCAAGCATGTTTCCATGCTTAACATAAAAGTGAAACTCATCTAATCTGCTCTCACTGTTCCGTACACTTTTTTCTCTGGTCTGATGGAGATCAAGAAATTAGGAGGCTCACAAAGATGGCACGAATCTGGGTGGATATAGGTCAGGCTACTCATGTCATAAAGCAACTCGCTTTACAATAGCATCCGTTTGTCAGATGTATTCTGTTCTTAAGAGCACGATTTAATTCACTTTATGAGCTAAAATTCACGTATGAGTTAAAATACATACATAGGAGTGATTTTGTCATATAAGCTAAAATTTTACACTGACATTCATAAAAAATAATTGCATTAAAGAGAGTCCTATTTAATTTGCAAATACAATTCTGGATGCCAGATTTAATGTTATTCATGCATTAGTGTTATCCTTGTGTGTTCATCATCTGTTGTGAATGTTTCTACAGTCCATGGGAAAAAAAAGGAGGACACTGGTTTGTTAAGGAAAAGTATCCTCTGTGCTAAGGGGGCTTAATTAAAGCTACGTAGACCAGTTGAATGTCAGCACTCCGTTCTTTCACCATGCTGTGAATGTAGTGTGATACAGTCTGTCATCATACTAATGTTCAATATGTGAGTAGTAGTTAATCTGAATAGTTTCAATGAAATCAATGGGCCTAACTCACATGAGTAAGGTCTTATAAGGCTGGAATATATTTATATTCATACTGTAACCATGACTTCCTTGTTCACTGCTACTTAGTTTGCCTTATTAATCTGCTGGCATCATCCCTCAGTTTCACTGAGGTGTATCCAAAGCAGGGAAATGAAGCACTTTCTGTAATTTTTTGGGACTCCAAACAGTCACTTAAATACAAATAGTGAAAGTTTGCTGAACCGAAGACAATTATCTGAGAAGCAAACTCATTGTTTCATCTTTAAGTCATTTTTTCTGTGGCAGTAGAGAAAATGAAAACTAAAATATTTATGGCCCCTAATACCATAGCTTTCAGTGTACTCCTACTTGGCTTACTGCATGTTATACCTTCCCACATTTACCAAGGCAAACCTGCATAAGAAAAGCAATGCTTACTCAGGATTGTTGGTATATGGATTTATGGATAACCAGCACAGGTTTCTTTTCTGCACAGATAGATTGTATTGTTCATTCAGATTTGGCTGCCTTTGACAGGCGTTTGTCACGGTGAAGGGGTGGTATTATGTTCTAAATGCTCAGTTTTTCCTATGATTTGTCCAAAGTGCTGCTCTAAGTACAATTTTGCCCCATGGATCTACATTCAATGGATATATATGAACATACAACACAGGCTAACCTGTTTTTTCTATGCCAAGTATGTGTTCGCTGTGCACAGGGGCACATACTATCATGCAAGTTGGAGCCATAATCCTTGGATGTATGCTGTCGTCAGACCCTTATGTTCATTTATATGAACATGACACGGCCAAGTACAGCCAATAGGGAATTCCCCTAGCATGAGGCCAATCCCTGCATAGTCAAAAAGCACCATGACAGCCAATGTACCACCACCTTTGAGACCATTAACAGTAAAGGAGGAATTATGGCCACCATACAGTCCTATTAACCTAAGCATCATCGTTTGAAAACTTTGGCTGTGGCACTCTTATTTTCCTCAGAGAAAAAAGAAAATTGTCAGAATTGTCTTTTTCTGCACAATTTCAGTACTGAAGATTACTTTGAGATTCCTGGATGGGGTAGCAGCAAAATTATGGGAGACAATTTTGTCTTAGATTTGTCTGGTCTACTTGTCCTGATTAATTGTATCTTCATCACCTTTTCTTTCAAAAAAAAAGGAGAAAAATGAAAGAGACAAGACAAGAAAAAGAAGAGAGAAATAGCTGACATAAACAAAATAAGACAAGGGATATAGAAACAGTGATACCCAGGTTCCTTTTCAGATGAGGTTACGAAAAATGGGACTGATTAGATAAACAGACACACACAGTTATTTTGTTGTTATGTTATACTTTTAGTGCTATAATCGTATCTTAACTTTATGATTATATTTTATGGCATTATTATTATTCAAATTTGTAAATTTGAAAAAATATCAACCCCCGTTCTCCACCAAAAATAAACAAAGTGTCTATTCCAACAGTGCCTGCAACCAATTATGCCAATTTACTAGGGTACAAGACTAAAATTAGGCAAAAAAGGAGGACAGATTACAAATAATCAGTCTAAAAATCACTGGGGAAAAAAAACAGAGTATAGACAAGCAGGAAAGGGAATTTAGGACTTAGAGATTTTATAGATGCTTTTAAGCTTTGCTTAAAATGGTTACTCTGACAGCAAGTCTGAAGAAATGATATACTATGTTTCTGCTATTTTGTTGACAAAGAACTAAAAGTTAATCCCATAGTACCTGAATTTGATCTCTGTGGAAAGTTCCAAGAGCAAAGCTTCTGTTCAGCAGACTCATGTCTCCCTCCACGTTTTGCTGCCCTGGGAAAAAAATAATAAAATAAGCTCCTTGTAGCAGCAATACAGCAATCATGCTGGGTCATGAAACTAATTATGTTTTGTGATGGTGGAAATTCTCCATTTCTGTGTGAAGGAGCACTGCTGCATGATAGATGAATGTTGGAAAGGCAGTACATTGTGCTCTTTCATCTCTGTCACTGCATATTTATTCTGACTGCTCCTAAATTATTCATTTTCTTTAAGCAATCAATATTAATAATCTGATTTGCTCCTTGGCATTTTTAGTCACACTTCTGTTTAACTGACTGTAAATAAAGGTCACTTGGAGGCTTCCTGCTGCTGTTCTGAAGGTCCTTGCCTAATTAATTCCCAACACTTTTTTTCCCTGTGACTCTGATTAGCAGTTGCAATCAAGTTCAGCAATTAGCTGCCTCCTTGCACAGTGATTTGCTCACTCCACCTCCCTGTATAAAGCTACATTTGGTCTCTACTCTACGAAGGCATAAGGAGGAATTTAAATTCATTTGTTTTGTGTTCCCTGACCATGCAGAACAGATCAGATTTGTCACTGCTTGCACATAACCTTTGCCCATCTACATCATACATACTAATCATCCCTGATCCCCCCAACAGGCATCATAAATGTAATGAACAGCCTCACCAACAAATGGCTTACGATATGCCTAATCTTAGCCTCTTGTATCAACAAATAGCTACAGCTCATGAAATCATTCTTAGTTTTTTAAGAGCTCTATGCTTTAGCTTACGTCAAATTACTGTATAAAAGGTGTCCGCTTCACATTTAATGGATTTATCCTAGTCTGCTTGGGGCCTAAGGACAAGCCCCAGATTTAAACACCTTTGGACATCCGATTCCAGTTCACAAGAAGACACAGATCTTACCCATGCTAGAGCTTGAGAAATAATAATCTCTGTGGAGACTTTTTGTCTTTAATTCCTAGAACCATGGAAAGCTTCTTGGAAATTTCAGTACTGTGTTAATTATTAAGAGAGACTCCAGACAGGGGGGATGTCTAATTTGTAGTTGAAAGTGCAGAGGCAACAATTACTCCAGGTACTCTTCAGCAAGGATGTATCTGAAAAGCAAGGAACCAGAGATAAAGAATTGCAGTAAACATTACAGAAATATCATAAGCATTTTTTACAGGCCTTCCCAATTAGTCTCAGTGTTCTCCATTCTTATTATTGCATCCTGGGTAACAATTTCCATGCAATACAGTTTAATAAATTATTTCTGCAAAAAGACATTTTTAGTTCCAGGCTTGTTTATAAATTCATTGATTTAAATGCTTCTAGTTGTAACAGTGATTCCATATGGATAATTAAGTCAGACAGAACTGTTTCCATTGTCTGAGCAGAAAACTAAGCTATGTGCACAAGAGAAATCTTTCTTTACCTGAAGTCTGTTTCAATGCATTCACGGTTGTTCAATGAATCTACAGGCAGATTTTAAAAAGGTGATGGAACTGCACCTGTGAGAAAGTCTGTCATGTCAGTACTTGTATCCACAATGTTTTCTGTTGGTAGTATTATTATTTTGTGCATCCCAGTCCTTGACAAGTAAGCAAACAGTAGGACTGACAAACACCACCAGAATGGAATGAATATCTCTGAATACATCTTTAAGACATAGCCAGACTCTAGAGGAAGAAAATGATAGGTCTAAATTCCCACATATTGGGTATAAGGATTTAAACTGTCACCTACCTTTCACAACTCACTACAAAAATGTCTTCATATTTCATTTTGGCCTTGGAGTTCTTAGAGCTTAAGGGAGTTTTGTGTTGGTGGGTTTAAGTGCCCTGAAAAGAGATGGATCAGAACTTAATCTGGTTATTCTGTACTTACAATTTACTAAGCATATAAAAGCAGTTCCTTAAGCCACAGCCCATTTCTACCACTAGCACCTACAGAGCCCCTCTTCTGACAGCAGCAAGCCAAAGCATGCATGCCCTGAACAAGCAAATTTTATTTTTCCTTTCTGTTCTGGCAAGTGTGTTCATTTAATCTCACAGGGGATCTGACAGCTTTTCCCAGCTCCTAAAGCAATTCTTTAGCACTCGTTGAAAAGTGCTGTAAGCGAAAGGCAGCAAAGCTGGCTGGTGTTTGCATGCATAGATGGGCAACCGGGGCACTAAGCACAGTCAGTCTGCTTCCTCAACATGTAATGCACAAAATCAAGGCCTGAAGCAACAGTTAAGTCACTCTTGGACTTATCACTTAATGAACATAAATACACAAAATAGGCCATTTGTTGGCATAATGGTATCATTGTGAATCATTATATAAAACATCCGGTGCTTTGAAATATAGGCACGTACACACAGCAAAGCACTTGTAGCTGCAATGGTGGGGCTGTAAAACTTGCACACTCAAAACAGATGATTCATTTCTAGGGTGGCAACTTTCCATGTTTGGTCTCATCCTAAAAGTGAACATCTTGGAACAGTTTAAAAAAATTCCTTTCAGCTATCTGAGATTTATGACAATGAAATGTATTATTCTCATTGAAGAAAAAAAAAAAATCTTCCCAAAGAAATAAATTATGAAATCTATTAATGAGGAGTGTGTGCCTAAGGATATATAAAAGAAACCAAAAACTATAGTCACAGAGTCACGAATGTTTGAAGACCCACTGTGGTGAATTACTCTTCATTCAAAAATGTATGTGATATACACAGCTTTCCTTCACCAGCTCTTTCCTGTAGTTGTTCTGAAGTTACATGTGCAGAGAACATGATAACTAGTTCTTGCTTGTTTAGTGTCTGTTGCATGAGATCACATATCATTACTGTTTTCTCTATAGGGCATAAAATATCTATCAGATTTGGAGCAAAGCACTCACAGTAGAGAAACATGCTGTCTATGTAACCTTGGAAAAAAGATTTAGCTCCTCACATTTGTGTAATAGCATTTATAATTACTCATCGGGGAGGTATTATTTATGAAAGCCCTCCTGAATGTAATGCCTTGCAAACATGTAAAGGATTAAATAGATATTTGTTGCCCTGTGCTGGGAGGAACAAAGCAAGCTGTATGGGGAGAACTTTTTTCCTCCTGGCCTGGGTTTTGCTTCCTTCCTCTGATCCCAGTGTGCACAACAGTGACTGAGTCTGAGGAAGCAGAGGAAAAGCAGAAGCGATGGGTGGTCTGGAAGGCACTGCCTGTCCTATATCCTTTCTTCATAAATACAGGAGCTATTCAGGAGGATAGCTCACTGGAATGACACTCGAAATCTTTACTCTCTGTTGGGAGTTCACATCCCATTGAGATGTGAATTGACCCTTACCTTCATTCTCTGTGTGCCTTGAGGACAGTTTTGTATCATGAATTAATTAATGAATGTGAATTTTTCCACAACATAATCCACAACAGAACTTTATACCTATCCTCTAATACCATACACAGTTTATGGAACAGATGGTGCAGGAGCAGCAATCTACCTGCATTTGCTAAACATTCGTCTTTTCTCTTAAATCCTTGAGGCAGTTGACTGTTGTCCTCCATAGAAGCAATGGCAGTTCTGTGATACTTTGTATATTGGTCATGTTCGGAATGAAAGGCCTTAAATATTGCATTTGAACATGCTACATGGGAGATCTTCCCTCCCAGGATACTGATTTAATCTAATGATAGTGAACGGTAATGATGGTTGCTTAACTGAAACAGCATTTATCTAGCAACAGGTAGATTAATGGTGATTAAGCTGGTACTTTTAGCATGGATGATCTTTTAATAAATCAGTTACAAAGCGAAGATGAAAGACAATTTTTTTTTGTTGTTGTTAAAAAGGTTCTGGATTGTTTTGTTCTGGCAATGTTGATCAAGGACAATTGAGTTTATGGACTGCCCTGATACTTACCTTGAAAATGAAATTAAGAAACTGTAATTACATTATTTGCAAACCATAAAGCTTCGAAGTCCATGTATACCTTGTGACTTACTCTGATTTTCTCCCTCTCTTGTACCCAATTTTTCCTGTAAAAAATGCTTTAAGAAATTAAGTGCAAAAAGAAACTGTGTTCATGCAACATTAAGTTTACATGGTGAAATACTCAAATGTCAAGAAATGCCAAAGTTAAGGATGAATGCACAACTATAAGAGTGTCTTCCTGTGTGTGGATTATAATAGTCTTCAGTTACACAATCACACAGAACAATGTAAGTTATATACCAGGCAAATAGACTATGAAAGTCATCTGAATGAATGTTCCTCCTGCCCCGGGGTGTGAATAATATTTGATTAAAGAGATAAGGAAAATAAAACTACTTGGGCCCTAACAAAAAAAAAGAGGAAGCTTGACCTCTCAGGGCATTCCCCTGAGAGAACACAGATGATTGTGGCCTATTATCTTTTCTTCTATCTGTTGCTGCTGAAGAAGTAATGGTAGTTGTGAGCAAAGTAGGGTTTGTAATTTCTTGCATCCTTCTCCTTCCTGTACAAAAAATCCTCAGGGCATGCATTAATTAATTATCTGTGATCCCTCCCCCTCCATCTTACAAATACTGATCAGGAAATACATATTCACAGAATCACAGTATCACAGAATCATGGAATTACAGAATGGTTGAGTTTGGAAGGGACCTCTGGAGGTCATCTGGTCCAACCCCCATGCTCAAATGGGTCACCTAGAGCTGATTGTCCAGGACCATGTCCAGAAGGCTTTTGAATATCTCCAAGGAGGGAGACTCCACCACATCCCTGGCAACCTGTGCTAGTGCTCGGTCACCCTCACAGTGAAAATTGTTTCCTGATGTTCAGATGGAGCCTCCTGTGTTTCAGTGTGTGCCCATTTCCTCTGGTCCTGGCACTGGGCACCACTGAAAAGAGTCTGGCTCCATCCTCTTGGCACCCTCCCTTCAAGTATGTATATACATTGATGAGATCCTCCTGAACCTTCTTTTCTCAGGCTGAACAGTCCCAGCTGTCTCAGCCTTTCCTCATGGGAGAGATGCTCCAGTCCCTTCCTCATCTTTGTGGCCTTTCATCGAACTCTCTCCGGTATGTCTATGGCTCTCTTGAACTGGGGAGCCCAGCACTGGGCACAGCACTCTAGGTGTGGCCTCGCCAGAGCTGAGCAGAGGGGAAGGATCACCTCTCTCGATCTGCTGGCAACACATTGTTTAAAGCAGCTCAGGATACTGTTAGCTGCCTTTGCAGCAGGGGCACATTGCTGGGCCATGTTCAACTTGGTGTCCACCAGGACCCCCAGGGCATTTTCTGTAAAGCTGCTTTCCAGCTGGGTGGTGCCGAGCATGTACTGGTGCCTGGGGTTGTTCTTCCTCAGGTGCAGGACTTGGCTTTTCCTCTTGTTGAACTTCATGATGTTCCTGTCAGCTCCTTTACCTGTTGAGGCTACCTGGATGGCAGTACAACCTTGTGTCATATCAGCCCTCCTCCCAGTTTGGTGTCATTCAGTTTTGTTCTTATTTAGTTGGAAAAAGTTTGTCTCAGTTTAATTTTCAAATGGACAAAGTGCAGCATGTTTTCTGCATATGAACACTTCAGGAGCTTTGTAGCACTGGGGGCATCCAGATGTCCATTAGTGGAAACCCACCAATTCTTCCCTCCCAGGGGTATGTACACAGCCCTGTTTGAACCCAACCATACCCAACTTCAGGTAGCATTAGGTCCTAAACCACATTAGTCACTCAAAAGTACACCACAGTTCTCAGAGGAGATACAATAACACTCATTACACCATCAGTGACACAGGGTCAGGTGTAGATGGTTGTAGGAAATATCTGTAAGTGCAAGCAACTCCCTGCTTCAATATTAAAGGTACAGATGAGAGATGGGAAAGCCCAGCTGAGGATCTGTTTTGCTCTTCGCATCCCACTGCTGTCAGCTCTTACTTCTGCTTCGTATGTTAAATGTGCTGGCAGCTAGGATTACCCTGTTGACCCAGGTCTCCCTTCCTAGTGTTTTCATGAGACACATGTTTATCAGACCCTGGCAAGCTCCTGTGTCTCAGGAATGAAAGGACAAGGAATAATCTCTGAAGCCCCATGGTAGAGCAAGGCAAATGCAATGAACAGCTGGCAAGAGGGAGGACTCTTCTGACCTTTAAATAAAATGATTAAAAAGAAATATATGCTTTAGAACTGAGCCAGGAAGAAGCAATCATGATTCAGCCTGAAAGAAGAAATATTTGAGTTGAATACCCTGTACAACAAGAGATACCATTTACATACATGACAAAAACATTAGAAGGAATATTAGAAGGAAAGATTAAGAAGACTAAGAGAAAAGTTCTGTAGCCAGGACATATTCACATATGGAAAAGTTTCCACGATTTACATTAAAGTTGCTAGATCGTCTTGATTTCTGATGATAACTTGATTTCTGATGATAGCTCCAGGAAATGAATATGCTACAATATATTGTTTCTCCTGCTCAGTCTCAATTACTTCTGTTTGTCAATATCCAAATAACACCAATTTCAGTGACAGGCTCTAAGCAGGAAATATCAGCTTGAAGACTATGAAGAAAAAATGCATAGCTACAAAAGTAGACAATCTCTGAATGACAAATTAACCCTAAAAGACTTCCCACTTTATCCTCACTAGTGAGAATGAAATTGTTCCCTAACTGCAGTATTTAATCCATTTTTTTTGTGGTAATTTTACAAGAGATCATAAAAATTGTGACCAAGCTTTCACTTTAAAGATTTTACAACTGTGTCCCATCTTACAGACATATATGGCTATCTCTAAATCTTTGATACTCCATTTGCAAAGAGAAATTAATATCCATTATTTTGAAAACATTAATTGAAAGATTCATATGGAGGTTTTGTTTAAAGCTTTTTTATTAGTTGACATATATTTTCCTTCTTTCCTCACTACATGATATTAGGATGGCTAGCATGAAAATTGTCCATTTTAATTTGATCATGACAGCTGTTTAATAAGCAGCTACCAAGGAAGTTTCTCCAATGACTGGCCACATAGACTGCTTGTAGGACCAGAACCTCCCTCAAGACCATCTCTTGCAGTGAGAACCTGTTTGGTCCTCAACAGAAAGAATCATGGCCCTTCTCATTTTCCTGACTATTTTCAACATGATAAACAAGGATTTTCACTTAATTCTTATGCTTGATCAAGCATTCATTGCTTTTATATCTGTGAAAGTACTTTAACAAATGTAATGTTGTTTCATGAAGGTTTGAGTCAAGTTTTTGGCATCTAACATCTCTGAAGATGTAGGTGGCAATAACTGCCAAGCACCTAGGAGACTGGTGATTGTTGACCCTTAAAGCTCCCTTTGTAGCTAATGCACCTTACCATGAATTTTAATAAGTATTTTCTGCTTTGTGATGTAGATAGCTTAGTTCTTTAGCATGTGGGTTTTAGAGAGATAAATGACAAAGTACTTTTTTTTTCCACTTCTGTGAAGGAAACAATATTTAAAAAGTAAATGAGGTGTGAAGTACTATTCCAGTGCTTTGTGTCCACTTTTGGCTTTCATCTACGTAAGCAGTTTGGATTGTGTGAAAATATATAAACCCCATTTTGACAAGTGAGAACTACTGCAAGTGCTTTTTAACTTAAATATTTAAGTTAAAGGATTTGAAATCTGATAAAGGCAATCTGTATACAAAGGGAAAAATACTCAGTGAAGTTCAAATTTTAAAGTTCAGGAAAAAAATTGAAAAGGTGGGCAGTTCAACCTGCTTAGCCAGTACAGTCCATTTTCATATTTCAGATACATCTGTAGAAAGTAGGAATAGAAGGTCAACCCCCCCCCAAAAGTTGTTTCTTTTTCATTATTGTGCCTTTTAGAATGGCTGACCTTTGTTATGGGGTGGAAAACCTTTTGTATTTGGTTTTGTCTTCTTTTTACAAAGTAGATGATTATGGTGCTGCCTCCTTCAGTGGCCTGTATGTAGGCTGTCCTATGTCCTCCAGTCCCCTCACAGCTCATAATTTTCACCTTCCATCCATCCCATTTATGCTAATTTAAACCCTCACGATAGCAAGTGGTCAACCAACATTGCTGCCTTCGTGCTCTTCATCTTTCCTGATAAATTACAGCAGCCATTCTCCTGACCATTTCTTGGACTCTTGTCTGATTCTCTCTGCTCTTCTCACGGAGGATCTGATTCAAAACTTAATGAAGCTCAGGGAAAACCAGTATTGACATTAATAGTTGTAGAAGGTGACAAAGGCTTGTGCTATCTCTTTTGTCCCAATGATTCCTGTCTTTCTCTCTTTCACCTGTAACCCTCCATTTGAACACAGACCCCTCGACTCAAACTTATATATCTTCCAAAACTTCTAAAAATAAACAATGTTTCTCATTCAGCCTTTTTTTCCCTCCTGTGCTCTCAGTTCACACTTTGCTTTTCATTTTTTATTTCATTGACTGTATGAATACTCTTAAATCCGGTTCTTAACCTCTTACAATTTATTAAAAAATTATGTCATCCTCTCTACCCCTTTTCTCTCACTCTGACCTTCTTTATATCCCAAGGGTGGACCTAGAGTACCCAAAAAAAGGCAGTAATGGTCTCATTACCTTTCTGACCATGCCTATCCTGTCTACAAGTCTGCTTATCAACTTTTTCACTCTCCACATTCTATTTACATCTTAATCTTAATTTTGCCTTCAAAATGGAGATCCCGTGATTTACACAGCTTTTCTGTGCTGCCTTTGTCTCCTTCTGTCATTTTGTTGTACTTCATCCAGTCTGTTCAGCACAGAGTCCTCCCTCTCTCAGGCAAGTTTGCATGCCCCAGCTCTCTTCCTTTTCAAATCATTCAACAAAATATTTTGCTCTTAAGTCTTTCATTTCCAATAGGGTTTTCTAATAATGTAAAGACAGATGAATTAGAAAACCAGGTACAGGCCATGGAACAACCCACATGGATCACTTAATCACTTAACTGTTTTCCTTTAAAAGGTTCCCTTTTCTCTTCTGTTTTTGCATGTGTTGCTAACTAACTAACATAATATTTATTCACATTTCCAATGCATCTACTTACATACCCTGGGCATCGTCCCTTCCTAATCATTTTATACTTCACATATAAAACACAGATCAATTAACTGGCATGGTTCTCCATTTAGTCTGTATTGGTTTCCATCCATGTTGCTTATTTTGTGAGAAAAAAGTGAATAATCCTTGACAGATTTTCTAGTAGGTAAATCTCAGCTGCCCCAAGCTTATATTAATTTGAACACTAATATATTCTGTAGATTTAAAGGGCAGTGTTTTGGTAGGATTAGCATTGACTTGTTTTTAGGGACAGTACAGCTGCGTTTACTTGTATGAGCAGGGGGCACAATTAAAGGAGAGGTCATTTGGACAGATTGCCCTTGTTCTCCAGTGTTCCTTGACTTCTGAAAACAGCCCCTGCGGACAGGCCCAAGCCTTTGGGTAGGGGCAACAGACTAGTAGGGGAGTCTGAGCAAGGGAGCATGTAGTGGGGAAGAACTAACAGGCAGAAGAAAGTCAAAAAAGCCATTTCCACCATCATCTCTCAGGGCAAAATGGCCCTTTCCAAAGGTACAATCTGAAGTGAAAATAAAAAAAAAAATCTAAATATTTCTTCCTACTAGAGTTTTTTACAGAGTTTGATACACATCTATATCCAAGAAACCTGTATTTCTTAGTAACACTGTATATTTTGTAAGTACTTTTCTAGTCTGTACAAATCTTTTTGAGATTGTACTATATATTGCCCTCCAGGAAGGGTCTTCTTTCAATTTCCCAGCCTTTGAATAACATCTTTGCCACAAGTTTACTACCAGGAGAAATGCTTCTGTCCAATTCTCACAGTTTCTAAGTTTGTAGACCCTCTGAAATGCACAGTTGTAAGACTTCTCCACAGTTTGTTTTCATCTCATGAAATGAAAATTAATAATAAAAATAAAATCTACTACTTTTCAGTGAAATACTTTTGGTTATTGTTTTCTTTGTGAAATTGCAGATAGCTAGAGTTATATTTAGGGCCTTGAATTCTGGTTCTTAATCTTTTTTTTTAGTTTTATTTCTACAAAGGAAAGGGGATAAAATAGAGGAATGATCTGCATATATCACTTTTTGATAAAAATTATATCTATATAAATATATACACACACATAGACATTTATAAAATCAATTACAAGCACACAGCTATTTAAAAACTATTCTTAACTGTGGTAAAATTCATAGTAATTCTCTCCACTTATTAAAATACAGGGAGTAATATATATTATTTTCATCAATAATTCTGTGAGTAAACAGTGATTTAACCCTGTTTCCCTAATTTATCCTCTTCTGTAGCTCAGTCTGAAGCAACCTAAATGAAGAATGGCCATTTAGACAGACTTCAGTTTCAATCTGGAGAAAAAATAGCTACACAGACTTCAATTTAGCACTATCCAGACTTTCTCTATATATTCATTAATATGTCTCAGATTATTCTGTTTAAAACCCCACTAGTGGCAAACCTTCCACCTGTCCAACAGGCTAGACAGTGCTTCTGTTTGGAAAAAAAAGCTGCTTTTAATACAGCCAGGTCATTAACCCAGAAAAAAGGAGATCTTGTCTTCAGCAGTCCCCTTTATGGGATCTCATAACAAATTCTCAGGCTTGAATAAATAAACCAACAGGCTACAACAGTGTTTGGTGTCAGAGGAATATACTGGCTGTTCAAGTTCACACAGCCTCCAAAAATGTAGGAAGATGCTCCGATGCCACCAGAAAGGGGAGCCCGGCTCCCTGCCTCTGCCCCAGCACAGCCAAACAGCACAGGAAGAACCCACCCACAAATGGGGACAGAGGTAGTTCAGAGGAGACCACAGGCTGTGCAGGTGATAAACAGAGGCAGGCAGTAGCTCTAGCAAGAGGGAAGAAGGAAGGAAGATTATGGCAGGGGAAGACCGTGAAGACTACAAGACTTACAGCAAGCTGTGGGAATAGGGTCATGGGTGCTGCTGTGGATTTGCTCAAAAGCCTGGTCACTTGGATAAGCATCTGAACCATTTGGATAACCCTCAAACCTTTGACTACTAATCTGAGCTACACCTGTTGACTTTTGTTCACTGTCTATGTCTGTGCTCTGGAGAGCAAGGCTTGGCAGGGGATGAACTGACGACAGAGCGGGCTAGCTCTGGCCTTCACATTAACACATCCTACGCTTTGGCATCACACAGCATTCCTAGAGTGGGAGTTTTGGGAGGAGACACTTTGTGCTACTCAGCAGATGGGATTCAGAGGATCTAAAAAAACATGAAAAACCACACACAAATAAACAGAATAATTAAAAAAAAAACAAACAAAAAACAACCAAAACCAAAGTGAATGAGGGAATTTAAGTTGAGAAATCCATTTCCTCCTGCTTCTTCATCTGAGTTTGTTGTTAGTAACTGTACCTGTTATGAAAAAATGAGACAGAAAGAAGTCTCTGAAAACATGTGTTTGTACAAAAAGCCAAAATTTGAGATTTTCGACCAAATGCAATAGACAGAAAACACAACTAGGCCACTTCGTAAACAAAAGAGAACTGAAGCCTACAGAGCTTAACAATTTTACTAGTGGGGATTATTTGGCAAAATAGTGTATGGAGTGATATGTTTTACTTTCCAAGACTGGTAGATGGAATTATCTGGACACTAAGTTCGACTGTCACAGGGCCAGACTGGGATCCTTCCCATGTTGGTGTATTCTTTATTTTCCTACACTCCATGTTCATGCCATGAGAATAAAATATGTGTCATGTTTAAGACAGTAATGTCTTTTGGTCTGTTGAAGCACCCTACCAACTGCTCTTAGGCAGCTAGATAAGGATCGTCAAGCATTTCTGTAGGATGCTTGGCACAGATCTTCACACAAGAGGTAGAATGGGCTTTTTTATCCAGCGTGAAACAAAACACATGTTTATTCTCTCTTTCCCTTCACTTCACAGCCCTGTGTCTAGACTTCAACCTGTGGATCCCAATATCCACTGCTGTATCATGTGACAGCTACCAAGCTAAAGAATTTGCCTGTCATAAGATTACCTTACTACAAAGAGACACTCTCACCCTCAGCCTGCCCTTTGGGTTGCATGACTGTGTGCTGGTCCTTGCCATGGATGTGTGGTAAAGGCATAACTACCTACACCACCCACCAATTGTGCTGGTGAGATAAGCAACTACAATATGAAACAGTAAAAACAGCATCAATATAAGAAGAAGGGGGAAAGTTAGCATGGAATTGCATAAAACTTTGGAGGAGCTAAAAGAAGAAATAAAAAGATTTTTTTCTTATCAATGCTGTGGTTTTGTGGTACTGGCTGGCTTGAGCACTCATTTTAACTTATGCAAGTGCCATTTTAAAGATAAGAAAAATGGATGGGGTTTGTAATTATAACTTCATGTGCAGTCAGGCTAGCAAATGAATGACAAAAGTGCTATGCAGTAGTTAGACAAACAGCTGAGGGGAGACTAGAGTTGCAACTCTGTTTGCTAGATTCATTATGACATTGTGGCTTTTTGGAACAGAAATTTTCACACACATCCTGGCTTTTTCCATAAATAAAAAGCAGAGATTTATGAGGTTTGTGTGATACTTATCAATTATTTTTATCGTGGCAACATGATAGGGCTGGAATAGCTTAACTGTAAAAATGGAATCTTCAGAGGGCAGGATGTGATGGCCACTGTTATAGGAAGAGCTCATAATAAAATACTTCAAATGATTTTGCCTGGGTGTAGGATGTGTGACTTTCTGTTTCTGCTTCTTTCTGGAAGGGTAGGACTCTCTTATACACATTCAGATAAAAACTCGAAATGATCCTGCAACATAGTTACAGGCATCATATTTAAAATACTGCAAAGACATGAAAAATGCAACATCTCACCGTATTTCAAAATATACAGTTTAATTCCATGTCCTCTCATTCAAATTAAAGTCTTTTTCTAGAAAGCATTTTGTCTCATTTCAGAATGCAATAAGCCAAAGCACTCTTGCATGCTGTATAGCAATCAGAATTGTACCATAAAATGTGGGAATCAGTTTAAGGATCATTTAATCTAATTCTTTTCAAATATATATGAAGGCATGCATACATCTATATTGATACATACACAAACACTTGTCTTACATAGTATATATATATACACAAAGAGCATATACCTCCTCTTTTTTTCTCCTCAATGACTCCATATATGATTAGACACAATAAAAACCTTGCCTTATCAAACTGATGCATTTGAGAAGACTGTCAGTGATACCTGTGCAGAGATATATCCCCTACAAAAGCATGTAATTCTCCCAAGTTTGCTCTCATAAAAGATTTATTTCTATCATAAACCATCACCTGCTCTTGGTCCTCTGACATTACAATGCTGTCACATTCAGCACAGTGGGGTGGCTGGTGTTTTTTCTTTTCTGCAAATATGAAGATTGACAGGTGGTTGACAGTGCTAAAGAACAAGATATGACCGAATATATAACATTTGTACCAGCTGAATAGCTACTGCAAACAAAGCAATAAACTCCCTCCTTTTTTCACCTGTGAAAAAAATCATATAGAGAATGAGCCAAATAAATGGGGTGTATGTAAAAAGAATTGTCCTGGCTGGAAACAGGCATATTATCATAAAATCATTTCTAATTGTTATTATAATTTAGTACTTTCTTCTCTTCTTCAGCTTTTTTCTTGCATTTTGATGCCCATTCTATCTTACTCACATACATTGTATGTCAGAACAAAGACAGTATTTGTGCTGCCTTCTCAGCATCTAAGTCTGGTGGTTAATCTCTGCCTTGTCAGTACCTGTCTCTGTTAACCACAGAGGAAATTTAGGTGCCTTATTTGGTCCACTTAATTGTACCTAAGCAAGACATACAAAGTAGAATGGACATTATAAATACCCTCCAAAGTGTCCTCTGCTCTGGAAAGTGTCACAAGGCATTGTTGGCTGTGGCCCTTCTTTACTGATTTTTGCCAATATTCATTGTGAAGGAGAATATTAATGATAGAGTATTTATACAGATGTCTCCTTATCCTGACCTTCTATATCCTTAACAATCCTGGCAATCTACTCTCCAGAGGTTTGCATAACCTAGTAAGTACAGATGGATTTCCTTTATAACTGAGGGTCAAAGGTAAAGGAGCATGCTCTCAGATGTGTCACTACATGAATTAAAATGTAGTAATGAATTTGTGGTCTACTCTGTGACTTTATGTTAGACCTTGACCTTAATATCACATTTAACTGAGCACAATCATAGGTCACAAATTAGAAAGGTTTAAGCAATCTTCTGCTCTATCAAGGGAACCCGATTTAATAAGATCTGATTTAATATGCTGCTCAGAGTTTAGGGAGCACTAAACTAATATTACTAAGAAAGAAACTGTCACCATAGTTATATCCGTGCTGCAAAAGCACAAAAAGGCTTTGGGGTGCAATTCTAGCATTTTGCAGAAGCTTACAGTCAAGCATTAGCATTTTTTAATGTTATCTTTTCCTTTTTTTTTTAGATAAATGGCTCTCTGAAACTCTTCTAATACCAACTGTTTACAACATAATAATTACAAAGAATTACATCATTGCAGTAATGTGTTTCATCACTCACTGGGAGAATACCCACGGAGAGGCAAGCCTTCAGTATCAAAAAGCACACAAAAGAGTAGGAGTTAACAGCTCATGCAGAGCCAGCAGCTCAAAACCTGGCCAGGGAAGGAACTGCAGAGAGACCCTGTGAGTACCTGAGAGTGGAAGTAGAAGTGCAAAGTGACTTCATGCCGCTGAAAGTGGCAGCATGGGATAAGCACTGTCATCTAATTGTACAGATCCCAATCCTGTTCCTTTACAAAACAAAGGAGGAAAGAAAAGAAAGAGTGGATAAAGTGTGTCAGCAGTAGGAACATGCTCAGCCCTGTTTTTTTCAGGTGCACTGTGACAGCTGGAGATGTATTCATAATTATTCAGCTAAAACTACTGGTACATAAATATGCACCATCCATATAAGCTATTTCTCATTTGAGACAAGCAAAGCCTTCCCAAATACAAGATTGCGCAGAAAATATAATACTCTGGAACTGTAAGTGTACACTTCACACTGTGCATAGGAATAGAGAAGTTGAATCCACAGGACTTCATATTAGATTAAGAAGGGTAATCAATTTGCTGATTTATCTGTCCTTAAATATGCATGTAGATTTAACATAAAAGACACAGTACAGATGCAATCTGAACACATCTGATGTTTCCAGCTACTTTATGAGGTTTAGTAAGACTAATACACTTAGTTCCCTCCTACTTCTGCTCCAAGTCTGTGCTGATTAAATGTTGTTTTCCTTTTTTGTTTAAAACTGTATCAGGTTTATTGTATCAAATTACAATACTTGAAGGTGTCAGGTGAAAATAAACTGGTTATTATCTACCAGTGTAATCCTGAGTTCATTTCCAGTAATTCTAATCTTAACCTATTCTCAGGAAACACCATGTTTACTTTTCTTTCTCTTTTAAACAAGGCAATTAACACCAAATCATCCCAAAGGCAATTAACACCAAATCATCCCAGCACGGTAAAAATGAGTTTGCAGTGCTGTAACAATTCTGCAGACATTAGTGGTGTTTTAAAATAAAACTACAATATATTCTACCTTAAAAATGATGTTGGAAATAGACGATATGAACCTTAACTCAGAAGGCCAGTGCAGATAAATCCCCCAGAAAGTCAGTGGAAGTTGTGTTTATAATTCTTGCTTGCATAAAGATCTTGTTTAAGATCTTCCCTGTATACATTTGACCTATTCTAGATACTAGAAGTGTGGTTTCATAGCAAGGAAGAAATTTGATAAAAAAAAAGGGAAATCAAACTTTTGACAATTAGAAATTTGAGAACATTTTAGATGACTCATTTGGAAATTTCAGAAATTGGATTGTGGTACTACAGAATAACCCTAGTTATCTGCAAAATCAGATTACACCTAGAAAACATTTGAATTGAAAAAAACAGGCAAACATTTTGCAAATTAAATACCACAGTTCATCAGATCAAAACCCTGGGATAAATCATGTGCCCTACCACATATGACCCTTGGCTCCATATCACTATAGAAGTAATTTGTCAATTTTAATGTTAATGCTGAAATGGTTGGAAAACGAACATAGAAACCCATTTTCTCTAATGGAAATAAACTTGACATGTCAACAAATAATGTACCATGTGATTTACAAAGGAGACCTTCCAACAATTTAGCTTGAGTCAATACCATTGGAATAAGTCTGCAATTAGTAGGAGCTTACGTACATTCTCTTGAATGACAACATGAATCTCTTCTGTAAAGAAAAATAAAAGCTGCCTATTTTCCATGCTTTTTTGTTATTTATTTTGGCATGCCTAACCATAACTCTTGCCATTTGTGCATGGGGGGAGAAAAAGAAGTCAACATCAATACATAGGGAGCTCCATCTCAGCAAAGTAACTGCACAACACTTTAACAAAAAGAGTCAATTTAAGTTTCCTGCAATCTGCTTAAATCTTCTTCAAAACTTAGAGGTACAATAAATCAATACAGCCCAGAGATTTAAGGTAAAACTAGTACATGATGTAGAGTTGATGATCATGAGTTAAAAGCAGGAAGAGTCTTCTCCCTTGATTTCCTTTAATTTTATTCATTGCATTTGAGATTACAAGCAGTTAAGTTCTGAATGTTTGCAAAACCTCTCAAGCAGCTATTTTCCTGACAATAGTGAAATTCAATGAGAACATGATCTAGAAAGTCACAGTTTAGTATTTCTAAAATGTGAATCATCTAATGATGTGCAGTGAATGACTGGACAAAATGAAGAATGCCCAGCTGTCCTTTAAAAGTCTTCCATTTGCATATAAAAACCTAGCAATAGTACATGTAACTTTTAATTTTGAATAACAAAATCTATTGTGTCAATGAATGAGAAGTTACATCTGAGTAAGCAGCATGTTTTGTATATGTGATGTCATTTCCCTCCAAAAGCAGGGCGACTGTAAGAAGTTGCAGCCTTCTTTACAGAACTGTTGTAAACAATCTGCATTAGTCAAACTTCACATGGCTGAAAAATGCAAAGTGCTTTCCAAACTATATTACTGGGATTTATCTGTAACTTATTTTAGTCCTCTTTTCCCAGTCTTTATCTAACAATTCATAAGAAGTAATCAGCTAGGTCAACAGACTGCACATCTGGATTAGTGTATTTTCAAAAGCAGAGAGCCTTTGAGAGGAAGGAAATAAGAAAAGTTCTAAAGTATGTACTGTCATTTATTCTTACAGCTACAAATTGAATTTCGAACTGGTATTCAGTGCCTGAATTACTGCTGATTTTGAAAGGAGTAACAAAACCAGATATCTCAGTGCCAACTGATTTCTTCCCAGTGCTTTCCTTTCTTCCCAACTTTTCATTTGTCTTCCCAGCTAAGTGTACTTCCCAATGTTTACCCTTTTAATCCTGCATTTTCCAAGAGTCTCATTCAGTCACTAAAAAAAGAGACCTTAAAATATTTTCATTGACAATATAAAAAATGGTTGACAATATAAAAAAGTGAATAGTAACCTCTAGACTGCGCAAAATGGAAATAACACTCTGAAGATCCAGTCTTCTCACCTCTGTGAGAGTGTTTTCCTCTCTTTCTCTTATGTTGCTGTCTACTTTGTCTCTGTTAGTGCATACAGACAGGCCATGTCCAATGCTACCTGAAACAATGGACACAATAATGAATAAAGAACAGATTACATGTTTACCCCTTTATCACATTGTATTGGGTTTACGTGGCAAGGTTTTGGTAGCAGGGGAAGGGAGTCTGCAGGGGTGTCCTCTGTGAGGAGACATCAGAAGCTTCCTCTATGTCTGATAGAGCCAATGCCACTGGCTCCAAGACGGACCCATGGTTGGCCAAAGTTGAGCCCATCAGTGATGCTGGTAGCACCTCTGTGATAATATATTTAAGATGGGGTAAAAAAAGCTGTGCAGTATCTAGGGGAAAGGAGTGAGAATACATGAGAGGAACAACTCTGCAGACACCGAGGTCCATGAATAAGGAGAGGAAGGAGGTGCTCCAGGCACCAGAGCAGAGATTCTCCTGCAGCCTGTGGAAGACCATGGTGAAGTAGCTTTCTCTCCTGCAGCCCCTGAAGGTCCATGGTGGAGCAAATATCCACCCTGCAGCCCATGGAGGACCCCACACTGCAGCAGATAGACAAGCCCTGAAGGAAGCTGCAGCCTATGGAGAGCCCACACCAGAGCAGGCTCCTGGCAGGAGCTGCAGCCTGTGAAGAGCCCATGCAGGAGCAGGTTTTCTGGCAGGACCTATGACCCATGGAAGACCCGCACCGAAACAGTCTGTTTCTGAAGGACTGCATCCCATCGTGAGGGCCCAAGCTGGAGAAGGGGAAGAGTGTGAGAAGATAGGAGCAGCAGAGAGGAAGCGTTATGAACGGGGGGCTGCCACCCCCATTCACCATGCCCCTGTGCCACTCAGGGGGAGGAGGTAGAAGAGTCAGGAGTGAAGGTGAGCCTAGGAAGAAGGGGAATGTTGGGGGGAAGGTGGCTTTAGGTTTGTTTTATTTCTCACTATCGTACTCTGTTATTAATTGAAAATAAATTAATTTCCCCAAGTCAAGCCTGTTTTGCCCACGACAGTAATTGGTGAGTGATCTCCCTGTCCTTATCTTGACCCACAAGTTTTTTCACCGTATTTGCTCCTTCTGTCCTGTTGAGGAGGGCTTGGTGGGCACCTGGTGGCCAGCCAAGGTCAACTCACCACACATTGTAGGATTAAGATCCACCAACTAGGATCCTTGGGATGCAAGGTACCCAGAGACTTGCAAATTTTTTTCACTGTCTTTTCTCTCACTCAAAATAAACTCAAAGCATCCAAACTCTTCAGAAATCAGCACCAAGTAAACGAGTCAGGGTCTAACTATCTTCCCTGTAACAGCGTCGTCACATTGGTAAGAGACAATTTCTCTGCTGTCTTTCTCTGGACCAGCAAGGTCCCACACTTAGCTAGAAAATGCCCCATGTTTTAGGCCCATCTGATGTTCCTGGGTTCCTAACAGCTAAGCCTAAAATTACATTACTGTTTGGATGTCTGTGACCAAGATTTACTTGATACCAAGTTCCACATTTACTAGATTATTATTTTTTTCTTTTTTAAAATTTTATTTTAGATATTAGCCATTCACACATTGCTTCTTAGATAATTTTAGTGCAAGCTAGAGCAGTTTTCTCAAAGTAGCCTCTGCTAGCAGTACTACCTCTGTGTACACCCTTGCTACAACACGCTCCATTTGGCTGCACCATGCAGCAAGCTGTACTGGAGAAATGATCTTTTGAAAAACAAATGAGTAAAATATGCATTTAAAGATGTTCATATCAGATGTCCATTCAAAGTCACATGAATGGTCATACAGCACAACTGGGGAGGCAACAAGCGTGCGCACTGGTGACATGTGTCAGGAACAAGAAGGAAAATCAGTGAGCAGGATGGCCTCAAGCCTGTCCTGCCACTGAAGATTGCATCTTGCAAAACTGCAGGACCAAAGGTAAAGAGGAGGCTCCAAAAAATATTTGTTTGAAAGGAAAGAGAAAGCAATAAAAATAAGATTAAGGAATAGCAATACTAAAATCCAAAGACCCAAATAATGCAGAAGATAATGAAAATATCCATTTTAGAAAACAAGCAGATAAAAAGTCCTCTTTTACACACAGGAACCAGATTCTGATGCCAACATAGATCAATGGAAACTCCACTGAAATAATAAGAATCCGGAAATCATTATTATTAAGTTGGTACAAACAAGATCACATTGCAGCCAGCTTCACAGAAGCTCAGAAAGTCTAGGGCAGTTTATAATGATAAGCATGGTTACTTGTGATTGAAACACACCAATATCCTCCAGAAAATACAAATATATATGCACATCTGCAAAAGGAGAAATTCCACATTAACTATTACCACCAGAAAGAGGCACGATAATTAAGGTATTAAAATGTTCTTTTGCATTTCTAGCTATCATCTATCCTCGTCCAGAGAAATCATGGACATTTTCAATCCTGTGATGTGTTGAGCACACTAAAAATATTTGCAATGCCTCCTTTGCCCTTGATGACCTTGTGAGTGTGCTTGACATAACAAATACACTGAAATTTATTAAGGTTCAGAATACTCACGTCAATGCTTCTGTGGCTGAGATGATTTTTCTATTAAGTGGTCTCTGTAATCATTTACTGGCATTTTGAGCTAAACAAGTCAAGCAGCTGCACAGTTCTTGACACTTAAGATCTTAGATATTTTACATCACAACCATGCCATGCTTCATCGGACAAACTTAATGGTGGTCCAAAGAACTTTTTTTTCTTGTAGATGAGCATTCATTTTAGAACCCCTTCCACTAATCTAAAATACTGCATCAAAACAAATGGACTTCAGAGATAGGATTGTTAGGATTTTTGGTTTGGTTTCGCTTGGTTTTGTGTTAAATGTATTGGCATAGGATTCAGGGCAAGTACATTAAAAAACCATAAGCACAATTAATTGATAAGATACATAATTATAATACTAAATATATCACAAATTATAAACATGCCCATCTGAAAACTGACTGCAGACACTACCATCTTTAGAAATGAAATTCTAACTTAACTAAACACATTTTGACAAAGTCTATGGCTTACTAACTCAGTGGTTTTGTGTAAATCTTGGAGTGATTTGCTTTCATATTGAAACACCTGGTTTCAAGTTGTAGCGTGAATGCTTTGCACAGTGTAACTCAAAAACTGCAAACCACAAGAACTCATGACTAATATGCAGCACATAAGCGACAAAAACAACAGTAGTATAAATGCAATGCGGTAAATCAAGACCAGATGTAACACATAATAAATCAATCAAAACCGCCAAAAAATTACTAAAGATAGTGAATTTAATTAAAGCCTCTGCTCTGTCTCTAGACAATTCAAGTATAACCAATAGCATAGGCGTCCTGCTTTTTTTTCCCCTCTTTTTAAAGCCGTACCTTGGCCTGTTTTCTTTCCTCATGCAAGCAAGATCCACGAAAAGTGACATGAAGAACACAGAGAAAATACTATGGAAGAGGGTGCTATGTCCCAGCCACACCCAGGAGGTGGAAAACACTGATTCTGAAAAGGGGAATGTAAAGTCAGACTAGCTGATCTCATCCCCTGGTGATAATCAGTAAAACTTTTCTGTTGAGTAATATATATCATAGAATCATAGAATTATAGAATACCAGGTTGGAAGGGACCTCAGGGATCACCTGGTCCAACCTTTCTAGCACAATCTAGACGAGATGGCCCAGCACCATGTCCAGCTGAGTCTTAAACGTGTTCAGCGTAGCGGAGTCAACCACTTCCCTGGGGAGATTATTCCAATGATTGACTGTTCTCATTGTGAAAAATTTATCTCTCATGTCCAATCAGAATCTCCCTGGGAGTAACTTGTACCCGTTACCCCTTGTCCTCACCATGTGACTCCTTGTAAAAAGGGAGTCTCCATCTTCTTTGTAGCTCCCCTTTAAGTACTGGTACATGGTGATAAGATCACCTCTAAGCCTCCTTTTCTCAAGGCTGAACAAGCCCAGCTCTCTCAGCCTATCCTCATAGAGCAGGCTTCCCAGACCCTTGATCATCTTGGTGGCCCTCCTCTGGACCCCCTCCAGCTTGTCCACATCTTTTTTGTATAATGGGGACCAGAACTGTACACAGTATTCCAGGTGTGGCCTGACAAGTGATTCCATTATCCAGATCGCTTATGAATAGCATTGGGCCCAATATCGATCCTTGGGGGACCCCACTTGTGATGGGTAGCCAGTTTGAAAAAGAGCTATTTACCACCACCCTTTGGGTGCAGCCTGTCAGCCAATTCCTCACCCACTGCACAGACTACTTGTCCAGGCCATAACACATCAGTTTCTCCAGGAGGAGGCCACGGGGAACCGTATCGAAGGCCTTGGAGAAGTCCAAGTAGACAACATCAGCCGCTTGCCCCATGTCAACCAAGCAGGTCACTTTATCATAGGCAGCCACCAGAGCTGTCAGGCATGATCTGCCTTTTGTGAAGCTTTTCCCAATCATGTGCTTCATTTGACTTGTGATGGCCCCCAGGAGGATCCGTTCCATGACTTTCCCAGGGATTGAAGTAAGACTGATGGGCCTATAATTACCCAGATCCTCCCTTGAGTTCTTCTTGTAGATAGGAGTAACATTTGCCTTCCTCCAGTCCTCTGGGACATCCCCCGATCTCCACAACTTCTCGAAGATTATAGAGAGTGGCCCCGCAATGACATCAGCCAGCTCTCTTGGGGGGATGGCATCAGGGCCTATCGATTTGTAGGGGTCGATCTCCTGTAATAATTCACATACTAACTCCTTCTTCATTGATGGCGGGTCTATGTTTGGATCCTCCTGGATTTTTGTTCCCAATGCCTGCGATCCAACAGTGTTGGTAAAGACAGAGGTGAAGAAGGTGTTGAGAACCTCTGCCTTTTCAGCACTGTTGGTGACTCATTCACCTCTACTGTTTAACAGTGGGCCTATGTTTTCTTTCTGTTTCTGCTTGCAACTTACATACTGGTAGAACCCTTTCTTGTTATTTTTGATGTCTCTGGCCAATTCCAATTCAAGTTGAGCTTTTACCTTTCTAACTGCCTCTCTGCACACTCTGGCAATGCCCTTGTAGTTCTCACTGGGCTATCTTCCACTTCTCCATCTCTGATATGCATCTCTTTTGGTTTTATACAGTTATATTTTTCCTTCTCTGTTTCCATTCACTGTTCAGAAGGCATTCTCCAGGCCTGATCCATATTGCATACTCTCACTGATGCAAACCTGCCAGTCCCAAGCGGGAGCGATGTATAGCCCCACTCAGCAGCATGGCTTTGATGAAACCTCTGCCATGGATGCAAGAGAGCTGAAAGAGGAGAGCTTTTGCTGAATTAGCACCTGTTGTTCAAAAATTCGTGGGAACGTAACCTCAGAAAAATGTGGTAGCGCACATCATGTCTACTCTTCAAGCAGGTGCGCGCAGTTTGGGGCTGTGCACGTGGGTAATGTCTCTATGGCATGGTCAATGAGATACAACATATAACAAGACAGTGTGCCTCCATGGAGCTGCTGTGCTAAACTGCCATCACCACATACTCCACCTAGTGCATTGCAGTACATAGAGCACCTCCAGAAGCATGTAATCCCAGAAGTGAAGAATGGTGCATTCCTTTCCAATAACAAAATGTGAAAATGTCTCCACTTTATAGATTCATCCACCTGAAAGGGCAGCCAAGTTTTCAAACTCTCTCCTAGGAAAAGTTGTTGGAAAGTAAGTTAATTCTGTTTTTAAAGCTCAATTCTGGCTTCTAGACAGACACCACAATAATAAACCACTGTGGGATATTTTTGCTAAAAAACCCCTACGTTATCTATCCAAAAAATGATCTCTGATCCCATGAGTAGCATTCCACCTACTAGTTACCATTCTGCAAACTTGACTACAAGTTAAGAAGATGATACTTCTTGCGTTAAGCAATTTTGCCTTGAGTTATTGACATATTTTAAATTATTCTGCTTTATGTCCATCCTTAATAGAACAGAAATCTGCTACAAAAGATCTTTATTAACTGACTGCCTCAGGTGCTGTGCAGAGATTCATGATTTAACAGCTCGTCCAAACAGACAGGCATATAGCTTGTTTAATAGGCTTGTTCAACACTTTGGCATCTGTGAGGTATAAGTGGATTATGGAGGTTTGTTTGTCTAGCTATCTTTTTACACAGCTTTCCAAATAATTGTAATAAATATCCCTACTTCCTTAACCCAATTAATGAAAAGTAGTAAATACCTAGTCTATCACTTCTATTGATTAAACAGTTGCTTAGGAAACACATAACCATTGCCACCCCACGTTATGTGCTGTGGTTCTGGTTTCACAAAGAGAATGGAGATACCTCTAAAAGAAAAACAAAAGAAAAACTCATATAAGTCACACAAGAATTTCTTTTGTCACTGCTAATGATTTTTCTTTCTGTCATGAGTTTTCTGAAGAGAGGTTTAATGGGAAACATATGGATTCATTATTGCTGAAAATCAACCTCATTTCAGACAATCATTTATTTGCTTTCTAGAAAAAGGTATTTATGCAGAAAAATTACACTCTGGGAGTTTTAATAGCCATCTTGCAATCCTTGTAATGGTAAACTGGATCCTGCAGTAAAAACAGTCAACACAGGATGAATGGAGACTACTCACACAAGCAGGGCTGGCAGTTATATCAGACCTGATTTTTTTTTTTCTTTCCTTTTCATAAGCTAAGCAAAACCAAAGAGCTATTAAGTAGACTAAACATTTTCATTTATAATAGGAAAAACTTAAAAGAATAATAGTTTCCCCATTCAAAAAACAAATGTATGGTAACAACACAAGGTTCATGAAAAACAAAAAAAATGTCCTATGAAAAGCTATTAAAATATTAAATATTTATACTTTCAAAGCTTCATCTATTTCACATCCTCTTAACTATTTTAGCACGATTTTATGAATATTTAATGCTATAAAAACATTCTTTTCATGATCCTGTTGAAATATTCAACATAAAGAAAAATGTCATTTACACCAGATGATTAATGTCCAAGATTCCTAAATCAACAAGCGCAGAGACCAGGGAACGTGGGTAAAAGCAGGTTGCAGTCTAGAGTCTGAAAGGGGGTTGTTGTGTCCTTGAGAACAGCAACACTGGAGATATACCCAATAAGGATGCTGGCTGTATTACATTTAAAAACAAGAGGAGTCATGTGTTGTGGCACTCTGTGGGGGAAGATGTGTGTTCAGCGTGATTCAGCGTCACAGTGGCAGTGGTGTAAGGGAGTGGATGTGCTAGCTGAGCCGAACAAAGCCGAAAACAGTAAAACAAATAACCCTTTGTGCAAAGGCAGGCGCAACCCAAATCAAACAAACCGAGTGGAATTAGAGCTCCGAGGGAAATATGCTTGTTTAAAAACAAGACAGACGTTGCCTCTAGACAGTCATTGCCTCCCTTCTCACACCACTGTAGCATTTACCTGGCTAACTGGAAAGTGGAGTGTGTTACATGCAGCTATTGATACCAGCAGACAACACCAAAGGCCACCAATTATTTCATTATTTATGAAAAGTTTGCTGGGTGCAGTCAGTGGCTTCATGATGAAAAAGCTCCAACAATGAGGCCCTGTCAGATTTTTGGCAGAGACACATCCAAACACATAAAAACAAGTTTAAACACTATCGTTTATGCATAATTCTTTCTTGGCATGTGTCCTCAGTTACCACAACTTGCAGCCAGAAAACACTTACTTCTACTTTTTTTTCACTGCAAAATAATCTGGCCAAAAGTGTATCTACTTCCCCTCCTCCCCCAGAAAAGAAACAGCTTTGTCAAGGGCTGGGTTGTATGTGTGGTTAAGATATCAAGGTTTCCATTTACTGCACAGCTGCACTGACTCGAGCAGCCCTGCCTGCTGCCACACGCCTGGAGCCACAACCCCGCAGCTGCCCACAAGCATCACGGGCAGCCAGGTCTCAACATCTCAACCAGACCCAGCCTTGTCTCTGCTCGGGCCACCAGTCCACTCCTTTTGCAGGAAATCCCATAAAGCATGTGCAGAATGGCGAGCCCCTGCTGTGCCAAGAGATGGAGTCACTGTGGACCTGGGGAGCACAGCACAGAGGCATGAACACTTTGCAAAGGTGCACTTTGGAGCTGATTTATGGCTGGAAAGCCCTCTTGGTGCAAATAGTTCATAAAGCATATGACCTAAGTACTTGCCCACAGGGCCACAATAACATTTATGTAGCATGAATTAATGTGTTTCAGCCGCTAATTCAATCTGGCTAGCTAATTCCTCTGGTTTTGGCAGAGCATGACCTCTGCAACAAAGTACGGTGCTTGTGGTGATGACTCACAGTTCTGGCTGCGTGGCGTTTCAGAGTCACACACACCCTTACAAACAAAGAGTGCTATTCGTTGAGCAGCCGTAAAAATATACCTCCAGAATACATTTGGATCAGTGCTAATTGAAACTTCCTTTTTATAGGAGCCTGATCAAAACCAGCTGTGGGAGTCAAGCAGGAACACGTTTATATATTACATCAGAAACCTGACAAATTCAGAAAGAAGCAGCTGAGTGAATGCCTATAATCGGCTGGAGAGATACATTTAACACACAATGGCTTGAGACTTCCCCAGAGGAAAATCCTTCACTGGATGTGGAGTTTTTGCAAGCATTTTTCTTTTCTGATTCCCTCTTCAGTCAAAGGCTATAGTGCCCCAAATTCCGAGAGAGTTTAGGAGTGCTTTTAATGATGCCACAACCAGAGAACGAAAAGGTAAAGCAAATCTCTGAGGACAACATCCTTTTCTGTGCCTCTCTCCAACAAGTATGATCAGTAACATGCCTATCTATAGAAAATTGGCTGTAAGATGTAGCTGGCCACATATAAATGTTGTAGGGAAAAAGCAAGTGGGTAGCAGTCCCCTGATCTGTAACTTCCCCAGCTATCAACATCATCTGGTATTAGACTGCTAATTCTGTTCAGATAGTGAGGTCTTACTGAACTCTTAACACCAAATCCATTCTCTTTCACCTATGACTGGCCAGATGACTGTCTCCCACCATTTCAGATCCAGTTGTGCCTACAGCAACTGCTCATGGAGATCCACACATTCTTAATCTTCATGGCTGATTACTGCAGCTCATTATGCCGTATGCTTTGGAAAAATTCCAGGTTCACCAAGCATAGCAGCCTGCCTGCTTAGCATCCTATTGCTGTGAATACCTGAGCTGCTTTGCCTGCAGACGGGCTCTGCCTTAGAAACCAAATCCAGTTCCATATTCTTCTCATGACTTTCAAAGTCATCCACGTGACCTGCTGTGATGGCCCAAACCCCAACCTGTCCAAAAAGAGTGGGCAGCAAGAGACTCTAAATGCCAGCACAAACAACTTTATTACTAATACGCTATTTGTGATCTTTATAAAAAGACAACTATATAGCATGCATTGTGAGACTATCAGAAAGGTTATAGTTCCTATGACTTAAAATGTTTTCATTTTCACAGACACATGAAAATGTGAAAATGCGAAAATGCAAATCATCTTGTGAGAAGAGAGGAATCAAATGAAAGAGGAGTTCAGTCACACTATTGTGAAAAATTTACATATCCCAGTGTCGTCTCTTTCAAAAGATCAGTCAGTGGCACCGAACCCCATGCTTAGCATGCATTCCCAGGGTTAAGCGAAAGCACAGCATTTGTTGGTTCAGGTAAAAAGCAGGTTGTATCAGGAAAGGAAAAGAAAGGTGTTCTCAAAATTTGCTGCAATGTTTCTGTTACATTAACAGTCTCAGGAAGCTCAGGTATAACCAGAGCAAAGAGGACTTGCAATATCCTCTCTAAAGAAGGCAACAACCTAAACTCTTGGATCAGTTACGGCAATAAAGAGCGAGCCTAAACAAATCCTTGAGTGACAGCTGGAACAAGACTGTGGCAGGCAAGGTGTGCAGACAATGATTGTTTTTCTGATTAGACAAACTAGTTAGTGTTTTTAGTTCAGAAAAACTGAATACTCTTTTGGGTACTTAAAATCTTCCTCAGGTGAGAAACAGTACAGGATGTACATTTTGGAACATCCTTTTTGAGTTATGCTACCAATGTTGTAATCAAGATCACAACCTCTTATTCCACTAAAATGAACCAGACTTGTTCTAATGTTGATTTAAGTAAATCAGAGGAGTTGAAAAAATTGCTCCGTTGAAAGACATAGGCCCAAATAAAGCAGTGTTGAAGAAGAAAATCTCCTTGGTTGTTTGCAACACAACTTAGTTCTAAGTCCAATAGTGCATAGTGACAGGGGACTATTTCTCCTGAAACTTTACTCCAAGGCTGATAACACCTTCTAAGAGGTTTGGAGAATATTCTACCCTATTTGTGTTTATCTCATAACTCTCTCAAGAGGGCCAGAGACTAATTAGCCCCGGAGTAATCAGCTTCTCCACAGATGGAGAGCACCTGCCTTATGACTTTTGGTCTTGCTCTTTGCTTCTCCCCAGCTTATGTTGTCCTAAATGAAAATTTCAGTTAAGGGGAACCTCAGTGCTATAGGCAGAAATTTCACACAGACTGGCTCTTTATTGTAGGGTTTACCCTTGAAAGAGTTAAAAATAACTAATGAACTAGACAATTAAAAGCAAAATTTTTTTCTCTAAATTAGCTTTATCTCAGTGAATTCCTAACACACCTACTCATGAACACAAGCACAAACAAATAAGCAGTTAACAAAAAACCCTAATCAAACTATTTCTGCCACATCCTCGAAAAAGAAACAGAGGTGAAGAAAATAATATTTCATAACAGTTGTCATCATAGTAATATTGAATATCACCAAGGGACTATACATTTTGTCACTGTGATTGAAGAGATGGTAGGTATTATATTCCCATTTATGGGACAATAGACATTTTATGACCATTGCATGTTTTTGCTCACTGGGGGCAAGTCTGAATGTAACCTAGCTATATGTAGAAGACTGTCCATTGAAAAATCACTCTGGTAAATACTGTGAAAGATCCTAAGGCAAAGTATGTGAGATTTCCACCCCTTGTACTCCCTAATGCTATAAAAATGCAGTTTTGTGTTTTAGAGCATTTCCTGTTGTGATGCTGGTAAAAGCATTGTTTTCAGTTTGCTGAGGCTACTGTGATTGTTTAGGCAATCAAAGCTTTGTGGCTTCTAGATATGTTTACTACAACACACTTGCATGAGGAAATGCCCCTGGAGAGATTTGGGAGCTATCATTTAAACAAAATGAGGTTCCTTAATAGTTATAGCTGTTGTATTATGCCAGGATTTAAAAAACAGTCTCAATATCTTATTTGTTTCTGGTTGCAGCTCTGCAGACAGAGCTAGTTTCATTCTGTTCATGGATTCTGATTTCTTCACTTACACCAGCAGGAGTAGTACCATCCAGCCCAAGCGAGAGTTTGTTGTATCCCTAATTCTTCACTCAAGGTCTGCCATTGTATTACACTTATTCATTCTTAAGTCAATGCTACAACGACATGATGTGGCCCAGTCACATCTGATGCAAATTATGACTTCTGCCATTTCCAACATCTTACCAAACAGCACACAAGTTCAAAGGCTTTCAAATGCAGTCCAAAGCTGTCTCTGTTTCTCATGCAATTTCTTGAATAGAAAGAAGTGGCAAAGGTAATTGATGGTTGCGCTTCATAATTTCTACTATTTTCCCATAAAAAAAAAACATATCTATGGATTTTTTGGTTGATTTATTATACTCATTAACATTGGGTTTCTTTAGGGAACATTAAATGTAACTTTTTGAATGCAGAAGCAGACATTCCTAGAAAGAAACGAAGAAATGGTCAAATTGCAGGTGTAATAGTCAGCATTATTATGGAGGCTGCAGATTTCACAATATCCATAATTAGTTCCATGTAAATATTGCATGAATGAAGCACAATGTAGTTCTTGTTTCAAAATAAACCTGTCCTCAGGCAGGAGGACGAATGTTGAATTTTCATGGTTACAGTGGCTATATATTTCTAACAACAGAGATAGCAACTAACGAGTGAAGCAGTCACTATGACAGATTAAAATAAGACACATTGCACCCCTTAAAGACACGGATTTTAAAACACGTTATAAGAGTGTCTCAATTTTTAAAAGCCATTTTTACCTTATACCATTAAGAAATGTATAAATTAAGTTGGTTTGTGAGGCTTTTAAAAATCTTTACACATCAATTTAATGACATGTCAGGCTTGAAAGGGAAAAGTGTCAGATTGATTTGATAAGAAAGATACCAGAAATGCCTTTATTGAGAAAGGTATAAAGAATTATTTTATTTTATTTATTTTATGCTAGGAAGGAAGAAGTAGAAGAAGGGTAGAGAGAACTTGTGTAAGCTGTGTAAATTACATTGATTTTGTGCTGTAATTCACTGATGTTATGCTCACGGAAAACATATATATGTTGAAGGGGAGGATTTTATGCACTTAATGTACTTATTTGCCACCTCTTTTGATCTGACTAGAGCTTTTCTAGTTTCATAACCCTAACATGCCAACCTCTGAGGTAAAAACACGAAGGAAGTATCAAAATGCAGTCCTTGAAGTTTCAGTGAAGCAAATGGAAGAAAATCCATTATAAAGGGTCACCACTTCTTTCATCCTACATTACTCCCATACAATGCAGAGAGGTAGGTTCTCATTTAGGAAATAACAGATCTTTTTACTCACAAAGTAAGTTGCCTGAAACCTTGGGGACAAGAACAGTTGAAAAAAAAAGAATGAAAATCAAAAACATTGTCTGGACAGACTGAAGGCTGGAAATCCAGTGCTTTTCATAGGATCATAGAATCGTTTACGTTGGAAAAGACCTTTCCGATCATTGAGTTCAACTATTAACCTGCCACTGCCAAGTCCACCATGTCCCTAAGCACCATGTCTACATGACTTTCAAATACCTCCAGGGATGGAGACTCAACCACTTCCCTGGGCAGCCTGTTCCAGTGCTTGACAACCCTTTCAGTGAAGAAATTTTTCCTAATAACCAACCTAAACCGCCCCTGGCTCAACCTGAGGCCATCTTCTCTTGTCCTATCACTTGCTACTTGGGAGAAGAGACCGACCGCCACCTCACTACAACCTCCTTTCAGGTAGTTGTAGAGAGAGATAAGGCCTCCCCTCAGCCTCCTTTTCTCCAGGCTAAACAACCCCAGTTCCCTCAGCCACTCCTCATACAACTTGTGCTCTAGACCCTTCACCAGCTTCATTGCCCTTCTTTGGATGTGTTCCAGCAAGGTGACCCGCTTAGTGGATGAGGGGAAGGCTGTGCATGTTGTCTACTTGGACTTTAGTAAGGCCTTTGACACTGTCTTCCACAGCATACTTCTGGAGAAGCTGGCTGCTCACAGCTTGGATAAGTGCACTCTGCGCTGGGTTAAAAACTGGCTGGACAGCCAAGCCCAGAGAGTGGTGGTTAACAGAGCCAAATCCAGTTGGTGGCTGGTCACGAGTGGTGTTCCCCAGGGCTCAGTGCTGGGGCCGGTCCTGTTCAACATCTTCATTGATGATCTGGATGAGGGGATCGAGTGCACCCTCAGTAAGTTTGCAGATGACACGAAGTTGGGTGGAAGTGTCAATCTGCCTGAGGGTAGGAAGGCCCTACAGAGGGACCTGGACAGGCTGGATCGTTGGGCCAGGGCCAACTGCATGAGATTCAACAAGGCTAAATGCTGAGTCCTGCACTTCGGTCACAACAATCCCATGCAATACTACAGGTTTGGGGAGGAGTGGCTGGAGAGCTGCCTGGCTGAAAAGGACCTGGCAGTGTTGGTGGACAGCCGCCTGAACATGAGCCAGCAGTGTGCTCAGGTGGCCAAGGGGGCCAATGGCATCCTGGCCTGTATCAAGAATAGTGTGGGCAGCAGGACCAGAGAGGTGATAGTGCCCCTGTACTCGGCACTGGTGAGGCTGCACCTTGAATACTGTGTTCAGTTTTGGGCCCCTTACTACAAGAAGGACATCAAGGTGCTGGACCATGTCCAAAGAAGGGCAACGAAGTTGGTGAAGGGTCTAGAGCACAAGTCTGATGAGGAGCGGCTGAGGGAGCTGGGGCTGTTTAGTCTGGAGAAGAAGAGGCTGAGAGGAGACCTTATTGCTCTCTACAACTACCTGAAAGGAGGTTGTAGCGAGGTGGGGGTCGGTCTCTTCTCCCTAGTAACAAGCGATAGGACAAGAGGAAACGGCCTCAAGCTGCACTGGGGAATGGTTGGGCTCAATGATCTTAAGGGTCTTTTCCAACCTTAATGATTCTATGATTCTATGATTCTATGATTCTATGATTCTATGTCCTTGTAGTGAGGGGCCCAAAACTGAACACAGTATTTGAGGTGTGACCTCACCAGTGCTGAGTACAGGGGGATGATTTCTTCCCTGGTCCTGCTGGCCATACTGTTTCTGATACAAGCTAGGATACCATTGGCCTTCTTGGCCACCTGGGCACACTGGTGGCTCATATTCAGCTGTCTCTCAACCAACACCCCCCAGGTCCTTTTCTGCGGGGCAGCTCTCCAGCCACTCTTCCCCAAGCCTGTAGCGCTGCATGGGGTTGTTGTGACCTAAGTGCAGGACCTGGCACTGAGCCTTGTTGAACCTCATACAGTTGGCCTCGGCCCATCAATCTAGCTTGTCCAGATCCCCCCTGTAGAGCCTTCCTACCCTCTAGCAGATCAACACTCCTGCCCAACTTGGTGTCGTCTGCAAACTTACTGAGGGTGCGCTTGCTCCCCTCATCCAGGTCTTTGATGAAGGTTTCAGACAGAACTGGCCCCAGTACCGAAGCACTGGGGAACACCACTTGTGACAGGCCACCAACTGGATTTGGCTCCATTCACCACAACTCTTTGGGCCTGGCCATCCAGCCAGTTTTTTACCCAGCGCAGAGTATACTCATCCAAGCCATGAGCAGCCACTTTCTCCAGGAGAATGTTGTAGGAAATGGTGTCAAAGGCTTTACTAAGGTCTAGGTAGTCAACATGTACAGTCTTTCCCTCATCCACTAAGCAGGTGACCTTGTCATAGAAGGAGATCAGGTTAGTCAAGCAGGATCTGCCTTTTATAAATCCCCTTTTAAAGGGTTTCCAGCAGAATGTGAAATTAAACAAGCTGAAATGCCCCAGGTAGGGAATCAAAGGTACAATCTCAAAGCGTATGGTGCCCAGAACTACTTCCAGACCTGGTGGACTAAAGCAAAACTTACACAGGTCCCCTTTCAGAGTTTGGCCTTGCATCTTGTCATTTGGCTAGAGGGCTAGGTAGACTATCAGCAAATAACTTCGGGGAGCCAATGCTCTCTTGGTGATTTTGGTTTGTGGGGCAAGCCTGAGCGATGTGGCATTATTCTCACATGCTTCACTGAGATGTAGCACACACCTCAGTAGTTCTGTGGTGCCAGAAGGCAATCTGGATTCATCACTTACACTCGCGTGATGCCACAGAGAAAGATTCCTCCGTTCTTGGCATCAGTTACTTATGCGAATTTTTCACCCCTTACATTTCCCCTCAAATATTTTGATAACAGCTGGTAGATTTCTTGGACAAATATACATAAGATCTACTCATTTGTATCCATTTTAGTAGTTTAGCAGATTACCTGTTAACAGTACTGGAAGGTGAGACTGCCACCTTTTCCCTTTTTTTTTTTTTTACAGTCTTAAAAACCAGCTCAACCAGGCTGACAAAGGCAAAGGATAAATGTTGCATTTTAAACCTGTCAGTGAAAAGGCATCTGAAGTACTGCCTCTCACAGAGCATACACATGTCTGTTTTTTTCAATAACACAGCAATTTTGCCTGTCAGTTTCCTTCCCCACCCATTTCACTAAAAGCAGATCTAAAGGTACCTTTGCAGAGGTAGATGGCAATTGAAAGCAAATCTGCCAGAATGAAAAGCCCAGCTGGACAAACAAGCCACGACCAAGACATCATAAGTCAACTGTGTCAAATAAACGGGAGAACTACCAACACGGACATATCAAGTCGGTGCAGACCCAGCAGAATGTCACTGTTACTTTTCTTATACAGCCTCTGTCTCTGCCTGAATGTCCAGAGGATAGAGTAGGAAATTTAGGGAGTGTTTGTCAGGTGGAAAATCCCTGGAGAACCCTACCTGCACAGAGTAACAGCTCTTTTTCCCTCATGCTATGTGCTGTGCATTTCATCCCCTCCTCCAGCCCCACCACCCAACCAGGCAGCCTGTCATAATGTTGAAGAAACATTTCCCTGGTACAAATAGCGCTGAAAATGGACTCTTAGTAACATAAAAAACAATCAATCAAGCTAGGATGGCATAGTTTATAGATATTCTTCTTTACTGTAACCTCAGAAATTTAATTATTCTCACACGGTGCTGAAAGATGAAGTCTTCATCCCCACATTACCACATTTTTAAAGAAATTTCTTCCCACTCCAAAATAAATTAAATTATGTTTAATTTAAATCCTGTGGTCTTTACAGTGTTCTCACCTCACTCTTTAATTAACAGAAACCCTTTTAATTTTAACCTTATTAGTGAGCGATGACAACAAAGACTCTCAGCAACTTTATTGCCACTGTATATATTGAGATCTTCAAATTCTTTTTCTGCCAGCCCTTTGGTGAGGGCTGGAGGCATCCACTTTTCTGCTATAAGAGCACACCACGTGCTTACAGTTGTGTCCATGGGAAGGGCTACAACCACCCAGGTTCCTGGCACTGCTCATTAGCCAAAGTCCCCATACCTGAGTTCTGGCTCCATCTCCCTCTGGAGCAAGGTTCAAGCACAAGCATCAAACCTTGCAGAAAGGACATCTGAGGCTGCTTACATCTTTGCTTTCCCAGAGGCCCAGTGAGAAGGCTGTCACCTTGGACAATGTTTTCTGAGCACTGTTTTGCCTGACTTAAAGCAGGGACTTGGGTACACAGCTGCCCAGGATATCCTCCATGCCTTCAAGCTGTTGGCTCAATATGATATACTGCTGGAGTTTTCTCTAATAACAAGGAATAAACGCTGCACAAGACATTCATACTTCCTCAAGGTTCTTCATGTCTTTCTGTGAATGTCATCAGAGAGAGTAAGGGAGGTGCACGTTAACTTTTTGCAGATATGACCATATTCAGGACAGAAAAATCTAAATTAGCAAACACTAATAACACATATTCAAATTAGCAGGTAAAACATAATTTCATAATAATATGAAAGAGCTGACAGATTCTTATATATAATTTGAAAATTATTATTTTAGAACTCTCATTTAAGTTATTTATCAAGGTACATGTTTATGTCTCAACTTCCTGATTATCAATAAGGAGGGAAAAGGTTACTCTTTCTATTAAAAGGCTCTTCTTTTGGGGAAAGACTTCTGCCATTTTTGTGACATAATTTATTTCTCCTAAATTCCTTTTATCTACTGTATTTCCCAAATCTGTTTGAAGTTCAGACAGCTCTAGACAGATGAAGTCACTGGTATGTATTTAAAAAAAACCACCTTTGAAATATAATCAATAGTTTCTGCATGATTCAACACGGGAGTCTCTAAAGAGGAAATACAATTCCTCTGTGTTCTCCTGAATTATATTTTTATCTTCCTTTGTGACCAGTTCCAAAGTTTGCACCTTTGACTTTGGGCAACTGAAATAATATGGCCCATATTGCTCTATTAATCTTTTTCACAAAATGTAAACAATACACCTACATTAGAAAAAAAGATGCCTTTATAAGTGATATACAGGCTTCTGGAAATATTTAGGTTATACTGGATATTTCTGGAGGTTTACTATAGGTCTTTACCATCCATTCTAGCATAGCATTACCTCATTATCATAGTGAATGCCATACCTATTTAATGTAGCCTGTCCTATATTGCAGCATCTTGTGAAGCTTCATGTACAAATTATTAACAACATTTTCCCTTGTATTGTTCATAGAAAGTATTTTTTTCATTTTGTTCTTGTATTTATTTGTATTAAATCAGGTTATTTTTAGAGGCCTTTTCAAACACGAGGCAGTTATTTCAAAGTAGTTAAAGATAACTGTTTCTTAGGATGCAATCCTGCTTCGCCAGTGCCTGCGGTAAAGCTGTCAGGCACTTTGTGGCAGCAGGACTTGGGTGTGATGAGCCAAAGAAACTCCAGAGAAAGGGCACTCTGTTCTTACATGAACAGACAGTGCTGAATATGGCCTCTTGTGTTTAAATAATGACATTACTGTCACAGTAAGGGGAAAGCCTTCACAGTTGTCATTTCTAAACACAGAGAAATACAGGCTGTTGCCTACATGCACTGTGTAAAAATGCCCTAAAACCCAATAAATCTAGCCATGACAAACCATTTACACCTTACCTCTCTCTATCACACTAGTCTCTTCTTCCAGCAAAGGATATCAGCCATGCATTCCTACCAACCAAATGAAGAGCGAAAATGGTGGGTTAGGTTACAGGAAAGCAGAGGAGATGCTGCTTTCCTCAGTACACTGTGCTCTAAGAGGAGCTGTGCAATTTATGGCAGAGATAACCACAAAAGTAGTGTGATTTCCAACTGGCTGGCCAAGCCAATTCAAACCAAATGATCCTTCAAAACCCCATTGTAAATGCCTTCCTCACACAAGTTCTCTGAAGAAACGTTGAGCAACCATGGTCCTCCTGCACTCAGAGAGTCTACTCATTGCTGTCAAAGTCAAGCTTCCTGACCCCCTTTCAGGGTACTCGGCCTCATCCTAAGCTGCACATGCTGACTCCTTGCTTGATGCTTTTGTTCTCTGCTGGCACCAGAGCTCTTCTGCAGCTTCTGCTGTGTTTTCCTTTAGATGCATAATTGTAACTTGTACAACTGTAATGGAGTTTTTGTGGGTTGTCTGACTTTTTGAAAGGTGGAATGTATCCCTGAAGTGTTTGTACTCCTTTATTTGTGTAAGGAAACAAAACCTAAGTGGTGGGCTGCAGGCACAAATTAAGAAGATGCAGCAACCAGATTTTCTTGTCTGTTAAATCAGAGGTCTTTCAATGTAAATGTTTTTCTTCATAAGCATGCTCTGATTAGAGAAAGCAGTTTGACTTCATGCACTGAGAATGTTGCTGAAGTTCAAGATTTCATAAGTTAATGATAACTTCTAGCTTACCCTAATGCCTGGAAGAAATCATAACACCACTCTGCATTTCCCTGTCCTTTGCTAAAATATTGGGCTAAGATCCTCACAATTTTTAAGCTAGGTTTGTGACACTGTCTCTCCATGAACACTAGCAACCATGCTATTTTTCCAGTGTTTAGAGATACATGAATGAAGCCTGCTAAAAATTATTGAAGGAAGCATTTTAGTAACAAGGTAACATGATAACATTAATGAGAGCTATACTCAAGCATGAATGGGAGAAAGTAACTCACGTTCTCCCTGTCTTCGGGTCATTTTCAACTAGTCTTCCCTGCTGTGTGGAATTACAGACAAGTCTTTCCATTCATTTTTGCTTCTTAAAATATCCAGATACGACACCCATTCCACACTAGAGTTTATGACCAGGAGAAAAAATCTGTTTGGAAAAACATGAGGGAGAAATGTGCAAATATTTGATTTATTAGGTTAGAGTTGGTATAATGGGATGAGTTGTGCTGGTCTCATTAACAAAGAGAACTTTCTTTCTCCAAGCCAGCTGGAATAATAAAGGCAATTGTGTGACACTTTAAATGAAACTGAGCCATTTTATGTGGATTTTATTTCTATTTCTAATGCTTACTAGTCACACAGGAATAATATCTCCCTGGGAAAAAAAAAAAAAACCAACAATAAAAAAACCCCAAACCAACCCCTCCCCCCGAAAAAAAACAAACCAAACCAAACCAAACAAAACAAAAAAGGCAAGCAAAAGAAACTCTTTAATATCATCTGTAGTCCTGACAAAAATGTCATTAAGCCTAAATGCTGCAGCTCAGGAGAAAGGATATCCTTAAAGAAGTTATTCAGGTTTACATGTTTGAAGCATTTATAACTTTTTTCTTTCATCATTGAAAACCAAGGAGATAAAAGATACTACATACATCTGCTGTATTTTTCCTGAATCTAATGTGAGTAATTATAATTAGTGAGCTTTTGCTTTTTATGTAACAGTGTAACGTACTGTTTCAAATGAGTGTTGTCCAAATCAAATGCAAAGTATGACAAAGCTGAACAGCGTCAAGATATTCACATCCTATCACAGGCATAGGTAGTTTCCAGAAATATATTTGCCATACAAAAAAATTTCCCTTTACTTCGAAAGAGTCAGGTAGTCTGCTACAGATGAGACACTGAATTTTTCTCTTGCTTCTAAATGGTGCAATTTCAAGGGCATGATGCAACATAGAGCATTTGATATCTGATAAAAGATGAATGTGATTACAATATGAACCAAAATAAAAAGAAACATAGATTTGTAAATTTGGAATTCATCCAGTTTCATTAAAAAGATCTTTAAAGTTCATAAGCCTGCACATCCTTTCAGATGAGTTAGGGATGATTTATGATCCTCTATCAGAACTCATCTTAATATTTTAATGCAAAACATGGCAAATGATGTTATTGCTTTGCATTCATTGAAAAAAGACAAATATTTTTTGACAAAGACCACTAATTTTTGTCTCTTTTCAGCTAAAACCTTTACAAAAATTATCAAAAAATTGAGTATCTGTTCTCCTAAGTTATTTGTAGAGTAATTTCTGTAAGTAATTATTGTCTTGTAAATGGTTCATAAAATATACTGTGTGTTTGATATATAAAATCAGAGGTGTTGTGATTATTTTCTTTTGGACATACTATTTGCACAAATGATTTAATCTTCCTGACTGAATGATTATGATTCTTAAAATTATATTTGTACTTTGCATACTCACTGTTTTGAAGTCAAAACTATTCTTCAGTACTATTTATTAGTTTTTATTTTGTGTCTTAGTATTTTCTTTAAAATACCTTCCAGTAATTTTTTATGCTTAAATAAAAAAAAAAAAGAAAAAAAAAGTAAGTATGTAGAATGAATTCCTGGAAAAATTCTAATGGAAACAGGTTTGCTTAAGCATACCCCCCATAACTTAGAGATGCTACTGCAATTTCATGTGTAGCAAAACAACAATAAAAAAATATTCATAAGAAATTTTAAGAGTTGAAAGTACTATATTTCTTATACTTCTACATTAGATGACATCCAAGTGGTTTAAAAGGTTGTTTAGAATGTTAATCCAACCAATCTAGGAGTCAGCTATTGACTCTCTTGGATTTTTTTCAACATTTCCTAGTTTCACCTAGGCCAGAGATATCATTAGAATAGCTTTGCATATGGTAATTTTGCTAACACTACTTCCTGAATCAAATTAAGCTTGAAAGTATGAAGACATACAAAGAAAGTATATACAGCCAACAAATATGCACAAAAGGATAAACAATTTATCATGCAAACAGTATTATAATGATATAGCTATGCAAATAGAGAAAGAATGTGAAAGTTGTTCTACATATCAGCATGAATGTAAAATAATGATCAGAGAAAGAAACAAAGTTATTAAAGTGCAGATGAGGTATTGGTGATTTCCCTGGTTAGCATATATGTTGTAAAGATGTGATAAGGCAATAACAAAGAAATCCTTCAAAGATTACTTTATTCTGTTAAACAAGATGGGTAAAACCTTTAAGATGGCTTCTTTATATTTTTTTAAGGAACAAATATCTTCAGAGAAGGTGTAACAAAATGCAAAAGGTTTAAAAATCAAGACTTCCTTTGCACTGAGCAATATTTATTAGTGTGATGTGTTTATTGATGGTGCTGAATAAAAAAGAATCATCTCTGAACCCAGTTTCCCCAAAGGTTAAGGTTTTAGTTTATCTCCAGTAGAAAATTAAGGGTCTGACATTAGATTCAAACCAAAAGACATTGTTCTTATACCTTTGGGACTATTTACAGTGAAGGCTTTTGTTTCAGCCCATTTCTAATATTTATATAGTCTACATTGTAAACATGCCAAACTCTTAGGAAAAGTAGACCTATTTACTCTGTGCAACTTAATGTTTTCAGAGAAGCAGAAAGACATACCCAAGTTCCTTGAACAAACTGTTAGTTTGTAAATTACTGATGTGAGAATTTGAGTATTTCTAGTTTATATTGAATTGACGACATTAAAAAAGAATAATTTTCATTCTTGAAGATGTTAGTTTATAAGATTTGAAGTTGTTACTTCATAAAATCATTTTTTATCTCCTCTTACTATAGACGTGCGTTTTTTTTAAATTTCTAACCTAGTTTTTTAAAAAAAATCATAGCTTTATGTAATTTGGGGTACTAAACACAATTAGTCTATGAAAAGGGTTTAGATGAATAAAAAAATAGGAAGATAATTATGAATTCTGTCAAGATTTAAGTCAGAAAATTGGAGAGCAATAGAATTTCAACATTATGTTTTTTTAACTTTAATCTTTGGGAACCAGTTAAAGGCTTATTAGTGTCCATTCAAAATGTTACAGAATTTACAAAGGAAAGGCCAAGAAAATGCATACTTATGAACATATATCTTTAAAGAAAAAAACTTCAGATCTTGAAGAAGATACTGCAGTAACATAGCTTAGGACTATCTAATGGACCCAGATGTAAAGAAGATCCAGCAACATGAAGTAAGGAGTAGGACTACAGATGTGTTAGGTTAGAAACACCCAATGTTAGAAGCGAAAGACACGATTGTGCAAAGCATCGAGTCTTTCAGGCTCAAGGCAAACCCCAAGATCAAACAAACAAAACAGCATGTTACAACTGAAGACAGTTCTAAAACATCATCTGCACCAGAGCACAGGCACACATATATGCATCGGGGGTACCTTGCCAAGGGACACTGACACCATTCAGACCTCCCCATCATGCCCAGCCTCATGGCCAGAAGCAGTTTTGGACCTGGGTGTGGTTCAGGACCCAGCTGCCAGGGAGATCTACTTGCTTATGTGTCACCACCAAACTGGGACCCCCTGAGGGACCCATCTTTCAAAATGGTGGGAGGCTGGCTGCCATGGGACCTAGGAGGAAGCGGCTCTGATTTTGGATACTGTTTCCAACCTGCATAAGAATCAAATCCTGCTGTCCTCTGTGGTAGTTCCTAAGGTCCATCTTTGGAGAAAGGAGTGGATTAAAGAAATTAATCTAGTGGATGTGACATTAACAGGCTACATCGGACAGATTAGATTATACCACAGTATAAAGATTTTATTTGCTTGGATGTGCAAGTTACAGTGAAAGGGATGCACATTTTTCTTCAGCACAAATAGGCAAAAGACAAATAAATACAGTTAATTTTGACAATGTGTTTAATACTAAATCTGAATAGTAATTTTTTATGAGAGTCACTTCATTAGGAGCTCGAAGATGTTGATAGATTTTTTCACTTGATCACGTAGAAGTATTTAAATCTCAAATATATAATATGTTTTGAAATAAAAATAACATCCAAGTCACATGCCAATACATCTTAACAACACTCTAAAAAACACCACACTACTGGAACAGTGAAATTCCACTAGACAAGCTGCAAATACCAAATTGAAACAGAGCAAGATCTTAACAATTTGTTTGCACTTGGCTGAAACCTTCACTGGAGAGTGTTAGTGCACATGTCAAGTAAACAAATGCTAGCTGACAGGATTTTAAAGTAAACCTGCTTCATAATGATCACTGTCTCACCAGAAAGCAGAATGAAATAATTTCTTGGTTTAATTTTCCATCAGAATATGTAAAGGATCAAATCTCTTCCATTTTTTCAAAGTTTGCTTTCACTCTAAACTTATTTTTACATTACTCCATTTCTTACAGCAAGGCACAACCTTGTTTACTTATAATGTAATTAATACAGGGAAAGCACTTTGCTAAGGGTAATATATTTCTTGTTCTTTGGTGTATTACTTGCTGTAGCTTAAACTTAACTAATTTAGATATTTGTCCTTAAACTGGTCTAGTGCAGTTGTACACTTAAAAGAACTGAACAGTCACAGCAGAGCTTGGTTCATATTTAAATAATAGATTTGATGTTAACACGTATTTTTCATTACTAAAGTCAATAACATTGCTCCAAGTTTAAGAACTGTGTGGCTAAAATTAGAGTGCTTTATCAAGATTCAAGATTTTTACTTCAGTGTTGAAGATTTTGTTGAAGATCAAATCAATTGTTTATAACCAAGAATCATAATTGTCATGAGAAAATTTCTATTCGTGAAAAGGTAGCCAACAGAACTTGATGGAAATGTGCTCCAATGTTAAATTCTTGAGATTAACCTGAAATCTTATGAGTCTTATACTAGGGACTGGACATTGTATATTTCAAGTGAGATAAAGGTAATGCATATGGATTCTGATATCTGTTATTAAACTATAACATTTGTCTGTACCTTCTAAAAGTATGGAGATTCATATGATTACCTCTATTTAAAATAAAACTGAAAATTAAGGATTAGAATACAGCATAATTGAATAAATATAATACTTAGCAGATTTCATTTTGCATACATTTATATACATGAACATACACACGTGTATATGCCTATAGACACAAAATATGATGGCTGGGGAGACTCCTACAGGTCAGTTTTGCATTGATGAGTCCAATTAGCAGCATCATTCTCTGTATGTGCAGCAGCTTTGGCTTTAATTTAATAATAACTCCTAATTTACTCCCTAAGAGGGGGGCCATGGCTAGAGAAACTAAAAAATAGGAATGAAGAGAGGTCATAATTGTATGCATGCCCGAACAGAATCTTTCTTATGCAGTAAATTACCCACTAAAAAAGTGGAATTCATAGGTAAAAGCCACAACACAAGTTTGAAAGCAAATATCATCTCAAGGCAGTCTAAAGCCTGTTCTCAAAAACCAATGTTGTTCAGGAAATCCTCAGTGCTAATGGGCTGAAAATCAGGTCCAACTTCAGGAGATGGAAAACTGGCTGTTAAAGTCAGTTTCTAAAATCCTGGTCCAAACCTTTTACTGTTTTTCTGAGGTGATGATCTGAAAAGATTCCAAACACTGAAATAAAAGTAAGAGATTTAGATATTTTACACATGCAGCTTTGCAAAATGGAATCTAGCACAGACAATAGAATTACCTGATGAGGTACAATTATATCTACTGGAATATCATAGCAGAGACACTTGCAATTTCTATTTTTCAAGATAGCACTGACTTCCTCATTTAAGGTTCTCTGAAGCACATTACAGTCAGTCTCTATTATATCTAACTAGAGCTGACAACTGTAGCACTAAAGATACCCACATACTCTAGTCACAGGGGTTTTTGTGTGTAAGGACAATTTTCAAGCAATCGGAAGTTTAACAGAACAGATGTCTGAATTTCTGTGGTATATCGAAGATCATAGGTGTTATTCACTGAGGAGATACAATTCATATCTCACCCATCTTTGCCAATTTTACTTGTAAATTGCTTTAGCCAATTTAGAGTGTCAAACACCTCCCCTTCCAAAGGAAAATCTTCTGTCTAAAAAAGCAGAAGATTTTTTTTGTTTCCTGTGCTGTTATATAAAAAGGAACAATAATGTGATAAAATGAAATGAAGCCACATGACCAGAAATGATAAAACAAAATGAAAACCCAGTTCTGCTTGAATAAAACTTAGGTCTGCAAGATCAGTTTCCAAGCAAAATGCAGTGTAAAATATGTAAGCATAAATGAAAACTGCCATAAACAGCATTAACATGTTAGTGCAACTTTCTGCAAGGACTGCTGTGAGGATTTCGAATACAATAAGCTAACTGATGCAAGCATTGGCATGGGATCACATCATGTCATCGCATCACGTTTCATGGATATCTCTTTCTATGCTGATAATACCCTCCAATTTTAAACATGCAGGCACTGCAGTCCTAATAAAGTGTCAAAATCCTAATAAGGTATCCTGATACTTACTTATATATATAAGGTATCCTAATACCTATATCCTGCAATTCTAATAAGGTATAAAAACTTGGTAGAGTCCATCTATACTGACATCTTGCATGAGAAAATGTGTAACGTTGTTAATAAAAGCTAAAACAATCTTTGAGCACAGTTGCATTCAGTGCTGAATTTAATCTGATCATGTTAAGCTTCAGCTTTCCCAACAAAAAGGAATACTTTTATGTGCATTATTACATCACCTATGTGCCATGGTTTGTAAGAATAAAATGGGAAAAAAAAGAGCCACATTCCCAGGTTGTATACCCTCTTAAGTTCAAATCAGAAAAGAAAACCAAAATTAGCAGCAGACTTTACCACATGCCAGCTGATGACTTCAAGCTTGAAAGAGTTTGGGAAAATTACCAGCAGTAGCCAGCTTAAACCCTCTAGCAAATATTTAATGCACCTCCCTCCCCCCGCAATTTGCACAAAACCTCATTTCAAAAGCAAATAGCTATGATACAGCATTTGTATATTAACAGAGAACAAACTTAAATTAAATGTACTATAGAATTAACAAATAAGGAAAATTATCAAGAGTCCTCATATATTAGACAAATTTACTTCATTATGAATTGCAGAAGTCTTAAATGTTCAATTAGCAATGAGTAACTCTCTAATGATTATGATATCATGCCGTAAACTAGCTAATGGGTCCTAAGGACTGAAAAAGTTCATGGAGATATATACGTATTAAGAAAATCAATGGAGACTGTGGCACCTAAATGAGTTTCAGAGTACTGCTTTCCAGAAATGTGCTACTATTAGGAGGAAATCACATTTTTAAAATAGTCAGTGGGGTTTTTTTAGTCATCTACCTGCTTTATGAATGTTCTGGTCCTGCAGAGCTCCCTGGGACAGGGGGACAGGCACTGGCACCAAAGATGAGGGGCAAGCTGCTGGCAAGCCAGAAGTGTGCAGGATCATGACAGGCTCCCTTCCCCTGATCCTCATCCAGCCCTCTAGAACAGGGCACAGGTTTTCCCCTCCCTAGGGTGCTTAGAGGCATTTAACAAACCAAACCCTGAAACTTGCAACAGGGTTGAGCTAGTCATGTCCTGAAGTTGTCACACATTCACTGCTCCATCCATAGGCGAAAAAGGGCATTTCTACTGGACCTAATTAGCAGCAGTAGTCACATTAAAAAGGTCATCTGATGACCAGTTATAACATCATTACCCACTTTAAATAGAAGAAATATCCATTCAGCCTCTCCAAACACCTCGAAATGGGAACAATTCAGCTTTCCCAGGGGTTCATTTAGTTGCAGCTCAGCACAGACTGTGTGGACAGGATGCTCAAAAACCAGTACCCAACATTAGTCAGCCTCACTTATTACTATCCTTCTATTCTTGAAAAAGTCTCTAGCATTTTGTTCAATGGAACTTGCCAAACCTGTGTTACACAGCTATTTTTAAGCATTCAGTTTGAAACAAAAATTGCATTCACTCTGTCACCTATATAAACTAAGGACGGCATAGGCAGCGTATGCCTGAAATGTTCAAGAGTTCTTATCCTTTGCTTCAGAGGAACTCCTGCAAATATACACGTGGCTTATTCCTCCTTCTTAAACATCTGTTCAAGATTATTTGTAGTGTTATGCTCACTATCCCCCATTTTCCAAAAGTCCCAACTCTCAAGAATAGTATATTTAGAAATAGGCCTTTAAAAAGATTCTGAGAAAATTTCTTTCTGGACCCAGCATAATTTTCATCAAGCAGCTCTCTAAGTATTAGAGAAAGGCAAACAGATGCTTACTGTCTATCTTATGGTCTAAGAAAATGCTGAACCTACTGATAGATGTAGTAACAAATCCAGCTTTAAATAAGTGGAACATCCCAAATAATCGTGTTAAACTTCTTGTTTATTCTGGTAGGCAATAATAGGATTTAAACACAGAGTGCTGCTGAAACTGTAAAACACACTTCAGTGCCAGGGGAAGAAAATGTCATTACTGCTCAATGCAAATCAAGGGAGATTATTTAATTAGGATCACTTCATCCTTTAAGCAAATAAAAGAACCTGAGTCTGTTTCCCTCTGCCTTATTTCTTTCTGCCTCCCACCATCAATCCTTTGAATCATTTTGATCAAAAGCATGGTTTAAATCCACATCATATGCTTTCACAACACCTACCTTACACTTATTAACCATTTCCAAGCTTCGTCTAAATGAAATAGGGGGCAATCATTTGTGACCGTATCTTCCAGAAACATGTTATTTGTTAGCATTTAATCTTGCTTTCTCTTCTTTCCTATCTTCTCTATGGTCAATTATCTTGTTTTCTGCCCCGTTATTTCTTTTTCTAATCACAGCATTTTACAGCCTTTCTCTCAAGGCTGTATCCCACACTGTTAAGATCTTATTGTATCTTCACACTGCAGATACAGGAGCTCTTCAGAGTAGGTGCTGTGTCTTAGCCATTACAGTAAATTCAGTGTCTACTGCTTTGCACCTGTTGTCCTGTAAATGCTTTCTCTTAAAATGACAGTAATCTTCATAGGTTTTTTTATTCTTTAATGTCTTATGACTAAGACAATACCTAATTATTATGCCAATGCAAGTAAAGTATTTACAACAGTATCAGATATATTTTATTACAGCTAAAGCTACTTACGTATTAATGATTGTCAGAAAATACTCACTGGACCTTCAAAGGAATACTGTCTCAATACACAGACATAGGATTCCTATAAGTCTTTTCATTTCTGCCTCATTGTAATTATTTTTGTCTTATTCTTTTGCTTTCATGCTTAAGTTCTGATCAATTCCTAGTAGTTGCTTTTGTAATGCTCTTTACTCTCCTTTTCTTCTCTAGAAAGGAAAACAAATAATCCCAGAGGCCAAAATTTCTTTTCATGTTTTCTACATCACAGAATCAAAAAAGACCATTGCTTTGGTATGTATGAACACCTCTGTTGTACACCTGGGTCAAAGAACACATGACAGAATTTGCATTGGGAGAAAAAGACAGGTCCAGGTTTTGTGCAGTATTACTAAAATGTGCAGTATGATTTTCCCCAAAGGCTGTTTTTTCAGCATTGCAGTAACAGTACAGTCGCTACCACCAATTGGTACCATTATTTCCAGGTCCAGGAAATCACAAATACACTAAAGCCCATCCTCTTTAGTAATATGCAGTGCTATGTACATGACTTCCAAGAACCACCTGAAAGGGAGACAAGTCAACACACTTATCTAAATAGATTTTTTAAAAGTAAAAAAGAAAACCAGGAATGAAAATATTCTAATGAATCAGAAGAATTTAATATTGTGGAAGTAAAAAAAAAAAAAAAAAAAAAGTGTTTGGTTCATGCCCATAGCTTTTCTTGATTAATTTTTTCCCCGTTGATATAGGGTGGGTGTCCATGCCTCCAAAAATATTTTACGAATAATTGCAAAGGAAAATAACAATTTAGAGAATTACTGTGCTATTTTAAAAAAAATAAACTGTTGCACCGTTTCCCTGCAATCATTTTTTTTCAAAATAGCATATAATAACGTAATTGAAGTTAAAGTGACAAAGATGTTGGTTTTATGGCTATCTGGTACACAATAGCACATCCTAGGTCTATTTTGTAGGTGACTGGTAAAGGCTTTTATGGCCAAGATGCAAAGTATTGCCCAGATTTACATGGGCAAAAATTCTTATTCACTTAGGATAAGTCTTCTTCAATAACACCTTTTAAATAATGGACAGATGGCCTGTATCACCAGGATTAGCAGGCAGAAGACACTCTTATTGTTCTTTATAAACACAGGGAGTGCAAGACCAGTTATGTGATTTAATCTTTCTCCCACTCCTCCACACATCCACTCAGAAAAAGCTATTATTTAATATCTGTTTAACCTAGGTGGAGCTGACACACTTTTTCTAGATTATGCCTAACGTCATCTGGTTTGCCAGGCCTTGGCTAGGCACAAGACTATAGCAGTGCTCAAGTAAAAAATCATGAAATATCCTAACTTCTTGAGTAATCTCTACAGTGAGAACTTCACCTCCAAGTTGGGTGTTGAGAGCACCTATAGTCAGAGAGAAATCCTTTGGGGCTTGCACAAGGCCTGTGATTTCTGATTTTCATCCAAAATGAAAGAATGAAAGTTTGGGATGACAATGGTAGTGTCCAGAACTAATTTCACATGCAAGGAGACAGTAAGAATCTGTTCAAGAAGTCAAGCCTGTCTTCCTGAGCACAAATAATAGGAGCAGATGCATATATTTCCCAGGTTTTGTTTTTGGCTTTGAATTTATTTTGTTCTGATACGCTATTCCAGGAGCCTTGCCAGTGTCCCAAGGATGCTTGAAGAGCATATTACTTCTGGGTAGCACCTTTTCTGCCAGCCTGTGCCACCTTGTACCTTTTCTTTTCCACAGCACCCCAAACAAGCAAGGAGTGCACATCTCTTTGAGGCAGTTCCTCCTCCTGCCTCCTGGAAGCAGGGGCAAAGGATGATCAATTCTTGCATTGTTTGTGCCAGCATTTCTTTGAAGTTCAGTGCATTCTCACTTTTATGCCATAGTATTTGGCATCAACAAATGAAATAGCATCAGAGAATATATAAAAGAAAAAATTAATTTCAATATCTAGAACATAATCTGAAATTTTACTAAAAATGCTAGGAGGGAAAAACCCACTTTTAAAGTAAGCTTTCAAATGGAGATGAGTCTTATAAAAGAACAGCAGAGAGCAGTGATAGCTGCTTGCTCTTCACTCAGCCATATGAAAGTATTGTTTAATTATGGATCAAGTTCAGCCTTTAGCTCCTTGACCAGTGTCGATTATTCTTTCCATTTTCTTCTGTAGGATCATGCTGAGCAGGGGTGATGCACAGATAAAATTTGATATTATTCACCTGCTTGTATTCTCTAGAGAACATCAAAAACTATAGAAGGAAGGAAGAGGGAAAAAAACCACAACCTTGGAGCACTTTGAATTAAGAAAAAAGATAGAACAGCAAGAACTGGGTCTAAAACAATAAAGTACAAGTCTCTCCAGGCAAGAGATCTGAGAAATACAGACAATGCCCATTTTTCTTAGGCACCTAAATGAAAAAAATATATAATTCTTTGATGAAAATGTATAAAACAGAACTCTTGCAATTCTGATGTTTTTATTGTTAACCCAAAGCAGTCTGTGTCTGAGCATTTTTAATTTTTTTTTTTTTTTACAGAGAGTGCAACCTAAAGGGCAGTTCGCTTGTCTTGGTTCATGTCTCCTGTGTCGTGTATTTGTCCCTAAGAGGATTATCTGGCACAAGAAAACAACTTGTCCCATACAAGGCATTAGGAACATTGTTACTCCTCGAAGCACCAATGGAACAGGGAAAACAAGGAGAGTTTGCAATGTAAAACCGTGTTTTTTGAACAAAATTTCTATATGCCTTACCAGCCATTGTCTGTGGTTTCTTTGCATTTATCGACAATTCAAGAAATTAACGGGTTTCAATATGGTATATCAGGATACACAAATATCCTGCACAAGGCATCTTCTGGATAAAGACAATGCAAGAGCTAAAACTGACACTATGCACATATCTCTGAACTGCGTTGATTGCCTTTACCTTACCTTCAGTGTTTGTTTCCTCTGTGAGAGTGTGGTTCAGCATGACTTCAGCAGATGTGTTGATTTCCTGTGAGATGATAAACTATTTTTAACAATACTTTATCCCAAATGTATTGTAATTACTACAAGTGCAAGAAAAGAACAAATTAGGAGCAGTTTCTGCATCTTAGCCACAAGTAAATAGTACATTTTTATAGACTTAATTGAACTGAAACCAGTAAGGCATGATTAAGACTGTCAGTTTGGCCTAAACAAGTGACAACAGTATACTGAGAGCAACTGAGTAAAAGCCGAATATAGGCCACTAAAACTGCCAGGCAGATGTATCCAGCTGTACTTCTTGAAGAGTTCATATACCACTCTGTCATTCTGTAAGGCATTGGTGAGAAATGAAACCAAACAGCAACATGGACTTATCAAACACTAGTCTCTGCCTCCACAGGACAGCAGTAATTGTGTCTTTCTTATGGCATCTACGTGTTATTCTTTATCTCCCTGTTGGTCCCCTGTGTGGTTGTATTAGGTTGAAAACTCCTGAGAGTTTAAATGAAAACATGACCAAAAATGCCCAGCATCACTTCAGCATCCACTGTACAGTGTACACATTCACAAAAAGTACTCATTAGTAAAACAAGAATTCTTAATTACAGTGATTACCACAGTATAACACAGTTGGTCTGTGCTGCAAATCCTGAGGAAAGGTTTGCTGAAGGACCATTTTTTTAACCTGGGATCACATAACGGTATAGTATCTATTCTAAAACAGAAATCTATTCTAAACAGCAGCAGCCTCTGCCTTCATCTGTAGCCTATGTCTGCCAAGCCACAGTGCGAACACGGCAGATATTATCGGAGCCTGAGAGAAGAAATGACTGCTTGAAGACCTGGATTCAGTTTCAAAAAGTAAAATTCCAGAGATGTCCTGCATAGCTGCATATTTTTTCATTAATGCTACATTGTATACTTTGCAAATCTCTCCAACAGGGAAAATGTTTTGCTTCACTGCAGGAGAAGAGTTATATCGTGTTTTGTTGTCAACAACAACAACAGCAATTCTGCAAGTTTTTTTTCTGTTCTGCTATCACATCAAAAAGTGTGAGTACACCAGCCTAGTAAACACCAGCCTAATAGAGGTAAATCTAGGGGCAAAATTTTCACTGCAACTTATAAATCACTTCCATAACATCCTTATTTTGGGGCACCTCTGCCAGATGTGGTTACAGCCCACTTTCTCCACCTGTCTGCCACCAGACGTAGATCAGCTGCTATGAAATGCATGTAGCTTAGATTATTGACAGCTAGGTCCGTTATTATTTCCTCTGTGAAACTCAGTCACCTCAGCAGAAGTACATGAATAGAGCTAGTTCTTACCAGAAGCTTAAGGGTCTGAATAAATGTTGCAACTTTGTAGAGGTGTACTTAGTCCTCTCTTAATTTTTCATGGATGGCAGCCAGTTCCATCTTTTTTGTCATCCTGACATGCATCCAGTTGCTAAATTGATTGGTATTTAGGGTACGTCTATTTTGCAATCCAAAAGCCTGACTGCTGGTGAGGCAGACATATTTAACTTACCGTTTAACAGAAAGGAAAGTGACAAATGTGACATCAATCTTTAAAGGTGCTTCAAGGGTAATCCTGAAAACCACATACTTGAAAGTCAAATTTTAGGCCATTAAAGTTCATTTCGAGAAAGATGAAAAAAAAAAAGAATTAGTGATCTCTGGGATCAATATGACATACTGGGAAATAATCAACATTTCTTTTGTAGCTGTAAGTCATACCCACTAGATTTTCTGAAGAAATCACCTAGTACATGTGGGTAAGCATGAGCTAGCTGATACCATGTAGTTGAACTTTCAGAAAAGCTTTCAGCCTTGCTCCTCATCAAAGGCTGGTTCTAAAGGTGTTACAAGATAGGAGAGCAGACAAGGCAAAGAAATAACAATGTTTTAAAAATAGGAAATAAAATATAGAAAGAAATGGTTATTTTTATCAAAGGGGAGAATGCCACAAGATTGCTGCTGAGATCTATGCATTTTACATATTTGTAAATAAACAAGAAAAGAAGACAATTAGGTAGTTGATAAAACCTGCCAACAACATTGGAGGCATGAAATGGATTCCATACAAAAAGAAAAAATGTGTCAGGGTGCTTTATTTTGAAAATAATATGACCAAAGGGATACAGCTGAAGTTATTAAAATTACAAATAAGGAATGATTCCAATGAAATAATCAACGAGCAGGTTTAACAACAATCCAAATGGGAATACATTCACTTCTAAGCTTTCCAATGAGCATGCTCAAGTTTTGCCTGTAAAAGCAATATTCTCCTGTGCAAATTCAGACAAAATTGTAGATAAATGTTCCTTAGGTGGGGAAGCCAGAAAGAAAATCTAGAGTTTTATTCACCTGATTAGATACAAGAAAGAAGGAAGCTGCAGTTACCATGGGGAGCGTCGCAGGGCCACTGCGATTTCCCCCAATGGATAGCTGTGATTCTGCAGGAGTAACCCTGGCAAAGTACACTTATGGGACTGGCTGCATGAGTATTTTTCTCTGCATCCTGCCCTGTGCTATTAAAGAACAGGGACAGATATGTGCTTTGGGGGACTGCCTGGCAGCCGGGCTGAGACATGTTTGGCATTGTTGATTTACCCAAATAATGTTTCCCGCAGCGAATCCCACAGCTCAGCTTCCACCAGCTGAATTCAAAAAGTGAATCAAGCCTATTAAGTCTTTCCAATAAGACTGGAAAAAGAGTAAGAAAGGGAATTAAATACCCAGTAAGACCATGGAGAAATATAAACTCAGGGCTGGGGAAACTTGTACCAGCTCATGGGAATATTTTGTATTACTATGTGGCCTTAATGTCTTCTTTTGTAGTCCAGTTCTGTAAAAGAACTGAATCGCTCTTTTATTGAGCAGTATCTACAGAAAATAACAAAATACAAATGTTTCTTTATATACTACACATGGACCATCTGCAAGTCATATCATCTTTTTCCTCTCCTTAATATTGCAGACTTTACTAAGAAGGACTAAGAGCTCAATCTTTCCCTTTTGGCTTTCCTTAGAGCAAGCCAGCTGCCTCATGGAGCTATCAGCAGGGTTTATTTTTCCTGGCTTGGATGCAAACCTCTAGTTATTAATATGGGAGTGAGCTCTGCTAGCTGACAATTTAAAATAAAGTAAATTGGAAGTGACATAAAGGAGTTTGTGGGTGTTAATGTGCGTCACCGAGGTTCTTTTCTGACATCCTGAAAGGTCTCGTCTGTATGGCCGACACTAGCAACCTTTACCAGTGACCCTGTGCTATTAAAGGGTAGGCACTCTCATTGATTTGTAAAAGTGACAGATGCGGCATGTGGTTGTAAATTAGCCATGTGAAGTCAGTCTCCAGAGATTTCCAACTGTGTTTTTTCCTTTGCAATGATTTGTGTTCTTCCATTTGCCAAGCTGCATGAAGTGAAGCACTTAACTTTTTTTCACCAGTCATCTTGTTGTACTTCACTTCTTTTCTGAGTTTCTTTTTTTTTTTTTTCCCTTCTCCCACTCTCCCTAAGCTATCATGATTCATAGGGCTAAACTTCTATTCAATTGTTTCTTAAGATGCTTTTCTTTTTCTTGTCATAGTATTTCTGAAGCAGGTTAGCAAAGTCATATCAGGATAAGCTGAAATCTCTTTCAAACCCTTAAGCCCTAGCTTTTATTTACAAATGTGTATATACGTACATATGCATGAATATGTTCATTAATTTTCCGTATAACAGAATGTCTGTTGTGGTGAAGACTTAAGTGAAGGCTTTGTTAACTGAACTATAGTCACTGCTCACATACACTGCAGATACAGTCTGCATGAGCTTCCAAGTCTCTTCATCTCTTTACACAGAAACCCAGCTGTGACAGAACTGCACAACTTGAGACAGGACCAGGTCATCTTATACAGCAACAATTGCATAACTCAAAGGATGGTAACAGGAAGTAAATGTTATTTTCTAGGCTTAATCATGTGAGTTGCTTCAGCCTTCTAACAGGTATCTACAGTGATCACATGAAATTAAGACTTATGGGTGACCTGGAATACCACATGGTCCATCCCCACTAGGCAGGCATTAGTTAGGACACACAATCTGCCTTCTCTGTTTAGTCTGCTTGAGAATTTCTTTCCATGGAAATTGAATCATGCCTTTGTAATGCTGATTTTAGATATGCACTTGTATTGTAATTTATCTGCTACAATAAATCAGAATTCCATTTATGTAAAGATTAGCTAGATAATCAACCTTCTAATAATTAAATTTAGAGCATCTAAACACTTATCACAAAAAGTATCTATGTGCCACTGCTACAAAACCAAACCAAAAGCAAAACAAAAACATGTCAAGACAAATTATTCCCTGGACTAAATGTCACCAGCTGTACAAAGCACCATGACAAAATGTGCAGGTTAAAAGGTTGCGACCCCATAAAATTACTATTCTAGCTCCTTATCCTAAATCACTTCCAATTATGTACGGTAAGTTCTTTCCATTTTGAAGCAGAAAATACTTTTTCTGAGAACTTCAGGCTGGGCATTCAGCATGGGTCCAGAGGTGAAAGGTTCAGAGTGTTAGCTGCTAAGCTTCCAAATCTCTGTCTTCTCCTCTATTGTCTTTCCTTTTGAAGTTATTTGCAACTGTTATTTCTAGTGAATATTCACTCCATGAGGAGGGCTTGTGCAGCAGTTGTGGTAGACTCTCTGCGATCATCTTCCAGGCTCATTAGGTTTCTACCAGTTCACAACACTGCCAACCTTCTTTCCAGCTTTAGCCAAGTGTATATAAGCAATCATTTAAGACAGTGGTGGTTGAGGCTGAGAGTCCCTAAAGTTGACTTTGAGGGGAAAAAAAAAAAATACCTATTAAATTTACAAACTTTTTTTCCATGCAACTGCCATGTGATCACTATTAAATCTTAGTGCACTGAGATCACTCCAACATCTGCCCAGATCACTTCAATGCTATCGCATGTGACTCCCTCACAGACGTTGCTGGGGCAAGCTCACTTCCTGAGAAAGAGGAATGATTACAGAAATGATAGGACTCTTTAGTGTTAAAATTTAGTACCAAGCTACATAATCTTCACAGTAGAAACCACTGTCTCATCAAGCTGCCAAATCTCAGGTCACAGTGTTAATGATTTATGCATTCAGAACTGCTGTTTGGGGTGTTTTTGGAAGGCTGGGCTAACACTGTAAGGGACTGGAAATGGTTTAAGGTTTTTCACTGGTGTGTTTTTTTTCCTAGTAGCCTCTAAATGTTTTATAATTGTTCATTTTAAACCTATTTCCTGGACAATCACTCTCAAGCTACTCATTCCCACCCTTTAGTAAAGTCCAAAATTGACTGTTACTATGGAAACTGCTACAGATGTAACAGCTGCAATTCACAAGAAAGAGAAAGAAGAGGAAAATGGATCAAGAAGTGTCACTTTCATTATGCAAAATTTCATAGCTATGTATGAATTGCATGCTGTGAATAAGGTCCTTTGTGAAGCCAAAAAGTTAGAAAAGTCACCCTAACATTAGAGGAAATGATTCCTAAGTCAGTAAATGAATTGCTTTCAAAACTCCTATGTGAAAAAAGAATTATTTATAATCTCTCTTTCTAAAGTCCATCTGTCTTTTAATACAAGAAAAATATATTTCTTTTTTCTCTTTTAAGTACTCTTAGCTTGTAACCTGATTTTGCACTTTGTTGTTGTTGTTGGAAACTGACAAAAGAAAAGTTAATCCTAGATTTCTTTAGGCCTTAAGCTGCTTTAAGCACAACAGACATGCCAGCAGTGTTTGTTAAAAAGTTGTCGGTTATGTCTTTAATTTGCATATTTTAAGGTATTTTCCCCTACTCTCTTGAACACATCTGTGTATTCAGCAAAAGAAAACAGGACTATGAAAACTCAAAAGAACAGAAATATTGTAGAAAGCAAAAGCTGTGCAGGCATGTACCCAGCGTGTTTCTCTTATCAGCTACGATATTTTTACACCCCCATAAATTCCACTGACTGCAGGCAGGTTTCTGCAGACAGGGCCCAGAGAGCCTTAGAGAGGGGAGGGAGAATCAGGCCTTTTGTCTAGTGCTCAGCCGCCATCAATTATTTAGGAGCAAAATTATGTGACATTTTTCTTTCAATTATGCTGTTTAACAAGGCTTGGGAGTTAATACTGACCAGAAGATGTTTTATCAGAGATATGCTGTAAAATACTCTGCTCTCTGTAGAATAGATCTCCCTTGGCTCTCAATTAATGACTGCAGCCATGCAGCCACACTAAACTGACTAATCTCACTTGACTGGAGCTGAAATCACCTCTGTGTTTTTTAAAAGATTTTTTGCTGCTCTCTAAGTATATTGAGAAGAGCTGTTTGTGCTGGACACACAGTAATAAAAATTTGTCAAATCTGTCAGAAGACTTGGCTCCTAAATACAATTCTTCAAAGGGAGAAGTGTGTAAAAAACAGAAGGCATGCTGCTTTATTATTACTGTGGGGACCGTGTGATCTTGTGCTTGACAAAGAGCTGTTTAAGATGTATGAGCAGTGCTGTGAGTCTGTATCCAACAACATCCTTATTGTTTTTCATCCAGCAGTTTAGTCTTCAGCCTAGAAACTCATTCTTGCCTTTTGCCCTTGACTTCACAGTTCTGAACAAGTGACTAAGTACATTCCCAAGCTATGCATTTTACACACTCTGAACAGTAAGCAACCATTTAAATATTATGACATCCACTGAGGCATGAATCAGATGTAAAGAGGAAATGCTTAACAAGTATATTTTTAACAAAGTCTTATTTCCACATGAAGCTCTGCCTGGCATCACAGCTTCTGAAAAACTGTAATGACTCACTCACTGGAAAACTCAATGCAAATGCAAATACAGTTTCTGGATTTGACAACCACCTGCCCCCTTTACAGCTCCATTATTTGACATTTGCTAACTTGATCATAAATCATGGGCTCTTTTGACAAATATACTCATTCCTTCTCTTCAAAACTTATTTCTTGCTTTTATGTCCAACTATTGTTTTCTTTTCACATGTGAAAACAACATCTTTATACTTATCTGACTGGTTTTGCTGTCTTTTCTTCATGCCCAGGAGCAACAAAACATGTAGCACAAGAGTTGCAAAGCTGTCCACTTGCATGTCATTGCCTATTGTTCACTTACGTTCTACCGCAGATTTCAGATCAGCACTGAAAAATCAGTTCCGACACCAGCCAACCTACTATTTCTTGATGTTCTGGTAATCAGAGAGGCTACAATTTCAGGGAAGCCTTAAAATCTGTGAAGAAAATATGTCTGCAACTCTGTTCAAACCATCTGTCTTTTGGAGATATAGTCCAGCCGATTCAAAAAGACTTCAGAAAATCTCTAATCTGTATTACTTAGGTTTTTTCTCTTCTTTCATCACTTGGAGTCCTTAATAGCCAGAGTGATTGCTTTAAAATGCTGCTTTACCTTTGAGCCATAATACTTTATACATATTGGTTAAATCCCAGATTAAGTGGTGAAATTGAGGAACTAGAGGGATTAATGTGATTCAGTAAAGCCAGAGAAACTTCATTCCATACAAATTTGATGTCCCCTCATCAGACTGATTGAAGTTATTTAGAGCATGAACTACAACATAAGGAACTGAGATTGCAGAAGAGTTATTTGCTCTAAAGAACTGATTCACACAGCATTTGGAGTTTCCCATGTTAGCAATTTGTGCATGTTGTTTGTTCTGATACTTCATCACGGACTGCATCCCAACTCCTGCGCTTCAACCACAGAGGCACTTATGTGCATGCAAAATTGTTGAATTCCCGTAGTCAGTTAAAGCTGGCTGTTGCTGCAGATCGCAGAATTGAACTCTGCAACCATGTCCCGTAGACGTGAAGCACAGAGCCTGCAGCTAAGGGAGGAGCCAGCCAGGAGGACACCTTTCAGCCATGTTTTTGGTGATCCAGGGACTGGAGAGGTCCTCAGCATATCTACAATAGTCCTAGGAGCATGTCTGTCTTCCAACAGACTATACATACCATGATCTGCTCTGCTGCCTAGCAGAGGCAGCATGACCCTTTCTGCTTGCTGCCTGACTCGGAGCAAGCCCTTTTCACTAGAGCTTGCCCACTGCAAGGAACTTCTTTGCAATCCAGAAGGAGGGGCTTTAGGATCCCTTCATGGTATTCTGGCCCTTTCATCCTTAAGAAAAGGGAGCAATATGAAACTCCTAAGGAGTTGCAACATCCCTCCCACACACAATCCGAAGCAAAAATTCTCATGTCTCAAACAGGAGTAGGTAGTCATCTCTTTCAAGACCTATATCTGGAAAGTAAAATCCTGAGAAATGAAAGCTGGGCTCCATTTCCTCTTTCTCAACTGAAATCACACTACATCCCTATCTTTCTCCAACCCGAGGAATTTATCAGCAGCTTGCACTGTGGCAGATGATCTATCAGCAGACAAGGCTCTGTGAAATCATCGCACTCCCTTCACAAATATGTCATACATTAAGGCTCCCTTGGAGTATCAGGAACATCATTTCCTTTCTTTAAGAATGATTTTTATTTTTTCAGTCCAATACCAAATTAGAAATACATAGGAGCATTTCAAAAGCCAGCTGGTCTAGATAATGATCTTTTCTTCACTTTTACTGATATCTTCCTTCAAAAGAAAAATTTAAAATGTGGCCACAATTCCTCTTAAGTGTCTGATCAGAACTACAGAGCATGACGTTTCACACAGAAGTGGCTTTTCAAATGTTCGTATGATTCAATGTGAAAAATTTCCATTATCCCAGAGGAATTTTATGGAAGAATGAAATCTCAGGCACATGAAATCACCAAAAATGGAATGGAAATTTTTCCCCCGGTAAATTTTCCACATAAAAATATCCCATCTCTTTTAAAGGCCTCTATTAAAAGCAAAATGTAATAAAGACAGAAATAAACCCATGTGTAATAGTCATAGTTTAGGCATTTAGCATACTTGATATTTATGAATTGTTGAGCTATTTTATTTTGTAATAAATGGTGAATAATTTATTTATCTGCATGCTTCCAGTAATTTTTTCCACATTCTGTGTACTCGCTATTTTATTTCCTTTCCAGAGAAAAGCCAGCCAGGAATTGATTGACATACTTTGGCTATGGTTATGCACAGTTTTACCTAGGATGGATTTCAGAGACCACACACTTTTTTGTTTTGAAAGGTTGTGTTTCTATTTGAAAGATAAAGTACATTACTGTACATGTGTCTTTTTTCATTAAGACCATTCTTTTGTGTATCATTACTATTTATTGGTGAAAAGTACTCTACAGCACCTGCAAAATTTGCTTAGCTTCACATATACAAGAAATACTTATGCTGTCTCACATGGTGTGACAGCCAGGAAAAATGGAGGCGTGCGCAGTGAGCCCAGCTAAGTAACATATCCGTATCTATCCTATGAAATACGTCTGAAAATGGCAAACAATGGCTATTTGTTTTAACGATGCTGGCTTTAGGACGGCCTTACTGCTTATTAATCTCCTTTTATTCTCCTTCATATCAAAGATAAACTGCAAATGTTATTGAAAATTGTTACTGAGACTATATCACTATCAAAACCACCCAAATACTTTCCATGTACACAAAATAAAGATGAGTTGCAAGGCCCATATACATATCCAGTAAATGGAATATGTAACTCATCAGAAATATTCTCAAAAGAAGTTTAGAGTATCCAGGAAAAATGGAATCCGAAACTAAGAGCAATGTTTTGTTTTTTGACTGGTGTACGCTTTACAATACCAAGACTTCTTTGGTCATCCTCTAGACTTTTTCTTAGTAAATTAAACTCCATCAATAAAAATAAATTTAAAAAAAAGGCCACACATATGGCTTTTCTTATGTGATTAAGAAAGTCAAGTGAGTGAGCAGAACACCATACAACTGGGAAACATGGTAACACATGACATGACCCACCCTAAGGAGCATAAGTGGGAAACAACAAATTAGAGAAATCTGATGAGATTATTGAGAAATGGAGGTGATTTGTGGAAGAGAAACAGTCTACTATAGGAACAACATACGAAGCCCTGATGAGAGAATTAAAATTCAGCAGCAAAGGTTGAAGTATACCTCACCTCTGATATCACTTGATGCCTTATTTAGTGTCAAGGAAGTATGAGTTTTCTAAAGTGACACTGAGTTTTCTTGGTGACTCTCCAGATCTTTATAAAGGCAACCTCACATGAAAACAGCTGATTGTGTGACAGACACTCCAGCAAATGTCTGTTTTCAAAAGGAATAAAATAAGGGTTTAGAGGGTATGTTTTTTAAAGACAATAATCTGGCTCTTCCAATCACAAGGCAACCTACTGCTATATCTAGTTTAGATTCTAGTGTTGTCTTCAAAAAGTTACAGCACTGGTTTAAAATTTGAGATAATGTAACTGTTGAAAGTTGCCTTGAATGTGTATAACGTTTAGAGGAACAAATCATGACATAAATTCAAAACTCCTTTGAAGAAATATTCTATTTTTTTTCTTGCTGCAAAAGTAGTGCACAGTATTAGTATGTATGACTTCCTGATTCTAAAAGTTAATAATTTAACAGAAATGTGTATTTTTTTCTTTCACTGACCAGAACCTTAATTTAGTCATTGGAAGCTTATCTCCAAATCAAAGCTAGTATTAGAACCTCAACAGAGTCAGTTTTGAAACACTTCTTAACTACCAAAGCACTAAATGTTAATCTATTTAATCATTGCTTCACACACAGAACTTAAACTGAATTCCAGGTAAGAATTGCCATTCATTTATAATGAAAGAAATTTAATAGGAGAACCTGGGAATTACAGGCATCATGTTTGCTTTTTTTTTTAATGGAAAACATTTCCCATAGCTGCCTCTATAGGACTGGAAGAGCTCACAGCCACAGAAGTATAACTACATAGCTTCCTTATGGATAAAAAATAATAAAAAAAATACCCCAATCTGCTTGTGTGCAATGTTATGAACCCTACTACCCGTACTTGTCAGGCATCAAGATTCATGACAAACAGCAGAAAGGATGCATGTGTGCTGTGTTATTGTGGGCTGAGAACAGATTACAGTATTTAGATAGCTTTTATGTCCGGTCACATACTGGAAAAACTGTGTATCAATGTTTAGGACATTGTAGAGGTGCTTTGCTGGACTCAGGGAGAAATCTCTAGAGATGAAAAGCTGTTGCTATAAGTGTAATAATTATGAAAGTGACAGATAATCTGCACTTGGGCTCGATACACCCTTTACAAAAAATATAGGGTTAGTCCCAGAAGTTTTATATTTCCATTGAGAAGGGAATAGACAGATTCTCTGTAAAATACAGATTTCCGCTTTAGCAATACGATACAAAAGGGCCCTGTCAGGCAGCTCTGATTTTTTTCCCCACTGTGTTCACACTGGTTTGGCATGCTGAGCGTGTGTAACACTGGGCACACCGGAGCAGGGACACAGCCTCCTGGATGCAAGCTAACAGGGCAGTGCACAATAGCCCACCCTGTGCTGCTGAAGCTGGTAGCAGGAGCACATATAGGAGGCATGACCCAGAGCCTTTCAGGAAGGCTCCAGTGAACTCCAAGTCACATCTGTTTTGAGCATCCTTTGAACACAATCTTTTTCACATTTTCATTGCATATTACTAAGATCTGACATTTTTCAGCATCACAAAACAGATCCAGCATCTGAATGTAACCAGCATGACCCAAATCACTGTGTATGAATTCTGGCTTGAGAAGGACCCTTGCTAGAAATGCCTGAAGAGGAGAGAGGCAACATGTCTCTCTGTAAAGCAAGATATGATCTCTGAAAATCACAGGATGGCTGAGGCTGGAAGGGACCTCTGGATATCATCTGGTCCAACCTTCCTGCTCAAGCAGGGCCACCTAGAGCTGGTTGCTCAGGACTGTGTCCAGGTAGCTTTTGCGTATCTCCAAGGTGAAAGACTTCACAATTTCTCTGGGCAACCTGGACCAGTGCCCAGTCACCCTTACAGTGAAAAAGTGTTTCCTGATGTTCAGGAGGAATGTCTTTGTCAGAGTCCACTACTCTCTGACCAGGTTCTTTTAGATATTCCACACATGGAATATGTAATGTTTAATATCAAATTTCCTTATTTGAAGATACTTGAAGTTGCATAGGATTTCTGATTTAGCAGAGTGATACAAAATATATTACATAACACAATACAAATGCAAGTTACACTTAGCAAATACGTGTAGCAATTGCAATAAACAGTTAAATCATCATGAGAATGTGATTCCCGTTACCAGTCTCTCTGATATGCTCACCATCATGACACTGGGCATCCCCAGTTACCAGGAAGTCATCTGTAGGTTGAAGCTATCTCAGGCCTGTTGCTCTGTATGAAATTCTTTCATTAGTTGTTCAGTTTTATACTCTATGTGGACTGAGCCACTTATTCACTCCCCCCATGCTGGCCTGTCTAACTCAGGGAGACATTCATGCTCTTTGAATGAACTGAGAGAGAAACCTTTCCACCACCAGTTGATCACCACTCAGCTGTTGACAGCTGTTTATCTAAAACAAAGGCCACCCTCGGATGCCCTTGGTATTGAGATTAAGTCAGCTTCTTTGCAACACCTGTGGTCTGCCTCAGGCTGCATTCTTTCCTGAGCTTCACAGGCACATCTCCCTGGCCCATCTTCTCTGAGCCTTCTTCCACAGTAGGGGTTGGTTGATCAGTCACAGTGGCAATACACTGAAAGCGAGAAGACAAGGGAGGGCACCCTTGAGAACACCTCTGTGCTGTGGACACCCACTCTTCCCTCAGGAGACCTTGGTACTGTGAGTGACACGGGGTGCTCTGACATGCAAAGCAAGTGGGGATGCTGGTGTCAATTTATATGTTAAATGTTAGTAAAGCTTAATTTATTTCTTGGGTTTTCTGGATATAAACTAAATATAAACGGAAGTTCTGCTAGTTCCTCCCCACACCCCAGGGGATATTCTTGCTCACCCCTGGGCTTCATCCACCCCGCGTTGGAGCCCGTGGGACAAGAAAGCTGAAGTAATGCATAATCTGTGCATGCTCTGTAGGAGATCACTTACAAGGCCAGAAGTTTTCAACACCTGGCTCAGTACAAATGATGTCCCCAGCTCTGGCTTAGCTTTTTTAACAGTAACATTTTTGTTAGGTATGTTTTGCTAGGAAGTGTGTTTCCATCTCTACACCTTACTTGAAGTCATGTTCCCACCTTGGTTTGCTTCTGTATGACTTTATGCAGTCTTGGAAAGCTCTCAGATTGGATGAAAGATCTGGAATTTCTTAGAATCTGAGCTTGATTGTTACAAGAAATCATGTAATTGTTTGTGGATCAGTTGCTCCTGATTGGACTGGTGAAATATAAACTCAGTCTGTGATTCAGCTGTAAAAAAAAACAGGACAGGACAACTGGAAAGGGTTTCTTATTGAGACAGTTTATTTCCAGATGTTTGAGATTCTACTGGCTGGGTACCTAGTGTGTCTACTTGATCTATTCTAATGGGCAGTGGGGTCCCAGCCGGACACCTGCAGCAGCAGGGTTTGGGCTGCAGGTGCAATTTGGGCAGTAAGAGGCAGTTGGGATTTGGGTGTGCAGTGGCCTTGGCATGGCCAGAGCAGAGGCTGCTGCCAGCATGGACAACCATGGGAAACCATGGGTGCTAGAATGGAGGCAGGGCAGACCTGGGGGCCTGTGGAGCTGCTGTGCCTGGCTGCAGGGGTGGAAAGGTGGGAAGCCCTAGCCCTTGTGTACAAGGTGTCCAGTTGTTTATGGGAGGTATGCCGTGGCTTGGTGAAGGAGCAGGTGCAGCAGAAGCAGCCTGCTGGAGACAAGGCAGGGCCTGTCTGTGCTGTGATTGTAAAAGGAAGGGGGCATGAGGCTTGACAGCAGTGGCTGCCCCCCCCCAGGCTGCACATCGGGGCTTCTTGTGAGGTGGTCGAGCAGTAAATCTAACTGTCTTGAAATGTTGTCGGCAATGCCAGGGCAGTGCTGTGTCCCATTGGCTGTAGGAGCTGGTGGCCAGGGAGGAAGAGGGAAGGCTGCAGCTTTAGGCATCAAAGTGCCTCACTGTGGAGGTCATCCAGTTGGGCACCTCTCCCACATGCAGAAATGTCTTTGTCCTCTTTGGACAAAGCAGTGGTGGCTTTGGAGCTCTTACTTGAGAGCTGGAGCAAGAGTTGTGATGGTCAGGGTTGTGGCTGCAGCCAGAGCCTGGCCTGCTGGGTTTGTGGGGTGTCTCCTCCTCTGGATATTGCTTGGCCTTGGCCGTGTGGTGCCCTGAACAGCTGCCTTCTGGCCTCCTTCATTTCCCTCTGGTTTCTCCAGCTGTGTGTGCAAATGCATTTCCCAAGCAACACAGGTCAAAGGAGATCAAAATCTCTCCCCAGTTCCTCCCTATTTCTTCTCTAGCCTAAGAATGGGTCTGTGATTTCAGTAGCACTCCTGTGCTGGGCAGTCTCTGTCCTCGGGTGATGCTCCTAGATTTCAGCGGTCTCCCCATGGCTGCTGCGTAGGAGCAACTGGATGTAAAACACTAAGTACATTTTGCAAATTATACAAACAGGAGATTTGCAGCCGCCCCTGTTTCTTTGAATAGGTTCCTATGCTTTTATTTGATATTTGAAATTCAGAAAGCAAATGAACAAAATCAATAATTTTCTGTGAACCTTCTAAGTCAATACTTTCTCTACTGGTTCAAGTATTTTTTCTGTAAAGGACGCAATCTAAAAACTTTTAAACATCATGCTGTTAATATACAGTGAACAAATAATTGTTTTTCTTAAGAGCTCCCTTTCTCACCTCTCAGGCCTCCACAAATCATGGTAAATACGTATCTGACATTAATAATTTTCTCACCTGGAAGAGTCACCAAGTTGATCTGAGAACCTTTTAAGCATTTCAGAGTCATCCTCCATCTATGTCTTTGCCAGCACAGTACAAGGGCTTCTTTTCAATTTGCAGTTGTGCTGGGGAAGTGTTTTGATTCTTGCTTTAGACCGTGGTCTCCCAGAGGTTCCAGGGTTTCTGGCTGAAAGATAAAGCTTCATGCTTTATGATTCCTTGCAGCAGAGCAGTAATACGCACCATACACTGTGCTCCAGTCCATAGGTTTTTGAAAGTAAGTAAGTCCAGTACTTGTTTTGTATGTCTTCTGACACTTGAGCACTATTTCCTGAGGAAACAAGTCAAGCTGTATATGTTTTCAGCTTCTCTTTGTTGCACAAATTATGTGGCACTCTCAGGGAATACTTGCAGTAGTGTGAGGTAATGGACTGAAATGTCTATATAAAAATATCTGAATATTTGGCACCTGGTATTACAGGCTGCAGCATAAAACCATGCTTGCATTCAAGCAAATCTTGTGTTCTCTAGAATAACCTACCCAACACTGGGTGCAGGATTAAATAAAGCCCCTCAAATTAGGAACCACTATTTGTTCTTTCCTGTGTAAAGTCAATTGCAAATGAACATGGATCTGAAATACTGTTTTAACCTTAATAACTCTTTCATGCTGCAGTGTATCTTGAACTCGTTGTTTCAAATAATGGGCTATAGCCTATACCACGTGGGGGGCATGGAGCCAGCATGGATTGTTCCAAGCAGACCAGCCTGCTCAGTGTTCATCTGGAAACTTTATTCAAGCACTGACTCACTTGAAATTACATGTATATTAAGCCTCACTTAACAAAATGCAAAATATGGAAATTATCACCACACATCCTTTGCCATCTTTGAAAATCTAGTGATGCCAGTGTACAAGCAAGCCTAAAGCTACTTAAAAAAATATGAATTTAAAATTACAAATTTACAGGTGCAAGCACAGAAGTATTAACCTTGATCTACTCTTTAGACCTGGAGAAGATTTACATTTTATGTGTCTTTTCTTCTGTCCACCCCCCACATGATTGGTAGGTTCATTGAAATATGCTTTCTTTCCTTCTTTTTCCCTTTGCTTTTCAGAGGCCTGCTAGGTTCTCTTTTTTGTGTGTCAGTTCAGGCTATAACCCTGCAGTTTGAGTTTATCTTGGCCATAAAACGCAACAGTAATTTATATGCTCCCTTACTCGGCACTCCTCTGAGGCACGGCCAGCTGTCTAGCCAGCAGTTTAAAGAAAGAGCTGTAATGAGCACAAGTGTGCAGGGGGTAAGGCGAAGGCGCACGCAGCACACAGCCATGTTCCTGTTTCCTTAGCTGGTGGTAGTTACATTTAAATGGCATTACAGCAAGCTGTCAGCATGGCGAGATTCTCTGCACAGGCACTGCACACCTCCTCCTGTGGATTTCTCATTCCTTTCTTTCATTCCTCAGTAAAGCATAGATTTAAAGGATGAGACAAAGCCCAGAGCAGCTGTTATGTGATACAGAACGTGAGTTATGAGTGTAAAACCTTGCTCCCTCCCGCCTTTTTCCCCTTTATCAAGAGTAAGCTCTTTGAGCAGGCAGACAAAGCCTGATGGTGATCTTGATGTACTTGACATGGGCTTTGATTTTAGCTTGCCTGAGCTCCAGTTTTTGATGTAATACAGTTGTGAGTTTTATTTCTTCTATGGCTGTGCAGTATGCTTATTTAAACTTTACCATCACTGTAGTGTTAAAAAAAAAAAAAAGAAGAAAAAATGGTATTTTGCCTGTAACTTGTTTCTGTCAAGGACCTTTTTCCCTGCTGTTGTCTCTAAAACGTTGTCATATGTATATGTAAAGCAAAAATTACATGTTCACGCAGTCCCTATGTGTTGCAGAAATCCTTCAAATAGCCTTGATACTTTCCCTAAAGTCCATTGAAAAATAGTAGGTTAGACTCTGATCTCAGTGAGGCCAGTGTGAATCCAGAAAAAAATCCCACGTCATCCCACTAGGATCAGTAGAATTCATTTAGCATTACACTGATGTAACAGATGAAAACCTGGCTCAGTGCAACCCTTCCACTTATATGGCAAAATACTTTCTTTTCCTAGAAACTTTCTATAAAAATCAAACCATCCAGTTTTTAACTGGAGGTTTTGGGCTCTTCAACACACCAGCAGAAAAATATGGCTTTGATTCTTACGATACTCTTAAATAAGCTGAGAGTTATGATCTGATAAATGACTCTTTCAGTGCAGAAATCCAGTTGTCCCTCAACTCCCACCAATATTGCATAACCTGTAATTGGCCTTGAGCTAGAGTTTCCCTACAGAGTACAGCAGGACAAAAACTAGGACTTCTTAAAAAAGGCAGAGTCCTGGAAAATCCAGGAATCATCTTAATCATGGCAGAACATAGGGTACAGGTCATTTCTTTCTTATGTGATGTTTTTAATTATTAGTCCCCCACACAAGATACCGTGAAAAGGGAAACTCCCCCTCAGTTGCCACACTCAACCTGTCCAAATCCATGATATATAAAGTGTTTTGGAGTACCTGAACCCACAATAATGAGCAACTAATTAACCAAAGGAATTATATGTAGATAACCCACAAGTCAATATATATTTTGAAGCACAATTAGAGTGAGATCCCATCTGGAAGGTCCTGACTCCTATGCTGTTTATTTTAATAAATCCTGGCTAAGTAGTTAAATGTAATAAAGCCCTCCCTCAAGGTGCAATTTTCACTATGATTCAATAAAAATAAACCTACAAATGCACGATCTCTTCTTTCATGGAGCCTATGAACAGGTTTGTTTAATCATAAAACAAAGTGTCCTAGAGGGGTCAGAAATATAGTCAGGAAGTAACAAAATAAGATTCAATGTGAAAAAGGCAAGTTAATGTGTCTGAGGGAAAATAAATTGAAACAGATATTCAGCAGGAGGGAGGCACTTGCAAAACAGTGAAGGTAAAAAAGATCAAGAAGACTAATAAAAATCTCAAAATTAGCAAAGAACTTGTAATAGAAAAGTGGTGGCAAAAAAGACTGATACACTTTATGAAACCATATGAAAAAAACATTATTTCTCATCTGCAAGAGGTGACAGTCTTCTATATAGCAGTGGTGTGACTGAACTCAAACATCAACATTCATTTCTTGACAACTCAGATAAAACAGAAAGTTGCTAACATGTCAGAGAAAGTACAGAGAACTTCCATAAATAAAGGACTGCGCAGCATGATCAAAACCACAGGTCCTGAGCTTCCTTCTATGGAAATCAATTTCAGTATTTCTGAAAATTACTAAAAATGCAGCAAAATCAGCTAAATACCAATTAATGGCTGCTACGATTAACTGCAGGATGCAGGCACCAGGGAGACATCAGAATTACCCAGGTCAGGGACTGACTATGAGTGATCCTCCAAGGCCCTCTTCCTCTTCATCATCCACTGAAGAAAACAAGCTTGGATCTTCAGGAGGACTACATGGTGGTCTGCAGTATGGAGCTGCACAGAGTTCTTGGTCCAAGAAGGTATAACTGAGTCAGAAGATGGAAGAAAGCCAAAACAAATGTAGACTGAATACCAGAAAAAACATCTCTGCTCTGAAATTGAAGTCTAGCCTCCCTGAATATTTGGAAGAAAGTATCACCATCTGTTGGATCATTTAAAACAAAAGAGTATAACACAGTAGAAAATACATATTTTAGCAATTTAGATGATAGTTCTCTCTCCATGTGTCTCATATAATAGTTGTCTAGATTGTGACCTGATGCATTTGCGTGGTACAAGCTGTGGTCATGCAGCTCCCTGCTTTGGCTGTAACTGCATACCAGCCTGCCTTGGACTTCCAAGGACCAAGTAAATTCCCCCACATTTTTCCTCAGTAAAATCATTGGGCCAAAGCCCCCTTCACACTCCATCTTTTTTGGGTTTTTCCAAGGAGAGCACTTCCAGTAAGCAGCCGGTGCCTCCTTCCCAAACTGGTATGAATGGGAGAAATTAACCAACCCCTTTCTGCTGAGACAACTAATAGGTGTGCCTCATTCACCAATATAACGTGAGAAATTTCATATAAAAGAATGACAGACCACATTTCGGACTCAGAATTTAGGAGTATGTGCATCCTGGATAGGCTAGAAGAGCCTAGACTTCCACAAGCTGCTAGAGGCAATCACATAGTCTGAGGATAATTTAGATATTTGCATTTCATTTGAAAACACTTTAACTTGCTGCTTGATTTATGGGAAGACGCCATGTGAAAATGAAGAAAAATGTCTTTCCTTCCATCTTTCCCACAGTTAAAGTTTTATTTACCTTATATAATCACTTTCTTCCTTGTCACCAGAAAGCAACAAATGACAGGATATAGCACTTACTAGAGCAGTGCACAAAAGGAGGAGCCCTGGGATTAAAAGGCTCCTGTGTGGATACAGCAGCTTCATTAACATTTCCCCCCTCCTTTCTAAAAATTGAACAGGCACAGATAGGATTGAGCTTCAAAAAAAGAATGACATTATTTTTTCCTCAGGTTCATCTTCTAGTTTTTCTCTCTGTATCTGCCTTCAGATCCCATTGATTACTTAAACTTAACGTCTTTCTGGGTTTCCTCGGTCTCTCTGGATTCAGTTCCAAAGAAATAATGACAAAAGTGCTGGAAACATTTCTGGCTACTTTGGGTGGATTCGGAGGTACCTCAAGTTTTGTTCCGTCCTACAGATTTTGCCTGTCTGGTTTACAATGAAGAAATAACATAAATGATAACTCTAAGTGCCAACTGCTTGCTATCCAAAAATCCAACATTATTCCAGGACAATAATGCATTATATTCTTTCCCCTGTTTTACATGTTTTCCTCTTTTTAATCAGGAATGAGTAGGTAAAATAAGCATTTAAATTACCTTTGTTGGGATGGCCGTAATTCATTGAACAGGAAGGTGCCAGTTCTAGTAGTGACAAGAAATTTTTTTTGCATGTTCTTGACAAATACGAAGCATAAATCACTGTCTTCCCCGGGAAGACCTGTTTCATATTTTGAAGATTTTTATTCAGTCAGTTAAGAATTTCTAACTTTCAGATACCAATGATGCATTATGAGAGTTTTAAACATCTACTTTTTTATAATTAATACTCTTTATGTTAAGAAATTCAAGGAAAAACCACTGAGAAAACTCTTTTTTATTTTCTTGATCACTAATCTGATTAGAAGATTGCTGGGTTTGATTTTTTTTTTAAATGGAAACTGATTTATAGAGTAGATGGCAGTCAGCAAGGAAAGTAATGACACATAGAGCCTTTGAAAGAAAGCCTCTTTTATGCCCTACAAGTACATAGTCAAAATGAGTAATTGGATGAAGAGCAGATGTCAAAACTAGAAACACCAAAGTCATGGCAGCAGGCAGAGAACAAAAGAGGTAGAGGTATTTTTAAAAGCATCAGCTACTTTTCAGACAGCCACCTGCTAAGTAAGCTCCTGTCCCCTGATAGTTGAGACAATCCACACAAAGACTCCTGACCAGTTTCTGAAACAAAAAAACAACAAAAGATGCAGAACTGCCATTAGCCATCCCTGATTGGAAGCAGATTGTGGCCCTGCTCCCCTCTCCCCCCTCGCCCCACCCCCCCTGCATTTAATTTTGCATCTTCTGCTGTGAGTCAGCCCCTCTTCACTCTTCCTTTTCAGGACAGCTTTCAAGGAGTGGGAGACCTGCCCTTGTTCCCAGTACGCTGTCTGCTGCACTGAGAGCAGTTTTCAGTCCTTCTCGAATCCCTACAGTTTTTTCAGTGGATGCTGGGACCCTTGCACACAAATTTAAGCTACTGCCAACAGGCTTGCTTTTCACATTTACCTTTGATGCAATTCTATGCCTATCAGTACCTGCGGATAAAAGGTTTAAAACTGCTACAAAGGTGCATTTCAGACCCCTGTGCTCTCAACAGAGCACCCACCTCCCACCAGATTTCCACAAATGTTTGGTTTAAAAATTTGGAAGCCAGCAAACATGGGAGTTGAGCCTGGCTACTCCGTTACTGCTCTGGAGGCAAACAAAAGGAAGGAAGTGAACAAATCAGGGGGAGGGAGAGACAGATTAAGTTACCAGAGACGCTGACCCTGAAGGCTCAAGAAGTAAAGTCAGGGAAAGCAGAGGCACTAGTTAGTTGGAAATTCCTTTGAATTCCTTTAATCCCTTAGGTCAATTTAAAGGGAAATGATCTGACTGCTCTGCATCTGCTAGTGATTGAAGGCAAATAAGAAGCATTGTGTGATTTCCAGTTCAAGAAGTATATAGTACACACAGCTTTTATGAAAGCAAATACAGCAAATCTCAATTGACCTAGGCTGACTAATAAACCCTGAGATGCCTCTAACATATGGGAAGCTGATGCTGGTACAGACTACCCAGAATAAAAAAAACAAAGAAAGAAAAAGAAAAACAAAACAAAACAAAACCTCCAAATCTCTAAAATGAAGGAGCGGAAAAAGGGAAATAATTTATTGCAAGGAATAGTTTTGGCTGAAACACTGTAGTCCCCAGATCATCCTCAATATTTAATCTGCTATTATGTAGACAGAAGAAAAAGCCTAAAATCACACCCTACTGGGCCTCTCAGATTAAGCCTTCTGCTACACGTCTATAACTGGAAACAGCCTTCCAAGGCTCGTTCATGTAATGACACCATACAATAAGAGCCTGGCTACAGAGGAAAGCTTTATTGGGCCTTCTAATAAATATTATTAGTGTGTAGCACTGGAAGTGATCCCATTTGGGCTTGTAATGTGCAGTGATTAAGGGCTAGACTGTGTCTGTAAAGCAATAGCTTGGCCGTGGGTGTCGATTAACACAAAGACGTGCTTTCCAGAGACATCACTCGACGATGGCCCATCCTCTCCAGACTCACTACGCATTTCTCTGTCATTCCCCTTACATCCCCACAGGTACCACGCATGACAGTCCCACAGTGGTGAACCTCCCCCTTCCCCACTCTGCCCAGTCACAGGAGGTTCATTTCCTAGGGCCTGGGGCTCAGGAAGTCTCCAACTGAGACTAACCTTTATGCAAAGGGTCAGAGGAAAGACTTTTCTTGCCTCCTCACTATCTAAATCTGTATCAACACATGGAAAATAAAATGCATAGCTGCAAACTAGCAAACACAGCACAGCAAGGATCAGCCAGGTGCTGGAATACTCATGTGGGTGTATACAATCCTTGTAAATTATTTTTAATGTTTGATAAATAATACTAAACCAAGCTCATTTCACAAAAGATTTGACTCCTCCAGGTTGCCAGTTTTAGTTCAATCCCCTGCAAACTTCTGAAATACACCAGGTCTGACTGCAGAGGTCTGCTCCCCCCGCCTGCTTGGCCATCTCCTCGTTATTAGCTACATTTTCAGCCTGAGAAAATAGGCAGTCTTTTTCCCGAATGTATGTAGTTACAAAAGACTCTTCCTTCCACATTTATGCATGTGCACTTCACTCTTCTGTAGCACATTATGGAGCACCATCATCCAAAAGCATGAGCTCTGCACCCTGACTGAGGCAGGACAGAGTTTGGCTGTGTTGCACACCAGAAGAAATTTGAAAAAAAATACATTTTAGTTAATTAATAATAACTTTCTCTAATTTCTCTATTTTCTGTTGGAATGGCTCTTACAACATTTAACAGTTTGAAGAAAGAAGGATTTTATAACAAAGTTGTTCTGCAACAAGATTTCCTGGCCCCCTCTTCTGAACACATAATTTCTAATTCTTTAAGCCAAGTGTTGAATTCTTAAGAACTTCTTTAGTTACTCCTGGGATAAATTTCTCCATTCCTTTCTTGCAAGTTGAATGATTTTGGTAAGAGAGTAAGAGTAACAGAAAAAATAACACTAATAATAGGAAAAGGATTCATAATGTTAATTTTAAATGTTGCATTACAAAACCTGCTGAATTATTTCTCCTGGGATCCCAAAAGCTGTATTAGTTCTTGGCAATGCTCAAAACTATCCCCTTACTCCTTCATGCTGCTTTGTTTCCTACAAATCTGCTGACAACATCTTTCCAAACTGTTCCAAAGGAAACAAAACAGCATGTCTGCAAAGTTAAGTCCCTTTTAAAACTGGCTTCTCAGTGTACAGCAGGCTGATGTGCAGGGAGATACCCCTCTGAAAACATGTTGAAGCAAAGGAATTCACATTCAAAGGGAAAAAGCAACACAGAACTCCACAAAAACAATAGGAAAAAAGTGTAATTTGCAATCAGACGGTTCTAAGTGCCAATAATGCTCCATAACAAGATGCTGTCTTGTTGTTGAGGTCAAAGGCATACTATAACTATCAGAAAAAAGAGGTCTTTCTGTACTAGAAGGATCTTAAACTTTTTTCTTCAACAAACAAAATTCACCTCTTAGCAAAGCACCTGAATAAATGTGTTTATCTGAAGGTTATTTAGTGTAATATTCTGATCATATTAATTACAATAGATAACTTACCAACATGGGAATAAAAATTTAAAAATATGGTTAGTACAGACTTATGTCTAGAAATGTAAGGAAATGTATTTTCAGGAAGTACTTATGAAAGGAGTGTGAATATGTGAAAAAAAGAATGAAGCTTGAAATATCCCACTGTCTTGGCTCTCTCTGTCTCTGTCTCTCTCTCTCTCTCTCTTTCTTTGTACTTGGAAACACTGAATATGGGGTCAGCAATGAGCCAGCTCCTGCAGGTGCATGAAATCAGAAACTAAGTATGTGGAGGGGGAGAGAAAAAAAAGAAAGAAAACAATAATTATGGCAGCATACCAAATTCCTCTCTCATGAGCAGATGGACACAGAGGAGGATGTGTTTTACCACTGGACATTCTTTAGATGACAATGGGAAAAAACTGAAATTGCAACAGAGCTCAATACAAAGCCAAGCAAAGCAAGAGCAACTGGAAGAGCTGTTACCGGCAGCAATGACTGCAGTGTGCTCCTTTGTTCTTTAAGTCGGTTGATAACAAAATGGAGTGGCACATGAAAAATTCAAAAAGCACACAAATAGTTTTACTATTGCCAAAAGTCCATCCTGAAGGATATCTAAAAAAAACAGGATCAAGAGCCTGAAAAAATGTCTGAATAAGCTGTGTGGCATGACTGACTCATGCAGTTACCAAGTTACTCTTCACCCGCATTTTGTGATTGAAGTAGTCATTAGAAATCATAGAAAATGGTTAAGGAGGAAAAATTACTATCTAGATTTAGCTTGTTTGTAACCTTGGCCATGTGACCTAGCAAGGTTCTAACTTGTAAATCCTCTTCTTTACCTTTTTAATTCTATTCTGGATTTTTAATTTGCCCACTAAACTGAAGACCTCTGCATCATTGGTCTTATGCATCATCTCTATTACTGAGATTTTTGTAAGGGGGAATACTTTCCCATCCTTGATTATTTGCATGTCTTCTCCTTGCAGCTTGCACAGTTTATCTACATGATTCTTGAACAGTAGGCAGTTGGACACAATTACCTGCTACATCATACCCTTTTTACTCATAAAAGGTATTCACAAGCTCTGCTTCCCATGGAAGACTAGTTGTCCTTTTCATGTTCAGTATTAATTATGTTCTTAAATGTTTGAGTACACATGTATGTTGATGTTTGTCTTCCTAGGAGCACAGGTAACTTAATGAATTTATAATATTCATCCTCTTTGGCCAAACAGTTGTGTCAACTACATATTTTAACAGTCATGATTGGGAAGCATCTTCCTGGTCATAAATAAAACAGTGAAAAAAGGAAACTAAATAATATCATGCCATGATCAAAACTCTGTTCCAAAAAACTGGAAGAAGATTTTCCTCATTTTTTGTATTAAATTCCTTTAATTATTTCTTCATTCTTCTCTAAGTATTCATAGAACTTTACCAAAGATTCTATTATTTTATTTGATAGACCCATAATTATACACAGCATCAAAAGTACTTTTAAAAACATTGGTTTAACATTAGCTTCCTTCCAGTTCTGTGGAATATCACACATTTCAAAAAATATGGGAAACCAGTGTTAATGGATCAGAGAGGTCAACAGCTAGCTTCTTTACAGCAATCTTGTTTTGAATAGTTAAAAACTCTTCAAATAATTCAGACCTGATGATTTCACTGTTTAACATCCTTCAGAGTTATTTATAGAACGGGAAAAAATATCGTCACTGCCACTACTGCCATCAGATGTACAATACCTGGCTGCAATATAAGAACACTTATTGAACACTTCCTTGACTTTACTACTGACAATCCCATTATTTCTATGTGAAAATGAATAAATACAATTTTTAGGCTTCATTTTGATCCTTGTAATCTTAAAACACACAGTTTGATTTTATTTCAACTTTTGTTCCAATCATTTTTTCATAATTCCCTCTACTAGTTTCTGTGTATTTTGATTACTTTTTATATGTTGTTTGAATATTTAATGATCAGCTCTAACTTATGATTTTACTTACCTCCTCTTAGTTTTAGCTTAAACAGTCCTGCTCTTTGTTTCAATGCCAGAAATGTAGTTTGGGAGCATGTAGTATGATATTTCTGTTACAGGATCCAGTTATCATTTATATTTTTTCTCTTTAAGAAACACAGATATTTTATTAAAAAAAAAAACAACTGGCATTCAGTCATCATTTTGTTTTCACAACAAAAATGCAGCAACATTTTTAAAAGTACTGTTTTTAAAAATCCATTATCTCTATCTGCTAAGCTGAAGACTAAGTTCACATATGTTGAACACAACTATTTTTAGGTTAGCAAATTGTCATTAATGACTTTTAGACCTTTGTTCTGGCAGCATGTCAATGATGTCAATCAAGCTGAATCTTCATAACAGTAATGCAGGATGATTTCTTCCTTCTGTGTCTAGATAGAGAATTCAAATGCTGCCATCTTGTTCTTGAGTGCAATTTGGTGGCTTGTAGTATACTGTCTGGTGTATGTTCTCCAGTGCTCTGTCACAACTTTGTTCCATAGCTGTTCAGTATCACCTGTGACAAACCAAGCAATGCTACTTCTGACAGATATCTGTTGGCTTTCCCTTCTTGCCAATCCAGTTAGGGTGGCCAGAGCCCCTGGTCCCTGTCCTGCAGATATCTCCACCATGTTTCAGAAACAACAGGATGAACTTTTTCTGAGAATACATAGGTTATTCACAATTCAGCTATGACAGTCACTAACTTGCAGTTTAATTTCTTGCTAGTTTTATGTCTTCTTGACCTAGCACCATTGGTTTCTCTTCCAACAAATACGAAGGATCATATAACCTAACTAAAACCCTTCTTCCCACAGAATACCCTAAAAAATCAAATCCTTCTACTTCACATCTTATAAGCAGTCTGTAGTTCATTTCCTTTGACATCTGAATATGAGAGGTCTCAATTATAGTGACTTGGACTTCCTTTTGCTTCTGCATCCTTCAGTATCATACTTTGTCTGTAATTCTTAATTTTATTAATTAAACTTTATCTGGCTCAAGACTAAATTATCCATTTCATTTAACATTTTAAGCCATGTTGAAATGAAAAATATCATAAAAGTTCTTTTAATGAAAAATTTTATTGTAGTATTTAAAGTAAAAATATTGGCACTTCTGAAATAAATTGTTTCATTTGGAAAATGTTGAAGAAGTGTCTAAACCTTAAAGCAAAAAGCCTTCCTCTTGATCCAGGATTCTTCTTAAATGAATTCAACCTTAATAATTAACTAATATAAGTATTCCATCCCTACTCCCTGGTATCATTATTACCACTGGAAAAAATTCACACACATTCTAATTCTGTATGCTTAACACCAAAGAAAAATACTGGCAAAAATTAGTAGCTAAAAAACCACAGCAACAGATGCCTTACAGCATGAAGGCGCTTGCAGCTAGGTACATCTTTTGCTGAAACCTACAGCCGAATTTTGATTGCCAGCAAGCGGTAGGAACAGGATTTGCAGAAGTCAGCACTGTAACCAAATATACTGGGATCATGGCTGTGAAGAGAATGTGGTACCAGCCATGGCATAGCATGGCTGTTCCCACATTTGCTTTCTACAGACAGGAAATAGATAAGAAATTGATTAAAAAAAAAGAAAAAAATGCTAAAAGTAAGTACAGTATTATCCTTGGGATACTTTATGACTTCTCTGTTTTGACTTTACTCCTGATGCTCATTTCTACAGAAGCCAATCAAGCGATTATCACATTTTACAAACTCCCCAATATACAGCTGTCCTACTGTCCTACCATAGCATTGGTTTCAGTCACATCTCAACATTTCATGATGTGAACTAGCCAGATATCGCATATTGGCAGTGAGGAACTAGTGAGGAACAACTACTAGAAAACAGACAGTCTAGGCTCTTTGATGAAGGACTCTTGCATGAACTTATGCAGACTGAAAAAGAATACCTTATAATAGTGTTTGCATGTAAAAAAGGTTTTGCAGTGTGCCCAAGGACAGATAATTATTTGAACAAAGACTAGTGACAAATTCTTAGAGAGACCTTCCAAAATGGTTATTCAATATTGTTATTGAAGTGAATGTGATACAACAAAGGACCTGAATGGTAACAATACTGTCAAGAATGCCTCTAAACAGATCAAAAGTAACAATGAGGCTCAGAGCAAGGGTGAAAGAGTCAGAGGTTCAGATGGTATTTTCATTAATCCTTCCATGAAGGGTCAAAGGATCAGACCAGGACAGATTCATCCTAAAGATGAAAGTAGGGCTGCACAGATAGTTCACCAGGAGGGCTTTATTTTCCTTGACTTTGGGAAGATGTTCCATAAGCCATTGGTGGAGGGTGGTTTCTGTGTCATGAAAAGGGTTTACACATCTTTGCATGACATCCACTACAGAAGAGACTCTTCAGCTGCAACTGACTGGGAACAAGACAGTGGAACAATCTGGGTAAAGTCCCTTTAAGCAAGAAGGATAAAGTTATTCATAGCAGCATCATAGAAAGGAAATAAGTTCAGTGAACTGACTCACTGTTATATGTTTGTGATTTCTGTATACTGATACCAGAAGACTGGGAAACAATCCAGAAGAGACATAAGTATTAATTCAAGATGAAAGCTGTGATTTAAATGACCTAACAGGCATTTGTTAGGAAGAGTGATGTGATTAGAGGGAAAGATTTAGAAAATGTTGATGTGCATCTCAAGAAGCAAGCAAGTCCTAGCTTTGGGGGAACACAGACCTTCTGACAATCTCTGATAACGATTAAGGCAGAACATGGGAGTCCAACAATCAACATGTTCAGATGAATGCACTGCAGGATTTCAAAAAAAGCATACAAATTAAGGCAATTATGAAAGAAAAGATCACAGATTATCTGAAAAATTAAAGACTTTTAATCATGTAGTCATGATGTGTTTCACCCTTCCGGGTTCTCAGAGAATCAACATCATCTGGGATCTTCAAGAAACCACAGAAGACAGAAAAGTCACCAGTAAACTGGCAAAGGCACATCTGAGTAACTTTAGAAAGGAAAAGAAGTTATCAAAAATTTTAGTGCAGACATGTAGCTTCAGTCCTGAGAAAAAAATGTTGAACCAGCCAGATAATTTGCCAACATCATCAGAAAATACCATAAGAAAAAAAAAAAAGAAAAGAAAAAAAAGAAAATAAAAAGAGATGAACAACAGTCAGCAAGGATTTGTCAGGAACAAATTGTGTTAAACCAATCTAATTTCTTTCTGTGACAGAATAACATACCTTATGGATACAGCAGAAGCAGAAAATGTCATCTTTTTAATTAAGTAAGGCCTTTAACTCTGTCTTGTAGAACGTTCTCATAAGCAATCTAGCAAAACATGTAGAGATGAAATTGCTTAAGATAGATGCAAAAATTATTAGAAAGCTGTATTCAGACAGTAGTTGTTGTTCTCTGTCTTAAAGAAGGAATTTACCAAAGCTGAAATATGTATTCTGGTTCTGTATTATCAACATTTTTATTAATGATTTAGATGAGAAAGCATGCTTATTAAATTTACTGTATACTAAGCAAGCTAGTAGAGGCTGCAAACAGTCTTAAGGGCAGGACTGAAATTCAAAATGATCCTCACAAACTGAAAGAAAGGAAAAGAGAAAGAAGGATACAAAAAGCAAGGAAGCTTTAGAAGGGTTAAGTAGGAATAGTCAGCTGAATAAAGGGAGAATGAAAAGCCTCCTGGGCAGCAGTCCTACTGTCTAGTCTGGAGCCTATAGTGAAATCAGAAGGTGAACTTCAATCAATAAAGTTGAAAAAAAAGCCAAGCATAATTTGGGGATACACGGCAGGAATATAATTTATAACTACAGAATTAATCCTTCACCTTCTACCTCGACGGCATTACTGATGCACAGTGTAACATGATCAGTTTTAGGCAACACAGATTCACAAAATTATTTAGGCTGGAAGGGAACTCTTGAAGTCATCTAGTCGAACACTCTACTCAAAGCAACACTAGCTTCCAAACTAGGTCAGATTGCTTAAGATACTGATCAGATGAGGTTTTAAAATCTCCAAGGATGGAGATTTCACAGCCTCTCAGAGCCCCTATTTCAGTGCTTGACCACTCTCACTCCTGGTATTCAGTTAAAATTTCCATTGTTGCAACCTGTGACCATTGCCTCGCATCCTTTCACTGGGCATCTTAGAAGAATTTGGCTCTGTCTTCTCTATACAGTGTTAGGTCATTGAAGACGGCAACTAGTTCCCTCCAGCCTTCTCTTCTCCAGGCTAAACAAACACAGCTCCCTCAGCCTCCCCTTATGGGTGTGTGTGTATGTTGGGGGATGGGGGGTGGAACCAAGCAAATCCACAAAAAGACGTTAAAGGAAAAATGTTAAAAAATCCAGAGGAGAACAATTGAGAAAAATCAGATGTCTAGAAAACGTGACCTATGGGGAAGATTAAAAGAGCTGGCATTGCTTAGCTCAAAGAAGATAAAACTGATAGGGGAACATGGTAGCAGTGTTCAAATACATAAAAAAGAGGTAGAGAAAGGAAGAGGAGAATACCTTGTTCTCCACATCAATGGCAGTTAGAACAAGAGGAAATGGACTTAAATTGCATAAGGGAGCATAAGATTAGATTAGGAAAAATTTCCTAAGGGTGAGGAAGGTGAAGTACTAGAACAGATTGCCTGGGGAGATTGTCAAATATTCATCACTGGAGAGTTTTCGAAACAGATTGGTATAGTTTGTCCTGACATGGGGCACAGAATAGACTAGTATTCAAGTCCTATTTTCTGTGCTTTTATGTACATAGTTGACTGAAGAACATTTTTGCAGCCCAGAAATATGGCAACTGAACAGGAATAAAGGATCCTCAATCTGATAAAAAGCATTAATCAAAGCAAGTGTGTGCTGGCTTCAAGGCAGGGACTAGAAATAATTTGAGGGGAAATAAAACATCAAGGTTTACCTTCTATCTTTATAAAAAATACAGTATATTTATGATAAAGGTCCCACTTCCATCATTCTGTCAGAACTGACAGGTACTATAGGAGGAGCTGTATCTGCTTCCTCAATGCACTGATGCTGTTAAGATGAAATGAGTGTACAGAAGAGTATCATGTATATGTGTGTGTGCGTATCGGAGGGAGAGAGAGATTTCACTGAGAACAGAAACTCTCTCGGAAAAAGATGCTAAATCCATTCTGGAGTAGAAGTCTGTAACTGTAATGCTACAGACTCTGTACAGGGGCCAAATATGATTGAAGACATCAGCCAACTAGGGATCAGTTAAGATTCATGCGGGAGACTGTGAAAAAAGCAGAAAATCAGTCACAGCACCCTGCCACATTATTACACCAACCAACTGAAGAGAAAAAAATCCCCTGCAAAAGTAAGAGTTAAACTCGCTGTGATTCTGTTAAAGCCATAGCAGACTGTAATAGGTTAGTACATCACTTGCACATATGGCCAATGTGTAAGACTTACATTTACCTCCAGGACTACCTACCCAAAATATTGCAAATGGCAAAGATGGAAGGACTAACAAAACCAAAAAAAGAAATGCATGGTGAGAGGAAGTGAAGGAGAGACTGAGAGAGAGAAATACATGACTAGAACTACAATCCAGATACCTTAACAAACTTAACAAACTATTTCCTTCTGAACACCTCTGTATGCTCAGAAGACAATGTCTTGTGCTGAGCAGATCACTCCTGGTTAGACATATGTATTTCAGCAAACCCACATCTGTGTTTATCCAGTACAAACATGTGGCAGGAACTGGTGCTACAGTGGACACTGACTTCTCAATTTGCAGAGACTTATTCACAACCGCAGGGAAGAAGAAGGACAATAAAAGCCAGAGGTATAAGAGCAACCCCCTGAAAAATCACCACTTCAGCAGAACTAGAGGCAAGGCAATCTCCTGCCATGATGGGAGTTATACTTACCCCACCTGCAATGTCCACTGAGTGCTTTACTCAGTATATCAATGTGCATTATGATAGTCTCCCAAAATCCCAAGGAAAATATCTTCTTTCTCAGAAAGGATTACTTAGCAACACTTTTCTATAAAATGCAAGCTAAAATATACATGAGTATCTTTCATCACACATACATGCATATATTGGATGAGATTCAATATGTGTTTAACAGACAGCCGCAGATGGTCTTCACCTGAAGTGTAAGGACTCGGAGGTGTCCCCTGCTCACCGGTTATCACTGAGAGAGTCATCTCAGCCTTCACACCAAATCTGTGCTCTGAGCAAGCACTGTTTAGAGGTGAAATTTTCAAAGTTTGTCAAGTCTATAACACCCACTATGTAAAACTCAGCCTTTTTTCAAGAATTTTATCTTTCAGAGATATGAGAGTCACTGTACTGCAATACATTGTACTGCCATTCCAATTTTTGTCTTCATGGACGAACATTAGGCAAGTATAAACACCTAATTTTAAAGTAATTGCTGTTTCCCTTTGCTAGACAGTTTCAAGTGAAGTCCCAGTGAAAAACAAGAAACTACTTTTCCTTTTGTCAGAGTCCCTTGAGACATGGCATTACAACAAACATTTTTTTGATTTCTTTTTCCTTCACAGAAAGAATCATACTAAAGGAGTGCAGCATTGCTTCTGTCACAGTAGGGATGATTTACTGACTATCCATTTTAGACACATACTTCTTGGTCATCTATACTAACTTAAAAACTGCAAGTTGTGCATTTTAACACACTTATTTGGGTTGGAACAAGACAGTGGCATACAACATTCTTTTTAAAGTGTATGTTAAAAAAAAAAAGTATGAACACCAGAATTTGGTGCATCTTAGCTTCAGCTATTCAAATCTTCACAACATGAACACTGTGTCAGCCACTACTTTATTTGTTTTTTAAAAAAATGTGTTTGTATTTTTCCAAGTTTGGGGAAAAAGTGAAACAATTCTAGTTGCTTAGCGATCTTCCTGTTCTCTGACATTGATCACAAAGTGCTAGAACATGGTTTTAAAGTGCTGGTATATGCTTCAAGGTAAGGTGCCATCACTGTCTTCCCCCATTGCCCACCTCCTTCTACATCTGCTAAATATGACCATTCCAATCCACTGAATCCTACAGTTCTTACACTCTTAGTTTCTAATGTAACTTACTCACCTGAATACAAAAATAGGACTATTCTTAGGTTCCAGGTTGGGAGCCTAAAATCCTGCCTTGAGTTTCAACTAGAAAAGTTAAGCCTCTGTTTTCTTGTCCACATTCTCCTGATGCCATGAAATGGTTTTCATGTTGCATTTCAGACTGTAAAAGTGAGGGATCCCAGCACAACTGGAAAAAAAATGCTTTGGGACTCTTCTGGATTTAAACTCATACATGAAAACAGCATAAGAAATTAGGTAATTAATGTACTCTGACCCCTTATACCTTTAAATTATGCTTATTTTTTTAAAGTGTAATAAATATACTTACTTTTTTTTTTACAATTGGACTTAAAATGATAACAAAATATAATTTTTAATTATTTGACTTAAAGAACTTCATTAAACAACAATGATTTTTGCTTTCTCTTTGTCCCCTAATTTTAACATGCTTGTTGGGGGAGCTGGAAAAAAAAAGAAAGATCCAAGTGAAATACTGTGAAAACCCAAATAGGGTAAATAAATTGATGTACTTGTTCTGAATGACAAATGTGATAAGAAAAGTTAGATACCATAGAGAGCAAAAAATAGGGTAAACAGAGGTGGTGTGTGTAATGTAACAATGGTTAAAATGAAGAAGTTGTACTGTAACTTCTGGTTAGTGGAGCAGAACCTTATTACAGGTCAATCAGGTGGCATGGCATTAAGAAGCCATTGATCAAAGGAGCATGAAGGTGTTGCACGCCAGTATACTCATTCTAGTTATGGACTGATGTGAGAACATCTAGTGCTTCATACTTTCAGTTTAGGTACGTTACATCTCGTTAATGGTGTATGTATTCCATTTTATTTTCTTCAGCAACACACTAAAAATGAGATATGATATTCATTTGCAGAGGAAAAAAAAGAAATAGAACATGCCAAAAGATACTCTTAAAAGAAATTTTAATTAGACCATCTGTATGATAAATATAATGGAAAGGATATGGCGCTCTGGAAAGAATTTGTGTTTACAACAAATAAAACTCTGGTCACTTCTACATTAAGCGTCTGAAGAACTTGTCACTAAAAACAAATATCACAGTGATGTCTGTTAACAAACTAACTGAACTGATGGTAAACCGGGTGCTCCTTTGCGTACACACATGCCAAGATTATGAGCTCTTCTGAAGTAAAGGTGCATTAAATGCCATGTATCTTACATGAACTTTACAAAGGTAAATGTTCTGCTTAAGTGGGCATGTAACAACATGTTTTTGAGAGCAGATATTTGCATTTTACGGTAATCAGTTAAGATTTATGGCCAATGGCTTTTGTTGCTATTATAAAAAGGAGTCTGAGTATCAGGGAACTGAAATTTCTGGACACTGTAAAGAGCACAGGTAGCTGGCAACATACTTGTTTTTTTCCACTGTGGAACTTCAGCTAAGAGTAGCAAAAAAAAATGTGCCAGATTTTGATAATGCTTATTCTGTATAAATTTGGAAAGATGCTTGGTTTAGGTTTTCAAATCCACGGGTGACTCATCATGGATACAATACATTTAAGCTCCAATTAATTTGCATAAAATAAACATTTAAGAGTTATTAACAGGGTTAAATATTTTGATGTTCATAGACTACTATTAATTAATGAAATCATTAAAAGACATTCTAGGACTGAGCATGTGTTTTCTCAAGAACTATTATTATATCAATCTTAATGAAGACCATGCAAGGTTTTTTGAATGCCTTTTCACTTTGTTTTGCACTACCTTGCAGTACCCAAAGTACAAGAAAATGAACTCAAGTTAGCCAAAAATAGTAAGAAAAAAAGGAAAATATTTTCTTTCCTTTAAAAAAAAACCCAAACGCCAAACAAAGTTTTCCTGCAGCTTCCCAGCAAAAGGGCGGTCACTGTAGGACCTCTTTGGCTTTTGACATGAGTGTGGTCTCATCCATTTTCAACAGCCAGTAAATTAATGAATTCATTGTTATGGAAATAAGCTCATTGCTGGTAATAAGCTCTGACTCCTGTTCACTTTACAGCATACATCTTAAATTTTAAAAAAGGTTTTAATTATAAGAATGAAAAAAATAGATGACAAGTTAGCAACTCTTTCATCAGATTTTTGATCTAGTGACTTCATCTAAAAACAGAGTTTTAAAGCATGCTTAAGATGCAGAAACTGAACAGATATTGCTAAAAATTTTTGGTATTAAGATGATTGATTCAGGCATCTTGTGCCACTGCATAGGATTTGTTAATTCCTGCTTTACACTATCATTTTCTGGTCATGTGAGGCATTTCCATGTAACTTTTCTTCCTTTATAGGGAGTCAGAGTTGATTTCTGGATTTCATCTACACTAAATTCAAAGGTGTTAATAAGACTCACTCCTAGCAAGCAACCCCTTTCTTTTTGTTCTAAACAGCCTGTCACAGGCTGTCCTCACGGAATGTGGAGGCTGTTGGAGAAGCCCTTTTCGGCTGAATCTTTCTGATCAGTTTCACCAAGATGAGAGTGTGATTGACATTGCAAAGACAATGTCAGCACAAGTGCTAGGGAATCCCATGCCGGCAGATTACAGAGAGTGAGATGAGATTAAAAGATTTGATATCAAGTTGGCATCATGTCTGATCAGAAATCCACGAAAAGACATGCTGATATGAACATCTTATCTGGTTATACAATAACTTTTCAACCAACAGTACTTGCCATTTTTTTATCTAACAGTATTCTGGCTCTATTTTGTTGGCCTTTTTCCTAGTAGTATAGCAAATTTATTGGCAATAATATTAATTAGAGTCAATGAATTAGACGAATTCATTTTCAGAGGGACAAGAATAAACCTATTAGTCACCTAAATAGGCTTCCAACTTGAAGAACCCATGAACTTTGTGCAAAATATAACTTCTGTTTCCCAGTCTGGGAAATGGATCCACATATCACAACTAGGTCATTTTAGTATGATGAGGCAAAACAAAACCTCACCCTGTGGCGATAACAGAAAAATTTATCAGGGTTGGACAACGAAGGCCCATTTCATTTGTAAATATACATATAACAAGCTCAGAACACCTATTTACAGTATTTTAAGTTAAAACTACTGAATTCTGCCTGAAGATGCCAGACTAAATTTGAGCCCACTATAATTCCTTGAAAACTAAGTTACATTGTGCAGAATTAGTTTTACAGGTTGCTTTTCGTTTGAACTGTGAGAGACTTTACTATACACACATGTTTTTTCTTTCCTTAAATTAAACTTTTTTTTTTTCATAGATACCTCAGTCTTGTTGTGACAGTTGTCTGGGAACAGTCAAGTCTGCAGTAGGAGGGTCGGGGCAATGGGTCGGGGCAATCCCAAGCACAAATACAGGATGGGCGGAGAATGGATTGAGAGCAGCTCCGAGGAGAAGGACTTGGCAGTGTTGGTTGATGAGAAATTCAACATGACCCAGCAATGTGTGCTTGCAGCCCAGAAAGCCAACCGTATCCTCGGCCGCATCAAAAGAAGCGTGACGAGCAGGTCGAGGGAGGTGATTCTCTCCCTCTACTTCACTCTTGTGGGGCCCCACCTGGTGTATTGCGTTCAGCTCATTCAACATAAGAAGGACGTGGACCTGTTGGATTGAGTCCAGAGGAAGGACACAAAGATAATCAGAGGGCTGGAGCACCTCTCTTATGAGGACAGGCTGAGAGAGTTGGAGTTGTTCAGCCTGGATGAGAGAAGGCTCCGGGGAGACCTTATAGCAGCCTTCCAGTACCTGAAGGGGGCCTACAAGAAAGCTGGAGAGGGACTTTCTACAAGGGCACATAATGATAGGACAAGGGGTAATGGCTATACACTGAAAGAGGGTAGGTTTAGATTAGATATAAGGAAGAAGTTCTTTATTATGTGGGTGGTGAGTACTGGAACAGGTTGTCCAGAGCAGTAGTGGATGCCTCATCCCTGGAAGTGTTCAAGGCCAGGTTGGATGGGGCTTTGAGCAACCTGGTCTAGTGAAATATGTCCCTACCCATGGCAGAGAGATTGGAACTAGATGATCCTTAAGATCCCTTCCAACCCAGACCATTCTATGATTCTATGATGCTGTGGTGAATGGGGAAAATGTATGAAAAGAGAGAGGGAAAATCCCAGAACTACACTACCAGAGTCTGTAAAATGCCCACCTAGGAAACTACAAGGCTTCAGAGTCTTTCAAGAGTTTAAGGAATAAAAAGTAATTTGATTATAGGTGCTCAAGTAGCATTCATTTTATTCTTATGAGCTGAGAAATGTCTCTAGGGATTGCATGCTAATCTTCTCAAAAGCAGATAAATGGCTCTATTAAAAGTGGTGTACTTTGTTCATAGCTCTGTAGCATCAGACCATTTTATGAACCCAGGGAAAATGTAAATAGAAAACAAGAGAGAGGAAACATCTTCCTCAAACCTTGTCTAGATGACTATATTTGTCTTTAGTGATTTGTAATCCTCTAAGGAATTTTATACATAGAAAGAATATTAAGGAATTGTGGCAATACGTTTCCCTTCATTTGCTTTAAGGGTCAGAAATACTGAAAAATGCAATGTGAAGCATCTTTATTTTTTAAGATTAAAGGGAATGAAAAACTTGAACTTACATTTTATTGTTTGATCTATGCTCTCCAAAACTAAAAAAAGGAAAGAAAACAAAAAGCTAGAATGTTAATTCAAAACTCAAAATATCTATAAATGAAAAAATGATATTTCTTTGTAGTTACATATGGTGAATTGCCTAATTCAGATTTTCTCTAATCAGTCGGACTAACTTTTTTCCTTTTTTTAAATTAAAATATTTTGAAAGGAAACTTAGGAAAAATATAGGCAAAATTTTGTAACAGTGTGCAGTATACAAATGCCATATGCTGCATAGCAGTAGACAAAGTACAACATATTTTAAATACCGAACACTGACTCTTCAGTATATTTGCGCATAAGGATTGTATTGAACTTAAATAACAAGGCATAAGAATTTGGTCAGTGTAGTGCCTTTAGACATGTGTGTGCAACTTCCATGAAAATTAATGAAAACAAAGCATAGATATCTAAAGCTAAAACCAGGTTTTAAAGGCCAGATGTAAACGTCACTGAAATCAGTGGAAATCTTAACTTAAATGAGCTTTGGATCAATGCCAAGAGTTTACTTTGTAAACGTTTCTCCAAGCAATGTTTGGGGTACAAAATAAGCATTTCCATACTATTTTTTTGTAATAAACAATGACAAAGGTAAACTGAGAAAATATCATTATTGAGATGGAAACAGCTTTGCATGGAATTTCCTTTCCTTTAAGGAAAATACAGGTTCGGTTCTGCAGAAAATGTTATTTCATTTGTTTCAAATACCAGTTACACACAAAACACTATCTGATGGCTGAAGTAACTGAACCAAGAACACAGATCAAGGAGAGATTTGTTGAAACGGTTATTTCACAGACTCACAAAATGGTAAGTGGAGAAATGCCAAAACCACAAAGTTGCAATCAGGCTATGAACTTCTCTGAAGTTCAAGGTCACTTCATCTGGGAGGTTCAACTAAACCCAGCCCTGCAAGTGGCGTATTTGTTTCTCACACAACATTTGGAGGTCTAGTCCAAGCAATTAGGTTTTAGGGACCTAATTGTAAGCACAATGCACATTGGTCCTTGCGTGCCAGCATGGCTGGAGCACAGTGACTGAAGGTCTGTGGCTACCCCCCGACATCTTGTGTGTCTGTGGATGGTTGCAATTGCATGTGTCAGCACAGCTGCATATTCTTTTTTTAAATACTTCCCTGTCTGCTGCCAGTGACTGTAAATTTAATGAGAGCACCTGCTGCCCTCTTGCCTAGTTAATTCATAGTGATCTGCCTGAACTAAAGGAAATTTCAAAAAATCCTCTGTTCTTCAGTAATAAATTACCAGTCTATATCATGGCCTAAAGGGCCTTTGATTCATGTAATATTACACTTACACTAAGCTCTGCTGGCAGCAGGGACATTTAGTTTCCCTAAGTAGACTAGGGGGAAGGGGAAAGAGGCAGGAGGGAAGGCAGAGGAAAGGAAGGGAAGTGGCTGGTGAGATTAAATAAATCGAGAAGATCAATTGCCTGAATATTGACAGCTGAGGGAGGTCTTTATCCTTGACCTCTTACCCTGAGGCATTTATTCACTATGGGTAAAAGTCCTGGCTACTAGAAATTCACAATCTCCATTGACAAGCTACAGTGTGGGGCATTTAAAAATCCTTTTCTCAAACAAAAATGTAACGACTTCTTTATTCTGAATTTCAGATTTAACTCACATTTATCAGTAAAATTAATGTCGTTCTAGTTAGATAGTAACATTGTAAACTGAAAGCAGTAATGCCCGCACCAATTATCTTTTTATGCATTTCCTTAAAACAGAAACAATAGATCAGGAAGCTTCTGAGAAAATAATTCTGGAATAAAGTATTTATTGGGGTGGAGTAAGAAACGCAGGCAGCTGAAGTGAATATAAAATACAGAACATTGCAAAGGGGAATAGATCAATTATGTTCCCCTGGAAAAGCATGTGGTGCAAAGGAAAAGTTACAGCCACATTAAAAAAACCTGAAACCCAAAACATAAACAGTATTCAAAAAAGATCTACATGAAAGTAGAAGCTGTGGAAGCACAAAGCATTACAAATAGAATATTGTATATCCCACAGTTTCTGACTCCCTCAAAATTTATCTTTGAGGGATTGGGAGGTTCTGACTTCCACAATTTGAATGACTAGTTTATGTCAGATGCATAAGGCATTTTGTTACGTAACTGGTAGGTAAAATAGAGCTCCTGTACTCTTTACTCACACTAAGTAGTATCTCCACACCGGCTAACTAAATACATGTGCATATGCCTTAACTTTAAACATATGCAGAAGGATTTTCAGGACTGACTGGAGCCCGACTGAGTGATCTGAAACAAACACAGAGTATGGAACTACGCCATGTACAGAAAGGTGGTAGAAACAGAGATAAGTTAAAATAAAAATGTGTAAAAGGAAGGAGTCGGAATATCTTCCAACGACTTGCTTTTGATTGCCTCAGGCTCATATTTTAGGCACTACAAACATCCATCATAAAAAATAAAACCAAAGCAGCATTTTATCCTTTGAACAAATTGTTAATCCTAAATTAACCATATAGTTAGATGATGTTACATTGTATGCAGCTTGAAAGAGATCTGAACATAAACTTCATGCCTCTTTCTAGCATCTGTTTTCAAGCATCTTTCTACAATAACAAGGTTTAAAAAGTTTTCCTGAATAAAAGTTAACTTTCTCACTTTTGGCATTATGAGAACCAAAAAATAACATGAAACTCAGAATAACATCACAAGAATTGGCAACACCACAACTTTTTTTACCTTCAGCTGTACATAGGTGCTTACATTATTATAGTGCAGGAATAAAACATTACCAATCTGAGCTGGTAACATGCTAAATCTGCTTTGCACTCAGAACACAGAGGTGCAAATGTCCATAGCAGAACATTGTCTCATTTTTCATAGCACTTAAACATCTCATTCTCTTGACACAGAATGGCATGTGATATGTGCATACACAGAATAAAATGCACATAAATATTGCGAGATTTTCAAGCTGCTCTAAACCATGTCCTGCACCAGTCCCAAACTTAAGATGCTGACAGGTGGGGGTTTTTTTTAAGAGGTCTGGGATTTTTCTTTTTAATGAGGCTTGCTGGAAGATTAGCTCTCTTTTCAAACAAGAACTGAAAGGCCATTGCACATAGCCATGGGAGGGTGAGAGAGTTCAGACATGTCCTATCATTACCGCCCAGAAGAGTGTAATGAAATTACAGGAGTGCGTGTGTAATGGGTAGTAAAGTGCAGTAAATGTAATCTAGTACCTACAGATGCTATCATACACAGCAGCATAAGTACATGAGGGTGTAGACATTAAAAACCTTCCTTTTACTTCAAGTAAAAGACTGAAAACCCTTTCTTACTTCTTTCAGGTACCAGTAGCAGCTTTGAGTGTCCTTGGCCCCTTTTTCATGAGCAAGTGAATTGTCACACACACTTCTCAGCTGATATGACAGCAGATCCCTTGGCCTTGTAGTGCACTGATATGCTCACTGATTTTAATGGGAACATTTCTGAAGTAAATTGAGAATGTCAGTACTACACTGGTCTCATAGACAGCAAAAAGTAATTATGAACACAAATAACGAAGCTACCTGCATTGACAGTTGCACTCATTTGTACATCTATAACTACCATGTGTGGAGAACAAACACCCAGACATGCATAGACGAAATGTTAAGTAGATCAGATCTTGGTGTAGATACCAGCTTCCACAAAACATGTGGCACAGCTTGATAAAAAGTGCTCTGCCCTCTTCTCTTTACATTGACCTCTCCTATTATATCACATCTGTTCTGCATCTTGTTTTATAACCATTCTTATAGTATGGATGCAGCACACCCATGTCTGTGTTCTTTTATTGGACTCAGTGATTCTTACTACCTAGGTGAAGCTTATCTGGGCAGGAGATGATGGTTTTATTGAGGTTATCTGAAGTCTTTCTCCCTTTTTGTCCAAACTGGCTTCCTTCAGCACATTGCCCTACATGCAACTGAATCCCTGGCAGTCCACATGCACCACAGTGAGAAATATCTCTCCAGGGTGAATGTCCTGTTGTGAGGCTCCAGCAATGTTTATGAGGATGATATAACACAGGGACTGTTATGGAAAGAGTGAACATTTAAAGAAATTTAAATCTCTCTTTGCTATCACTGCTGGTCCCCTATTGTGTTCATCATACAGCACAGGCTTTACATAGTAGTATTTTCCAAAGCACTAAACCTCTAACATTTTTCCTTTTAAATAAAACATATTGGAATAGCTGCCATAAAGTCACCAACCCCAGCCTAATCTGCTTTCTGTACACAGACAGTCCTTTCTCATTGTTCCTAGGTTACTAAATTTTATGTACACACTTTTTCTTCTTGAATGAATAAAGTCCCAAAAGACTAGGTAGCTACACACTGAAATTCCACCCAGATAACAGATTTGCAGAATTTATAGCTTGGTTCCTGCATAGTGCAAAGTCATACGGTGCATATAGAATTGGGCTGAAAACTTGAGAGATTTTCAAGAGAGATCTAGTCTGGCTGACTCCATTAGAGAAACTCCCCTTAAATATGTAATAACTCATTCAGATCACATAAAAGGTATCTGAACCCATTAAAATTTTGTCTTGACTGCTGGATGAAGTCTGATTCTGTGCTTCCTAGCTATAGGTTTCTATGATTTTAACCGCTACTCTCTTAAAATGTTTCACTAGGAACTTGACTGACATTCAGTCCTTTCCTACAGTACTCAAAACCAGTGGTAGCTGCATTGCATTTATACAACTACCATCATTCTCTCAAACTGGAACACCGGAAACCATTAATTAAGTAATCAAATTAGAAACTAGAAAACAAGAATTAGTCACAGTACCTAAACAGTAAGCCAATTAATAGGAACTTAATGCAAAGAAACAAAAGAGTACTAAGACAAATGATATACAAAACCAAAACACTCATTAGGAAAACAGATTGTATCAACATTAGCATGTATTTACTACACATGGAAACACACAAAGGATATCCTTGTTGCAATACTTTGCAAAAGTTACTTCCCTTTCAGAGGAAAATGAAAAGATTAGCTGCCCTTCCACAATATTCCTCTTCTACTAACACATTAAATACAAACCTCACTTCCCAGCGGTTTCGAGAAGTAGAAGCTATCCCTCTTCAAATGAATGAAAAGAAACAGCTTTTCAGATCATTCAATTAAAGTGAAAAAACATCTCAAAACACAGAAATGACGTGAAAGATTTCAACCTCAAACTTTTCAGCATAAGAACTCAGTCTTTAGAGGACTAAAACTGACTTAACATTTTTTGCCACACTGGGTTTCTACATGAAACCAACAATCATAAGCACATACACACACATACACACATACACAAATTCTGTTTCTTTTTCTGGTGGAAACTGCTCTCTTATGATGTATGTTCTGCTTGGTCTTTTCCAACCTTAACAATTCTATGATTCTATGATTGACTGAAGTATATAGCAGTTGTGCTCCATAGCACCAGATAGGCTCTGACTTCATTTTTCAAGGTACTTCACAGACACACAGGGGTATAACTCCCTATCTGAAAAAATCTATAGTCAAAACAAAATTGGTCATACCACCTTCCCCCTTCAACCACTGCTGGCATCTCTCCAAAGCATACATTCCCACTCTGAAACTGTATGCTGTAAGTTGCTACGTAAACTGATCATGTAAACTGTCATGTAAATTGTTGAGTATGTACTTCCTGCATTTGTGGACTCTTTGGTCTTAGAGATGTAAGCAACACTCAGCCACCCTGAAGAAGTTAACACCTGAAAGGCTCCTCAGCAGTCCAGCGAAAAGGGATACGGCATAGCTCTCTGCAAAGAAAATCATGCATCTACTGGAGAATCAAAAATCCTCACTGATCCTTCTAGTTCATAGTACAAGTGTTTATTCCATGTCCTTCTGTCTTTTCCTAACATTTTCTTCCAGAACAAGAATATGCATAGAATGCACTTTATTTAATTTAAAAGACAATTGATAAATTTAAACTTTAAAAAATCAAACTTAAAAAAAATGAAAATTTATAAATTGTCTTTTAAATGTTTCCCCTTTCAATTTTTTAAGTGATTTCCACAGACCAGAGTTTTGACCTAAACCAAAATTTGCCTATTTAATGGGTCAAAATAGTCAACTAGTGTGGGTGGGGGTTTTGCTGTTAATTTTTCATCTCTTGCATTAATCACCAAGTAATTTGGAACAGAATCTACCAGCTACATGATCTGATCAAACAGAATTGCTTGGGAAAAAATGATAGATGGCTGCTTGCATCAGCAATCAAAGAGCTTTGACTTTTTCTAGTTGCCAAAGAATACCCCTCCAGAAGGTAGCCACATTTTTTATGGACTTTGATTAATGGTTTGGGGTGAAATAAAAGCACTTTTGTGGGGCTTATCTTACAAAAAGTATCAAGTACTGAAGCTTTAAAAATAAAGCCCCTTTTCAGATGACTAACACTGCTTCCTCAAAAGCCAGTGTTAATATCTGAAATATGTGTCTGGTGCTGCTAAGACGTTTTGACATCAAACAAAGAATTGCTACAAATTTTTCCTCCTGCAGTATATGAGAGAACACTAGCATTACTAACCTTGGACTGCAATTACAGCTCCCATTCATGTCTCTTTGGCATTCCAAAAATGTACGTCTACAACAGAAAATCCCACACCACCACTCTTCCAAGAACATGCCATCCTGACTGAAAGCTTTTTAAACAGACCCAGTGGTATCACATAGAACAATTGGAATCCAAAGCATGTTTTCACAAAGTCATATGAAAACATTTAGCTCGTGTAATGAACAACAATAGAAGCAGCAATCAAAGAAAATCATGATTGTCAACAATGAGAAATAATGTCTCTTAGCAACCAAGTTTCAATTACTCTTTGTTTGCTAACAAGCACCAAGATATTTAAGGCTGGTAGGTTTATTCCAGTAAGTAATGCACTATCAAAGACCATGATAAAGAGCTCCTATTTTAACCGGCTCTAGTTTCCAATCAAACATCTTGCAATTAATTTTATTAGTGTTTCAGAACTAATTTACTTTGAATAAGCCGTAACTATGATTTGTTATTGTCATGCAGTAAATGGAATTGTAAAGTGTAATAATTATTTGTTTAAATAATAGAATCATTGGCATACAGATGATAATCCAAGCAAGAAAAAAATTATTACCATTAATAATAAGATTAAACAAAATTGTATCCCAGAATAGATCCCAGGAGAACCCTTCAGCTATTTTAGGTGAAGTAGAAATAATATTACTAATTAAGATAGAACACTGGCTGTCATAAAGATAGCTGCAAACACTGCTTCCTAGTGAAACAGTGAGACTTCATCTGATTGATAAAAATGACCTGACTTCAATCCACTGTGCCTGTGGCTGAAAGTGCCAAGTCTCCAAAAACTGTTACCATAGTTAGATGCCCTGCTTACTTTCTTACACCCCTCCATGATCACCAAAGCATTGAAATCACATACTTTTTGAATGAAATACATAATTTTGGATTTTTTGCTTCTTTCTCACAAAAGAAGTTTTAATCAAACATTCAAGCAGGTGGTCTTCCTCCTGATAGAGCGGCTGGAGTGAGACACAGGTAGCTCAGTGCTGAAACCAGCCGGTCCATTTAGTACATCTGCTATGTCTGTGCATGTTATGGAAAGCAAGGGGTTCTTACTCTCCTGTTTGCTCCTGAGCAGCACAAGATTTTATTCAGAAGTCAAATATTTGAGCAGCACTGTGTAAGGAATCAGAAGAATAGCAGAAGTCAGAGTAGGAAGTGTATGGATGTACAGTACTTGATGGAGTGTGCAGGTTAAAACACTCACTATCCCCAGCTGGTGATATGGGAGTGCAGCTCCCATTCTGGAGGAGGCACAGGCCCTAAACAGTTCAATGCTTCTCAAACAGGGAATGTCAACAGGGGAAGTGCATGGTACAGTGTGAGTGCTGGTGAGGGCAAAGGAGAGGATCTGATGTACCACACAGCAGAGGCCATCATACTATGAAAACCCCAAGACAGCCTTTCCCTATGGGTGCTGTAATGTCCCCATCCCCGCTGCTGGCCAGTCATTCTTTTTTCCCTGCCCCCAGTCCCAAAAATGGGTTATTCCTTTTTTCAGTTCTTCAAATATATCCGTTTTTTAAAGCTTCTCTTCTGTAACCTGAAGACCTAATAATTTCTTTTGCTAACATTTTGACACAGCGTTGAGGCCTGGGGCTTCACAGGAACCATCAGACATTACAAGACCCATACTAACAAGCTGCAAGAATTGGCAATGCTGAAATTCAACTTCTGCATCTTGCATTTTTATACTACAAGAGTGGATTAGACCTTATTCTATCCCAAGAAAAAAGTAATTTAAGATGGTCTCAGTCAAAAATTATTTGGATTGCAAACTCTTCTTGCCCCTAATGTATAAAGAAGTGGTTGTTTCAGGCTTTTGTTTCTTCAATAAGAACAAAATAAGTAAAGTGATAATACTTTGTGTATTGATTGATTTCTTCTTAAATTTTATTACGTGTCCCCTTCAAAATTAGAATAAAAGTACATTAAATGAATTTAGGTACCTGTATGCCTGCCGAACATACAGCACAAGGTGCCTTTGTGCTTCTTCCAACATATGACAGCGAGGAGACCATTATACAATCAGTGGTAGTATATATCTCTTTTAGTTGTTCTGTTCACATGCCTCAGTCAATCTGGAGTTAACTCTTCTAACATGTTCATTTAATCCTTTGTTTGAGAGGAAGTTAAGAAGGTTCTTTAATAGCACAAATTAAAGAGGTTGTTTGGCCCCCAGGACTACGGAGAGACTGAAATGCCTTCAGTACAGGCTGTCTAACAGCAGACAGCTAGAGAATAATATTTTACGAGTAACGTTGACTCAGACAATCCATAATGAATAGTGTTAGTACCACAAACCTATTGTTCTTGTAAGCTGTTTGCTGTAGCAAGCCAAAATTTTGTGAGAGTGCTTTCATGGGAGTTTTTCCTACATGAAACCTGAGGAAACAGTAAGGTCTCTGACCATGTAATGAACCATAATAAGGACTGACTGGAGACCACGCGTTTCCCATCCACACTCTCTGTGCCACCCTTAGAAATGATCGAATTCATGATGTAAATTCAGACACTTGCTGTTTCTCACGTAGAGAAGCTACCATGTAATTATTTCCAGATTTGTAAGGGAAGACTACCTCCCCCCTCCTCTTCAGAAATTACACTGATCTAAGATTTAGCTCACAGAGTAGTCAGTTCTGTATTAGCATAATCTCATACCTCAGACCTGCAGTTTATGGTCCAGATGAATACTCTTTAAGAAAGCATAAAGGCTGCTTTCCAGTTTAAAGGGATTTTGGATCAGACATTGAAGAGCTAAGGATCCCCACTATCGAAATCATACTGATCATTGTCTGCTCTTCCTGCTGACTCCTGTTGCATTATTTTTGCTTTCACCCACCTTCAGTGTCTTTCAGCTGTTCTCTCAGTCCTATAGGGGGTCTTGAACTTTTGACAATGAATGCGGTGTGCCAAGCTAGGAGTAATTACTTTATTGACGTCACTGCAGCTTTCAACCCACTTTTAACTGAGCTTCTATTGCTTGAAACAGTAGGTCATTTGTAGTACATTATGCAAATGTTAAAACTAATCTTTTGCATAATACATAAGAGCTCAGTTTGTGCATTAACTAATTTATCTGACTACACAGGAGCTATGAATGCTGATTTTTATTAAGTTCTTCATTAAGTCAAAATGTAGCTGAAGTGTGTGCACATATATATTTATATAGTCACAAACTGAAATTACTTCAAAGGGAGAAACCATCACTTGATACACTAGTAAATGAGGACTCCTTTCATGAGAAATGAGCATAATATGGAAGAAAATGGATTCTTCCTTTGCAATAAATAAATAAATAAATAAATGAAGACATGCATATCCTTTCAAGAGGTTCTGAAATTATGTTTGTATAGGTTGCAAACACTGTATATAGACTGACAGCTATCATACAACACTTCCCTCAACTAAGTCACTGCAAATCAGATTAAATCTCATCCATCTCATCTGTTGGGGTTTTTTAGCATGGGAAAAGTAGAGGAAATTATGAGGGACTTCTTTGTAATTTAAATTTACTTATTTAGATTTCCAGAAAAAACAATTTATTATTTAAATATAGAACATAAATGAATAGCAAATAAATGATGATTTCTAGGTGCTGTGTTATCAGCAAATCCAGACATCACATGACATACAACTCTGCACTCAAAATTATTCCATTGTTGGATAGCTACTCTATTGATCACGACAGAGAGAGTGATGCATATAACAATCAGCTCAAGTAGGTGCAGGACTGTGCTGCACTGTGCTGTGCTACACATACCACATACTGTGTGGTCTTCAGGTCTGTGCTGTGCTGCACAAATTCCTGGGCTGCAGGACAAACTCAGCCAACGCATTGCAAGAGACAAGCCTGTAGGCAGCTCCTGCTGGGTACTGTTGATTGCACCACCTGTGTGGCCTTGCTTTTATCTAAAAATGCAGCAAGAAGTTCTCATCAGAACATCCTTTAGGAGTAGAGTTGTTTTCTTGTGAGAAAATCACATGACCAAAAGGGAGAGGTTCTTTCCACTGGCAGGATCTGCTCTGCACAGAGTGCTGTGCGAGAATCTATTCGGGCTGCAACTGATGCTTCAGGAACACAGGGTTACCAGCAACTGAAGGGATGTAAGATTTGCTGAGTATCTATATTCCTCTTCTTACTAAAGCAGCTATCTTATTAAGCCATTTGTTGCTGGGCCTTTCTTATTGAGGTTAGGCAAGGGTCCTGCACTGGCTCTCTCTCACCCCACCACTCCCATCACCCAGTGCAGAACAGCTACTGTTGGAGAAGACCTCTTAGATCTTCCAATATATTACACTCTACTGGCAGGATACAGTTGACCAAGGCTATGTGCAAAAAAACCCCACAGATAATTGACGATACCGATTCCAGATATGATGAAAACCAGCTATTACTCTAAATCACCGTTATGACAAAAACAAAAAAAAGATTAAAAAATTAAGGAACACACCCAAAACAATTGCAGCAGCTTCTTTCCCATTCTATTCAGTCTCCTCCCCCTTCATGTGAAATAAATTCACATTTTCCCTATTTGTGTCCTTCTGGGCAAGCACTGAGAGATGAATAACTATCTTCATTCTCCCATTAAGATGTATATTGACATTGCAGTGACTTTGCCAAGAACCTAAAAGGTCAATATGCATCGTGAGAGGTAGTAAGTGATGCTCTCTCCCTATATTCAATAGCAGTACCTAACAGCCTGCAACAGATGGGGAAAGAGGAGGGGGAAGTCAGCTATCCTGACTCCTGTGAGTTCTTAGATGCAGTTCATTAAAGTTAATGACCAATCACCACGTGTTATGCATAAGAACAGATCACTCTTCCATTATCCAGGTAAACAAAAAACATTACATAATTATTATGATACTCTGTGCACAAACATCTCTGGGATTTGGACACATGCCCCACTTTATGGCAGAATGTTTATTAAATTATTAAAATTTATAGGTTGATAGCACTCTCAAACAATTTATTGTAGCTGTAAAACATTTTTAAGTTTTGAAAACACAATAAAGTTGATTTAATAATCTCCTAATCTTATACACGATGTCCTCTAGACTTTTCTTCAATTACGCCTCATAAATTATAATTTATTGTATATTATAGAAACACTAAAAAATAAACACTTCATGAGAATTTAATCAGATTCATTTATTTTGTTGAGTTAACCAGGAAGCATAACAAATTCACACATGACCTCTGAACTCTGAGCACAGGGCCTCAAATTCAGTTCACCATTAAGAAAAGTCATCTGCCAAAGATAACAACCGAATGTTTTATTTAACTTGAGCCAAGAAGTTTTCCCTAATGACTACAGTAGGGGAAAAAAAACCTGAAAAACCCAAATAAAAAAAAAACTAGCACAATTCTTTCAGTTCTTTAAAAACAGCATTGAAGTTGGAAGAGTAAAAAAAGTCAATACTGCCTCCCTTTCTATGAGGTTTATTTAGTGATGATGTGTCTCTGGAAGTAGAAGTAGACAGCTGTAGTAAAATCTAAATGCAAATTGTTTGTACTTTATGAGTGAGGGATATCACTCCAGTGTCAGAAACTATTACATCACTTCAGTCAAATAACTTATTAAAAATATTGTCCTGATTTGTGGTGGTGGTGTTTGCGGAATTGTTTTGGGATTTGTTTTACTCCACATGTACCACAGCATTTAAAGTGCTCCAGTAGAAGCCATGGTGAGTTTTTCAAGGTTCAGAATACACAGAATGTAACACCCCATTTCAGCAGAGCTAGACTTGTCAGGAAATTCACATAATTTAGGCATCCCCCAAAGGATCATGTTTGGCCAAATGATTCTGAACAGTGACCACTGCCTGACAGTGAATAGTGTTCCTGATAAGTCTGGATGCTCTCATATGATTTCACATTATTTAAGCGACCATACATTAACTTACATTCACGCTTTATCTGTCTTCTTCTTTAGTAATTTCCACCCCCCCCCCCCCCAAGCATCTTATGTGTGACAATACGTAACAGCATATGATATAATTCACCAACTCCTGCCCCTTGCAGTTAACTTGCTTTTTGTGGTAGTTACCAGCCATTCCTAGAGGACAGAAAAACACTAGTTCAATCCTGGGTGCTTCTGCTTCATATGCTGATTATGGTTAACCTTGTTCACTCTGTTAACAGGGAATCTTTTAAACATCCCACTCCAGTAGAAATTATGGGATAACCTTGTAGTACCTACACCTATTCCCAACAAGATTAGCCAGCGTGGTAATTTTGCCAGGGGGCAGAAAGAGATGGTTAATAGTAGTACAATAGCGCCCTTAGTTGCGCTATTTCACGTGCATGGTGAACTGAAAGTGCTTCAGCATCATACATGGGCAGGTCACCTTGTGCAATTTTATAATGGACCATGCACTTCGCTTAACTGGTACCCACAATTTATGAGTAAAGCTTGGCTCCAATGAGGCAGAAAAAAAGAAAACTTGAAAGTCTGTGACAGTCTCAAGCACATTTTAAAAATTAAGTAAAAATCACTGTAGTACAGTATGTTTCTGAAGTGGGGCAGTGCTTTTTCTACCAGATCAGCTAATTTTATTTCTCTATTACCTAACGAGTATTTATTGGAGGATATTTTGCTTCAAATGTTCTTCCTGTTGAAGTCATCAAGAATTGGCTTCAACAGGGCCAGCAAGATTTTATTCAGAGAAATGCATATGTATTTTTCTCACAATGCAAACCTTGTTGCCACAAAGTAACACAAGGTAATGAAGTGACAGAGCATAAAGACTCTTGTTGTCTGCAGTATATTTGCTATTACAAATATTCCAAGGTTTCTATTGTCAGTATTGAAGACAGATGTCCTTTGTTAAAGTTTACAGCCACCATTTTTCTAATTTATGATTGATGTTTTACCCACTATGCCCTTAGCTTCCTCAGAGGATCAGAATAAACAGCCTGTCTCCTTTAAGAGCAGCACGAGAATTGAACACAACCCAAGGTTTCACCACGAATTCTGCAGCATACAGGTAGACTTATTTAAAAAGCCTAATTTTTCCTTATAATTGAAGTTATTCTGTTTCTTGCTGTTTTGTTTCATGCCCAGTGGGGCATAATCCAGAATCTGGCAAAGCCGATAGATACGTTCACATTTACTTCTATTTTTTCAATAAAGTCCTTTAAGGTACTTGGCTTTCTCTAGAAAGTCCTTCTTTAAGGGAAAGTGGGGAAAGTGCACATCTCCTTTCTACCTACACAAATTCATACACATTTCTGTATCACATAGACACATACAGCTTAATTTTAATTTTAACAGGTAGAGAAAATATCTTGGCCAACAATTTATTTTCATTCATCTTACATTAAAGAAAACAGTAACTCACTCTTTCATAGGGAGAAACTCAAAAAATATAAGAAAAATGTGCACACATACGCAGATTCAGAAGCCATTAATATGCCAATTCAAAATTATACAGGTTTTTGGGATAGTGGAAGCATTATTACCACTGTGAACAAGCAGCGCTATTAAGGTTGCACAGTAATCCCACTACAAGGTCCATTGGGTGCTACCTATAGCTTTAATATTCTCCAAAAAGGTGTCAGCTTCTGCTGTGTTTTTTCCCCCTCATATCAGAGCATCATCAATGTAAGTTGTAATATTCCACAGGATCTGTTCTGTTTAGTGAAACACTTTTGCTGCCATATACATCCCCAATAGCAATCTGCAGAAATTATGGCTATGTCTAACGTGAGCAAAGAGAGCAGCCAAACAGCTCTGTAGGTCTGCAGTTGGTGGCAAGCACCTGAGACCTACACAACAAGCATTTCAGGGTTTATTTGTATGCTTGTTTCTACTTTTTTTATTCTTTTTGGGACTATTTCTCATGGGCTGTGGTTGGGGTGCATGAGGTGCCCTTTCCAAGTGTATTCCATTTTAGTTTCATCTGAAAGAAATCCATGCTGAGCACACTGAGACTTCTGTGTGCTATGAACCAAAGCACAGTAAGTAGAGACAACTTGGAGATCTGCTTCAAAAGCACACTCATGATCAAAACTAAAAGCTCATGTAGGCACATCCAATGTTTCCCCAAAAGAATACTGAACATGTCTACTCTAAATTGCAAGGTCATTTTAGGGAACATCGCTGAATTGACATTAGTCATCTATTTATACAGCCTTCCTTTGTACATTATGTTCCCTTTTCAGAAATGGTATTTACCTTTTGGGAGCCTATATATGGTACACCATTTTTTTCTTCTATGAAATACCACTCCAGGTTCTTATACTCTCTCAAAGTTTTCTCAAGTAATGGATCTATCCAGTTCTTCTTTAAGCTTTTACCTTAGGGCAAAACCAAGTTATTATGGGAAATGAGTTTGGATATGGTTGAGATCTTTCAGGCCTTTTCTACCGTATGCTAAGAGATTTCCCTGGAACATGTCATAGATAGTGAAATCGTAGAATAAGTAGTACTTGGTCATATAATTAAAGATTGTACTGTAATAGATATGAACAAGGAAACCTTATTGTAGCAATTTTTCTTTAACATTTCAGTAGCTCACTTGCAATCTTAATGTTCTTGTGATAGTACACACTTGCAGCTATATTATGAAGGATGTATATGGCTATAGTCACATTTTCCTCCTTTTCCATACAAACATACACCAAAAATACTTTTCTAACACAATTACTTTACTCAAGGAATACCAGATATATTGTGTTTCAGAACTCCTACACACAGTGCAGTCCTGCTTTTATAATAACTCCTTTACTATTCTTTCATGGCTAGAAGGAAAATGGCTTTAAGTTTATGAATATGAAACCCTCATTGTCACCTGTATTTAAAGAGGCTGAAAATACTTTGAGGCAATAAAAACACCTGGGCTAACCCTTGTTTCGGCTGGCAGCACAATAAGGCTGGAGCTTGCATGGGACCACAGTGGGTCTGGAGGAGATCAGCCCTCAGTATCCAGTCCAGGCTGCAGAGCACATCACTCCACACAAATCACAAGGGACCTGGACTCCTCTGTGAACTTTGCATCTTAACCTGCACAAGCACTGAAGCATTTCTGAGGGGTTTTGGATTGGCGTTGGCTGACGTGCAAGAATAATGAGGCAAGGGAGGTTGGAGGCAATGAGCCTTCACTTTTCCTTCTCTGTCTGGAAATGGAGTACAAACTTCGCTCCTCTTCAAAACTCAATAGATTACATCTGCGTCAGTACAGTGAGTCTCCACATGGTGCCCTCAAGCACCAGCATGCACCTTATCTACCCCAGCCTTGTAGTTTCACTGGTTGAAGACTCTAATGAAACTCATAATAATGTGAGTAATACTGTATCCGACATACTAATGCTTTAATTTTTTTAAAAACAACCATGACAATAAAAATAGTTGGACATATTGTGAAACTATGATTACACAGAGAAATTAGTTTCTATAAAACATAACTCTTTTGCACTTTAAATTTTAGTTATGGATATTAGCAGTTTATGTAACGTGATAAAATAAAGTAATAGGTAAAACATTTAGTGACGTTAAGGGAAAATGTAATCTAATAGAAGAAATATACACTGTCCTCTTAATAATTGTTTAATAATATTTTAAAATATCACAAATCAATCACTTTTCCAATTGGACTTCTTTGGATTTTGGGATTTTTCATCGTAATCAAATTCTGAATCACACTGTGATGTTATAGGGAAGGAAATGTCCACTGTATTTTTAGTGAATACAGTGAAGTACTTCTGCACGAAAAAGACTGAAGGCATTTTTCTCCTCTCTAAGAAACTACTAGTACCAGCCATTCTCGCATAAGGAAGCAGTCAATCTATTAAAATCATTCTATAAACCTCTGTGACCTAGAAAAGAATTTTTGTACCCCAAATCTCGTCAATTTTCCTCAGTACATGAACAGGCCAAATGAAAAAGGACTCTTCCCCAAAACTTGTCCTTATACAAACTACTTTTTCTACAAACTCAGTAATCCAGTCTTAGTTTCTTGCCAAATGTTTCTCTCCTGTCAATCGGCAAGATATTTTCAAGTCTTGAGTACATGAATATACCCAAAGTCTTTTTTTCCTTTGGAAATAAGAAAATGAAAATATTTGTAAATGTCCCATTTGAATTACTTTGGCATGAATAACAGATTCTAAGACTTTGCCATTAGAGCGAAACACTCAGGCACCGTGATAATGAGTTCTTAAAAAAAAAAAAAAAGGAAGAAAAACAAAGGAAAAAATATCTGTAGCTTTTTCTTGAGAAAAGTTGAAGCACTTACCTCTCTATGTAGCTCAGAAGACCACATTAGGATATAAGGGTAGCGACCTGTACAGCACGCACATCACATGACAAATACGAATATGCAAATAGTTGCTCTGAGTCAAAAATCTGCATGAGATTCAGTGGATGAAGTTTCTTGACATAAAATGCTGTCAAAAAATTCCAAAGAGCAAATAAGGAAAAACCTTATTTGCAAATAATTTGTAAATAAAATCAGAGACTAAACATGTCAAATAAACTGTTGTGAAAATTGCTTGCTTGGGAGTGTAATTTAAACCTTTACTACATTAGCAGTATTCAAACTATAGCAGCTTTGCACAAAGTGATTTTGTTTACAAAACATTTCTGCTTCCACGCTCACTAAAACAGAATAAGAAATTCATGTTCTCTTCATATTGGTGGTGATTTCCCCTCATTTACTTCTTTCTTTTCACATCTGCCAGTGAATTCAGAGATGGCTGAGGTGGGATGTTCCCAACCCATGCACACATTTCGCCAGCATGAACTCTGAGCCCACTCTGGAATCATTGTTTTCTCCAGTTAGCACAAAGAATTCTGTCTAAGCTACCTAACTGCTTAGAAAATCTTCAAGAAAAGATAAAGCTTCAGGATTGTCTTCAGAAAAGCTGCAGATATGCTTAGACAAGATTTTTGCAGTGTTTAAAATTGGCTCAGTGTATAAACAGGCTCAATATTTTTGTTTTAAAAATTATTATTAAAGTACCTCAGCAGTATTTAACATACAGTATTGCTTCTTTTTTCCTAGGAATATTAGGGCTCATATTTTTGGAGATAAACTGTACCTACATCTATCCCCACCTCATGCTTGCAGACAGATTTTCTTCCAATAGCTGCATTTTGAATATATTGAATATACATTTGAAAATATTTTGAATATAGCTTTCCAGGCCATATCTTGAATAAAGATTATTAACTCTGTTGTTCATATTTTAATTGACATATTTCTAGCTGAGATTTATCAGCTCTAGACAATGCTCCACAGTTAGAGACACCGTTCCACAGTACAGTTATAGCTCTGTAAAAGAGCAGAGCTGGCAAGATGATCTTTGTTCTGCTATTTCTATCCCTATTTTAACCAGAATAATTTCAATTTATTAAGAAATACTTGGCCAAGTCCTTCTGCAGTTAATACTTTGTATATTGCAAACAGCAAATGCTATCAGAAGAGTTTTAGCATAAACAGGTGCAAAAGTGCTGAACACTCAGCACAACCTGAAGCCTAAGAAAAGCTATGATCTAGCTATGGCTTATTTTTGTAGTGATGACCACATGTAATTGGTGGTTAATAGAGAAGTTTGTATGTACTTTAAAAAAAAAAAAAAACTCAGTAGAAAAACGCAACAAGTACATTTTAGATTGGAAATGTTTATATAGTTTTGATGTTTTCTATAAACTAACAAAAACAATAATGCCTTCAACTCCTCTAGAAATGCAATCACACAGCCTCTCAATACATTTCTAAATGGGCTGCTGAGTTAGAGAAATTATTGTACTACAGGAAGGCCTGTTCATATGCTACCTGGATTACACTAAATTGTTGAAACTGCTGCCTGAACAGGAAAGAGAAGAAAATAGCCATCCTGAGCCCATGGTGAGCTGCCCAGGAGGGAAGAGATGATGTCCCCACCAGCACTGCACACCCACTAGTTCCACCGCTGCAGTAGCTCAAGGCCATAGGGAGCCACAGGTTCTGCAACACATTTTCCCTCAGGGACCTCGTGTTTGCACCTAATTATCACTGCAGCCCTGCAGTTGCATCTTCTCCCTGGCAGGTTTTTTTATTGGAGTGTATTTTCCATGCTTCTGTAGGACAGGGTTCAGGGGAGAGCAGCCTCCAGTGAACCAGGGAGTCACCAGTCCAGGGGGTTCACATTGTAGAGGGGCCAGGCTCTTCTTCACATCTGCCTCCTTCATGCATCTCCCTGGTCACCTCCCCACACACTTGCAGCTTGCTTCTGCAGGTGCTGCCAGACCCACTTCCACACCTATATTTAGCCCCATATATTACTATTTCAAGCTTTACATACATGCCTCTGTCAGACTATAAGGCCTATATCTGTAGTCAGCACATCAAAAATTTCTTGCCTGCTGTAAAAATACCTCAAATGAACCAGAAAAACACAACAAAACAAACTCCCTATTTATGAAACATTGCCTAGAAGCATCAGAGTGACCAGCCAGCACCACAACAGCACACTACCAAACACAGAGAACACAGGGAGGAATCTGACGTTTCAGGACAAATCAAGCAATAACGATAAAGGTGTCTACACTTAACAATTAATTTCCTGCAGATTTGTTCCCTGTTGCAAATTTTACATCTCATATGGATTTTAAGTATCCCTTCATGAGTCAAATAAGGCTGGAAAAAGAAACTGTGAGAAGTCGCACCAGGGCACAGAGCTTTGACAGCAGCATCGTGCATGGCATTCATCTGATCACTGCTCATAAAAGGTGTATCTTATTAATTCAGTACATCATTACACTTCCAATAGTGTTGTTTCTGCTACTCAGCATTGTTCTGGTACCCTGTCTATTCCTGCCCTTCTCTGTCTTTCTGAGCAAGCAGTGGATTCTCACTGCTTGGCAATCCTGCTCTCGTGCTGTTCTTTGCTGTTTTATTTCCAAGCCTTGCTGTGTGCAAACTATGGCAGACCACTCTTGCCAACTTGTGATTAGAGTCAAGAGCTGTTACTGGAACCAGGGACTCCAGGTTTTCTGGAAACTCTGAATTGTTATTGGCAACATAACCCAAACAAGTGTTTAAACCTGAGCACAATCTTCATCCTTGTAATGGGTCAAAAACATCAGAAAATGGTTTTGAGACAAAGTAATAATCCTGGCCATGAAGACCAAGGAGGAGCAAGCATATCCTCATGTTTCAGCTGTGTAATTTATTGCTGTTAAGATGGACTTTCAGTCTTGGACAAGAGGAAAAAATCAATATTAATCCACTCGTACTTGTAATGGAAGGATGTGGTAGCATAAAGTATCAATGGGTAGTGCAGGACTGCAGCCTCAGTTTGAAGACAGATGCTATAGGTTTGCTATGGAAACAATAGACACCATAACATCATGTCTGATATGGAAAAATCAATCACACTGCTACTAACTGAAAATGGCTACTCTTTGAGGAAAGAATATAAAGTACTTCAAGCAGTTGTTAAAGAGAAGAGGTTTCATAATTATTTAATCATTTTAGAGGTCAAACCAATTAAAATATCATTTGTCAGTATTTTCTCTGAGATTTGTTTTCAGGAGGGGGAAGAGGAGGATAATGTTTTCTCAGTGTTCGTTGTCTTGACTTAAATGGTGACATACAGAGATAATAACAAACAACACTGCCAGCCCAGATGTGCTATGTTTTTTCAGCTAGAAACTATGTAGGGTTTTATTTGGAAACTAGAAAATACTTTTTAAAAAAAAAAAAAAAGAAGGAAGTCTTCACACTGTTTCCTACAACACATCAACAGCTCTCTGTTCCCTGGGCTGAGAGGGGGTTATCTCTGAGAATATGTGTTGCCAAATAACCAACAGTAGCTATGAAGTCTTATGGGTGCAAATGTACAATGGATGCTGATATCTGCAGTCTCTCTAGCTGCGCTAGGCTTATTTGTTACTAACAGTCCCATTGTTTAACATCAATTGCCATTTCTTCTAAAAATAAGAAATAAACAAACAGACCTTGTTACATGGCTGTGTAACCTAGCCGTTTTCATCATGGCAAGCCAAGTGTCAGTGACAACATTTACCTTGGATGACCTCTTCTGAGCAGGTGAAAATGCCTTCAAAAAGAGCAAGCAAATTACACTGCATTCAAAAACACTCTTAATCAACTGTGTGAGATAAACAACAGATCTTAGTCCATTTCCTAGCTATGCTTTCCAGACTGCAGTACAAATAATAGTAATACTAATAGTGTTGGAATTAATAGTCAACTTGATGAAAGTCACCAGTGAGTGACACTCTTTAAGTAGGATGATTTGCAGAGAGTTCTTCTACAATAGTACTGAGGCTGAATTACAAATTATGAAAAGTTAACAATAGCTGCCTATCTTATACTAGTCCTGGGAATGGGCTGAAGATGTCTGAGATGGTCCAGCTCCTGTTTTCACTAACACAAAAAATTGTAATTCTCAAAATCCACAGCTGTTTTTGAATATATATTTTGATTTTGATATGAAATGGTGTTTTGCACAACATAAAAACTTATCCTGTGAAAATATTTGCATATGCAAACCTGGTTAATAGCAAATGCATGAATGTGCAAAGTTGTTATTCTTTCTGACTCCTGAAAATAGAGTACGTCACACTATTAATCATTATACACCCAAAAGCAATTTCAGAAATGAATTATCCATGGTTTATCACTATCACTTTTTCAGTCAAACAACCAGAGAAAAGAACATTGCCAACTAAAATAATGTGAGCAACCAAACAGAAACTATGAGTAGCAAGCAGTCAAAGCAAACACATCACAGATCTTCCTCACTATCTAGTGCATGTCTGCAGCCTGCCAAGGGACCTTAAGGATTAAATGATTTGTGAGCAGCATGATATTTTTAAAAGGAATATGAAAGATAAAATACTTAACAACCAACCCTTTAATGTCTTCATTGCATTTCTCATTATCTGTAAAAAAAGTTATAATTTCTGCCTAATAACATGAAACATTCAAACACATTACATATATGTGCATGTGTCTCATTGTATATATGTACATATATGCTCCTGTGAGCACCAGGTTTTTCCCCAGCAATCTGACTGACATTTTTCCCACTCTCACTTGTCTCAGGTCTTTTCACTGGCTCTGTGAGTGAGTGTTTGAGCTCAGACTGGATTTTATTTTGGCACTAATGTGCACTCCTGGTAAAGTATACTGTGCAAACATTGGAAACAATTAGTGCAAATAAACAACAATCAGTCTCCAGTCCTCAGAAGCATGTATTGTGTTATTTTTGTGAAGAGGGCTGAAAGAAAAATACGATGCAGTATGGAGGCCAACTTTGTACTCTGAAAAAGGTGTCATGGCCACTTAAGTCAATGGGAGTTGTGTATCCTTTTCCAAGGACAGAGTGTATACTCAAGCAATTAACTCATCTGAAGGACTGAGGTTGACAGTCTTTCAACTGGAATGGGATAACCACACTGTCTTTAAATAAATCAGTTAACCAAATGAACAACATCATTTAGGCCTTGACTCTGAACAGAAAAATAGGAAGAGTACTTTCCTTTGAAGTAATGACAATCTTATTCCATGGTTCTAAGAAGCAAGAAGGCAAACATTGGGCACTTCTCTATAAAGCTGTTCAAATATTATTGAATTATGGTCTTTATTATTTGGAGTCAACTGTGCAGCAGAAATATTTAAAAATAAGCATGGATTTTCCTGAGCTGTTGTAAAGAATGGTCCTCCACCTTTTGACATGACTTGAATTTGGATCATGCACTGAAACACGTAAAGGTGTCAGCTTTTTATTTATTTATTCCTTTTTTTTAAATTTATTTATGTTTGCTTGCTAGGCAGGTTTTTCCTCAAGCTCTTACAAGCTTTATTTATTATTCATTTTCATCCCAGGAAGAGAAACTTGAAATATTTATCCACAGGATATTATTTTTTAAAAATACTTTCCACAAGTGCCAGATATGCTAAATGGCTAAGTCCTTTCTGAAACAGCCAACATGATTATCTTCTCTGAAATTCCGCTTTAAAAAAGGTTAATAATTAAAACATTTTACTCTAAGCCAGGCAAACAGTTCATAGGATGAAATGGTTACTTTGAGAGAAACTGTGGACTGAGCTTCTTTCATTTCAGCAAGCTTTTGCTTTAATTTTGTTGAGTTTTATTCTAGGCCTAACAAAATTAATCATTTCTGGGAAATGCTAAGCACAATGACAGACCTTGCTATGCTGAATGTTTTACAAGGAAGCTGTTTCAAGCCATAAGCTGCCACCACGAGCAAACAACTGACGGCCAGCAGTGTTTTTGTTAGACTCTGACAAGGGAATCAATAAAAAGACACGGCAAAGGTTCAATCAGAACAGACACCACTAATACGAATGGCCTTTTGGGACCCACAGAAGCGTGGAACTGCTTTTCCATGTTAATTTCTCCTCACTACCCTTGGGGTTATCACCTTCTTTGGCCCCTGTTAATTAAAAACTGCCTCCTGTTAAAGTTCTTTGGCAGGCATTCGCCTTGTGTCAACCCATTTTGTTGGCTGCCGAGAGAGGAAATGAAGGGAAGGAGAATTCAGAAACTGCTGTGTGAAATGCTTCCAAAATCCCTCCTCACAATTGCCACTTGACACAGACATACAGATTTCTCTCTCCATCCCTTCAGATACTGAGATGAACTTACACATGGCATGCAAAAGGCAGATTTTAAATATTCACTATGCAACTGTCTCTTTTTATGAAGATACAGATACAGAAGTAGTGCTGATTATGGCTGTGCAAATAATTGATTTTTCAGATGGGCAGCCAAACAGGGAAAAAAACCCAAAGAATAAGCATGTGATACATTCAAATAAAGCTCATACTATTTTTTTTTGCCTTCTATCTTGCAAAATTGAAAGCTACTCCTCTGCTCCCACTCCTCCCAGACTGCTTCATGCTCATGTTCCATTTTACCCACAGGGAAATATTTCATTTCTGGCCATTTCATAAGACAAGCAAGGGCAATGAAATGACAGAGTTTCCAAGAATGGGAGGGAGCAGCAGTAGCTCTGTTTTACTTAATAGTTCAGTAATTAGAGCATTTGTCTTGGATGGGTTCAATCCCACCTCTCTCTGAAGGCGTTTGGATCCCCCTGTCCCAAGAGACCACAAAGGTGTTCAAAGAGGAGAAGGCTTTTGGGCCCCATTGTAGCTGTTCTCTCCTTGTGTATAAATAATTAAATACTCATTAAACTGGGGACCCAGCCACCATTGCTGAGATTCATTTCCTCTTTCCAGCTCAACGAGTATTTACTTATTTTATACGAAGGTGGAAGGTCTCCAACCAGGCAACTGAGGGAGCACTTACAAGAATACCCTGTAATGCCACAGTTCAGGCACATGTACAAGGAAAGGAAGTTGTAAGCTCAGATTGAGCTTCAAGGCGGGGGGGGGTGAAAACTCCACTCTTAAGGCTTTCAAGGCTCCACTAGACAAGGCCACAGCTGACTTGATGTAACTTGGGCCACAGCCCAGCTCTGAGCAGGAGGCTGGGAAAGATGACCTCCAGAAGTCCCTAGGATGCCTAGACCCCTACAGGTATCCTGTATCCCTAAACCTCGTTGGAAATGCCAGGCTGACCAAGAATTTTGAAAGATTTCTTTGCTGTTATTTATCTCCAAATTTAATCTTAAAAGTTTTCTCTACAACTTTCCTGAGCTATTTTGCCACCTTTCTTTTAATTAAGAATTCAGTGGGTCTAAACCCTCATTTTCCAAGACAAAGCAGTTCTCATCATTTTTGCTGAATTAATATTCAACATATAGCTATCCTTTAAAGGCTTAACACTTTATAATCTTGGTATCCATAAGACAAATATAATAGATCTGATCCTCATTTGATATACACATGGAAATTCCATCAGTGTCAGATTTACACCATGTGAGAACCTGATCTATGGTCATAAAATTTTGTCTTTGACATCAGTCATCCATACCGCCCATATCATGTTGCTGAGAGTGTTAAGAAGATAATGCTGGTAAATAATTATTCTCTTAAAAACTTATTCTTTCATTACAAAAAAAGCTTTTTAGGTAGGATTTATGACTTGATTTCAAAGGCAGACATGGAGCAATTTATTTTTAGAAGATGGAATTGTAATATCAGAGGTGAGTTAGCTGACCACAGCTCAGTGGCTATTATGCTTGCTTTTTTATTATGATGTAAATGACACTTTTTACTCATTATGCATGAATCAGATCAGTCAAAAGAAGCACTTTCCTGAACTGTTCTTAATTTTTAAAATCAAGACTTTTTTTTTTTTTAACTTTCAGTAATTTTCAGTTAAAGACACATCACTGCCTCCCACCCACAGATTTCTGATTAACCTAGAATGTTGAGTCATAGATAAAGGTATAATCTAAACTCCTTCCCACACAATATTTAACATAGGCTATTAAAGTGACATTTTCAAAGATAACTGAACACAGTCATTCTGTAAAACGTGCATAGAAGGGCAGGATCACCTGGCTCTCCAAGTAAACTAAGAAGTCCCATTGTCAATATAAGCACTTTCATTTGAAAACAAGGAGGTCTGCATAACCAAGTACTTTAGCTTCCCAGTTCCTTTTCTGTGTACATATTTTATGCCCATTTTTGAAATGTTGTGTTAGGGAAAATCAGGTGGGGTGAAGAAAAAGACAAAACTGGTTTGTAAATTAATGTGAAAAAGCCCTTCTGAGGTTTGCATTTCCTCTGTTTTGGCTTCACTTCACCACAGGGGAGAATGAGGGATTCTATATGATTTTTTTTCATCTTTTCCTCTTTTTTTTTTCAGCGAAAATAAAAGAACTTCAGAAATCAAAGAGGTTGGTTGTGCAGAATGAAGAACAAATCCTTTTTCAGTACCATTGTACACTGTACATTTAATGCCCACTACTTCTTTATTTAAGAACACATTCAACCATGTAGTAGCAGTAAAATTTCATCTGGTTGAGTGAACTTTTGAAGTGGAACCCACTGGATTTGGGCAAGAATCTCATGAGGGTTTTTTTTAAGTGATTCTAGCAAGCATGCATTACCTCAGTCACTTAGTATCTGTTTCTGGAAGGAAAGGTCCAGTAGTCTGGCATTTTCTAGATAAGATGGGGAGCCACTTTTGCATTGAAATCTCACATAAATGAAGAAAACATTGTGGGAGCGACAGGCAAAGGGAAACAGCTTTGAGGAGGAGATCTTCTTCATCAGCCAGTAAAAGACAAATGACGGCCTCTAGCAAAGCTTTTGAAGACTTGTCAAAATAGCTGAAGTAAGTGTTACGATTCTGTCATGGTATGTTTATAAAAAGGTTGGGAGGATGATAAGGAAAAGGATGTGCATTTTCTGAAACACCCACCCCTGCAAGCAACTACAGCTGCAAGGCAGCAAGGCAAAAGCTCTTCTGATTGCAAAATTGGGGCTGCAGAATCATTTCCATATTGTCCAAAACCAGTCCTGAAACAAATAGCAGAACACAATACAATCCCAACACTCAAAGTATGATCTTCTCCTTTGTCCCTTTTTATCCTGAGGTTGGAGAAAAAGGTTCAAACGTGTTAGAAAACTGACTCTAAATTGCATGAGATTTGACTCTCTGTAAAACCCCCTAACTCCTCACATGAGAGCTAAAAAAAGCAGTACTAACAGAAGTGAACCATATATTTGTTGATATCTCAGTAAGCTTTGGATTTATTTTGAGCAATAGTTAAAAGTTGATGCAGTATTTATTTGAACTGAATTGCTGTAAACTCTCAGCCACTTAATTTACCCCGGTTATGAGATATACCTGGTACAGACTGGAGGACAGATACACACACACTATGTGTGTCTGTATGCTTCTTTGTGAGCAAGTATATGTGTGTCTGTTCAGCCCCTGTATATGTATGATAGACACCATCATGTTCTCTATCCTAACACAACTGGGTGCTATTAAACTGCATTACAAAAGCATACACTTTGAAGAAATGTGTAGGTCTGAAAAGTATCTCTACCAAGCCACAAAAATGACTGAAAAAGTAGCTGGTGAGATTTGAACACCACGATATTTTACATTTTATAAATTCTAATATTGCAATATCTTCAGCATGAAACCCACAATGCTGCATCAAGAACTGTTTACCATTTTAAATATGTATCTGCAGGCTCCTGTACATTTTAAATGAATATTCCCAACCACAGCTCACAAAAGCACGTAATACATATCATCGGCAATCACACATCAAACCAAATTAAATGTTTGACATTGCATTCACTACAAGGTAAGTAAATCATTTTGATGTTAACAAATGCACACAAAACCTTCCCTTACTCAGAAAGGTAAATCAGGTTATATTATTGCTAAGTATATGGCAATAATGTACAGGATGAATCCTGTTTTATTTTTTCCTTTAGAATTTTAATATTTTATTATAGTAGAAGGGGGCAGAGCAACTCACTCATCACCCCCTGACAACCAGTTTCTTTGTCTAATTTCCATTCATTTCTTTGGCAGCTAAAACACCTTGAAATTACCTTCTCCAGCATGGAAGAATAATTCCCCCCCAGCTCCCCCCCCCTCCAGATCTGGCTGTCAGAGTGATTAGAATTTTAATTAGTAAAGCAGAGAGGAGGGAGGAAAATCATGTAGAAAAGCGCATGAAAGATTCACAAGAGCAGGGAAGACAAAGAGGCGTCAGAGGCAGCCTTGAGCTTGCTTGTTACAGCAGCAATTGCAGGGCCGTGCTTGAGTCTGTAACACTAACACAGCACTGTCCTTTAGACCTCTGACAACACCAGGCTTCTGGGGCATTAGAAAACATTTTTTATCAGTTGTCACTCAGAACAAGACAAGGTTTTTAAAGCACTCCAACTAGGAGCTGCTGTACTGCTGGGCTCATTTTGGCCCTTTGATCTGCTCTGCAGGACTCTGAGCTCAGAACTCAAGCCGCGAAGACAAGATTGTCAATGACACAAACTGCTACCATCCAACTATTATGCTAATTAATATTGTAATGATGTATCAGCATCTGGGCTTTTTATAAAACAAAGGAAGTGTCTAAATGCCAAAGAGCTGATGGGGGAGAGAAACAGCAGAAATCTTTCCATGAACAATGCTGTATATTTTAATTTGGAATAAAAAAAATGCATTTTAACAACAGAAACATTGTGACTGGTCATTCAGCTGTCTGTGATCTGCATGGGCATTTTGCCTTGACATTGTGGCTTTGATGCCACAGCTCAGCACAGGAGGCAGCATGGACCAGGAGGGGAAGCCTCTTAAAGGGTAACAAGCCAAGCACTGGGCTTGCATGTGGTTGCATCGCAGCCAGGCCCTGGTGAGCCACAGATGCCGTTTACTTGCCTTGGGAGCCTTCCCAGGCTATCCCCACTCTCTCCTCACTCACCTCTGACATTTCTGCCCATCTCTCACCGGTACAGAGCAAAGGGGCCAGCTGCTGGACAGGACCTCCACCTCCTGGGGCTCTGCTCCTCAGTAGGTCTGTCAGCCCTATTCCCCACTATTATTGCTATCACTGTTGTCACTTGTATTATATGAGCATATTCAGTTGACAAGTCAGATCAGCAGCACACTATGCATGGCAAGGTACATGCACGTACTAAATGCAGGGATGAATACGTGCTATTATCTGTTCAACAGCAGGAGAGCTCAGGAACTGAGGTGCTGAGTGGCAGAATGGGAAATTGAATCCCATTCCAGTGCCTGAACAACAAATTTATTCTTTCTAAACTCATATCCTCTCAACCCAGTCCTTGTACTCAAAGATATTTTAATCAACTGAGAGCAAAATCATTTTCTGTCTCTACAGGGACTGATCCTGAATTCCTCACTCACATGACTGGTTTCCTTCCAGTGAATCCAAGCTTTCAACAGATAACAACAGAGTAATAACCAGAGCAGATTTAAGACATTTTGAAAGAGGATTATCAATCTGTGCCACTGATCTCTCAGAACAATTGTGTGTGTGCTCCTGGTTCACCAGTTATTACAAAGGTTAGTCATTCACAGAATATTCACTAGCAACTGCTAGGAATTTTTAAATGCTTTGTTTGACAGGTATTTTAATTCTGTTCCACAATCAACCTTAGCTATTATTCTACCTAGAATAAACGACAAGAATTACAACAGCTAGCTTCTCACAGAGGATCGTTGTCCAATCTCTAGCAAATATTCTACTAGGGGAACAAATTGGCTTGCTGATCTTTTGTCTGGTAAGATAGCACATAACATATTTGTAATTTATGGAAATCAATCCATAGAGAATTTTTCGTTTCAAGTAATTGTATCTCAGTGCAAGATCTAAATAAAAGTGATGAAAAGGTAATTAGGAAAGTAATAGAACAATACAGATAAACCCCAAAAATGAGGTTCAAAGCACTGATCTTAACTATACATCTCTAAATACTGGTAAGAAGCCAATAATTACAGCTAAAGTCAGTTGCCAGCTGTTTTAAAGCACAGCATTGAAACCAGCATTGCAATTGCTACCTTCCAGTCCTGGCTGCTAAAATAGCAGACAAGAAACAGAAAACTGAAATCCAGGCCTTTAAAAATAGCTCACCATTTTTTCCTTTAATTGCTTGCCTGCTCTGAAATCATCTACATTTTATGGTATGTTTAGTGGCAAGGAAGATTTTGTGCACTGCTTTTACCACTATGATGATCTCATTCTACAATATCACTATGAAAATCCTATGTGTTTACAGAAACTCTAAGGGAGCTATTGTTTGAGACTTGCCTCCAGCTAAGAGCACTCAGTGGACAAAAGAAGAAGAAAGAAATAATGTAAGGCACAAGAAATCACCTTGTTTTCTCACCAATGGGCAGATCCATAAATACACCAAGTGATCAGGTGTTCCTGTGGATGCAATGTGTAGGAGAATCGGAGATACATCTACTCTTTCCAGTCTTGAACTGAAGCTACCATCTCTGAGGTGTCCCACTAGACCTAAATCCTCCTTTGGGGATTTGGCAGTAGCAGGAGTCTTACTAGCAAAGCAAGTGAAGTTTATTCCTACAGGGGTGGAGCCAGTCTGTACTTTTACAGTGGTAATTGTAAAGTTCCAAAAATAAACAGGAATTTGATTTATGCACTTTCAGGTGATCTGTTACTACAGTAATTTGAACTGTGTTCTGCCTTAAAAGCTCATTCCATACTCTTTTGGAGAAAGCCTTAAATTGGGAAGTTTGTCCAAAAAATTCCTGATTTAGGTCTTAAAATGCACCACTGAACTGCAATACAAGGCACTCCAATGGCCCAACAGCTGCTGCTAAGTGGTCATAAACATGCCTTTGTATACAGTCCGCATATTCAGTGACAATACTCACACTATCTTAAATTCCAACCCTCCTCTAGTTCCTCAGTCTCCCAGTTATGTCACAGAAAGGATACCAACACAAGGCAAATGAACATTAACAAGGTACAAACCAGTCCTGTTTAATGCTGGAAACAACAAATATTACCAAAGCACTCTATTCAGAAATACCTTTTCACAACACTGTCTTAAAGTCACTCCAAGAAACAAAGAATACATGAATAAAAAAGATGAAAACTGTGGATAATGCGCCAGGAAAAACAGATTTAAGTAAATGGGGATGATATGTTTGCTGAATGTTGCACAAATGTGGTGTGAGAGCACAATGAATCCAACACAATTCTTCAGCCACAGAGAATGATTTCACATAGATTTTAAAAGCTGCCTTAGGACTTTTGTTCTAAAAATAATTTGAATATCCTGCAGAGGGAAATTGCTGGTATGTATGCCTTCTTCAGCATTAGCCAGCGCCTTCCCAAGCTTGATATTTTTTTCATTTCGGGCATAGGATGAAGGTATTCAGAGACAGTTAAAGTTCAGTAAATGGAAACAGAAGATGCAATCCCAAAAGTCAAGTATTGATTCTATCCAGGCTTATCTTCAAAGCCTTGATAAAACTGGGCAGTACACATGAATAAGAAGTTGAGTTAGGGCTTCTGCATGCATTTACAACAATAAACTGTATGAAGACAAATGGTGCTGTGTTGGTTCTGAGACTACACGTGGATTTCCCAGAAAGATTCAAACCACAGTGCACAAAAGGAGAAACACCTAAACAGCACCAGCACTTCTGATTTTACTGACAGTCACGGTATTTCATGTATTCCAAACACTTGGAACCAAGTGGTTTCAGAAGAGTCCTTATAAGAGGTTTATTTTTGTCTTTTTTTTTTTTTTTTTTTTTTTTTAAGTAAACATTTACTTCTGGACCTCACAGCTGCGAAAAAATATTCGGAAATAGAAAAGTATGATTATTCTGAAAGCCCAGACCTGGGAAGCAGGGAAAGAAAGACAGAAGGGGAAAGAAAGAAAGCAGTGGAAAAAAAGCACAAAGTAAGCCAAATAGAAATGACATTTCCAGGGCTAAATCTTTTTCTTTCTTACATGATTTGAAGCTGGCAAATCTGAACTCATGTTTTCAAAAGTATGGAGTAACCTAATGAGGGAAAAGTGGAAAAATTTAGAAGAAAATTTTAATGACCTACAAAAATCTTCTGTCATGGTATTCCATGGAATTCTCCTCATTTTGCAGTGAGACCTCCATGGAGGTGTCCTCCCTAACCCCCCTTTATAGTGGACCTTTTCAAGCTCACCTGTCCCCTCAAGTTGTATCCCTAAGTTTTCTTTTCAATGCAGTGATTCATTTTGACATGTTAGGAAAAAGCACTGATGTCAATACATAGGGGAGGTCTCCCAAAGGTTAATTGAAAACAAGATAATTTCAAAAGAAAATTACTCATCTCTCAGACTTATGCCCCCCCTGCACAGATATAACCAGCATAAAATGGCTCAAGTTAAGATCATGAGTTTTGCAATCCACTTTGTTGAAATACATCTTTACACAGCCCATCAGAAGATAGGAGACAGATGTTCAATGTTTTCCATACTAATCTTCAAATAAACCACATGAGTTTTATGAGTGTTTCTCAGTGGGAAAGAAAATGGCCTAGCCAAACAGCCTGAAAACTACAGAGCAATCACATTTTGGTTTGGAAGCTAAAAGTAGACTCCCCTTTTCTACTATCAGTTGAAAAAACTTGTCTGGAGAGCCTCTGTCAGAAAGAGCTTTTGCTTCTCTTTTCTCCCTGCTGCTCCTGTCTCACATGGGATCGCCTGCAAAAACAGTGCCTGAGGGATCTATATTCGGTTTTCTAAAGTAAACATAACACAAGTGCTGTTCCTGGGTTACACATTTGACTCCTGTAATACAAAATGTGAGAGAACATCCCCTAATGGCATTCAAATCATGTTCTTCCAATTTTCAAGTGTCAAGTGTTTTTCATTTTGTTTCTTGGAAAAGAGATGTTCTCACATGCTGACTTTGTGTGTTGAACAGCTATGCAAATTCTGTAGTGTGCCAGCATAGAGTGTTTCCCATGTCAGACAAATACCTTTTCTACAGGGCAATAAGAAATTATACGTTCTTACTTTGTGGTTAGATATTGATGTCCTTACTCAGGAAAAATGGTCACTTAATTAGCACTCAGAGTTTACAGACTGAGACCAGAAGGGACCATTAGATCTTAAATCTAAATGTCATCTACTTAGCTTTGTATTGAGCTCATTAACTTACATTTGGTTATAGTATAATTTGTGTTTGGCCAAATTGTATTGCACGGTATTTTCTAATAAATTTTCACTGTCCACACAGTAACACAAGGACAATTCACCAATGGTCCCAGGAGTTTAACAGCCTCACTGTTAAAAAAGAAAACTAAATGTTCCTTATTTTCATATTCAGCTGATCTGGCTTTGACTACCAGCCACTGGTTCTTGTTCTCTTCTCTACTAGATGAAAGAAACCATAATTACTCAGTGTTTGCCCTCAATGGGAGTACTTAAGCTGTATCAAGTCACCTCTCGATCTCCTTTTTGATGAATTACACAGGCTGAGCTTGAAGCCTATCACATTAATCTGTTTTTCTCCAAAATATTTTTTGTTGCTCTTTTCACACCTTCTCTAACTTTTAAAGAACACTTCTGAAACATACATACTAGAATTGTGCACAGTATTCTAGGAGAAGGTTCACCAGTGTTACTTGCAGATAAAAAGACATTTCCTCTCTCACTTGCTTACACTCCCAAATATAGTGCCTGCCCTTTTGGCAGTAGTATTGCATTGGGACTCCCATCACAGATCCTTACAAAGAAAGGTAGTCCTGCTTTCTGTAAAAATGTCCCACAGTCTTTTCTTCTGCATGTGTAACTTTGTAGTTGGCTGTTTTGCTAGTATCTGATCCCATAAAATACCACACAGCTTCCATGAGGGGCAATTTTCTTTCCCCATAGCTGGCAATACACTTTCAAACCACATTGACTACATGGGAGAAGTGCAAAACAGAGTACATAGTGGCCACTGCAGAGGACCATTATGATCTGACAATACTGAGAGTAGTAGAAGCGATTAAGGCCGGATTATTTGTTAAATACAGTGCTTTGAAAGTGTGACACTCTGCAAAGATATGGAAAGTGAAGGAAAGGGAACAACATAAATGCCTTCAAATCTTCTCTGAAGTCTCCACAGAAATAGACATCATATTTAGACGTATCTGCCATTTGTATTTTTACAATATGCAACATAATCAGCTCCTGACATCCTGATTTATGCCTTGAAGAAGGCTGAGTGGAGTCAACCCAGCTGCAAACAAATAGGCATAAAGTGCCATTTTGAGGGGCATTTGGGTGTGATATCAACAAGGGTTCAACAGATTGGTCCTGGGTCATATGGGAGATCTGTTCCTTTCCGGAGTGGCTGTAGCAATCACAAAATGAACATACATAACATTTATAATGTGCTATGGACTTTGCCTCCTCATAGACAATGCTGCATTTTCTTCAAAGACAGCAGAATTTCCAATATACCTGTGTGAATTACGAAACACAGAATGACAGTCAATACTATATACCCATGGTGAAAGAGAGAGCTGAAGATCATAAGGATTGGCCAGCAGGTAAGAGCAAAGAGCTAAACAAATAAGGAGAACTATCTAGGGTAGAAGAAACATGCTCAGTCCCCAATGGCATAATGGTGTGACACATTAGAAGATGTACAAGTCTAGATGTTGCAGTTTTGACAGCTGCTTTTGCACACACTTAATAGCAGGACATTTCTAAGAAAGATGAGGGATGTGAACCCTTCCTGAAACATTCAGGTTTTCCTATTAAATAACAAAAAGAGTGATGAGTTTTCTTATATCTGAGATCAAGTCCTTCAGGCTACACAGCCAGCACACTAGGGGTAGGAAGGATAGTGTCTTGTTCACTTTATGCTGCTATGGAATAACTGGGGATTGCAGATTCATATTTTCTACTTGAGGTCTTTTTTTGTAACACAGTGGGCTACATTGTCCTTAGGGAGAACAGAAGGGGTTACAGAGCATCGTGAAGCAGCAAGCAGCAGCACTGCATCAACCCTGCAGGAAGCAGAAACTACTCTGGGTCACCTAGTAAGTGAAGGAGCAACTGTAAGTATTTACACTGTCCTTTATCTTTTATTTATTTTGAAGTTCTGGCAGCAGCTCAGTTCCTTCTAAATGTGAACTGCAGTCAGTAATTGAATTTCAGTCTCATACCCTTGTCCTAGAAGTACCAACCTCCTGCTGATCCAGAGTGAAGACAGGTGAACCAAAAATGTAACATGCTTCTGGAGCATTTCAGAAATGCTAGTCTTAACCGTGAGAGAAAAGTCATCAACCTTTCATTTGAAAATGTGCTAGAAGAGTTTGTGGTGCACAATATGTGAGCAATAACTGGGTCCCTTGATCTGTTTTGATGCATCGTCTCTGAGCTTTCTGTAACGAAAAACATATGAAAAGAAAACGAAAAAGGGAGAGGAGTTGCATTCTTGAAATCTTTCCTAACTGAGGGCATAGGATACTTCACAGCTATTTCACTAAAAATGAAACCCCATTTATGCAGATATGTCTGCAAGGACCAAATTTGCAGATATTCATCAAGATGGCAGTGAAGCAAAAAAAAGTATGGCTTTTTATGAAATAATCATGCAAGTCTCGGTCTTTGGCACAGTTTGGGCAATGATAAATGTATAGCCATAGCGACAGCAAGTGGCTCACTGTTTTTGACAACTATTTAAAAAAAGGGGGGTAAATGCTGCCAAGGAGGGTTAAGAACTCCACATTTTTAAGTGGATCAAATGTAAGTCACTTGCCATCCTATAGTTATGTTTTCTATTTGATTATATCAACATACTGAGAGGTGGCCAAAGTAAATTTGATAGGCACCAACACACAGCACATTCTCTGTAGAAGAGCAATGGAAGATTCGGATTTTATTCACTGAACTCAGTTGTTAATACTATCTACTTCTGATTGATTAAGAAATAGGACACGACAAAATGAAGAAATACTGTAGCACTTGCAGAGTACCGTATGTTCAACAGGATATATGAAAAGGGAAATGTGAAGTAAATAAAGTGATACTTTTAGATTGGAAGACCACCACAAGACACGTACAGAGGATACTTTGTTTTTTCTCATACACCAGGAGAGAAAAAATGGTGAGAAACACTTCCATTAATGTAGCAGATTGGAGACATTTCCCCGCCCCCCCCCCCCCCCCCCGAATTTCCACACCTGGCTAACTTGTGCTTATTCTGAGAAAAGCAAGGTGTGTGCAGCGGCCTCTACAATTACAGTTGTCAGCAAATGAAAAGGGTGAGTTGGACAGGCAGTACAACATGGCTGAGTAGGTGGGCCATGAGCAATTCCAATTTATCAAGGCTGGCTTCCTCTCCTCCCCCTTCTTCTCTTCAAAGCACTCCTCCATCTGTCTTACTCGTGAAATCAGCCTTCCCCCACATCTCCTCATTCTCCTTCTTCCCGCCTTTTCCTGATCCACAGCTGCAATCCCCTCCTCACATTTTTCCCTGTTACCATCCACTCACTTCTGTGACCCCAGCTCATCTAATATGCTCTTAGTTCTTTAGGGCTGAAAAAGAAGTTTACCTCTCAACACTGCAGCTAAATCGTGGGGACAGGTAAGCCTTGGCGCTGACTTGGGCTAACCAGACACCTCACACAGAAGCAGTGACAAGGTGCATTTTGGCTACTGGTGTGCCAGAAGCCCAGCCTGAAAGCCTTCCACCAGAATGTGTAGCCCAGGGCTGAAGCTGGCATAGGGGCTGAGCTACCATTGCATAGGTACACAAGGGTCTGCCAAACTGAAGGAATGACTTGTGCAAAACATGATGGTACCTTCACTTTCTTTTTGTAGAAAAACCTTACTCTGCGACTTCGACACGTCTTTTACAGCAAGTAGAGGAAAAGAAGGCAGATTACACGTCAATCCAAGCATTGGTAAAGTGGTCAATTTTATAGACTATGAGGATTGATAATACAGTTTCCAAAAGAACAGCAAGTAGCAGGAAGAGCTATGAAATGGTCACCGAAGCCAGTTATTATGCAAACTATAACCCTGGTCTTTACCCCCCTCAGAGCAGTATTCACAGCACATCATATTTTAAAGCCTAAACTGCACTTATCTCACACCTCTGAATCTGGCACAAAATAACCAACTCTCAGTAAAGAATGAAAAAATAAAGCCAACAGAAAGCTGCCTAACTGAATTCTTGGGACAATGAAGTGTGAACAGGTGTGATGATGTGTTAAACAGCATGTGGCAAAAATGCCTATGCTTGCTAATGAGATGACAGTTGCTTGTTATGCAAACTGTCCTAGTAAAATCATCGTTGCCTGGTACCTATGCCCTTGGGCTCACGTCCAATCAACCTGAGAGCTGCAACATGTCATTCAAAATGACATTCATCAGTATAGACAACTTTATGAGATCTATATTCATAGAAATCTCCAATACTTGCTACCATTAAGGTAAATTCAAGTTCTCATCAGAGTAAGTTTGGAACGTGCATGCTTCCCTAGCCAAAAACGAGTGGGGACTGATGAGAATTGCAAGCTCCACTAGTGGGAAATATAGACTAATTAAAATGAAATATCCATTCAATGTACTTCTTTAGCTTGAAATAACACTGATCTTTTTCAATGCAGTGAGTGCTAATAAATTTACATATTAAATTGTGATGAGTTAAAAGAGAAGTGGAACAATATGGGCTTGTCTGTGATTTTTCTCCCAGAACACAGCCTTCCTATTTATTTTATTTATTGGAGAAAGAAAGGAAAGGAGGCAGGGAAGGAAATCATCCTATAATTATTCCTCCTGATTTTTTTTGCCAATGAGTATTATGCCTTTTGCATCTTAAAGAAATGAGAAAGAAATTAAAATCTACTGCCAATACATATATTAACATATCAACAACTGAAACCATTGAAATCAATAAAGGAGGATGATACATTAACCTTTAGAGAACTGGAGTTCAAGATGAAGACTGATGGAGTGCTTCTGTGTTTGATCAGCTCATTTAAGCCAGTATGCAATGTAAGTTAATTGGCTCTTTCAAAGTACTGCACAGAGATTTTCATGGTTTAAAAAAAGACTTCAATTTTATTATTATTACTGCAGCAAACTTAAAATTTCCTTACCTTTTTTCCACATCCTCTTACTATGAATAACCCTACAGAAGGTGTACTGTACTGCAATGCATGCTTTAAATGACAATAATTTTTTAGGTTCATTTTCCATCTTTTTTTTTTTTTTTGGCGCCATGATATTTACTTCATTTTGGAGAGAGGAAAGGAATGAGGAAAAATTATACACACTAAATAGATCACACTGTACAACAACATAAACCCCAGCATACATGAACTCTTGATGTTTCAAGAAAAAGAAATTTCTGACAAAATGCTTCCTGGAAATTTATTTTCCACAGCAAGGAAGGAAGGCAATTTATATTCAGTGTTAATGACAGTAATATGCAAAAATGTGATGTCTGCTGAATTGAAAATAGTTCCTCTTAGCTTGTAGCCAAAATGATGATATTCCTGGCATATTTTGAAAGAAGTTGGATATATTTAAATTAATTGTGAGAAAGACTGAAGAAGATGATATGCAGAAAAAGACACTTTTCTTTTTCCTGAGCCTTTCAAAAATATTTCAGCTCTTTAAAAACAATTTTGTAAGACTCCAGAAAAAAATTGCTAGTAATACTAATGATTCATAACAGAGGAAATACATATAAATACCAAAGTATTACAGCAAACCATATTTCCCATTCGTTTTTAAGATTAAATACTGTCACTGAAACAATGTAGTTCTCCTAAAATTATACTCATTGCTTTCTGAAACAGGTCTTATTTTCTAAATTATAAGGGTGAAATACCTCATAGAATAGGAATTATGTACAGTATATGCGTGAGTATGGTTATTTTTAAAGGGAGGGAAACATTTAAATACATGCATGCACTGAGAACAAAATATAACCCTATCTTTCTGAACTGAAGTTGACCTATATGGGTGTGCTGACAAAACATAATTATGATGAACAACCTCATTATAGAATAAGGAAAGCTTCCTGTGGCTGTGCTGTTTTAGCAAATATCTGTACAACATCAATTGGGCAAATGTCCTCCACAACTAAAAAAAAATTAATGTTATAATAATCTGTCATTAGAATCAATAACTGTTTTATTATTCATAATGCATGAAGTGTTAAGATGAACCTGTTGTGCAATAAATTTAGTGGTCTGTCACTTAATACAATATGATTTTACAATATTGCTAATGTGCACAAAACATTCCAATATAGAATATTGGCACATATGAGATTTATGATAAATTTAAGGTGGAGAGGAATCTCAGCTAAGTCTTCATGTTGCTCAACTGAGATCAGGAAAATCAATATTGTTCATAATGTGTCTCTGACACAGAGGCTTAAATGAGGAATCTTCCAAATTGGAAGGTGCACTTGTCTATTTACCCTTAGCATTTTTTTTTTTAACAGACATACTCTATGAAATCTAAGGCATCTAAGAAAAATGAGTAAGACATTTTAAATCTTTCCAGTGGATACAGTATGCATGTGATTAAGATCAACAAAATGGTCTCCAGTAACTATTTGAAAACTATTTCATTTTCAATTTACTTCAAATTCCCCATTTGCCTTTCAGATTTAACCATAAAATAACAGAAGAAATAATACAGATCTGAAGCAAGTATAGATATATACCTGCAAGCCACAAGTAGAAAGCAAATATATGGACAGAAGTTGAGCATTCTGCTTTCCTTCATGTTTTCTTCTGTAGAACAATCCTACCTTGCCCCGGGGCTTCAAACAGAGAAAATATGGAAAGAATGTAGCTAGTGAGATTAGCTGCAAGGCTATCTAGCACTAACACAACCTCTATCCTATATGTCAACTTTTCAAAGATAATTTCTTTTGTAACATCCTATGACTTTGTACCTTAGGTCTGTTGCAGTTAAAACAGTCAACCTGGAACTTTCCTAATGATCTGTAAGAGGACAATGAAGTTCTGAAAAACTGGAATATTCCATGAGAAAAATTCTCATTTAATGTCTTACAGTGGTCTACAAAAGAGGTACAAGAACAGGAGACATTAGTCAAAACTCAGAAGTTCTGCATTTCATTCAGCTCCACATACTATATAAAATCTGGAAGTTAAATAATATCAGAAATATCTTTGACATACACTGAAACATCAAAAAGAATAAACATTAGTCCCACATCTGTAAGAAATATCAGGAAAAGTAACAACTTAACTGGGAATAACCAGTTTAAAGAGTCTGTCAACATTCTCATGGTTTTAAAGGCTGCATGTCCAATTCAAACCACATATTTTCTGAGAGTCTCCACAAGTTCAAGACTATTAAACTGTTTCTCTTCAAAATGATCCTAACAATCAAGTCCACATGAAATCCTCCGGTTTAATGAGGCGGGAAAAAAAAAAAAAAAAAAGACCACATAAGTACTTCCTTCATTACCATATCATTCTGGAAGGTCTGTGGTAATTACTCTTAGTTTTCTTTCTATTAGCTTCTTTTTTAATGTCTGTGCCTTACTTCCATTGAGAATACAGTGTCCTTAGGACACAAACTGGATTGCTTTATTTATCTGGGGTGGACCCATATCAGTTACCATATATATATATATATATATATATTTAATGTAACAACAGTAACTCATTTTACTTAAGTAAAATATTCATAAAATAGGTAGGAACTTTCCAGGCAAGGATAACACTATTTCTGTTTCTTGCCCATTCTGGTAAATGCATTAAAATCATATGTCATGATTAAACTCAGAAGCAAGGGGAACTTTTAACTCCATGTATTGAAAATCTATTTTTCATGAATGCAGTGTATTCCCCTGAGTAGTAATTATAATTTAGGAAGTTCAAGTAGAACCATGTATATCATTCCTTCTGCCAAAAGCACTCTGGTAAGTCTCTGTTCTTTTGACCTGAAAACCTTGACTCAGCCCTGGGAAGTCCATGGTATGTTATTAGGTTGGAAGCATACTGTAAACTCTCATCTGCTTTCATAACAGTTTTGCATGTCTTGCCTGAGCTTTCTTAGAAATATCTTTAAGTATCCTACACCATATAGTATCAAATTTACAATGTAAGGTCATGCAGTAAAATCATAATAAAGTGGATTTTAACAGTTTTCGCAGTTTCTTTCTCTAAAAAAACCTCACACTCAAAATACCTTCTCGTAATGTGACTTGGGTTACCACATTCTGAATTTATGCTGGCCTGACAATGACACTCATAATTTTTTTCACCACTGTTTTCAAGTCAGTTCATAATTGATATGAACTAAGTCCTCTTTCATAGCTCCTTTTTTCAAATAAAAGCCTGAAAATAAGAAGTTGGATCCTCCCACAGACAGAAGCTGTGGCAAAAAATGGCCATATGTAAATAGTCATTGACAAGTTTACATGGTATTCCTTGATAAACCTACATACAAAACTGTATCTTCGCTTTTGTAAGGATGATTCTAGTTGGACTTAACTCATGTAGAAAATTGACAACTTGTAAGACAGGCAACACCAGAAATTTTGTTGCCTGTGAGCTTTTAATTTAGTCCTCTGGTGTATGGTTATGACTAGAAACAGATGAAAACTTGCAGATGAATAAATTCCTGAAAATGTGGTGTAGGCAATTTGAAAGTATGGCCAATTTTCATCCCCACCTCCTCTAACAAAAAAAGATGATAGACTGGATGAAAAGTTTGAACATTGGATTTTACTTTTTGAAAGGAAAACACTGTTTTCAGCTTAAAAGTACAATTTATTTAAAGTTTTTCCTCATCTCATTTTGAAACAGGGGGACTATTTCATTTTAGTTAAACAAAACACTCAAACCAAGAAATAATAATACTGCCACAGAAATAAGTTACTTTTGCCAGCATATTTTTCATTACTGTTACAGATTGGACTACAGGTAATTAAAGATGAAAGATGAAGGTGAGACTGCAATCTTTTTTCAGTTTCTCCATAAAAATACCATAGAATTAGCTGAAATGTGAAAAACATCAACCCCAAATACTGTTGTGATACAATACTGAAGAAAGTGTTATCTATTCCAAGACAGAGTGATCCACTCTGAATTATGCAGGCACACTACAGGTCCAAAAGACTAAGCAGAATATAGAAACTGTATTTTGAGGATGGTTTGTGGAGAGAGCAGTCGGGGCTGAAATGCTGAGCAAAACACATAACCTTATTAATTTCTTCTTTTTTTCAAGAAACAGGATTTTTTACTTTGTGGTAAGGTTTTTTTTTTTTCAGATAAACTTGGCTGCATCTGCAGAATTGCTGACTATCTCATCACTTTTTCCTCCCAACAAAAATATCCTGTTTTACTTGAAATTTTGGATAGTTGTTCAAGTCAAATAGTACTTTCAAGGCACATCCGGACACTGCATTTGATCTGAATTACATTGTCAAAAACAAAGGTTCTGAAACCAATGAACTCAAAGGTCAAGTAACATGAATGCTAATTTACCCTAAGAAAGGACACAGTGACTTTTCCCACCTTAGCATGATTGAAAAGATGGGAAAGAAGAACAGCTCAATACTTTCTCATTTTGCAGAGAAGTTTCTTCTTTGTACCTGTAAAGTTCCTTCTCATAAGATTTCTTTAAAAATCCATACTAACACAACCAAAACCAGCTGGCAGACCTGCAGATACACTGTGTCTGTACATTGAAAAAAATTCATAGTTAAGGTGATAATAAAGGTGGTTCTTTTTAAAGCTTTAGTTCAACACATCTACTGATATTTGTGCTACTGTCATGGTGCCCATCTTACCATATGTGTAAACTTTTATAGTGCATCTGTCAACACACACAGCTATCTGCTAGTTTAATCAAACATATTAACTTTGAATATGCTACTCTTCTTCTTCTCAGGTTCTTTGTTGAATGGGATAGGATCACTAAAACTCTTAAAAAAGAACTTGAACACATGGTGAAGTGTCAGGACGCTCTGCTCTATTTTGCCATGATTAGAGTGTTGTAGAAATGGCCTAACTTGAAAATTACAGAGAGTATAAAGCAATCAAAAAAACCAAACACTTTTGAACCAAATATGCTTTCATTGTAACGCCTTGCAAACAAACAAAAAAAAAAATTACTAATGTTATTCTACCTCTGTGCTATACCATTCAAAACAAGTAATGTTTTTGCCCAATCATAAAGCTGGATGAAATGCAGTCATGGACTAAATCATGCATGAAAAAAAATCCATTACGCTAGGATTAGTTTCGGTTTATAGTGAGATCTCACAATGTTTTCTAGGCAACCAAGGCAGATGCTGAAACAATGGCAAAGGGGGTTGTTCTCTGAAGACAGTAGGTTGAGTGGAAAGGGGACCACTTACAGGAAAAGCAAGAGTTAGTGGCACTAACCAAGCTCTTTCCAGCATGGATTAACTCTCTAAAGAGCAACTCTTAGCCAAACCAAGAAAAGAAAAAGACTGATTATTAGGAAATATGAAGAAAAACCTGTTGTTCCGATGCTCTATTTCAGAAAGGAGAAGCAAAAGAAGCAAAATTAATCTAATACCAGTAGACTTTGAATAACTAGATAACCTCTGTGTCCTTGCTTCTAGTATTAAATCATTTTTCTGGCTGGACTTGAAAAAAAGTCTCTTCTTTTTCAAAATTAGATGAGGAAAATTTCTAAATGAACCTGGCTGGAAGCAAGTTCTCTTCAGGATTCTGGCTCACTCCAGATGTACTTTTAGAAAGAAATGGAAGTTACTGTGCCCACAGAATATGCAGTTTCACCCAATTTGTAGTCCAATAGCTAGAAGTAAGACCATCTTACCCGTGCACATTGTCTTATGTCTTGAAAAATACTGTATTTATTATAATATATTAGACTAGATAAATGAAATTTCTTGCAGTCTTCTGAGACTAGCCAGATTTCTGATATCAAGTATGCAGCTGTACAATTAATAAGGGAAAAGCAAATTCATCCATCATTTCCAACTGGTAGTACTGAATGGAAACAAATGTGCAGAGACCCCTGAGATAGTCACATGCAGAAGCAATCTCTGAAAACAATTAGGAGTTAAACATCTACTGTGGGACATTAAATTTACATCAGAAAGGCAAGCACCTGAAAATCCTATGATACTGACTGTGTCTGACTAAGATTTTGTTCAAGCTTAGAAAACTTCTTGTCCTTTTCTTCAGTCTATAAACAAAAAGGGAAGCTGAATAGCGAAGCTGGGATGAGGCACCAAAATCCTCTTCAGCATATTAATTCAGTGTAGCATGTGGCATGTAGGTAGCTAAACATTTCATAACAATTATTTTTGTCAGTTTCTGAAAAACACATCTTGCCCTTAAAACTCCGACAAATGGGTTTTTGGTTTTGGCTGCTCTTTAAGTTCACTTGGGAGGAATTACATTTATCTATGTAAATAATAAGTCAGCTGAATAATTAAGTTGAAAACTGCTGAGTTTTATTCATATGCCATTGATGGATATGATTCAGAAGAATTTGTCACTCTGTGGAAAATTCTCAGTCAGCATCACGAATGTGTTGATGAACTAATCAATCAGTCTTTCACACATCTTTAAAACCCACAGCAACAACATCAACAGCACTTAGTTGTTAAAAGGTAACTCCAGCAAAATCCAACAACCCACCAGAAACAGGCAGAACTGTTGGAATTATCTTAAAATAAAGCTAATTTCAAATATGAAGGTAATAGGAAAGTATTCCAACTTTTATAATGAAAGTGACAAACCACATTGTAAGTCAGTTCTGACTTAAAAATAATAATGATTTTTTCCTCGCCTCTAAATGTAAACCTTACTAACACAGAACGTATATTTTTAAGAAGTAACAGTCAGTACGCATTTCCATTCATACTGTGCTTATCATTTGATGGTCACATACTCCTAAACCCATACTGTGGAAAGGGAGTAGCAGCCAGCAGCAAGCAGAAGGTGGATCTTAGTCTTTAGTCAGCGAAGACTTCTACAGTGGAGAACAATCTACATGTCTAATCAAACCATATTACCAGTTATCTTTGTCATGATTTCTCACTTTAAACTTGCCTTCAAATTTTAGCTGCCTGCTTTTAAAATGAAAACCTATTCCTACTTCTCAGGAAAGCTGTTTGTTGTATTAGTCACATCCTTCACAAATTTTCAGTCCCTTATCTTTACAGCAGTCACAAAAGTCAGCCAAGCACAACAAAAGTAGAATGTGTCTCTTAGTATCCCTCCAGTTTTATATTCTCATATAAGCTGGAGTGTGAACCTTGGTTCCTAATCCTAGACAACCTATTTTCCTTTACAAAATCAATCTGATGGTTTCAAGTGAAGCCGTCTTTGGTACTGTGCACTGGTCAAGTTCACGGAATTGCTAACATAACTCAATTCATTTGCCAATTTTTAACCTAAGAAATAGCTCAAACAGAGCTAGTGTGATAACTGAACTACCTTTCATCCTCTTTACAAAGCGCAGTTATTTCAAGTCAGCATTGACCAAGGTCACCAGTAAACCAGTATAGAAAATCCTTGTATACCAAACACCTTACTAATCACCTTATGTAAACAGTGGATAAAGCACAGAAGACTGGTTTTCATATTTTGTTATTGAATTTGGGTAAACATTAAGATTGGTGAACATGAGTTTCCATTTGAGGAAAGAAAGTGCAAAACATCTGTCAGAGGGGAAGTCTACAGGGGCAAACATTACTAAGGTCCAAGTATTAAACCAGACATGCCACAGTATTAAGGAAGAAACAGTACAAATCAGATAAAAAAAATACGAAGTGTGAGTTCCGAAAAAAAAGATGAACTATGGGTTCTTTTTTCCTCCCAGTTTGTATACCAAATTTCAGTGCACTGAATAATAAACACATTTTTCTTTTAAACACAACAGCTGTCAAATATCCTATCTGCTTGGGAAATGCCAGGAAAAAAACGTTGCTTTACAGAAAGCTTCCTAACAAACATATTCTTTCAATAATATTGTTGATATAACTACTAGAAATGTATGGTGAGAAATAAGACAATTTCTCTACATTAGTCACTTGGTTTAGCCATAATCAAGTTACTAACTGACATTGCTAAATAGGAACTCAGTTTATGCTGATGTATGTTTTATGGGAACTAAAATACCCTAAAATCTGAAATTTCCCAAATGTATCTCCAAATGTTCCAACTTGTCCAACATCAGCAGACTACATTCTGGGATTACAGCTCACGTATTTCCATGTTTTCACAATTCACTGTAGCAGTAGAAAAGACAAATAAAAGATCATATCTTGCAGAGCTTTGGAAAAAACTTTTCTCATATTTGTTTTCTGACAGAATTGCTGTTCACTTATGCTTATCTAATTGGCACCGTTGACATCAAGCCTTCTTACAGCGCTCCTTAATTTTGTCCCCCTGGTAACCTTAAAAGTGTAGTGAGGAAGAGTATTTAGCGTACTAATAGAGGTAGAGTTTCACTGAACCCAGAGACAATTCACTGACTACCGCTCTTCACAGCTTCATGTCTCCCTTCTGTATGTTTCCATTTCTTTTCTCCTTCTGTGTCTCGGGCCTACATCAGAAAATACTGAGCTAACTAAGCCTTTGGGTATGAACCTTTGAGTATGTCATGCAGCATCAAAAAGGTTTCTAAGAGGTATTGCAGAAAAAGTTGGGCTGTGCCATCATGCCATGCGGGTAATGTATGTGGGACACTGCCTCTTATTTCATTCAACATCTTCCAGCTGTTCAGCACTTTGCAAGGTCCCACTCAAATTTTCCGTATCAGTTATCACTCCCAGGCTGATTTTTGGCCACCCAGAAGGAAATTTTTCAAGAAGTTTTTCCAGTTATCTCCAAGAACATGGCTAAGGGTACTATGACTCTGATTTTCAAATAGAAAATTCTTATAAAGACCACATCATTTGACAGAATGTTTTTCAGCCACATTTGTCTTAACCAAATTAGCCACTTTCTTTTTTTTTTTTTTTTTTTTTTTGTCCAGGATGCTTTCTCAGCCATTTTCTTTAAAATCTGCCGAATTTTTCTAAATTAGAAGTGTCTGAAGGATTGAAGTCTACCTGTGTTCAGCAGCAAGGTATTAGAACTTAGCAGCGAAATTCCCCACTGAACACCACCTTCCTGGCATTTTCCACAATAACGATGACAAATACAGAACTGGTTTTCTGTGCCGGTCTGTACAAAAGAAAAGGATAAGCCTTAGCCAAGCTATCTCCCTTTTCTGACTGTTACTTCCTGTCCTCTAATGCCCCTGAGCTTCTAGCATTCACTTAATTAATTCAGCAAATGACTCTTTACTATCACAATTATGTATTTCATATATATAATAAAATTAAATTAAATTTATAACAACATTATCTAGATTGCACTTCAGTTATTTAATAAATATACAAACAATTAAAATAATCAGATTAACCATTTAAATGAATGAGGAAGGCACATTTTGCACAAAGAAAACATTGTAGTCAATGTATCCATTAATACATTAAACTCTCCATCATGATTTATGTATTAATGCTTCTGCATGAACACATCAAAAATAATGGAATTTAATGAGGAGGTTAGAGTCAACAAAATGATTTTGCATTAATAAGTTAGTTGCCAGAGCCATAAACTAATATGAGATTTACATATGTAAGCCTCCCCATTCCAACATGGAACAATAATTTGATGTAGCTGTTGAGAGCAAGAAAGGCAACACACTGCTAGTGCCAGAAGCAAAGTGTAACTAGCTAAACACAGTAGCCTCAAAGCCACATTTGCACTTACCAGTTTTGAACTATTTGCCACCATCAGAGAATTAAGGCACAGAAATACAAGAGAGATTCAGAAAGCAGATAAATGAGTACAGAGAGGCTATGGAGGCATGGGAAAAGCCTTCTGGCTAAATAACAACACTAAATCATGTCAGCTCTCTGTGACCAAGAATGTAGAAATCAATGTCAGAATTCAGCTGCAATTTATTCAGGGGCAGGGGACCAAAACATGTGCAGAGGAGTTTGAGGACAGCTTCCAGGGAATAAGAAAACTCTGAAAATGCAGACTGAAAAAGCCTGAAGAACTGAATTACCTGACAACACCTGACCTGGAGAGTGCCTTATTTGCCTGGAGGCAAAGGAGAAGAGAGGTTCTGAGCTGACCCATTGCTCTGGGAATCCTAGAGCAAGCAGCATGTTTAGATGTTCACCCAAAATCATTTTTTGAAATACATAAAACGGCAGCACCTTTTGCTTTCTCTAGGAAGCCCTGCTGGAGGAATAGAGCCGATGCCAGCTATTTCTCTACCCCAGACGCATCAAGCACAGTGCCTCAGCAAGAAGTGACGTCACGTATGCCCATTCGGTCTCTTCTTCAGTCTTCTCAGATTGTCAGGTTGAGCCTGGCCCTCAAAGTGTTTCAAGTGATAATATAGTATTTCTAGAAGTTTGCCAATATTTAAGTGGTACTACGAGCTACAGACATGACATTTTGACTTGTGAGGGGGAGGGGGTGTGGGGAAACAACAGTAGAAGATGGTGATCAGAGGCCCCAGGTAGCTTTTGAAAGAACTGCTGAATAAGCAATAAGAGATAGCAAAGCTAAAATAGTGAGTGAAGAAGGAGGATGTTTAGTTAGAGATACATATCTGTTGTCTCACATCATTGCTGAAGAATCTATACCAATGGGTTACAGAAACAGAGCTTATTGGGAATAAGAGAGAGGAATACATATATATGCATATATAGAATATATATATATACACATATTTCATCTATGTAGTTAAGTATATATACATGTGTGTGTATATATATACACATTATATATATATTATATATATATATACGCAATTGCTAGAAGGTGAATAGAATAAAAAATGTTAGCAAGGACACTAATACACTATTCCATGTCTTTTTGTGGAAAGCTGTACTTATTATAAATCTTTTGATATATTTATAATTTTATAAGGGCTTTGCATTTTAAGACTAGTAGCCTCAAATGACCAAAAAGAAATTACAAGAGAACAAGCATCAAAGGAAATGGTGATTTCCTTTGGCCATAGACAGTTTGTAAAAGGGGCAGAGTTTTGATTTGCGCATCAGGAACTAACCATAGGACAAAATTGCGCTAGCTGAAATAACCACAAAATATAAAAACAATCTGAAGTTTACAGTCAATGAGAAAATAAATTCAGCATTTCCATTTACCACAATTACAATAATGAACTTTCTCCCACCTCATGTTTATGTAGAAGTTCTCTCTTGTAGGTGCAATGAAACACTCATTTCCTTTCAACCTAATGTCTGACATCTAGGGCAACGTTTAGCCTTAGTTGCTTGACCACCATTAATCTTCCTTAAAAACTTAAATTTTGGGTTAATTTAAATATTAAGATTTTTTTTTCATTCCTGTTGAATTTTAAAAATATATTAATTATATCTTTATCTCATGTGGTATTTATATTGAACTGTTTTTCATTTATTTGTAGTACACCATGTTTAACAGTTCAGTAAAGACATTTACAAATCATGTCTTTGGAGTGTTTTCTTTTTCCTGAAACTTGAACTTTGACCTGTCTTAGCTTATAGCTCCTGCTAAGGGGATTGATGTATGACTTTTAACCAGAAGAAGTGAAAGTCTAAAGTCACTAGTAGCATTTTATTTATAAAATATGCATTAAGCATACACATGTTCCTGGGTAACTGGAAGAAATCTGATGGCTTGTCTGACCTTTGACAAGAAGTCAGAACAGGTGAACCACTGATCTTAAGCTCCAGGCAGCTATGTAACAGTGCATCTACGTTGCAATATAATGGAGGCTAAAGTATTTCTTAAAAGAAAAATCCTGTTTATCTTTCTCATTCAAACAATCAACATACCTGCTCAGTTAAATAAAATCAGCAATATTGTTTCTGCATTGCAACTGCCTACATGAAAAAAGAATCGGGGTTAACAGTGTGATTAGAATCTTACTTAATCAGTTTTTTCAGGCACTGCTGTGAAACATTAACACATGCTTTTGTTCTAAATACTTCACTACTTACTTTATTGTAATAAATGTCAAGTGAAATTATGACTGTTGTCTTACACCAAAGCATACTGACACATGGTATATGCCCTGAGGAGCTTACATGTGAGACACAAAAACGTGTAAGAAAAGAGTAGCAAAGACTGAGAAAATGGCTAGTCAGGGTAAGAACAAAGAATAAAACCTTGTTTATCTGCCCAAAGTGATGACTGCTAGTCAGTATTGCTTGTCGATTCTTTGATTTTGAGAAAATTATTTATTACCTGTGCAATACATTACAGACTGAGACACACACAGTGAGGTACAGTTATATATGTATAAACATATATCTTCTTTGGCTGTCATGGGTATTTCCTCTGCAACTTGTTGTAAGCAGGAAAGCAAATACACCATTCTCGTATCCAGAAAGATAAAAGAAAGAAAATCCACAGTCAACAGTAGCTAGAAAATCAGTTCATAATTTTTAACTTACTGAACAGAAAACACTGTACCAAACCTTTATCCTTCACATACATGGTACATATTACACATGATGCTTTACACTGCATGGTATCCTCCCAGCAGCGCAAGTACAAAAATGGATTTATGATTAGTGTCATAAATCCCTTATCAATTGTGATCATACGTGTATGGCACAAGACTTTGCACTGTTACCAAGGGTAAAATAAATCGTTGACAAAATAGGTAGTTGCTCAATAATAATCTGGTCATAGCCAAAAGGTAATTGATCTGCAGGTTTACCTTCTTTATTCTTACAAGAATAATCGTCCAGAAATGACAAAGGGTGATGCAAGACATTCCGTTCTTGTTAGATAATATAACTGTGGAATAGCCAATTAAACTTAGAGTTTCAAATCAATATTTTGATATACCTTTAGGATAAAGCTTTCTTTAGATAGTAACACAAATTAAGGTCAACATTAACAGGCATATTTACAGTTAGTCAGTCAGTGCTGTGAATAATGCAGTATAGTTAATGAGGTATGTAATGTTGCCAGAATATTAGGTTGGTGTCACTTACCAATGCTGCTCTTATTTTCACTTTTGCCTCAATAGTTCACTTCAATATAAACGAGATTAAAACTAACGAAATCTTGAAATTTAATGATACACTTAATTTGATGGGATATCCTATTGCAACTCCCATTTTGCTATTATGTAATGACAAAACAGTTAGAAAAATGAAAACCTCCTAGAACCATATATTTTTCAATTTTTCCATTTTAATGAACTTTTTTATTTGCAATTCAAAAAACAGTATATGAAAGCAAAGCTCTGTGAAAAATTAGCCTCACTTAAAATCCTAAACAACAGTTGGAAAGAAGATATGGAATAGGTTTTGCCCAAGAAGGGAAGGAAAGAGTCATTTTCTAAAATTTCCACTAAATTCTGTATGTTAAACATAAATTGGGTTAAAATCACTGTACTGAATACATTATGACGATATGGAAATTTATTCAGAGATAAGCTCTGAAAATCTAGAAGAGTAACTAAAAAAAAGAATTTCCTATTTGGAACACTGCGAAGTTTTCTGTGGAGATCCCCCCAAGCACAGGATCACTGAGTGGTGGTAGCAATCTCCCCATGAAGGAACTGAACAGAGGTATTTTTCAGGCTAGCATTTGCAAAGTCCTTGGTCAGAGCTCAGTCCTCTCAAGTGTGAAAACTGTCTTTTGTGGTCTGAAATGAGGGAAAAGCTTTTAAACTGGGAGGAAATGGAAAGTCTTTTAAAGGGACTGGCAAAAATTAATTGGGTTACTTCACATCCCTCACAACTAGCATGAAATTCACAACATCCTCTCCCATTGTGACTATGCCTTGATAATGACAGCTCTAGGAATCTGGAAAAAGTCGGCTTTGTAATAATACATCCTTAAAAAAATAGACAGAAAACTAAGAAGCTGAAAATGGCATGAACTAGGCTTCTTTACTTGTTGAAAGTATATATGCGTTATAATTTCTGCTATTAAGAAATTTTGCACTGTATCTCAAGTTATTTATTATAACTTAGAAGTCTGTAAATAAGAATAAAAGTCTTTTCCCACAGTGACACATTTTCTCCATTTATTAAGCAATAAACTAATTTCCACTCATTTTTTGTGTGGTATCATTAAATACAAGCAGGATTTGTCCAGATTGCTATCCAAATGCTTTCAACTGGTGTTTCAAATTAATGTAACCATGGGGTTTACATCTCTATTGGTGTAGTAATGTTTCTAGTAACAGGACAGGTCTATCCCACATTCCACATGTAAGCAAAACTTCCAGTAGAGCCACGAAAGGTTTTGCTTTATGATAGTGGTAGGAAGGAACCAGGTGCCAGACCAAACCCAGCACTAAATCCACATATTGTATCTGTTACTTGACTACAGTAGCACTGGAGGAGAAAATGAGGAAACTTTACATTCTGTGGAAGTGTTACAAGAAACTTTTAAAACTTTCTACACATTTTTCAAGACTGGAGTGACAGGAAATTCAAATTCTGCCTAATTCGATGTCATTTCATAATAATACCATATCTGTTCTAGAAGCAATCATTGTAGTGTTTACAGTGAAACAGCACCCAGTATAAGTGTGCAGATGCTGATGCTGGAAAAGACCCAAAGCTGAATGATATCAGTCAGCCCTACGGGGCATTCCAGTTACACTTCAAGTAAACCTAAATTGATTGATGCTATTAGTCTCTTTTCCAGCTGTTTGCATGCAGGAAAATGTTTACTTAGAAAATTTTACTGAGCAATATTATTAATGATTTTGCAAGTTACATGCAATTGCTCCTACTCTATAGACCGTTTATCATATCCATTAAAATACTACTGAAATCGTATTAAAGTGAAGGCCTTAAGGAGGTTCTCCTATAGCTTAAATAGGAAGTAACTCCTTTTACTTTTACAGAAGGAAATTAATTTTACACTCTTGTATATGTACAAATTCTCAGTCACTTTCATTACTTCAAAAGCACAATATGGCTGGTGGCCACATTTTAGTTACCATTTTTCACTTTCTAGATTTTAGACATGAATAAACTCTCACATGAGCACATGCATTCTTCCACAGAATAAAAAACGTTTCCTAAAATCTTTGCAATTTTCACCATCATGTTGCTTTTTCATATATAACTATCAGGAAGGCAACAATATAATGATGCAGACCGGAGTATAGTACCTTGGAACAGAGGCTAAGAAAACAAACATGTGGAAGAGAAAATAGTTTACCAGTATGAATCTGATTCCATTCAGAGAAAGAAAGGGTCATTCTAAAACAAAGCAACTGTATTGGAATACAGAGACCTATGTAACAGGTTCAAAAATCAGAATTAGGACAAAAATCATGTCTCAGGCATTAATGGAATTTTATCTGTAAGTGAAAGAAAGTGCAAATGCCTTTTCTATTCAGGAGAAAGGGTCCCTGCGGCTGAGCCAAATATCTTTCTCAGTTTTATGTGTCTTAAACATTCATTTCCCAGTGCATCCAGCAGAGTCAACTTCACCTTTGAAACTACACGCAAAAGTGTTTCTGGTACAACATGCTTTATATGACTGGTAAGATCTGCATATTAAAAAAAAAAAAAAAAGTATATTCAGTTGCAAAATCAGCTGTTATATGTCCTCTGCACTATATGCCCATACACGCACACAAATAAGGAGGATAAGTAATGATATTAAATGTACTTTCTTATTAAATACTTACATTCCGAAACGTGCATTAAAACATAGAAAGATCAGCTACACCTGGGAAAACACAGGACATTTTGGAACCTTTACCATGTTTTTAATCACTCCATGCACAAAGATTTGTTTAAAGTATACAGAAAGATTTCTGTAATCTTTTGAAGATTTAAGAAATCTCTTAAAGATTTAAGAAATGCAAATCTCATATAACATTTGCAGTTCCCAGTGCCATCACCTGAGGTAATTTAACAAGCACACCTGGTATCTTGAGTATACACTTGCCTTTCATAAGCCAAAGGAGTTAAAAAAAGCAAATTTAAGGTCAGAACATACATTACAGTTCATTTCATTTTTCACTAGTCCAGTAGAACAATTCAGCTGAGCAGCACAAGTTAGACTCTGGGTATGAGACATCCTCCTTTCACCACTCAATCACACCTCCCATTAGAATTATGCAGAAATGTCACATCTAAAGGCAAACAAGCTTAGATTAGAATTTCTTCGCAGTTTTGGAAGTCTGCAGAATTGTATGCAGTCTTTCCTTCAGACCAATTTTCCAGTTTATCTCTGGTTGTCGGGGACCCATCTCACATGGATTCCAGCATTGAATTGCATTGCTATGACAAAATTCTCCACTTTGACCCAGACCCCATTTTGACCAAAGAATACACACAATAAGTTACCACTGACTAACACAGGTTACATTCAAAGCACCTATCCATTAGTGAGTGTGACAGGGTAGATCCTTCTGTAATATTTAGGATTATCTTGTGGCTAATGAAGTTCTGGGACTTGTTCTAAAATGTTCAATACAATCATCTAGTCACTGTGTCTAGTTGTGGACTCTTCAGTACAGAAAAAATATCAATAACCCAGAGTAAGATCAGCAGAGGGCAGCTCCGGGGGCACCTAACAGCAGCCCTCAGTGCCTATGAGGGGCTGTTGGGGAGGCAGAGCCAGGCTGTTCTCAGCAGGGCACAGCAGGAAGGTGAGGGACATGAGAGGCTGGGATTGGCCATAAGGAAACCTTTTCCTTAGATTAAATCAATAAAAACTGGCTGAAATATTAGCCTGTACTAATCTTTCTTTAGAAAGATTTTTGTGAATTCTTGTTTATAAACTGTGAAAATAATTTTCAGAAAACCCTCTAGATCCAGGCTTATGAAAGATCATTGACCATTAGACACTACAAATGTAAATAGTGTTTTAAAATACACACATGCAAATTTTATCACAGAGTAAAGCAAAGCTTTTCTGTGTTGCAGTCTAGGGTATTTGTGATGACAGAATCACTACTTGTTAGATATTTGACAGTATCAGAACAACAATAAAACATAATAAATAGAGTATGAAGACTAGACTAGACTAGACTAGACTAGACTAGACTATTTTGGTTGGAAGGGACCTACAGTGATCATCTAGTCCAACTGCCTGACAAATTTAGGGCTGACTAAGTTAAAACATGTTATTAAGGGTATTGTCCAAATGCCTCTTAAACACTGACAGGAATGAAAAAAAAGCAACAAACTAGTGGGCTAAATTAAGGATGAAATTTAAGATGAATATCAAGAAAATCCTATGAGAGAAGGATCTCTTGGGCTGACCTGGGACATAGTATACCTGCACTGAGATTATTAGGAATTTGCTACTAACTCCAGTGCAGGCAAGACTAGACTCATGTCTCTGGACAGGAGATAGCCGGGATCCTACTGCTTAAGACTTTTAAACCTGGTATGTATAGTACACCAGTAAACTGGCACTAGAAAAAAATGCTCATTGGCAAAGATATTTGCCTAAATGGCTGATGATGATTTTAGTTTTATGTCTGTACCGTGCACATCAGGGAATCTGAAACTAGAAAAATAACTCCCATGGCAACTTGTGTTTGGGAGGTAAGCAACAAACTGACCTGTTATGGAACGTTTTAAAGAAAGTTAATATAAAACTAAGGTGGAGAAAAGAATGGTGGATATTTTTCATGGAATCCATTGGTATAAAAAGTGCAAAATAACTTAACAGTTTTGTCCTGCAAATCTGATAGAGCTTGCTACCCCTAGCTTGACTTTCTGCAAAGAGTTGACTGCAAGATTAATAAAAACACTAATGCCCTTAACCTAAATTATCAGTCTCTGCCCTGACAGCTATAAGCTTTTGGCTCCTCTACTAAAGAGTGTTATGACTGATTCTAACAGCTTGTGCACATACCACAGAAATCTCTTATAATTAAAGATATTGTATTCACTGCATGTGACTGCTGTAGATCCAATCACAAGCCCATTTACAAATGTCTTCTCTGAGCAGCTGTAATATTAGGTCAGCAGAGCACTTACGACAGGCTACATCAGTCACGTAGAGCTTCAACTGCTTCTCCCTGCAATCAGATTTACTTGACTTCTTCACATAGATGCAGCATTTGATAAATAAGAGGTTTGGTGTTAACATGTCTTAAAATAGCCAGCCATAATTAATGTCAGCTTGTCATTAAAACCACAGTTACTGATTAATCTTAAACATAATGCTTTTAATACACTTAATCAAGATTAGGCCCATTAAAAAGCTGTCAGAATTTTTCCTCACTTCTTCCGTGCAGCAGTGGACATTACTGACTTACAAGATCTTTTCCTTTCCAAACCACTGAAGTAGTGAGCAAAAGATCTCTGGGTTTGATGACTGTGGCTGAAACAATCAAAATGATAAATGCTCACATTATCTGACCATGTTTACAAATGACTGCAATGGTCCTTTTTAACACTGAGAGGCCACCATGTGTTGCAGTCACTGTTTGTGAATCTGTCTCCTAGATTAGTCAGTGCTCTCTGTAACAGCCCTGATAGCACTGAGCATATGTCGTGGGAAAATGCTGTCAAGCAATAAGCTAAGCTAATCTCATCTATCTCTGTCACCTTTAATACATATACTTACTTCTTCAGCTTTTTTTATAGTATAGTAGTAGATTTGAATCATAATGCTTCTTCAAGCATTTTCATACCTGAATTTAAAATAGGATTAATGGAATCATTAGGAAATGACCAGTCTTGTTGCTCAATTTAAATTCAAGGCATAGACTAGCACAGATAATCATTAGCCATACCTAATTAAACAAGGCACATGTAACTGAGACACTAAGCAAGAAAGAAAATGTAGCTTGCCACACATACCAATATCATTGTGTATGTACATATCTAAGCACAATCAAGAGACTCTGTTGAAATTTACTATATTGTGTCAGAAAGAAATTCAGTGTTTGCATGTGAACACTAGGTTTTATTTCTGTTTTAGTTGCAAATCTCAAAGAATCTTTAATGATACAGTTATTGCTTACATATCTGTAACCTAGAGATCACATGCAGAAGTAGCTAGAATGGAAACTTATAAAAGAATGTTACGTCACAGTTTTTATTCTTTTTGCACAGCTGTAGAATCCCAGATATAATGTATTTTTTACAGAGAAAAATTACCTTTTTTAAAGGCATATGTCTTTTATACAGACAAGGTTTTTTTCAGCAGTGTCTCTGCTAGAACATCTTCATGAATAATGTCACATCTCTTGATTTAATTACAAAAAAAAGGACAGTTATACAGTAATGCATCGGATACACAAGTTCATTCATGTATAACAGCCACTGCCATGTTATAGTGAATCATCCAGTAGGGTCAACATTCTTCTAAATTAATTACAACCGTTTAGCAATAACAATAAGTAGAGCAGCTTACAATGTACTTTGCTCTGTCTGTGCTGCCTGCATGGTAGTGTTGCTCTTTCAGATGGCTGTTATGCAATTCATTTCTGAACACACAGCTTACACATTACTACCCTCTTATTATTCAAGTCATGCTTACAATTCATGAGAGACTGAGCTAAGACCAACAGACCCATACTCAACACTGATTTTATAATGTAGCTCAAGCCAAATGTCAATAATGAGTGTATGAGGAAAAAATCTAACATCCTCTGTTCCTCTAGAGCTGCTAAATTCTATATGCAACTAAATGTACAGCAGATGTTAAATGTGATTAGAGCACTTGCTCACTGCTAATGTTTGTCAGTAATGAGAACCTTATGAAAAGTTAAGATACAAAACAAGTACAGGGAATTACTCATCTGTAAATCTCTTTTCCCTCCCCCCAACACCAGAGGGATCACATTTGATAGAGTTCCTGCCTTGTTTCACACTGGAAGTATGAGGGTCTTGAGTAAGAATCTATCACTTACATTTTTTGAAAATTGTTATTAAAATAACCAAAACAAGCCTCTTTAATGAATAAAACTTAAATTGAAAAATCAGGCTGTTAGCTGGCCTAAGATTTTGCAGAAAACATTCTAAAAGTATGCTGTCAAACAAACAAAAATCTATTTAGATACCCAAATCCTTATTACAATTTGAGTAAAACTACTCAAACAGAAATACCATCATCACTTGTATTTTGATACTGGTAAGACCAGAACTCAGCGAAAGCCTTATCATGCAGCCATCACCAGTCAGAGCTCTGCTGAAGCTGCAATGCCCTAAGCCTAAGCTGTGCAAGAGTATTTAAACGACTTTGTGGTGTGAAACTGTCTCACACACATCCGGAGTGTAGACATGCCCTTACGACGCATGCTGTACACTAGAGCAGACTCTTACATGCAATGGTTAAGCAAAAGTAGTGTTGTTCAGCAATCTCAGAATATCCAGGCACACATAGTTAATGAAAATATGGGGAGCTTTACATGAATAATGACTGAGGGAAAATGGAATCTGTGTTCACAAAGCCTACTTTGGATTTTGTCCTGAAATATATTCATGCACGTTTGTGCTTATGTCTGACAGCTTTCAAAAAAACCCATGTTTCTCCAGCCACCTATCCAATTACATAAAACAAGCTGTATGTTTTTTTTTTTTTTTTCCAGATGAAGGTAATTAGTTGGGAATTATGCACAGGCATACGTGTGTTGTTCTGATTTACTTATTCCACTGTGACAAAACCAAAATACTTTCTCTATGCAGGCAAAGTCATAAACACTATTTTAAAAAATCTACAGGAAAATCAAGGAGGAAAATTGGAAATTGTACAACATCATTAAGAGTGGTCTTTAGCCATTTTATAGTTTTAGCCATTTTTTTATATGTAGAGAAACTAAGTAACTGAGGCTTACAGCAAGAAATCACAAGGACAGCATAAAATTAGATTTAAAAAACCTTATACAGTGCAGGCTCAACCAAAAAGATGTTTTGTACATATTTTTGCAAAAAGACAAAATTTGACTGTTACAGTGATTTATTTTTCTTTACCAAAAAGTGTCTGTAATGAATGTCATACATAGTGAACAGAATGCTGTTTAAGGGAGGGTCTTCAGCCTAAATTAATTGCTTAGAAAATCATCTTCATAAAGATGTTCTTGTTGTCTACTGGCAACTTTAACGGCATATCTCAATCTTATCCCAGATAAATACACTGGAAGGCCTCCCAGGCTTTACTGGTGTGTCTAAAATATAATTACTATTTTTTAAAAGTATGTTTTATATGTATTTATATATGCATCTCAAACATTTACTGTAAGTTTAGTGACTACAACTAATGAATACCTCTGCTTCCCAAGATCATTTCATAGGTCACCTATACCTAAGAAATCATACTGACATAATTACATGTATAAATCCACTGTTAACCTTTGTATAGAAAATTAGATTTCTATTTTTAAAAGAAACATACTTAGGATAAAAATGTAATTGTTTTAACTAGCTTATTTTAGAAAAACCTGTGAAACAACACAAAGCTATATGTGAAGCTATGTTCTTCTCTATATTATTTTGGAGTTACACATCATTTTAGACTCCAGCATCAAAATGTCTTATCACTATCGCAGGGCTACAGTGATTCCGTGATCATGTATAGATGGTATTAGATTTTTCACAATTGCCCTACTCAGTCTGTACATGCATTAAATAATTCAAAGAAGTGACTTACAAAAATGTGGACCAATCTTCAAATCAAAATCTATGATTCTAATTTAAGAAATCCCTACAAATCTCTTGAAATGCTCAGAGATAATAATCTATTCATGCCAGTTTTACCCATGCTGATGTCTAACAATGGATGCCAGCTGGAAATGGAATGTAGATCCATTCGTTTGTGATCCCATGATCAAAATACCTTGTGGAAGCACAGTTTTAAGCATAAATCACCAATATTTTTTTTGAAAAGTGCGTATTATATATGCCCCATTACCCAATTTAATTACACTTAGTTAATTTTATAAATGAGCATATTTTTCATTGTCTCATTCTGTCATAAATTGTGCCTTAAGGAAGTAAAATAGTGGCTCTAATACTTTTGCACACTGAGACCACTCTTTTACTTCACGAATCCAATAGCTTCCCTCTTCCTCACTTAAGGCAGATGTTCAGTTTTAATACCACAGGAGGAAGAAAACGCTAATGCCTGTTTCTGCATTTATTTTTAAGCAGAATAGGCTTTCTGTTAGATTAAAGGTAACTGTCCAGGCTTTTAAATACAAATTGTTTAAGCAATTCTTCCAGCATGACAGTTCATAAATGTTCATGAAGTCTTCAGAAACCTTAGTTACATACTTCATCCCAAATCAGTGACTGTTTCTTTTATAGAAAGATTTTCTTTGAAAAGCAGCCTATCTATTCCTCAGCAACCCTTTTGGTAATTAAACTTTCTAAATAAATAAAAAATGTCTCTTAGTAAATAAGCTTGGTTTTTACTCTAATATCTCATGACAGCATTGAAAAGGATGCTTACTGAGTGAAGAGTGTCCATGTTTATGGGAAAAGCCACTAGGATCTAGTAGCTACGTGCAAAGCTCAGACAAAGAAAGACATTTTCAGCTTAGTGGTGGGGAAGAAGAAAGAGAGAAGAGAGGGAATACCTTTGCTTTTCCAAACTATGGTACATTTTCCTTTCTCCTGTCCCCATCCCAATGTCTCCCTGTATTTTGACTGTAAGAACACCTCTGGATTTTTACACATCATATGCTTCCTTGGTGAAGCTTGTATCAGCCCCAAGCACTGCTTTTCAGGCTCGAAGGATGTTAAACCATGGTTCATCCAAACAATGAGCTTCCTAGCACTTTCTCTCAGACTCCAAACCCATGAGCCACCATTTACAGCCCAAGAATAGCTCACAAAGAGAAGGAAAATACTTTCCTTAACCCACCTTCTCCTAGTTTTCTTCCATCCTCATTTATCAAGCATATATGATGACCTTCATTCACCTTCACTTCATTCCTTCTCACCAGGCATTACATTCAAGTTGTCAACTCACTGAAGTACCAAAAGGAAAGGAAATGTTTCTCTGTTTGGCTGGACAGTCAAAGTGGAATGCAAATAAGAGGACAAAAAACAATTCAACACTTGCGACACACAGTATATGTAGTTTTGACTCAAATGGCATGTTTCACACTAAAATGTCAAAAATGATACTTCTGAGTTTTTTCCCTTTCTTTTTTTTACAAAGTTTTAAAAAGTTCCACAGATCTATGAAGATTATGAAACATGAAAATTATCTTAAGTTAAACTTAGGATATTTAAAATAGAGTTTAAAATAACTGTCCAACAATGAGAAAATACAAAATGTGGTCATATTCATACGCATGTTTTCAAACAACTGGCAATAGCGGTATCCAGGGAATAAAGATGTTTCATTAGCATTAATGAAAAGCTTTACACACAGCTGACAATTCAGTAAACACATGTTTTTTCCTGCCCTCCACCTATATATAACAACTCAAACAGCCCCCCTCCTGTATTGTCCCTTTACAATGGACAGGAAGACAGAATAACTCCTCTCATGTACACCACATTTGCTCCTTTGATTTCAAATCGCTCTTCAAAATATTTGCACAACTCACCAACGTATTTAAGCTCAGATCAGTTACTCTGCCTGGGGGTACAGAAGGAAGTGCTGGCAAGTGAGAAAAGACAGTAGGAAATGTCTTTGAAAATCTTTGAAGTTTCTGATACACCACTGCTATCAGCCATCCTTTCTTATCGCACTCCTCTTATGAAGACCTTCTTGCTCTCGACATTTTCCAGAGTATAGTGTCTCCGCTATCCAAACAGTTTTAAAAGTCACAAAGAATGTACTGAGCACAGACTAATTTGTAGATAATTAGGTGTATTTTTACACTGTAAACAATACACATTTAAAATGTATGTTAATATTTTTGCTGCTCTGGATTCTACTGAAATACAATGGAAAACTGGATGGTGCATGACTGAGTCCCTGTTGCATATTTTAGAGTAACCTTATGCTGTCGCAACAATTGGGAACGATGGGTGTGTTGCATGTGTCTGTGATTTTTAACTAGATTCTTCTCTTTTCTCTTCCTCTCTTACATTCTCCTGTTCCCCAGGAAGCTGGATCCAAGCTGAGTGCAAGCTATCTCAAATCTCACTCTGAATAAAGAAACACAAACCAAAATTCCCAGAGAATATTTGCTTTGGGGGAAGATCTTTGTAGAGTGAAGGTCAGTGAACATAATGGTAAGGGTGTAATAGAGGAGTTGCTTGCAGTAAGCTTGTAAAATTAATTAGATCTTGACTATTTTTTCCCCTACAGCCTGCATAAAATGAGCATGGATGTGTTCATACAGTCTGCTATGACAACCTAGATAGAAGAATTTCTTTCCTTTCCTTCCCTGCATCAGATGTATCTTCATTAAAGTGTGTTCTTTTCTAAATATGTTATTACTTTTTCAGTCATGACAGAAACAGAGGTTGTGCTGTACAGCTCTATTTTGTGTTTAACAAACCATATAACCAGACCTGTTATTGTGTGTTTCTCTGTCTTTGAATCTATTCATGTGGATGCATCCTTGAATTTAAAATTAGAGAAGGAGAAGGTGTCTTTTATATTTATGAAAGACAGTCATTTCCTTTGACTTTTTTCACAGTCTGTTTTAACATGCTATTAATGCTCAATGGGGAATTCAGCCATACACAGCAGTGATTAGATTGCAAAACCTAAGATAAACCAGAGAACATACTCAAAAAGCTTCAGGCTAAAAAGTGATCCAAGGAAGACATAAGATTGGAGTTTGATGTGGCTATATTGCAAGGGATTTGAGAGGAAATGCTCAGAAGTACCATGCTAATACCAATCACATTTCAAAATTGCTACCATTGTTTGCTCTAAGTACTTGTATTTACTAAAAGCTCCCCAGATCATGTTCATTACATTCCTGAAAGTTTAGGGGAAACAACAGTTCGCTCCCTTGCTCATTTAAAAAAAATTTACATACTAAGCAGATTGCAGAAAGATTTTCCTTGATTTACAGCACCAGAAGGAGAATAGGAAACATTAAGTTTCTATGTCCAGTATTAAACGTTATTTTAAAATCATTCATAAACCTGCTCCTTGAAATCCTGGATAAAACTTTCAGATTAACAGTTTAGCCCTATGGCAAAGGAGGCTGGAAAGATTAAGGAAATTTCATTTAATTCTTGTAGTTAAGGAGAGCTGTTGAAAGATAAGGAGTATCCAAAGAATGTACAAAAACTGTAATAGCTTTAAATTAATATCACAACATCATTTTCTCTCACATAACTTTCCCCTTGCATTAAAAACAGATATAATAGTTTTATTAACTTATTTCACTGTAATTATTTAGAGTACTTCTAAACATTTTCACACACAGTTAAATCAGATGGAGCAACGTGAGCTAAAAACCTCTAAAAAAGTTTGGAAAGAGGATCTGTGGTGTTTAAATATTGAACAACTTTGTTTCCCTTAAAACATAAAAATGTGTGGGTTTGCTTTTTGCACCAGACAACTTTTCCAGTTTAAAAAAAAAAAAAAAAAAAGGCTTTGCAGTTGCTTCTGCTACTTTTAAAATACACCAAAGGAATAATTATGGTCTGTGCTTTTTAAAAGTCTCTTTAATTCACCATTCATGCCACATAAAGGGTACTACACTCACTCTTGGCTGATGGTGATTGCAATACAGTTAGGTGTGATCTTGTAAACAGACCTGTTGACCTCAAACTCCCAATGAAGTCAACAAAAGTGCGTGGGTAGGATAGTGTATTGAAACATAATATTTTTCAAAGCCAAGGCCAGAGTTAAGAGGCAGATGCTAGAAACTAAATGTACATGAATGTGTATGTATGCAGTTGGCTGTTGTTAATGGTGATGGATATGTAACAAACTATTACGGATTATTTTGCTTGAAATGCAAAAAAGGAGAATGCAAGAGTGATCTTCAGGCAACTCAGAACACTGTTTTCCCATCTCTACCTCACAAAAATGAAATGTTCTGTGCTTGAAAAAATGTCCTGTTTGATCTGAAGAGCAAGTAATTTTATTGGTGGTACTTTGAAATGAAACATCTCCTCAAAAATATTTCAGATTTTTGTTTTTTCAACCAAGCGTATTCACCTGAATTTGACACTGTTTGCATATAGCTTTGTCTGTCCCTTTCAACTCCTAAAGTCTCTTATGAAGGGTTTTACTCAGTCTTCCCAGTCAAAATCACTACCAATACAGTTACAACAGAATTATTTTCTAAAGTACTGACGGCAGGGGAGGAATTTCCTTGTTTGGTTTGTTTTTTTCTCTTTTTTTCCTTTCTCTTTCTTGTTTGTGTGTAACAGCAGAAAGCCTTTCTGAAAGCCTCCCAGTTTTTGACCTGTCTTGTATCTGTCTCACTTGGCTACAGATGGCCTATCAAATCCATCAAGTCCTGATTGGAATAGATTACTAAATTGATGGAGCGCTGGGATTAGATCCATCTGTCTTCAGGAAGCTCTGTAATCATGATGAGAGGTTATTGTTGTCTGGGAGCTGAAAAGCGGCAAACCATGCTGTGCTAAAGGATCAACCAAGGCTTTCTATAAAGTAAAGGAGATGGAAAAGCAGTTCTGCTGAATCCAGTGAACACCAGCAAGGTGATGTAAATACACTTGAAATACTGTTTCATTGAAAATACATCTTTTTAAGATGATTTTCTGTGAGAAAGAGAGGTTTAAAGGCAAGCCAAATTTTGCCCTTTTGTTGTAAGAGAGTTGGAAAGTTTGGTCCTGAATGTCTGCTTGAATGCTAGTAGTTAAACAGCTGAAATAGAATGAAAGTAAAGATTAGCCCTATCCTACCCACCAAAGTCAAGTGTAACTAGGCCATACAGACATTTGGTAAGGGATTAACCATATTTAATTATTTTCCTAACTTGAAATCTTCTTACTTCTTAACTTAGATCTCTGAAAGTATCCAAAATATCATTACAGGTAATGCTGAGAAGAACCCGACTTCATTCTGTAGCATTTTTAGAGTTTTCATCACATTGCCTTTGTTCTTTGAAACAAGCCCAAGCCCTTTGAAATGTTTTCACTGATAAATAGGACTGCATTGAACTGTCCTGAGGCTCTCAAGCCAAGGAGGTATGAAAGCAACTTTAACATTTTGTCTGCGTGGAATATGAGAAACTCTGGTTCAAGTTTCTGCTATACCTTCTCCACCAGAGAGATCTGGGAGGAAAAGTCATGCTCTTGTACTCATCAGGAGGCATTCAGAGCAAGGGTCCCTTCTAGTCTAAAGTCTCAGGAAGGGATAAGTTTTCAGAATGAGGTCCCAACACCACTCACTCGCTTCCTTGCCTTCCATCTCCACTTCAACACCCGCACAAGCAAGACAGATCTGACAACCTTCTGACAAAAAGTCTTACGCAATTAAGTCTATGCCACTTTACCTCTCAGAGACAAACAGTGAACTTAGCAGCTCAGAAAAAAAAATAAATTGGTGCTTTGGGGTTTTTTACTGTTTATTTAGTTAAGTTTAGTTTCATAATTCAGGGAATATTTTTCCCTAAACAGTTAATGGGTATCTTACTATTCATTTCAGCATAACAAGGACTTGGTCTATAGGAGATCAGATAGTAAGTTACTCTATTTGTAGTTTTAATTTATCATTTCTCTGCACTTAAATATAATGATATGATTTGTATGGCTAGCAGTGTATATGTGTGTTATAAAGATTGTCTTTTTTTTTAACAGAAAGATTAAGGTATATGAAGAAATGTTAATTTTTTTTTCCTAAGCTAAAAGCCAAAGACTTTTATAAATCTGCCTTTGAGAGTAGTTTAATGAGAAGATTCATTTCGTGCCACTGCTTAGGAGAGATTGCCTCCATAAATTCTAATGCTGAATATTAAGAAAAGGTAAGAAGAAAGAAATAAAAAAAATACACTCAACAGGTATGTTAAAGTGGAGTATGAACATATTCCCTCAGACTCCTCACCCAAAATTTGAACTTAAGATCAGATCTGCTATTATTATTATTTTCCACTTTCAACCACTTAGGTCTTTTTATGAATGCAGCTAAATTTTCTATTTCTATTTCTACACATCCATATTTAGTATGTGTAAGTTCAAAACAGAAAGTATAGGAACACTATGTTCTCCGCTTTTTAATTCTTTCTTTAAATTTTCACTTAGAATAACCTTTCTCCATTTTGGAGTGAGGGATATAACACAGGGAAAAGAAGGACCTATGACCAATCAGTAATGCTTTAGACATGAGAGTGAGCAAAAACAATCCAAATAATTTTTGCCCTCATAGTAATAAAAAGTACATGGGGAAAAAGTTGTGGTTTAATCCTAATGGAGTGTATTGAGGTGTTGCCATAAGCTGTATAAAGGCAATACTTAAATTGTGTCTCTTACAATTGTCTCTCTTATAATACACCATTTGTAAAAGTTTTCTTAGTGGGAAAAAATATGTGAGACCCACAGAGGAAAGAAAATTGTCAAGTAACACGGTCTGTTAAGGAAAATGCTACAAACTTTGGCAAACAAAGCAGTCTTATTCTTCCCTCTGAATTTGCCTGTTGTATTCAAGATGTTGCTACTGTTGCAGAGTGCATGTAGGGTGGGGAGAAGGACCCTGAAAACAAAAGTATAACTTTTGTTGGGAAATTGGGAATTGTCTGAATTAGGAAATTTAGAAACCCAGGCCTTAGGAAAAAACTATGCACTTTGGCAGTGAGAGGCTGGACCAAGAGGAAGGCAGGGGATAATTCTTGAAACATATGAAAAGCCTGAGGCAGCAGAAAAAAGGAAGGTCTAGTGATTAACCATTCAAACATCCCATTCTGTCAAGTTTTCCGAGTAATTGCAGGCCAAGCTTCCAAACTAGCATTGCTGTCACTGGAAATTAAAATCTATAAGTAATACTTTCTTTCCCTTCTCCATCTAGAAAACAGGAGTAATAAAAACTTTCTTCATTGAAGACAGATGTATTTACATGCAATGTAAATTGGGTCATATAAATATTGGAGTTTGCTGGATGCTGACAGTAACCTCAGGGCAGGGTCCCTAAACCACTGTCTCCATCTGGTCCTCAGATCCTACTGCTCAACTCCACAGATCTTCCCACAGCCTCCCTGTCAGCCCTGAGGCAATGGCTGTGGACTTCTCCTCAGTTACTTCAGATACCAGGTTCCAGCAGTGATGGTGACGATTAATAAGAGATAAGCAAGAATTTCACAGCTTTCTTCCACACCAAAATCCCAGATGAAAAACCCAGAGAGAGAGCACCAACAACCCAGCCAGTGCACAGTTCTCCAGCAAGCTTAGCTTCTCCTTAACTAACCAGGGCAAAGGATGGTCAAATACACACTCAGTGACTTTAGGTTCTTCTGGTCACCGCAGCAGGCAAACAAGGAGGACGCAAACAATACAGATTTCACAATTCAAGAAAATCTCTGTAATTGCTGCAGGGCTTGATTGATTTTAAAAAAAAGTTTATAGGAGAGGGAGTGAAAAAAAAGAAAAAGGGATATAAGGAGTCTATTCTTGGTTATCCCTTGATGTGTTACTTAAACTGATGGATTAATCAGGACCCTCCTCTCTGCTACCACTCTTAACAATGCAGAACGTGACACAGAAGTGATGCTAATCACACCATATCCTGTCCTTCCTAGTCCTATGAAAGCTGCACAGGTACTTACAGAAACCCCTTACCAGTTTTACAAAAAAGATTGTACAAACATACTCCCATTGTCTAGTTTGCATGGATTTGTTTTACTGCTATGTTCGCTCCTGCACACCTCTCAGCTGTCCTGGGAAACTGAGAGCTGACTAAGCTACGGAACAGAATTCTTATAGTTTAATTTCTTGCTGGTAATATACTAATTAATGATGTGGTTTTGCTTCCAGATTTCAAATTCTAAAATATTGAAACTGATAGTAAAAACCATGACACATGGTCCTTCTATATTATGAAAGATTTCTACCTTATAAGAACAAGACATATGTCATGTGCAGGCACTATTTTCCCTATTTCTTTTAGTTAAAAAATTTTAGATATCATTTTCTAATATGATGTAGTGTATACACTATATAAACACTTTACAAATGGAATCCTGCAAGTGTTTGTTAGAAGAACAAAAAGGGAAGCAAAATGTCACATCCTAAATATTTTGCAGATATCCTTAAATAATTCTTTAATGCCTGTGAAAAATCAAATATTGGTATATCCTTCCCTCCTACACCTACCTCTCTAGCAATCTAATAATGTGTATAATACTCTGTCTACTATGTGTACCTTTCATTTTGGTCAAAGCCTTTAATCCTTCACTTTTTAGATAAAATGCCATAACCATACTGTAGTAGGTTAAGATTGATTGACAAGTGCATATAATTATGGCTTCAATAGTGAAGTATGTTTTACAGTTGGAAAAAATGCACAACCTTGAAAATAAAGAAGTTGTGCCCTTTCTCTAGGATAAAAGGATCATATCAAATTGGCTCGTTTCCTTGGCAGAATGCAATAAAAGACTTCCTTTAACAAAGAACACTTCCCAAAAGGCTGCTGGAGGAAGTCTTTTTGACTAGATAATACTGCACCAATGAGAAATTCAAACAAGGTAAAAGTAGAATATTAGGAAATGTTCCCCTTTTAACCACATTTTATATTCAGTAGTGTATGGAAAGAATAGATTAGGGGAAAGAAATGACTAAGTATTTTTGCCAACATTTAGAAAAATGAAGGTTATTGTGAAAAGAGTAAGTTGGTAAATGGGAAAGACATGTTGAATCTTCCTAATCAAATGTCCTCCACATCAGCCTCTGTTATTTTAATTTCAATACCTTTCATGGACAATACAATTTAAATTTAATCTTGATTCCCTTAGTCTGGATCAGTGGCCAACTCAGTCTCATTCAAATGCCTTATACCTGGTGAGAGGTCATAACAAGAAGAAAGAGTTTGAAAGACATGATGTAAATTCAGGTTTTCACTGCAGGGAAAAAGCTCTGGTTTAAACACCTAGTGTAACACTGACATAACTGTACGCCATAGCAGGCTGTATTCTCTCCTATACATGCTCGGCCTTTCTGGTAGGCAGAAATGTTCCAGTTCAGAATACAAATGTGCCAGGACAACCATGCACCATGCATAGACATGCACCCTGGCTCATCAGGAGCAGCAGAAAGCATCCACTCACACACCGAGCCTGCACGTGTGGACTTTGTGAGGGAAAGCACCTGGAAATGGGGAAGAAATCATATTCCCAGTCTCGAAACAGGAGAGGTAACAGTTCCTATTACACCACCACTACTGGCACCCTCTATTGCTTCATTTCAGTCACTGGCATAGCTCCTCAGCCTTCCTCCTTTTCTTCAGAAACTTTTGTTACTGAGAAAAAGGGTTGTTACTTTTGTGTAGGGAATTGCTGTACCCTTTTACTTAAGAGTAAATTTCAATATAATAGTAAAATTAATGGCAAAACAATTACAGAAATTGTATTTTCAGGAGTATAATGGTGGTTACTCACAAGTTAAACTAGGTTTTTCTCTAGAGTTAACATGATCTGAAAGACTGCAACATTCACTAGATACAAGTGTTTTCAGAAGTTCGAGGCAGAACAAACAACATGCCAGGTGGGCCTGCCATCCATGTCCCTGGGCAGAACTTCTGGGGCTGAGCCCACCGTTAGTGCTATAGGGATTCACCATATGTCCTACAGTCTTTCTCCCTGTCTGTCTGAACTTGAGCACTTCCTGGCATATGTCACCACTCCCTCACTGTGCCTCTAACATGACAAGATGATATGTTGGTGAAGAAGGTCCTCTGCAGTGTATGAGCCCTTTATTGTGGGCGTTGCCTTTGACTGGAAAGGAATATGTCTATATGGACAGACTGAATCAGTGTCCATATGAACATGTCCGTGTGGAATAGGGACATATAGACAAACTCAATTAACTGCTGGACCAGCAACTAAAATGGAATACGATTTTCTTACAAACAAGTCCTGTTATATACATACATTTATGTTAATTTTTCAATGACTGTTTTCCTTAAATAACGTAATTCTTTTAATATCACTTAAATGAAATACATATGTGTAATCAAGATTTTTTTTTGAAAGCGTTAAAAAAATTGTTTGCCTTTTAGCTTTTCTATGGAGTCATCAGCATATCAGGTAGAAGAAACAAGACACATGCACTGTGTGGTGTGCTTTCAGCCACAATGCATGAGCAGAAAAGAAGTTTGTGTCATATCAGGAAGCAAATAAGGAACACAATTTACTAATAAGCTTGGGGGAAAAAAAAAGACTGCAACTACTATTTTTCTGACCATATTTACACTGGGCTAATTCAAAATCACTCCTCTACATTCAATGTTTCAACATGCATTTCACTTAGATTTATTAAGACACTTAGTATACAGTGAATGTGGTTGAATTGACTATTAAAAGCATATTCATTAATATTTAACAATGTTTTGTAAGGTTTCTCTCCTATAGCTTTACCCAAGCTGAACAAGTGTGGTTTTAATAATCCACTGGTCTGCATGTAATTAACACAAATAACTGTCTTAATGTATTTAATTTAAATGTCAATTCAAGACTCATTTTAAAATGCTACCTTCCAAACAATGTAACTTGACCATCAAAATGTTCTTATTGTGAAGATGATTTATTCTTCCAAATGTTCATTGGGAAAACAGATAAAAAGGACAACAGATCACCTCATCTTGAGAAGCTAAACCACTATTTACTTACCAGGAGTTTTACTGTATATAGGGGATATTTTAATCATGTCAGCATTTTTTACATACAACAGAACAAATACATAATTTTGTTTGAATCACACTTAAAAATTAATTAATTAATTAATTAACTAATTAATCTCCTGCACTCATGATTTTAACGCTATGATTTTAATCGTATGTTTAACAGGCAAAATGAAGACATACTCTTAGTGATGTCTTGGAAAACAAAAATGGGGCAGAACCTTTTTTCTGTAAAGTTTGGATTTTTACAATCCTGTCTCTTGCAGCTGTCCTGGTTTCTACAAGACACCATTTAAGCTTACTTTCTGAAGTCTGTCTAATCATTGTGATTAAAAGTTGGAATAAGTTATGAGCAATAAAAGGAGTAAATTATATCCAGTCTGAAAGTAGAACTAATTATAAAGCTGTTGCTTGATTAAGGTGTTTATACTGAAGAGTATTAAAGGGATTAGTCTAAAGCTTTACATCCTGCAGCACAGAATTAATATGCAGGATTTAAACACTCAAATTGATTCAGGTGCACCAAACAATTATATGGAATAGGAACACTCGACCCAGCTAATGGCCACACTAGTCCACCAAGCTAATTTATATTCATGTACTTATTGACCTCTCTGCACATTCACAAAAGGACTGTTCTAATGCTAATACATGCTTCCAAGACAGTCTCCATCTTCTGCTCTAATCACTGTGGACTTTAGTGAGAGGACAACAATGTACCTCACTGCTAACATTTTGCACCAATGAAATATTTCCTGAAGGACAGATGTGGCTCTCTTAGGTCTCTCTGTGCACAGTAGTCTAAATTATGATCACAGATACACCAGTGAATCACTGCCAGTGGGAGAAGCCTCAGAATATGCAATTGAGAGAAGGATTTATTACAGAGCATGCAAGCATAATAATAATAAAAAAAAGGACAAGATGCACTAGGCAATACAAGGAACAGTGTATGGGATGTTGTGGACAGAAGAAAAAAAGAGGAGGAGGAAGAGGAGGTGTAACAGATATATCTCTAGTGAGTGACTCCTTCTACCTACACACACCAAAGCAAACTAAGGCATTAAAATCTAATAGTATATGATGCAAGGATCCATTTAAAAACACAGTCTTTTAAAAAGTTGCATCAAAAAATGGGATCAGGCTGCTTTAATAACAGCCCTGAGATGGATATCTGACCTTGTGGAAAGTGTTTTCAGTGCTGAACTCACAAACAAATAAAGAAAAAGTGTTGATTTCAAGAAGAACTTGCAAAGCCCAATTGCAGAGTTCAGCTCCCCAGCAATCACAAGTAAGCTTTATCAAACTACCAAACAGACAAACGAATGCAAACAATTGAGATTGGTTTTGTATAACCATCCAAAGGCAAAGACAGCACTGGAAGGGGCAAATACAAATTGTACATCCACTTTACAGGTAATGCCTAAGTGAAGGAACAAAAGTTTTAGGCTACAGAAGTAATAAATTGTCAAAAAAAAAATCAATACTATTGATCTTATTTGGAGAGGTCACTCAGAGATGATCCTAGTGCTGTATCACAGCAATGGTGACATACTTTGGTGACAAGAGACCAGAAGAAGACCTCCATTGATTCTTCCAGAACCTGGCCATGCCCAGAGCAGCCAGGCTAAGCAAGAATTCCACTCCCAAGCTCACAAAGTAATGAACATCAGCATGGTGAGAGCATCTTAGATAACACAATAAAATCCTCAGCACAACATGGCTACCATTGACTATATGCCATCTTGACCTCATGGGTAAGTGACAGTCTGGCAAATGGAAAGAGAAAAAAAAGTCCATAGGCCTCAAAATCTTTTGCCTGATAAACAAAAATGTTTTAATTCTGACATTGTGCTTAACCATTTTATGTCTCTGCAATAGAATTTTGTGTTTTGTATTTTTCAACAGCACCCAAAGAATCAAGTTTCAGGATTCTTCAGTCTTTTCTGTGGTGAAAAATGCCTGTCCAGCACCTCTTTGCTTGATAGCTTTGGGTCATCTTGAGGTCAGATGTTTCAGATGCCAAGTCATGGGACAACTGAGACCTTATCACTCCAGTATGTAGTCTTCTGAGAGCTTTTTTACTCTTGGAATGCATCCTCAAACTTCTGCCCAGACAATTCGCTCTTCTGTACTTCCTCCCCTCCTTAGAAAGAGAAGATCCATTATGATAACACCTGGGGTTACAAAATTTATTTTAAACTCATTAGTAGGAAACTCACTTTTTATTTCAGTCACACAGTAGTGAATATTTTTGCTGTTTGCAGCTCTGTTTTCCTTTGTGTTTGTGCTATTTTGGATTCTTAGTTACCTCCAGATGTTAAGCTGAACACTTGGGACTGAGACTTTCTTTGCACAGCAGATCCAGCTTGCTTTGTTCATCATTGTCCTCTGAGCCTCTACTTTTCCTGTCCCACACTGCAAACACCAATCATTTTTTAATCAGAGACTCAGCCTCTCACTCTCTGCAAGATTTGGCTCCCCTGCCTCTCATCAGCAATGCTTTGTAGTTCCTGAGACCATGTGCTATTATTACATAGGGCTCAGTAACCCTCCCAGTCCTCTGAAGTACTGCGCTGCATTCAGCCTTCTCTGTTTAATTCAAAACTGCTGAATATATCATGTGCTGCAAAGAACCAAATAAGGCAAATAGATAAAGGTGGCATCCTACAGATTATCTTCCATTTTACTGACTTGTGTTGCTTGCAGGTATAGGACAAGCACTATATGAAATTCCCTTTAGGAGTCTTTTTTCAATTGCCTTTTGCATTCCCAGAGAGTAACAGCTCTGACAGAGCTTTTAATTGCTGTATTCTTCTGCCTGCGGTACTTTTTTTAATTACTTTTCATTCCTGGTACCATGCACCCAAAACCTGTTCCTTTTCCTTGTTTAAGCATTCAGAGAAAGTTGTTAAAAGACAAGGTCACAGAAGATAGCTATCAAAGGCACCCAGTTATCTCTTGCCCTGACTGAAAGCTGAAGAGATTTTATTTATAGCCACAGTGTTCTCGGGAGCAAACACGCTTATTATCACCCCAGCAAGTTTCATACAAGGAGAGGCAGAGGGTGTTGGGTTTGCTTACCCTGGAGAAGTCTACGGAGATATGCAAACACAGTCTTCAACTACCAAAAGGGGAATCTAAAGAAGACAGAGACAGACTCTTCCCAGGCATCCAGAAAATCAATGTGAGGCAGTGGTGTCAAAATGTCGCAGCAGGACTAACTGGTTAACCAAATATAAAGAAAAATATTTTTCCCCTGAGAGAGCTTAAGGACTGGAACAGGCTGCTCAGAGAAGGTGTGGAGGTATTCAAACTCATCTGGACAAGGCCTTAAGCAACCTGGTCTAACTTTGAAGCAGGAGTTTGGACCAGACAACCTCCAGAGATTCTTTTTAACTTAAATTATCCTATAATTATAATTAATCTAATAACTATACCTTTTCTAGATCAAATATCAATAGCTGTGGTAAATCCTCTGTAATGTGATTGCTATGTTAAGCATAGAGGTGTTAGAAGGGACCTCAAAAGTCATCTAGTCTATTCTCCTGCCACAATCCAGGACCTGTTACACATTTTTCATTCTAGATATTTGTCAGATCTTTCCTTAAAGACCGAGGGGAGAATCCTTTCCCCATTTTCATGTTGTTCTCGATTCATACAGATTTGCACAACCATTCCAGCTAAAGTGCTCCACTGTTTTTATTGTTAAAAATTTTTCCTGAAATCTAATCCATATCCCCTTTGTGTAATTTATCGGCATCTTGCCTGGCTAGAAAGGCAGACTCAGAATTTTGAGGAAGGGAATGACCTTTGGGATGCTCCTTCTGCAATTACAGACACAGGACTACACAGGAATGTACAGAAGTACATTATAAAAAATAAAAATCCCAACTACACCATCTATTCCTTTTGCTAATGGAAAAAAGACCCCTGAATATTGACCTAATTTCGCATCAAAAACTTCATTGCACTTTTTGTTGTTTTTTCGTAGGCACACCTGCTTAAAGCTCATTTTCTTGGGATCCTTTTTGACATAGCTGTGATAACTGTTGCCACAAACACACGGCATAAGATTCATCCTTTGCTCACTTAGATAACTAACTCTTAGACACTTAATTCAGAAACAAGTACTACAAGACAAACATCTAAGGTATGTTAGACGATTCTTATCCTCTGGAGCTACTTTTGGCATTAAATTACTATACTCTAACATGCTCTCTTGCCATGAAGGCACTGCTTTTTTTCCTAATGGAAACAAGAACTTTCCCCATCAAGTATATTATGCTAGTGAGTATGCTGCAGTGATATGGAATATCCGGGTGTCTTGCCCTGCTAAAGTGGCAGTGCTACGGAAAGCAAAAACATCTGCTGAATCTATAATACAGCTTTGAGTGAAGTGAAAGAAAAATACCCCCCTCCCCAAATTCTGTAGTCTAACCATTCAAAAATATGCTTAGATGGTAAATTGCTTCAAAAATCCAAACAGCATTGCCACAATCTCAGGCTTCAGTTCTTCTCACCTCAAGGAATTTTCATTTTGTGCCTCAAACACCAACTGTACCTTACAGATTCAGTAAGGATCTCGTGAAAATGAGGCTATCTTTTTTGACAGCAGAACCCTTGCAGAAGCCAGATATAGTTCAGTCCCCTGATTAGTGAAGAACATAGCATTTGGGATTTAGATTCACAAGTAGGAATTGAATATCAAGATTTTTCCTTGTGTGGCTGTCATCCAACAGATTCAAGCAATTCTTAAAATGTCTTTGAAACACCTATAAACCAGGACACTTTGTTCTGCTGATACATGCTGGCGTGCAGTGTATTGTGACAACTCCTGATAGGGAGATGGAGACTAGACACCTGTCACTAGTGTCACAGTCCTGTTTCTATCACTGAAATTAAAGGATTCAGCAAACACCCAAATTCCCCAACACAAACAGGTAAAAGCATGGAAGAGCCATATTTCCAGGAAATATGTAAAATTAATCCACTTAATTGACAGCAGAAAGCTGCCTGGTGCCTGAGAGCTGAGAGTTCAGAGTTCAGAGACTGAGACTGATGTTAGCTCCATCAACAGGCTCCACCCGAGTAGGGAAACACCACCACCACTTCCACCCCCAACTGTTTCTGTCTAGCCAGAAACTGCTTACCTCATCTCTTAATTATTTGGGATAAATTTACAAGGGAACTCCTGCATCTGTCTTTTCAAGGTCAGACCATCAGCCCACCTAGCTTTGGAAAATGCAGAGGAAAGACTTTTTCCTTAGGTAGTCTTAAAAACTGAAATGTCATCTGAAGGAAGTGTCTTACATCTTTTCACCTATATGGGAGGTCTAGGGCTTTTCATTTATTGCCTCTTTTTTCCGGTCCATCTTTGTTTATGTATATATTCATATGTATATACAGATAGAATTCTCTTATTCAATAATGCCCTTCTGTCAATGGGACTAGTCAAACATTTACGAGAACAAATTAATTTTTGCTAAACTGAATTCTCTGGGGATTAATTTACTGATATTACTAAATTTACATTTTATAGATTGTTCAAAACTGTGGGCAGGGGGTGACACTTTCTAAAAGATATTCACTGCTCATTCCATACTAACTCTAAAAGACCCTTGTGCCATAAAAGACAGAGAAATTAAGGGGCTGACATTCTTGTTTCCCCTTTCTCCCTCTGAAAGACAGAACTATCTATTGCTTAAGCTTCCCTTTGCTCACCTCTGGTTGCACATTCAGTCTAACTGGATTCATGGAAGGTTTTGCCTAACTTCACAGGTTTTATGCATCTCGTATGTTGTCATAAGTTCTTGTACCAAACTTCCAATCATCATTTCAGATCACTGATAGATCAACTGAGGCAAGGAGAAAACCTTGCTGTATTTTAAAGAAGTGAAATAGTTACATATCTAGAAATGATGGTGGACAGTTCAACACCTATGCATAATAGGTGTCCTCCAAACAACTGTTGACATATCTCTTAAAATTCTTGTATAACTAACTCATTATTAACAGTTCCACCACGGAATAAAATGGAAGCTTACTAGAGGATTTATTTTCTCAAAACTTTTTCTTATTGTTATTTTTATATCAGTTTCTTTGTAGACAATGATAGCCTAAAATAAGAGCAGAGACGCACTTGTACAGTCTTGTGTTCACCACTGGGAAGGAAGAAGAATTTAGAATATGCTGTAAGCAGAACAGTTTTAAATATTTTTTTTTTTTAATTTAAAATTTAAAATGGATCTTGCTTACAAACAGTAGAAGATTTATATTTATTTATTTAGTTAATTAATTAGTTAAGAGCAGAAGTCTAGTGAAGAAAGGTATTTTTAATATGCAGTATTCAAAGCCTTCCAAGCCTGGAAAAAATGAAATATGTGGAAGAAAGAAAAAAAAAATTAAACAATTTAAAGAAAATCTACTGCAGAGATATTTTTGTTAAACAAAAAACCTGCAAAATTTGAGGGTTGATTTCTCTACAGATCTATTTAGCCTTTCTGATAGATGGCCGTTAGATCTTAATTGGAAGAGAGAAGCTCTCATCCTACCTGTAAAGCAGGCACAGCATTAGCTTTTGTAATAGGAACCTCACTGTACTCCCATGTACACCTACACCTTTACACTGACCTAAACTGACCCTGTGTCCTTAACTAAGAGCAATGAAGTGGACTGCTTGAAATAATTTTTGAGCAGTGAATTCAACTGAAATTTGACACCAGATCATAAGTCAAACTGCTTTCAGATGGAAATGCTCTTTATCCTAAAGCTTTTACCAATGCATTCAAGTAACTTTGACTTAAAAGAAATCAAACCCTACAAGTACACACTTTTTTTACTAGAGTCTCATTTTTCATCCTCACAATTTCAATCACATTTTTCTCAAGCCAGAACAAAAGACTAATGTAACGAGAAGCCAAGGCAAAGCACTAAGCTATACGTCTTCTCATCTTACCTACATAAAGATGCTGTGCTCCCTGCAGCTCTCACCCTTTCCAGCTTGTGAAACTCATCATATAAGAGGTATGTCGGTCTAGCTTTCTATTGCTCACAGATTTACTATGTATGAGCTGCTAGAAAATGCCCAGTTTTGACCATTCATTCCAAATTTCCAAGTGAAAGTTGGCTATGTCACCAACTTGTCTCCTTTTGCAGGAGAAGAAACAGATAAAGAACACATGCTGAATAGGTTTTGCACAAGTTTTATTTTCCCAGATGTTCCACTGACTAGGTCTTCAAGACACAGGAAATTGCATCCAATATTTCTACATTTCTGAGAGAAGAAGTCCTAAACCTCATACTATTTTTATAGCAGTACAGACTCTGTTCTGGACTTTATAGAGATCAAAAACACCAGACACAAGCTCCTGGAAAAATATACATACAAAAGTTTATTAAGTTGATAGGATAAGGTGCTGCCAGAAGGTGCAAACTCCTTTTAAATCCTTCTTCTCTTTTATTCTCTTCTCTCATTTTTGTTATCAGTGCTTGACATAATAAACAGAAAAAAAAAAAAAAAGCCTTACAAGGTCACATCAAATACCTATCATCCCAGTAACACCTAGGAGAAGTGTAAAAACCAAGGTTATTACAACACAAAACTTCCTCAAAATCTCTCCCAGTCTCCACCATTTTTAGCTCCAGGACCTCCTGAGCCAAAGGTCACATCTCTCTCTGTTTAACCTGCACACTAGATTTTTCTCATTTATTGTTCAATTGCTTTTGGAACCCTTGTAAACTTCAAGCATTCTTGTGCCCTGTAGAAAGATCTTCACACATTTACTGAAAAACTATCTCCTCTCTTTGTTTTGAATGTGCTGTCTGCTACTTCATTTGATGTCCCTTTATTTTCATACTGTGAGAACAAATACTCATTCCTCATTCAGTTTTTCCATGTCACTCATGAGTTGACATTATGTCATAATCTCCTCCACTCTCCTGCCCTCCCGGGGCAGAGATTTTTCTAAGCTCAGGAATTGTAGTTCTCACATGGAAACTATTTCATACCTTTGATGATACAACAAATAATTACCATATAATGCTCAAAATCCATGACAGACACTTCCTCTGATTTCGGCCTATTTAACTAGAACCAATACTGCCTGTCATACCATTCAAAAATAGTATAAAATAATTAGAAACAGATTTTAAAACACTTTTCATTTTGTAGATGCAAAAAAAGCACCTAGTGAATTTTAAGAGGAAAATGGTGCACAATACATCAGATTGTTACCCCGTGAGTCCTTCTCTTAGACAGAGCCATCACCATCACTTGAGGCTACAGAGCTCTCTAAAGGCATAGATTTCATCCCAGTCTTTCTTTCTTTCTCTAAGATTAATAAAGTGATAAAGGGAGACAATTTACTTTCAAGGACATTTTGCACCCACCTGTCCCATAGGTAAATGAAAATCACTTGTGTCTATTACTGATTAAGAAATAGTTTATCATTATACTAATGAATCTTTTTCCTGTCACTGTTGAATCAGAATTACTTTAAATAGGCACATAAGGGACACCTATGGAAAGAGTCTGAGAGTATAACATATTAACTCACACAGCAAAAAACTTGGCTATGCTGTGAAGCTTCAAAATTCATTCTAAAAGCAGATGGTGCAGAGGAAAAAAAATACTATTGTTTTAATTTTTAGTAAATTATTCTAGGCAGCTTGAAGCAAAAACTTGATATTTACATTTCATTTTCGTTTCAAAGGGCATGAATAGCACAGTCTAGACTTATTATACTTTGATATATAGTTGCTATAGCAACATATGTAAATTATTAATCTTTGTATGTGAAATATCTCCAAAGGACAGATTACCTTTGTGTTAAAAATGCAGATAGTTTTAAATATTTCCCTGTGATGAAGTAGAGTGCTTATAAAACAGCAAATGTAGTCAGGAAAATTAGGTCTAATGAAATATCTAGCAGGTGCCCCAGAACTGAAAACTAATCTGAAGCTAAGAAGGGCAACAAAGTTGGTGAAGGGTCTAGAGCACAAGTCTTATGAGGAGCAGCTGAGGGAGCTGGGGTTGTTTAGTCTGGAGAAGAGGAGGCTGAAGGGAGACCTTATCGCTCTCTACAACTACCTGAAAGGAGGTTGTAGCGAGGTGGGGGTCGGTCTCTTCTCCCTAGTAACAAGCAATAGGATGAGAGGAAATGGCCTCAAGCTGCGTCAGGGGAAGTTTAGGTTGGATATTAGGAAAAACTTCTTCACCGAAGGGGTGGTCAAGCATTGGAACAGGCTGCCCAGGGAAGTGGTTGAGTCTCCATCCCTGGAGGTATTTAAAGAACGGATAGATGTGGTGCTCGAGGACATGGTTTAGTGGTGGACTTGGCAGTGCTAGGTTAACGGTGGGACTCAATGATCTTAAGGGTCTTTTCCAACCTTAACGATTCTATGATTCTATGATTCTATATGAAATTCTATATAATATTTGAAATGGTTAAGTATCTTGACTTCATGTTTTTGCTTAGAAATGTCTCCGTTCTACTCTCATAAGTAACATAAACATGTATAAAGCAATAGGGTGCAGGACCCAAGAAGGACACACAGCTATGCAACATGAATGGAAGACTCCACATTCACCTGCACTACAGAGCAATAAACTCCCTGCAAATGAGGCTGCAGTATGTATGAAAATACTTTGGCTGTTTATGGAGGAGCAAGAGATTTCTTAAATCATTGATGGTAGCTCTGCACGTTATGACATTTCTGCATTATCCTATGAGGTCACTTGTAAAAGCTGCCTACATATTTTAGCTCTAGGTATTGTCTTTCCTTTAAAAGACATTAAAAGTTCTACAGAGAGCATAGTGTTTCAATGTTTTAATGACAGACCAAGTTAACCAGGAGATCTTCAAGGGTATTAGTACAGTTTGAGCCATGTGCACTGAAATGCAAGAGGCTGGGGAAATTTTCCAACACATCTATTCTATTCTATTCTATTCTATTCTATTCTATTCTATTCTATTCTATTCTATTCTATTCTATTCTATTCTATAAATAAATTCTATTCTATAAAAATCGCTGAGAAACAAAGAAGGTCCCATATTAAGGTATTTCCAGGAATCACAAAAAAAAAATCATGCCACCTTTGCACATCATTTTGGGCACATTGTAAGTTAGCATTTGCTAGCAATATTGGTAGGTTTCTTTTATGAGGAAAGGTGTTGGCCAGGAATAACAAAGAAACCTGGTAGAGTACCCTAGTCATATTTGACTATAGTTATAAAGTTGGTTCCTACTCAGTAACTTAGGAAATTAAAAACACTAAATCTAGGATTTTCTCCACTGGGACTTAATCCAGTCCAATTTACAAGTTAAGGATTTATAAAGGCTTTTCTAAAAGAAATGGGGAAATGTCAGCTACAATTTCTTGCTAGAGTTGCACTGAATCTATTAACCTTGCCCAGAGGATATAAAGTTACAGTTATCTCATTTACAATGTTATTGTATATGATTTATGACCATGCATCAAATCTCAAACTACGTATGTAGTTTGTATTTTTAGAAAAATTTACATGTTTATAATATAAATTATTTTTTTTCTCATTCAGGAAAAAGTATTAAAAACTGATTTACAATATTTCAAATTTATGGAATATGTAACATGTGAGAAGACCAGAAATGGGGGAAAAATTCACAAAAACTTCAGACATCAATGAATATCTGCAACTAGGCTAATGTTTCTCCTCTCTAGTTAAGCAATATGAAACACGAAGTCCATTTGCTTAGTCTGAACTTATTTAGATACTGAGAGTCTCTAGTGGAGACGAGCATAAAGGGAGAAGATTTTTGTGCAAAATGGAACACAACACTTGGAAACCGCAATTGAAACACCCTGGAAACCACTGCCACCCCAGCTTTCTTCAGAGAATAAATTCAGAAGTAGTTCACAAATTTATTAAATGTCTAGAAACTGAAAAAAGAGGGCAGAGAAAGCAGCATAGTTTGCATGTCTCCTGTATGACCTACAAAATTTTTTGAGGTTCCCTCTATTTTTTTGTAGGTTTCAAAAGCTTGAAACACCAGAGATAATTTTTAATTTTTAAATATATTTCCTTGCCATTTTTCCATCTTTTGATTTACCAGTTTTGTGCTTGTATTTCACTCTCAGTCAGCTCCAAACCACATGCAGAACCACAGTGAATCAAAACTGCTTCTGAACAGGTGTCACTATTTCCATGCCATTCCCAGGCATAGAGAGAGTACAAAAATATGCAGAAGATGCTCCCCACCCCGTCAGGAATAGATATGTCAGATATTGGATATGGATATTCCTGCATAATACAGCCCTACAGGTAACACAAAGGGTATCTTTTAAAATGGCATAGAATAAATACTGTTATGCGTGGATTCCTCAGTAACAAAACACATCTCACTTCTGTTTCCCTGTGTGGTGGGCTGACCGTGGCTGGATGCCAGATGACCAGCCACACTATCACTCCCCTCCTCAGCAGGACAGGGGAGAAAAAAAATATAATGAAAGGCTCATGGGTCGAGACAACGACAGGGAGAGATCACTCAGCAATTACCATCATGGGCAAAACAGACTCGAGTCAGGAAAATTAGTTTAATTTATTGCCAATCAAATCAGAGTAGAGTAATGAGAAATAAAACCAAATCTTAAAACACTTTCCCCCTGCCCCTCCCTTCTTTTCAGGCTCAACTGCACTCCCGATTTTCTCTGCCTCCTCCCCCCCACCAGTGGCACAGGGAATGGGGATTGCGGTCAGTTCATCACATGTTGTCTCTGCTGCTCCTTCCTCCTCAGGGGGAGAACTCCTCACATTCTTCCCCTGCTCTACTGTGGGGTCCCACGCACAGGAGACAGTCCTCCATGAACTTCTCCAACATAACTCCTTCCCACGGGCTGCAGTTCTTCATGAACTACTCCACCAAGGGTCCCTTCGATGGGTTGCAGTCCTTCAGGAACAGACTGCTCCAGCGTGCGTCCCCCCTGAGTTCACAAGTCCTTCCAGCACACCTGCTCCAGCATGGGCTCCTCTCTCCACGGGTCCACGGGTCCTGCCAGGAGCCTGCTCCAGCATGGGCTTCCCATGGGGCACAGCCTCCTTCAGGCATCCACCTGCTCCAGCGTGGGGTCCTCCACAGGCTGCAGGTGGGTATCTGCTCCACCATGGACCTCCATGGGCTGCAGGGGACAGCCTGCCTCACCATGGTCCTCCATGGGCTGCAGGGGACAGCCTGCCTCACCATGGTCTTCACCACGGGCTGCAGGGGAATCTCTGCTCCGGCACCTGGAGCACCTCCTCCCCCTCCTTCTTCACTGACCTTGGTGTCTGCAGAGTTGTTTCTCTCACATATGCTCAGTCCTCTCCTCTGGCTGCCATTGTTCTGCAGCAGGCTTTTTTCCCCTTCTTAATTATGTGATCTGAGAGGCATTACCACCATTGCTGATGGACTCAGCCTTGGCCAGCAGCAGGTCCATCATGGAGCTGGCTGGCATTGACTCTATTGGACATGGAGGAAGCTTCTAGCAGCTTCTCACAGAAGTCACCTCTATAGACCCCTGGCTACCAAAACCTTGCTACAGAAACCCAATACACTCTGGCACAGAGATTTATGACCAATCTCTTAATAGCATATTATCCACACTAATGTCATAATCAGCATAGGCAACATTGGACTTAAATACATAAACTGACTAATCTAGTAACTTTCTATGATGGAGTGACTGCATCAGTGGACCAGGGAATAACTACGGATGTCATCTACCTATGCTTCTGTAAGGCCTTTCATACACTCCCCCACAACGTTCTTGCTGCTTAAATGGAGAGATATGGGTTTGATGGATGGACTGTTAGATGGATAAGGAATTGGCTGGATGGTTGCCTCCAAAGAGTTACTGTCAGTGGCTCAATGTCCAAGCAGAAATCAGTAACAAGTGGTGTCCCTCAAAGCTACCTTCTGGCACCAGTACTATTTATCATCTTCATCAGCAACATGTACGATGGGATTGAATGCTCCCTCAGAAAATTTGAATATGACACCAAGCTGAGTGGTGCAGTTCATTCACTAGAGGGAAAGGATGCCATCCAGAGGGACCTTGACTAGCTTGATGAGTGGGCTGATGCAAATCCCATGAGGTTCAACAAGGACAACTGCAAGGTCCTGCACCTGCGACAGGGCAATCTGCAGTATTAATACAGGCTGGGGGATGAATGGATTGAGAGCAGAGAAGGAGAAGGACTCAGGGATCCTGGTGGATTAAAAACTGGACATGAGCTGGCAATGTGTGCTTGCAGCCCAGAAAGCCAGTGATATCCTGGGCTGCATAGAAAGAAGGGTGACCAGCAGGTCAAGGGAGGTGATTCTGCCCCTCTATTCTGCTCTTGTGAGACCCCACCTGGAGTACATGTCCAGCTCTGGAGCCCCAGGCGCAAGAAAGACATGGACCTGTTAGAGTGAGTCCAGAGGAGGACCACAAACATTATGAGAAGGCTGGAACACCTGTTGTGTAAGGAAAGCCTGAGAGAATTGGGGTTGTTCAGCCTGGAGAAGAGAAGGTTCTGATTAGACCTTATTGCAGCCTTTCAATATATAAAGAAGGCTTATAAGAAAGATGGAGAGAGACTTTTTACCAAGGCCTGTAGTGACGGGACAACGGGCAATGCTCTTAAACTAAAAGAGGGTAGATTTAGATTGGATATAAGGAAGACATTTTTTACAAAGAGGGTGCTGAAACACTGGAACAGATTGCCCAGAGAAGCTGTGGGTGCCCCATCACTGGAAATGTTCAAGGTCGAGTTTGATGGGGCTTTAAGCAACCTGATCTAGTGGAAGATGTCATTGCCCGTGGAAGGGTGGTTTGATTAGACAATCTTTAAAGGGTTCTTCCAACCCAAACCATTCTGTGATTCTATGAACGACTTCAGATTTATGTAAATATTTTGGGTTTGTAACTCTGCTGCTCTGAGATGAACTGGCAATGTACAGCCACTGTTTGCATATAAGTAGAGTATTGACTTAACTACATAATCTAGCTGGTTTTTGCTTTAAAAGACAGTTGAAATCATGCTTTGCAATTCTACTAGTAGGAACCTCAGAAAAGTCTGAACTGAGATCTTGAAGAATGCTGCCTCTCATCTCAAGTATTAGGTACTACATATCAGATAAAAACCCTCTGATGCAATGTTTTGTCCTAAAGTTGATGTAATGTTTTGTCCCAGAATTAATGTAATGTAAGCATTCTTTTGTTTTGAGGATTTTTCCACATTTCTTCAGGCAAAACCAATAATTTTTTGTATTCAAATTCTTGAACATATGTATGATTAGTGTAGCTTGCACTGTGTGAGTCATTTAGAATTGTAAGGACAGTAATTTGATTTACTGCAAACTGGACTAGCTTTGATTCACGTATGCCATTTTCCCTTGCAAGACTAAAGTAGTTAAAATTTAGATTGCATATAGTTCAACTTTTCCAGCTAGCTCAATATAAACTGTTGTTTGTCAAACAGTTACAGTACCAAAAAAAACAGAGGCATTTTTCTTCTCTTTTAAAGGTAACAAATGCAGGAATATTATATCAGAGCTTGTTCATCTGCTGGTGTACTTCTATTTCCCTTACTGAACACTTACATGCATGCAGAAACATATGCTAATGAAGTACATTAGAAATAGCTGATCATTCCCCATTTCACCATCAAAAGACAAATGTATGTGGTGATCCAACTAATTTAGCTAGAAAGTTTCTCCTATCTTGTTACTCTCATTTCAGCAATACAATTTTTCCTTTGCAGTCAGGCAAACTTTGGCTTTGATCTTCCTTTGAACGAACATCATAGAATCATAGAATCGTCAAGGTTGGAAAAGACCCTTAAGATCGAGTCCAACCGTTAAACTAGCACTGCCGAGTCCATCTATACCATGTCCTTGAGCACCACATCTATCTGTTCTTTAAATACCTCCAGGGATGGAGACTCAACCACTTCCCTGGGCAGCCTGTTCCAATGCTTGACCACCCCTTCGGTGAAGAAGTTTTTCCTAATATCTAACCTAAACCTCCCCTCGCGCAGCTTGAGGCCATTTCTTATTGTCCTATCACTCGTTACTAGGGAGAAGAGACCAACCCCCACCGCGCTACAACCTCCTTTCAGGTAGTTGTAGAGAGCAATAACGTCTCCCTTCAGCCTCCTCTTCTCCAGACTAAACAGCCCCAGCTCCCTCAGCCGCTCCTCATAAGACTTGTGCTCTAGACCCTTCACCAACTTCGTTGCCCTTCTCTGGACACACTCCAGCACCTCGATGTCGTTCTTGTAGTGAGGGGCCCAAAACTGAACACAGTACTCGAGGTGCGGCCTCACCAGTGCCGAGTACAGGGGCACTATCACCTCCCTGGTCCTGCTGGTCACACTATTCCTGATACAAGCCAGGATGCCATTGGCCCTCTTGGCCACCTGAGCACACTGCTGGCTCATGTTCAGGCAGCTGTCAACCAACACCCCCCAGGTCCTTTTCTCCAGGCAGCTCTCCAGCCACTCCTCCCCCAGCCTGTAGCGTTGCATGGGGTTGTTGTGACCCAAGTGCAGGACTCAGCACATTTGCCTAATCTAAGAGTTGACAGCCATAAATATCATTAAGTGTATTCATAAAATAAGAAGTCAGTGAGGATATCAAGAAGTAATACTTGCGGTAGGTATCAGAAAAATAAATGAAGAGATCTTCAGTCACTGAGTGCCAGCCACTGAGGTGTGTACTATATGCAATGACTCCAAACTATTCAAGAATATAGCAGTCCAAGACACACAACCTCTGCTAGAAAGCATGCTTGAAAGTGATGGCATGCAGGAATTTAGCATGTGATGGTAGATCTGCAACAGAATCTCTCCATGCACAGGTCTGTAATGTTTCAGTTTCGTCTGGTCCTGATCAAGACCTATAAGCAGCAAACAGACAAACCCGAGCATGAGTCTTATACAGATGTCTGTGCTCTTCACAGACCAATATTTTCTACTGGTCACCCTATTATCATCAATGGTAGCAGATGAGCTTATCAATGAACAACTGGATGAAGACAAACACAAGCAAGATGGAGATGGTGCTTGTAGACAGAGAAAAAAAACCTAGCTATGAAAAAATTCCTGGCTGTCATAGGTCTCCTTTCACTGAAGGACTACATCTAAAGGTGGACAATCCAGCTCAAAATCTAAAAATGGTCTTAGATTCATCCTCAACACTAGGCTTTTGCTTAGTAGTATGATCTTCATGCTACCCACAATTACGCAGAAAATTCAGCTCTTCCTGATGCCACAGATCACTGTACTCAAGGCTGCTAGCCGTATTTTTGCAATGGGCCAAGGGGAAAGATTTAGTTGCGGTAAGAGATTTGCTTTTTCATTCTTTCTCTTTCACTGAGGTTCAAGGGAATAGAGTTATGAGCTTCACATCTACAACTACTTTTATTCACTCAGGACTTATCGCCACCATCATCTTCTGCCAGCCTGTTATTTCATCTGCAATTTTGTTGAGTGACAAGCAATTAAAATACTCATTTTTTACATACCTTTAAAATTCATAAAAGCCACAAGTTGTAGGTATTAGCAATATGGAGTTATGATGACCTTGATAAAATGCTGTGAAAAATGAGTGAGTAATATCTGAGGGCTGAAAGATGAGTTACTAGTCAGTTGCACTCAACAAAGATATTTTAAATTCCCCAGTTGTGAACATTGAAATAAAATGTGGCAAACTGTAAAGTCAGGTAATAGTTTTGATAGATCTTACTAACTCTACATTCTCTGACTTGAAGCCGTTTATCCCAGAGGTTTTTTTTTTTTTGATACAGAAAAGAATCTTTATCAATAAATCTGTATTTAATATCTCAAGAGAAAAAATTTCACAATCAAGTATATATTTTACTAGGTAACAGACAATCTATAGAAAGGAATATAGTTCACTGGAAAATATTGATACTGGCCTATCAAATGGCCTACTTTGAAAGCTCTACCTTAACTACGTAACACCAGAAAAAACAATTATTTCAGAAAAAAAACCAGCTGCAGTTCTATTCATTAGGTTAGCGTGACAAAAATATCACAACATGACAGTAACAACCACAGAGCAATTAACAGTTATGCCACAAATGCTCAGATCTCCTAGTTCAAGATCACCACTGTGTTCTAGGAGAACAAAAGTGGGAGCAAATTGGACAGTCACACCTCTGCCATCATCATCTGAGAATAGTACTAATAAAAAGCCCTCACTATTTTACTTCAGAGAATAAATTCTGACTAAAATTACTGAAGGCCAATGCTCACAAATACCCAAATGTCAGACTTTGGTTTTACCCATTAGAGACATAACAGCCAGCTAGGAAATTAACTATTGGTATTTTAGTGCCTTTCTCATTCACATGTACATACTGTAAATTGGAACAGGTTCCAGTCAGATGTTTTGGGCTGGGGCAAAGGTAAAATTCTAGTTAATGTCTGAATGCAAAACGCCAAAGAATTTAATTTGTATCACCTTAACATCTTTTTTCTTCTTCCTCATGCAAAGGAGCAAGACAGTTCTTCTTACAGTCTTGACATATTGTACACTCTGAATCCTGCAGAAATGGTCATCACAACCAAGCTGCACTTTCACAGAATCACAGAATCACAGAATCACAGAATGGTTGGGGTTGGAATGGACCTCAGGAGATCATCTAGTCCAAACCCCTGCTAACGCAGGTTCACCTAGAGCAGGTTGCACAGGACCACGTCCAGGCGGGTTTTGAATATCTCCAGAGAAGGAGATTCTAGAACCTCTCTGGGTAGCCTGTTCGAGTGCTCTGTCACCCTCAAAGTAAAGAAGTTTTTACTCATATTCACATGGAACTTCCTGTGTTTCAGTTTGTGCCCATTGCCCTTTATCCTGTCATTGGACACCACTGAAGAGTCTGGCCCCATCCTGCTGACACCTGCCCTTAAGATATAAGTAAGCGTTGATAAGATCCCTCCTCAGGCTCCTCTTCTCCAGGCTAAACAGACTCAGGTCTCTCAGCATTTCCTTAAAAGAGAGACGCTCCAGTCCCCTCATCATCTTCATAGCCCTCCGCTGGACTCTCTCCAGTAGTTCCTTGTCTTTCTTGAACTGGGGAGCCCAGAACTGGACCCAGCACTCCAGATGTGGCCTTACCAGGGCAGAGTAGAGGGGGAGGATAACCTCCCTCAACCTGCTGGCCACACTCTTCCTCATGCATCCCAGGATACCATTGCCCTTCTTGGCCGCAAGGGCACCTTGCTGGCTCATGGCTAACTTGTTCACCAGGACTCCCAGGTCCTTCTCTGCAGAGCTGCTTTCCAGCAGGTCAACCCCTAACCTGTACTGGTGCATGGCGTTATTCCTCCCTAAGTGCAGGACTCTACATTTGCCTTTGTTGAACTTCATTAGGTTCTTCTCCGCCCAGCTCTCTAGCCTGTCCAGGTCTCACTGAATGGCAGCACAGCCACTTCTTCCAGTTTTCTATCATCAGCTAACTTGATGAGGGTACACTGTCCCTTCGTCCGGGTCATTGATGAATAAGTTGAACAAGACTGGACCCAGTACTGACCCCTGGGGAACACCGTTAGCTACAGGCCTCCAACTAGACTTTGCACTGCTGATCACAACCCTCTGAGCTCTGCCATTCAGCCAGTTCTCAAACCATCTCACTGTCCACTCACCTAACCCACATTTCCTGAGCTTACCTATGAGGATGTTACAGGAAACAGTGTCAAAAGCCTTGCTGAAGTCAGGGTAGACAACATCCACTGCTCTCCCCTCATCTACCCAGCCAATCATGTCATCATAGAAGGCTTCAGATTGGTCAAGCATGATTTCCCTTTGGTGAATCCATGCTGTCTACTCCTGATAACCTTCTTTTCCTCCACATGCTTAGAGATGACATCCAGAATGAGCTGTTCCATCACCTTTCCTGGGATGGAGGTGAGGCTGACTGGCCTGTAGTTTCCTGGGTCCTCCTTGCCCTTTTTGAAGATTGGAGTGACATTGCCTTTCCTCCAGTCCTCAGACACCTTCCCTGTTCTCCATGACCTTTCAATGACAATGGAGAGTGACTTAGCACTTTCATATATTTGTTCCTTCTATAACTGTTGATTTTTATTATTATAAAATCCTTGGGTTTTCTTTTGACGCTCTTTCTCTCCTCATTTTACCCACCAACTCTTAGTCACACACAGTGGGCATTCACATCCCACTGCCCTGGGGACCTGACTTTCAGCCCAGTAAGCACAAGGTCAGAGGTTTCGGCTCTAGTCAATGGTGGGAATGAAGGTCTTTGACAGGGAAATGTATCATACCTCAGTTCCTGCTCCAAACATTGGCTAGACAGGGAGGGACCTAGGGAAGGAGTCCTTAAGCTAGATGGTCTGAACAACCTCAAAACATTGATTTCTCTTTTTCAGGTTATCTTTACATTCAGGAATTAGTGTCTATACAGTTAATAAAAAATAAAAAAAACCATATATTTGCACTTGTTGTTACGAATATACTACCTGGAATATTTTACCATAGCAAGGAAAAGTTTACAGTGGCCTTTTCTTTGCTTGGCTTTCTTCATCTGCATAGGGTTTTGAACAATCATTCCAAGATCAAGCTTTTCCTGTCCTAGTGCTGTCATGACAGAGTAAAAAAAAAATAGAAATGAAGTATTAAAACGTATCAGCACCATAAAAAAACAAAATCATGGTTTTATTATAATAAAGTTGAGTGTCCTGGGAACTGTTGCTTTTCCCTGTGCAAAACTCTTGGGGAAAAAATATGCTCATGGATTAATGTTCCACCTTTTAAAACTGCAAAAGCTTCCCTCAGAATTGAAAGTGACTTGAAGGGGAAATAGCGCTGATGTGCTATACTTGTGATACAGCACTAACATACCTTATTAGAGCTGAATTTTGGGACAGCTGCTTTAGAGATATCTCTTTCTTTTGTAATTCTGAAACGAAACAGCAGAATCCCCTCTACATTGAATGGGACCATTTAGAGTATTTTTTTTGTGAATCCATATTTCAGTATTTATTATCATCACACATTTTGGGGATACCTTGGTTAGACACAATTCTGAGGCATTAAAAAAGTAAACTAAGGAACCTCACACATGCTTTTCACAGCTTTCCATCCACCATGCTCAGAAATGTATTTAATCATAGATAAAAGCAGCGAAATAGAGTTGTAGTTTATCTGGTTTTGGATTGTCCCTACTGAACTTCCTTCAATACTTCATCTGTCTGGCCTATTTTTTCCGTATCAGCAACCATGGTGCTTCCATGCTGACCTCAGAAGATTACAACAAATTTTAGCTGTCTCTCTCATTCTTTGTCTGATGAAAAGTACATTTTCCAGTGCAGATTTTCACATTCTGGCACTGCATTTCAGAATTCCTCTCCTCCTCACCAGCAGTCTTGTGACACTCCTTAATCCATGTTTCCTCCCTGAGCTGCATGTTTTTTGTTCTGCCCCTCTTTCCTCAAATGTAAGTTCTCCAAGTCCTTTCGCATCATGCTTGCCCACCTTCAAATATCCTCCAGTTTATCAACGTCTTTTAAATACTTTCTTTATATGAAGTGCATAAAGTATACTGTAGAAGCACATTAAAAGAAAATGAGGAACTACAAATAGCCTTTAATGCTCATTTCTTCTCTCCCTTCTAATATCCTTGCTCAGGATATAAAATTCGTTAAAAAAAGCAGATTAAAAAGTTAGCAGCCAGATTCACAGCTGTTCAGACATATAAAGGTAAGTTCTTAATGTATGTTTTACTTGAAGTCAGACTTAGAAACCTTATAAGGTGACAGCAGGGGACACTAATATCTTCTCTGCTTTTACTCCTTGCCACCAACCACCAGGGCAGGGAAGCTGCAGCAGCCAGGAGCATGAGCTTTTCCTAAATTATAGTTCCAGGCTTCAAGCCCACCCTTACTGCATGTCTCGACCAAGCCCATTTTCACCATTGTGTGGCCTCCTTTAGTCACTTGACAGTGCCTGACATGCTGGTGTTCCTGGCAAGTGTTTTTGTTTTTGGGGGCCCTTCCTGCCCTCCTCTCCCTCCCCTCCAGAAAAGAGTGTTTAATGCACCTACAATTAAGCAGAGATTTTCAGCAATTTTTTTCTCCTTTTATGTCATTTTGGACTCACAAATTAGGTGTCCCTGCGCTTATAAGCTCTGCAGAGCATACCTTCCCCCTCACTGACAGCCAAGTTCAGCCCAAAGCACAGCTGTCACTGCCAGCTTTTTGCAAAACTAAAACTATTTCCTCCCACACTCAGTTTTTCTGTAATTGCTGTAACTATCAAACTCTAACCCAAGAAATGGAAGACCAAAATTTAATTGTCACTTCAGCATGAGGAATTTAAACCCATAGCACCCATATGCCCAGCTGACTGTCCTAATAACCACAATATGCTGGTTTATGCAGAAAAGGATGCAAGATTCATTAAATCAGAGAGAGGAAACACAGGAATATGCTTCACTCCACAGTGCAGGGATGAAGGCATTTTGCTAGGATGAGAATCCTGAATCTTTATCTCTCTTCCAGAAACTGATCATGATCTTGCATTAAAGAAACAGTAAACAAAGCACATCATTGAATGTCCTGCTAGTGTGCCGTTTCCTCACCCTGAAAAACCCTTGACCCTCTTTCTTCAAAGAAACTGAAAGAGAAACCCATGTGGATGCTGCTGTAATAGAATTTGTCTGCAAGCAGAAGGTGACTTCTAAAACCAATTCCCCCTGAATTCCCCCTGAGTCAAAATTGAGCTGTTGTATTTCATTTGAGGCTCATTTAAAAATGCTTATGGGCAGAGTGAAAGTTGAAACAAGAAAATCACAACAGAATTTCCTTGGAATTTAGAAAGACTTAAACCTCTTGATAACATCAGTGCATTTTCAGAATAACTTCAATGAGGTTGGCCTTGTTGACAATATCTGTTACATCTGTTAACGTCAGATACTTAAAATCAGTCCTTAGACCTTAGACTTTAGCCAATTTCCTTAGAAAATGAGGAAAAAGTGGCAAATACATGTTGATGTTTTCACAAGTGAAGGGCACAACTCTGGCCTCCAGAGCATGGAGCTCACTTAAAATAAATAAATAAATAAAGCAAGTAATCACAGGGTACATGTTGACTTTTGTTCTTTGCTTTGAGTATACTAGCATACTGTGTCCTAAAAATCTCATTCCGTGATATTTAAGGTGTCTTACCTTAAAACATAACAGAAGTCTCCAAAATGAGCATTTTGTTACAAAATGTTTAGGTAAATAAACAGAATGTAAGGCAACTGATATGCATAAAGTACAATGAACAACTGAAGGAATAAATTACACTCTTGTGTGTCTTCATATGTGTAATCAGTAGGGACCTGTCTGGCTACATTAATTTTTACACTTGTTTTAGCCAAATCCATGATGTTAATGCAAAACCTAATACTAAAGGATATGTACCTGTGACATTCATCAGAGAACTTGGGAGTCCCATAACAAACAGATAAGCAACACTGCTCTATACATATGAGATGGGAAGAGGCAAAACTGCTTGTCACAGTGTTGCAGAGTGGTTATCAGAAACAGTATTTTGTTCAACTTCCTATGCTTTAATAGAAAACATACTTTGATGTCAATTGCAAATATGAAATGAGGAAGGGGTTAGAAAACATCATGACATATGCAAGCAGCTTCCTGTCACATGTCAGAGTGCTTTAGCAGAGCATTTTGTTAATTCCCTCACTCTGCCCTGAAAAGAACAACACTAAACAAGACACACATTACAGCCAACAGTCAAGCATTTTACTGGTAGTCCTTCCAATTTACTTTATTTCTGATCACATTTTTCTCTGGATAAAGTCTCTTAATAAACACAGAATTTCTAAAGGAATGTTCTGTTTGGCAAACTGCACATGAAAAAAAACAAAACAAAAAACCCAAAAACCGAAACCCCACAAACATAAAAAAGCAAAAAAGCAAAATCTAAATCTTTTCAATTTTGTGAGTACCACACTTTTAAGGAAAATCTTTCCAACTCCTTAAATACCAAGGTGTTTTTTCATAAGGCTCTGAAGTGTTCTGCAGAATTACTTTGATAAAATGTCAAGCATCGATAGGATCTACAACCAACCAAAAATTTCCTTAAAAATTAAATTTAAATGATGATGCATTTCTAAAAGTTTCCTCTTTTTTTTTCTCTTTTAAAATAGAAATTCTAACTTAGAACAGTAATAAATCCGTGAGACGAAGGTCAGTACATGAAAATCTGTTCTTGAAGCAAGAATTGTTTTACTTTACAGGTTTTAAGATAAGTTTTATCCACTAAAGTATCAAGAACATTTGTAAGTAAGTGAAGTCCTCTCCCGGGAATTTGCATCCAGTCTCTCTTTTAATATTTCTTTTTTGTGGAAAGTATAGTGGGTTTACATCTATCTGTCTGTCTGTCTGTCTATCTATCTGTCTATCTATCCATCCATCTATCTACCCATCTTTTTTATGTGTGATATTGTGTGTATGTATACACATCATACAGTGTGTATACATTTATGTTGTTGCCGCCCCCCCAGGTACTGACAACCAAAAATAGACACTTGAGGTCAGTAGTAAAAATTTGGAAAGCAGCAATCATAAATACATGTTAGCAGCCAGAGAATAAAATACAGAAATACAGCTTTCTCTGCCAAACAGCCGGAAATTTTTGGCTGTTGCCCATTTTAAAATGGCTTTCCTCAAACTGTTCAGTATCTGAGGAGACAACTGCTATCCTTTCCCAAAAATACAACATCTTAATACCGGGATCTCACATAGTAAACTAACAGAACCAAATGCATTTCCTGGTTTCACATTAACTTCTTGGGGTTGGCATGAAAAATATACTTTAATGAAGCAATTTAAATCAAGTGAGCACTGATATTTTCTACAACCTGGCTCATTTTTGAAGGATTCTATTAAACTTCATTACAAAAATAAAAAAAAAAAGATCCTCTGCCAGATACCACAAAGGCTCAGATAATTTAAAAACCATTGGTTCTGTACACTGCAGTACAGGGCGATACTGGAAAACCACAGATATTGGTTTAGACATCTGAAATGGCAGAGATGACATTACAATAGTACTGAATGGTGATGCATGTCATTAAAAGAAGCTGTTGCATGACATGTCTTTCAATTATTTGGATGCGCTGGAAATACTGCAGGAATTTCTTTTAAATAGTGTAAAGCTAATGACATGCCAATCAAATTCAATAGAATGTCACAGAAATGCAGATGGCAAGAAAAAAAATTGTAGCATTCAGTTTATTGTGTCCCCTCCCCCTCCTAGAGAAGGAGTATCTTTTATAAAGAACATGAAAACAAGGCAAGCAGGCACATGCATCCCACTTACATCCTCACATTTGTCTAAATGCAAAAGAGGAGTTTGGCATAAATCTTACTGCACTGGTTCAAAGAGAAGTAAATACTATACTTAAGGTGCATGTCCAGCTCAGAGCTCACACACTTCCAGGCTGATTGGAGATACACAATTTAATAGACCAGTATGGAGGGCATAGGTCTCTAGAACAAAATATATTGTAACAGGCCAAAACAGGTTTCCATGGCTTATAACTGAAAATATGTGAAATGAGGTAAATATTGAATGGAAATGTTTTATAAATGCTTACCTTTGTAACAATATTGGAACTGTAATGGGGCATTTCATAAGCCTTACTGCCCAGCTGGGGTGAATGGTCCTTGGCTACACTTCAAACCATTATTATCTTTCCAATGATCATTAATCCTTCTTAAACATCTTAATCATTATTTCTTTGACACTGACATATTTTTAACTAGAACATTTTGCTTGCAGTGATATAATTTTCAGGTAAGCACAATGAATCAAGGCATTTTATGAGGAAACCAGAAAGATAAAAGTGAAATAAATGCATGCACTACTCTCATGCCAAAGCCTGGAAGAAGGAAAGAATGAATGAATGATGAATAATATGCAATTAGCACTTCATTTACAGTAAGAAAGCAGAAAAAAGTGTTGGGGTGGGAGCACTGAAGGGTCAATAGAGGAGTTGTTTCTGCAGGAGTCCATGTGTTACTTTCAGGCAAACTGTGCAGACACTTAGTAGGAATTGAATAAGTGCTTCAGAAAGATTTGGAGAATACAAGAAAGGAAAATTACAACTTCATTAGGGTATTTTTTAGTGCCAGAGTGAGCAGTTTTCCCAACAGCAGGGTTCCTAATTATGATTAGCTATTTGCAACTGTGGAGGAAAAAGTGTGGTAAGTGTCTGCGTTTTCATCAGGATGAGAGGATGGGCTGTTGAGTTTTGTTCACAGGAAGCACTGGCCCTTTGAAAGGCTTATCATTTTCTAAGTAGGGAAGAGTCTATACATTAGAAATGTTACAGGGTGGGCCTTCTTTTGACAACTTGTATCAGTATGTTGTTGATCACACTGCACACACACACACCTTCTCTACTTCCTCTATTACAGACATAATATAAATATGAAAACTCCTCAAATTAAAGCTTATAATATTTTAATTAAAATTATTCATATGTTTCAACAGCTGATACTGGTAATAACAAAAATAATGTTCCTACATTGATAGAGTAGATGTGAAAGAGGGAAAGTTGCAAACAGGTTTTCATTATGCCTCTCTCCGAGGCTGAGAGTGGAAGGTAAACTGCTGAAAAAAACTTGACTTATAAATGTACATGTACTTGATATTTCCTCAAGAGTCTTAGCAACTTCACAAGTCCCTAATCTGTCATCCAGCCCCATCACATAACAAGAAGGACAAAATAGCAGAAGCAAAATATTTATTTTTTACTCTGGTAACCTGGTAGAAACTCTGCATCACTGCAACTGTCATGCATCTAACTCCGTATTTCCTACAGCTATTTATTGAAAATCCTGTCTTTTTTTTTATCAACAGTGATCCTTGTATTCATGCAAGTACTCTCAAGATACAGTAAGGCAGAATTATGGAAAAAAAGAATCACAAGGTTTCCTATTTTGTGTGTAGAAAACTTGCCCATCACAAGCATGATCCATTTTTACATATGTATATAGCTGTTAAAAATCAATAATAATCATGACTACATTAGGAATTATAACATTGGTAAAACTTCCAACATTTAATTGGCTATTATATAGTCAACTGTCATGACTTATTTACATCTCTGCAATAAAAAATGAAATTTAAGATGATCATTCAGAGCACAGTCAGCAGAAAAAGATAGTAAGTATAAAAAATGTACTATCTTTGACCCAGAAAATAACTTTGTTGGCCTCTATCTTGGTCTGCATCAGGGAATAATTCTATACCATGGCTTTATAAAATCAAACTTTAAGCAATGTTTTATGTATTGGGCATTATTGCTGTTCTGGATCTAGATAAGTAAGAGGCTGGAAACGACAGAATTCTGCCTGATTCATTTTTTTCTCTTTAGAGTAATGCAAAGGTAAGTCATTTGTCCAGAGAAAATCATCTTCAATTCCTGATTAAATGCCTTCAGAGTGCTTTGGCTGGCATTCTGGTCTAATTTAAAAACTATCATACCAAGTGATCACTGTTAATAACTACCAATATTATATAGCTTTGAAATGAAGGTCAAAAGCTGTGACTTGAAAGCCAAGAAAGGATCATAGTTCTGCTGTTGCTCATGGAAAGAGCCCTTCGCTTTAATCCAAATGGTCCCTACAATAAATGCCCACAGTAGATACATTACTCTACACTTCACACAAATAAGATTACCAAAATGCTAGGAAGTTATATGCTTTATCAGCCTTTCCATTTGCAGAATCTTAGATTATACTGCTCATGGAAGTTTACTAAATTGCCTATTATAGCTACATAGAATGCTTCATTCCACATCAAGATTTGGTAAAAAGTACATCAAAATAGAGTATGCACTGGGACGAAAGGCATTTCTGTCATCAAGTCCATTATGGACAAGAGAAAAGAATTTGAAGTGCATTTGCACTGAAAACGTAAAGAATTAGCCCCCAGAACCCAAAAGAACAATGTTGAGGCAGGTACCCCCCCCTCCCCTGCCAGTTCCACCAGTCAGACCTGGTTTTCTTTGGCAGTGGACCAGTCTAGTATCACATCAGAGAAAGGCAGGTTCCACACCACCTGTACGCCAGCAGTTCTCATCCTTTTGTGGTCCATAATGCAAAGCAAGGATAGAAAGTTTTTCCTACAATCATCAAAACTAAGCAGGAATCACAGAACAATTTTTGTTCATTTTGTCAACAGCTGCATGTCTTAATTGTGAAAGCAGGAGCAATGCCGAGTGACAGGAAACGTGCCCTGTCATTCCTACACAAGACCTCTCACATCTTCGTCACAACCTCCAAGTGCAGTATGCTGACAACTCTATTCCCTACGCTGTGCAAGAACAGACTTTTCACAAAGTTCCTCCCATGCTCCCTCTGCAGAGGTCTGGACACTTCTTTTAATTACAGCTTAGACTTCTGATGACATAATAGTAAATCTAAGGACCAAGACCCTCATAGCATTTTCACAATATCGCTGTTATGCTCATATCAACAATGGGACCAACTGGTGCTCTTTCTGTGGGAAACAGTGACTGCCATCAATACCACTATGCAGGCAGCTGTAGGGAGCTTGGGCTTCCCCTGTTGCCCATGTCCAGTGCTGGTGGTGTGTTTTTTCAAAAGGCACTCACCTTCAAGCAGCACAGCATCTGAGAGCAGGGAGTACAAACATCATGTCTAATAATGATAACGAAACAAGCCCACACACTAATACAAGGCCATTTTTAAGCAACCGTAATTCATGTTAAGTAGATACGTTAGTTCACAGAAAAGGTGTTTGGTACTTTTTATAAAGACTGATCACAGTAAGTTTGGCAAGGATGCACAAAGATATACATTCTTTTGTTCACAAGTAACAAAGAGCTCTAGCACCTGCCTCAGTTCCAAATCTCTGTGCAACCATAACAATGCCACTGCTGTGGCACATTCATAATTTGTAGTGCATTTTGAGATTCTCAGACGAAAGGCCCTATATAAATGGAAACTATTATTATCTATATAGCAGACAGATCCCAGCTCTACTGTAATATGCTGGTCTCCTCAGGGGGCCCAGGCATGTGAGCTGCTAAGTACTCTCCATTTCTATTACATCTCCTTGGAGCTGAGAGCACTCAGCATCTAGGGGGATCAAGCACAGAATTGAGTTTGGGCTTCAAACCCACCACCTTCACATATGCAAAACCTCCATCAAGGTTTTAATCTGTGCTTTGGGCTGTGGAAAGGATGGCAGAAAGAGAAAGTGTAGCAGAAGCATTAGGGAAAAAAGCAAAATACAATAAAACTGTAAAGATGTAAATTACTTAAACCATTGAAAGCGTTATTGCTGTTTGAAGACTAGATTACTGAAATTACATCCTCCCATCAGATGACTGAATAATGCACCACATAAAGCAAGAGACATTGTACTGGTCATAAAACTCGCATAACATCAACAAAGAAATACATATTTATTAAATGACACATAAAATTAAATAATAATTACACGAGCATTAAATGTAGAAAAATAAGCGAGAAATTCAAAATGTGCATGTGCATAAACTGAAACATTTGCTTTGTTTTACCCAGTGCACACACACAAAGCAGTAAATTTCTCAATAAGGGTTTTGGGGTTTTTTCCCCTTCCCCCACTGGGAACAGCACAATTTCAAATCCTCAGTATTTCCACCTCTAATTGCTAGAAGGGTTCATTATCAGCTGTCTAAAGTGCAATACATCAACCTTGCAAAGCTGATATACAAAAGACTTTCACACATCTGATGGGCTGCTGTGCTAAATACATCTTAATTTGTGCTGCATCTGCTGTTTTCTAATTTGTTTGTCATGCTGTGAATGCTACAGACTTTGCTACAGCAGCTCCCTGATTCTTTATTTTTAAAAATACAGCAGCTACTCAGAAAAGAAATGGCTGAGTGCCACCATTGTTCCTCTGATCCATGGAATGACATCAGTTCTCTTATATTAAGCATTAAATACTTCATGATATATGTTTACTATATTATATGCACATGCTACCATATGCCTCAATATACAAACTATATGCATGTGTGTACTATTTACATCTCCTATGTTAACATTTGCTAGATCATAGATCTCTTCAAAGCAGTTTCTCTGCATTTAAAGAATGCTTAATTTAGGCCACTTCATGCTTTGTGTGCCCTCAATTTTTGCTGGCAATCCATTTTTTTTTTTTTTTTGTCAGAAACCTGTAAGAGGAGTGCTGCCAAAACCCTAATTCTTAATGATTCTTACACATGAATGAATGCTGGTGGCTTTTTTACTTATTGAAGGGCATTTGTGAACCTACTTACAGTACTCAGTGAAACAAGTTTGGCGTTCTCTGTTCAGTCCCTGCTGAGCTGAAAAGCAAATGGTAGAACAACATGTGTAATTCAGCATGATTCAGAATAGATCAAAGTCTCTGTGCAGAAGAAGCCTCAGCTTGAGCTGGCAAGGAAATTAAATTTCTACTCTTCCTTCTTAAAGTGGAGAGTTTTCCCAGGTATAGTGAGCACTAACACTGGGGAGAGTGTGATGAATTTTTAGTGAAGCAGCCTGTGTTGTCATTAACTTTCACGATCACAAGAATCGCACACATGCCCCTTCTCCAAAAAGAAAAGAGAAACACCAAGTGGCATTTTGTGAATGTCCTCCTGCAACTTCATGGGTTGCAAGGTTAGAAAGGTACTCACCTGGCACTAACCACACATCTCCCAAGAGACCTTGATTTCTCAGAGCCCTTTCTCTTAGGAAGGCAAACCCACTGCCAATCACACCACCACCAAAATCAGCTTTCAAAGAGATTTAGAAACTCATGTCACTGCAAAGCAGAATCTTGCCATTGTCAAATCCCTACGTGGTGTACACAAAATAAAATACTATAACCCAAGCCATAAATGTTGTTACAAATAATGTCCCTTACTTATTTGTTTATGTTTAGCTGTCAGTCTTCCCAGCTAGACAAGAAAATGTGTCTTGTGCACAGTAGGTTAGTTATAATAAAGAGGATAATTCCCTTTGTTTCAGCACAGCTCAGACTTTCGAGGAGCAGCTGGAATGCAGATTTACTTCTCCTGTTTTTGCAGTGTGACTCCTGACGCTCCAGACATCGGGAGCTATTTACATAATGCCAATCAGTCTCCAGTGTCAAGTCCTCACAAGAACATGCAGCAGCTATTATGGAGGCAGGCTTTATGACTGGGGAAGCCAAAGACAAATCAGCGCTACCATAAAGGAGTATGTTTAATCAATAAGGCATATTGTTCAACTAGTGTGAAAGAAAAAAGACCTTGTAGAGTAACAGCATTTGTAAAGGTTAATCAATTCAGATAATTGTAAATGCTCTCAGTTGTCAGTCCCTAAACAGTTTCTTCTCTTTGTAGCTGGTAATTCACTGGGGGATGCAGCAACACTAAGCTGGAAAGAAGGGAAGGGAAGGGAAGGGAAGGGAAGGGAAGGGAAGGGAAGGGAAGGGAAGGGAAGGGAAGGGAAGGGAAGGGAAGGGAAGGGAAGGGAAGGGAAGGGAAGGGAAGGGAAGGGAAGGGAAGGGAAGGGAAGGGAAGGGAAGGGAAGGGAAGGGAAGGGAAGGGAAGGGAAGGGAAGGGAAGGGAAGGGAAGGGAAGGGAAGGGAAGGGAAGGGAAGGGAAGGGAAGGGAAGGGAAGGGAAGGGAAGGGAAGGGAAGGGAAGGGAAGGGAAGGGAAGGGAAGGGAAGGGAAGGGAAGGGAAGGGAAGGGAAGGGAAGGAAGGAAAGGAAAGGAAAGGAAAGGAAAGGAAAGGAAAGGAAAGGAAAGGAAAGGAAAGGAAAGGAAAGGAAAGGAAAGGAAAGGAAAGGAAAGGAAAGGAAAGGAAAGGAAAGGAAAGGAAAGGAAAGGAAAGGAAAGGAAAGGAAAGGAAAGGAAAGGAAAGGAAAGGAAGTCAAATTTCTCATTACTCTCCATGCTGTACTCTGCCTCTGTAACATCAATATATTTACCACAGGAAGGTGATCTTTTCTTTCTGCTAACACTGCCTTACCTCCTTCATAACACACAAAACAAAGCAAGAGGTCTATGCTTCATGGTCCAGGCAGATGAAAAGGAAATCAGGGTATTGATCTTTTTGTTCAGTTCTTTAAAGGCCACATGTATGACTAATAAGTGGGGTAGTTATTGCAGTGCTCTTTATTTCAAGGCCATAAGGAAAGATTTTTTTTGTTCCCGAATAATTGTTTCCTATAAAAAAAAAGACAATAAACATATTTCTGTGTGTCCAAGAACTAAAGATATGCTGAACAATAAAGGAGATAGAGCCTAATTTCAAATTTTGTCTATAGCCCAATTTAAAATCAGCCTGTGAAGGCAGGTTGATGGTCTCTCACACTTATGAGGTGTGTACTTGTTTGACATTTTTGAAAGTGCTGATGCCTACTCCCTCTTCAATGTACATCCTAGTCCCACATCTGTATTCTGAGTTTTAAATGCAAAAAGCTTTTCTTATAGCAGCAACCTCAGTGTGCCTTTCAAATAATGCTGAAGTTATCACATGGGCTTGAAAGCACTGTTTGGTTTTGTCCCTCATGTATTTCTGGTGTTTTCAGCAACTGAAAGACATTAGCACCTTTTAATTGTACTTTTGCAAAGGCAGCCAGAGGTCAGAGACTTCAGGTCTTCACAGAATCAATCAAGATTGATTAAAGGTCAAGGCAAGTACTGAAAACACAGCGTGCACTCCCACCAAACAAAGCACCATCCTTCCAGTAGCAAAAAGAAAGACAACAGAGGGAGAAATAGCGGCTTGTCTCATCCCTTTCTGCCTTCTGAGCCCCAGCTGCCAACACCCTCCTTGTCCTCTCTGTGCCCCTGCCAGCTCCTCCTGGCTCATAGTGGCCAACTGAGCCCACACTCTGCTTGGATATCACTCAAGAAGAAAACTATGGATATTTTTTTCTTGTGAGTATTTAAAAAACCTCAACGCAGGCTGCACTTGTCAAAAGTCTGCCTGGACCAGGCTCTGAGGATCGGTAACAAGGATATATTCAGGAAAAATACATATTCATACAAGGTAATTCAGCTAAGGCTATCACACAAATGCTCCTACTTGGATAAGTATTTCATATGAAACTGATAGCTATATGATTGGTTTAGTTGTTTACAAGTAGCTGGTATGATATTTTGCCTCTCTTGCTTTTTTTAGCATATAGGAAGGTCTGTTCCTACTAGGCATATCATTAATATGTCAAAATTCAAGGCAAATGATTAAAACCAGAAGGTGTTACATCAACTGAGGAAACATCTGAAGTACATATTTCATTACCGTAATGGCAATTACATTTTTAATTTGCTGTGTTTAATGAGGGTGTATCTTTGTTTCCAATTTCTAGTAGAAAAATGTGATAAAGTGCTGGGGTGGGGTGGAAAAAAAGCAAGAAACACAGCTATAGAAAGTGTGTTTTATTAGGCAGAAATACTATTATTAGAACTACTGTTTCAGAAATAAGTTAATAAACCATTTGTTTATTTTACACAAATAATTGCAACTTGAGTGCTACACAACTTTATAGCACAATGAACATCAAGGAAAAAATGTGCATCAGCCTATCAGCTGAACATCAGCCTAGAAGTCGAACAGCCTGAGAGATTCTGTGTCTGTCAGCTGTGTTCTTCCTAAACCATGCAGATGCCTTTCCTCTGTCACTGTCACCTTGACATAACATTCAGGGTGGTGCTGCTATAACTTTCAGGAGAGGTTCCTGGCCATGTTTAGACAACTGCTGTGAGTTTTGAAGTCCTATTAACTCATCTCTCACACAGCAAAGAAAATTGGGACCCAATTACTCTATGAGGTTTGGGTGTATATTTCTTCTTCGCCTCCACCACTACCATATTGCTACCTCTTATACCTTCTCCACTTCCCTTTCTCTCCCCACCCCACCCCCTTTTTCCTTTTTTTAAAGAAACAGTTTAATTTTCTTTCCAGATGGTAAATTTTTACATCAGTTTAATAATCTCTTGAAGGTATACTGGAGTATTGCTCAACTCACTTTTAAATTAAAGTACTTATTAAAAAACTTTGAAGCACTTTAACAATTTTAAATCACTCTGCACATAGCAATTTAAAATTATTGGAGCAGTTTTATAAGCACTTGAATTTGGAGGTGATCAGAGACCTGAAAATGTGCAATATAGAGTAATTTAAAATTATTAGACTACTTCACATTTTTTATAAGCTCTTCAGTTTGGAAGTGATCGGGTTCTCACTTGTGAGCTTGCGCATTGTAATGTGAGTGCTCCTCATTCTCAGAGAGATACAGCCTGTTAAATCAAACTACTTCAATAATTGTAAATTGCTATACACAGAGCATGCTCAGAAACCTAACTTCACTTCTTAAATTAAAAATATTTTTCACTCCAAATCTGTAAAAATGCTTTTAAGTGACACAACAGCAATTTACCCTTTTGAAGAAGGTTATTTGAAGTTTTCCCAGGATAAAAACAAACCAAAAAGTCTATGTAAAAAATACTTAAAGAGGTTATATAAAAAAATTTTCTATGAGCTTATATTATGAATCTTCAACAGTGTTCAAAATCAGCCTTCCACATGTACACATACATTGTTCTACATATGTTAATTTCATGAATACGAATTTGTAAGATCAAATATCATATACAAAACTAAGTGAGAATCATATAGGAATAATGTTGCATATTTCCATGTTGTTCATATTAGTGACTAAATGTAATCCCACTAGAGATTTTTATGACTTCTAGTCTTTCAGTTGAAACAAATAGTTTTGTAATTGTTTAGGGTAACATTTTACAGTCGTCTCCTCTATCAATAACAGAAACATCCCGTCTGGAGAACAGTGTCAAAACAAAAGTCCCACAAGAATTCGGACTAGATATAAGGGAGGATCACTCTGTAGGCATTGTTGCATATGTATAACATAAACATATAAAATATAGTTTATACAAAAAAATTTTTTCAGGTATTTTGGGGAAGGCAGTTCAGTTTGGTTTTTTTACCAACGGAAAACTTCAAACAATAAGTACTGCAGAGAAAACAGCAGAAACCCTGGGCATGCTAACACAACTGGAAACAATGAAAAGTTAACATTATTTGTGAAAGAGCTGAACTGCTGTTACTTCAAAGTGCTGCAAGCCATAGAGTGCGCCTATCAAAAGAAAGAAAATAAGGGTACATTGAAGCAAGTAATGCCAAGTGGCTTTCCATAAAATAAAACATCTCTAAGAGTTCAGTGAAAGGGCAACAGTAGCAAGCCTACAGCTCTCTCTGGTAGATGAAAGCATTAGACTTTTAAGTCAGATCTAAGAGTGCACATATTTGTGTTTATCTTCTGTGGCTTGTGTTCCTCTTTATATTAAAACTGTAAGAGTGAAATGATGAGTTGATTGCTCCCATGAACAACAAAATTTCAGGCAGGCAGACGGGATTAAATACTAATCCCACAATAGCATCATGATTAATTACCATATATCAGCAATATATGCTGTATCTATGGCAATCCTTAGTGATTCAATATTTATAAAATTTGAAGCAATGATTTAACATGCAATGTTTGAATATCAGGGCTGCAAAACATAAAAATCGTGTGAAATCTTTTAAAGAACCTCTTTTAGCTATTAAATAATGAGAAAGCACAATGGAATACACTAATTGTTAGGCAAATTGCGTTTCTGAGAGAAGGCTGTTCAGCTTAGTGGGTGAGTTTAACACAACTGTCCTGTATAGCCCTTGATTTCATGTACTAAAGAATTACACAAGTTAATGCACTATGTTGCACTAAAGCTCTGTATAAAAAATGTTTCCATTTATCAGTTTAAAATTCCAGTCTTGCCCACAACCATTGAAACAGCATCTTTCCTTTTATACAGGGTCAAGCTTCTTAATATTACTTATCTCTCAAAAAATGTCAAACCACTTTTCAACTTCCTTTCATCTACAGTTTGAGCCTGGACTAAATGTCCCCTTTCTTCTGTTGTTCCCACAGATGCAACTTCAAAGAACACTTCAGAAAAGCTTGGGCAGGAGTTTTATTTTTCTAAACATATTTTTGGGACCTTACTTTTAATTTTTCTGCACCTCTGATAGCAACACATATCAGAGCTCTTCACTAAAAGACATTAGGAACTTCTTTAGAGGACTCACGCTGTTTGTTAATTCAGTAGGTATATCACTGAGCAGTTCTCTCAGTCACCACATTAGCAGCCATCAGCTGTAACAAGTATAAAATCTCAATTGCCTGTCCTCTGCAATACATACGAGCCCATGACCCAACACTACATTGTAGCTCCTGGAGTCACCTGTGGAAAATTTACTTCTTTGCTATTAGAAGGTGAGTCCCAATTCCAGTAGTTTGCTTAGCTGTTCTATTTTGTTCCTTTATCCCTCATTTTAATCCCTTTCTCAGTAAATCAGAGATGCGCTCCTTTACTCTGTGATGTTTCTACGTAATTCCATCTAATTTTGGATTTTGGCTTTGATGCCTTCTGTGCATACACATGCACATATTCCATTTGGACAGCAGCATGCCAAGCAGTAAACTAGATGTAATCTATCTCCGCTCTTCAAGCTAAAATTAAATGGATTATTTTACTCTCATTGAGTTTACATTTTATCAGTTCATGTTCTGCTGTTCAACTAGGTGCTATGACTAGTTTCTTTAACACATTTTATTGACTGCAGTCCACTAAAAATTCTCCCCCTCATCAGCAAACAGCCAAGCTCCCTTGTGGTTACACACAGTGTTGTCAGAGGCTTTTCTCAGCTATTTCACTTTACAAGATCACTTGTCCCTAGTAATACATATATAATTCACGTATGAACTGGAATAGTTCCCTGAAAGCCATTCATCCCCAGAGGAAACTGCTCTTTAATTGTTTGTTATGCCCTCTCAGCAGGGAGGCTGACTTACACCATACATGTGCATCATTTTATTTAAATGACATCCTACCTTGCTACGAAAGCTGCCAGAGCTATTTGATCTTCTTCCACTAAGGCTGCTAACTACAGAAAGTCCCCCGAGAACAAAGCAGCAGATGAAAAAGAAGGGCTCCTGCTTCAGGGAAGCCCTTTTAGCCAGAACTGTATCAGCAGCAACATGCAGCAGGAAAAAATACATGCTTTGAACGTAATTACAGTGGGCTGCATCTACCTCTCTCTATTTAAGGTAGACATTTTAGGATAGATTCCCTTCCCTTGGCAAGGGGAACTGCAAACAGCATCACCCTAAACTATCAAGTATTAACCACAGTCCAGAAAAAGCAGCCTCTCTCCCACCCTCTGCCATCCTCTCTGCAAGGATCACGCCTTGCAATAAATGCCACGAGGCTGATGTCCTGTGGCAGCACGTCTCCCAGCTGCTCCGGTGGTCACTCAGCCCTTCCTGACCTCACTCTCTCTCCTCAGTCCCCTCATGAGGTCACTTGCAAGACCCTCCGGGTTGCACTGGGACTCCTTTCCAGCAGGACTTGGGATCAGCAGCACCGATGTTCTGCTTTAATGGGCACCAGCAAGTCAGGGGATGGAGATCAGCACTGTGTGCGAGAATAGCACCTTGCACAGCAATGCAAAAGCACGGGCTGAACAAAATTAGCCATTTTGCTTGACAGATGTTTATACAAACCCTCTCTTCACTTTTAATATTTGGGAAATTGTTGCCTGAGGTTTCCTTTGATTTTCACGTTCAAATGAAATGTTAAAAAATATCCCCACAAAGGAAAGCAGAATCTTTGAGTTTCACTGGGTTTTGAATCCTAAGCCTCAAAATCACCTCCAGGTTTCTCAAAAAGCTTTATGAAAAAAAAAGAGGGGAAAAAAAAGGGGGAACCCAACACACCACCCTTTCCCTGAACCTGGGCTGAGTTTCAAATCTGTAATGAAACACAAAACTAGGCAATGTTTAGGTTGTTTAAGGTTTCATAAGAAGTTGTAGTCAGAGGATTAGATTCAACCCTAAGATAATGAGTAAGCACATCGGTATCCATTATGTCCCTGTATTGCCTCTGATGATAAAACTCTTCATTATCAGAAAGATTATGGACTTTTTATCTCAGGATTTTTCCAACACAAAAAATTTTGCCTACATTATTATGAAAATAAAAATACATGGCTTTGGCATAAAATTTAAAGGACATTCCCTGCAGATTCTTGAGCAGGATTTCTGAGCAAGCAAAGTGCTTATCTTCAGGGTCCAAATCAGGTTTTAATGGCTGGAGGAAACACTGCAACATAAATTTGGGACTGTAGTTTTACACTTCCTCATGCAGCGCAGACACAATCAGTAAAGGTCGGAGCTATTTATCTCCATCTCTCGTTTCAGCGTTGATTGTAAGAACTCCTTGCAGCCAGCAGCATAGCACAGCACAATCCTGCTCAGGAGAAAGCTGGCAAGGATGTCAGATTTTTAAGTGGCTGTTACCAGGCACACCGTTAACACCTGCTGCCACTGCAGCTTATCCAAGAGCACCACTGGCTCATTGGCTTTCCACCACTCTGACTGAAAGCGCCAACAAACGTGACATGGATGACATGCCTCGGCAGCAGCTGGAGAGGACCACAGAGGAGGATCTGGACAAACCTGATTCACATCAGGGTAACCAGTTCAGAAAGCCAAAAAACCATCCAGAGAGGCAAAGGAAAGCATACATGTGTCAGCTAACTCATTTTTGCATCCCCTCCAGTTTTATAGAAGGATTGGATACATTCTGTATATTTATACATCTAGTTCTTTCTTTGCAGGCCAGTGACAGCTCCCAGAGCTCTGCAGAAATTTGCCAATAATAATTACTCTGGTCACTTAGCAAAGCAGAGGATCCATCATCTAGAAATCTATTGCCTAGCAACAGTTCACTTACCCTTCCCCCCTCGCAATGAGCAAACATTGCCTGCCCTCCTGCTCCCTTCTTGTTTTTATTAGCTTTCTGGCTGCTGGCAGAAACAACCGCTCACCTGAGCAGGGGTCAACTTTACATCCAGCCCCACAAGGTGTAAAACCCCTCCTGACAGGAGGATGGGCTGTGCTGTTTAGGTCCAAGTACATGTGAGAAGATGCGTAGTGTAGTTCAGGAAAATACTGGCTGCCAAGAAAAGGTGCAACTTCTCCCTTTGATGATATAGTCTCACACTACACCTAGATCAAACCCACTTCCAATAAGATCATCAGTGTGACAGCTCTGGGGAAACTGTCATCTGGTGTGGTGGGAGATGGAAAGAAGAGGAGGAAACAAAACCAGTCATATCAGACAAGAAATGGTAGCAGCACTACCCACAGCCATAGGATACCTAATTTTCCTCAAAGGTTTTTCATTAGCATATATTTTATTATGACTGTAATGTCATACAGTTGTAAACTACTTTCCAATTTTGTTTCATAGGAAATTATTTAGGCAGTGATTTATGGAAAGTAACTGTACCACTCCTTCTTCCCCCATGCAGCCTTCCTCCTTCTCCTCGCGCAGGCAGCACCATTTGCTTTTTAACTGATGGTTGTCAGCAGTACAGCACTTTTTTTCTTGTTTTTCTCAAAGCAGTGTTTTGGACAATTGCACAATTTACTTTGCTAACAACTTTGTGTAACATTCTGGGAACATTTTGGCCATCTTAAAGCTACACCCAGATATTAAATTAACATAACACAACTTTTGCCCTCTGCTATACCACCCACCTCTCCACACCATGTTACACTAGAGGACTGTCAGACTTGACAGCTGTCCTTACTCTCAGTAGTGTCACAGCTGCTAAGCACCAGCTCTTCCAGAGCTGTATGCACATAGGTGACAATTATCTAAGATGATATAATTGCTCTGTATTCTCCCTATGGCATATCTATGCTGTTTCACAGTGTAAAACTTACATATAGTCTGTAGCTATATTTGTCACCGCTTGGTATGCATGTAATAATAGTCACATTTTAAAAGTTATTTCAGGTTTAAAAATGTCAGAAAGTCCTCATTCTAAACATTTTTTCTCAGCTAGTCAGAAACAACTTTTAAAAAAACCCACCATAAATACATACAGACTTATATTTACCTTTTGAACTGTGCTCAACACCTCATGTCAGTCCTCCAAAACAAGAGATACCAGAAATCAATCTTTGTTTAAAGAACTGTCAGATGCCAATCTTGAAATATACAACTTTGAGATGAAATTTTAGCTTGAGTTGCCTTTATAGCTTAATACCTAACTCCCAGATCATCCAGTAAACAAAGATGATAAAGAGGAAAAAATTAATGTTCTATATATTAATATTTCACTACTGTGATTAATGGAGTGTTCTTTGAGTAACAGCACAGTGCCCTTATAACCATTAGCTATTTTTTTTTTTATTCTATGTTCACGTTTTTTGGAAATTGTTTCAAATGTGGGGGGTGGTTATCTACTCATTTCAGTCTAGTTGTTACTTTATTGCTTGTCATAAAATGTTTCAGCCTGAAATAAAATATCTCTCCCTAACACTCTTGTCCCTGCCTATTTGGCAATGATTTTATCTTTTGTTTTAAATGCTGCAAAAACTAACACTGTGTCCTTGTTCATGTGCCAGCATTCTTGATTATTTCAGCTGCAGTATGAACAGCTTGGGGAATAGTATTTGATAGTCAGCTACTGCTGAAGAACCTGGAAACTAAAAAGAATACTTGCTCTTGAACAAGTCTTGTCATTACAGAGTACCTGATTTTTTTTTCTTCTTTTTTTTCACCCTCAGCAGGAAAATGGCAGTTCATTAATGAAAGAGATACAGAAAATACCTAGAATAGTCTCTGACAAGTTGTAGCCAATTTAATGGATGTTAATTTCAGGTCCTAAATTTTGACTTTTTCTACTTCTAAACTATTTGGCACATTCACTGAAGACATAAGGTTAAAAAAAAAAAAAAAGAGAGATGTATAAAACATGAAAGCAAATGTTTCTGAGACCCTTTACAGCTTTTCAGCTGAATTAATTACTTATAAAATAATATTTTTGGTAATAGGCATCTAGCCACAGATTTAAAGATGCCCTCTTAAATGTAATTTCATTGCTACAGAAATGTCCATAGTGTATGTATCATGTGTTACACTTTTACAAATACAAATGCCCATTATAATGCATTCATTATCTTAGATGTTAGTAACATCGCGCTTGATCCAGCACCACTGAAGTGTATGGGGACTTTAATATTGATCCCTGCAGAAGCAGAAACGCTAGAAGTCTAACTAAGTCTATGTCCAGATAGAAAGTCTGAAACACATTTTGAACGTAATGCCACAGAGAAAAAAAGTTGAAGTGGAAGAAGTGATGTTTAAAATGTTCAGAATGAAAAATAACAGAAGACATGCAAAAAGCAGGGTAAAGATGGGACAAACTGAGGATGACTGCAAAACAGGCAGTCTCCTCTAACTTTTGCTGCTGGTTGTTTGCTGCCATGTCATACTGTATTTATTTTTTTCTGTTTTTCAGGCTGAGAGTCTCTTTCACTGATAAACTTCAAGTTCACCTGAATCCACAGCCAGCTTCATCATCATCAAGTAATCAAAGTCTCCATTTGACTGATCTCTTATTGAGTTACTACCCAGAGAGTTCAAACCTGGAAAAAAAAAAAAAATATGTTGTGCCTTAAGTAGCAGAAGTTTTTTCATTCAATGCTGTTCCACTGAGCCAGATCTTGACAACCCTGTTAAGGATCATATTACCCCATATTCAAATATTTTCATTATTAACCTACATTGCCCTTATCTTTGACTCAAAGACTTCAACTTCAGAACATAGACTTTGCTGGGCTTAAAAGCAGTGCTAGAAGTACAGAAGTTCCCCAGCCTGTTACACAGCTCTGTAGCAACAGCTACAACAAGCACTGGCAGAAACCAGCCTATTCATACCTCTGGGAAGAATTTGTTTGCACCTGAGCTGATGGAGAAAAAGAGGACCTGTTTGGTATCTGTAAGGGCTACCAGTGTCATTGGTCCTGATACTACACAATGATGGAAACATATTTGAAAATTTTCAGCTTAAGCAAAGCCTATTTGACCTGAGCATATCCATACCCAGCCTCAGTGGATTGTTTAACTGATTGCTGTGGCTCTTTGTTCCAGTCACAGACTGTATGTGAACAGCTGTGATTCTGTTCATTTTCAAAAATTTTTATAACACAACCAACCTTCAGTTTATTGTATTAAGTAAGCTTTTGGTTTGAGCTTCATATTTGCATTTAATAGTAACGAGTCCCCACAGTGAATGAGAAGCACCAGTGAAGAGAGAAAAGATCCTGCCAAAAATAAGAGGCTTAGGCCATATGGAGACATCGAGGGATATCTCTGATGTGGATGCTGCCAGCATTGCTTCTTCCTCACTGCTTGGCATTTCTGCAAGCCACCTTACACTTCTGAAACTCTCCCAGGCTTTCCTGTGTAGCACAGGGGACTATTCTTCAGTAAATGAGACATCACTGAGCTCCATCTTTTCAAAAATGCCTCAAGAGCTCAATGAAAAATAAAAAGCAGACCTAGGTTACTCCCACAATTGCCAAACAGCCAATTCTAACTGCAGACCCAGATGCCTGCGTAGCTTCTCTGAAATTAATGGGACAGGAGGGAAGGGGAACACATGAGATAAGGGTAAGTGGATACAGCAGGGATGAGAAATCAGGGCAGAATTATGATTGTAACAAGGTCTTCCTGCAAGAAAGTCAGTGCTTTTGTCATGCCTGAGGCTGGGCATTTAAATCCTTGCTCATTTGGCATCCATGCCCTAATTAAAAGTTATGACCAACTTGTGAACAGCCATAATGCTATACCAACAAATGGATATGGCTGAGCAACTGAGAAATTGTGTGTGGAAGAGAACTGAGTAGAGAAGCTCCAAATAGAAATGTCCAGACAACTATCCATTCCCATCTGATATCTTGTGGGTAAAGAAACATGCCACTGTTAATCCAGGTCTTGGAAACATTAGCTTAGAAACATAAAATAGTGTGTCCACAGCTGCAAGGCTTTTTTTGTCCTTGGTTTGCTGAGCAGACGGGTGTGGGAAACACCTCCCACACTAATTTTACGTCTGAGTGCTAGTCTCCCACAGAACTGAACAATACCAAGTTATGTACCCCAGATGGCTTTTGGTTTAATTAGTTGGCAAAGAACAGTACAAATTCTGTGGGATTATGTGTTCATGATGGGCACATTTGCTTGAACTGATTTTTTGACAACCAATTAAATATCAAAAGATCAAAAGTTCATTTTGCAATGTATTACATTCACCTAAAAAAAAAAAGAAAATTCTTAGCCAGGTGCTTGCTATAAAGTCCTGACTCCTACAGAGCCTGTAAATGCCCACTGCTTACATATCTGCTACTGTATGCATTATTGCTTACAGTAATGCTACTGACATCATTATTTAATATTCACATTAAAGTACTACTGCTAGGATTCAATTCCTATTGCTAAGTGCTGTACAGATGTATTGGAATGACCTGTCTTCCCTTTGCAAATGGAGCATAGAAATGGGGGAGTTGGGAGATAGTCTCGCTTGATGAATTAACTACACAACACTGAGTAGCTCACCACCTTTCTGTAACTAGATACACCATGGCTGGTAAGTTTTCAAGGAGTAACTCACAAACATCTTGGAATAAAGTGAAGAAAGAGCATCTCAGGGTCTTTTGACCACTGTTTATTTCAGCAAAAATGTGTATTTTCAGCAGTTGGAAATAATTCCAGTACATGAATGCTATTATTTTCAGCATTGTTGGTGTACAGCTAGTTACAGCAGCATCTCCAGAAATATCTCTAATATAAATGCTCCCCACAGTACAGAGGAAATGAAATCAAGGCATTAAGAATAGCCTTTCACATTTTTGCAAAGTAAAACTTTGCTTTTCCATTTGAATAGGGAAATTAAAGTTGTGATAAAAATTACATACACATCATTCTCTATAACAGAGGAATATAGTAATCTTCCTGAAAGTAGTCTAACTGCAGTAAAAACTAACCTGAAACCTGAAATGTTCCTTTTCTTTAGCTTCTCAAATACTGTAATATTTTTTTACTCAAGCATGGCCAAAGATTGCCAGGCATGGTTTAGTATTTCTTTGTCTGGGATGCAACAATAACCTAGAGACAGGGAAAGAACACCATGGAAAGTCTTTCTGTCTCCACCAGTCACAGAGCATCAGCTCTAAACACTGGAGCGGCAAACAAAAGTCTAGGTCCTGACTGTGAGCAAGTGATTTAATACTTCTTCGATTTCATTCTTTCAAATTCAGCAGTTTCAGCTCTTTTAAGGATTAATTTTTTCCTCAGGTGATCAGCAAGCTTTCATTTTTGGCCAAATGCCTGTAGAAGATGAGGGTCACCATGAATTAAAACACCTCTTTGGTGAACTACTGCACACCTGCATGAAGATAATTAGATGAATTTTCCCCAGCTCTAGTCTAGATGACACACACTGCAACAAGGGCATCTGCATGTAATGTCTTATTGACTGTGGAGGAAGAGCTTCTCTGCAAATCTGCTTTCCACCCAGAATGCAGAAAAGCTGGCAAACCCATGCATGTGCGTGTTGGAGTTGTCATTGCAGCCAGCAGCAGAGACAGCCACTCACCTCTCCGAGGCACGTAAGACATCAACACTTAAGGACTGTTTTGAGACATATAAATTGATGCAGAGATGTAAAGCAGTGTATTTTGCATGACAGTTTTTTGCTTCGCTTTTTGCTTTAGGTTTTGCTAGAGTGACATCCTTTTCTTGGAAGACTCATTCCTTCACATTTAACTGCAAGTCCTGAAAAGCAGAAAGAAGGAAATCTTGTTTCTGTGCAACTCCTTGATGCAGGACTCCTGGCCACCATATATCACTCAGCTCATTGCAGAATTATTGCATGGAATAAACAGCACTGCTCTAAATACCAGATCCTAGGAACTTTCCCTGAAAGACTGTGACACTTTGCAGCGAAGTATTAAGGGATACACTGTCAGCTGACCTACAGATGAGCCAGACAGCAATGCAAGGGCCTGGTGCGCAGACTATGGTGTCCCTGTTGGTTAGCTAACTTTTATGCTCCTGTTTCAAAATGCAAACTACACGTCTGCATTTCCACATGCAATGAGATCTCCCCCACAGGCACAACATGAGGAAATGAAGTATTCTTTCAGCTGAAGAATACAATATGCAAGCACAGAGAAGTAGCAAGTTGCACAATATATTGCTATCCTATTTTGATTCAATTCTAAATATTGATCACTAAAACTCTAATGAGGTATTAAAGCAGTTCTGTAAGGATGCTCATGAGATCTTCAAAGCATTGAGGGACCCTGGATGTAGGAAAGGAGGGAGGTTGGAGGGTGTTACTGATTTTTACTGCTTCTCTTGTGAGTTGATTAGTTGTTTCTTTCATTACCCCACAAGCTATGGAGGAAAAAATAGTCATCACTTCCTGGGGAGAAGTCTGAAGGATCCCAGAAAAGTGTGCTGAACTACAACTCGGTCCAAATATTTATATATTCAGGAAACATTAGTCTTCAGATGCACACTACAGGGTCTGTACAGATGCTTTCTTTGGCAGCAATGTGTTGCATGCTGTAATTTCTCATTAGCAGCAAAGTTCTCAACTACAGTCTAGCTCAAGAAAACTGTAAATAAATTTTACATGAGACATTTTGTTCCTCAGTTATTTTCGCATGTTCCTAACAAAGCTTCCTGCTGTGAGGACTGTTGGATAGAAATATGTCCAAGAAAAGAGAGTGTGCTCTTACCTTATTTTCCACACAAAATGAATGACCGTATCTAATTGCAGCTATAATGAACAATGATGGTTTAAAAATAATATTAGGCCACGTAATTTGAATGATAGTTTGCCATTATGAGTGAGACAGTTAAATATACTCTCTGACAGTTCAATGAGGATGACATTTTAAATTTTTAAAGAACTGTTTTAAAAATTCTCCATTTTTACTACACTAATACTGATGAATAATATTGGTGACTGTTAGCATCCATTCTGTTATTTATTCATTGCTGAATTTCTACCAGAAGCATTTAGCCACTTGGGGATTTTGGGTGGATTGGAGGAATGGAGGCAGAGTAGAAATTCCTACCATTTCCCACATTCCTGTACTAACTCATGCTTTTGACCACTTCTAACCTCTACCAGGTTAGTGACTTTTAATTGCTTTGGACTCTGATATTTCAACTTTTCTTAAAAACACATATTTAAGTTAAATAAAATAGCTCTGATTAATTATTCCAACAGGGTTGACTTTCTCATTTTTGTTGATCACAGTATTGTGTTGTATGACATCTTTTCTACAACAGTTTTCCCAATTTATTGGTTGTGCAGAGATCAAAATAGTCATTATTAATATATTAAGATAGCCTTACTACTATGATCTTCATGATGAATGTTTACCACCATCAACCCAAGACCTCTGAGACCTATCCGTTTGTCAAGTGGTTGCCCCTTAGGACTCCCAGCCAGTCAAGCTAGTCTCTGTTGCTTCCTGTTTTTTTTTTTTTCCATGTCCTCTCTCCTAAGCCACCTGGGGAAAAAAAAAATAAAAATGAAAGAAAGCAAGCTTTAAACCCACAGTTTTACACTCTTAAATGCCTATATGAAACCTACTTCTGCCACTAAGATTACCAATCACTCGTGTCTGGCAAAGGAAGGCAAGAAAAGACACTAAGACTTCTATGCTGACCTCTCCTTGGTGGTGACTTGATTAGATTCTCTTTCTATTCTGTATCAGTTGCCTCTCATATGCCATGCCCCTCACTATAAACTTTGGGTGAAGAATACCTATAATAAATCTCAAGATTCATTAGTACTGCTGTAATTGAAACTAACAATGATGCTTTAGATAAGTATATACAGCTGGAATTTCTTCTCTCAGCACATGTTATCAGCAGATCTGAAATTCTTACTTATCATAATTGCTACCAAATAACACCAATCTCCAGTATTTCAGCATTCAAAGCAATAGCCTTATTTTCCTTAGATGAGGAGGCAGACTTTATAAGCAATGTAATTTTATCAGGTTTGTTGTTAAATATTAATGTGGAAATTAAGCAATGTTTAAGCACTGGGTTTTAAGATTTATTTTTCATTACGTCTGTTATAACAAACCTTTATTAATATGCTGTGAAATGAGAAATCTACAGCATCACTAATAAAACCTTTTAAGTGGTAATCCTTCAGAATCCTTCCTTGTAATGGTTGAGCATTTGCAGTACTAAACCAATGAAATTCACACATACTTCAACAGAGTAGTGGAGTGATTATTACAACATTTTTTCCAAAGTACCTTACGTTTTAGATGATTAGAGAGTAGTCTTATGTTTTAAACTTTCTGCCAACAGTGAGGCTTTAAGTTGAGTTGGATTGTGGATAAATTGTAGTATAATGTATGTTGACAGTTTAATAACATGGGTTACTATCCTTAGTTTGCTTTATGATGCAATACATCTTTATACGAGTCCCTGGAGATTTCTACTATGATTTTCAAGGCAGAGAGAACTCAATAAACTAAAATACTCTGAGCAAGGTTTCTATTTCCTGTATACTTTGGAAATTTTCCTGAAAAATAAATAGGTGCTACAACTTTTAAAAGTTTTTCTGACATGACTTTTTGTTTTTCTTGTCATGTAATAGATTTTAAAGGTACATTTCATATAAAGTTATACAGTTTTTTAAAGTTCCTTTCTATAGTAAATGGTCTTATTTTTCAAATCTCTAGGGGAATTTTCTTTTCTATAAAACATGGTAATTGGTTTTCTTTTCCCCTCTTTCAGTTCTCATTATATATGCATTTAGATCATGCAGTTTGCAAATGTTTGCTGGTAAAGGTCACATACATTTGGACTAATTATTCCTCATGTTTTGACAAGTACATGCATAGTAGTGGTCAAGTATCAAGCAGCATAAATCCAAATAACAAAATCAAGTATAAGAATTATTTAGTTCTTCAACTGCTGTCATTTCATTTTTACAGGTAATCAGGAAAGGAGACTAATTAGAATGAAAAAATATTATTAGAATCAAAACTATTATTAGAATCAAAAACTATTGTTTTTGATTAAATATCAGTCTAAGTGAAAGTAGCTTAAAAGGAACTCCAGTCCACTTTAATATTAAATAAATTCAATTGCCAGTTTTGACAATATTCTTGCAACACTACAATTCAGAAACTACTGAAAGCAAATGCTTTATTTAATATATTTCTGTTCACGTTGTATACAAAGAGATGTTAATTTTTGAAGTGTAATCGCTTTACAGAATAATGCCTATAGATGATGATGTGCAAATGCTTTCAAGCCTACAACTAACATGATTTGCTGTGATCATATGTCCTCAAACATTTGTCTAAATGGATGATTATCCAAACAATATGGTATTCTTCCCTATTTCAAGCTGGCTGACCACACAGAAAGTTTTTCAGGTCACTTTTACAGAGCGCTTTCAGCATGAATGATTCCTATGAGCTAGGCTGCTATATCCACACCAGTATTTGTGACACATTCTTTCCACTCATATTATGTAAACAAAAATTTGCTCATCTGAATGTTTGCAGGAAGTGCGTAAATGTAGGCTGAAAAAAATCTGTACTGTTTGTCAAATAAACATTAGCAAATACTTTCTTAAAGTACGCACAAGCTCTACCTTCCTGTTAAAATAAACCTATTGTAAAATAAACCTCATTAGGAAATTCCTGAAGTACATGTTGTAAGACCACCAGCACAGAGAAGGTCGAACGGTGTGATTACAGACACTCCATAAAGACAAAAAGGAGAAGCTGAAGCGTGTGACCTAAAAGGTCTTTTCACTATCATTTAATCCCTTCTCTTTTCATCATCTCTTTGCTGAATTTGGGTAAGTGCTGTAACCAGTGAGCTCCCCAAAACCTCTCAAGCCAAAATCATTTTCATAGTCCCCACAGGAGGAATACTCAGATTTTTCACCATCAGTGGTCACGCTGGTCTCTTGCCAAGAGCCTGAGGGCCATGCCTAATTAACATTAATATCTACATACATTTTCATCCCCGGAAAATATAAGCACACACAGAACCATGACATTTGCTTAGACTAGTTCCACTGACGAGATAATCCTGTCTCTTTTAATTCACTGAAAACCAGTTGTTTAGGTTAGTTGTAAGGTTCGCCCCCACCCTGTTGCCACAGCGCACCCCCAGAGGTAGTATTTAACCATCCTGCGGGCCATATACTGAGCAGCAAACCTCCACAGTGCCAGAAATGCCCAGGCCCAGACATCTAAAGGTGCTTAGCAAACGACACATACAGCTGGGTACCAAATGAGGTTGGAAAAACAGATCATTCAACCCCACCAACTGCTGTGGAATACAATATTGTTAAAAATTTGGTTCTGTAACTCTAATCTTGGAAGCCTACTGCAGCTTCCTGGTTTTAGTCCTTTTTTTTTCCACTTACTATGAAAATGCAAATCCTATCTAGCTCCATGCTAGTCATAAGTGAGGTGGCTCCTAATTGTGTCGACTGGCTTGCTGAATGACTGGCAGACTTCATTATTATTTCTGTGCGCGATCATATCTCTTACTCTGTCTGTGGATCCCAAGAGGAATGCCAAAAGAGCGTACAATGTTGAAGCCGAGTTTCACTGGGACAGAAGAATGACTTTAGTAGAGAAAATTATTTTTGTTATAAATTTCACTTTTCCTGAAAATTATCTTGGGCACAGGTATACGTGTGCACACACACACACCCCCCTTTTATTACTGTGTTAGATGTGCTCTTTATATGTATCACATATGTGATTAGCTCCCTCTTGATCAATACACAGGCACCAGCACTGGGACTCTCCGGGGCTAAGACCACAACTTATTACAGCTTCACCTATGAGGCTATCTGGGAAGAGGCAGTAACACCTTGCACCTTCTTCAAATCATTACAGTAGAGAAACTGCAGTACTCAGCTGATCAGTCATCACTGGGCTGCAGGCTGTAAATCCCATTTGCCCTCTACATTATTATGAATATGCACTTCAGGATCAGCTCTCAGGTTCTGGACCAGTAAAAGAAAAAGGCCTTGTATTCAATATAGGTAGAATTAAAAAAAAAAAAAAAAAAAAAAAAGACAGTCAATTAAAAATTAATCTTGGAAACAAGATAGAGCTGTTGCAACTGCTTATTCTATTTCATAATATTTATGGAGATTTTAGAGAAAAATAAATGTGTGTTATTAACCTGTGGGTTACCTTGGGCTTCTATAAAGATTTTTTTTAGATGATTTCAAAGTACTCTATGAACTCAAAGCCCATTTAAAACCTGGTGCATAGAGAGATTAAATGGTCAGAACCACAGACCAACACAGTTCAAAACCAAAGCTGAATCCTGCCTGGATTCTTCCTACCCCTTGCCACAAGCACCACCTTTGCAGCTGAAACTTTACAGCTGCTAATATCAGTGTTTGCTGAACTGACATCTGACAGAGTTTCTTCTGATGTACTTGAGCCTAAGTAACAGAAGCATCAAGCCCTTCAATATTGCAATTTCTCTTGGTAAATATGCTCAACCTTGTCCCTGGAGCTAAGACGGTGGCGTTTTTGCAGACACAGTGAATCAATGCCAGACACCTGACACACTGATCTTCACTCTCCATCTTCCACCACTAATAGATGATAAATCTGCTTTGTTGAGAAGAAGTAAAAAGCAATCAGCATGGGACTCTTAATTTGAAATATTTATTTGGACAGCTGAAGCTATCACTGTCACTGAAACTGAGTGACGGCAAACCAGGGCCCTATTTTGGCCAGCAACTAAGGTTTATTTTCAAAAGATTGAAACATTCAATCAATTTCATTGTAAACTGAATCCCCCAAACAGGTTTAAATGGGATCCTAGGTGGGACTTGTTTCAGCCTCCTAATATTGCTATACCTGATCTAATAAACTACCTAAAGAAGATATGTCGATACCAAAGAACTGAGTAGCATGGCTATAGAGAAAAGGTTGACTATAAATACTCTGGTCACACAGGACAGCATGGTTTAGAACAAAATGTTGATGCATCAAATATGTAAATGATTAGATTACAATTATAAAAGTCATTGCAAGGCATTAAAGACATAATTGGCAGAGCTCCTACCAGTTAAATCTAATCTCCAATACACATCAGCTGTAGCTTGGCTTGTCTTGTTAGGTAAACAAAATGTGTCTTGACTGTCATTGCCATAAAATATTAATGCACTGGAAGTCTCTAAACCTTGCTAAGCATAAGGCCTATTATCACACTTAAGAGCAAAGCAATCTAATAAATCGCTGGCTGTATAAAAACTAAGTCAGCTGGCAGAGACAGTAATCTCCCTAAGGGATAGTAAGAGCCTAATCTTCAACTACAGCAGCTGCAGTTCCAGAGAAATTATGCTTCTACTGCTCAGTCAAAATACATTTGTGCTGAATTCTGTTATTTAAACTCTAATGTAATCATTAGGAGTATCCGTACATTATCATCAATACAAAATGAACTAACAAAACCATCTATGACATAGGCTTATTACAGGCATCATTTTTTTTATTATTCTGCTTGATCTTTGTTGCTTTTAGTTAGGTCCAAACAAAAGCTGGATGCTCCTAATATGCATTTTCTAACAACATCAAGCTCATACATAAATAACCTTGTGTGTTTACTGAGCAATGAGACGATGTCCTTAATTGAAAACAACTTACTTGTTTGGCACTGGTATGAGGTCCTTGAGGCTGTATTTAACCATAAACACAATATTGTCATATACTTTGTAACAGAACAGATAACATCATGATTATGTTATTTTTATGGTGTACTTAGGGAACATACTGTGTGATTCAAGAGAAACAAATCACCAGAGACATACAAGACTGCACATACAAAAAGTATTTAACAGACAAAATAACTTAGTCAGGATATCATCAAAATTATTTATTTGTTACCTTTGGGATTAATAGGAAATTAGTCTGTCCTCAAAATGGACTAGAACAACAGCTAAACAGCATGAATTACATCTTAGATGATACTAAAAGATTTCATAGGAAAAATGCATGCTGAAAAAAAATTTTAAAATATACTACAAGCAAACGTATGTTGTTCCTGAAAAAGGTTTTGATAGTTTATATCACAAAATAAATTACTTTATATTGTGTTTGATTGAGCATTTTCCATTAAATTTTATTTTAAGTGGATATGAGTAACTTAGTGAGTGAGCAGTTTAGATTTTTTAGTGTAAATCTTATGAAAGCAAAACCATTTTTTTTCCTGAGCACTGGAGTCTATCTATTTGGTCCCACACAAAATCATGGAATGGTTGAGTTTGAAAAGGACATGGGGAGGTCTGTAGTAGCACTGCCAATTAAGTCAAGTTGCTCAGGGCTGCATCCAGTCAGGATTTGAATATCTCCCAGGATACAGATCCCGCAGCCTCACCAAGCAACCTGTTCCAGTATTTCATTTTCCCCATGGTGAATATTTTCCTCCCATGTAATCAGAATTTCCTGTTTTCCAGCTTCTGACTCTTTTCCTGCCACTCTGCACCTACAAGACAAGTCTGACTCCATCTTCCCTATTTCCTCCCATTTGGTAAGTGTAATAAGCCTCCTCCCCCTGAGGCTGAACAAACCCAGTTCCCTCAGCCTTTCCATATACACCACATGCTCCAGTCCCCTGACCGTCCTGGGGAACCTCCGCTAGACTCCCTCCACTATGTCAACATCTTTCTTGTAGCAAGGAGCCAAAAATGGACACAGAAGTCCAGATGTAGTCTCACAAAGTCTGAATAGAGAGGAATAATCATCTTCCTCAACCTGCTGGCTGCGCTTTTGCCAATACCTCTTCTACACACCAAAAACTGCAATAAAAGCTGAAGCCATCCAGGACCTAGGAGTTTGGAAGACCTGCAAGACTGTGCCAGCATGGACTTTAAAATAAAGGTGACTGTCATCTAGTTAAAAATTACCTGTATGATATGGTGGGAAAGGCAGGTGGAAGAACAGAAGCATGTGGACATGCAGTGAGAGCTCTGCAGAAGATGAAAACACAGCATTTGTGTAGCTAAATATTTAATATTTCCTGGCACTGTTCTGTTACATTTTTCCATTGTAAACAATGTCTTTTTTCCCCTTTTACAGAAACACAGAAAAGTGCCCTGCCTTTTCTTCCAGCTGTCTTTTCCCCTTTCTTAGATCTATCATGTTATTTTTTTCTGTGAGATCCTAACCAGTTCATCAATTTTCTATCTTGAACTTAATTTTAAGTTTCCTGGAAAGGCTCAGAGACTGTAAAAAAGAGCTACTTATTTGCTTAAGGATGTCAGCTCATAAAACCACATGAGAAACTGAGAAAGTTGGAGCTGTTTAAATTCAAAATAAGATAGATGCATACAAAAGCTATTTGGAACAGAAAACATACATCAAGCAGCTCCTGCGTGGCATTCTTCCTAAGAACAAAGAGGTATGAAAAGACAGTGAAAGGCAGCAAATTTTAAACTGATAAAAGGAAAGATTTCTTTTACAAAACTCCACCTGTAGAAATCATTGGTATAACATATTGCTGAGAATAAGGATCTTAGCAGGATGCCGAGATTAGGCATTACAGTAATATTAGTTATGATTGCCTACATTTCAAGATCCTTAAGGTTGCAAAACCCAGTGCTCTACTCTTAGGAAAAAAAAAATGATGCAAAGTTGCTTAAGCAACCTTAATTGGCTCCCTTGTGCATATGCATTATGATACAATCTTCATGATTACCGACCTACATGATTACTTGCTATTGCCTGAAATACTGGTAATTCCTAGCTCTGAACTACTTGACTTTTCACCCCTAATAACATTTCTAATTTGTTTCCTTTCTTTTAAATTGGAAAATAAATTTTCAATATGGAAACCTACACTGAGCATCAGGATGCTGGAACAGTTAATTCCACCAGACCAGCAGCCAGTACCTGAACTAATGACACAACTGGCTACAACGGGAGATTCTTACACTGCTGGATCAACTAGTAAAGGCAGGACAGAAGGGACCATCACTGAGTTTTGTTATTGTTTCTAATACCAGAATATGTAAAACCTCTGGTTCTAGACGCAAATGCACAATAGCAACCAGCAACTTCTCTCAGCTGCAGCAATAGTTTTCCCTGTCTCACAGCTCTGTAGCAAGCACTAGGCAACTTCTCTTCTGTTTCTCTCCTCGGCTCATGCCTTTACTTTTGCCTATACTGGCTGCTATGAAATTTTAGATTACTCCCTCTTACTTTCTTCTGACACACCACCCTTCTACCAACTCTACTGGTCCCCACAGGCCAATAAAAATGTTGCTTTCTAGTTAAGAAGAAATTTGCAAGAAGGATCCCAATCCAGTTGTGAATCTTTTGGGGTTTGCTTATGCAGTAAACTGGATACAGAGCAAAGCATCTCCCTGAGGCTGGTAAAACATGACAACATCTTTGCTCTCAGGAGAGAGGCAGACTTGATCTGCCTGCACAGGGATGACGGCTGGGATTACAATGCAGATCAGGTGTGCTGCCTAACATTGCTCTCACTGCAGCTGGAATGGGCACGATGAAGAAAGATTCAATGAACTCTCTTCTGCCACAATAGCTGTTCTTTTCTTAGGTATCTAGCTAACTATGTGGACCAGACAAAGGCAGTGTAATAGAGGCAAGGCAGTAGAATGATTTGTAATAATACTGTGGATCCATGAATAGCCTTCTCTATTACAGTCCAGTCACAACTCTTCATATCTTTCCTGTCAAGTCAGACCTGTGATTTGCAAGTGATGTTCATTTATTCATATAGCTGCCTAGATAGTCAAAAGCGTCAAGTTATTCGGCAGCTTTTTACTGAAGAGTGACCTGGAAACAAATAGGAAATCTGTGCTTTCATCACTGAGCAGTTTTATCACGCTTGAGACATACCAAACTAGATCCTGATCTTGTTTAAAGTGGCAAAATTAGCTTAGTGACTTAGCAGATTCAGCCCAGAAGAAAGATCAGAATCTGCCTCATGAAGGCAGATCACTGAACCATTGCTTAATTACTTTTGTTTAAAGTAATAGGAAAAAAAATAGCACCTGCTTCCACAAAGAAACAGGGAGGCTAAAAGAAGAGATTATTAATGTAACACTCTGCTAAAGTGTTATTTGTGTTAGGCCAGCTAAATGGGATCAATTTGTCAGAGACTCTGTCCTACTCATTAATATTTCTTTTCCATCAAAAGGGAGAAACAACTCGCAGCTGCATTTTATTCCCCAGGGTATGAGGGATATAATCCCAACACATCACACTCACCCTCTGATTCAGGCTCTCTTTTAAAAACAGACCAAAATAGTGGGACAGACTTCTTTAGTGCTCTGAGATCACACTTATTTGGGAAGTAGGTGTTAATGATGCATAGCTGTTTTCTTTAGTATTTACTCATTGACACTTACATAACTTATAAGCAGGTATGCTTAATAAACAAAGAAAATGTCTAAAAGTGGTTATTGTCTTGGTATTTGCCCTACTGTCTTGTTGATCACACTGCTAATTTTTTTATAGTTCAGAGAAGACAAAATAAAACTTCAAGTTTATGAATTCTGGCATTTACTGTCAACAGCACAGTTCAGATCCAGAAGAAATTTTGCATTTCCCTAAGCTTCACCCATTAACTAAATCAACCAATCATTTTAAAAAGCTTCCTAAAGAAAATATTCAAGCTGGTTTTGCCCATCTTTGTTGTAAGCAAGTAACATTAACCGATCATTTTTAGTGCCATCATCTGATACCTTCTTGGGTCATACTCTTAACATCTTTCACATAGCTTTGCACAGGAAACTGAAAGAGTGTTTGGAATAGTTTATGATATTGACTTTTCTTTAAAATCAGCAACTAGATTTGGAAGGGGTAATTGTTGCAACTACTATGATCATCAGTCTTCCTTCCAAGTGCTATAGTTCTTCAAAAGTCTTTGTTTATTTGATACAATTTTATTGATTTCATCTCACACATATTAGATTTCCTGCAAAGTTTCATCTATTCCCGAAAAATTATGTCAACAATGCTAACCCAGGATAATCTAAGTGCAATGATTTCCACTCAAATTCAGATGCTGAAGAGAGATATATCCTTCCTGTGGTGGTATTGTACGGGCAAGTGGAGCTATCCCTTTTTTAGTTTGGAGAATATAGTCATAATCACTTCTTACTAGAGATGCCAAATTACCTTCATTGTATTTATTACTGTATCCGCACCCTTTGCCTCTGGGACTCCCCATTATCTGCCAGATTGAGGAAAACCTCAACTGTTAATGTAGCAGTTAATGTGATGAGACAGCTGATAGTGCTCAGCCCCATAGCGTGATAGACAGACATCAACTGTTTAATAATAACGGTGTCCTGTTCAATGGCTTCAGGTAGTGCTTCCGGAGAAAAAGATTATACATTTAGATAACTACCAGACCTCACTCCCCCTTCCTTGCAGTCAGGAAATGATCTTGCCAAAAGCACTCACCTGTATTTCTGCATCCTTGATCCAGTATTCCTTATTTTTACAGAAGAAGTTGAAAAAGTATTAGGTTCATTAGAGCACCTCCACTAAGATCTGGGCCACATCTCCAAAAGGACCTTTTGAACATAAGCTGCCGTATTCAGAGTAGTTCATCTAATTTAAAGTACTTTACCTTTAAAGAAGGGAAACAGCTTCTTTCCACTCTGAGCCAAGAAAAGTCAGTCTATTCCAGTTGATATTGCCACAGTGAGACCTGGTATCTGGAGAGAACAACCCACAATGTCCCAGGCATGCAGCACCATGATTCCCATCCTTTCCTCAAATTCTTTCCAGCTGCTGTTACTGATTTCTGCTTACTGGACTGTCATGGGCATTACCCACTTAGCTGTGTCAATGTGCATAGATCATTCATCTAGGAAATCAAGACAGTATTATCAGCCACAGGAAATATACTTAGAAATTGAAAAATTGCAGCTTTTTTTGACTCCAAAAAATATTACTCGTTTTCTAACTTCTGCTCAGCTTCCTGCTTCCAGGCTTTTCAAGACAGTCATTCCAACTGCTAAAACCTTTTACATACAACATGAACGGTCCTTCTGAAAGAAAAACTTTCTGCTCACTGAAATCGTAAATGGTATGGTTCCTCAAGAGTTGACTGCCAGTTCTGTATCAGGTTGAAAGTTTTAGAATCAAATATTTTGTTGTAGTAGACACGATTACTTTTAACATTTTATTAAAAATTAATTTTTTTATCTTTTACAGGTAAGTATTCCATAGTTAAGTTATAAGAAAAAATAACTGTTGTTAGTGCTCCAAGCAAATTCAGTCATTAATGCACTGGATGTACTCTGGCAACCTTATCACTGCATCATCTGCTTGAGTAGATAATTACAGTATAACTCTACAGTTTGATGCAGTGGAATGACTTGCAACATAAACCAAGAAAAGCATCTGTCTATTTCAGCTGTTTGGATGTTCCCCATAGGATTCCAAGGTGTGTTACAGTCTATACAGCTGCTGCCACTTTTAGGAAGTATGAATGGATTAAAAAAAGCCCAAGCTCCTCATGCTGAGTATCTGTATACTTGGAGATTTAGGACAAATTCCAGAGTCACAAGAGAGAGACTTCACTTGTGAAAGAGGAGGAGACTTGCAGCAAACCCACTAGCTATTCTGCATGCTTGTGGAATAAGACTAGTAGATAGAACACAGAATGTAACACATTTTACAGAAAGGGCAGCAACCAGCACTTGGAAATGCTATGATTTCAATGGCAGTTTATACTCCCAGATGATTAAGCAGCTGGTATAAATCATGCTAGGTTAGAGCCAATTGTGTAGTAGTAAATAAAAAGGTAGATAAACTGACCTGTTTGATGTATATGACAATGAGTTAACGTGTATACTAACCACATTAGATGCAAGTAAATTCTGTTTTCTGGCATTTACTTCCAGCTATGTCATTATTTAGAGCTGGATATTGTGAATATATTGTTAAGGTCACTCTGACTGGCAAAGCCAGTGACTTCTCCTGGTGTTATTAAGCTTCCTCACATTTTTACAATGCAGATACTGCATATGCCATGACCTTATGATGGTTTATTCTTTTATTGAAGCATTTTATTTTATAAATAAAGACCTTAAGTAATACTTACTAAATCTTTGTTATGGAAACCTCTTCAACAGAATGTGAAGAAGTCATCTGTAGACAGAATATTCAGTTTCTCATATATGCTCAAAAGAGACAAATGCATCATAGGGCCTTTCTGCAGAACAACCTGTTAAAAAAATAGTACACATATGATATACTCCCCAGCATATATCTATGCAGATTTTTTTCCTGTAATTTTCCCAGTTTAATTAAACAGCTTAAGGTGACTGCCTTCTGTCATTTTTCTTGAAAGCTGTTCAATGACATATATAAATCTCAGAAATGGCCAGGGAATGCAACCCCCCCCTCCCCAAATCTAATTTCAGTGCAAATAGTAGGCAATTTTAGAGCAAAGAGCAGGAAAACAGCGTAGATAAAGAATCCTGCCTACTTTTTCCAAAATTGCTTAAGCTTATGAGTCCTTTCCAGGCTAAGAAATATTTTACTGCACTCTTTACAAAGACCTGTAATCCTGAGTAATTTAATTATGGTGAGACAGGACCTAATTGCATGAAATATTGAGATATTGTATATACTCTGACAAATAAAGCAATTATTTTACAACACTGAAGGTCTGGCTGGAAACAAAAAAGCATGATGCCAAAATATCAACATTGAGATTTTCGTTCAGTAATTTTAGTTATTTTAAGTTTTGAACATAATCATGCTAAATGCAAACCTGTTTTGCTGACAAAGGGAGTTCTACACAAGACTGGAATGGAGAAACAGTAGTAAGCCATTAGACGGTAATTAGAATGAGGTTTTCAAGTCATTATCACTGATCTGAGAGTTGACACAGAAATTAAACAAAAAGGTTCACATGAGAATTTTCAAGTTTTCTGTAATTCATGCAAAAATTACCATTTCCTGATTAAATAAAACTAGTTGTCAATTGCTATAGAGTTGTCAGAATATCTCACAGTTACCCAGACATTATTGTCACATAAGTGCTACCTCGGGTCAAAGACTTGGTGAATCATTTTCCCATCTGTAAGTCATTAAGAAAATAGCTCAGCACATGGGGATGGGAGCTTAAAGACAAGAGAGTTGCAAGCTCCCCCCCACCACTTCCAGAATGGATCACTGCCTCCAGGAGATCTTAAAAATACAACACAACTCCAGGTTTGGTTGGTTGGTTTTGGTACAGTAACAAATCAGTTTCCACTGGTTTCACTGCTCTTTTGTGCATGGTTAAAATGCATGCATTCTTCTTCTTTAGAAGGTAAGAATTTAGAATACGAATTTCCAGAATAATCAGCACAAAGGAACAAATTAGCATCAGAAATTATTTATTCACCTCATAGAATTATGAAAGGCAACTTGGTAGTGAAGCGAACCCTGTCATCATTGAGCAACGCAAACATTTGGGTACCAAACAGCCTTAAATATGAAGTTTTCTCTTTTCAAGCCATGACAAAGAATAAGCCTGTCTTCTGGAGGGGAGAGGATGAGACAACTGAGAGCACATTTTGTTGGCAACAAGAGTTTCATGAACCTTTGAATCATTTTGTCTTCTTTGCTACTCCTTGACTATCTGAAGACTAACATAGTCCCATGTCACCTCACAAAAGCCTCAGGTACCACAGCTATAAGTATTGCTGGAACCCACTATAACACTGTCACAACCTTGCCCCAAGTCCTATTTAGGCTAACACAGGCCTATGTCATTACTTGGGCTGACATTCACATGTCATTATTGCTCACCTGAGCTCTAAAACTCGTATTTCTCTGAGAATTGCAACGGTGGAGAATCTTTTTGCTGATATACAGGATTTTTCTTGTTGAAACAAAACTGGTGTTGATACAAAAAGCTTTGATACAAAACCAGGAGGGGGTGACCTGAAACTAGACTGACTTTATTGCCTTGCCAAACATATATATTCTGATGAGGTCTACCATGCACTGATCATCTGTGCAGTGTAGTAGGGTGTGTAATGAGGACTAATGCATAGATACCATAGTACTAACACTGCAGAAAACAGTAGCCCCATCACCACTGACACAATTGAAAAATGAGAGAGAAGGACCACATGTCAAGTTCCTGTCTCTCCCACCATAAAGAACAGGATCTGGCTGTGACTTCTTGAGTTCACATGACTCAGGAAGTGGGTGTAGTAATCAGTGATGTATTGTGTCATAAAGTTTATAGATTAGGATGTTTTGTTGCAGGTGTGCAACAGATGCTCATTAGCAAACGCTTCCCGTGTCCCTACCCATGCCTTTTATGTCCATCAAACAGCAACTCATGTTGAAGCACCTCGTACAGCACACAGACCTACAGCTACACTCAAGCCCACCGTTACCTCTAAAATTCAGGTGATGGGAAGACATTTTGTTTTCCTGTGAGACCAGTAGCTCTTCCAGAAGTAGTAAGGATATGACAGGATACTCCCTTTCATACCTAGGGACTATCTAAGGGACTACAATTACATGATCCCAGACACATCTTTGACCAAAGTAAAATCTAAAGCCTTGTGATGTACATATAGATGAGTAGAACTAAATATGTAGTTAGAAATTTAGCTTTGCCATTCACTGCTATCTGAGCTGTTCCCCTTGGAATATCTCAACAGTGTTTCTTTGAATGAATGAATACGTTTGACATAGTGCCATCCAGATAATTGAGTCCGGAAATAGACATAGGTCTCTGCTTTTACAAGTCAAGACATCTCAAAAAAAAAAAAAAATCAATATATATGGAATAAGAGCTGATGTCTCCTTCTTTATTAAAAGTAAGTCACTGTTCTTTGTAGTACCACCACTTTATTGCAATATCGTCATCTCAATCTATTTCTCTGTATTTTAGTCTGGCTAGCCAAAGCCTTACATTCCTGAATTCTTGCTATAGTGGACATTTGAACCACTTGACAGACAGTGTTAAGTAGCACACTTCAGAGAGACGGACTTTCATTTTTTACAGCTACATATTTTAAGTTGAGAATATTCTTTTACTGTTACCCAGTTTTACAAAAATAAAACGCATAGGTGTTTAGAAGATAGAGAGGAGGAAAATGTTATTGTCCCGATCCAGTGTCGGGGGAGGTTTCAATACGATCCCAAGGATGAGATTAAGACGCTGGAATCGGTCAGATGTCATACAACCTTTTGCTTTTATTTGAGGGGAGAAAAGAATGGAGGGAGGGCAAGGGAGGAGAGGAAAAGAATAGGGGGGAGAGAGAGAGAGAAAGAAGAGTTTATCCCCGCCACTTCGAGTCCAACGATCTTCCGCTGGGTCTTCGGTGGCCTCAGCCTTCGCCGGGGACCGAAGGGGCCCGGAAAGCTCGAGGCTGCAAGAACGCAACCCCCGCCCCACCGAAGGGCACGTGTGCTCCTTATATAGGGGCTCACGCATGCGCGGATCACAAATGCGTACGTGCGGCTCGCCACGGACGTGCTGTCCCCGCCTCTGCTCTTGTCGCGCCTCTTTGTCCCCGCCTCGGCCCTTTTCGCGCCTTTAGTCTGTGCGCAGGCGCACGAGGTTGTTTTTCTCGACGCTGTGGAGAAGCTGGTCTTTTCGAAGCGCGGCGCTGGATGGCGCTACGGCGGCAATGTCGAGGCAAAAACCACATTTTTCTATCGGTCCTTTACAGTTATCTACAAAGTCCAAGCATACAACTGAAAGACCTTATTTAAGAATGTGATTTATATGATGACAATAATAGTTTCCCTGGAAACTACCCCACAATTTGAGTAAAAATATTCAGAAATAGCAAAAAAACTTTTATTTTCACTTAACGTTTAAGGTGAGTAAAGCACAAAAGTCAAGACCTGCTAGATACAGTCAAAACCACAGTCTGCTAAAATAATTACTTACAAATGACTTCTATTGCAAAGAATCACAATGCACTTGGATTTAAATCTGAAGCACATCATTTGCAGCAGCTCTGAGATTTCCACCTGTATCCAAAACAGTTACCATTTGCAATATATATTAAAGCTAATATTTAAGCAAACGAAGTCGGTAAAAATATATATGTCTTACAGAATGGCAGGTGCAGAAGACGGAGCCTGTTTGACTTTATTCCTGAAAGCTGCAAAACTGCAGCAGGCCAAATTAAGTTCGGCATAGACAAGAAAACAAAACAGTACTCCTATACTGCAGCAGTCTAGGAGAAACTCCACCAACGGAATTCAAATTTATGCTCACTTTATGGTCCTTTATTTATAGCTACACTGATCCTCAGAAGTTTTATGGAAATCAAATAAAACACAAGGAGTGGCATACACAACAATGCAAGAACTGTTAGTCAGAAAAGAAGCTCTGGATGTACCTCGTTCAGAAACTTGTTTTGTGACTCTTGGGAAGATATCTAACTTTTGTGTGCTTGTCTCCTGCTGTCTCAAAAAAAACCCCATGTCTACACATCCTTGTAACATGATTTCACTCACACACCATGTTTGAGTACATGTAACTCTCCAGTAAGGCATTGCTGTTCAGCACTCACACCAGGAGACATGTTCTGCACTCCGCCCCAACTCCGTGCACAGTAAAGATCTCTATATACTAAGGAAAGCTCAAGAGCACCAGATTTTTCTTATCTTTTTTTTTCTTTTTTTTTTTTAAACTACTTATACCAAATTAAAAAATTAAATCACCACCAATATCTATTAAAGATAATTTGTGATTAAGAACTATGAGTTTTTCAATTTTCTTCATGTTTTTTTTTTCAGTTCATTTAATCTCTTTTCTCGGAAGCAGTTTATCAAACAATCCCAGTTACATTTCACTTTGTTATTGCTCTTTACATGCATCAGACAGCACCAGCTCCCACATCAGAAGGGAACTGATCCTAATAGAGCTGCCAGCAGAGCTCAGTCAATTGCTTTGCAGGGGGACTACTCTCCTACATGCTGCCTGGGCAGAGAAGCAGAGGGTTCAGGTTTTTTAATAGCACTGTTTTTCTCTCCATCTGGCCATCCTTATTCCTCCCATCTTTTCTTTGTCTTATTTCCCTAAACTGAAGAACATGAAAAGAAAAAGGAAAAATATCACTGAGTATTTTCCTGTTGCAGATATTGCGCCTTAGGAAGAGCGTTCCTCAAATGAACAATACACTAGGTGGATAAGGGCAGATAAAACCTCTTCTGAGACATTTTTCACCACTGTTAATCTCGAAATGGGCCAAGCCTTACATTGCCAAAATGGACTTACTAGCATCTGGCTACTGATGAGTTGCCTGAAAAAGGTGCACTATTCAATGCGGTCAAAGAGTTAATTTCCTCTAAAAGAGTTCCAGAATAGCTGCTTGCTAAAACAGAGTTGCCTCCAGCTTAGTCAACTGAGAGAGGTCAAGAAGGGAGTCTTAAACCCTTGTGCTGCAAGTGTCCCACTTAGAGGTGAAAGTAGATCCCTCACGGGGCTGATTACCAAAGCTCCTTCATGAGTGTGGGTGTCCATCATCTTACTCTCAAAGAATTAAGCAGGGCTTGTTGTTACACTTTTCCAGGATGCAGGAAGAGAGGAAATGCCCGTCTTTTACAAAACAGTTCCTCAGACACAGGGCTAGAGATGTGCTAGTGAAGCAGATGCTCTGTAATCAGTTTCTACTTGCCAGAGGGGATCCAGATGGGACACAGAGCCGTCGTTGCAATGCTCACTAGGATTGTCTTTCTTCCTGGCTTGAAGAACTAGAGTTGTATTACCTTGTATCACTCTGTACTCCCATATAGGCAGTGTCAAGGTAGCAGTTTGTCCATGGGGACTGTAAAAACTAGGCAGTGACCAAGCAGTATGAGCCCAGAGACTGCTCTCTCCAACTTTGCTCTTAAAATGTGCCTTGTGAGAAAGATTGGGCCAAAGAGGGAGAAGAAAAATTACTCTGTGGCCTAATGCCTACAAAACACACCTAGCAAAGCAGAAAACAGAGTTCTGCCCCCTGAAAAAGCATGGGACAGGGTTATGCCTTCTCCATTATGGAGAATGCAGCAGGTCTTGACACTAGACAGTACGTAAAGGGAGAACCATTGCCTCCACTAATCCCCTTATGACTTGCTTTCTCATTTGTGGTGTGAACTGCACAGTGGCACTAGGCATCCTCCAAGAAATCTTATCAGATCAAGACCCATGACAGGCCCGGTTGTAGTCAGACTGTGATGAGACGCCTGATCAGGCAAGTGATAAACTGCTCAGCCCTGCCAGTATGTAGGCTCTGGAGGCAAACCTAAGCATCGTGCAGGTCACTTCCAGTCTGTATCAGACTGCTGGCATGAAAAATAATTGTTGTTTGGGTTTTTTTTAAAAAAAACACATGAAAGAAGGAGTTTGTGCAACTTGGGCAGCTGGTAAGGGTGTCTTTAAGATCCCCAGTTAAGTATTTCCTCTATTTTTAAATGACAGTTTTTCAACAGTAAGTATATTAAATTAGAATTTGGCTTTTAAACATCAAGATCTAGCAATTGCAAGTGCTGACAACAATTAGCATGTTCTTTAGTAAAAAACATTAACAGCAATGTTTCCTTTTACCAAATGTTTTGACAGATAATGGATGCTGACATGCTCCCCAAAGTAAATTATTGCTGCTGGTGCCCACAGAAAGAGCAACCAATACCAAAGTCTTACCTGTACAAAGGTTATATTTAAATGCAAATTCTTTTTTTTGTGGTTCACTTCTGTTAGAACAGCAGGGACTACAGTAGATGAATGTGCAAAAATAAACAGAGAAATGATGTTTTACGCCCTCAGCTACAAAGCTCAGTCACATAAATCTACAGTTGGAGCGATCTAGTAGATATCTTGCAAAAGCAGCAGTGCAGGTGAGAGCAGGTGCAGGCTGTCAAGCAGCAGTGGTGCTCCTGTTCCGACTCAGTCACCCCCAAAAGCAAACATTCCAGGAGACATTTCAATAAAATCGTCTGCCCACCTAACTCTGAGATGTTGAAAGAACAATAAGACCATATAGATATCATCTGTAGAAGCCTCCAGATTAAGCACACAGTGCTTATAGCACAAGATGTAATTACAAATCATACCCTTTTGTAAACCCTTCCTTTGAGCTCTGTCTTCCTGGCCACAAGAGCTACAGCCATATTAGCCCTGCTCTATGTGCTGCCCAGTGGTTGTGCACAAGGTGGCCCTTTCCCTATGGTGACTAAAAAGTCTTCATGGGTTAGATGTTGCCTGTTACAAATCTTTTCTATTTCTTGCATCTCTAATCAGGAATTTTACTATTACTAGTTATGATTATTGTCAGTCAACAAAAATGTGCACAAAATGGTCAGCAAAATGTGCTAGGTGCCCAATGAAGTTGTGATAATACATTATCTGGTCTCTGACATCACCATCCCCAGAATTCAAAACACAAGTCCTGCATAAACTCAGTAGCCTGAGTCCAACTACATCATTTTCTCACAAATGCACCCAACCTTGACCTGAAGGCTCTGGGGCAGCGGGACGGGGAGGGGAAATCACATCTGTTCTAGTATTTGTTACCTTTGCTATTCAAAACTTCCTTGATACCCTAGAAAAAATAAAACACTGGAAGTAACAGAGAACCTTAAGGTAAAACAATACTAAAAACCACCTGCCTGTTTTTAAAACTTGAAAAATGCATTCAGAAATAACTATTTTACATTCTTCTTCTATTTTTTTCCTTTCTCCTCAGACAGAAAGAGATCCTCAGCATTATGTCATTTTAAGGACAGCAACCTATGATTGTTTTTACTATAAATCATAGAATCATAGAATGTCATGAGTTGGAAGGGACCCACAAGGATCACTGAGTTCAACTCCTGACCCTGCATAGGACAACCCCACAATTCACACCATATGTCCAAGGGCATTGTCCAAATGCTTCTTGAATAATATCCAACCTAAACCTCCCCTGGCATAACTTCCTGCCGTTCCCTCGGGTTCTATCATTGGCCATCAATGAGAAGAGATCACCGCCTGCCCCTCCCCTTCCCCTTGTGAGGAAGCTGTAGACCACAACGAGGTTTCGCCTCAGTCTTCTCTTCTCCAGGCTGAACAGACCAAATGACTTCAGCTGCTCCTCTGAAGTTTGTTAAGCAGGACTTTCCCCTTGTGAACCCATACTGGCTGGGACCAATGACTGCATTGTCTTTCAGGTGTTTTTCAATAACTCCCAGAATGATCTTCCCCATAATTTTGCCAGGCACAGAGGTGAAACTGACAGGCCGGTGGTTACCGGGGACATCCCTGTTGCCCTTCTTGAAGACTGGGACAACGTTTGCCAGCTTCCAATCAACTAGGACCTCTCCAGATTCCCAAGAGCATTGAAAAATCATTGAGAGCGCTCTCGCTATGACATCAGCCAGCTCTTTAAGTACCCACAGATGAATCCCATTGGGCCCCATTGTCTTATTGGGATCCAGCTGGAGCAGCAAATCCCACACAAGTTCAGGGTTGGTTGGGAGTTTATCATTCTCACAGTCATGGTTCTCTAGCGCAGGGCTCTGGGGGTCCCAAAGCCCATCATGGGTGTTGAAGACCGAGATGAAGAAAGCATTAAATGTCTCTGCTTTGCCTATGTCTCTGTTTGTGAGGTGACCATGCTCATCAAGTAATGGGCCAATGCTATTTCTGGCCTGCCTTTTGCTATTAATGTATTTAAAAAAGCCTTTTTTATTGTCCCTCACAGTACTGTATGTATCTTCCAAATGTATCTTCCATAAAAATGTAGTTTATCTATTTCTACAGAAATTTTGTTGTGATCAAAATGCTCTGCCATTCTTTTTCTGTAAGTGCTTACTACAAATTCTCTTGGTATCGGTAATATTTTCACATAATAATGAAATTGTCCACTAAGTCCTACTGCTTTGTCCCTGCTGTTATACTATGTATAAACCAGATGGGTAGGTTCTGTCTGGGCTCTCCTCCAAGAAGTTATCAGCTTTGTTTCTTATTGGTCAAGCATATCACCTTCAATTTATGATGACTATCCGCTAACCCAAGGACATCAGGACTCTTCCTAAGTCATGTCTCCTTATTTAAGTTATGGCAATCCCCTGACAAGGATGGGATCTGTGTTCCTGAGTATGTTATACTTGGGCAATCTTTGTGCTACATTACAGCCACAGGGTGTGCACCTGTTTCCACATACAAATAATTTTTAAGAATTGATAGATGGGAACAGTTTACACTTGTATGATTTTTTTAAAAGTGGAATACAGTACATTTAAAAAGCGAAAAACCTCAAAATACCAGGTTTTATCAGAAATAAAAAAAAACAAAAAGAAAAACAAAAACCCAACATTGGCAGGGACAGCTCACTATTGAATTTTGACAGACTAATTAGGACAGAGTGTTAGAGATGTTCACTGACAGGGTTTGGTTTCGGCTACAGAGACCTTTGTTTTTTGTGACAAACACACTAGGAGATACATGCCAAAGTTTCTATGACTTAGTACATAACAAAAGAATAAGAATCAAAACATAACAGAGTATTTTGATATCAAGCAGCACAAACTTAATCAAAACTTATCAAAGTCCCTTTTTCAGAGAGAATAACTGTTAAAGTCTTTTATGCTGTCAAGCAGTTCAGTTATTTTACTGAGGAAGAAAGAGCTATGTCTGTTGACTAATTCGCAGTTATGACTGGAAGGTGCTTTTCCTGCCTTTGATAACAAAGTGGGTCTGAAATCTAGGCATTATGCTAAGTAGAAAGATAATCTGTCTGGTTTGGCCAGGCCAGCTGTACTGGTCTTTTTGCAGGTTAAGCAATGTGTCATTCCCCATCCCATTAGATGCTGCTGCCCTTGGCAGGTGGGTCTCAGGAGCCCTTGAAAGGAGCGGGAGGGAAAGAAACAAAGAGTGGAGGGTGGGAGATGTAGGCACCTTGTATGCCTCTGGCGGGGCTTCCTCCCCTGGGAAGGCTGCCTGCTTACACAGCCTCACCAGCATGCTGACATCAGATAGCAAAATGATGATGACAGCCACAGCGACAGCAACTGCTGGTGTGCAGAAGTGACAGGCAGCACCCGGATGAAGCAGAGCAGAGGCACAGCCTCTTCCTCTCCCTTCCACCAGCACTTCTGTTGATTCACTGTGAACTCTGTTGCCTTTTTAACAGGTGTCTGGAAGGTGGGGAGGATGGGATTGCCTGTAATCTCACTTTTTGGTTCACTGGATTTAACTTCAGTGGGCCAGAAACTGGTATATCACATTTCCAGTCCCACCTTTCTCTTCTTTCCCAAAGAGGGGTTTAACAGCTCTAGGTCCATATCACCAGGCATTTGTTAGGCTTATTTTAATTTCTGCCTCTTCTTCTACTTTTAGCATCAGCATTTTGGTTACAGCTACTGCAGTATTTTATTTTGTTTTATTTTAAGAAATGAAATTAACTGTTTAATTTCTAATTAATTATTTTTAGAAAAGGGATTAACTTAGCCTTAATGGACACCAATTGGCAAAACAAGTATGAAATGCTAGTAGCAGTGATTAATCCCATAGGCCACAGCAATGTCAGAAAAGCACGTGGCAGATAAAGGAGCCTTGTGAGAATGAGTTTTACAAAGAAATCTCTGTGGGTGGAGAATAAATTTGCTGAGTATTGTCAACTTCCAACTCTGCAACTGGACAGTCTTTGTCTGCCTTGTGCCTTGGCCTTCACATCAGCTTTTTTTCCTGCCCGGTCTCCCAAATTTAAATCCTTTAACTCTCATCAAACATCCACCATAGAAAGGAGATCAGAAAACTGGCATGAAATTCCAAACTGCCTCAGTAATTTGGCAAACAATTTATTTTGTAAGCTTTCCTAAAGTATTGTCTGACAACAGCTAACAGCTGAGCTTGCTATACTTTTAAACTGTTGTGTATGATGTCTTAGTGCAGGTGCGTGCTAACATGCGATATGAAAATGTAATTGTTCAACGTGCCAGTTTCCTGCATTCAGCTTCACAGCATTGCGTATAAATGTTAAAGGCTCAGTTTTGAAGACTACACAATATAAAGAGGAGCCTACAAAATTTTTTCACTTAAGATTTGTACCCTTCAGGTAACATACAAAGTTTACTGTGTAGCCTGAAGTGAACCACAACCACCTAGTAGTAGGATAAATACATTGGTTTGACAATTCTGTGGCATACGTATATTTGAAAATCAGCGAAGTGTAGTGTGCATTAAATTCTGAGGACAAATGTTTATGTGGAAGCACTTCTGCCTCACACTGGACTCATAGGCTGTGAATCTGCATCATTCTGTATCCTGCCAGCCTTGTTGCTGTGTCCCTGTTACTGCTCTGCAATGACAAACACTGTTACCTGATAAATGTTGGTACCTCACCAAGTGAATGTGCAAGAAACACCCATGAAGAACCACCAGAATAAATCACATGATGAACCAAACTCCAAGTAAATGGTAGAAACAGGACGTACCTTGATGGACTGAATAACCAGGACAACACTTGAAATGAGTTTTGAAGGAAAATAAAATAAATAAAATAAAATAAAATAAAATAAAATAAAATAAAATAAAATAAAATAAAATAAAATAAAATAAATCTTTCTTAGCTGTGTCATTTCTTGGCTATGCAAGTTCAAAACATGACAGAAGGATCTTGGTTTTGATCTCTGATATTTCATACAGTTCAGAGAACCAGGAGCAAAAGGATGCATGGGAAAAAGTCCAATCCATAAACCAGCTCTCTTCCAAGTACAAAAGCTAGGAACAGTCCACACATTTGTAATACACACATCATCTGAAAAACTTGAAGAAAGAACCACAGCCTAGCGTACCTTTGCTGTGACTAAATCATTTCAATAATTAGTGTTCAGTAATCAATATGGGGTGTTTATTTTGCTGTCATTAATTTGCCAGACTGAGATATCTTTCCCTAATTCTTTATTTCACATTCACATTAAAAATAGCAACTAGAAATTGAGAGAAAAACTATAAAGTGCGTGGTTTCTTTGAGAGTGCGTAGGGACTTCAGGCCACAACCTACTCGCCATCTCTTTTTTTCTTTACTAGTCCAAATCTCCAAGGGAGATTTGAAAAAATGCCATGACACATGCTCAAAATATTTATGTTGTTTATTCCATGCTACTTCTTGTCAGAGCAAATTCAAGTTACAAAACCTATTATTTTTATATGTTTATTGAATACTGTGTAAACTCTACAGTGTCCATATTAGCTTATCTCAATGCTTGAACAATATACTGCTGTAAGTGCCAAAGTTTTACAACACTGGGTTTGTATTTCTTCAGTTGTGGTTTGGGATGAGGAGGAGTTAAACTATGTTTTACAATGCTGGAAGAGATTTTATTACCTTTATTATTTTATTGTTGTAGCTTATGGACTGAAGTACAGCAGAAGAGTATGCTATCCTTTTGAGGAAATATTTCATGGGATAAACATGTATATCACATGAAAATACATGGGGATAATATGGGACCAGTGAGACAATAAACTCAGAATATTGCTAAAAATTCCACATAATCTTTGCAAAATACTTACAGTGAGCTTTGTACATTTTACAAGGGATATAAAATGAAAATTACAACCGACAAAATGTTCTATTTCAGGTCTAATATTTGAAGGCCAGGCTGCCCTGTCATTCATTCCAGCACAGGGAGCTATTGCCCTTCAGTTCTGCAGCATCTCACAAGGGACCGTTCTGGTTACTGACTCATGTGAAATGTTATTTATGTGTTTCAAGGCTCCCCTGGCTGGCCTCTGCTTTCTTAAATGAACAAGTTTACTTTGCATACAGACAAAGAAATGATACATCCTCCAATGTGACAAGTACCAGGAGAAGTGGCAGTACTACTACCTGCTCCCATTCTCCATGAGCAGTCCTCCCTGATCCTCTTTATCCCTCTTCCTCCACTCTCCACTGACTCACTGTGTCCTCTCAAAGCCAGGTGCACCATCCTGCCACTCAGAGCTGCAAAGCAATCACATACTGCTGTATACTGCTTATAGCCAAATCACCCCAGAACTACAGGAAATAAAAGGGAAGGGCCTCCAAGGCACAGGCTACCATTTGCCAACATTGAGAAGAGGCTCTGAGGACAAGATCACAAAACTGAAATGGAAAACGTTTTCCATTTGGTACCATGGCAACTGAACAAAGAACAGTAATTGCCTGTTCCTCTTTTCACCTCCCAGATTCACTGCACCTGGGCTGACTTCCTTTTGAGGATTGGACCTTTAACTATCTCTTAGTGCCTGGCAAATATAACAGCAGAGGGGGAAAGAGGAGAAAAAAAAAAAAAAAAAAAAAAAAAAAGACAAAAGAAGATGATACCTTCAGAAAACTCTGAGCAGTCTTAACAAAAAAGACATTTCCTGGGCTGAAAAGGAGAAGGACAAGGCTTCACCACAACTTGAAAAGAGTAAGGCACAAGCAAGGAAATGCAAAGATCAAGAACAGACAGATTGTTTTACTTGAAAATGTGCTGGAGCCACAGTTGTTTTCCTCTCTAAAGCACCTGAGCGTAGAAGACTATTTTACAGCTTGTCAGGCAACAGACAAGGCTGAGAGACTGAAGTTATAACCAGTTGTAAACTGATAGTCCGAAAAGGTTGTATGCTGCACAGTTAGGCAAGAATAGGGCAGTCATGACTTTTTGGTGATAGGCTTTACAATACTGGTCCACTGTGTTGAGCTCTCTTTCTGCACTTTTCTTGTTGTTGATTCAAATATCACACTTCAGCAGAGCTTGGTATAATTTCACTTCCTATTTTATAAAAATAAAATTAATTGTGAGGAAATGTGACTAGATGACCTAAAACATGATCAAGGAAAAGTGTGACTTCATGAAAAACATGCTTCTTAAATGTGGAAGGACAGTTCTCAAAAATAAATAGACTGCAAGTTCATAAACATTTCATAAAATGCTGTAATATTTCATGAGTTTTCTGAATGTTGTGTGAAATATTTCAGGAAAATTATATGAGTTATAATGAAATATTAAATTTATTTGTTTCATTAAATTTCACAAAATATTGTTGTACTGCTGAGTGCCTGTACATAACACCATATACAACTTCCATGAAATTAACTTCATTTTAGTTACACACATAGAAGTTTTTAGTCTTGAAATAGAAACACAAAATTAACCTGGCCACATGTCAGTAGAATGTCTTGTTTGCTCATGGTGTTTTACCAGCTAGTCTCGTTAATCAGAAAACATCTGTACACTTCCCATCTCAGTCAGATTATTTTAGATATTGTGCGAAATAGCATGCATTTGCAAAATAAGAGAGTCCCTTGCCTTATCATAAGGCAAAAACATCTAAGCCCATTTATAGTCACCTATGACAAGCAAGGACCCTCACAACAAGGAGAAATTTCAGCCCTGCTGAAAGTCACGTTCAGTGTTTATATAAGGTAGTCTCTCCTTATCTGCTTAATATTTAAATAGATTTAAAATTCTCAAGTTCCACAGGTATCACAAGCCTTTTCAGACCTCATATCTTACAAATTATGCACCTGCTAATGCTGAAACAGTGCACTGAAATGTTTCTTTCCACCCATGCAATGGGAAGCCTACTGCAGAAGGACTGAAAATGTTCCCACAAGTCTCATTCCACATGAAAATCCACAGCTAACCCCCATCACTTCTGGGCCATGAAACATGATTTTAATAGCAGAGCTCACCTCCAGTTAATCATCTGGGTAAACTACGTGAGTAAAAAAACCCTCTGCTACTAAAATCCTGCCACAGAAGCCGAGCTCTGCACACATCGCCAAAAAAGCATCACTTGCCACCATAATATTTTGCAGCCAGTACTGCTCAGCAAAGACCTCTAGCTCAATCCTTTCTCATTAGTCAGCATGTGTTGCAGAAGCCCAGAAATGGCTCTACACAGTACAAATCTGATCCAAGGAAATGTCAATCCACATTGTCCTCTTTCTTCTCCCACTCCTGCTGCTACTGGCAGAGCAGCTACTTGTGCTGCTCTCCAAATTTCAGCAAAAGCTGGCCAGCAGTGCACTCAATGACGTTCAAAGCTGGCGTAAGACAATACCATCTTTACAAGATTCTCTGTTTCTGATGGCCAGAACAGAGCTATATCATCATTCTATCTAGCAACGTAATCTGAAATTCTGGTATCATACCTACAGAAAACAGATCATAGGATATCAGAGGAATAATTTGCACACTTCACCCAGATACCAAAACACCTGCTTGCTTTTGGATGACTGCCCCAAGAAAGCCCATGATGTGCTGAGGGCAAAAATCCCATAATAGACATAGCCAGCAGTGAAACAAACTTGCTGGTACACCTGCACAGGCTGCTGTGTGAATGCAATTTAGAGTGCAGTTAGATACATCTGGCTATGTGGACAGACATCTCAGATACCAACCCCTCTGTAAATACCATCTCCTCTGCAATAATTTGCCATAGATCACTGCAAAATAAGATCCCTATGTAGACAAAATTTCAGTTACGTATTTGAAAAAAAAAAAACAAAAAACAAAAAACCAACAAATATTTTCTTTCTCTTGATGCTAACACATTATTAACTGAGACTTGTCCCTTTCTCTAACAAAAAGGTCATTTTTTCATTTAAACAATAACAAGAGTAATATAATTTACTTGAGCAGCAAGAGGTTTCCTACAATGCAAAGAAAACTATAGCAGACCTATTATTTTGCTATTGTTCATAACTGATATGCTTGACAAAAGCAATGTATTCTTAAAATAATAACATAGTCTTGTCAAGTTTGTTACTGCAAACTGCTATAAAATCCCATCCTGTAATCTTTTGTGTATTTTGTGTTTTGTTTTCTTGATATGTTCCACACCACATTTTGATTTGCATACCAGGTAAAATTTGAGAGCAATCTTTAACTCAGTTACTTGATCATCATATCATATATGTACCACAAAGAAAATATATCACTGATAGGAAACCTGTGTGACACAAGTGACAATGATATTTCTGTGTTCATCAACAGACAAAATGTTTAGAAAGACAAAAAAAAGCCATTTAGAAAGAGGTTTTGTCTAGCTTCTACCTTAGGTGCTGTTTCTTGGCACTGCCCTTCTGGCATGTCTTTTTCTCTCCATTCTTTCCTTACTGAGTACCTTCTTCTGGTACTAATAACACACCTATTAGCACCAGTTTCCTTTTTTTGGCATAAGAGTATGGTATTATGTATTGTTCACATGACAGCCAGCACTCAGGGACTGAAAATGCCCAGGTGTTGGAAAGAAATAGACTATAAACTCTTCAGAGAGGGAGAACGCCTCCTTTCCCGCCTATTAAGCAAAAAGATATAAGAAAAGCAGCACTCTCTTCTCCCTTCTACAATAAAGAAAGCTGAAACAGAAAATGATTAAAGCCTAGATTTCAAAGACACTAAATAAGACACAATGGATATGAGCTTAAGCTTCTGCCAGGCTTCCAGCCAACAAGACCTCTGCAGCTGGGTCTGGAAGTGCAATGCAGAAAATGCTACAGATGATACACACAGCACCTTTACCAGCTTTAATCACTGTGGATCACATCTACATCAAGAACAGAGCAGCAACAATGGACATGAAGGGCATTTTACTTCCAGTGTGGTACCATGTTTGTCCCTTTATACTGGTTTTGGAAGCCAAGCTCAGTTCTCTGTATTGTATCACACCGTGTTCACGAGCTAGTGTAACTTCTCAGCTTGCAACTGTATTTCAGAAGCAGCTACACCACACTCCACTGTGCAACATAAATCATTCAATAAATGTCACCTGACATCAGTGACCTTTTGAAGTCAATAAACCCTTTCCCAGCTCAATGGGAATTGTCCAAAAAATTTCCAGTGAGAAAAATGTCCCTTGCAGTTAAACAGTTCCTCAGTGTGAGGAACTTTTCATCACACATTCAAAAACCACCTGATCTGTGTAGAAAAAGGGAGATTTTTTTTTCCCTTGTTTTTCTTTTTTTTTTTTTTTTTTTTTTTTTTTAAAGGATCTTTAAAAACTGACCATTGTTAATGCAAGGGGCTTTGAAAAATTACTTCTTTCTTGCCTTTTCTCCAGTAAGGAATACTTGAGCAATGATGTATAACTAGTTAACACTCCACTCTTTGTAATCTGTGCAGGCTTCATCTTTTTGCAATCAGTTAAAAAATGCTGCATATAGCATATTTTGGTTACTATCAATTTGAAAAACAACACTCTCCTAGGTACTGGTTTAAAATGGTGGAAATTTGCATTCTCGTGGCTATTAAGCAATTTGTAGTAAAAGACAAAGTGTTTAGTATAATTGTTAGGAATTGCTGTTAGGTCTTTCTCAAATTTCTCTCTCAACTTGATTAGTTCCATTAACTGGCTTTTATCCACCCTCAGCTCTGAGCCCCTTCTTTCTGTTCTTGTTTTGCATTTGTTTGTTTTACAGTCAGGACAAATGATTTTATCCCAGACGTAGAGCTAAGCACTCTCAGAATAACTGAATCATTTAGTAGCGCTTGGCTTCATGTGTTTGTCAGCTGCAGATGACATTTAGCACAGGCTTTATCTCAGTTGTGGTAATTACTATACTGACATGAGCTCTCATACACAGCACAGATTGTTTTCAGCAGATGTAACCAAGCAACTCTGCCTTCTCTGTAATAGTTTATCTGGCTTTCAGAGGGTGACAATATTCAGATACATACACACACATGCTTATATGCATAGGGACACACATAAAAAGCAGGCCAGTGCCAGTTTTAAGACAGTATCTGCTCTTTCTTCTTTCTGAGTCAATTCAATTACCCCATGCAAGGACAGTATAGAATCTCTCAGTTGTACGCCGCTCCCACATTACATGCTGGCTGTACATCTTATTATACAGGAAGGTTATTGTTATTGTAATGTATCTCAGTGGTATACCAAATGTTTCTTTAATGATGTAATTAATATGCTTGGATTTACCATCTGATGTTCTTAGGTACCACTTGTGTTAGTATGTGATACTACCAATTTCAAAGATACTTGGAAACAGCGGCTTTTTGTTAAGGGAGTTGGCAGAGAAAGAAAAGGGATTAATAACAGAAGTCACGTTCTCTAACAACACTTTAAAAACATTTGTGTCAGATGTGTTCAGCTGACATGACAACTCAGAGTGATGCTGCCTCTGATGTTTGTACAATATACATTATTTATATATAGCTGAGCTTTTTCTTTGTTATTACTATTATTATAGACTATAATAGGGTTTAGCAGAAACAAATCAATACTTCTAGAGTCTGAACTTTGCAATCAGTTGAACACCTTTTGGGATGGACTGCTTTCAGTACTAAAAAAAGTTAACACTGGCTTGTTTGATGCATTATGTGTACAAGCAAGAAAAAGATTTTTTTTTTTTTCAAAGAACACTTCTTTCTTCTAGAAAAGATAATGTACACTAATGATACGCAGTTACCTTAGTGTAGCAAGGATGAAGTGAAAGTGAAGTGCAGGTACATAAACATAGTAAGAGACTAAATCAGATTCTGAATTAGTGTTCACCAACATAACTATCACTCATTACTTGCTAACTATATATGACCTTTTTATTAGAAAAGCACTTATGAGCTTAAATAAAAAAAAAAAAAACAAAACAGGATGAAGCCTAATGTATATTAATTGTGGGCAGAATTTAAGAACATCCAAGAATACAACATGAAAAAACAAAGTTTAAAACATTTGCCTTAGTCTTTACCCTCCATCAGAGAGATACCTTGTGTTCTTGATATCACAGAACAGTTTCTTTTTGGTGTGATTTCCCGTTTTCTTCTAGGTCATGCTAGAAACATCCTACGACTACTTTCCATTTTCCATGCAGAAACCGCACATTTGTCCAGGAAATAAATATACACAGAAATGTTTCTACTGAATTTTGAAATATACATATCTTAAGAAATGAGAAAAATCAAGACAGCAAAAAGATGAATGAAGTTTTAAAAAAACATAAATCCAAAGAGTATGGGAAAATTTACACTGAAATGTACTTTCTTTCATTTGACAGATCTAGGCAGCTGTTACTACACTGCCAGATGTTTGAGTAGACCTTGCACAAAATAAAGCTTTTAGTTAAATAATATTTTATTTGGAAAATATAATGCCAAGGATTTTAATTGTCAAATATGGGATTCATGAACATTATCACATTTTATTATTCCAGAAAAAGGTATCTATGGAGGGATCAGTTCTTGTGTGAAACTCTGTATTGAGTTAAATGCACTTACCAATCAATAACAGAATATGTGCAGTACAAGAAGTATAATACAAATTTCCAGATGCCAAATATATAATTTTGATATTTTTCTTCAGCTTCTGAATTCTCCATCACCATGGTCCATTTCTTGTGACCACACCTGCTGCTCTGACAGCCAAGTTTCTTTAAACAAGTAGTACTGAAATTAGATGTCTGGACATTTCAAGTATACTGTTCTTAGAAATATAAAATGCATTCAGGATAGAAAGTATTTTTTAATCTCTGCCACTACCGATACTTGATCTTGAAACCACTACTGTCTTAAAGTAAAGAGACACATACAAATGCACCACTCCACAGGAGGGAGGCAGAAATGGCCTTTTGAACTCTTTCGTGTGGTGAAAGTTTTGCCTGTGGATTGGTGCCAATTGACACATTCTCATGGTGTGAATAACTTGAGACTGAGCCCTTGGAACAAGGGGCTCTTTAAGTGAAGCATCTATAGTGCTGAAGAAACAGATTTCAAATATTAGATTTCAATAGTAAACCTCTCCAAGTGACATTTTAGTACCCTTACTTTCCTCCACCCTCCCTATACACATCTTCATAAAAAAAGTACTTATTAAGAGGGCTAAGTCCTGTGAGAAGCCCAACACCTGGAACTCCAATTAAAATCAATCCAACTAGCAAGGGTTTGCAGCTGCTTATAGAACTCAGCATCTACACCAAGACAAAGGCGAATGGTGAAACAGCAGATGTATTTCCTTTCCATAGCTCATCCAGCAAACCTCCCACACACTGCAGTGCTTCACTTCATCCCTGACATTAAGAGACCACCCCGATGGTGTGAAGGACCACAGTTCAACCTGCAAACTCATGATAACAAAGATTTTTAAAGACTTCTTTATGTAATATCCAAATACAAGCACGTTTCTATAACCTTCGTCTGACATAGTCCTGCAAAAACATCAGCTGTATGAATCCTTAGTTACACAATTGCCTTAAAAGGACAAATCATTTTAGAAGGCATCTCTCAGGTCAAGAAACATTAACATTTCTCCTAGTCACCCAGAAACAGAGCCTGCGTATTAAAGAAAAAGGCCTACTCAGAATAGATGTAGAGGGCAAAAATGTTTTCCTATGAGAAATAAATCATCTTCAGATTTATACTACATATCTATGGAGTTGCTGGAGTCCCATTCAGTCCAGCTAACAAACAACAGTGAGATGTCAAACACATGGACGATAAAATTATAGACCTTCTTCAACTTGATGAAAACACTCAGCACTTCAGAAACTTGTAACTATTACATTCTAGTGTTGGCAATAAAGTACCCCTTTTCCCCCAACTCATATTTTTATTGTTTATACAAGTGCTTAATCGCAGTAGGTGAATTTTATAATAATATTCTAAATCTTTTTCCTATAGGAATTAAGAAGTAACAAGAAGCATACTGTTATAGTGATTAGATTTAAGAGGCTAAATTTCCTTTTTTTTAATTTTTTTTTAAAACGGCTCAAAGACAGCTATGTTACAATGATTATTCACTAGAGAAAAGGGAGAGTGTGCTGCCTGTCTAATATTACAGAATATCTAGTACATCAGCAACCATTCTTTCTTTCAAGGTACTTTGTTTTTGATGTAGAATGAGAAAGCTAGAAAACAAAGCCCAAATACACATCATTACACCTAATGTATCTATTTATCCAAGAGGCACCAAGAATGAATTCATAATCTGTAGAAAGGCATTGCAATAAAATTCCATAACAGGCCAGGCAAAAAAAAAAGAGAAGACACTTATGATTAATCATAAGTCTAGGTTTTAGTTGGTTATTTGTTTATTTTTCCCTCTGAAGTCCTCTATTTTTCTTTTAGAGTCACTTCTTATAGAAGGTAAGGGTTGATGATGACTTCATCTCCCTTTCAGAGAGACAGAGCAGCTGAAGCAGTCTAGTTAAAAACTACAAATTTTTTCTTGCTGTCTTTTTCGCCTCAGGAGGGAAATAGTCTGCTTTTGTCAGTGTAAATGTAGGCTAGTAGTTGATTATTCCTCTTTATCACTCCTTCCTCATGTGCCAACTCAGCAGTGCTGTGAGGTGTGCAAGTAGGCAAGGAGAAGAGAGATATTTTATTCAGAACATTTTATTCTGTATTACAATACAGAAAACTAGCATTAAGTAGTAAATTCATTTGGGGACCAATCTTCCCTCTCCCACGTGGAAATCAATGGCTGTTTTGCTGCTGGCTTCACTAGGAACTAGACTGGATGTTTCATGCTTTGGGAAAGAAAGTCTGAATATATTCTCATAATAAAACACAAATCCCTGAGATCACAATATTCTCAAAGATATGCAAAGTGCTGCTGAGATTCTCAATATGCTCCAAAACCAGATTCGATTTTTAATTTATTTATGCATGTGCAATGAGAAAAGCAGCTTCATGGACATATTCTTTGTCTCTATTTCCTGCCTCTCTGTTTGTCTCTCTTGCCAAGGGCTTCATTACCCTTTAAAATTAAGGGATCACTTTTTCTGTAAAAAATGGAATAAGAACTCAGTAGAATAAAGTTTGGAGAACTTGCATGTTTTAAAAATGGTTCAATGATGATTTTATAGGAGGACAATTTTTATAGAACAAAAAAAACCCAGATTTTCCTCCTTAAGAAAGATTTTATTAGACCACCACTGCATTTCTTTTAAATTTAAAACTTTTAAAGACATGTACATTTAACATCAAAACTACTGAAATTGGTAGAACAAGTAAGATGATGTAATTTAACCCACAGTAAATGTAACACTGACATATTAAAACTAGTGCTAAATTTTTGCATTTGCACAAGACGAGCCGGGGAAGAAGGAAGCTGAGGACAGGTGAACACCACAGTAAACACACAGAGCTCTGCCTTGAATGGCTTTTCTTTAGACTTTGCTGTGATATTGGGATTAATTTTCCTTTTTTCTCTTTTAATGGAGGAAATCAGAAATTAAAGAGAGGCATGCACAACAACCTATTGGTGGCAGCCATTAAAAGAATTACCTTGCCCATTGAATACCATTTAGCTTGGAATCAGTGCTAGTACTATTAATTTCTACCTTTTTTAATGCACACTTTAGCTAGCACATGACCCATACTGTGTAACAGCAGTTACACCCCAGGGACTAGAGATTATCAGCATGTGCTACGAGTGGTTTATTTTACAATTGCTGTGAAATAAAAGCTGATGGAAATGAGCCACTGGTGAATTACTTTGCCAGCAAAATCAACAATATTTTTATCATCATGGAAAAGCACACTTCTTCTGTCTTGATTTTTTTCCTAAGATTCGGTTCATAGAAGAACACAATAGTTAGGGGGAAGTTGAGGGAGGAGAAAAACAGAAAAGCAAGATGTTACACTCAATTCGGCCATTTTCATTGCTTGTTGCAGCTCATCTGAATAAACTTTACCATCTAAATCTCTGTGTCACAGTTAATTAAAAGACAATTTGGGCATAAAAAGCAACAGTCAAATGAAATGAAAATTATTTTCCTATAAACTCCAGTCAATCAGCTTTTCCTTCTCATTAAAAGAACATTAATGCAGCTGCTATGCCCATATATTTTTGGAGGCTAGGGAAGAAGAAAATTAATCTCACGGCAGGGTATCATGGAGGTTTGGTGATGTTGGTTTTTAACCCATAATGAATGAAAAAGAATGTACCAAAAAAGTTGAACTTCTCTCTGCAACCTTCCTACCAAGCAGTAAATTTATTTTAATTTAAAATGAAAGACTAACGTAAAACAGTCCACACTGTTAACAAGCACATAGAAAGTGCATGCGTCCTGAACCATTAGGGACAGCCTACACTGAACTGCATTGGTTTCCAGTCACAGAAGGAGGTCCCCTCCCACCCCAACATGCTTCCTTCAACAAGAAACTCATATCACAGATAGGATAAATCTCATCAGCTATTACTCCTCTACTCATAAAGCATACTGAAGTCTCCTTTTAAAACTGCATCTTCTTAAAAGGAGTAGCTGGGAGATTAATGGAGAAGACTAATAGTAAAGGTAGGCACCAAAGAAAGAGGCAAACATACCAGTCAGTCATATACACATTTTGCCTACAATTAACTGGATTTTTTCTCCCCTTTATTGAGATTTTTTTTCCCTTTTTACACTCTTGTCTACATTTAACTTCAAGGAAACCATTATTCATCTTTGGTATTACTCCAATTTCAGAGCAAATTTGAAATTTTTATTTATTTGTTGGCTGTTAGGCTGTAACACACAGCAGTTATTTCTAAGAAAGACAGCTGACTGCCTACCCAATCCTTTAGCATCTCAGCAGCCATGCATACCTTACTCAAGGCTATCAGATAATGGCACGTGGCATGATTTACATGTGCAGAATTGAGAATTCATTGAGAACCTATTTATAACTACAGCACAGTCAAGAGAGAAAGATGATTTAATAGGTACTATAAGGATCCTTTGACAAGGCACATTAATACTACAGCCTTTTCCAAACTGTTCTGAGCAGTAGTAAGAAGACGTATCTCCACATGCTTATTTATATTTGGAAATCATGTTTTATCTGTAAATTTATACTTAATCTTAGACACTGCTTCATCACAGAGGACCTGTCATTTAAGTCTCCGTCCAAAGTTTTGCTGATACTTTTAGTTGTTGGAACGGAGCTAATGTACAAAGAGGCCCTGAAATGGACTAAAAAGGAACCAGATCTGGACAATTTTTTTTAGAGAGCATTTTCTGGTTAAGTGCCTTATCCTTCACTAAAGGCATTTTAAGAAATGCAGCTCCAGCTTTTCTACCCCTGTTCCTGACCATGTGGAAGAAATTTCTCAATATCATAACTCAAAACAACCAACCCTCTCTTGCTCCAAAAGTGGAGTTTTCCCCAGTCACTCACCTTACAAAACATATTCTAATATCACCCTGTGGAACTTGCCTGTGCATTCATAACACTGCTGAATTTTCTTATACAGCCATTTCACTGTAAATCTTCCCAAAAAATACTTAGCTGCATGCAGAATGAAAATCACACTATAATTTGATCCAGTGATCATCTGAATTCACTGTACCGTGGACAAGAGCTTAACAGAGTACATCAACAAGAATGGCTGCCTCTGTTAATAAAGCTTCTGGTTTACAAGGAATTAAAAAAATGAACACCTGGAAGGTGAACGCATTCTAGGCTATTTCCTAGTAGTTTTACACAGATGACCATGCTGGCCTCAAACAAGTAAGCCTCATATGTCATTTCCTAGTGAATAAGTGTGTAATTATGTTTGGGGTTTGTGTTTACTTTGTCTGTTACTTCAGTATAGCTGTACACCCACATACAAACAAACTATCTAAAGGTGCTTACAGAAATCTCAGAGTAGGATAGTGTAGGTTTTTCTTTTTCCCCATGAGTTTACACAGCAGGATCTCAAATGCTGTGATGCGAGCTTGGCATATCAGATAAGTGGTGCAGATAAAAAGTCAGATTTCAGCACCAGTGACTCTAATCTGCAGTAATGAGGACAGGTGTATGTGATAAACAAAGAGAAAGATAGATCAAGGTCCGAATGATGAGACAAAAGTGATGGGTAAGGATGCATTTGCCTGAGTACTACGGTCCTTGATATAATAAAGGCACACAAAAGCTCAAACCACAGACTGTTAATAATCCAAAGAATATGTTAGTCCTTTTCCAAAGAAATCAGGTGTTTAAATTGAAGGGGATGGGGGCAGTAAGATAATAAGCAAAGTAAACAATAAAAAGAGTGTAGTATCTGGGTGCACCACTGAGCCTTGTTAAAACACACAACACTGTCATTTTGCTGTTGCCTGTTTCTCATTATGTTCTGCTTGTATACATCTGAATGTCATTATTTAATTTCAGAAATGCTGTGGGGACATGAATAAACACAAAAGCACTCAAGGTCATGCTAATTTTATTCTCTACAGGCACTAACAAGATAAAGCCAAGCTTACTCATGTTGCTTCTTAGATGGTGTATTTCTGAAACAGTGTGGCTTTGTTAAAAAGAGACACATATATTTCTACTAAAGGCAGATAATGCTAGCTTTTCTAAGTGTCTGAGTAAAGCAACAACATATCTGGAGAATTTCTGAAAACTCAGGAAAACTGCATGTAGCAAAAGAAACAAAACTTTCACAATGTGTGATACCAGTGATGGCTGAAAGGTGTCCAGTTATCTTTCATCACATTGAGGATGCACTGGATGAACTGCAAGATTATATTCTTTCAGTAAAGGGCAGGGGAAAAAAAAACACATACATTTTGATACACTATCTTCAGGTAAGAAGACACTTGAAACTGGTATAGTTTGCAATTCTGAACAACACTGTAGGAATCCAAGCTCAATGGCTTCTACCAAATTTAATGAAAAGTGCTCTCAGTGCCACAAAGCTGAAATTTTCACTACAAAAATATCAAAATGCCAGAACCAGAGACAGAGAGTTAAATTACTCAGTCCTCCTAAAAAAGAATATTGGGAAGACAGCAGCACAGGCTACAGCTAACACAACCACGCAAGGTATATTTCCAGAGGGAAAACCAGCTAGGGCTTAAAAGACTACAGGTTTCATGGTTTCATTCACCAGTGACTCAATTTTATGCTCAGTTAATTAATGTCAGTATTGATAAAAGTTGTCAAATCCCAGTTTTAGAACTGTGATTGTCACAAACCACGTATAAGAGAGATACACAAGAATTTATGTTTCATTGTGCAACACATTTGACACTGACAATAAATGGCTGATATCCCCTTTTCCTTTTTGGCGTTCAATTATTGACACATTTGTACTTTGACAATAAATTTTTTCTAGTATGGTGGACTTATTGGGCAGGAAACATGAATAAAAATCATGACGATGTTGCCCACGGACAATAAAAGTGAAATGCCATTTACAAAGTAAGGGATCTGAAAGTGAACTTTTAAAAAGTATTCATAGGTGATGCTGTCACCTCTAAAATGTTACTGAAGGCTCACACATTGATCAGCTCCAGCAGGCAGCTAGAGATTAAAAACTTTGGGAAGGAAAGAAATCCTCAGCTTTGTTGCACCAAAAAAAGGTCCTTAAGATGAAATCCTTGTTGATGTAAATGAGCTGTGTAAACAATTGCATGGCAGAGCCTTAAATACATACATTCTTCACTTGTCTGCTTTATAGGCAGTACTACTCAATAATTGCTAATACCCAGGTGGCCACCCCTCAGAATGCCCTTTCCCTTGCAAATTTCGGTATTTGAAATATGCAATCACACCAAATCACAACATGTTTCTAGACATTTAAAAACAGTTCTGAAAAATATGGGAATTCCTCTTACTTGGAGAGTTACATACTGCACAGATTTCTACTGTTCTACAGGTGCTTTTGTACAAGGACTGATTTCATGGGGAACAGCTAAAAGTTGTTTCTTGGAAAGCTGTACGTTTTGCAAAAGCCTGTTTTATACCCATTCTACTTTAAATGTCAGGACTTCAATTCATCTTTTAAGAGTAAAGAATGTTGTCACAAAAATCTTATTAGCTAGCAATTAGGGGTTTTATAGTGAATAACATAAAATGCACACAAGGAACATTACAGCTAAACAAATATTGAGAAATGTCCTGTCAAAGTAATTGACATGAGTCTGGTATTAAAGATAATCTATTATGTAAATCAAAATATCAAAATGTGGAAATTTGTCACTCTCACCTCATATTAAAACCTATTCTGATTTACAAGATTACATTGAATTTTCCAATATATACATTATGAGTAATTGTATATTTCATGCAGTCCTTGATAAGTTTATATTATACATCTTCCAATGGAAGATTTTATAAATGCATCTTGTAGTTCTGCTTTAAAGAGACAACTGAAATATAATTAATATTTAAATGTAATCGCCACAGCAAACAATGTACAAACTAAGGTTCATAGGATGCTCATATAAATTAAGTTCATAGAATCATAGAATGCTTTGGGATGGAAGGGACCTTTAAAGGTCACCTACTTCATCCCCCAATCATTACTGCAATTTTATAAAGGAGCCTGGATTCCCCCTATCGCTTCCCCTCCTCCTTATTCCCACCCCTTTTTTTCCCCCCCTCTTTTTCTTGCAGGGGCAGAGGCATTTAATATTCTTTTTTTGCCCTGCTCCTTGACTGATATAAAGATCTATCCAGCAGGCCTGAGACTGAGGCTAGACATAGACTGGCTTACCCTTTCTTTCCACTCCTACCTTCACCATAGTAGCATGCATTTTCTACCTTTCCAGTTTCATGTTTGCCACTGTTTATTGACTTATGTTCTCTGGTAAGGTTTGAGAACAAAATGAGGACAAGATTCCCACTAGACCCACCATTATATTCATACAACCAGTACATAAAGCAAGGCTTAAACCCACCACTTCTAGCAGCCAACTTACATAGTTAATTAGAGCCTTCCCTTACATGATTGCTGTAATAAGCAGTAAATAAAATACCCACAAGAAAAACAAACAAACAAACAAACAAGAAAAAATCCAAATAAGATGGACCAGAAGATTCTCCTAAAGACACAGATAAACTTGACTTTTCATCCCTGACTAAATAGAGAAGAGAATTTCCTGGGGCTAACAGAGCACTGGAAAAGGATTAATTTTAACTGACCTCAGTACACTGAAACTAGATTTCCTTTGAAACACACAGACCTAACGTAGGCTTTTGATGATCCAGATCCAATAACAGAGATTAATTACAGTTCTTTGACACAATGTATATTTTAGAGATCTGATGAAAGCAATGTTCTGCCTGCCACAAGCAAATGGGCTTGTTAAACTTGTGTAGCACAATAACCCTGAATTAAATAGCACCATTAAACTTGTTGTTACAGCACATTCATTGGAGAGGAAAACAATCAGTCATGGACTTGCAGAAACATTGAGATTCTGTTTCATAATAAATCATCTTCTGGGAAAAATTACTCAGACAGTATTCTTCACAAGAAAATCAAAATAAACTAAAATTGTTTCAAATATCCTTATTTTCGCTAACAGTGGATTTAAAAAACAGTAATAAAAAAAAAAAAACACCAAAAAACTCCCTAGTGGATTTTCAAATTTAACACCTTTTCCAACAGTGACATGATAATACATTCTTTCTTTCAAAACACTTAAGTTGGCTTCCTGAAGGAGCTTTCTCTGAAAGGCAGTGGCTATCACAATAGTGCTTTGCATGCCAGAACCCTGGAGTCAAAACTCCAATTAAAGCCTTCTTTCAAGCACCACTTGCAAGGAACCTGTTCTGTTCCAAAATAGTTATTATAGATTCCCTGTCTGCAGAAAAATTTTGGACCAACTTCCCTCCATCAGAGAAATTTTTCTTTGGATTTGAAAATGACAGGGGAAAAATGAACCACTGCAATCATAAAGCTAAGTAGTCTTGCACCATCAATGTATATGCACCAACAGAAACATCACCAAGAAGCATTTCTTGCCATGTATCTTTTCACTCTTCATCATCATCCTTCTTCTTTCGCTTGCCTCTGTTTTCCACCCAATTCCAATAATTCAGGATCTGCAATAATTTCCGGAATGTTGTTAGAACCCTTTTTGGACTCTGTAGAACCTCTGTAAGAGGTTCATGAGACCACTAAATGTTTTCACTTCACCTGTCTAAAGCCCAGGCTTCTGCATTTAGACGATTTCTCTGAAGAACTGGGAACCTGATAGGTTACACACAGTAAAATGGTCCCAAAGGGCTTGGAAAATTATAGGTTTTCATAGACAGAAATTTATCCTGGTTTGAGGACTTTGTTCATTTCTTCAACCAATTTCAAGTCTGGTAGGCCAAGGAGGAAGGGTTTCAGACATCAGAACGGAGTTCAAAGCTTTAAATTTACACCAAACCTCTGGGGCAGAGACTGCAAAACCTTAAGCAAATACCTTCGTTCTTTTGTGCCTTAGTATCACACTTCCAAAAATAAGATTCCTCCCAACACTTTTATCTAGTTGATTTGTCTGTAAACTCTTTGGGACATGGACTGCCACTTTTGGTGTAAGCACCAAACACTAAGTAGAATGAATTAGAATTTAGCCCAAGTTTGCAGGAAAAAATTAAATACTACATCAGTATTTTAAGTAAAACATAAGTTAAGCTTGTAGACAACTCCACAAAGTGTTAGTTGGATATTAATTAAAAGTTCAACTTTGTCCTATCTTCTTCACTACATAATAATAATTAGATTTAATGAACAATGAGTTTTTAAACTTAGCAATGACTTCCCTGCATTTTATTAGCTCTTTTGAAATATTCCACAGTAAGCATACAGTCACAAACTTCCTCCCATGTTTCCCTGCTTGTAGGTAGATGTATTGTCCTCAGCTTTCTCATGAATTACCATCTTGCCACTCATATTATATTTAACTGTACCACCCCAGAAATTTCAGCAGCAGCCATAGCTCCTCACATGGATCAGATTTGTTTTGTTACTGCACATTATTGAATGTTTACCACAATGGGTAAATGCATCATTAGTTTCATGGACCTAATTTAGCAGCATGGGTCCTTCAACTGTCCATGAGAAGAAAACAATATTGCCAACAGCAACTCTGACACCTGAATTTTAGGTGGTAAATTTAAATCTAGGTATTCTAAGCACTTGTCTGAAGACACTACCTCTCTGTGCTGACTATATTGTGAGCCTTTGATCCTAGATTAGGTGTTTGAGGAAACAAAAAATATCTGTTGAATCCCAGATGTGTCTATACTTTGGTTATGAAGAAAAATTATGGATAATGATAAGCCAGAGAAAGCCTTCCTCTCTTGGTAGCTGTATGTGAACTTCCATAAAATCGACTACTTCATCAGAAAGTCAAAATAAGGACTCTAATTTAGATTAAAAAAAATATATATATATATACTGTCTATTTGGGAAAAATCCTAGAGAAAACAAAGTTACTTTTCTTCCAAAATACTTTACCTAGAAGAAATATGGAAGCTATAACAAATGTAGGAAAGTGTTCTTTCAGTTTTATCCAAGAAACAAAAATAAAAGTATGCATGTTTGAAGGTTTTCATAAAAGCTGTTACAAGCATCCTGTAGTACTTTTCAATAATCACATCACTTTCAGCAACTTAATCTCATCCTATTTGTCTTTGATTTACTTTTTTTGTTTAAGTTGCTTTGACAAGTAAAACAGCAGCTAGATAAATAGACGTTCATTTGTCATGGACCTATACATCTGTTCATGAGACATGGAAGAACAGAAAAAAGTGTCAGCATATATACGCTTGGAAAAAAAAAATGCATTGAATTTTTATCATTGAGACTTTTCCCAGGGGCTCAGGAGAGACTCAAACCAACCATATTTCTTATCCTTGTGCCCAGAATACCCACCTTCTTAACACAGCCAACTCATTTCTATTATCATCATCAAGCACAAGAAAAAAGGTGACACAGTTTTCTTTTCAGGTTGTTGAACAATTTTTTGATCATGAAAAGAAAATGTGGCCTTGCTATTTGAAGATCATGACAGAGATGAATCTAAGTGAGTATTTCATATGGCTGCAAAAGTACAAACAAGGATTCATGTAGTAGGGAATATAGCGAGTAATCATGTAGTCCTACAATGCGAAAATGCTATGGAGCTTGTAATATGTATTCTAGCATACTGCATGGAACAAAATGACAGATGATGTTAATGTATAACTAGAATCATGAAAGTAATCTCATTCTGAAGACAAAAAACATCTTACTTGTAGGACTTTTTAAGGTATGTTCCCAATATGTCTATTAAATAAACTTAATGAGGTAACTTGTTAAAAAACATGATATTTGACTCCTATAGACTGCTGTTTTGCAGTACTGCCCTTAAATTCATTGGTGTGCTATTGATCTAAATTAACTCTTCACTCATTCATGTGTGCAGCTGTAAAATGAAATTATAACCTTCTCTTCAGTTCTAAGAGCTATTTCCAAGACATTTCAATTTGTTACAATAAGATTTCCCAGTTGCTGAAAAGTCTATGATTTCAGAGTACAGTTTCATTGGGTATTTCATTACCTGGCCATGCTGTAAAATTCTAGGATGGTTTTCAGACAGAAAAAATATGCAGAAAAACCTACTAAAGCAGTCTTTGTTCTCTCCCAGGCCAGAGAAATTCAGTCAGCCATTGTATGCACTGCTGCCCAGTGACAACAGCAATGGATGAAACGCAGCCTGAAATGTATTTCCCTTTCCTTACCTCTGTCGTGCTGAGAGAAAGACATACTCACACGCACACAAACAGCAGAGAAACAGATGAAAAGCAAAAGGCCGTACAGTACTTCCCAGTTGCTTCTGATGGTGGCATGGGGATCAGGACATCATTCTCATAACCTGGTGATGCCTCTCAATGCCTGGTTTCATCAGGTCTGCACTCCAGCTGCAAAAACAAGCACTACAGTAAACACGTAGAACATGAACACACATCAGGTCATCAAAGAAGACATAGAACTTAGAACACTGACATAAGACAGTGGACTTTCTTGGGAAAAATCATATTGCTCATGTATTTTCACCATAAGTTAAAAGACCATCCTTTATCTATGTTTACCATCTGTTGTTTTCTACAAGAGGCTGACATAACAGCAGGCACAATTTTTCCCATTCAACCAAAACAATGTTAATTTCGATCCCATATTTTGACCTGCTTTAAGAATGCATTTAATTGATAATAACGTATCATTCATAGTGATGTTAAAAATATGGGACAGTTTCCTTGTTATTAAAATCCTTTTTAAAGTCACTAGTTGCAAGACACTTGCCAGAGTGGTGTTATAATAATTACAATAAACATTGTAAAATAATATTTTAAAATTATTTTAAAGTACTAAGAATAATAATTTCATTTGTCCTTCATAATAATTGCAGTACATAAGAACAAATGAGGGAAAATATAGGTGATGCTTATTTTATGCTGATGATAACCTCTTCACTTCCAACAGTCATGTGTTTGAAACGTTATGAGCTACAGTTTGTATCCAGACCAGCCAGTTTACATCCTATGAATGGACCTTTTTTTCACAATTTTTTCTAATGACCTTTTAAATCTGTTTATATCCCTTTATTTAGCAATTAATTCCACACTTCAGTAACACATTTTTGGAAAAAGGATTCACTTTGATTTGTTTTGCATCTCCTGCAGAGTAACTTCACTCAATGTTGCATACCTGTTGCAATATGAAAAACAGTGAACAATAATTCCCCATTCACTTTGACCATACCATTTGCGATTACATGGACATCTATCAAAACCATCTTCAGCCATCTCTTTTCTACAGTGAGAAGACTTAGACTATTTTCCCTTCTCTGTAAAGTAACTATCTGATTATCTTTGATTGTTCCCATTTCCTTCTCTGTACTGTCCTTTGTTCTGTTAAACCAATTTCTTGCAGTCATGATAATTTTAAAATGCCTGCAGACTATGGGCTAGTTGTGTGGTGCCAGGATGTTTTGCTTTCTATTCCTGTTCCACCGTCTAAGATCTTACTTACTTTTTTCACTACTGCTAGGGACTGAGATGAACGTTCCAGAGCACTGTTCACAGCGACTTCAAAATTGACTCAGGAATGAGGCACCACTAATTTCAAGCCAGTTATTGTGCCTACAGTCAAGACCATCTTGCCATCTGCATTGCTTCATATTTATTGACATTAAATATTAGCTAGCACTTATTAGTCACTTGTTCCTTGACAACCTTCTGCAACTCTTTCCTACCTTGAGCAGTTTTCTAATGTCAAAGCCTTGTCATCTCACTGTTCACCCCATTTCTAGATGTTTTCTGAAGATCAGCATCAAATAGGATTGTTGCCTGTAGAGGCAATCAAGGAACGCCACAGACAGTGTACATTCACTGTGAAAACTTACCACTGTTTTCTTATTTTACTTGGTAATTAATCACTATTTTTCCGCAAATCCAGTGGTCTGTCAGCCGGCTGCCCTTATCTGTGTTTGCTGGTGTGACTTTCAGCACTCCAGGAGGATCACAAGACATGACTTACTACACTTATTTCCCAGTTGACTGACTAACTCTATTCTTCCTTATAGTTTCTGCCAATATGACTGATATAGAAGTAAGATGTAATGGCCTGTAGATCCCCAGATACCCTTTGGAGCCTTTTTTGAAAACTTGTTCTCATTTGCTTCCTTACTCTCTTCTGGATTCAAGCAACAGGTTTTACATCATATAGTTGTTAGCAATTCACTCTAGACCTCTTGGGTGAAAGCTTTTGCTCTGACAATTCATCACTCTTGTACTTTGCTCTAAAATCTTTTCCAGTGATGTGTCTATTTAAGACTAATGAACACAAATATAAAGAAATGATTTAGATTTTACCACTGTTGCCTTGAGTGTTCATTTTTATATGCCAGTCATCTCTCAGCCCTATGGCATCAAGTACAGGCTTCCAGATTCTGATGTGTTTGAAACCATTGTTATTACTTGTCTTTATGTTTAAAACAATTTACTCTTCCAAAACCTTCATTGCCTGCCTGATTAGATAGGATTTCAAATTTAACTTACCATAATTTATATTCTTTTTATTGTCTTTGGACAAAATTTTCCATTTTCTGAAAGAAGACTTTTCACTTTTTATGATCACTTTATTCTGCTGCTACAACTATGACACTATAAAGCAACTATATCACAACATGACTGCACCTCAAACCCCCTCCACCCCCACAAGATTAGATTAAAACATAAGTGTTTTTGTCAAACAATATAAGCAATCTCAGAATGTTTGTGGGGTCATCCTCCCCAATAAATCTGTAAGACTCAAATTCAAATGTCTACCTTTGGTCCCAAAGCAGACATCCAAACATGAATTCAAGCTGTACTTTAACAAAAATCAGACACAAACTTGAGAATTTCCAAGGTGAAATTAATTTCTCCATAAACATAATTATGGTCAGAATTTGTATGTACAAGGCAAACAAATGTGAGATATAAATAGAATGGGGAAAGGTGGCTTCTTTTTGTTCAGATCTTGAAAAACCCTTTGCCCACACCATAGGGAGCCTCATTCCTACTATTTATCCAGCAGATCCATGTGACAGGCAATCAAAACGTTAGCTAGTGTGGAATAGAAATAAGCTGTAGTTTTTATCTTGACACCTTTTAGAAGTGTAACATCTAATGTCATTTTGTACTGTTCTGGGACAGTAATTACACAGAGAACACATAATAAACACATGTTAATGAGATAAGTCAACAAGAAATTTGTCCCTCACTAATGCAATCCAAGGAGTACAGCACTGAAGTAGGCACACATAATAGGAATTTTCAAAAAAAAGTCTCAGGACTTAAAAAATAGTGAAATGTATTGATGTGTTTTATACATGCTGTAGTGTTGATGCAGGCCTGTTATTTATACAAAGTTCACAGCAGACAGTGAAGTAGTGTGCCAACTAAAAAAATAGCTTATGTTCAGCTGAGCCATTTGACCATGTATCTTCAGCTAATTTGATTTATAAACACGCCAGGTGATAAACATACTCTTAGTGTCCTATGCTTTGACCAAAGTAACATTCACATATCTACAAAAGAGTCAATACACAGAAGTGATCAAAAGTAATATATTATTTAGGTTATTTGTTAGATTTATAACAACTCAAATCAGGAAAGCTGAACTGACTTGCAGCTACTTTACGGAATCGTATTTGGAGACACAGAATTCATTACACTCCACCTAAGTCAGTGACCCAATTCCAAGTGGTTTCCATGATGGAATAAAAAAGCATTCTTAAAAGTGAGAAATAGAAAAGTCTTGAAAAACTGAAACATGAACCATTTCACATATGAAACCAATTTCATAGCCAAATAATAGGAAAAAAATTACATAACTCAGAGAAAAGAAAAAAATCTGAGAAAGTCTTACCATTTTGCAGTCATTCCATATCCTGGAGTTATGGTCTACATATTCTTCAGGGAATACATTTCAGAACCAGACAGCATTTTTCTAGTTGAAATATATCCCTTGTCACAGATCCTTACCTAGTAAACATCACTGGCTCTCAGTCTACATGAGGTAAATGTACTAGGGCTCAAGTTAACGACAGATGTATATGAAAGAACACCTCTGTTTCATCATTTGCATAGATCCAGGTCAACCAGCAACTGGCTTTTTGATTCAGCGTCTTGATTTGATTTTCCCTAACCTCCATGCAGAGCCCACAGAGACAAGAAACCATCTCCAGATACCACTTTTCATGCTAGAAACCAGAGTCCTTTCTACTGTCTACTGGAAAAGGCTCAGGCAGGCCTGCTCTTAATTTGGGAGCCTTATTGACAGATTTCATGTCAGGTAAGATGAACTCAGCATTTCATTTGCAGTTACTACCAGGCTCTGAATTCTTTCTCCTATAACAATACAGCTAAAGCTTTCCTGAAACACGGAAGTAACTAAATAAATCCGTGTTCAAAGAATTTTTTATTTCAAATCTGATCTGCATTTTTCTTTCACAATTTGCTGGCAATTACCAGGAGTTGGATACTTACTGACAAAAAACAGCACAACTGTAGCTTGTACTGTGATTTCCACAAAGTAAATCTCACCCCATGGATCTTGTTTTGGTATTGCTTTTCATGAGGCTTGGAACATGGTTTTACAAACCACTTGTTAACAACATGAATAGAGAAATACACAAGTTTATCTCTCTTGTTCCTAGTGCTTTCCTTTATGTTTCTTATTAACCTACTGCAATATTACAGTTATTGTTATAAATGCTTAATTCCAGTTCTTTTTAAACAATGACTAGGAACATTATACTTATGAGAGACACTCTGTACATTTCTGTATGGAAATATTTGAAAAAGCTCTATCAGAGAAAATAAAGCTTTCAAAACTGGTCTCCAAATAGCAAAAAAACACACTTTAGCAAGCAAATTATGAAAAATATACTCAGTCAAGAATAATTTGAAACTAAAGCATAGTCTGGATTTCAGTCTAACTTTGGTAAGGAAAATATTGTTTTAACTGTAACATCCAATGACTAAAACCCTAAAATGGGAAGAACCTAGAGATTTGACTGGTGATGTAGAAAGCAAAGAAAACAATAGAAGAATTCTCGATATTAACATGAGTAAGAGGCTTACTTGACTGTAAATTCCTTAGCGGTCCTAAAGTTTTAAGGATAACAATGGTAAGTACAATAATCTGTGGCAAGAATGAGAGTTTTGCTACTGCAGTTTTTCTTTTTGTGACAAAATGAATCACGAAAGCACCAGCAAAGCCTTTTTCAAAAAACATAATACATTTCAGCAAGCACTTGTCAGTCAAAAATAAAGGAAATCAAGACACTTTGTGAGTGGAAAGTTTTTATTAGGCATCCCCTTCAAAATTCAGACTAGTTCAATGTGCAGGAACAAAATAAATGGAGGAGAGCCATCAGATGAGACAGGATCCAAAGGTTCAATTCTGGAAGGAGTTTTGCACTTTCAAAAGATGTTCTGAGACACACATGTTTATATTGAGTTCTGTGGGGTGGCTGAATGCATATTTTATTAGATAAAACACAAAAAGAAGTCTTATTAGCAGCACGATACCTGGGTGGACATATATATCTCTGTTTGCTTCCTAAAATGTCTATAAACCAGGTCTGGTTGAAGAAAAATTATAATGTTCTTAAGCATGAATTACTTTGAGTATATACATGAAGTATTACAAAATCCCCATTTTCTGTGAGTTTCCATTCATGGTTGGACCCCGAATTTCAGAAGAAATTTAGCTGATACCACAAATAACTTTGTTAGGAAGAAAATGGTGAAATCCTGCATTCATTACATTCAGCTGCAATGGTCCTATTGAGTTCAGCATAGACCATATTTTCTCACATGGTATATCTTTAAGATTCATTTAGGTACAACAGATGGGAAGAGAAACTGCCTTAAGTTCTTAGCACTGGATACCATATGGTATCATAGGAAGGTATCGGTTTACTTAATAAAATATTGCCAAAGGGAGTAGTTAGAGATGTTCTACTCTTTCAGATGGTATTTCAATACTGAAAAGTCACAGTTTGTCTTGAATTCAGTACTACCACAATGCCTAACAGACTGGGGACTCAGATGCAGGGACACATCAATAGAAAATCACAAAAACTCTTAAACGTAAGTCAGCCACTAATAAGCCCAGCTCACTCAAGAAAATGGTACTTTGGGGTATTTGCAGAAGAGAAGAAATGATTTGTCCAGAAGGGAATGAAAGGGCAAGCGGATTATAGCCTATGCTGAGAGCAGCTCCTTGGAGATATGGATACATGGTTCCTGTCCACGCTACAAGGACTGTTGATGCATCTTAAATTAAAGTGCCAGTGGAAGTGTCTTTGTCTGTTATAAATCAGGATATTTATGTAGGTTACCATGCCACAACACCTTCATAATTTTTTCCTACCTGTTTCACTGTTAGATGACCTAATGTTACCTAAAGGGTCAACAATATCCACAATCCATGATTTTTATTCTTAATTTAATTGTACGACTGTGCTGTAACACCATAGAGCGATTCTGAATTGGAATGAAATTCAGTTCTGTAGAGAGTGAAATCTGATTGAAAATCCAAGACCAATGTTCCAGTGACTTCCTATTTTGAGGCAGGAAAAAGAGATTTCAGGCCTCAAGGACCTTCTTATGACTTTTGCCTTCAGGCAGAAAATCCTTAGTAGTTACATGTTCAGTTTCTAAAATGACTTTGCAGCTGACAATAAGTATTTCTCCATGAGTCAACTGTTAACACATTCAGATGAGCAGAGCTAACAAGAATATCTCTAGCAAAAATCCTTGTTATTGCCAGCAAAGATTGCATTTGCAGTGTATATTGCAAGCCAATACAATCTTGCTCTCGCTCAAATGCTGGGCAGAAACAAGTTTGATCTGTCTAGGTGCAGGCTGGAGAAAAAAAGCAAGATGACTGCATTCACACGATGTAAAGCCCAAAGTAAGCAGTAAAATATCCTGCTGATATACAGGAGCTTTTAGTGGATCTAATTTAGCACTACATTAGCACTTCTTTACCTATTCCTACCTTTACCACTTTTGACTACTATGGATCCCAGGAGACTATCAGTCTCTGTTGAACGTCAAACTGCTGCTCAGTTAAAGTCAGGTGATGTTCTGGGCCCTCATCATTACACATTTCCCCAAAATATGTATACATTGTTGTAAAGAAAGAATAAAATATATTTTAATAATTCTGTACTAAAGAAAAATCAATTTCCAACAGACAGCTTTTAAATGAAAAATTCTGCAAAGAGATTAAGGTTAAAGGAAAGAAGAAACCATAGTTTCTAACACCCCCCCCCCAATACAGACAACTTCTGCAGGTCACTCTTGACGAGAAGATTGGATATGGGTAGGATTCAGCAGCTTCCTGGCTCACCCTTATGGCACAGGCATTTTTCTTCCTGCAATAAACTCCAAAGCTACATAGATAGTTCTGGAAAACTAAAAAAAGTGTGGCTAAAAAAGTGTGGCAACATTTTTACTGTTGTCTAAACTTATAGGTTTTCTGTCAATTAAAACATTAAAACAGAAGGGCAAGACACTAGGTAAATAAAAGCTTAGATGTGAAGACCCCTTTTAAAGAAAAAATATAGGCATTTGGTGCCATTTCAGATGTACCAATATAAGTTTATGAGCCTTCAACTGCCAACCAGAAAGGCGTGCTTCTGCATAAGTCCAGTGTCCTATGTGTCATCCCTGTGCTGATGTCTCAGATAACTATGGACATCTCAAATAGTAGTAGGCACCTACAAGTGAGACCTACAAGTGAGAAAGTAAACAATTCAACATGTCAGAGTATCATTTTTCAGAACTGATCATGCTCACATGCTGTCATTTAAGGGCATTATTTACATGGAGGCACTTCAAGAAAACTTTATCTTCATACCCTAGTGTCTGGAAAACACCTTCCTGAGTCAAACTCTATTCTTCTTCTTCTTGATCATATGTGTCTGTTTCTTTACACAACTGATATTTTGAGAGGAAAATGGTGATTACTAGAAAGAAACAATCCTTAGTTTACAAATAAAAGTACGTTCTGTACTTTACCTTTTGAACTTCACTAAAATATCATTGCAAAAGAGTCCAGGAGTAATGAAACAAATTTCAGTTGCCTGCCTTTACTCAGCCAATCACCCTCTCCTTGTCACCAGTCTCATGTGGCTAAAAGACTTTTATATCAAATCCCTGCAATTCTTAAAACATTCAGTACTTCAGTCCATTAAAGGTTTCAAAAATAGTAGATGAGCTAAAATTGAAGCTGTCTGAAGCACTTAAACAATGGTGTGCAGGATGGCTACATTGTACAAGCTACAAGAGAATCATGGGGAATTTTCCACTCTAGCACTAGGCAAAAGTGAAATGTGCAAGAGTGGATGACACAGAAAAAGTAGAGGTCTTGTAAATAACAGGAAAATTAGATATACTCATTGTTATGACCACACTCTTAATATTACACAACTATTTATATCCTAAGTTAAAAAATATAAGCATTAGATATCATGCAAGAAAAATGCCTACCTCACATAACTGCATTACAGCCAGTCATGTCCTGCTAGCCACATTCCTAGATGTCAACCAGCCTAATGCAGAGACCTGCACAAACTAGAAATACTGTTATCAGGATCCCACTGCCTCTTAATTGACCAAGCAGTAATCAATAACAATTTCATCTATCCACATATACTAAATGTCAGAAGACTGAAAGACCTTGTAATGAATCATTAAATGTCAATATAATTTGCCCTTCTCAATACTCAGACATGAATGTGAGGAAAAAAGCTTATGTTCCAGGTCAGCTGTTTTTAAATCCAGGTTGGTAAAGCTGTTCAGGAAATAGTCATGTGATTTTCTACTTTGGAAACACATTATTTTGTCTAAAATAAAATGATTTTGTGAAAGTGTCCAGCTGTGCGTGAGTTTCCATTGGGAAAGCTTAATTCAAATGCACAATGACATTTCAGAACAACAGAAGGGTCAGGCATCTCAGAGAAAGGAATGGCCTTGCTATCAGAACAGCTATTCTGAAAGCTGATTCATGCATTTCTAATCACCATGCTACTGAATATATCAGTTATTGGTGAATTTGACATTTGTCTCCCCACCCCCCACCCCCCCCGTGTCTCTCTCCTTTCTATTTCCAACACCTCAGTTTCCTTGGTTGCCCAGATTTTATAACTGTGTCACATGAAAATATGTGGAAAGAGCATAAAGATAGCTTTTAACCCCGGTACACCCACGCAGAAAATGTGGTCCTTTTATCACTACTTATATAGCTAAACACACAGGATTCTGATCAGATTTAGAAGAATGTTTCTGCCAAAAGATCTGTCAATTCATTAATGTGCTTTTTTTAAGAGAAAATTCTTGTTATTGAAAGAATTTTGGATGGCAGATAAATTTGTTCAGTATCAAATGCATGGATGAGTTAGATGCATGGATGAAAAACACAGTTTACAAGACAGAGTGATAACACTGTTCACCACCACTCAGCTTCCCTGCTGATGACAGGAGGTTCTCAAAAAACTAACAAGCATGTAGTAAAAGCTGGGTAAACTGGAGTTATTCTGGCTACATCTGAAAAAAAAAAAAAAAGCCTCTTCTGAAAGGAAAACTCAGTGGGTAAACACCAGGAACTTCTTATAAAAGAAGCAGCCTCTCTCTTGTTTGTAATAGCTCAACTACTTTTACATTGAAACTTAGACACTGCTATTCTGAAGCAGAAAAGAACATATCACAGCCCCTTTAGAAAACTTAAATCTGAGTCAACAGTAGTTGCCACTATTTCAAGAGGGACAGATTCTTTATAATGCAGCTGCTTGGGTACAGTTTGATAAACACATCTATGAAAGCATTTCATTTCTGTCCCCAACAACAGTGTGGATTTTTCCCTGAAACAGAAATATGATGCCTTGTACCATGAAGACAGACTTGTCTGCTGGAAAGCTTGCAACAGAGAACTGCAAAAGGATCTATTTCTATTCGGCCCGCTGAATCACATTACACAGCAGTCGCTTATTTGTTCTAAGCTATGGGCAAGTAGCTTTTTGCTCCAGCAAGACATAGTTTGAAAGTGAAAGACCCATTTAGCATTATGTAGGAAGAAAAAATGTCTTTCACATCTCCTTGAAGGTGGAACACTCATTATAGAGTCTCCCTGCACTTCAAACAAGAAGTTTGCTGACCTCTGTTCTACCCACTTCCCCACATCACAAATTAATAAGTTCTAACTTCTGAATTAGAGAAAATAACTGTAGAAATACCCCTGTTCCTAACAGCACTTTGTTATGAAAGACACTCAGTAGTACTTCCTTTACTCAATGGTAAAGAGGAAGAAAAACATCAGGTGACATCCTCCTCCCAAGTCCTCATGTCCTTTCAAAATCCTGATTAAACAAATTTATCTCTTGAAAGCAAGCTTTCCATGCTCTAAAGGTACCCCAGAGACTGCTATTGTTAAAGAAATATTTGAGCATTACCATATACCTAGTTTAGAAAGGATTACAGATAACCCTAGAAAAATCAAATATGTACATAACCCTTTTGAGCTAATAAAGTGGACAGGTGAAAGAAAGTAAAACATCTCTAAAGTAAAGTTCCGAACATGGGACATTAGAGACCCTGCATTCAGAAGTCTTGCTTCTGCATTTCTCACATGGAAGTAATACTTGCCAATCTCATAACAGTATTTCTGAAAATGGTCAATGAAAATACTGTGAGAAGCTCGGGCATCATGGCAATAGAGATCTCAAAGAGAAACTTCAGGAAGAGAGGATTGGTAAGCAGAGACATAAGGAATTTTTAACAAATTACATTTATACTAGCAATAATTATACTGAGCACAGAAGAAAACATACCTTTCAAAAGGGATTAAAATGTTAAAAACCAAAAGGAGAATGAAAGCCAGGAGACTAAGCTGAAAGCACACGGAAAAAAAGTGCTTACTGTGGGGTTCCTAATAGTTCAGCAAACACAAAACTGTGAAGAGAACTGCTTTTAGAAGGAGGATTACAAAATTTAAGAGACAGATGAAAAGCTAAGAGGTTTTGTGTGTTCATACTCCCTGATTTAAGATTATTTTTCCACTCTACTGCATTAAATTAACACTTGTATTGCAGCGACTTTAGAAAAAAACTTCAAAGAACAGAAAACCTCAAAGATCAAAGACTATAATTTCCCAAGTTTACATGCTACTTCCAGAAGTGTGTACCTAGCAAGTTTCAACAGCCTGGTGACAAAATATTTGCACTAAGTCATATTTAATTAAACAGCCAAAGACTGTAATCGCCTAATTATATCACTAACCTTAGTCTTGCGCTGATTCATTGGAAAGGGATTCAGACAGCAGCCAATAGGGAGTTACTGGCTGTGTCCTGAGAAATGTGAACAATTACTCCATTATTTGTTTGTCTTAGCAAATGAATTTGTAGAAATCAATCATTGCACAAACTACTTGCTAGCTAGCAAAACTGCATGCTCCTAAACAGACAGAGCTGCACTTACATTTAAAAGAACATTCATGTATTTACAGATTTCATCAGCTGGCTCTTAGATCCATATGAATCTCATTTGTTTTGGTTCACTTTGAGTTCAGTGATCTCTGCTTTATTCATTTTCTCCCAAGTATGCTTTGAATTTCAGATATGAACAAATCAAACCGGCTATCCTATCCTGTGTTACTTCATCCCATTCCTCCTTGAATTAATCCTCCTGCCTTCATACATGTAGTCTGATTATAGCCACGTTTTGTCTCCATATGACCCTTGGGCTGCTTCTCCTCTGCTGTTGTAAGTCTCTGTGAATCCCAGGAAAATCAGGGTCAAGGAAAAACTGCATATTTTGAACTATTTTACTAAAAATCAGTTAAGTTCTTTAGAGTTATCTTTTTGCTTTGCCCCTACAACATCTACCACAGCAGTTCTAATCTGCATGAGTGGGTGCAGCAGCTGGTGCTAAGCCCCCAGCACCTACACTATATGCTCTTTCAGGTTTTTAGTTCAGATGAGATTTACTCTGGTTTCCTAAATAGGCAATCCCCATCTCACACATGCTTCAAAGCTGTGCAAAGAGCCAATTACTGCTTTTGAATTTCACTAGAGGTTGAGGTGCCCTCAGTAAGTATCTGTCCTGGAGCTCCCAGTTTAGCTGTCTCAGGAAATCTAGTGTGACCATGGACCAGATCATTCTGCCACCTAAAACACCACAATGTGGTGACTCGCTTCAAAACCTCACTACAAAAAGACTTCGGCCTTCTCAGCCTTACTAACACAATAACAAGAAGTAAGGAGTAAATCTGAACCAAACTTTGTACAGTGAATCCTACAATGAGGCATCTCAGTGGCAGAGGTCACAGCAAAAATTTTGCACAGCTACTGAATTGTGCACAAGGGAAACAGCCTCTTCATTAATGTTGCAGATGTAGCAGTGAGGCAGCCCACAAACTCAGGTTCTATAGAAAACCAGTCAATAAACTGTCTTGTCCTCACAAAATACTTTTCAGCAATGTGTATCAGTTATACTACATCAATGAAAACTTATCAGAACACCTCATTCAACCATGGGGGGGGTTTGGCATTTATAGCACATTAAATTAAAATTGCAACATGGCTGTTAGAATAGTTTCTCCAATGTTTCCCAAACCATATTTTTTAGTTTTCATTTAATGATAAAATGTCAACTTTTTTTTTTTTAATTCAATACAGATTGCTACAATTTCTGAGTACAGATAATCTCCCTTTCCATGCTGTGTCTCAGAAGCCAAATATGAACCATACTGTTGGTGACTATTTTTTTTCCTCAAAAGATTCTGATGTTTAATCCTCAAAGTAGGGTCGCCCTGACATGGGCCTTTGTAAGGCTGGTTGAACAAAATCATCCAAGCTGCTCACAGTGGAAAAATATTGTTCAGAGGAATATTATTTGTAGTGTAGAGCAAAGCTCATCCCAGGCTGCATTGCCAGCACCATGAAACACAGGGCACAGAGCTCCAGTTTGTTTTTAAGCCTGCAGCACAGCTGTGGTAGGAAATGTATCTAAGTATTCACCAGTCAGTTGTCAGAAGTTGTCAACCATTTGTTCCAGGTACCTGATACCCTGAGAAAATGAAAGTAATGAAAGTAAACTAAGTGTGCACTGCTGATAGGCTTTTTAATGACTTGAGGTCAGAGGACTTGGCCATCCAAGCAGAAGAAAAATCCAAATTCAAATGGTAATTCAGAAGTCTAATTTCCCAGACTGCAACCAATGCCTTTCTAATGGAAACAGAAATTCTTGGTTTCCTGGGTTGGTTGTAATTGTAATTATATACACTCTCTCCCATACTGGCAAACCTACAACTGAGGAGCACAGGCCAAGGAATGAAAATCCTTCACCCCTTACTGCCAATGAGACATACTGCTACAAGGTTGCCTGAGTAAAAGGGGATTAAGACACTGTCAGTCAAAAGAATAATGTGTATTAGAGGAGGAACTGAACTTACTGAGCAAACACATCGCTGCTGCAACAGAAGTGTAATTTAACTGAGCATAAACAAAATCGACCCAGAAAGCAGGAGACAGCCAAGGCATTGATGCAGATTGGGTTATAGAGTTATTCTGAAGAGAAAGGAAAGTGCTCATTGTTTGATGGCTGCGGTTTTCTAAATGGATCTTAGGCACATATCCTGAAGACTATAGCATGTGTTTTTTTCTTACAGCCAATAGAATTTGTTATTTCCTAGAACAAATGTAAAATAAGAAATATGGATAGGACAGATATTATAACATTATTGATAAAACACAGACCTATGGGGCAGAGAATTAATACTAAATCTATGGAGGGGGGAATTTGTGTTTAAAGACTACTAGCAGAAGCTCCAAATTTTAAATTTGTCCATTATAATGGGAATTTTCATTTAAAAATTCAAAGTGATTTAGGACACCAGCAAGTCTGTATAGGATATAATGCAGACCTTCAAGTATAAGAAGAATCACCATTTAAAAGTATTATCTTCTTATATAAGAAAATATATATGTTACCTTTCTTAGTAGAAAATCTTTTTTTGGTTTGAGTGAAAGTATTCTCATTTCTGACAACAATCATCATCTTTTCTTTTCCCTATTCCCCACATGCACACACTTTTTTTTTTTTCCAAAAAACATTGTAAATGTGTGTACGTGTTAGAGAAAGAAAAAGCATTAAAAAGGAAGTAGAAACCACAAAGTTTTTGTGAATACAGTCTGCGTATATTCCCTGGAAAATCTGGCCCTAATTTGTTACTAAAAATACATAGTTTATTCTGTATGTGAAGACATTCCACCAGCTTGCAATCGTCAAAATAAGCTTTCATCTTTGCACGTTCCTGACAGAAGTTCTGAGAAAAGTGTAAGACTTTATTTGCCCTCCCAATGAAATCCAAAGTTGTTTGCTTTACTTCTGAGGGCACTGGAGTTAGGCATGTAACTCTGGGCTACAGAGTTAAAGTATATTACTGCATCCTTAACGAGGAACTGCATGGGGGAACTGTCAAATCAGGAATACAACTTCCTACCAAATGGGAAGCACTGTTAATGATTTTCAGTCAATTAAACAGAGCACACTTATTACTCTATTGTGTTGGTATGGAAAATATTTCATAACTATTTCCTTGCTACAAAAGGAACACATAAACTAACTTTTATACTATACTCACGCACAAACATACAACATTTTGTTCCCCACAGAAGCTACAGAATGCTAAGTCATCTCTCTCACATTTGTTTTCAGTTTTCTTGGAATAAAGTGCAGACTACTGGCATGGCAAACACATGTTCTTTAATACAACAAGCAGCGTGAAAAACAAGCTAGCAGAAAGGAAGAATATACTTCACACGGTGTAGTTGAATTCCTTTAAATACTTTAAGCAAATAGAGTTATTGAAAAATGTACGGGCGTTTTTCTTGCCTGATTCACCAAAAGAATTCTTTCTAACACTAAAAAGAAAATGGTATGAGTCAAATGCACATATTTGACTTTTATATCCTTGAGTAGAGAGAGGGGAAACAAAAAAGGAGCCTGAAGGGAGGGTAGGAAATAGATGCATGCTTGCTAAATTTCATGTGAGAAGGACATGAACGAGTTGGAATCAGAAATATCTTGGAAAAGAAAAAAAGGTGGACTCATTTAACACTTGAATTCAAAAAGCTATGTTTTAGCTGTTACTGTAGCAAATACACTCAAAATGAACCATATAAACCACTACTTGAGTCTGAATCGCTCAAGTGTGTATTTGTTTGGGCAACAGAATTCCCTTTGCAGAGAATTCCTGTGTTTATAAAAGGGCTGAAAATTAACATTTCCTGCTTTTATCAAAGGGAAGCATGTTTCAACAGGACTCTGAAAACATCTGAAGGATTCTTGCATCCTGAGATCATCTGACTATTATGTTTTGAAGTGTTGTTTCTTCATGAACTGTGAGACAAGGATAAGGTAAGTGACTGCAGATTCTTTGCAATATAATAAAAAGTTCATGAAAAACTGATCATCATACTTGGTCATTTCTGTCAAATATCAATGGCACGAATTGTCTGCTGAGATGCTTGCTGTGAGCTGCACATTATCACCACACCTGTTCACACAGCCCTATCTGCTTAGATTAATGTCACCACAGTTTTAACCAAATAAAGGTAGTAGCCTGAAATAGCATTAAGCGTTCTCTGCTGCTTAAACACAGAAAAGGTGTACTACCAACCTCTGCTCTCTTCCTTGTCAATGTGTCTCCAGCCAGTTGTGAAGGAATCATCTGTCGGAACAAATGTTCACCCTGACTGCTTATTTAGTACTTGGCCTTCAGGCTGAAATTGCCAGCAAGTTCGTCAGCTGTGGCCATACCAGAATGCAGAATGATTCCTTGGATCTAGAAAATGAATTATCAACTTATTCCATGCTAGTCATAAAACTATTACATCTTCAATTATAAAAAAAGAATTCACCAGAAACCCATAGTTAAGTTTCCCAAAATGGACAAGTGCAATTTTATCTGGTTGCATTTTATCTCCTATCTCCTATTACCAAATCAGAAATGTCAAACACAACAACTTACTTATTCACGTACCAAGGAATACCTTCTCAGGTTTGGTTCAGTATCACAAAATCAAAAACCAGGAGGCAGAGCAACCACTATTTTAAACTAACAATGAAATAGAAATACCAGAATGAGAAGATTCAGAAGACTGAAGATGGAGGAGTGGAGGAAATCATACCCAAGAGGGGCACACTCCAAAGGCTAATATACTACATGTAATAAAAATAGACTTGATATACAGTGGGAGGTCCAGAGGCATCCTTGCATTTAGGCTTTGACTTTTGAGGCTTTTCATTTTAAACAACATAAAACGAAAAGACCCCATCCCTCAGTTCCCAAACTGCAGCTTTTAGAATCACTTTGCCTGCTGATATGACATTTTCTCTTCTCTGTCAATCTTTTTGCAGCAAGTAAATCTCAAGTATAAAACAGGAAATGCCCTTCTGTTGTGCAAGGTACCAATAGCAGAAAATTAGTAGAGGGAAAATGTGTGATCCAGCATCCACTCCATTCAGGAATAGCATCATAGGAGGACATTGTTCTCAAGACAATTCTTCTACAGGATTTGTCATACCATACTGAAGGCAGGACAGCACAGGAGTTCTGGAGATGCTCTGGTGACACTTTGGGAGGGAGGGAGGGCAGGGAGGAAGGGAGGAAGGGAGGGAGAGCAGGAGGAAGGGAGGGAGAGAGGGAGGGAAAGAGGGAGGAAGGGAGGGAGGGAGGGAGGGAGGGAGGAAGGAAGGAAGGAAGGAAGGAAGGAAGGAAGGAAGGAAGGAAGGAAGGAGTACTGCTTCTGAAGAGCTCTCTGAAAAGCATGTTTTGAGAAATCACAAGTAACTTGACTTCAATAAAACACTCAAGAACCTACAGGTAGTAGCAAAACAAGGCTTCACCATGTGACTGCCAATTCCTACTACAAAACATACAGGTGTTCCTGATATTCTTCTAACTACGATTTAAAATGTGCAGCCTAGCATGAGGCCATCCTTATATTAATTTATTCACAAGAACAATATCACATGCTCACAACAAGATTTCAGACACAGTTTTGTCAACTCAGAACAATTGTATAGCTGTAGAGAAGCTTTACAGAAGAGACATGGGATACCTGGCCTAATGCAATGAAGTGTAGGTACATTATTTTCCAAAAAGGGAACAATACATGAAGTCAGGTTCAAGGTCTGATCTTCTGGAAGTTACAAAGATAACACCATCAGTTTTTGGATAGATGGTTATTCTGAACCAACAGCATTTCACCAGCACCAAAAATATGAAAGTATGTTCAGTCTCATCCAGGAGAAATGCTCACCACCAACACCTAAAGAGAAAATACAGCAAGTACAATATATTAATGGGACGTGGAAGGCAGGATGAGGAGGGAAACCTTTTAATGTTGATCTTTCCTCAAGAAGGGATTTTAACAAAAGTAATTAAAATGAAAATATTTCCTCTCTACTAAAGCAAGTAAAATCGTTGTGACTCGTACTGGGCTTCACTGTACACAATCTTCAGTTAAATGAGCTAGATGATGATGCTGATGTAAGAGATCTGTTTATGTTGGGATTTTTTTAATCATCAGCGTAACTACCATGGCTTTGGAACTATCTGATCCTTTTTTTAACTAAGTAAACATTAATAATATTATTCATTTACTAAGGAATCAATTTTTGTCCATAAGAGAATTATGAAAATATACTTACAGGACCATAAAATTGCTCAAGAGGTTTAGTCAAAAAAAAGCAATAAGAACTTGTATGGGTACTCCTCTTGTTCATGTTCACATGTACTCTCACATAAATCAAGTCCTCCATTATTTTCTACACACATTATCATCTTCCTTAGCTGCTCTATTTGGTAGTCCTTTCCTGTAAGAAGAGAGTAAAGAAGAAACGCAGCATTCAGCATTGATGTGCACAAGAGATATGATCCAGGCTTAGATAGATTAAAATATCTAAGTCATGTTACAGATATCCGTTCAATATTTTATACACATAGATCATACTATATTAACTATTGAAGGGGAGAGCTTTTCTCTTATGGGCAGTAGACAGAATGGAGATATAAGAACCTTGAGCTTTCTTCCAGATTTTGCTGCTTGGAGACATAACTAATCTATCTCTGTATCATTATCAATAAAGCGGATCAATGATGATTTACTGTATTTGTAAAATATTTCAAGAATGACAGGCAAAAAGTGCTACAGCAACTACAACTCTAATTGTATATTTGATACTGAGTGATTAAGCTCTGAAATTCAGTAAGAAAAGTCATAAGATACACACCGGCTAACATGGACAGATGCTTCAGACCTGGAACTCCAAAATGGAGAGTTTTCTTTCTTATCTCCTGAGAAATGAAGTTCTAGAAACTGATTCTAGCAAACACTTTTAATTTTAACTGCTAGTCTTAACTTATTAGAAAACACAACAGAAATTACTTGAAAAAAATATGCTCATTTTATTCATGTTCCACAAAATGCTTTCTTCCATGGAGGTAACACACCAAAGTAAAGAACCACTGCGAAGAACATTTACCTAATTTTAGCCATAATAGTTTCAAGAAAATGTTTTTTAGTTCTTGCAAGTTGAAGTAAAGGTATAATTAAAAATCACAGCTTTGACATTAGAACATAAATGAACACAGCTATACTGACTTCAGATAAGCCACTCTGATTCATATCAATAAGGAATACATATTCCCAGCCCTGGTTTATAAAACTGCACCTACCAAAATTTCACAGCAAAAATTTTCCTTTTTTTGGAATGCAAAGGTGGTTTGTGTAGAGTTCAGTCAAGACACCCAGTTAACCAAGAAAATTTTTTTTCTCTTAGCAAAATTCCTTGTGACTGTTGCTGGCTGAAAATACAATCCTGATTTATTTTCATACAGCACATTATTTATAGTAAAGTTACTTTGACTAGGCACAGTGTGAGATTTTACATAATTTAGGAAAAAAAATATTACCTGCAAGTCTTTAGAATCTTACTTGGTAAGAAAACTCATACAAATATTCTTTATCAGACTACTTAATGATTTATACTAGCCTACAGTGTATGAGCCTTTACCAGCCTTTTTCCAATATGAACTATCTCACTAAATGTAAGAAAAAGAATTTTAATTAGTTATCACAGTACCCATGTAGTATATACAACACTCAGTGGATGATGGATGTTGTTTTAGAGGAGTTTTTATTCCCAACTAGACCAAAAATTTGAATGAATTCTTTAAAAGCTAATGTATTTCTTATTGCTACAACTTGCTTGTGTTACTTCATGATTCACAAAATTCTCCACTTTGTAAGAAAAGGTATTGTCTTTTATCTCTGTTGCAAGCCACATACACACTACAAACACACTACAATGTTGTAGCATAACATTGAAAATAAACTACTAAATTGCAATTATCTTACCAAATGCACAGTCTCTGCTTTAAATATGTTGCTGTGCAGTACATATAGTTACTAGACTTTTCTCCTTCGTCCTTCTTAGTAATTTTAACTTGGTAAGTTTGAGTTCAGTTAAAATATTTAATGATTCCACTACGCTATCAGTACATAAACATAGTACTCCCACTAAATATTTATAGCTGAATAATTATGTTTTATGAATATAAACATGCAAAAAAAATTACTTAGGCACCATGACATATTGTCATTCTATTTTCTATACCAAACCAAATTTACAATCCATTTGTACACAAACCTTACAGTTCAGTTCAAAGATGAATGAAACTACACAGTAGAAAAACAAGCAGAATTTAGTCTCTTCTTGCAAAAGAAATACAATGAAGAAATACTACTTATGGTGGCCTCCCATTCCATTTGCAAATAATCAGGCTTTTATTAAAATTACGTCACTCACTCTTCTTTCTTTATGTCAATCCTAATATTAAATGAGGGCCTTACTAATATATCATTATAAGTTAATCAGGCATTGCAAATGCTAGTAGCAATTAGCTAGGTGTTTTCCCCTCTGGGCACAATTCTAGGTAAACCTGTTTGAAATTGGTAAATGGATGCTATTAAAAATGAAAGCATAAATAGAGAGCAAAATATCTTCTGTCTACAAGCAGAAATATGCTACTGAATGGAAAACAAATTAAACTAAACAGACTCGTCGTCTTTCAAGAACATTAAAGAACAGAAGTATCTTGACTGGTTTAAATGGGTTCAGATACAGAGGTGGTTTGTGCTGCAATATTATGTTTATCATAAACAAACTATTTCTTTTTACCACTTAACCACCAGATCTTGAAAGGTAATTGTACATTTATTCTGTTTTGGTAATGCCCCAGGCTGCAACCCACAGCAGTACTATGAGCACTGAGATGCCTAACTCCTCAATGCCCTGATTGTATATATGGCAATCCCCATCTCTCCTGTTCGTTGTAAAAAGGTGTGGTAGTCATTAAAGATGGCACCCCTGAAAAGCACCATCCCCAGCATGGTCTGGACTGAGATAACCGCAGAGAAGCACTACAGAATGGGGGAACTGCATCTGAAATGCACCCCTTGCAGCTTTTCAGTACTTTTCTCAGGCTTTCAGGAAGCACCTTCTTCTGCCTTTGATTAAGAGTAACAAATATTCTTCTCATTAGGCAACCATCTGCAAAACAACCAAAAGGAGATGCGTATGTTTATGCAATAACTCAATGATTCAGACGAATTCATTAAGAGATAAGGAGCCATTCATACACTATCTATCAGTGGGTATGTCATTTACTGAGATGGTGCCAGGGGGCTAGAACTGTCATGAAATACTATGGAGTTGCATTATGCTATTGCACTTGATTGCTATTTTCACTGATGATGTGGAAGAAATCATTCCTTTCAGGTACGTTACTGAGCAAGCACATTTAACGAAGTCACTATAGGTATATTTTGTGCCTACCTCACATCTCCCTGTTTGGTCTCAACCTGGTAATGCATTTATTTTTATTTTCCCCTTCCTTTAAAATGCACTCTTTTAAAAATATTTCTTTGTTAAAGAACAAACAGGTGAAATACTGACCTCAGAGGGGTCATTAGAAGCTTTTTCTCACCTTCTGACATAGTGTCCTAAACTTATGACATAAATAATTCAAACATTCCTGAATCAGTCTGTTTTTCTAGCAGCAAGCAAGGGATAATTTTATATCACTGGTGCAGCTAGAAGTCATCACAGACAGTTACTTCAATGTAGTACATGTGATAAGCATATGCATTAATTTAAGAAACTAAATCCCCCAAACTCCAGAAAAAAAAGGCTGTAAACATAGATAGAATTCAAAACTAAAAGAGTGAGGTGAAATGCTTTGTTCTTAAATTCTTCACATTCCTCTTGATCCACCAGCTATACATTTCTGCCCTATGACCATTTTCAGGGAACACAGAGAACAATCTTTGCTTACCCAGATAAACCATTTTAGCGACAAAGAAAGATAAAATTGATTCACTTAAAGCATTTACTTGACTCTTGAAAAAGATCCTTTTAGCAAGAAAGGGATGAGACCTTATGGAATAGCATTTGTCCTTGATTAACTGAAGAAAGGAAGAGGCAGAACAAAGAGAGCAGGGCAGAGAGAGTGGCCTTATGCAAGTCACTCTGTAAAACATGATAGTATCACTGACACCATGAAAGATGACGTGGTTCCAAGCAGAAAAAGCCTGTCGTGCGTGCTAACTTTATTGCAGGATAAAGCCTAACCTGTTACTGTGACAGTGTGCTTTGACTACGACATTCATAGAGGCTAAATCATTTCAATTTAGTCTGTCCAGTTGCCTTGCTATTACAGCTGAAAAGGAAGCAACAGTGAGCATCACTAGAGAAATCATGGCAATATACATCTGCCATATCATAATACGGCAGGATCAGAGATCATCCAGGTGTGTCATAATTGTAATTTTAGAAAACCAAATTCTGTCTATGTGATAACACCCACCTTTAGCTTGTATTTCCAGTTTGCTGCCTGTTTGCATCTATTCAGAAATGAAGTACTGCATGTCATTAAATACAGTGTAAATAAGTTAGGCCTGACTGTGAAAGATCAGCACAAAATGAGGAGCTACAAGGTAAGCTGCAGTGGCTACAACAGAAAGTTCTTTGATGTGTATGGTCTGTGAAGCATAGCTACAACACAATATAATTTGAGAATATATGCTTTGTAGAGGTTTAAAGGACGGGATTTCTTCTCTCTCCTTCTCTAGTTCCCCACAAAAGAACCCATTACCAATAGAACAACAAAAACCCAGAGCTGATAAATGAAGCCTTCAATAAAAGGATATATGCCCCAAAATTAAGCAATGACCGCTTAGTTTATCTTCCAAATCATAATCAAGCTGGAGTCTCACCTCCAGACCTTCAAATAGGAAAGAAGAGTAGATCACAGCATTGTTTACTAAATGTCTTACTATGGAAAGGCTACTTCTACAGCAATTTACACATTAACAAGCAAAATGGAGACAAAATATTTGCTCTGCCCATCTCTTAATTTTTAGTGTAGTTTTCTAGAGTGGTATCCTACAGAATATTCCTAACAATGTTGTCTATTTCTGTTCAAGATTTCTGCTGAACAAATTCCTGCAGCACTTAACGGTTGCTAAAGTATTAGACAGCTCCCTCTGGGCTCTACAGTTCTTCACTGCTATGGTTTACTTCTGTATTTCTCAAGTTGTATCTTTTTGTTCAGAGGTCATGAGTTAAAGACATTGCTAGATCATCTTTTGGGGTACTCAGCACCTCCTCTTAGATGCATGATGTAGATTATCATGCCAGCTGAGATAAAGGCCAAGTGCATAAGAACGTGGTCTCCACCTCTAACCGATACAAACTCTACCAACAAGCACAGCCTCAGTATGAGCTTCAGAATGCAGCTAAGTAAGAGGTCTTCCTTCTCTCCAATTTTTCTTTCTTTCTACAAAACATTTCTGCTCCAAGGTTGTTTTATAATAATACACTTAGTCTCAGGATATTTACATATTGCTGTTGAAAAGTTTCCACTGTCATGCATACATTTTTTTTTTTTAATAATTAAACCCAGCTTTATGTATATAGCATAACAACAAAGAGTTCAAAGTGGAACACAATGACTTTTCTAGAACATAGCTAATCAGTACTCGGTATTGTGAAAAACACAGAAGACGTATGAAGTTACAGCAATTGCAATAAGAAATTCCAAGACCATGAAGTAGTATTTATATTATTTTGGTAACCAAGCTTGGGTACAGTTCTTCTAACACAGCTCTGAGGTTAGGGAAACCAACATGACACCTTTGCAAGGAAAGGAGACTGTAAGGTTAATATATTCCAAATGTTGGAAATGCAAGATGTTTTCACTGTGGCAATATCCTGCCTTGCATTGTGTTATTTTTAGCCTGTCTTAAAATATGACATGATGTATCCAGGAAATGACTATTTTTATGGCCAAAGCTTGTGTGCAAAGATAAGGTGTGATGAATTAGCAGCTGCAAAAGAAGTAAAATGTCTTTGTTTAATCTTATTTTAAAAATAAAGAAGCTGGTTTGGCCTTTTTTTTATTTTTCTTTTTTCTTCTCTTTTTTTCCTAGCGGCAAAATGCATCTAGTTCCTCTGAAAAAAAGCAGCAAATTCAACATTAAACCCTGACTAATTCTTCAGTTTCATGTAAGACACAAAACATACTGCAAATCAAATTATTTCCTCCTTTAATGCTAAATATAGTTTGGACTTGGCAAATAAAATAATCCTGGTTAAAATTATGCATGATCAAACGAAGTAATAAATTGCTATAAAATGTTGTAGCTATTTCTTCAACTGTTATTTTCTTTCTGTGTTTTGAAGTTTTGTGTATACATTAATATTTTACATTCTTTTTAACACACAACAGACATCCAGTTTCAGCCCAAAATACCCATTTCTTTTGTCACAAGTTCACAAAGATTGTCCTGCTCTCTGGCAGTCAGATTCACATAAATCAGACAGATCCAGAAAACAATAACTTTCCTTTGCCAGCAGTGAACATACAGCACGCTAACTTGCATTGATTTAAACACACAAGACCTGTAGTGTGCATCCATGATGCCTTTTACATCTACAAATGAGTTTCATTCAAACAACTTTACTTGGCTCCTCTATTCTCCGATCTCCATTAAGAAGTTTGGGGTTTACTTGCATATTTTGTCAGACTTTAACAGCTACTCTTGAAATGTTTCAGTGCTAGGAAATAACACTTGTTCAGATGAATGTGAAAGAATTTTGTTATAAAGCACAAAAAGGTTATAAAGCACAACAAGCATAAGAATGTATATTTACATGACCCTCAGACTAATGTTTCCTATACCTGACCACATGACTTTGTGGGTAAAACATTCTTTTTATGTGCATTATTTTGAGTGGACTAAAGTGGAAGACCATCTTATAATAGCAAACAATCTAATAATGATATAATGTATTTCCATAGGAGCTTCAATAGAGTTTGAAATTTTCAAAATCACAGTAAGCCTTACAGTTCTCTGCATTCTCCACTCTCCAAACATTGGGGAGGAGAAGATCAAGGGGGAGATAACAACACCACAACACAACAACTGCAGCACTTCCACACCACTGAGAAAGGAATCCAAACTGCAGATTCCAAGAAGATTATAGTTGTACATTTCAGTTAGATGCTAAAACCCAGGATATTTTTAATGAGTTGTAGTGGGGAAAGAAAAGGAACAAGGCAAGGAATTTTCAGAATGCACGTTCTACCTTCACAATAAAAGATCCACTTTATAGAAGACTGAATAATACAAATAAGCAAGCCCCTCCAAAATAATTCGGGAGGAACAAGTTATCAATATATTTTGCACATTTTTTCCATTCAGAATCAACACCAGATTTTAAAAGCATTACCTCAAGTTGCACACAGACAAATCAAGCATCTTGCAGTCAAATGCATTTCCTGCACCAAGGCTGCATTTCTAAAAACCCATCCTCATGAAAACACAAAAGAACTCACATTTTTACATGCCATCATCTACAGGCAGAAAGCATACAGAAATGTACATATGCAACTGATTTATAGGAAAGTGTTGAATGGGCACAAATAAAAGGTCAAAAGTTTCCTTTTCAAAGTTCAGATGGAGGAAAAAGAAGTAGACAACTGAAGTCAATAAAACCTGAATTTTTAGATGTCCAGTATCCTGCTTTATTAAATTTGTAGGTTTTTATCAATGTGTTACCACAGTTTTGAATATTATATTTCACTGGAAATACATAAAACCTGGAAGTTTCATTTGGGTTTGCAGAAGAGATGATGAGCACCATTAAAGGATTTTTTTGCACATGTGGATGCTTTTTTAAACATGTGTTTTTCATGTATTTTCATTTAATTGTTTGATGTTCCATCAAGTCTGACAAATGGTTGAATTAAAGGTCTGAGCTGTTCCAAATGATGGAGGTTCAAAAGAATTCAGAACTAATCAGAACTGCCTTCAGACATTTGAAAACTAAGGAAAAATCCTTTTATTTTGCAATTGCTCACTCTCTCCCATGCAAAACATCAGCTCATAAAAGAACAAATCTCCCAGCTAATGATGAAAACAGATGTAACATTTACTGCATGCTTACCTTATGTGATATACTGAGGAAAATAACAGCAAAGTTAACCTCTTATTAGAAACATTTAAAATGTCAGTAAATAGATACCAATGCTGTAGAATGCAGTTCTAGTCTAAATTACCTTATCAACAATTACCATTCTCTCAATTTTCCTCCCAATAAGAGGAAAAAAGTCATAAGTGAATGTTCATTTATCCCATGGCAGCTGTACAAGAGCCACTAACCTAATGAATATAATAAATAAATTTATTACTGTGTAAAGGAAACACACTCCCAGTGGAAGATATCAAACTCCTGCCTTCTCCTTTGGATACCTTCAGCTCTAACTACATACAGACCACCATGAATATTTTACATGTCCTTTGTGCTGAGTATTATGTTTTTATAATAACTCCAGTATATTCATCTGCACTAGGCTGGCATTAAGACGACATAAACCTAATAAATGTAAATCCTGACAGAAGTGATCATGTCACAAAGCTGGCTAAATTAAAGTCAGAAAAAAAAACATGGAAGGAACAATGCACACTGATCAGTTTTTTCGATTTGTATCTGTTTATAGAATGTTAAAATGTTATTGCTTCCCATTCATAGTTGGGAACCACCTATGCTCTCCAAAGCTTGCTTTCTTACAGCACCCAAACACCTTTAGAACAGAACAGAATAGACTATTTCAGTTGGAAGGGACCTACAAGGATCATCTAGTCCAACTGCCTGACCAATTCAGGGATGACCAGGTTAAAGCAGAAGGTTTCATTCAGCCATAAGAGCCCAACATACTTTCAGAAGAGACACTCTGTTGCCTTCTCTAAGGAAAAGGTACTCTGCCACATCAGATTCAGCCCAGAAGATTAACTAACTTGTAACAACCTGGATAAATTAGACTTTGTGTTTCAGCTAAACAGCTTGAGCAAATGGGCCAGATCCAGCAATGCTGTAAGTTTTGGTGGTGGTGGTGGGTTTTTGGTTGGTGTTAAGAAGAGCATATCAATGGCTTTTACTTCAACAGTATCATGCCATCATCAAAACACAGTATTTTGATTCAGCTCTGAATTCAAACTCCGTGTTGTGATGGAACTGTGCCAAAGTCTTCTAGCTCAATTCCCTGAATTCAGTTTGAAAAACTGAAACCTGCTCCCAAGCCTCTCAACTCATTCTTCATTTATAGAGTATATAGTTCAGTTCTCAATGTCAGGAGATCAAGAGCTAAAACAGAACTTGGAGCTCCAAGTTCTCTCTCAGTGGGGAAGCTAGCAACAAATGTTGGACAATGTGATGGATAAATAGAAGGTCAAAATCACACAATGAGCAGAGAATGGTTTGTATCACTTTCTGAAACTCATCATTGTCTATCACAATGTGCTTTATGGTTTGAATGCTTTTGAAAACTTCTCTCCACCCTTTTTTCTTCTTTTAAATGATTAGCCATTCTCAGGTGAAACTGAGAAGGCTAAAACTGTAAGCTTTGAATTTTTCACTTTTAAAGTGAGACATAGGTGTATTTTGATCACTTTAAAAATAAAATCCAAATCTATCCTACACAGATGAATTTTAATACAAGTATGTAAATACTGTTAGTAGCTTCACTGTATGGAAATCAAAACTAAATGAGTGACATTAATACTCTGCAAAGAATAATTCAGAAGTCTAAGCTGATCCATTATGGGCTGCAGGCCCTGGTGTTAATTCCACTATCCCTAAAGTAGTCAACAAAGAGAGATTAATTAGGTTCGACACATTCCTAATTTAAGTAACTGCTCTTGTCCTATTGTCTTCTGCAGGAAACTAGGTTTATACTGGCATTTTGGAGAATGATTGCATCATAATAAAAAAAAAAATATATAGAAATCTTGCTAAAATCACAGATAATTCTTTACTGCAGTCAAGGTCCAAACATAAGCACTGTAAATTAGCCTGCACTACTTGGAAGAACTACTCAATGCTTTTTAGATCCAACCCATTCAGATTTTCATGCAATGGCAAATAGAAACTTTTTCCCTTGAAATTTATAATTCATTTTCATGAACCATTACACTTCGACTGATTTTGGGTCTGATTTTTTCCTCCGAGTATAAAGTATGGGAAGAGCAATGTGGTCCAGTTACTTTTCCAAGTCTATTTGTTGGAAAACTTTCATACCAAAAGTGCCTTTCCCATTGGGGTTTTACATCATCGCAATTTCATAGCTGTGGTAGATCATATTCTATAACCTCAAATGAGATGAGAATAATTTAAGTAGATGAAAAGCAGACCACTAATCGGTAAAGAAAATACAGTTCCATTTTGGTGGACTTTTCTCCCTTCCCTCCCTGCCCCTTCTCACTCCCTCCTGTTTTCCATGTATAATTCTCATTCTGGTTGTCATGTACGAACACGTCAAGTTCAAGACAAAATACTGGCATTTCTCAAAAAGGTTTATGATTACAAATATTAAGCCAGAACAGCTGTGTTGACTTGGAATTATTCTTTAGCCAGCAGAACTGACAGAATCTTACAATGCATTATTGCTTCTTTAAGAGTTTAAAAAGAACACATTTCTCCAATCAAACACATACTATTCTTGTCGTTGACATTTTTATTGATTGGAAAAAAGCTACAGGCACAAAGGGACAAAAACACACTTGCATATCCATATTTCATCTTACTGCCTCCATTTCCAGCATTTTATTATTGAGAAGTTCTGATGTACTTTCAACAATAGATCAGTGATGTGGGAAAGTCCTTTTGGGCTTGGGTGACATTTGCTTTTCCCTGTCAGCTAAGAAAAGAGGGATAAATTCTGAAAAGAAATAATTCCTATAGGGAAACATATGTTTTGGATTAGACAAAGGAAGGTTTAATTTATTTATTTTAAGAGGCCACTGAGAAGTGGAGCTCTGGCTGTTTCAAGCAAACCTCCTCATCAATGCCTGACTTCCTCAAGATCTTGCAGAATAAGGAGACATGCAAGGGAAGACTTCAGCAGGTGCAACAGAAGCTGCAGAAGTTACAGACGCTCCACTGAAGAGGGGAGATGTGTCTCATCCTTTCAAGAAGGATCAAACACCACCTGCATTAGGAATGAGAACAGAAAAGCTGTAGCAAAAAAAGGAAATAATATAAATAGATCAAATAGTATTGTGTCAATTCCTTGTCTAATTATCTTGCCAGTACTGCAAGAAGATTGCAAGCCAAGAGACATCCTCAGGAGTTTACACAAAAAATACATTCTTCTCATGGATGAGACTGTCCTAATCCATATTTCACAATAAAATTAGTAAATCTATGAGAATAGAACACATTTAGTTGGCCTCATTTTCTCTTCCTTCTCCCAAGCATCAAATACCGCTTACACTTCTTTTCCCATCAGAGTGAAAAAACTTTAATTTTATCTAGTGATGACTGCATTTTCTTCCTCAGCTTTTCATTGTAACTGTCTGCTTAGATCCTTAAAAGTCCATGTAATACCTGGCACTAAATAATTAAAGGAAAAAAATGTGGATATAGGTTTGTAATTTGCATTAAAATTGTTGCACATTTTCCTACTAAGTTAGTCAATAGTAATAGTGCGGCAAAAGATAAGGAGTCATACTGCTTATGAGTAGTTTCATTATTTGTTTTACTTCTTAAAGTTGTTTTATTAAACCATTTAGGTTCTGAAAATTATATATAAATTGTTCATAAGATTTTTTTTTTCAAAGTTGAACTTTAGAACATCATTTTATCTTTATATATTAAGGGGGTTTTGGCAAATATATTTATGTTCCCTGAGGATTTGTGCTGTCAGAAAAAGTACCCAGATTTTTTTCCTTGATGCCTAGAGGCTTCGTTCAGCTGATTCTTGGTATTTCCAGGTCAAGAAAGAGAACCTTGTCATAAGTTGTGTTACCAGCAGTGCTTTAAAAATTCCTGGTTCTGCATAACAGATTCAGATTTCTTAGCAGCCCCCTGACACTAGAGGAAAAACGCCTCCCAAGCTTGAAGACCCCTACAAGCTGTGCTCATCCAAGAAAAGAAAACATGTCCTGGCAGCCTTGAGAAATGTAGACAAACAAGAACAAAGTCACATTTTGACAAAGAGGTGTCTACTCTTTAAGACATAAATTTTTCACAATCTCTGTTTTCACAACACCTCAGTTAAGACAGAGAATTTCTATCCCTTGATTTTGTGTCATAATGAAAGAAAGGCAGGAAGACTAGGAGGATAAGACTGTGCAGGTGAAACACAGAGTCTTACTCTCGGGGGATGTCAGGGTGGAAGGAAGGCACAGCCCCAAGCAAGGTGTCCAAACAGCACTTCGGTGTGGATCTCATAACACCGCGTTGAAGAGAAGTGGAGCCATCAGAGAAAACCCGAAGTCATTTGCCTTTACCACATGACAAAAATGACTCTGCATCTCCCATCTCCTGTGAAAACATCTTCCTCACCAAGATAAAGATAATTTGGAGACAGATGAGCATGAGAAACCAGTTAAGCCCATTTAATTTTCCATGGAATCGTTATACAATGCCTCGTCCGGGATGCCAGAGGGACGTTGGCATGAATGCCAAGCTGCTACATGCTGACAGGAGCAAGTCACATCTGGGCACATGAGCAGGGCCAGAAGTGCTGTGGCAGGGGAAATTAGCATCTGAAAAAAATGGCAGTTACAAGGCTTGGCTCTACCCAACCATCTGCTTTGAGAACTGAATCGCTAGGCATAGGGAGCTAAAATTTCTTGGAAACATTTTTTGACACACAATACGTTTCATGAGCTAGTCCTAAAGAAATATGCCATCAACACATAGGAAGCTTCTGGAGGAGCAAAGAAATGAAGCCAATTTAGTACCGTTCCCTCTAGTCCCCCTCACTTTATATGAACAAAGACATAGTAGATTAATACTACTTCTTTACCAGAAATAATTATTTTCAATTAAACCAAAGCCATAAGAAACTGTTGACTCTTCACTGATGAATCTTGAGCCAACAGCTTTTCAACAAATAACTTGAAATAAACCCAGTAAATCTGAAAATATCTTGTGGAATCTTACTGAAGATTATTTTCCATGTAAGTTGCTTTGTTCAAGCACAACTCATATGACCCATTTCTGTTCTTTGATCAAGCAAATAACCTTGAATCTGTTTTCCACTGCACCTACAATTACAGACTCAAACTTTCCTCCTCCAGTCTATCTCTGTTATCTATTTAGAATTCTGTATGATGGAAAAATTCCCTACTTTCAAACTTCAGCTTCAAACTCCCAGGACATTTATGAGAAAAATAATGCAACCAAATTTCTTTCCCCTTTCATAGTGAGTTTATTTTGAAAGCTGAATATATCTTCATGAAAAGTTGTTGCTAGACACCCAGCTCTACATGATTTTTATAACACCTCTGCTATTCTTGTGTCCACAAGATTGAATGCCATGTTCAGATTTCAAATAGCATACAAGTCAACCACTGGAAAGATGAAGTTGTGTTTAGCAGATAAAAACAAAGAACAAATGGGAGGCCAGATTACATTACTGCCTGTCAGCAGACCTTATGAGGCAATTGGCTGGTAGCTTTGGTAATGCTAACTACAAACAGCTTGCAATACTAAACCATTACATATATTCCTTGCCAAGACTGGCTGTCAGCTGTATGACTGGCCATTTCCTGCCAAAATAGTTGACATTCTCTCCTCATTTATTAGTGAGGGCCCTGTACTTGCTGACATGGAAAGTCAACAGCTATCAGTCCCTCATTGTATGCTACCTACTGAATCAGGTGGTCTAAATTACTAATAGCAAGGAATGTATACTATTTTCATCCAGTCACAAAATAATATTTTTTCCAATATTCAGACTATTATGTTTGTGGGCTAGTGGATATGTATGTCCTGGAAACCATTTTTTCTTCATCTTTCTTTCTAATTGATAAAAATAGCATTACGTGGTCATTTCTTATTTATTACTACAGTCAGGCTTACCTTCACAGAAGTACAGAAATAGACAAAAAAAGAACTAAATACATTCCATTTCCAGAAAACAGAATGGTCAGCAGACTAGCAAAAGTAATTATCTTGTCATATTTCCTGGAAAGCACATCTAGTTCCAGTAAAAGTAATTGTGACAGAGAAAACTCAAATGATTGCTTGGACATCCATGCAGCATTAATGCAACTATTTGACCATTTCTTTGACTGTCTTCTTCTCACTGTGGTCTGTAAGTCCTTGATTTCAGCACTCTTTTTTATCTCAACAACTTGGTGGGACAATACAAACCATGCTTTTAAGGTAAGCATTTGTAGAACTATTGGTGCTAAGGAGTTTTCAGGAACCTGCCCTTGGAAAACATGCAGACGGTTGACAGTTTTGCTCAGCTTGTCTGACTTCCAGCGCTGAGACAGACTACAAGGCAGCCTTCCCTGGAGTTGCTTAGCCTACACTTTCGTGTTCAGAGATTAATTTTAACATGTTATTTTAAAATTCTAAATCCAAACTAGCCCAGATTTCAAAATGCAGTAATCTATGCAATGAGTCTATCTTTCTTTTGCATGGCTATGTTTGGGGCTTTTATTTTTCCGCTCCATACCTGACTGTCCCTCATCCTACTGACTGTTTACCACAATGTCCAAACAAATGTTCTGGGCAATAATTCTCCATCAACAGAGGTTCAATATACCCAGATATCATTTAGCATAGGTACATTTCTGACAATGTCGAATATTGGTCGAAGATCCAGAACCACTTACTGAAGCTCCAGCTATATCTTTGAAGGCCAAGACAAGAACTAGACACAAAGTATCCCTGAGTTCAGCCTAAAATACTAGATTTTTACTCTCTCTGTCTGCATGCCAATTGGCAGTTTAGTAGAGAAATGAGTCACGAAAAACTAAAGAAAACAGGAATGAAGAATGAGGGCTTCTGCTTAACGTATGCTCTAGCACTCTCAGTCTTTAGACACATTTCAACCAGTTACAGAGATATACTGTGTGACTTTGGTAAATTGTTAAACACCTCAATGCTTCAAATTCTGTCTATAAAATGGGAAGATGGTAATTCCCAGCCTTATGGTGTGGACTACAGGGCAGGAACTTCACAGCATACAGTGATGAAGATTGTATAATTACCCAGAACAAACAAAGTTAAGAAAGGATTTGAACTAATAGCACTCAGAAGAATACAAACCCACAACCCAAGATGATCTGAACACCAAACACCCTTGGGATGGTGTGGGAGGAAAATTATCAGAAGACATACCATCACATTTCCTTCCATCTACTTTGATCACACCGTGATTGAAGAACAATTTTCCTGCATGTTAGTTTCAGACATCACCTGAAGAAGAAAGAAAACATGAAAAAGTATTACTACAAAAATGTTTTCCAAAGAACTTCAGTCTCTAGTATTGCATCAGCTAAAGACTAGTCTTCATTTATTATTCACTTAATTTGAAAGAACTCATATCCGAGACCCCCTCAGACCATCTGCATCAGTCTTGACCAGTGGAAATTATATGTAAAGGTAACCCTCTTACATTCCCGAAGTCTACTGGGATGTAGTAATGCAGACTGTGTAACCCTCACTCATGGAAAATGGCCCTCTATTTTCTATTGCACTATATCTTTAAAGACAGCAAATCCACACAATTCTCAGAGGTAAAATCTGAGGAGTTCTGAAAACAGCCCAAAAATGCCTGATGATCACTTAATGCTATTTTAGGCCTTTTAATAGTTTGCTGTGAGCACCAGACCCAAAATAATTTTCAACCTATCCAAATAACTGTGGTGTTACAGTTCCATGCTCCAGATTATGAGTCAACTCCCATCTGAACATGCAATGTTCTTGGCAGACTTTGACTTACCCAAAAAGATTTACTTTCTGAATACAGATTTCTACAAGCCTCCCAGGCAGCATGAGAACAGAAAACTTCTGTTTATATTTAAAAGCTGCAGCCAACCCTTCCTCTCACCAAACCCTGTAGAAAAAGTTATTATAGGTCAAAGCTAGATAATGACACCACGTTTTTTTTCTTTTAAGATATAAAATAGACTATATGTATAAATTTCTCTAGTGAAACAGGCAATTTGGCCAATATCAAAGCACTTGGAAAAAAAATTGAAATTACATAGAAAATGGACAGTATAGCCAAGTTAGTGGGTTTATCAGTTGACTTTAGAGCAGTTAGAAAACAGAATAAAATTTACTGTCTTGTTTCTAAAAATACTCTGGAAAAAAATAAAATTGAACTAAATAATTTGATCTGAACAATCTTAACATAAAACGCTTGATTTTCCTTTTTTTTTTAGTGTGGCTTTCTTCTGAAACTCAGTTACAATGTTTTACATGTAGAATCATTCAGAAATTTCCCTTTATATTTGGAGAAATCAGACTAGTAATGTTCAGTAATAGCAATGAGTTCCTTTCTAACCATGCAAAAATGGATAGTTTCATTCACTACTTTCATTTGAGGTATAGGCAACACTTTGTACCATTACTTTACTGGGAATTAAACCCCAAAAAGTTGCTTTTAGTTAACGTGTAAGCAATTTCAAAATAATTTAATAATTACCTTTATGGTCTTTGGTATGTATGGATTTGCTTTACCCTCAAGGTAACAGAATTGTTCTCTGTGTTCTGCAGACAGACATACATACTTTCAGATGAAACTACTTTTCAATGCCCAGCACATTCTCCAGTTTATCAACTTTGTTATTCCTACTGAAAACATGATCTGGGGGATCATGACCTATGTATGTGACATCAGAACTCACCAATGCTCACACATTGAATTCTGTACACTCAAAAATGAAATGCTAAGAAATAATCGGTATTTATTTGCAGAAATTATTCGACAAGCTATCTGAGGTTATGAGCACTGTAACAGAAATATTCCATAACCTGTTCGTTTATGGTATCTAACAGATAAGATTGTAGCTGGTGCTCAGGACATATAGCAGAAGTCATGGTCACTGGGCATGGGAAAATGTCTTCCCCTGACAACTGCCTACGAAAACAGCTGAGCAATTGACAAACTGCTCACTGATAATTCATTGATAATAAAGGAAGCAAAATTCAGAATGTAAGTTATTTATAATCAATTCATTCAATCCCAGTGCTTGGAAATATATTCAACAATTTTTATTAATTTAAGAGAAGGAAATAATTGCTGTATTTTTTCCTCTCTATATTAAGGGGTCAACTTTATTTGCCATCTTAGTTAATTTCTTTATCCTTCCAGCTCTTTCTTCTCTCCCACTCCAGCACAGACACATTTCAGACTCAGTAGTTATTTAATTAAACCATTTTTTTTCACAGAAGTCTTGATTTACTGTGCAATGTCTGGTTAAAGCAGACATCCAATAGCAAAGATGAAAATAAAGGAAGTCAGAACCTACCCTTTCATTGATATTAACTGTGAATTTCTATTGCTAATATTTTGGTTTAATGTTTATGTTGGAGGACAGTTCAGTACTCATGAAAGTGAGACACAGGTAGATCTGTTCAGCTTCACTGCGCTGGACACAGAGAGTTCAAGTTTCTCTGTGAAATTCATTTTATCACACCATCCCATATGACTCCCACCCCCACTTGAGGACTCTGGTTCTTTGCCCGTCAAGAGCAGGCTGCTGATCACTCACAACAAACATTTCTCCTGAATACTTTGCAGACAACATTCTGCTTGGCTGATCTAACCTGGGAGTGGGGTGGGGGAGAAGACAGAAAGTCAGTGTCTTCTAGATATTTTAGAGACACTTCCAATGCATTCAAAAATCTACCCAGAAAACTTGTGTTATACTACTCAGGTAACACAATATTCAGTTTTCCCACTGTAAAACTGTAATAGTTCTGTAGCATGGAATTACTCTGCTGCCATTTCACACAGCCCACATTTCATCCAATTACAATTATTTTTACACAGGCAGAAATACGGAAGGTTGACAGCTCAGTAATTTACAGGAGGTCGTGGGCAGAAAAGCACCTATTGTAAGTCATGCTAAAAGATGATTTAAAATCCTGAATTATTCTGTAAGCTTCAACCCTGTATTTTCTTTTTTCCCCTCTATAAAAAGTGCCATTGAAAAAACAGACAAGAGAAAAGCAGATTCATAAATTTATCCCTCAGCCTCATTTAAGGGACTCAGATAAATTGGGGCCAGGACATGAATCATCTTTTAAAGAAACAAACTCAATTGAGACTCTACAAACCCATCTTTGGTTTGGATATCTTTACTTGAAAAATCTTCTGATGGATTGATGTGAGTAAATATTTTTTAAATTAGTAAAAGGCCAGACAATAAAGTTCCTGAAACATTTTGCCAGCCATAAATTGATGGGTTTTCTCTGTTTTCCAGCCATTCACAATACCACACTGCCTCAATTCAATAAGGTTGGTTAAAAAGCATTTTTCTTGCTATAAATGCTTCTCAATTGTGGAAATATCTGTAACTAAAACAAGATTACTCATGATTGGTATTTATGGGGCCGTCTTACTGTATTGGAAATTGAATTTCAAAGACTCAGACTTCCTTTTTTTTTAAAGGTCTTTCTGTAGAAAAGGAGATTTGCTGACTGAAATAATTCTCAGCTGACAGCTGTTTAGTAGCCCAAAGTCTAAGCTCATTCCCAGGGGACAGATGTCTGCATCTTGAAAACCAGCACCACTACCAATAGCAAAAGTAAAGACTTTATACAGAAATTGAAAACAGAAGCCAGCATAAAGGATAATGCCCCACAACATCAACCCAAGTGAAGTCTTTTGGAAAGCACAACACAGTCAGCCAGTACAAGCCAGTTATAACTGTCTCATATTCACCTTTCTTCGGGGTGATTCCTTGATGCTTTGCTGTTTTTCTCTTGTATTCCCCCTTATAACCTGAACTTTTATCAACATTACAAGAGACAAAGACTGGTAATACAAAACCAAGCTACAAATAATATCTATTAGATTCCCCATAATACAGAAGTGAGACCATATTGTAAACTTCCTAGGTATATACAAATGCCAAATCTACCATTTAGTGGCCAAGAACAATGAGGGTAGGAATAGAGTAACATTCAAAAGTATAGTGAAGTGTTGTCCTGGTTTCAGCTGGGATAGAGTTAGTTTTCTTCTAGTAGCTGGTATAGTGCTGTGGTTTGGATTTAGGATGAGAATAATGTTGATAACACACTGATGTTTTGGTTCTTGCTGAGCAGAGTTTACACCAGTCAAGGACTTCTCAGCTTCCCATGCTCTGCCAGGTGCATAAGAAGCTGGGAGGGAGCACAGCCAGGGCAGCTGACCCAGATTGGCCAAAGGGCTATTCCATACCATATGATGTCATGCTCAGTATATAAACTGGGGGAAGAAGAAGGAAGGGGGGGACATTCAGAGTGATGGCGTTTGTCTTCCCAAGTAACCGTTACGCGTGTAAACCGTCCCCGCTGCTTTCCTGGGGATGGCTGAACACCTGCCTGCCCATGGGAAGTAGTGAATGAATTCCTTGCTTTGCTTTGCTTGTGCGCGCGGCTTTTGCTTTACCTATTAAACTGTCTTTCTCTCAATCCATGAGTTTTCTCACTTTTACTCTTCTGATTCTCTCCCTCACCCCACCGGGGGCAGGGTGTGAGTGAGCGGCTGCATGGTGCTTAGTTGCTGGCTGGGGTTAAACCATGACAAGTGTGATAGATAATATGGTCCAAATGTTGATGTTTGGAGAGTGAAAAAGACTCAGATGTCAGACTAAGTCAAATAGACAAGAAATTTGGGAAGACTGGGCAGGCAGAAGGGGTGTACTTACATCAGTGGTATACTTTTAAGTGGAAGATATTGCCTGCCCAACAGATCGTGATCAAATGCTTGGAAGAAGAAATGCAAGCATGAAAAAAAGATTTATCATGTTCAAACTATTTTTTTCCCATAAATGTCTATTATTTTGTTTTTAAAGTACAGTTACAGGAAGATTAGGCAAAAATATATACCTTTATTGACTATACTTTTAGGAGCACAGAATAGGTGTAGATCTATGTACTGGAAAACGCACACCTTCAGAGAGTTTCCACAAAAATGTGCTACACTACCAGATCTGAATGAACTGGAAGACTTGAAAAGAGAAATCTAAACTGCAGGTCTGTATATGGGCAAGCTAATTTAGGAAGCATTCCTGGACTTTTCCTAGACTAGGAGTATTCAGACAAAATTAGCAGCTGAATTCAATTATTTTCCTAACTTGAATGTTCACTGCATAAGTCAGCTCATCTGTGTAACAAATATCAGTAGCTGGATGCCTTTGTCTTGTCACAGTATATGTATGACGTGAAAACGTCACACTCCAGAACACTTCCATTTGCAACTCTCATGACTTCATTTCCAAGAAGGATAAAACCCACAGTTGTTCTATATTAAAAAAGACTAATGAACAAGGTATATTTAGTCTTTGTAAAATTCTGCTTATCAATTAGCCAAGAAAAAATATTAGAAATTAAATATATAGAGAAGTGACAAAGCAAATTCAAGTAACTGAAGACAGAAGAAATTAAAAATGACAGTAAATATTTTAGATATTTTAGTATTTACACACGGAAAGTAAATTATAGCCTTCTCTCAAATAAGACCATACTTTTAATTTTATTTGACACTTCCAAATTGCCTTCTATGTAAGGATGGATTTTTAAAATTAAATTTGTGCCACTAGTCAATCTTAGTGTTCAGAAAGACAGATATATACATACAGCAAGTTACTTAACTGCACTTATTTATTATTGGGCTACTCTTCTATTTAGGTAAAATCAATATTTGGCAGCAAGACAACAAAGATCTGTAAGTAATGTCGATGCCCAATAATGAAATAATGGGCATACAGGCAAGGTCTCATTCACTGGTCAGAAAAACAAAGGCAAAGTATTTACACTAGTCATCACACCTTATATTTTGTATGACCTGCAACTTGTGAAGCACAGGTCCACTTGTTATTTATGGGATACTTAATAGGTGCTTAAAAATTGACAGCTGAATTATATTCTCCTTAATTTCCATTAGAAATGAAATGTCACTGATTTTTGTTTGACTGGACAGACTGTGCAGCAAATGATTCATCTTTGCATCAAACAGATCACTGATATAAATTACCACATATCACTGGATACAGATTTTCAGCACTTTGCATAAATATTCTTCGTCTGAACAGAAACAGAGATGTGGGTTGACTGAGGCACTGCACAGTATGTGTCATTTATTTCCACATACTAGAGACTCTAATCCCAGAAAACGATTGCTTGTAAGTAGACTGGAGCTCAAAAATATAGGGAAAAGCTGAGCTACAGCTGTCCATCCAACTCTTAAAAGCCATTCAGGACACATGCAATCATTCACAAAGAGATCACACCAGGATGAAATACCACCTGAGCTCAGGAAATACCACCTTTTACTGTTACTCAGATACTGTTACTCTTTGGAAAAACAACAACAACACAAAAAATAGTTAGGTCCAGTTTGATTTGAATAAGGATATATTAATGTGTTATTTTAGGTCCATAAATGAGTCTTTAAGCCACTTTATCATGTGTGTTAATCTGACGTGCAGTCCTGCATACTACTACATGACCTCTGAAGAAATCAATTTTAAGAAACATTATCTTATGTCTTCACATGATAAAGATACAAACAACTGGAGAATCTAAATATGTACTACTAGCAAAAGGCAAAGCATACAAGAACAAGAATGCACACCAGTTCTATCCACCAATTCTTGCATTGTCTTTTATTACTATTTTAAAAGCTACATGAGAACACGATAACTTCTGGGGTTGGCTTGCAATGTAGTCATCCACTATTTTCCTTAACTGCCTTTCACATCTCAGTGGAACAGAACTCCCTTTTTCCTCTGCAAATCCACTAGTGAACTGAAAGACTGAGATGGAGCTCAATACTTCCAACCAGATATAAGACAACAGCAGACACATTAACTATTACCTGAGCTTGGGCTAAGAATGGATATGCTAGTTTGACCTGAAGAACAGCCATTTTATCCTGCTTCTCCAGAAAGACTCAGGAGAGAGGCCTTACAAATATTAATAATACATGTTGGAATTTCTACTCTATATAATGCAGCACAAAAATGGACTCATTGCGTGAATTAGCTGACTGACCTCCACACGACTGCAGTTAGATTTTGAGCTCATACTAAGCTGCTCAGCTGGGACAGCACCGCAGTCTGTGGTTCTAGGCACAACAGGAGTGAGAACTATTAGAAGAAAGGGTGTTGGGATGGTTGTTTTTGAGAATCCAAGAAGGAAGCAATGGGCAGGAAAGTTAAATCAGGGTGAAAGCCATAGGATAGAAAAAACCCTGACCAGAGTTAACTCTGACACCAGCTTATCCTTAGTATCTCCACAAAATGCTTGTTTTCAGATAGTAACCCATCAAAATATTTGGAGTTTCATTTTAATGAATGACCCTTAATATTTAATCACTTTCACAATCACTCGCCATCCATTAATAGCCCAGATTCCCCACATTAACGTCTTCCTTAAATGCAAAATAGCACCAAAAAGCAGAACAGATGGAGTTGCTTTCATGGTCTCCACAAAAAAGGCTAGATAGGTAAGGGTGTCATTTTCATACCATTTTCCTATTATTAAGTATGATAAAAACCAACAATGAAGACCAACGTCAATGCATATAAAGGGATTTGTGCAGGTGAAAAAAATCATGTGACTTCTGTATAATCTCTGTATCTGCCTTAAGGCATATTTGATGTTAAGCTCCATGCTCTAATATTCCCTCATATCTTATTTTAAATCCTGCAGAGCATATACATCATGCACTTTTATCTTCTACTTTCCTCATTTATATGAACATATGCTTCTTTAAATTTTGGCAGTTCTTCAAATGGGATCATTTGAAAAAGACTTACAGTTAATGACTTTAACCTTCCAAAACAAAATACAATGCTTCTTCAAAATTTGGAACACTCTCCCTGACACTGACAACCACTTCTGTTAGCCAGAGCACTCATTTATATAGATAATTATTTTTTAATTAAAAAAAAAAAAATCCCTCCAAAACTGCCACACACATGTCTGGAACATAAAAGGATACCGTTACTCTTCACAGAAATTCTTCTATATGTGTAAAAAGCAGCATCTCAGAGCAGCTTTTGTCTTTACCTTCAACATTAATTCTTTCCAATATATCGCCATCAACCATCAGAAAAAGGAACAACAATGACAGTAGCTCAAACAAAATCTGAGAGACTTTTAAGCAGTGACAAGCTTTATAAGATAAGCATCTCCAAAACACAAGTACAAATGAAATTCTTAAATAAATTCAAAAAAGTTGATGGATGAAACAAAGGCAAGAAATCTTTTCTATACTGCATTCAAAAGTGTCTGGATCAAACAACTACCAGTTAAGACTAGGATAGGTAGAAAGTCATAACAGTAGTTGCACCTCTTCTAACTGTAAAAAATAACTAGTTCCAAATTAAAGACCTTGGATCTAGCTCTTCTAGTATTTTTGTGGAAACACACCTAATTCTTGCAGTGTATATGCAGCTAGAGTATGCAACGTTAAGGGGCAATTTTGCCCCCTATACTTCAATGAAACATTAATGTTCTATCTTTCATTAAGTGTCTTGCAGCTTTCACTTCAAACTGGTGCAGGAGAACTGAACTCAGGCTGAAATAATACATGCACGTAAGCTTTATTTCCATTTTTACTGATGATGGTTGGGAATCAAGAGCTAGCATAGCCTTTGCCATAACACTGGAAGCAGAACACTTGCTGCAAGGAGCAACATTTTTCCTTTGATTTAGAAAACAAATGAAAAAGAAATTGAGATAGACATATTAGCCCATACCTCTGTTTCAACAAATCTAGTGAAAAGGCTATTCTCCAACAGATATGTGATTAGCAAGACTTTTTGTCAGTGTGCTTAAAATACACAGCAGTTGATACTTTAGCTCTATTTATCAGAAAAACAAACAAACAAAGTTTTAATAGGACTAATGAAGAACCAAGAGAAGACTGTATCTCTTAATCAGATGCCTGGCCACTGAATTTTTAAATCACTGGCCCTGATCTCCTTTTCTTCATTTGCAGTGGAGGCAAAAATGTAGCACAGCTCTCCTCCTCCTTGTCATTTCATACATGCTTGCAAGTCCAGATATTCTTCTGTATTTTTGTTCTTGAAGAGCAAACCACATTGCCATTTATAAGGGAGCTACAAAGCAATGCCTTACCCTTGCTCCCACTGCTGCTTCTCAAATGGTCTGCTAGTATCCGATCTCTTCCTCCTCAGGCAGCATTTTTTCAAGAATATCCTTCAAAATTCAAAATGCAACATACAAATAAAAGTAAATGAGCAGAGGCTTTAAGGTCTGAGTGAAAATGAGAGAGAAAGAAAGAAAGAAAGGAACATCATTCAGCAGCACAATGATCACACTTACAAAACTGTGCAATGATTTTGTCAGTAGATGTTCGTCTTTCTGAGTATAAGTTTGCTTGGACACTTTTCCACTGCACTCTGGATGACCCACTGCAGTCTACAGATAGAATAAACCCAAGCAGAGTCCATCTGTCTTCGTTTTCATACATGTTTCTACCAGGAGATATAAAAATAATAAATGCCTAATGGAGTTTTAAATACATTTATTGAAACTGAAACTGCTTCACATGCAGCATTTCACAGAGTCATCATTATCTCAACTCCTGGAAAAACACAGTAAGAGCTAGGCCTGGGGCTGAATGGCTGCAAAAGGCAAGTTCTTGTAGTAAAGCTTTTCTACAAGCCTTCCATTCCTGTTCCTATTCCAGAGCACCTGCTTTGAATCATCACCCCAAAGAACATAATCTCTTCCTCATTTTTGCCTTTCTCATTTTGCCTCAGCAAAATAAATTCAAAATTAGAGCCTGGGAATTATGGGGAAGAAGGAATATATTTCCTTCTTATTTCTCAATAAACTGGGACACAGGTTGCTGCCCCTACTCAGAGTCAGGTAGAGAGTGCATTTCAAGTCTCCCACCTGTTAACAAGTGCTTCTGATATGGGGCCATTTATACTCTCAAGTCCCTGGAAATGCAATCACTGTGCTCCTCAATACTCTGCAATGAGTTTTAAGGAGAGAGAGAAAGAAATTTTAACTGCCTTACACAAACAAGTTATTTGAACCTACATCTCTTATCCAGACCCAGAGTGGGCTACTGGACAAAAACGAGAGCTGTTTCCATCACCTTTGTGAAGGTACTTCTTCCATAGTGCGGCGTTCATATCTTCTCTCTTTCAACATCATTGCTGTTTAAATCCATTCGTCTGTCTGCTCCCCTTCATCCCTTTTATGTAATTTACTAGCACAAATCATCACATTAAAAAACCAAAACATTTTTTCCAACAGGAGAGGATTCTGTTGCTTTAGTCTAAACCTCTGTATTCTTCAAGAAACTTAACTGATATTTTCCAGAATACTTTTCTGAAAAGCATTTTTACTTCATCAGAAATCTTTAATTTTTCTATATTCACTCCCAAGCTACAATAGATATGGGATAAAATGAAAATAGACCCAGAATTCATATACCTTTATGAACATACAATGAATTATTATATTAATACATTACTTTAACATAGCAATCTTTTCCTGAAACACTCAAAACTACTATTCTTCAAGTCAGTGAAAAGCCCCAGTGTGTACCAACAAATGTAAATAAATTCACAGCTATATATATAAAAAAACCACAAATGTGAAAGACAAGGCTAACATAAGATAAAACATACATGAACAAAGAGCACAGGTGCTAGGAAGATCACAGTTACAAAACAGCATTCCTTGGCACACATTTAGCTATAGTACTTCCATCTTGCCACCACTTTAGCTAACCAGATGAGAGCTGTATACATACAGCAAAAGGAAAAATGCTACCATGACACTGATAACACCACAAGAGGCAGTGAAAAGGAGGATAAAAATCAATGCAAGAATGCTGCAGAGGAAGCTGCCAACTTAAAAATCAATCAAGCTAGATAGACATTGTTCAAATTAATATTATTGCATCATTAAAAAGTGGTTTTCTGAAATCCATGGGAATGTATTGATACCTATGAAATTCCAGTGGAAAACAAGCAGGAGAAAACACCTTCCTGATCTCTCTGAAATTTCTCAGCAGCCCCCATCACTTCTGATATAAATTTATCAGGTCACATCCACAAACCCAAGCTCTGTTTCACTCAGTGTTGCTAGTGACATCTATATATGATGCATTACTAATATAATCACTATGTGCTATATGAAAAGATCTTTTTCTTAAAAAACTGTGTTAGTGTATTGCATTCTGTAAAAAAAAAAAAATAATACTGCGAGTCAGAGCAAAATTACTCAAATCTTCCCAAGCTTAAGTTAAGGAAGTTACAGAATCATTAGTCTCCTCAAAAGCATCCAAGCCTCTCAGCCAAGTCCTTTGTCAGTGAATTTATGTCACTTTTACTACTACTGTGAAGCAGCAGGACCTCAGTGTACAGCATCCTTACCCAACTGAGGAACAGCTGAAGAATGTAGCATTTTCTTAAGAGAGCAAGTGAAACTGCCTGACTTACACATATTATTAATATTCAAACTACAACCATGAGAAGCCAGTGAAGAAAATATTTTACTATTTGAAGGTCAACAAGGCCAAAGGACTTCAGGGAACAAATAATTTCACAGGAGAATCAATTGTTGAGGTAGACATAGCAGAATAAAACCACTTACATACCCTTTTGTTTAACCTTTCCAAGTGCTTTAGAATTCTCTCCAATTCTTCCCATCTGAGACAGATTTTATGTGCAGATTTTAGAAGAGACTTGGCAAATTCTTCAGTAATTCCAGACATTGAGGTCTCTAGATATTTAAAGTGATTAGTAATAGTTAATACAGATCTCGGTTATTTTATTCAATTCTGCAGCCAGAATTTTATTGACTTCGCTGTCTCACGCAGATGAATGAAGTACTACCTACCAGTAAAGATTCCTTTTTTTGTTATGAATATTAAATTAACAGTGCAGAAATTACTATGAGTGATTCTTTCTGTTGCCTTGGTTCAGAAAATACCTCTCACAATAGCTTCCTAACAGATAATTTCTTGGATATTGATGCTGGCTTTAGCAAATAACCTATAATCTGTGTTATCCTTTCCCCAGTGTTTTCAGAAATACTTCCTGGATACTGCTGTAGAAAATACAGAACGTACTCATTAAAAATCTCCTAAGTATTAGAGTAATTCCTCTTTCCCACCTTTTCTTAAGCTCCCATTTTATCAATGGATTCACTTAGAAAATTACACCCTGCTCATCTGAACAGTTTTTTCTTTTCTTCTCAACTGATTTACAAATAGTTTTCACTTTCTGAGCATTAGCCATCCATGGCTTTACTCACTAGTAAAATTATTGTTCTTTAATAGTTATAGACTTTAAAAATACAGCTGCAAGATACCTAGTCCTTTGGAAGACATTATGAGTAGTAAGTAGCCATCAGGGAAGGAACTTCTAACTTATGTACTGAGTTATTTGCATAAATTGAAAACTAAAACACTCTTGCCTAACAGTATTACTTTTATAATCAGTAAAAGGACTCATGAGAATACATTAGATGTCTCTTCAGAGTATCAAGCAAAAGCACCAAGAACTCCTGCACAGAAGCACAGGGATAAGCATGAAGGAATTTATTTCAGCGCAAAAGCTGAAGTGTTTCCTTAAAATACTAAGCCCTTGAGAGACAAGGGAAAATGAACATTTAAACGATAGCAACTCAAAATGCTCTCCTATAAAGCTGAAGACAGAAGTACATTATTTCCCTAGGTTGTAAAAAATAGCCATATAGAGAAAATATTTTCAAACAATATTAAAAAATAAGCTTAAATGTTAATGATCTCAGTCCAGCTATATTCAAAATGAAAGGTACAACGTAACGTAAGTACATAATATAAGCAACGCAACAGAAGCAGACTTATGCAAAATTAATGACATTAAATTAAAACTATATGGAAAGAGACCATACCACTACATATTTATGTTGCATCACATATTCAAACAGAAGGAAGAAACAGGCTGTAGTTAAGATCAAATTACAAATGAAAAATAGAAGGGGATTCAAAACGGATATTGCAAATAATGAATAATGAAAGACACTCTAAAACACAAAAGCAATCACTTATCCAAAGTCAATTTAGAAGTGTTTTTCACCATCAGCAAGACCACAAAAATCATAAAAACATGAAAGATCTACAGTAGCCACATGAAAATAAGTATTGGGATCTTAAAGAGCACAGAAGAGAGCTTTGGCAGAAATAGTTGGCTGATATCAACAGAACTACAGCAGCTTTTCTCAGCAGAATATCTGCTCTTGCATTCTCACATCTCTAACAACTGTACATGTTTTTGTTTTCCACAGACTTGTATTTTTAATATAGGGGTTTTTTCTAACACTTCAGCTTTTTCTAACATTCCAGCTATCAACAATATCATTAATGCTCAGACTGAGCAGAGCTCTTCTTTAGTATTGTCACATCCTCAGAGAAGGAAGAGTTTATTTGATCATGCTTTTACTTGATGGTGACAAGCTACTTACTTGATTGGAAGTGAGAAAGATTCCTGATTCAAACTGCAATTGAAATTCTTTCCCACTAACTATTGCATTAAGAAGCTGAACAATTTGTTATAACTTACACTCACTTTTTTCTCAGGAGAAGAGTCTCAAAACCTGTTGTTACAATAGCACAGCTGGAACTGATTCCCGGTGGGTCAGGTGGCTGCTTGCTCTACTCTTTATACTGGTATCCTTAAACAGTTCAAGAGAGACTCTGTGATAATTAGACTCAGTCCCTCTCAAATAACAATTTGGCTTTTAAGGGGGACCAAAAAGATAAGACAGATACACTCATTACCTTTTATAGTAATATTGAAGAAAACACTACATTTCACATCAGAAAATACTCCTACAGGAAGGATTTTCTTCTAGGAGATCAGTATTAATAGGGAACATTTATGTGAGTCACATAGACTACTAGTAAAAACAGAGAGATCAGGATATTTTTCATTCCTGTATCATTTATCTGCATCATAAACTTTTCTTTACTTTAAATATGAATGTACTGTCTATTTTTTGTCTTTTTAAAGTAAATGAATAGTAATGAAAAAAAAATGTTCATGGAGAAAAATAATTATCTAATGGAAATAAAGCAGCAAGAGAGGAAACACAATTTAAGCTAAATTATACCAGGATGAAATCTGTCCCCTCACAAACATCTTATAGACTTCCTGCACAAACCCATTGTGGTAACAGTCCATCAAATGCTGATGTTCATGAGGAATTCCTAGCAGATATAATGATTCCTACATGAAACCCACTTCCCTCTCTGAAAAAAAAAAATAACATAGAGTTGAGATGTAATGCTTAAACACAGAAAAAAGAAAATAAGCTATAATATGAGTATTGGGTCAACATTTCCAACAGCTCTTCAGCTAGTGCCAAAGAACTGAAGCAGACTGAGCAAATAAAAATGTAGAGAAAGACAAACACCGTTAACTTGACTTGAACTCCATCTGCAGATAGAATACTGTTAACTTGTTTCTGACAGATTAGGAGCAGACACATAAGGCTGTATCCAGTCCTCTGCTACAGGCCTAATTAACAGGCTTCAGATGCTTCTCAGCTGAACCACTTCTCTTTGCTGTGGCCAATATCTGGGTATATAATCTATTAAAAACAACTCAATTGCTTTTAGAAGCAGCTGAAGAAAACATTTCCTTTATCAGTGGATACGTAAGTTATTTGTAGTCATATTGGACCTTAAAGCACAGCTATATACAGAGAAACCATTTGACTTGTTCAATATTTGCCCCTATCTTTCTATGGGGTTTTATGCATTTTTTGTTAACAAAGGCCAAGAGCTCTGATTTAATTCAGAGTATTTTTAATATGTATTTGGCATCAAATGTGTCCTTTTGAAACAGTGAGTTACGATTAATTTACCCATTCATAAAAATTTTAATAGCGGGTGTTCATTCTCATTTCTGTAATTTTGTGGGACTTTGTCTATCTAACCAACAGGCCTTTTAAAATGATGAAGACACTGGGATGTATTCATCTCATTCATGGCAGAGAGGTCACAGGCCAGACACCACAACTCCAACACACCCGAGTACAGTTTGCAGCTGGGTATCAGCACTAAGCGCTTTCCTTCCTCCCCTACATTTTATACCAGGCATGTAAACAGCCTCCAAAATCAACGGGTTGACTCTTCAGCTTGATTTTTGTGGAGTTGGATGGTACATCATGGATATGTATTTACCAAGATTCAACGGACGAATACAATCACCAAATATTTCTCTCCGTCTGAACATACCTTGCATCAGAGGGAGCAAGCTGAAACAATAAACTGCAGGTTTTCACGCCTCTCCATATGAAATGAGCAAGCACGCTGTTGTGACAGCAGGTGCTACTCTCTGCTGTAAGGGATGTAGGCTTGGAAACATCCTTAGGAGACAGGACTACATCTGTGGTCAATAGACATTTTAAACCTTCAAAAGCACATTCCCATGTTCTACCAAAGGCCTATTATGAGCCTTTTGAAAATCTATGGCTGTGCCATGGCCCTCTGAGAACATATCACCTTTACATTTGCTCTGCAGTTGTGCTCACACTGAGCACCTGTATCAGTTCTGCTACATTTATAGGTGTTGAAATGAGAACTAGACTTTAGCAAGATGCCCTAAAAAAAAAAATTAAGCTGCATTCTATTAAAAATTGCCAAGGAGAAGGTACATCCACATGTTAAAGTGCAGTGTTAACGTCTCAAACACATAATTAGAGACACAGGACCAGAGCAACACAGGCCGCCCCTGGAGCTAGCTCTCCTACTGCTGTCTCAGCCATTTTCCAGGTCTGACTCCACTGTGTTGGAACTCCTCCATCACTAGTTCTGTTACATGGCAACATCTTTCATTCACCTGGTAACCTCTGTTCTCTTGACACCATGTTAAGTTTGTCTTCCAAATTCCCCTAAAATAAACAGTCTTCTGTATAAACTTTCAGGCCTTGCCGAATCTTTAGTTTCCTTTGGAAGACTCCCAGGACACAAGTAATGCTGAATGAGGGGCAGTGAAGTCTGTGTTTTCTGGAAGAGATTATAAAAAACAGCAGCTTGACTAACCATTACAGAATTCAGGAAACAATGCGTACATATCCACACAGTAGATTCTCCTTTTTTTATTTCTTTTTATTAACTGCATTTTCATTTTGTCACTTCACACTTTTTGCTTGCATCAGCAAAAGTTAGCTGGCCTGGCCAAAATTATGTGGCCACAAGATCATAGAAGCTGCTTTTGACAGCATTAGTGAGCCCCCAGCATCACAACACAGCCCTTCATTTCAATCATGTTTATTTATTTGGTCACTCTGAGCAAAATACATTTTTTTCATTCCTTTGGGAAAGGAGCTTATAAAAACATGGTTAAAAATGGTATAGTCATCATTCTTACAAAAGATCAGCTGGTAAGGGTAAAAGCATCAGGGAGAATAGGCTGGAAGGGAGCAAGACAAAGCACTCCAGAGAGCAAAAAAGAAATGTTTAAAGACAGACAGACACCTGGAAATTTTCATTTGTCTTAACTTGACCAAAATTACACCAGGACTAAACAATGCAAATTGTCTCAGCCATACTCTTACTGTATCTCTTGCAGCAAAGCAGCTTAGCTTTTCCTCCATGTGTGCTGCTATGTTTACATAATCAATTCTGACTCAGTTATTTAATGATGTGAAATACAAACATTTCTTTATGAACTCATTTTGCAAAATATTCTGCCTAATTAATCTCTCCCCACCACCACCTTTTACTTTCTCTGTTTTTAACCACAAGGTTTCACAGCTAACAGTTACAAGAAGATGACAAGGGCAATTATCATTAAAACAGAGCAGAACAAAGCTATGGTAATGAGAAGAACTACAGTTCATTCACTGAGGTTCTGGCAGTGATGAAAGGAGTAAACTGAGCCTACCTTTCTTTTATAGATAACAAAGCAATTACAACATGTAAAGTAATACAGAGAAAATAATAATTTACTGGAAAACTGAGAGAACAGCAGGCTCTGAAAAATACAAAGGAAAACAAGTTGTATAACAGATATTTCACTATATCAAAAATTATTATGAATAGGTGACATGTAAAAAGTGCTGGGATGCACAGTAAGTAAACCCACTATTTAAAAAGGAAATCCTGTTAATTGGGAAAAAAAAGAAAAACAGAAAAAAAAATACAAGTGCTTTATTGAATCCTGCAAAGGGATAGCATATTTTGGTATCACACCATTTCTCCACAGAAAGCAAAGGTCTGTTTGAGGATCTAGGGGAAAGACCATGATCCAGGGGCAGCTTATATACACTGGGGGGAAAAGACACATAACTTCAGCATGCTGCACTCTGGGTCCTTTGGCAGGCTGGTGCAGCTCAGTATAAATTAGAGATACCAGTACACCTGCTGGCACTCAGGACCTGTCAGAAAGGTAGATTAGAGTTGTTTCTTTCTTCATGCTCTACAGTGCTTTTGAACCAAGCACAGGAATGGAAAAATTCACAGTATATGAGTCAGTAAGCTCAGACACAGCTCAGACACTGCCCCTCCTGAATACCAGCCACCCACAGGCCACTTCCACCAGGGGAGATGCTGGCAATAAAAATAGGTTGCACATTCACATCACTTCACCTTGTCTTCTGATTCCAGCAACTTTGCAGTTCTCAGGAACAGCAAGCAAGTAACTGAAAGTCTTACTTGGAAGAACCTTCTGCACAAGAAATACACTCAGATTAATCTGAAAGCCACAAAATGCCACACTAAAATCCATGATTTCCTAGGCTTGGCTCCCATGTTTTGGCAATGCAGAATCATAGAATCATTTGGTTGGAAAAGACCTTTAAGGTCTTCGAGTCCAACTGTAAACCTAACACTGCCAAGTCCACCACTGAACCATGTCCCTAAGTGCCACATCTGCATGTTTTTTAAATACCTCCCGGGATGACTTAGAAGCAAATTAAGAACACGCAAGAAGAAATCTGGGGCTCAAAAAAGGACAAATAACTGCCTTAGACTCATGCAGTGAGTAAACAACAGACCCTTGGGTCCTTCTTGTGCTAGAGTCAATCTAGTGTCCTGCTCTGCAACCTCTTCAACTGTATTTGTGGCAATCTCTCTTAGAGTTTCAATGTCAATTAAAATAAGATCTCATTTCATTGCTTTCTGCTGGGTTGCAATGGCCGATTTTTTCTATGTGGAATATCCTAAGTATTCAAAGCAGGGCAATGGTACCTTCCACAGAAGACAGATCCCACAGATAGGTATCTTCCTTATCTCCCTGACACAAAGTTCAGCACAAAAAGCTACAGACTGGAAAGCAGCATTAACCCCATATGCCAGGCAAAGGAGCTGAGGCTTTATGCAGTACTCCAGCAGATCAGAAGCAGGAATAAATGCCAAGTGACCTGGGTTCCCACCCTCTTTCTGAACTTTTTTTATTGCAGAGCATAACCTCTATGAGTGTCAATTCTCCCACTTGAAAAAGTGAGATAATTACACCTCTGCACCTCACAGGGACTCTGTGAAGCTTAAATTAATAATGTTTGCCAAGTGCTATGTAAGTGCAAAAAATTATTAAGGTTGCTCAGCATCAAAAAAGGGACCAGAGTCCAAGGTTTTATGGCTCTTGGCCCCATATATAATCCACAAGACTTTCCACTCAAGCATTAAATAAATCCAGGACTTCAGTTCTTTACTAGTTAGTATGTGAAATGTCCTAGGCAGGAGTTCATTCCAAAACTGATTTCTACAAAACAAATAATTTTTTACAAAGCAAAATTATGCTTTTTTGAGCTGCCTAACTGCTCACTAAGATATTTTCTGTGAGGTTGAAGAATTTTCCTCCAGCAGTTCTATCTCACAAGCAAATTGTTTTTTCCAAGACATTAAAAAGAGAATAAACTTGACAAAAAAAAGATAAATCTTAAAAATATCTAATAGATGGAACCTTGTTTATTTACAAAGCCATCCTAGGAATATGTAAGTTTTCTTCAACTTTCTTTTTCTTTATAAGATCAAAAAAATGCTGCTTTTTATTGGGTGAAAAATGAGCACAAGTATTTCCGTCTTTATATTCATGGAAGCACTTGCTCTTAGAAAAAAACCCAACCTATTAACAAACCTTAACTTCAAAGTATGCCATTATAAAGAAGATTTAAACACAGTATAAATATATCCTTAATAAACTCCTGGTCCATTGATTTGGAAGACTCTTGGGGAAACACAAAGAACCAGAATAATTTGTCAGATCACACTGGCTCACAACTAACGGGAGGTACTGCAGGTAGCTGTAGTATTACAAGACAACTTCATGGAACCAGTTGCTCTTTCCATGTTTTCTCTTCCAGCCATATGCAATGAAGACTAATAGTTTTCTGCCATATAGTTTAAGAACGGGCAAAATACTTCTTAATATCCCTTCCAGTTGCACTAAGAACAAAGCTTTCCAAAACATATTCAGTTCTTTCCTTTCCTGGGGCTGGGTAGGGAAGAGAAATCTTGAGTACACTTAAAAAATATCTCTCCTTGAAAACAGATAATAATTTAAAACAATATCTCTAATATATTCTCCATCCCACAGGAATCCAATATAATTTGCAAATGTCAGATGACCTGCAGAAAATTTCCCCAGGATAAATTAATTGCATATTTTAGCATTTCTGTTAAAGAAATGGGAAGCACACCTTGAAGTTCACAGATGAGATTACCCTCAGAACTTCACCCAGACTCCAGGCTTTATTCTAACCTCCTTGCCTGCAAAGGAACAATACATGACAATGATTTTAAAATAAAAGACTTCTTTTTTGTTTGCTTTGTTTGTTTTTTTGTTTGTTTGTTTGTTTGGATAGGTCAGGATGAGGTTTGAGCATTACTTTCCCCACCCCTCAATGGTATTCATAGTTACAGTTTTAATTCTTGATGTTATAAGGTCTTAAAAATGGACAAAAGGTAAGTTTGACATTGGACAGGACAATGATATTTGCTCAGAATTAAAGTCACGGAAGAAATCACACCAGTAGTGTTAGAGTATATGCAGACTTCTTTTAGACAGGACATCTTCTTGTAAAAATCTCTGACACCGTTGTAAGTTCTAGTTTTACATTCACTTCATTTGCAAAATAAAATACTCTATCTGGAAAACAATACTGTTACTAGTACTAGTGAGCCTCAGTGTTTATTTTCAAAGAAAAATGCACAGAAATAAAGATCATTATGTCATCCTGGACCTTGCTATTTCACCAATAGCTTTATAAATGGATTGATAGCTGCTGGTGGAAAGCAGTAGTTAATTAGAAAAGTGAGGATGTAAAAATATACACATCTTGGCTTGAGCCAAGTAAGGTTTTTTCACTTCAGAACAGGAAGGAAAGCTTTGCCAGTCCTGTAGCCAGATTTTCCTTGCCGATGGAATAGAAAGCACTGTTATTACTTATGAAACTGGAAAAAAGGGCTCTAATTTTAAGTGAAACATTTCATCCATCTTTGAAACAAGCAGACTTTCTGATGAAGATATCAATTTGAATTTGTTTTGGCTTGCTGGAGTAAAGTGATTAGAAGGAGTATCTCGTGTATTTCTGGTTATGAACAATAAACATGATACAAACATGTTTAATTTCACATTTCTGTTTGCTTTGTAAGCTATGTTGGGAAGTTCTCAACTATAAAACCCATGCAGTCCTCAGCCTTTATTTTCCAGACTGACAGTGAATTCACGTATTTCCCACAACGTTGCTATCCCTTAAGAGGCAGAATGACCTGTTTCTGAAGTGGTGAGAGGGGAGAACCGTTTAAGGTCTATCTGATTAACCAGACGCTTTACAGGGAATATACTTCATCAGCTGATGAGATGGAATGAAATTCAAAACTCCTTATCATGCTTTTTTCTTCCTGAACATCTCCTACTTCATCCCCAAACAAGCATATTTCAACTCTGCAAGGTGAATGTAAATTATTGTGATAATGTCACAATAAAATAAAAGTTATGTGCTTGAAATCAGCTTGGTGAAAATAAAAGGAAGTGCCACATACAGCAATGCCTGACATGTTGTGCACATCACTCTATTAATCCCAGGGAGACTGTATCTTTAAAGGAGAGTGTGGTTCAGTTTCGGTGCATTGTCTGGTTCCTGTCTCCTTCCACATTCTGTATGTCAGCTCTGTAACTATTACTTGAGCTAATCTAAAAGAAATAACCTACCTATTCAGGAGAAGTCTGAACATTTCACTTAAGATTACATTTCTTCCTTTCCATGTCAGGAGCGATAAGCAAAACCCAATACCCTGAGCAGAGAAATGATAATTCAAAGAAAAAGAAAATACTCTTGACATTTTAACAATAACAAGTTATTAATATAATTCACTTCAGTTGAAAGAAAGTGGAATACATTTACAATGCAACTGAATAAAGGTTAAGTGTATTTTGTGTTTTGCTCTGCATTAAATATAAATATCTGTCATATCAAATCTTACACTAGTTATAAGCACCCCCTTAAAATCTATGTTCTAGCAGAAAGGAAAGTAATTTGAAATACTTTTTCTACAAATAACAAAATCCAAATCAGGTAGACCTTGTATGGAATAGCTCAACAAAAACTAACATAGCTATTCCTGGCAGAGTTATCCACATACCGGGAGCATCACAACCCCCTTAATAAAATTGATACTATTAAGATAGAGTACCCTTGCAGCAGCTCACTTAGGACCAGTTTCCCAAAATGAAGTAATGTAAAGCACACCTGTGTCTTCCTTTTTCTTGCTTGTTTCATGTTATCCATTCCATATTCCCCTCTATGAAAACCATATATTTTTACATATGAAAAAATTTAACCAGGAAAAACATCACTGTACATTCATTTGTAAGAATGTTTTTTAAAAGGTACATGCAGCAGTTACCTACTGTATTATAAAACCACAAGATGAAAAATAAACACATTTAGTAACAAATCAAATGTCATCTTCTCCCTCTTTTTATTTTATAAGGGCAGTCTGACTGAAGGAAGCATTGGCTTCTCTACATTTGGAGTCAAAGGTTGAAGCCACCAGGGCTCTGCCCACTTTGGTCAGTGGTTTCTTGGCTCTTTACTGGGACACTTCCAAGCCAGAATTTGAAATGCCATTTTTTTCCTATAAAACTTAGGTCAAATACTAGTCTCCCAAAGGTAAGGGAAGCAATGGGCTTTAGGCTGGCTCTTCCCTACACTTTCTTTTTTAATTGGCCACCAATACTATAACATTTCTGTTATAATTCTAGGAGATATGACCTGTCATCACTAGCAGGTCTCATTATTTTGAAAGAAAACGAACACTCTAGCTTGTTGGGATTTTACACCATTCAGGATTTGGGGATTCAAAAGCCCACATAGGATGCATACTCCAGGCAGTAAAGTACTTCTGTCAAGGACCAAACTCTGCTTGCTACTGTTTGCTTTACAATGGTCAGAAATATGTACAAGTTTGCCTACATAGATACCAGCTCCCATACATTTGTTCCTTATACCCTAATCAGCCACTAACAAACGACTGTGTGTAACAGAATAAAGGATACTTGTCAGTAGCATTTCTCTTTCTCCAGCGTGCTTTCCTTCAAAAGCTCAAAAGGTAAAGCACTTTGCAGACATGGTGTGGAAAGGATGCCCTGCAGAAGGTAGGAACCATCAGAGTCAGAACAAGAAAGGAGACATGAAAGACATTCGTGTGCAGAAGTGTTCTTCAACTGAAAGGAATTAAATGGAGAAAGTTGAGGAAGAAAATAAACAACAGGGAATAACACAAAAGGATACTAGGCAGGAAGAAGAGTTAACAAGAAGTTCAGCTGTAAATCCATGCAGTATAAAAGTATACAAACATAATTAGAAAAATGTGTTTAGTCTGTGAATGGAACATGCAGCTTATTTTGAACTGTGGTTTTTGCATTAGAAAGACCATTCCAACATCAATAACAGATACACATGTTTACTTACTCCACTGCTATGAGTAAATATATCTCTACAATGAGTTGAAGGTTATATTTAAGAAGGTAAGGAATACAGCCAGATCTCACTAAATACAGATGTATTTTGTGTACTGTAGCTCTGAGCAAAGCAGAAACTTCTAACACTGCCGACATTTGCAAGGTTTTAAAAGTCATCAGCTCTGTTCAGAAAACATCTGCAGAAGCCAGCTGCACATGGACAATGCCAAAGACTAAGGAGAAAACAAGCCAATAAATTTTTATTTTTAAATCTAAGATGACAGGCTCAAAGGCTGCTGAACAGCCACTTTTTGCTGGGAGAAAGACACATAAAACTTGTGCAATAAGAGTAAAAGAGGAAGGTGGAATGAATACAGAAGTCTACTAACATGAACGGAAAGTATACACATAGGGAAAGCAACCTCAGTGGGAAATGCAACAAGGCAATTAAAATAGACACCAACTTAGAGAAACAATTTGCAGCTGCATGTCTGCCTCTGCTGCTCCCTCTGAAGTGAAAAAGAAAGATTGAAAGCAAATCTAGCTCACTTCCCTACCACAGAAGGACAGCCTCCCTATAAGAAGTTGTACAGCAGGAAGTATGCAAGAGAAGGGAGCATAAAAAGGTCTGCTTAGATATTCCTCATTCTTCAGGGACACTTCCATAGGAATTGTCATCCATACCTTTTTGCCTGACCTTAAGTAGGTATTAGGCTCTGGGTTTGTTAAAAGTCCTATGACTTAAAAAATAATCAAACACTAACAGATGTTAAGCAGTTGCAGCTGAGGTAGCATATTTTCTTTCGGATTTGCCTACAAAGAGAATGAAGGTAATATATAGCAAGGTGGCAGTTTAAGTCTTGCCATGAAGATTAAGGGGGTGACCTCAATTTCCGCCCCCCCCGCCCCCCCCCCCCCGTGGCTGGGTACTCTGGCCTTTGGGTTAGTTAGCCACAATCATCATGTTCAACGCCACTGAACACTTTTGGCTGAAAAAAAAAATCTTTAGGAATAAAGTATTTCTTTAAAAATTAGTAAATAAAAAGCTCTAATTAAAATGCACGCCTTTAGTTATTGCAAAACAATAGGTAGAGCTATACCATAGTTTCTCATTGTGAGAGCTAAGCAATTACTTACTAAAATTATTTTAAAATACTTTTTCTCTAAAGAAGAATTTTTTTAAAAATTTTGAAAACTTATTACTTAAAATATACTTGCTATTCACAGAACCTTCCAGTGTATGTACTTAATACCTTCTTAGAAACACCTTCCTGTAAGTGCCTCGCAGGCAATTCAAGATACATTTTGGGGAAACCACAACAGTATTCCATTCTAAAAGCACTTAAAAGTAAAGGTCTACATAGTGATTTGCTGAGTGGGAGAAAGGGGGTGGGAATCACTGCGTATAACTAGCGACAGGAAAGAGACCCAAGAAAGATGTTTCTGACTTAGAAAATAGATAAAGTGTTCCTGCTTCTTCATCAACCAAATGGGTTAAAAGTCCTGAAGTAAGCCTGTTGTACTAAAGCAGTGACATTGGGTTTATAAACATTTTGACTGATACCATTAAAAGTGACAGTAACAAAAAATCACCCTGATAACTGGAAAAGAAAGGCTACTACTAACTTCTAAGAGAATTAGGAAGATGAAAATTCTGTTTCATCACAATTTTGACATTTTCTTTATACAGAAAGAATGAGGATGAGAGAACACAGAAAAACAATGTTCACACTTTCACAAACTGAATGTATCTAAAAATCCATTTCCCAGTTTTGAACCGTTCCATTCCTTTTTTAAGGAGTGGCAAGAGAGCCCGATGATGGAAACCCAGAGGGCTCTACTATTTTTGCATTGTCAAAACAACGTATTTTCTTGAAATCACATTTATATGAAACCTTTCTAAAGCTAGCCATTCAAACTCAGATATACCAAACTTGCATTCGGAAATGAAATAGGAGAGCATTTTTGCTATAAGTATTGTAATTGATCATTTGGTCTTTAACAGCTCACAAATACTTTATCATATTAATGATATTCTTTTGGGGTTACTGGAAGAATCCTACCAGCTGTCTGTGTTTTACGTAAGGTTTGAATCAGTATATTAGATTATGGTCAAGAGGTTAGCCAAGAACTAAGCACAGAACAGGAATGAAATCTGTATTGTAGCTCTTTGTAAACCTTTTGTTGACTTTTGTTTGACTAGTTACCTCTGAGGCATGATAGAGCCAAACCATGAATACTACAAGCTTGTCATTTTTTTTCAAATCACTGAAAGCCCAAACAATTGTACTGAAAGCTTTTCATAATGCAGTAAAGATGTCCTACATGAGTCACTATTAACCAAAGACAACGCACTTCCACTAATGACTTTAACACTAACTGGAGTTATATATTATCACTATCAAGCACAGAGTCATCTTATTTTTTGGGAGGTAGCCTGCATAGGTTCACCCTGAAAACATTCAGCAAAAACACTCCTGGTTCTCCCAGAAAAATTGAGTGTACATTCATATTTTAGGGTGTCTGTACCACAGTTAGCATGTGGCAACTCAGGCTAGCATATCATTGCTCACTTTAAACTGGGTAACTGAGCAGCTGTTTCAGGACAGTATTAACAGCTGGCCAAAAACTGAGCTGAAGACATGTCTTCATACACAGAGAGCAAGTCTGTACTTTGCCACATGACATTACAGCTAACCTCCCCGAAGGTGGCTAATTTTAAATTAGCATGATGTCTACAAGAGATGTAGCCACACTTCTGACTACTCTGGAAATATACCCTACAAGAACATAGAAACTTAAAACAGTCATGAAGGTAGATGATGTAATTGCTTGCCTTCAAAAAAAAGGTAGAGAAAACTTGGATGACTACAATTATGATGCATATACCTTCCCTCCTTGCAAAAAATCTTATCGTGGACATCAAAGAGAATGTGGATCAACACAGTAGCTGTGGGATGCTAAAATGAGTGGATGCAATTGCTGGCACTTTTAGCAAGTTTTTTGTAAGTTTCTGGAGAGGGCAATTTTGTGTAAGACAGGAAACTAGCAAGTAAGAGAGTTACAGTAATTAAAATGGATTTGCCATTTTACAGTATTTTTCCTTTTCCATTTCAACTTCATACTGTAATTTTTCTCTCTCATTTCTTTCATTTCATATCCATTTCCATTTCCCTTGTTAATGCTACAAAAAAACCATAATCTGTGAATAGTCCATTAAAACTGGAGTAAAATAACAATGGGGCAATTAGTTGTTTATACTGAACTTCACAGCAACACTGTTTAAGAGCTAAAAAATCTACATAAAAATTCACAAACTAAATGATTTGCATACCAAATTAAATTGTATGGTGTATTTCCAATATTGGAAGCAAGCTAAGGTGTCTCATGAAACATCAATGATTTCTGAATGGTCCCCCAGAGCTAACATACATCAAAACAGTCCTTTCAAATGGAAGGCAAGTTTTACTACATCACTGAATGCTGGTAGCATGTACAAATGGAAAGGTAATTAATATTATAATATCTCATTTTATCCCCAAAGCAGAAAATCACTTTTTAGCCAACACAGCACTTATAAAATAGTATTCATTTAAAACAATGATACATAATCTCACATATTCTAAATTTTTCCTTCCATTGATAATTACTATATCATAATACATATTCTAGGTTTTTGTTTGTGCAGACATTTGCACCATAAATAATGTCTTTGATTACATAAAATAACATTTTTTTGAAGTGGAGAAAACATATAGATTTTTTTTTTTAATTAATAACTATTCACACCCAGGAAACAAATTACTGTGCACAGATATGACAAGGGTTTTGTTGCTGCTGTTGTTAGGGTGGGGTGTATTTTTGTTTTGTGGGTCTTCAGACCAGAAAATTGGACTTGTACAAAAACCCACAAGGTTGTCCAAAGTGTAGCAATTTCTCTTCATATTGTCAGGCAGCAGATCTCTTCCACCTATAATACCAACTTTTGCATTGATACAGTATAATAAAATACTTAAGTAAATTATAATATCTGTTAGAAACAGGTATAGGCCCTGATGCTTCATTATTTTTTGGAAAGCATAAAGACAGATAGCAACATAAGACAACTGGATACTCATCTTGTGGGAAGGGACTAGTGATAGCTCTGATGTTACGAATAGCAGACCTTCTATTGCAGTTACCTCACGTCAGTAATTCATACAGTGGGAAGGGCAGAAGCCTTAACTTCATAAAATTGTAGTAAGCACTGAGCTAGTTATTGCCACCCAGCCCTTGAGGCTGTCATAGGCTGTTTTCTGAAAACATCAGTACTCAGGAACAAATGGATGCTAGAGATAATTTAAAAAAAAAAAAAAAGAAAAAGAAAGGATAGTAAAAAAAAAAACAGAGAAGAGCATTATGCCTTAGTGCTCAGTGAAAATCTTCAGGGCAGCAATGTTTTGATGCTGCATGTAATTCTGGACTTGTGTCAAAACGGACTGAGCTAGAAAGAGCAACATGGATGATTAAAGGTAGAACACGATATCTGCCTAAGGAGTTACTAAATAGATGAGGTCTTTTCAGTCTGGAGAAAAGATGACTAAGTGGGGATGGGTTTGCTAGGAGGGATCTACAAAGTCACAAGCTGCTTGGAGAAATGAAAGTGAACAGATATTCCTTAACCTTTTACATTGCAAGAACTGGCAAAGCAAAGGAAAGAACCGAGGTGCTGCCTGCACCCCATTCCCCTCTCCACCCCCCACCCATCACAAAAAGATGTTCTTTGCACAAGGCCCAGCCAAGCTTTGGAAATCCTTGCCACAGGTCACTGTGGCTATTAGGTGCTTACAGGTATTCATGAAGCAACTGGACAACTTGATGGGAGAGGAAAAGACCACCAGGCTATTGAATAAAAAGACAGAAAACCCCGAGCTACAGGTTGCTGGAAACTGAGACCTTGTTTTGGAGAATGTGGCCTCCTGTGCTGCTGCCCCATGGTGTCCTCCATGTCCTGCAGGCACCTCGATGCTTCTGCTACCGACTCCTGGTCTGACAGAGTTTGGTGGAACAATGATTCACATGATTTTATAGGATAAACCAGTCAGACATCTACTGCATACCTCAAGGTGTTGAGGCTGTTTTTAGGGTATGATACAACTCTATCTACCCAACAGCTATAGAAACATTAATGCAGAGCATGATTGAACTTAGACAGGAGAAATTATAAAAAATTTAAGGCAATACAGCCAAAGCCTTAAATCATATGACTGCCCCCAGCTGAGGAGCAGAGCATGTCATAGTTCAGACTTCTCTAGGTATTAAATCCTTTACATGAGACACTGCCTTTCTTCTGGGGCTTTTTGAAGTTAACAGATACAGTTACTCACAACTTCACCACTTTCAACTCAACCTTTTTTATTGAATTAGCTGTTGCTTAGTTTCTGCACTTTATACTGTTCCATCTCAGATTAGCAATCTCTGCTCTTATAATTACTTTCAGCATCCCAGTGTAATGAGTGGAGTTCATTACTGCAGGTACCACAGTAATACAACCATAATTTCCTACCAGTTCCCAAGAGGGTTCCAAGTGCAGAAACATACATTTTTAAAAGTTCTTTAAAATGCTTAGAATATATTGTATGAAATAAATGGTGCACTGGTTGAGAAGTCTGACACAGTGTCACCATCCATCAGCAAGAAGAGAGAGAAAGGGAGAAAGGGAGTGAAGGAGAAAAGGAATGGGAGAAAGAGGGAGGGAGGGAGGGAGGGAGGGAAGGAGGGAGGAGCAGCTAGATTAACTGAAAACCAAGAAAAATTCCAGAACATTTTAAGAAATACTTAAAATACCCCTGAGGTCTCGTGTTAAAAGGTTGTGTTGAAGCAGGTTCAAAACCACCACATTTTGGAGCCCTACCTGAACAAATCCCATAGCTCTTCTTTTCTCTTGATATCCGATGGCTTGAATACTATGATTTATCAAAATCCTGAATGACATACTCCCTTAAGAGCAGACTTAATCTACAAGAACAAAAATAACTAAAACAACGCCCTCTCTTATAAAGAGAATTTCCTCTTATTCATAACTTTTTAACTAACAATAAAGTGTTCAAACTCTGGAAAAATCAGAAAAGATCTGTTTTCCTGCTTCCCAAAACCAGCCCCAGTATTATAGAATTTAATATGCTGAGGTCACCAGTCAAAAAAACTTTCTTAGCCCATTTTGGTCAAATTCCCAATAAAAATCAAGATACCTCATTCTTCTTTCTTTCTCCAGGCCAGTCATTTGGAATTGGCTACAATGACAGATGGTGTAGCCATCCTTCAGCCCTAGTTAAGCACTGTTAGTTATATGGATTTAATATATAACCTATTCAAAAGCAATGTGTTGAAAACATTCTTCCAAACCATTGGCTGCTAATGAAATATCAGCTCTTCCACATTAAGTTATATTATATTATGGTGCTGCTTCACCTCTTCACAATGTAATTCTCTGCTGAGACATCAAGGATGCTGCCAGTCCCTTGCCCTTTAATCAAATCTGAATGCTCGCATGTTTTCTCTGGCTTCTACTTGTTAGTTTGGACTTGCACACAGTTCTATTTAACTCCTGTGTGGTTTCTGTAAAGTCTGACAGGACGTCTTGGCATGATTACAGCTCCTATATGTGCTGAAGTTATTATTGCAGTATTATAAAATGTGTTGTCAACTGGGAATTAGCAAACCAGCTAAGATAAAATAACTGTAATCCTGTACCTTCATTAGAACTGGATTCAAACTGTGATTTTCAAAGAGGAGGAAGTATGGGCTTGCAGCTAATGCCACAGTTATATGCTGAAGGCTTCAGTTCCTAGTAGTCTCAAAGATTTCTTGCTTGATCTGGAGCTGTGCCTCTTAGAGCCATGAGATTGCACTTGCTGATGAAGCATCTAGTTACATTTGCAAAGATTTCTCAAAAAGTCCTTGCAGATCACTGACTTTCAACACTACACAAGCATGAAAGCTAGCATTTTTAAAATATTCAGTGCATATATATATGCACATCCAGAAGCCTGCATACTTTGGAAACATTGAAAGTTGTGTGTTCTCATCAGTTTTCAGCTGTAAATCTACTTCACTGCAGTGTTCAGAAGATAATTTTACCTGAGAGCCACCCTGACGGTCAGAGTGGCTTATGGTCTTATGGCCATAAGACATGGCTCCTCCACATAGTCATCCTCTAGTAAAAGTGTAGAAAAGATCTCAGTACAAAGCAGTTAGTTTTCTCATTATTCTGTCTGAGAAACTTCTGGCACTACTTTTGTGAGATTTGCTGTAAAAGGAAAGAAACGTACCTAGGAAAGATTTTTTTTTTTTTTTTTTTTTAATACTAATCATCTCCTTTTCTATTTCAGGTACAAAGGTGGAAAAATCAACACATTATTACTAAAGCATATTTCTCCCTCATGACCCCTCCCCAGAATCCCCACCAGTGGAGATCCTGGATTAACTGCTTTTATAGAAGTCTAAAATCCATCAGCCCATAAAGCAAATGGTTCAAACACAATTATTACTATACTGTTTGCAATAGATTAAGTTGTTTCAGAAATTCCTATATACCAGGGGACCCTTCAGGTAAAGGGGATTCATGCGTCACATGAGAGAAACAGTGCTTCCCTGTGGCATGCCATGGAGGTTATCTGTTAAAGACTAATGAATGACATGGAGAAGGGGAATGATAAAATCACCTCCCAAAAGGTCTGAAAAAGATATCAGAGGCACCTTAGCCAATGGTGTGGATTGACTGAAAAAGCAGAAATCCAAACAAAGCTCAAAAGGCGCTTTCGATTTTGGACCTTTCTTTAGGGTTTGTCAAAGAATTGAAGGAAGAATAAAGACATGGATATTGAATGAAAACAAAATGGCAATTTTAAAGAGGATATTGAATGAAAACAAAATGGCAATTTTAAAGAGAAACTTCAATCTTTACTGAATTTTGTTTTGAAATTATAAAAGTGAAAACCTCACTAATTTTTCCCTGTTGTCCAGAGGACACAATTATTTTACATAGCCAAATTTCACTGCTTTTTCCTATGAGAATAATAGGCAGTTTCTCTCTCTTCATTAACATTAGTCAAGAGAAGTAGCATTAGAAGTAGCAGAGTCTGATGAATAATATTTAGTATTTTTATTGCAACATAACTTAGGACATTCCTTTTCAAAAAAAAAATGAATTGTTATAAATTTATTACATAAGACTGAAACACTCTAAAATTTTTAGGGAAAATCAGCAGAGTTCTCCTAAAAGCATCTCTTTATTTTTTCAAGAGGAATCTGCAGTTCTGTCATAAAAGCAGCTCAATCAGCATGTTCCCCTATTCTATTTTGTACCCAGGGCATGGCATTCAAAAATAAATTCAACTTTTAATTCCACGCTAGAAGTATGGTTTCCACTAGAGGCAACTCTCTTAATTCATTTCAACGGTCAGTATTCAATTAGCAGAAAGTGACACCTGGATGTAGATTTTAGTTTGTGCCAATGCTAGACCCCGCCATAAATGCCACATCCAGGCAAGATCCTGAAACTCCATCTCTTCCTGGATGATCTTCTTTCTTGAATGGAGGAAGATTCGTTATGTTCAGACACAAGAGCTTCTTGGTATACTGAATAACTTCCGAAGAGACTATGGAAGGCTATGCACTAAACTGCTAACTGATCAGTTGAAAACTCTTGAGTGAAAGAGATGAGCTGGGTAGCTTTTCTACAGCATGGGGAGTGCTATTTTTCCAGAACTGGGATTCCTTCAGCTTTAGTGCACCTTCTGCTAATGAGACAAAAAGCAAATACCACTGTAGCTTTTCCCAATTATAAGGCCTGATTGTGATTCCACAGCAAGATAAAGCAAGAATAAGTCTGATCTACATTTACAAACATTAAAAATTGGCATGCATAGATTCGAAGAAGGTTCTATAGAGATTTCATCCACAGATAACTGCTTTCCGTATTTGGCACTGGTGACCTGAGCTCTGTATTACATTAATGACTGCTTTGTTAGTGTATAATTTTATGTTTTCATACTTATTAAAAATCTTTCTGTCCATAATCAAACACAAGTCTGGATTTGCTTTTTATTTAAAAAGGTAAGATCACCTCTCTTGGTAAGCATACTATATTGTTTTAATTTTGTTAACTGTATTTGAATATGTCTTACATAGTACCTTGCAAGCTATGAATATTCAAGAGACCTTCTCCTGCTAAGCAATTTCAATTAATTTGTCTCTCACATCATAACCAGAGAAATGGTTTGCATTTTCAACAGGAAATGGACGGAGTCCCAGAAATCCATTGCCGGCCAGAATTTAAACTTCCCACTGTTCAGAGAAGAAATCATGCAGGATTTACTACCAATGCTACAACCAGGTTGCAATAAATGTTACTTTGAATTAGATGTGCTTTAATTTACCATGACTTTTGCATCTCTAGGCACCCTGTTGGAGTTCTGCTGTTAATATTAACTGAAGCACATAGTTCTTTTGTTGCTCATTAATGGGCCTATTCAACAGAAATTGAATTTCCACAGCTGCCAGGCACTGCAGGCTCCTAAGGCTGGGTACACACAGAGCCTAATCCTTGATGCAAGTCATAGAATTTCCTTCCCAGACAGTGAGAGCTTTCTCCAGGGCTGCCATACCATTTCAGATGGCCTTCCACAGCCCACTCATCTAGACCCAAGGAGAAGAACCATATCTAGGTAATGGACTGAACTGTTTCTGGAAGTGTTAACACACCTCTCCATTTCGAAAGTTATCCTCTGGACGTTACAGGGCTTTCCAGGCATTTCAAGTCACAAGTGTGCTACCAATCTGCCATGAAAATATTTAATTAAACTTTATGAAAGTTGATGAAAGCACACTTTTTAATTGAGTTTATAACAGATAACAGGAAAGCATGACTTTTCCATGCTTTTACTCTTCCATTTTGTCAAAGGATATCCAAATTTGGTTCTTACGGTTTCCACCATATGCTTTTCAGGATACAGGATTCCTACTTTGCTAGGAAGTCTCCTGAACTCAGGAAAAGCTGAAGACGTTCTCATAGCTACTTCATTTCCATAGCCATTTTATGTTAGATGATTAATGTGGGGACATGGAACCAAAACTTGTTTCTGTATGCTAGGATTTCTGATGCTGAGGGTGATTTCTGCTAAATATAGGAGCATAAGATAAATTCATTAGTAATATTTGTTTCTCCTGTAGCCTAGTCTTGACTAAAATTATTAAAACTTCAAAAAAAGCGTTTTAATATAGCACTTGTCAAAAACCTGGCATATCTGTAGATGTAGTTCTTCATGTCTTTTCTTACTTCGTCAGTCAACCAGCTTATGTTGGGGTTGCAGAAAGGCATTAAACACCAGCTGAGCATCATAATTTATGGAGACGGAATACTATGGTAAAAGCAGTGACACCAAGAAAGCCTTTCCAGCCTTTGCAACCTGTTTTTTGCCTGAAAAGATGTCTCAAGCTTATACCCAGACAATTCTCAACCTGTCATCTGCAGGTCTTTTACAGCCCCTGCCTACTACAAGGAGGGAGGAGCTACAGTAGAAGTGGTTTATTTCCATGCTAATAATTAGGAGAGAAAAGCCCTTTTTTTTTTTTTTCTGAAAATACCAGGATCTCAAAATCATCAAAATAGCATGCAGTGTTCCTATTTATCTCTGAGATGAGAAATTGACTGGATTTATACAGTTTTACACTGTTGCTACTCTGATTTTCTTTTTACTCCAGATATATACAACATTACAATGACTTTCTAAATTCATGCCAGGAATGTACATTTAGATAATTACAGCATTAAAATTAGTATCTATAGATTAAAAACTCAAATTTATAAAATGTAATAAAATAAATTAAATACAAGATAAATACACCAGAGAAGTTGATTCTTTGCCAGCTTGAAAATTCATTATATTCAGTGGGACTTCTTGTGAGCTCCAGGACCAATCTCCTGTATTTCCAGAATCTACGTTGATGTCAGTCTGCAGACCATAGAAGTCATGGCTTTACAAATGGTCTTTGTAATTAACATGAATAAAAGGTCAGCAGCACTGGGTATACTTCTTTTAATTCAAGTATAACAAAAATCAGTCTGACAGAAATTGCTGCTATGTTTCATGTTAACTGAATATGTATACATATTTTTTTTAAGTTGTATTTTGACCTTTCTTGGGTAAGCCCTACATATCATAGTCTTTCATATTAAACAAAAGAAGTTTAATTAAGACTAAGTCAGTAAATTCAGCTGCAGGAAAACAAAGAGCAGACTATCTGCTATCATATGTTTCAGACATGGAGTCCTTTGGGAGCATCAGAAGACATACATACCTTTGTAATTTTCATGACATTTGATTGTGCAGCACCTGGCACAATATAGTCTCAATTACATATATCCATAAAGATAGCACTGTTGCTATTGATAATAAATGCTCATGCTCCTCATTCCCTACTCTCAGGTGGCGTCATACAACCCACTGCACTGTACACTGTCCAGCTGTTTGTTAGACTGGACTATAGAATCATAGAATAACAGAGTCATAGAATATCTCAAGTTGGAAGGGATCCATAAGGATCGTCGAGTCCAACTCCCTGCTCCTTGCAGGACTGTGTAACCATAGGACTAAGAGTGTCATCCAGACACTGCTTGAACTCTGACAGGCTTGGTGCCTTGACCACTTCTCTGGGAAGCCTGTTCCAGGGACTGACCACCTTCTCAGTGAAGAACCTTTCTCTCTGTAAGGCCTCTCTACACTCGAGGGAGTCCACAGTTCCTCCTAATTTAGTGTCATTGGCAAACTTACGTAACATACTTTCAACGCCTGCATCCAGACCATTTATAAAAACATTAAAGAGCACTGACCCTAAAATTGAGCCCTGCAGAACTATTCTCAACTCTTTCTTGATTTTTCCATTCATATTTAGTTTCTCCTGCTGTACTTCTATCTAGGTTGCTTTCTTGCTTTTTGGATTTAAAAAAAAATATTTAAGCATTTGTGAAACACTTTCAAATTAAAGACAAACTTACCTAAGATAGTTCTAGTTGCACGGAATTCTGAATCTTTGAGATAATACTTCAAGAAAAAGCAATTAAATGCTCAAAAAAAGATCAGTATTCTACCCAAAGACCTGTTCAAATTAGTAGTCCACTTACACTGCATCATAGGTATGCAGAGAAACTGTTGTGCAGAACATGAAGAAAACAGGATGAAGTTTTGCTTCATGCTTCTGTGCCAAACAAGGATCAAATATACCTGACAAATGCATCTCTAAAAATGATCTGAAAGACCACCAGCAATGGAAAATCCATAATATCCCCCAAGTAATGTATTCCAGTGTTTCACTGTCCTTACCATTGGACAGGTTTTATGCTGACTTCTACCTTGACCTTTCTTCCTTCTTGCAATCTGAGCTCATCAGCACTCTCCTCTCCACAGAAGGAAGAGTAATTCATTCTTTTCCTTTTAGCAAGTACCCTTCTAATCATATAAATAATTGATTCCCAGTGCTTTTCCAATCTTCTCTTTAAGATAAGCATGTACAGGCCTTCCATTTTTTTCTCACAGGTCACATTTCCTAGAGCACTGTTCTTTTCTGGATTCATCTCAATTTATCTATGATTCTCCTTAAGTACCCAAAACCAGATGTTTCTCTGGTAAAGGCTCAGATGTACTACTCATGAAGCAATACTGTGACCCATTTATGTTTCTCTTGGTTTGACTTAATATCCAACATTTTCTTAAGGGCACGCACCCTGTTCTTGTGGAGTTCCTACATCAATGTGTTAGCTTGTCCTCTCTTGAGTTTCATCATATTTTTTCCCCAGACTACCTTTGTATCTATCTTTTTCTCCTACAGTTAGTCACCTCCAAATGTAAATAAGAGGAGTTTTTCATCTTCATGAAAATCTGAACAGCCTTAGACCCCTTATGGAACCACAACAGATATATATCCCCATTTCAACAGTGAATTTGTGGTAACAGATTCTCCAAATGCTGCTACTTACTACTAAAATACTTTCAATCAAGATGATGTTTTCCTAGCTTCCCTTTTAAGCTACCATATTAATGAGTGTCAAAAGCTGGTGGTATTTACTGTATCTCCCCTATCCAAACCGCTTATCACCTTGCTATAATTTGTTTCGACTTATCTTGTTCTCAATAAATCCAGGTTAGTTACTACTCTTTTCCTTGTCATTTTTCAAATGCTCAGAATTCTGGGAACTGAAGTAGCTTGTTGGTCTGTACTTCCTGTATCCCTCCTCTCCCTGTTTTGGTGTAAAAATTAGTACTAGACACCACACTTGCCATTTTCTAACACTCCTGTTCCACAGCTGTCCTCCATCATTTCTCAAAGGCAACTTCCAATCATTCTGAAATTGCTTCAGCCCGGTCACTGAACATACTGTTATGAAGTTTATCAGACCAGACAATTTGAAAACAACTAATTTATCTAAGTGCTTTCTAATCTGTTTTTTCTGCAGTTCAGACTGAACCTTTTGTCATTGGTATTAACTGTGTTAACCATCTGCTCCTGACTGACCTTTTCGTGAAGACTAAATGCAACAAGACCTGTATATCATTTGATGATTTTCAGTTTGGAAAGGGAAAGGGTTTCCTTTTCCTTTCAACTTCCTTTTACTAGTAATAGACTTGCTGAACTTACAATTAACTTATTTTAAAATGCTTTCTTTCTACTCTTGATATTTCCTGCTACTTAACCTCATTCTGTGTCTTGATTTTCTGATTTTGTTTCTACATATCCACATTATAATTCTCATCCATCAGACTGTCAACTAGATAACTAAGTTTACATTTTGTGTTCAGTGCTTTCTTGAAGTCAGTAAAGCTGTCATAACTTGGTCTTATTTACCATACCTATCTGTCCTGTGGCAGCTCTCTGTAGCTTCTTTTTCATCAGGCTTTCCTCCCATATGACCTTAAATAACAATTCTGATAGTTCATTGAAATGTGCTTTCTGGAAGTCCATGATTTTTATTTTGCTTTCTCCCTTCTTCCTTTCCCAAGGATCATAAAGTCTTATTTCAGTTTCACTCACTTTCAGTTCACAACTTCAGGCAGTTCTAGATTTTATTGCCCTCTCTCTCTACTTGCTGCCTCTACCTTCTTTAGAAAAAGAAAGCTTTCACCTGTCAATTCCTGTATTTTGTTGGACAACCTGGGTCTTTACTTGGATTTGTTAAGATCTTCCACTGAACAGTAAGTTTTTCACTTGGTGCTTTCTACATTTTGTTTTGGGTTTGTTATCTGATTAAAGATTTTTGTGTAAACAAACAAAAAAAATTCACCTAGATTTCTACCATGTAAGTCTGCACCTTTTATCACAGACTTTGAACAAGTCTAACTGCATACGTACTGAAAACCTCAAGGTAAGTATATTGTGTTCTTCACAAGAACACAATTTTTTTTTTCCAGAATAAGCTATACACTTGTATATTAGCATTCCAGTAATGAGTAATTCCACAAAACCCGTCACACTAGTTAAATGATGTCCCTGACTGTGTATTAAGATTTACAACTTCTCCTGTTTATAGTCCACATTGTTTCATTCATGTGCTGACATGCAAGATGCTATTTTTATTAGCTTTCATGAATGAACTACCTCAGTTTTTTCGCCTTGTCTAGAAGACTGTTCATGATCATCCATGGTTTCTTCTCACATCCTGCTTCTTGATCTTCACTGAGGTAGTCAGTTAAAGTGCAGAGGTGCTTCCTCCCGCTTTTTAGGGAAATTCATTGTTGTCCAATAGCCCATGAAACATTACTGCAAAACATTTTATACTTACCTTTGGAAAATGCCAGTGTAGTCAACGGTGCTCAAACTACATGGGGTAGGAGGGGTGTTTTTTTGTTTGTTTCATTTTTTAAACAAATCCAGGAGAACTGAAAGGAATACCTATGTTCACCTTTCAAGTGAACATAAGTGAACATTGAACCTTATTTCTTTATTCAATTATGAGAAGGTGTTCCAGAAGCTCCTTTCTTTTTTGCTAAAATCAGTAAAATCTGAAAGTAATCTTCCTCTTTGATTGGATTATTCCACAGTTGCCTATTTCAAGACTTGTTAACCCTTCTTTGAAGCAGCTGGTTAGTGAGATTGTTGGATACAGAGTACTAGACTAGCTAGGACCCTGACATAGCAATCTGCATGTTTCTTTTCTGAGTGATCCTCTTCAGCCTTTTTTGTCCATTTTTTCACTAGAGGCCCAGCTGCTGCTCCTGACACTGGATCCCAGGCAAATTACTTATTGTACCTTCATCATTTTTTAGACAGGACCCTGAAGAAGTCAAGTAGTGAGCGGATGACTACCTAAGTACTATTCTTTTGATATGTAGACAAGAAGGAAATCCCACTGCATCAAAGACCGGCAACTATGCACCAGCACAGCTGATAGCACTTCTCGTACCTGACGGCTACCCAGATCCCAGTGACAGGACGGGGAGATGATAGGCACACCATGAACCAATAGCAGATGAAGAAACCAAGATACTCACATGAAAAAGAGTTGAGACTGCAGGAAACACAGATGAAAACATCAAGTACTGCATATGATTACCATAAATCATATGAAAGACACATATCAAATCAACCAATATCTCAAGGCATTGCAGAGTCCCTAAAGCACAGAAAAGATGTCAATGCATTACTGAGGTGATCAAACTATTTGATGAAGATGACAGGGATGACAATGAAGAATAAGAACAAGAAACAAACTGCTTCAGAGAACACTGGGTACTGTAAAGTTTCCATACACTAATTCAAATTATGAAATCTCAACTCCTCTGACAGTTCTAGGGAAGTATACAAGAATTGTTTACTATGAACATCACTATACCTGCACATTTAACTAAAACCCAAACATATCAAAGCTTCCTGTAACAACATAATATAAGTCATCTCTTAGTGTATCCCTTTCTAGCTTATCTAGTCTGAAGAAAACTAAACTTATAGATCGGTACCTATGACTCTTGAATGCAGCCTGTTTTTCTGAATTCCTCTTTTAACCTGATTTACATGTTGTGTTAGGCCAAACAGCACGTGTACAATACAGGCTCAGCAGCTTACAAATTCTAAAACCAAAAGGTTTGCTTTTTCTCATAAAAGTTTTAAAGCCAGTTCATTCTCAACAGCAAGCAGTAACAGATGTTACAGATGATAGGAAAAGAAGTCTTTGTCCAAGAGAGCACAGGAATAGCTCTGTGACAAAATTCAGTTCATATGTGTACCACCAAAACTAGATGACTGAGTTTTAAGAGAATGTTTTCAGAAGTCTGATGAGCTGTTTTATGTATTGCTCTTTGTGCTTTATTCCCTCTCCCCAGCCCAAGATATTACCCCTAGAAGGCCTGTGAAAGAAAAGAAAGAAAAAAATCTCTTTTGCTTTTTAAAAACACTGAGTATCTTATTCTATCCTTATGTATTATTAGTTACATTGTTAACTGGTTTCTGTGTTGAAAGAATCAGGATGGTGTCCAACTCACAGGAGTAGCAATGGCCAGCCTGTGTGAAAAAAATGCATGGTGGAGCTGACAAAGTGTAAACTGGGGCAGGAGGCATCTCCTATAATGGACTTGGTGGCAATTAGTATCAGATCTAACACCTTGTGCTGACATGTGAGGTTTGCCTAGACCTTACACAATCATCATATGGAACAAAATTGGTCTTATCTATTTTCAACAAATACACAATGACAAGCTTCACAACATAAGCTTACTGCATTGGTGTTAAACTCCATGTGCGGTAATTATCAGATTAATTAACAGATGTAATGGACAGTGGCATGTACCCTAGAGAATTTTGAGGGAAGACAAAGATAGGGTTTGGAGTCTTTCAGCCACTGAAATGGAGCAAGAGACTGCCTACCCTCTAAAGAACTCACATGTTCCTTGAATGAGAGAGTCGCAACATTCTAGAAATGTAACTCAAAATTTTCAAATGGGCTGTAAACATGCCTTCTCAAAAAAGTGGGCTTCTTAAACTTTTTATCTCAAAATAAAAGGAGTTAAATCAGTAGCTGCAGCATATTTCATAAGATGCCTAAAGTAAATAAAACTCTTCTTTATTCTAAACATCACACAACAAATGTTAATCATACCTCTTTCATCAGCTTTGTGCCAGTAAAATAAATCAGTTCTCGTCACTGTTCAGAGCTTAAAATGCTTCCTTGTGAAATTAACTCTTTTTATAAAAAATGTCATGGCATTTTTAAATCAGTTTATGTCCAAGATGTTTGCTTTTCCAGAGAAACTATCCTGTGGGTTCTATTTTTATGAGAATTCTTTTATTAATTATAGTTAAAAACACTTCAAAACTTGCTTACCTTTTTTAAAAAAAAAAAACAGAGGATGATTGACCACCATATAGTTCAAACTGAGCAAGGTAGATCTTGATGAAAATGTTAGTAGGTAGTACTTTATCAATAGAAAAAAGTACATATTATGACAGAGCCTAGGGGATTAGGGAGCAGAATCTTTCCCCAACTTGAGGTTTCAAATCTATATCATGGAGGCTTTCAGGAAGGAGAAAATATTTCTTTTTGTCCTTACCATCTCACTTTGTGAGAAATACCAAGGGTTGCAACTTCCTTTAAATAAATAAATAAATGAATAAATACATAAATAAATAACAGTGCATTCTGATATTCATACTACTGTGGGTTGCTGGTTAAGAGTTTTCTTTTAAATAATTTTAATTTTTTAATTTTTAATTTTAATCTACAGGAGATTCTGTAAAATCCACTTGAAGTCTGATATCCATATTTTAAAAAAGGAAGCAATCTTGTGGGAGCCTGAAAGTGCAAAGAGTTTTATATCCACCCATTAGACAATAATGCTATAATTTACCTTGTCAGCCCAAATCTACTTTAATAGATGCAATCTTCACACGTTGCCCTTCTTATTCTGTCAAAATTACCAGCGTGAGATTAGAAGGGAAAGTGATGTCACTGCAAAAATAGGTTGACAGCTTATTGTACAGTGGTCTGGATAAGTGACTTGGCCTGAATGAGCAACACAATTGTAATGAAATATCTTGCCATGTAGTTTGCACATATACATTGCCTATCAGGCTCCAACATATAAACGAACCATTTTACAGTAAGATGTCAAATTACTGTCGCAATTACATTTTGCTTTCTAAAGAACTTCCTCACCAAGAGTGTAACAGAAGGGGAATAACAACAAAGTCACAATTCTTCTGGTGATTTGTAATTGCAGCAGTCTATATACGCTTAAGCCCTCATTCTGGGCACAGTTGTAAGCTGCTTTCTCTCAAGTATCTAATCTGACATCAGGCTTCCCAGTATCTCAGTCCTTCTTCTCTAGGCTGAATGATGGCAGGTGCTGTCAATCAATTTATCAACCCTTAAGATGTACAGCCAGACATGGCAATGAACAGATTCCCTCTGTGATAGAAGGATACCTTGGAAAGGATGCTGTGTTTCCAGGCAAGGAAAAAGCCAGCAGTGACATGGCTAAGGTGACTGGCACCTGGCAGAGGATGCAAAACCACGACAGTCCCATCAGCATCCATCTGAAAAGCCATACTTAAGAAGCGCAAAGTAAGAGAACTACTGATAATTGACTGTATCGCTACTGCAGTGTCTCTGGACAACCTGCTTCTTAAACTTGTCTTATGGTTTCACCCTAAATTATAAAGGTGACGTCCAAAGGTACAGACAAATCCATCACCGGTGACATCCCAAGCTCTCAGTGACAGACCCCTGGAAATATGGCTGGTAACCGGCCTTTGCCGTCTTCCTGCCTTCCAACAGAGGGAGGAGGAAGATGATGAAGAGCAATGATACTTAAAAAGAAAGTAATTTCTAAGTGTGGGTTTAGACCTAGATTCTTCTTCTCTGACTAAGTGCTTAAAGAAGTCACTAAATCATCCCAGGCTACCTCTGGAGACAATATAGGAAAACAGCAGGCAGAATTATCTGTTAGATTAAAGAGGTGCCCAAAGCAACAAGTCACCTACTGTCAGCACCTCAGGCAAGAGCAAAATGATTGGGCCAAAATCACTTACTACTTACTTCAATGAAGTAACACACTCTATTCAGTTTACTAACTGGTGATCTACACAGTGATTAATTTAAGAATATTCTTACAGGTTTTCTTCAACAGTTACCAGAAATAGCTAAAAAGACATGAAACATTTTACTGATATTATGACTATTTCAACTACATCTATGGGATGGACATGGACTAAAGTTACTGGAAAAACAAAGGAACATTTTGTGCACTTGCAGGCACTGTTCAAGTAAGTGTGCCTCTATTAAATTGTGTTTCTCACTATGAAAAACTTGAATTTTATATTTGCTTCTCCAATGAGACTTTGCCTTTTGTTTGTCTGTAATATGTGCTCTCCTATTTCAATAAATTAAATTTCCATTCAGAGCTTTTAAATTATACTTTAATTATTAAAATTTTAAAAGTAAGCTATTTGACCATAATCTTAACAGTAGGTTCCAGATTATGTATACCTTAAGTGGAATACATGAGTACTCCTTTGAAGTCATGTGTGTTTCTTATGCATAATACATAAACCAAGTAGATTAGAATGGCAGTGAACTCAAAGGAGCACTCAATGCAGAATGTGTCCTGACACTACTATTTCTATTCAAATAAATCTTTTGGGGAAAATTCTGTGTAAGCAGAATTACATCAGAAAGCTATTTCAAGGGTAAGAGACAAAACTTTTTAAAACTATGCAATGCCACAACAGATACAGCCAGCTGACACCTTAAAATTAGGAAAAACTGTACTTTTGGAGCCTTGGTAATCGTTCATATAGAAACCATTTTCTCACAGTTGCTTTCTGGGAACTTCAATCAGCAGAATTCTTGCATACAGTTAGTGTAACCTTGGAAATGTCTCTGGGTGTTAATTATTATAAAAAGCAATTGCAAAAAGGACGAAGAACTGTGAACACATATTTCTTTAGGAAAGGTGTCCTTAATCTTTTTACTTGAGCTGAATTTCATATGAACTTCCTTCCAGTCTTTCTTTGCACTTGACAAAGAATAAAATTATCTTTTCTGACCTCCACTGTAGGTACTTTAAAAGGAGATAATAGAGTTTTGCCAATATGGCTACTCATTCTCCCTACAAAATTGTACCACTTCCTTCCACAAGTCTTGCTACACCACAGAGAGGAAGCACAGTGGTTAGTGTCATGCAACATTGCCATCTGGCGATGAAGTATTTTCATTACACTATGAGCATATTAGACAATACTTTACAAAAAGAAAACTAGTCAATTTGGCTACTTCACTCACCCATGACTGACCACCTTTGGGTGCTCAGTAGGCAAGAGAAGGGATTATAGGAAATCAGGCAGTGTTCCTTTAAAAAGAGATTTTCTTGCATGCATAGTTCATGTCATCCACTACAAAGAAGCTGTGTTCTATGACTGAAAATGCGTGTGCACACTGTGAGAAGCTCCAGCTGCATCTGTTGCATCATGTGTACAAGTAAACCTCATCAGAGCAGCGAAGAAGTTGCACAGGTTTAAAACAAACAACCATAGATTGCACTAGTATTTTAGCAATGGAAGAAAAAAGAGAAAGCATGATCTTAAGAATAAGAGATGCAATTATAGAAGAAATAATTGTTGCTATTGCACTAGAACAATTGCTAGAGTCCAGAGAAGCAAGTAATCACTTGCCTTTTTTTACCCCAAAAGAGTCTGTGTTGGTACAGTTCATAACTTGACATTATTAGGCCACTGTACAGAAAAATTAAAAAGTGACATTCATTTTTTTCCCCTCTAAGTAAGTCACTAAAATTGAGTGTCAATAATCCATATCAACAACTTGTCAAGTCTTCAGCTACACTTGTTACATACGTGAAACAAAGTACACAAAAGCGATAACAAATATACAGTGTGTATACATACAGTACAAAACTCATTTTAAAAATCAGTGAGAAAAATGTGAACAGTCATGTACCTTATTACAAAAAAAAAAAAAAAAAAAAAAATCATTGGAGTTTTCCTTTGATCTGGTAAGGCGATTAGGCTCATGTCTGCCAGTGGCCCAGTAACAGTGGACCAATTTCAGCTAATTTCGATGGAAAGCCAGAATTCAGAAATAATCAAGCTCCTGCAAATGAAAATCAGAGGTCTCCTGAAGAAAAGACATGCCTCTCCTATCATTATATGTTTTGTTTCTGGACAGATCACCAGCTAGGATACCAGCAGGGACAAGCTCTAAGCATCACCCTACACACTGAAGAGAGTAGTGGTGAATGCAGTGCAGGGAGAGAAGAGTTGTGGTCAGGGTAAGCTTAGGAGAGAGATACTTATGTTACTTCTGTCCTCAGATCAGCTGATCACAGCTGTGTAATGATGTTAATAAAGAAAGAACAACCTTATATTAAATTCTAGATAACGAACAAGAGTTGGGCCTGGAGAAATGGATCAGTTGAAGTTACAGAATCTTCTAATAGTGGAAACGGAGGGCATCTTTTATGGTCTGGTACAAAGAAACTCTTTACACCAGCAGATCTTAATACTCCCTGGCTGTGTCTGCAAACATCTCTTGTTCAGCTTCTCACTGAACAAAGTTACAGTTTTTCCTCTGTCAGTCAAGAAGTCTTTTAGACTTCTGGCTTTTAGAATTACAACAGCACATTACAACAGTAAGTCAAATGAATAAATTAAAGGCAGGAAGCCACAGAGCTAACACTGAGAACGAGCACATGCCTGCAGCAGACCAAATTGCCTGGACCATGGAATACTACAGGCAGTTCAACTTGGGAAAAAAATATTTAGAAAGGGAAGTTCCTCCAAAGCTTTCCTGTCTGCATTCTGTGGGATGAAATATGGCCCACATAAAGGTAACACAGCAGCTTGCTTGTGAGCTCTAGAGTGATTTTGAGTATTGCCAAACCTGGAGGGAAAGCATCTGTCTGCTGCTGCTTTGCCTTTGACAACTATGGCAATATTAGGATGCTTTTTCCCCCACCTCAGGGCACAAGAAAAAATGAGAAGATTCATGTTTGCTCATTTTACTGCAGCTGAAGATCTCTGCTGATGTGGCCACATTTTGATTCTCTATCTACAGGAGCTATTGTGTATGCTCAGGCACTGCTGTTTCTGCTGGAAGCAGAGTCACTACCAGAAGCTTATGGTCACTAATGGTAGTAAATTAACTTCAGATGGAGACATTTCTGCTCTTTGCTGAGCAGAAGCTAGATAGGAAAACAAATCACCAGGGGTATAATTCTCAATTCATTTGTACATACAATTATTCAGTTTGTTCAGACAGGTACGTGTTCTGAATGAATAATTTGTGGACTTAATCAAAAAGCTGATTTGGGGAAGAGTAAACTTTTTTTTTTTGTTTTGAACCAGTGTTACAATGGGACCGACATGGGCACATGCCAGGCACAGCACTTCTGCCTTTGTCTTCTCAGCTTTGCTCTCCCAGCTTCAAACCATGAAGGGGAGGGGCTTGACAATGGAAAAATCCAAAACATTGTGCTCTATGGAAAAGAAAAAAGGAAGCTTTTTTTTTTTTTTTTTTTAAGATGGTGAAGGTAAGACTCTCAGGGAATTCTCTGAGCAAAGATTCCCTTTAAGAGTCAACACATCTCACATACAGATCCCAGGGGATGAGACATTTCATCTCATGCTCAAGGTCACTAAAATCCTCTGAAAATAAATTTTCAATGGGAGAGAGACTGATGACATCAAATAGCAAAGTGTAGAGCAACACTAAACAAAAGTCTAAGTTGCCTGATCACGTATACTTTTTAGTCTTTCGATGCAACCAAAAAGTAGTCTAGCATGTCTCTTTACCTGCCAACGCTCCTTGTGCTAGCCGAGGCCTTTCTGGAAGAAATGAAGACACGTCTATTATGTCAATGTCACCATTTAATTCTTAACCACAAATATACTTTCCACTATTCACAGATCCATGAAACATAATGGAAGGTGCTATGCACTTTCCTGCCACTGTCAGATAGGGTAATGTTAGAAAAACAGCAATACAGCCACTTAAATGATCCTGCAACAAGCTCTCTGTTTCTTAATTCCTTTCATGATTTTGCAGGCTGATGATACTCTGTTTAACCATTTTGACATGGCTTTAAAAAAAGAGATGACCATTAAGGAAAAAATGCTCAAATACACAACAAAGCAAAAATGAGCCTTTTAAAAATGGCAGATCCACCTCACTGGGTGCAAGAGCCAGCTTCAACTCCACTGCCAGGAGTGCAAGCAAGCATTTAAAAGGGAATCTAATTAAGAAAACTGACTGGCACTTGGTCTCATTGTTGGTCTTTTGGTGTAGGGAGAAATCAGTCTAGCACAGAAGACTTGACAGCTGTATAACATAAAGGGCACTCTGCAAACTGTTGACTAGGTGCAGACTAAATTCTGCATTATGCATTCAGAGAGGGCTCTGCCAGCGTTAAATCAGAGAAACAGTCAAATATAGGGAGCCTCTGAGCTCATGGACTGGTTGACTTTTGCAGACCCTACACACAGCAATTCACCTTGTGTTTCACCCACAGTAAGAGAAACAAACTGTTGCTTTTGGTGCACTGCAATAGCTTGGTGAGTTAAATACCTCCTTCTCCAATGAGCAGGATTTTACATGGGAGAAATGTGATTGAACAGTGAATATTATTTCTCCAAGATTCATCTTCAACCCGCAGAGATATTCATGTGTACAGTATAATAGGTATATTTTAATTCCTTTCGATTCTCTATTTATCTGTGTGCATTTGAAAGTCCAAGAGATTATTTACAGAAAAGGAACTGAAAAGGCATATCCACATACACGTATACAGAATAAAAGCAAAAGCAACATAAAAATAAAGATGGCTTGGATTCAAATCAAATAATCTGCAAGGCAGTCACATCATGAGGAGATGGTGTGGTAAGACAAACACCTAGAAGAGACAAATACACAGGGTGATGCAAAAGCAGCTGTTTCCCAGGATGTATTTTAAATTACTTAAAAATTGTAACTTATACCAAAGAAAAATCAGAGGAAGACACCTACCATATGCTCCTTATATAGTCTGTATATATCATCTATTTAGAACACAGCTTTAGAAAGCTTTGCAATCTCTGGACAGGAATATCATCTTCCCATAGCTGTAAGCAAGTCACATTGGTACAGAACATCACAGCTTCTAAAAAACGTTGAATAGTTGCCACTCACATGCATAGAAATTTATTATTTCTAACCTAACCTGTACCAAACTGGTACAACCAAAAGTAGGGCCTCTGATACTAGTGTTAATGAAAATGTTTGCAGTCAAACCACACATGATGAGGTTCATTAGAGATACAGAAGAAAAGCTCATGCAGCAAGTTAGTTAAAACAGGAAAAAAAGCTCAGCACTATTTCACTAAAGTTTTTTTGCCCTGAAAGACATTCAATTCCATCATCATGTGTCTTTCCATTGTAGAAGCAGATGCTGCAAAGCACTGCTGGGAAGTCAGCAACTATTCTTGTCCCATAGAGTAAAGCTGCAGTTGCTAGACCTCTGTGGTTAAGAGGCCAGACACGAAAACAGTGACAGAACACTGCATCTGAGGCTTTAACTACAGCCCGTGTCTATATCAACCTCATTCCTAAAGAAGAGCGACATTTTAAAAAAAATAGTTTAACTGACACTTTCGTGTATATGTGTGTAACATCAACACCTAATGGTCTCAGTGAGCTCTTTATTGAACCAGCACTGTAAAAATGCAGCAGATAGATAGATAGATCCTTTCCTAAAAGCTTCCATCAGCAATTAACAGAAAATAAGGAAAAAATTTGAAGTCTTCTTTATAGTCAGTAATTGAATTTATTAGCTATTGTGACCTCAAAAAACCCCAAGCCATTGAATTTCATCCTGCATTACCATCCTCAAGCGTTTCGGGTCGTCCTTGTTTAAAGATGACACTCAGTCTCTGAATTGTGTGATGAAGAATTTAACATAGTCTTAAGGAAATTATTTCAGTGCTGAGTTCCAATGCATTTAAATATGTGTTCTTTATTTCTAGGTATAGCTTTATTGCCAGCCAGTTTTTCCCATTCTGCTTTTGTCTTCTTTATCTATCTAAGTGGTGCTGATTTTACCTCTCAAGGACTGGGATGCCAGTCCAAGTCCTCTAGTAGTCTATCCCACACAGTGTCCTGTAGGACAGACAAATCCCAGTTAGCAGCACCTGCATTGGTCAATGGCACTGTACAATTTGGCAAGTATATGTTAACTCAGGTGCAAAAGCAATAGAACTATAGCTGCACACTATGTTAAACTGATCATAGACGTGTATCAACAGGGAGGCATGTGAACACTACTTCTAGTTCTGGTGACGGCTAGCTTCAGTGGAGGCACACGTGTGGAAAGGGGATCTGTGCTACATTACGCTGTGTGAGACAGGCATACTATTTAAGAAACTCCCTTCCTTTACCTAGGTGACAAGAGCTGTCCATCATATTGTTAAACAACCCGAATCTTTGGTCCAAAAAATTGAATTCACCATGACTTCATTTTGATTTCAGAACTCACCCACACACAAACACAAAGCAGGGTCAAATCTGCATGTTTAATTCTGTAGCACAGGATCAAGTTTAGGCTTTCTTTCGAGGGGGCGAGAGGGGGGGGTAGGGAGGAAAAGCCATCTAGAAGTCTTTTTATTCTCTTCAAATCCCAAGCACACCACTGCTTTGTTATTAGTTACAGTAAAAGTGACCTCTGTCAAATGGACAAATCTCTCCCTGCAAACAGAGAGTTCTTAACATCCAATCTCCCATTTAGGGATGCATTGCTGAAATGTTAACCAGCACCTATTCCAAAAGATCAGAGGCCTTGATGAATTGTTTGATGCTCTCTAATCAAATAGGTTTTCACAATGGGCAGGCAGGGAACAGACAATGTCAAAAGGGTATTAAACATGTTCTGAAAGAAAAATTTGCAGATCAATGACAGTGGACAGAAGCTGAAGTTAAAAAGACTTTTGATCACATCCCCTACAGCTTCTATTAGAAATGAACTCAATACATTAAATTTAAATGTAGATAGCCTGAAGAACAGAAGCATATAAATTTGAGGGTCTAGTTTCACCCATTAAGATGGTCAGAGCTCATTTGCAAAATTCAAAAATAGATTTGCATGTTGGATTCTGGGGTGTTCAAAACCATAGGCTACATGTTTAGGTCTGACTGAGGTGAGCCTGACAGATCCAAAAGAGGCAAAGGAGGGCAAGGAAGAGGACAGCTCTATGCTACCATCTTTCTGCTCACCAAATTCTAATAGCTCAGGTGGCCAAAGCTACCACCTCCACCAGTCTCAAATTATCACTAGAATCAGCTTTCATGGTCCACCTGCTAGGAGCAGTGCTGTCACACAAGAACAGAGTATATTGCTGCCTGAACTTTGAGGGTAGGCACCCAGCTTCAGGCAGATGCTGCATCCTGTACGGAGCACCAGGCTGCAGTTCTTCAGGAATGTGTCAACCCACGCCCCAGTCAGCAAGCAAGTCAGTTGTCTCAGGTACAGATGCATGGTAGCAGAAGAAGCACTACCATTGGATTATTCCATTTTCCTCATTCATCTCCTTAATCATGCTTTCTTCAGAGACGTTGCTTCTCCTGGATCGGGACTAATTCAGATTCCACTTTAGGGAAGTTTTCAGGCCACTTAGTAATTCTTAGCACATGAAGGTTTGACTCTGTCCCTAGCTTCAGACACTTGTATGTATTTGGCCCCAGAAACACAGTATACTAATTCTGCAAGTCTAATGTTAACTAACCTTTACATTAAAGTCCTAACCACTGAATTAATGTATTAGCCAAGAACCTCAAATTTCAATTTTAATGTTAATTTTTTTAAGAATACATATCCAGCCCTCACGGTGGAGTGAAAAAAAATATGGGGGGGGGGGGGGGGCGGGGAGGGAAGACATGACTCCCAAAGGCTCAGATATGAAAAGAGGAAGAACACCGGATGATCATTAAAACCATTTAAGACTAAATAACTGGGCAGAGAGTGCAGATTTAACTACTTCAAACTGACATAATGATTCCCAAGTTTGAAAAACTATACAATAATGAATTTATTATATAAACGTATCTCTTTAGTATATAAACTATAAAATGCCATACACTTAAAATGTTGTGGGTTTTGTTTTTTTTTTTTTGCCTTGAAAGGGTCTTTTGAGACTAAGTATAAGATGGAAGACCAGGAGGCTCTTGTCTCCAGAGAATGGACAGCCCTAGAGTGTAACTTGGGACAGGGGTGAAGTTGTGAGATGAAGGGAAGAGGCAACAGAGAAAGACCATTAATCTTTTCTTGTAAATGTTGTTTCAACTTTTGAGTCATAAAAACTGGAGGAAAGCAGTGAAATTATCCTTCCAGAAGCTAAGAAGGAAAAAAATTCCTTAACTCTGAAATATGAACTGCTGTCTAGTTATTTCAACACCTACTTATGGCAAGGCTACAAAAAGCTGCAGCATACATTTGGAATAAAAATGTATGCACTGATACCTGCATGGGGCACACAGTATTTGTTTATTCATAAGGCTTACTATCTCTACTTGTCATGAGCAAAGCTTGACAAAACGAGTTTCCTAACAGACAGTTTGCTGTCTTTGGGGGGAATTTGTTTGTCCTCTTTGGGGGAATTTTGACAGTTCCCATTTGAGTTTTCTTCAAACCCTTCAGAGAAACATCAGTTAAAAAAAGCGTATTGCAACCAGAGAGCTCATTCTTAAAATCTTGAAACCCTTTTCTAAAGCCAGCTGCCTGCATTTCCTTGCAGCCTATTTTCATAGCTTTTCCTTAGCAATATCTATATGCCCACCCTGTGCTAGGCTACACCAGAAGAATTAAAAAAAGCATTAATAGAGATGAAAGGCAGAAAAACATTTGGGAATAGCTTGCTCTGGGATGTTGCCAGGAATGGGAGAAAAGAAACTGGAGTACTAGCATATTAGACAGCTTAGTCACATTCTTTAAGCATGAAAGTGTTAAAAACAGCAAAAGGTTCAATGAAGTTGAGACATGAGATGCTGCTGTGTGAAGGACTCATCTCATTCTCTTTTCCAATCCACAAACTCTTGAATCAATCCTACACCTGAGCAAAAACAATTGAGTTACCTGCCTAATTATATAGAGACTTTCCACAGCTATTAAAATACCATAATGAATGTTTTCTTTGGACTGTGAAGAAAAAAAAAGCTGCCTGTCATTGATTTGTTTTCCTCAGGGCAAAGCTACCCAAGAACCTAATTGAAATATCATCCCCTTTTTCTTTTTTGCAGCTTCACTTAAAACTCCAGTAATCCCAAGTCTGTATGTAAGCAAAAAACGCTCATGAGTTTGCACTCCTAGAGATAAACAATTTCCTAGACATACTTGAATCTAATGCAAGTCAGCTGTACACTCCCAAAAAGAATCATTAAAAGCATCAGCATCTTTTCTTGGGAAACACTCAAGGAGATATAGAAGAATACACTTTACTCTATGCACATGTAGTTGAGTGACTTCAGTCTTTATTTTTTAGTCTCTACTACCTAGTGTGAACCTGTTTGGCCCTCCCCCCCATAAGCACTTCTTAGTACCTGTTCTTTTGAAAAGCTTATAACATTGTGCTTAATTAAAGCCTAGGACCCAGCATATATAATTTTCTTCATCTTCTGCTTATTAAAATTTCCTGGTTCTTACTTCAAAATTCAAGAATATTTAAAACTATATATGCTGTAATACTAGGACTATATTTTACATCATTTTAAAGCAAAGAAGAGCTCTCTTTCAACACCTCTATGACAGCTAGGTCCTGCTAACAATTTTAAGATCGGCAACTTGGTATTTAAAAGTGAACTGAGCTTTACATATGAGCCCAAAATTATCCACTTTAGCTATGAAACCACTGCCCTTTAGGTAAAAACATTCAACACCATTTGAAAGCTCTGCAGCTCTACTAATTATCTGCTTCCTGTTTTCTGCTTTACTGTTTTCCTCTTGTGTTTTTATTTTTCAGCTTAGTTAAATGTCCAGATGCATATTAAAACAGTTTTAAAAATATCACCTTACAGAATTACAGAATGCAAACATCTGCTATGAAGCTCTGAACACGGTCCCCACATCAGCATCAAAACAGAAAGGTGGACAAGAGTGGCTTAAGTATATCAACAGGGATTTCTTTGAATTATTTACGCATTTCACTTGACCTGCATGTACATGGTTTCTATCATCTCTGTGTCATTTAATAGAGGAGTCTGCTGCCAGGGGAATACCAGCTGGTTTGTTGGAAAGGGACAAGAGCCAGAAGGGCTGCATCTCTCCCCATACAGGGATTTCTGAGGCAAAACAGGGTTGGATTGCACAGGCCCACCGACTGTGCCAAGCACACGTGGCCACCAATAGCAAGGACTGAAGCTTGCTGGTAGCAATATTTAGACAGCCCAAGAGCCAAACCTCTCCTAGCATCGCTTTGGAAACAGACAGGTGAAGGTTTGCCAGACAGCAGTCCCCACTTCAGTACCACGTGATAAGATGCATATGTCCCTGGCAGGCTGACACGGCCACAGTCCAAGAGCTGTACAGCCCTCTGCCAGACCAGGGCTGGGATTGCTGCTGCTCACAGAGACCATGCTACAACATCAGCTAGGATCCGCTCTTACTTCATTTTTAGTTAGGTGCATTTACTGTTAACCTGTAAGGGTGCACTGCAAAACATCCCAAGCTTAACAGAACCTCCGGGCACAGGCAAAACCATACAGCTGCCATTGCTTAGTGAATCTGATCTCTGAATACATCACGTAAGTCCTTACATGGTGGTCAACGCGCGGCAATACCCAGTTTGGATCATGCTGTTATAGTCATGGCACTCAGCGTGGCAACAAATTTCAGGTGCGGGATTCCATGTCGACCACAGGGGAAGTGGGTTTGAGCATGCTCCTCCATCTGCCTCTCAGGTGCTGGCTCCTCCAAATTTCTCATGTGCCTTTCTTCAGATCAAGTACATGCAGTTTCTCTCTTGGTGACCGTGAATAGGTCAACAAATAATTGATTTTCCTGCTTCTAGCCCATTTTCATGGTAGCTTGGCATCTTTTCAAAATGCAACAAAAATGATTTTTTTTTTTTCCACAGGAATGACATTTTTCACTTGACTTCCATATTGTTCTACTGTGGGCAGTTGTAACAATGGGAAAAAAGAGAGAAGCCTTGGTTCCCAAGTTACTGAAAACCAGGGACTAAAACAAATAACACAGTGACTAATTCTTGTACAGCAAAGGAAAAATTGGATCCTCCCTGTGGACACCAGCTTCATCCCAGGGCACTCTACCTGGCACTCTGTAAACAGCTCTAGCTGATTATTGTCTGCTTCACATTAATCATGTAGCTACTCACCAAAGAGAAAGCAAAAACCTGATCATCCAGATGAAAGTTCTCACCACCCAACAAAGCATGACCAGATTTTCAATGACTGTTTAAGAATTTTATACAAACCAGAAAAGTTTCAGTCTACCTTTTCTTCAGAATACACCATAGTCAGTTTTCTGGAAGGTGAATAAGGTATACTGGAGCTATCTTGACACTGTTAAGCAAACCAGGACAGGATCAACAGGCTGAACTGAGAACTCGTCCCAGACAACATCAATAGCCTACTATAGGTGGTGAGTTAGGTAACCCTTCCCCTTCTTCCAGGCAGAGGGCATTGAATTTCACATCCTTGGTCAGCATGCTGCTGATTTTTAAGACTATCTCCTGCTATGAGCATAGCAGAGAGAAAATCATTATAATGAATTTATCCCCAGTCATAATTACTCAATGAATCTGAACACCATGAAACTACACCTCTGGCTTAAGGTTGCTGCCTTCCTCAGGGCGTAGCCCATTGTGGACTTCATGCAAACCTTTATATTAAAATAAAACACAGCTTTACTGCTCATCTACACTGGCCCCCAAAAGCTTAGTGATAGAATTCAGACCTCAGTCTAAAAATATAATCTTCACACTCCTTTTCCAACCTGATACTACAGTGCTCTTTCAAATAGGCAGACTTGAAAAAAAAAAACAAAAAAAAACCCAAACCAGTATAAAACTCTGCCTTCCCACACCACCTTAATTCTGTTTTTTTTTTCTGTGAACAAGTATCAGGAGTAAGAATCCAGAGCTGCCTCAACAGCTGCAAATCTCTGTTTTACCCATTAAAATATAACCTAGTTCCAGGAATGTCTTGATCAAGATGTAAAATTTTGTATGGACAAGATATCCAGACCAAATTTGAAAAGTATTTTTAACCATTGTTGAAGCCCAAAAACTGACTTAGTTATATCTCACATTCTACAGCTAGAATTCAGAAAAACATTATTTTAAAGAGTTTTCTACACTTAGATTCCTCTAAATCCACTAAACAAAAAAATTGCTTATAATTCTGACATTAAATTGAGGATTGTATTTACTGAAGAATAAAAAAAAAAAAAAGGAAGAAAGTCGAAGAATGTTTTATGTTTAGTTTTAAGGCAAACATATTGTCCTCATTAAACATTTGACAGACTTCAAGTACAAGCAGCATAATACTGGCAAGCTGCAACTCAGGCTATGTTTCAGTCACATGGCTAATATCATGCACTGAGAATTTCTTGATGTTTATGGTTAGCTTTAAAGTTCAGAGCAAAGACCTTTCTTAAGGAGGACAGACACTGACATGGTTAGTTTCTTTTTGACATTGTTCAGAACTTCATTACAAGTGCTGCAGGACAGATTATGGCCCTCATTCAGAAAAAAAAAAAAAAACACTAAAATACATGCTTACCACTGAACTTGCTTTTATATACTCCCTAAAAGGCAATTTCTCCAGAGTCAGTACATTCCATCACACACTTGTTCTTAGCCTGCAGGGCTTTAGAAAACAGTAATATATGATGTTTTTTGCATAGATTTTTGGAAAAAAGATGCCATCCAGTTTAGTATTCTTATCAGACAGACTTTCATGAATGCTGCTTATAAAGATGTAACAATGATCACTCAGAAATATTTAAAAACATACCACGGTAGGCTCCACACAGATAACATGACAAAAAAAATGTTTGGCTGAAAAGGAGTCTATACAACATCTATTAACTCTTTTAATCCTCTTACTTTTTGGTTGTGAAGCTCGTCACTGAGGCACAGTCTTTTGTTTTTAATAAATATGAAAAAGATGATCTGAAAGAAAGTCTAGTGAGACAATCATTAGTACTACCCATGTTATAGGAAATACATATTATTCCAGCCAATGCCAGTAGCACAGACTGGGACATATTCTAGAGAGGAAAGAACTAGTTAGAGAAAGATTATAGGGAAAAGCTTCTGTCCAACAACCCTCTCTTTCACACCCATACACTTTCCCTCATTTAAAATTCATGAAGATGAAGTGCTACTTTTGTTTCCTGTCTCCGAGATGAGCCCTAATACTCTTTCCAAAGGCAACCTAATACAGTGTAATTGTTTTTCATCTAAATTGCATGTCCAGCCTGCTTAGTTTTCAAAGAATGTTGATGATGATGCTTTGATACCCAACAGCCAAATGACAAAGTACAGGGCACATAGGCAGATGGGCATGATCAGAATTTTTAATCATTACATCTCTCAGTCAGCTTACAGAATGTGGAAAAACAGGGGGGAAACATAGGAAAGAAGAAAAATTCTTTGTAAGAACAAGATGGTTCCTATTTTCATTAAGAGTAACTTAGAAAAACAAATAACGAAAGAAGCAATTCAGAACAAGGATCCCCTGAAGTGTTTTTAATCTGTTCTATTCCATGCAGCTAAAAGAGCTTTTTGAAAGGTTACAGAATGAAAGACAATGGTCAGAAAGCGCGAAGGCAGCTTTCTTTTTCAACAAAGACGCAAGCCTTCCTTCTGAGAGAAAAGCAGCTTCAGAGTTTGATCTTCATGGAAGACACTTGTAAATTGCTGAAACCATAAATTAGAATCTGAAGTTATCATCCTTTAACTTTCTCAAGTTCATAGACATACCTGAACTGTATACCTGCATTGATCTCCTATTTTGCCTCTTAGACATCCTATTTCATGTCATCTAAACAGATCTGTGAGGTGCGGCTTTGAGAAAACAAATACACATGGAAATACATGAACAGTCAAATTCTCAAAGTGTATCCTCAATGATGGTCGCCAGTGGAGAAAGACATGCAGCTTTTACTATTGGTCCATACTCTTCCTTCTGTTATCTGGAGCTAGAACAAAAAGCTTGATGCTGTTTACCATGCTTGTTTCAGTTAATTTAGTACCTTCCCAGGCTAAACTATTGTTCTCTAGTTACATTCTCTAAGCTCTACAGAGAAGGGGCCAGGGAGTGTATTGCTTTCCTTGTTGTGCATGTAAAGCATGTGGCTTCAGCAGCAGCATCATTCCTGCTGGCTTTCTGTAACCTTATCTTTGTCATACCCGGGCATTGATGGTTCAAGGAGAAGCAGGGCATCCTGGAACATCTCATTTACAGGTGGATCAACCTGGGTGAAGAACAACACTGCATGGGAGAAAGAGTGCAAGGAGGGTGTGTGGCAGCACAAGATGATCACAACGTGGATCTAGTTCTCATTGTGAGTAACAGGAGGAAAGCAGAGGTGGAGTTTTTTTGCCAAGGCAGGAAAATAGATTTTTTTTTTTTTTTGCGAAGTTTTAAGAGCTACTGCCATTCTTCTGTTAAATGAAAGCACAAACATCAGTTTCATATTTAATACAAACCCTCTGCTATTCTCAAAATTAGTCAAAAGACATTAGTTCTCATGCTTCTTTCTTTTTCACACAGACTTTCCATCTACTTATGCACACATGTATACTCCTGGCTTAAAAGAGACAGAGATCAAGAAAATAAGTCCTCTTATATTTAATAAAAGCTGTTCAGAGAGAAATTGACTCAGGGCATACAAACTCAAATTTACACTTACCACCCTTTTAACACCTGAATACTAGCCAGTTGTGACTTCTCTTTGTCACAGGTGGCACATTCATAGAATAGGAACAATCACACTTACTTTCCCATGCAACACCAAGGCACATTGTATTTTAAGTGTTATTTTGACAAAGTGCTTAACATTTGGCTGCCCAGATATTCTCACTCTCATTACAGCATAATTCTCCAGGTTGCTAGTACACCAACACCAACATTTAACCAAATGTTTAAAACACATGCTTAACTCAGCTGTACTTATGGCTTTAAATTTTGGCCTTTTATCTCTGACACACTGATTAGCAAGTGTTATCAAGTAAAGACTTGCTATTTAGAAATTAACAAGCATGTATATTTATATAAAGAGCCTTTAACTGTTATACAAGGGCTTGCAGAAAACCTTGAAATAAATCACAAAAGATGCCTTCATTGTTTAATCTTTTCTCTTGTTAAAGGAGAAAGAGCAGCTTGATTAAAAAAATCAGTATGAGGCACCAAACAAGCTGCTTCAGAAGTAATTGGTGTGCACAGAATGCATCTAGCTAGAGAGAAGTCCCACAGCCTATTAGTAGGAACATAGATTGTGCATTTACTAAAACCTGTCTGACCCTGGGTGAAGACAGCAAGGAGAAGGGCAGAGCAAGTCAGTGACAGCCATAGCCTGAACTTCACGAGTGCTATTGATCTTATTGACTGGGTCACTGAAGTGCTGCTGTACATTAAGTAGGGAAGAACAACTGAAAATTACATTAATTCAAATTGTTAAATCAATATTTAACAGTATAGTTAGTGGCAGTTGACCTCGGATGCACCTTTAATAAAGCAAATGTGAACCAGAACAGCCAGAGTCATAGGCAACCTAGTAATCTGAATTAGCGTGAAAGATGTGTTTTAAGGGCATATATAAATGTAGGCATTCCTGTATAAATGTAGACATTCCTTGCAGCTACTTTGTTTCTTATAGCAAGAAAAAGGTTCCTGTCACCATGTTGTATTACATATGAAGAAATTATAAATCATTTTCCCTTTACCTTGTTCAGTTTGTTTTAAATAGTCACTTAGATAACCACGGACATAGAATTGGAAGAAATGAAAAATCTTAGTATTTCACTGCCACGTGTCTTTTCTGATATGTTTGTGGAACTATTTTTAATCATACTTTAGAAGAAGAAAGAAAACATACAGTAGCAATATTAAGATAGGATTCTGCCATTGGCAGGCTTGTCTGACTGGTTTTAACCACTGGGCATATAGGGCATTCCTCTCTCAGATAAATGAGTTGCATCCTGATCTGAGCCTCTGGGATTGTCTCCGTGATGATTCTGGGGAGAAAAAAATGTTTTAAAATCAATTTTTTGGTCAAGTTAACACTCCTAAAATGCAGAGCAGTAAAACAAATAGAAAGCAGATTTAGGTCACTGTACTTGAATCTCCCAGTAACAGTATCCCAGGATGTACCTAAGCTGCTGCTGACCTGGAAAGTGAGATTCCTGAGGCATCATCTATGCAGCGAGGCTACCAGATCATAGTGCACAACAGACGATTCAAAGAAATGTGGCCTCGTTAATAGATTAATAGCATCGGATTAATACATCAAATCCATCAGAAATACCTTAATCCATTCAATTTAAATAATGACCATTATTAAACCAGACCTCTTTCCATCAGCAAGATCACTAAGTTACTAGTCTGAAAATCTAGGTTCAGCTCCTTCCTTTTTCACAGGCATCTTTCATTGCTAGCAAAGTATGTCAGATGTCTTTTCTTCCACTCAATTCTGCCTATCTAGCAGAATGATAATAATACTAAAACAGAGAGAGTCAGGTTTCTTCTTGAGACCAGATATTTCATAGTCATAAATACAGTTTAGGTTTTCACAGAATCATAGAATCGTTAAGGTTGGAAAAGACCCCTAAGATCACAGAGTTCAACTGTTAACCTAGCACTGCCAAGTCCAGCACTAAACCATGTCCTCAAGCACCATGTCTACCCGTCTTTTAAATACCTCCAGGGATGGAGACTCAACCACTTCCCTGGGCAGCCTCTTCCAATGCCTGACTACTCTTTTGGTGAAGAAGTTTTTCCTAATATCCAACCTAAACTTCCCCTGGTGCAGCTTGAGGCTGTTTCCTCTTGTCCTATCGCTTGTTACTGGGGTGAAGAGACTGACCCCCACCTCGCTACAACCTCCTTTCAGGCAGTTGTAGAGAGCAATAAGGTCTCCCCTCAGCCTCCTCTTCTCCAGACTAAACAACCCCAGTTCCCTCAGCTGCTCCTCATAAGACATGTGCTCTAGACCCTTCACCAACTTCGTTGCCCTTCTTTGGACACGCTCCAAAGATGCCCTTCTTGTAGCGAGGAGCCCAAAACTGAGCACAGTATTTGAGGTGCGGCCTCACCAGTGCCGAGTACAGGGGCACTATCACCTCCCTGGTCCTGCTGGCCACACTATTCCTGATTACAAGCCAGGATGCCATTGGCCCTCTTGGCCACCTGAGCACACTGCTGGCTCATGTTCAGGTGGCTGTCAACCAACACCCCCACGTCCTTTTCTTCCAGGCAGCTCTCCAGCCACTCCTCCCCCAGCCTGTAGCATTGCATGGGGTTGTTGAGACCCAAGTGCAGGACCCGGCACTGAGCCTTGTTGAATCTCATACAGTTTTAAGTGCTGCTAATCAAAAGGAGACTAAAAAACTGTGGGATTTTATCTTGTCAGGCTTAAAAACTGATTATTCTAGGATCTTTAAACTGGTAAATCTTTGGGGATACCATTTCTTGCCACAGGCTGAAACTTAAACGTCATGAAATACTTCAAGTAATATTATCCACTACACTTACTTAAGACAATCATCTCCACCATTTCCATTTTTTGAGTGGGGAGAGAGGGAGATCAGGCCTTCTGAATCAGCCACGAAAGGCCATAATCACCTCCCATTTTATTGCCTAGTGATTCAGTGTCATGAGGTCCTTCTGCAATCTTTTACAAGTGGCCTTCCTCCTTACCAGACTGAACGTCTTCAATGCAATGCAAGCAAAAGGTAACACGCTTAAGTAAAGCATATAGAGTGACAGTTCCTAAGCTGGCTGTTTCTTGTCACAAAAGATTTTATGATTAAACTGGATGGCTTTATGAAAATATCATTCCAATACCCAGTTCCCTGACACAGGATGTTTTCCATGCTGAAAGTTTACAAGAATTCAAAAGGAAAATAAAAAGAAGAAAAAAAGACTATATTATTCATCCACCAGGAAGTATTAAACCAAGACATTTCTCCTAGTTCACATAACTCCAGAACTACAAGCGTTATTGTATGCTTGCCCTATAACTCCTACATAAACATTCACTACTAGCCACTAACAGAAATACGACTTAGACCCCAAAATTTCACCCAGTATGGCCATTCTTTACTTCTCCTTTCTCTGAAGTAGGGAAGACATAGTATTTCCATTTTTATGTATGAAGCACAGATGACAACTTATTTCCCTGGCATATATCAAGGTAGTAACAGAGCTAAGAACAGCATTTTTGATTTTCTGTCTGGCACCAGTGACCAAATAAACATTGCCCTCATCCTCTACCTGAAGGTGATAAAATACCTTACCAAACCCTAATGAAAGTCCACAGATCAGTAAGATTAACTCATGCAAATAAAACTTAGCTCTCCAGAAATCTCCTTCAATTGCCATTTAGTTCTTTAATCCCTTGACAAAAACCTAGGTCCTCCGCCACCAACTTTCTAACAGTTTTCTATATTGAAAAATCTTGTTTAATCATTCACACTTAAAATACCTTTATCTCTCTACTTAACACTGCAGTATTTCTGAGATTTACAGTTTTAAGCAAGAAAATAAGTTGGTTTTTTTTTTTTTTTTAATGATAACCAACTGAAGTAACAGAGTAAGTCTGCTGACATTAAAAATCACAAGCTGGTCTTCAATTTACCATTTGCATGTCAAAGCAGCATTGTCCAGCTGGTGTATCCAGAAAAACACTGGGCAAAACTGATCAAAGTCATATTTAGCTATTGAAAAACAAGAATAATAACTTCCCACCACTTCTTGGGGAAGTTGAAAATGACACGTTTTATGAGGCATGAGATCATTGCAGTTTATAGTGGGACATCAGTTTAGCTGCTTTTTAATGACCAGAGCCACAACTCCTCAACTGCAGCAAGGGTTAGCATTTACTGAATGAAATTTGCTGTTCTTAATAGTCTCTTACATGCCAAAAAACCCCCAAAACAAACAGGAATGACTGCTAGGGAGACTATAGAGTTATACTGCTGCAATCCACCGTGCACTCCTTAAGAATATTAACTGCATATTAATATAAGAACTTTGCCTTTTTCTGACACTATATCCGTTTACTTTAGTAGTATCAGCTACCATGGAACAGAACAAAACTTTATCCAGCTACGTTTATTTTGTTGCTAGAATTTCTCAAGCTCTCCTAACAGAAAAGCACATTTTCTTACCACCGTTAACTTCTCTCCTCAGTATTACTGGCATGATTTTAGAAATGACTGGTTAACTAAATACTAGATTTGAAAAACCTGGCACACAAGTTAATAAGGAATTTTCTTTTATACTGGCATAGCTGCTAAACTTTTGAAAGCATCTACTGTGGCCCAATTATTTTAATTCTAAATGTTCACTAAGTCTTTTTTATTCATGATTTTTATCTGCATGGTTTGGAAAAGTTTTACATCTCCTTTGAAGATTTAAGTCAGAAATCTAACAAGTAATGGAGGCATCATGTTTTCATAATGCCTGGGTCCAAGAGGCTCTTGACAGACAGAGTAACTGTGAATCAAGGAATAATAAGCTCCTCTGAAGTGAATTTTTAATTACTGCAGTGCCTTAATGAAGTTCACTGGGGCCATGAATGTCATCCAGGATTTATTTTCCAACAGCTTTCTTTTCCTTTAATGCACCTTTCTGTTTTGTCGTTACTAAAGCTGGAGTGATGCAGGCATATCCCTTGCGACTACACTTAAGTTATTATTTACAGTAAAACATCTAGGAGATTTAGACTTAGTGTATTTATTACTTGGGTGAATTTGTTCAGGTGTTACTTCTCTTCTGTTAACTGAGTTTTGGAAACAAAGTATTTACTCCCCTTTTATTTCATCATTGAATGGATTTCACTGCCAAAATAACCCCTTCTATTCAAAGAATATGTTAAATAACATTAGGAAAACAGCCTGCTCTTCACCAAAAGGACGCTGACCATTTTTCATTCTGTCTTTCAAGGAAAGTTCCTATTTACAATCACCAAACAATTTCAAACCAAAAACCCAAAACATCCCCCATGACACGCTCTGACTTTCATTTAACATCAGTTGTACAGCTCCTTGACTGCAATACTGATGCCATAGAAAAGAATCAGCTTAAGAAAATGTTATTTAAAGTTTCTCAGTAGTAAGTTATAATTAATACTTCCTGTCAATTTTAAGATACCTAGTCACCCAGCAGCATACCGTGCTCAGTATACTCACAAGTGACCTGCATTTGTCTTTTCATGTATATTTCTTCCAAACAGAAATGCTTTATCCATTCAAATGAAGTTATATAAATCACAGTGACTTCCTTTTAACTAAAGGCAATAGTAGACAAACGTGGCATGATAGCTGGAAGCGTGATGCAGTGCTCTTGTTGACAGCTTCTCTTTTGTACAATGTAAACCTTAGCTAGTTTGATAAGAGCACACTGCACTTGTAAGTGTTATTTGGAGGAGAATGAGTTCTTTTCTGTTGTCATTGAAGTGCTGCACCGGGGCTCTGATTTGCATTAAACCTGATTATATATAGTATCTGCTCATGTATCCATGCTAAATCAGCATCGCTTCATCAGCACACAGAGATTATATTTCTGCCTATATTTCTTCTAAAATTTTCATAAGATTACTTATTATTAGAAGGTATCATACTTCAGTTTAAAAACATGCATGTAATCATACATATAATACTCATGGGTACTCTGATGTCTCCTAATTTCCTTCTTTTCTCTTCAATTTATTCCTCCATGTGCAATAAATAGCCATAACTCATACACAGCTTCTAAAGGACTCTTCTCTGGAAGCTGTAAAGACTCATGAAGTGCACAGAATCTTGGTAAACATATAAAATTATGATCAAGTTATCTTTTTTTGAAAACGATCCAATACTTGATATTACAGATGGATTTTTAATACATTGTCACATTATCTACTCATATCTTTCTTTTTGTCCAGGTCATCACAAAAAGCACATCACTGGGTTTGTGTGCTAGTGTGTGTTGTGTGTTAGTGTGACAATAATGATGTCCTGTGCAAAGCTATTACTGTTCTGTGATGATGACAACTCCTTCAAGGCCAAATGCAAATAACTATGGTAGACTGGGACATCAATGCCAAAAGTAAGACGAAATCACAAACACAAGAAGGTGGCATAACATTATTCCCTCCTGTGGTATCAAGGGGGGTCCTAGTAGGCAAAAAGGAATGATATTAAGAGAATGTCCTCAATTTACAACAAGATGACAGGGAGATCCTAAGTTACTTGTCTACCTGATAATTAGAGGAATAATTGGGGGGGGGGGGGGGGGGGGCGGGGAATCTCTTAATCTCTTACTGAAGAACTTCGAACTCAACGTACACGCTCATCAGTTCTAAGAAGTTTACCTTAAGTGGCTAGTTAAGGGAGAGTAAAAAAGTGTGACCATGTTGTTCAGTAAAGTCACAAAGAGGAATCATTATTTCACCCTTATTTAGCCCTATGAAGCCACCTTAATCGCTCTCTGAGAGGCTGCCTCTGCATTATAAAGGTCAAATAAACAGGATGAGTATAAGCAGTTACATGCATAGGTATACATAGGCTATAATTAAAATGTGTATGGCAAGAGAGCTCCTCTTCAATCATTTTTCCTCTCCTTGAAAATAACTAAAATTGGGTTCCTGTTGTGGCACTAAAGTGACTAAGACAAAGAGCACAGATCTGTGAGAAGCTGGGAAACAGAATATATGGAGAAGTATTTTATCCAGCTACACATAATTTACATTCCTTGCCTTTCACAGTCCTGGACGACTGTATTTATTACCCTTTTTAAGAAGCAGATTTTGGCTAAAATGCCCTTTTCATGTTGTGTAAGTACAGATAAAATTTTCCTAATGTATAAGAATACACTGAACTCACTGACTGCAGAGGATAAAAATAATACACCTCTCACTACAATTCACAAGGAAATAAGTATCAAGGCTCTTATTCTCTGCTACATCTGTGTTATAAGCCACGAGTAATTCTTCCACAGTCAACAGACCTGCACCAAGATAAAGCTTCCATGGCTCAGGGTCAGTACCCTTACAGCTGCACTGGTTTCCAAGCAATGAGACTCCCCTTCGTAGCAGAAAGCAAGCTGGTTTTTGGTAGCAGGTCCTATCAGGCCCAGGTTAGCTCCGTACAGTGAGCGCCTCTGGAGGTCTCACAGCTGTGGCCGTCCTAAAGTAGGGTGAGAAGAGGCTATGATCCATAGGGCAAGGAGAAAGTTGAAGACAGAAGCTCAGAAAGGATAATTCCTATGCTTTTAAGTGATAGCTAAGGAAAGTCTCCATTCATACTATAAAACAAGTTGTTCTTAAAAGGAGTGTGAAAACAGTGAGGAAGGATGTCCTGCTTTGGAAAGACTTGGTCCTGTTGAGAGCAATTGGTTCAAACCAAAATACACACATCTATACATAAATACTGCAAACCAATACTTCCCGTTGTTGATAAGCTACAGCACGTTGAACCTTTGCCATATGACACGAAAATGGGAATCTTATTCGTGTTCTCTTATTTTAATAGACTCATGTTCCTTATTTTAAGAGAGAGCTGCTCAAGTTCACAGACTTAGATTTTCAGAGCAGTTAGGCACCTGCTCTGTGAGCATGGCTGGAAGTATCATGTGTATTTGAAGTACAACATTTTTTAGCTGCACACTTTGAACTTGGGCCAGAATTTCAGAGTTCAGTATCCAGCAGCTCCTAGCATTTCACTATGTCCTGCTGTGTGCTAAGTCCTTTCGAAAAACCTGACTACTGAGGCACCCATGTGGAAGTCTAGTTCATAACTCACCCAAAGGAAAATCAATTTTCACTGCAATAGTCAAAGCATTTATTAAACAAGAACTATTACTCTTGTCAACCTATGACTGTCTATGTTGCACATTTCTGGTATTAGTTATAAGAAAAATGCAGCTGAGAAAGTGTACTTTTTACTACATACTTTTCTTGAATTCTCTAATAGTAAAAAGAGCTTTGTCAAAACTTTCTTTTCTTAAAGTTTTCACAGACACCCAGCAAGTTTCAGAGTCCATATTTTTTGCTACAAAGCACCTGAAGATAGAGGTGTAAAGTGGAAGTGATGGTGTAACCTTATCTACCTACCATACCTTTCAGTAAAAAGATGTAAATGCAAGCGTGCCTAAAAAGTATGTATAGTTTTGCTTTCAGTCCAAATTCTGATTCAGCTGGCTGAAAAAATGATAGAGAAAACTATGCATGTTAGACAAGCAAAACCTACAGTTCAACCAGTATATGTCTGTTGTGTTACCCACCAAAGGTAGCACCAAAACATGTCACAACCAAGCTATCATCATTCAGGATATCCTCAAATGGGACCAATTAACTTGTTGCATTACCCAAGTGGTAATTTTTAATTAGCAAATGGTATATTTATATAGAATTCATGATGCTTTACATCAGGATTTTAATAACATTGCTCGTCAGTGAGAAAGTGCACCCTACCTTATACTGGGTAAAACAAACTGCTCAGGATTTAGCCAAGCAACAGGACAGACATTAGTGGGTTCTGTTTATTCTTCTGGATGGTAATTACCCAAAGTATACTAGCCTCTCATCAAGGAAGGGTTGGGAAGAAAGACAGAATGACTTTAACTGAATTAATGATTAAGAAATCATGGAAGGCAGAGAGAAGATGGAGCTGATAGATCCTCAAAGAGAAAGGAGAGAACATAAAGAAATCCTTGCCTTCATTCCCAATATAGGTTTCTCTTTTGAAGTTGTAGGCTATGTATATGCCCAAGGGACAACACTCTTAACTACATGGAACAGGAAAGCATCTATAGTTTGCTCTCTAGATACAGGTACAGGGAAAAGGAGCAATCTTTAGGAACTTGAGCTCTGATAAGCAAGCAAGAGAATCCCAAGTAAGCTGAATCAGCTGAGTCTTTAAACATGGACAATGAGGCTGCAAGGATTTGTAGGTTTTATGAATGAAATGTGTTTCCTTGTTTTACCTTGACCTGAGACCACCTTGATCACAGTTGCATTAAACTAGCAAATAACATGGCAATACTTTAAAGCCAGAAAGGAGCAATATCAGGAATGCCCTCCACAGCTCTGCTGAGTAATTTGGAGGGTACATTCCTACTTTTCTGCAAGAACAGCTTTGGACTTGGTAACCAAGGTCTGTATGCACTGAGTGACTGGTCAATATCCGTTCCATGCAAGACAAGATACTGACCACAGCAGGTTAGCGAGGACTATGTTGCAACATCTAACAGCTTATTCCTGTGTACTTTGTGTTACTTTTTTGTAACCTAGCAGAGACCCAATTCTGTAAAAAGTGGACTTAAATACCATTATAGCATTTCATGCAAGTGCTTGAAGAAACATAATTTTGATCAATTCTTTCTACAGTTTGTCCTGGTTTTTCATATAGCAAGCAAGAGGGAGAGGGAAAAGAGATAAAAATGGGCAATATGGGATGAAATACAGCAAATACAAGAGGCTTCTGAGCTGGAGCAATAACTTGAATTGCTGTTACGAAAGTTAGTCACAACTTGGTTTCTGTTGTGCAGGAAATTGAAGTGTGTTCCTAAAAAGGATGGAATGACAAGTTAGGTTGTTGTATTCTGTCTTATCCTGCCAGGGAAAAAAAGAGTTTCTAAATGTTTTAGTGTCATATTTATCAAATGAAATACATTTAGTATCCCCTCAGGCACCAATACTCAGGGAGGTTTTCTAGTGCGAAGCACAGAGATTCGAAATACCAAAAGCTCTGATCTCAAGGCATGTGGATTAAGCTCCAAAAAGAGGAACCTTCACTGTATCCAAATCTGTAGCCATCAAAGCACTCGTGGCCACTGCAACCTACGTAATTGGGTTACCCTCATCTTTAGACTCTGGACACCTAGGATCCTCCAGTCAAGTATCACCCTGCACAAAAACAAGGACCCTGGATCCTGAAGTTCCTGAGCAGTCTACCGGGTCCAACCAGGAGGCAAATTTCATAAAGGTCTTTATTTAAAAAAAAAAAAATGCACCAAAACAGGTATTTCCAGAAAAAAAAAAAGTTTTTATTTCCACCAAACAGCACTTTCCCAGAAACTCCTGATACTTTCAGAGTGTGTCAGCAACGTTACTCTGAACTCAGTCAACTCAAACTGAGCTCAAGTGCGACTTCTTTTACACACAGTTGAGTTCTACTGAACTAGAACTGAGTTGTTACACAAAACATTAAGGCACTAATACTCCAAGAATTAACACACATACTCAGTTCATACTCACAAGCAAGTAATACTGTTCAGTTCAGCTACGGATGCCATGTTAAGTATAAGCATAACTGTTTCCAAGATCCAGGTCTGATCTAAAATACTAACCCAGACAAATGCCTTAAAATATATATGGGATGGCAAAATACACACACACATACACAGAGTAAATATTACCCTTTCTCAATGGGACTCAAAGCCAAGTGCCAGCAAGCAAGGAGGAAAATGGGGATTTGTTTTATTACAATTCAGGGGAAGAAATTGTCCAACTCTGATGAGAACACTGATTTTAGGTTTTAATTATTATTCTAATGGAGTCACTTTCATTTGCAATTACACATTTCATTTTACAATTTAATAAATCATCACAGTGGGAAATAAATCAGCAGATATTCATGCTTAAGTCTGAAATTTCTGGTCTAATTTGCATACAAGACATCATCTCAGAGAAAATACACTCTTGATTATGTTTTCACATAGTAGAAATAACTGCAAAAAACTAAAGAGATACAGCAGGTACAGATGTTTTAAAAAGATAAGCCACACTGCTGATATTTAAGTACGGAGACTTCGTGATGATTGTGTGATTTTATATAGGTCAGAAGTAGAATAACTTCTTACTGAAACTCCTGATCTTAAATGTTTTCTGTGATATTATGTTGATACTGCACTCTTTATTCTTAAAAATCCCCACCTACACAGAAACCATCGTTTCACTAACAATAATCTTAGACATCTACAGGAAAAATAACTGAAAAATTATAAGTTTAATTAACCAGAACTATGATTATGCATAATAGGTCAGTTGCACGAAGGAGTCGCATTGTGTCAAGTACTTAGAGAAAGGACACATGTTTTTGTAAGTTTTCACTTTTTTTAAACAATCATTCACACTTCCGTATTTTTGCTTCAAGATTAAAAAATACAGTCACAAAAGAGAAAAAAAAAAAACAACTCTTTGATAACAGTGGAGCTCCTTCCAACCTTTAAATTCAGGATGGAAATCAAACAAGAAGTTGATGATAAAGTATAACATACTATATAATGTTTATTGAACTCCAGACAAAAGGATGTTGACACTGATTGAGTTTATACTTCTTCTTCCTGATCTTTATGTACTTCCTCAGCTTTATTTTTATTATCGATTACAGAGCTTTCAAGAAAGCTGGGTTTTAAACATAAATACATGCAAATAAATTTTCTGGAAAGTATATATTCTTACTGGAATAGTCTTCTCCTTTCAGGAAATTAGTACAGGAGCTGAACTCTGTATGAGTTTCTTTCTCCACAACAACTTTCTACCTAAAAACAGCCCCCAAGAGCATCATTAAGCTGTATTGTTTCTCAGCTAGAAATGCAAGTAAAACAGAAATGTCTCCAATTTGGAGGAAGCCCATGACATCTGAGGTCTGCAGCTTGGCCCACAAAAACAATCCTAAGAACAATTTTAGTGCCTGATATACGAAAGGAAAAAAATCTAGTATTTCATTTTGCTGGCAGCATAAGATTCATACTGTTATCATCAACAGTTTCCCAATAGGAGGCACTAAGTAATGATTATACAGAAAAAGGAATAAAGTCTCAATTGTTACAATATCTTCGCTGTTTTTTCTTTTAAGTTTGAATGCTGAACAAGATTTCACAAATTAGTAATGATCCTCCATATGTGTAAAACTAGGAGAGTATTGAGACAAGAAGCAGATCCACATAGGTGGATCACAGAATCTTTTCACCAAGAAGACAGATAAAAAGGGGCTATGGATTAAACAGTTTGAAATCCTGCAGAGTAAAACAAAGTGAAAATTCAACTGAACGGGGAAAAGAAGGAAAACAAAAGAAAAAATACTCATAACTCACCTGGATCAGACCAGGAAGAAAAACACAGACTATTAGAGTACCAAGAACACTTTTTACCCACAAAAAGGGTGAGAAAAAAACATTTCTTTACAGCATAAAGCACGTAAGCAGAGGAGATGCATTAATCATACAGGAAAAGCAAAAAGTAAGGCAGAAGCTATGCAAAAGGAAATGCATAAATGCAAAACTACAGAGATGAACAAAATGAACAGCTTGAGCTGTTGTAAAGAAAATGGAAAATGCCCTGCCTAGTGGGCCACACGGTAGCTGTGTCACTGTGCTAAAGCTTGCAGCAAAGAAAAAGATACACACAATATGAAAGCAAAACAGCATCTTGGAGGAAAGTTTCTGCACTTTATCATGTTAATGTAATGCAAAATAGCACCAATAAATGGTTTGTAGAACTCGGACTAGCACCAGATGCAAAGACAAGGCGGCAGCAGGCAAACAGTAAACCGAATGCCAAATAGACAGTGGGGCACCAGCAAACCTGTGAAGCTACAAGAAGAGCTATGTAAGAGGGGAAAGAAGTTGCAGCCAAAGATAAACTTTAGATAGGTAAGATAACTTTAAGGTAAGATAACTTTAGAAGGGCAGACTTTGGATTGTTTAGGAATCTGGTTAACAGGGTCCCTTGGGAGGCAGTCCTGAAGGGCAAAGGAGTCCAGGAAGGCTGAATGTTATTCAAGAAAGAAGTCTCAAAGGCACAGCAGCAGGCCATCCCCGTGTGCCATAAGTCAAGCAGGTGGGGGAGAAGACTGGCCTGGCTGAACAGAGACCTTTCACTGGAACTCAGGAATAAAAGGAGAGCTTACCACCTTTGGAAGAAGGGGCAGGCGACTCAGGAGGACTACAAGGATGTTGTGAGGTTATGCAGGGAGAAGATTAGAAAGGCGAAGGCCCAGCTAGAACTTAAGCTGGCCACCGCCATTAAAGATAACAAAAAAATGTTTTTACAAATAGATCAGTGACAAAAGGAGGGCCAAGGAGAATCTCCCTCCTTTGTTGGATGCGGAGGGAAACATTGCCATGAAGGATGAGAAGGCTGAGGTACATAATCCCTTCTTTGCCTCAATCTTTAATAGTCAGGCTAGTCATCCTTGGGGTTTTCAGGCCCCTGAGCTAGGAGATGGAGATAGGACGCAGAATGAAGCCCCAGCTGTCGAGGAGGTGGCAGTCACTGACCTGCTCCTCCACCTGGATGCGCACAAGTCCATGGGGCCAGACAGGATCCACCCGAGGATACTGAGGGAGCTGGCAGAGGAGCTTGCCAAGCCACTCTCCATCATTTATCAGCAGTCCTGGTCAATCGGGGAGGTCCCACATGACTGGAAGTTAGCGAATGTGACACCCATCTACAAGAAGGGTCAGAAGGAGGATCCCGGGAACTACAGGCCTGTCAGCCTGACCTTGGTGCCAGGGAAGGTCATCGAGCAGATCATCTTGAGTGCCATTACATGGCATGTGCAGGACAATCAGGTGATCAGGCCCAGCCAGCATGGGTTTATGAAAGGCAGATCCTGCTTCACTAACCTGGTCTCCTTCTATGACAAGGTGACCTGCTTAGTGTATGAGGGGAAGGCTGTGGATGTTGTCTACTTGGACTTTAGTAAGGCCTTTGACACAGTCTCCCACAGCATTCTCCTGGAGAAGCTGGCTGTTCACAGCTTAGATAAGTGCACTCTGCGCTGGGTTAAAAACTGGCTGGACAGCCGAGCCCAGAAAGTGGTGGTGAATGGAGTCAAATCCAGTTGGCGGCTGGTCATGAGTGGTGTTCCCCAGGGCTCAGTACTGGGGCCAGTCCTGTTCAATATCTTCATTGATGACCTGGATGAGGGGATCGAGTGCACCCTCAGTAAGTTTGCAGATGACACCAAGTTGGGTGGAAGTGTTGATCTGCTGGAGGGTAGGAAGGCCCTACAGAGGGACCTGGACAGGCTGGATCATTGGGCTGGGGCCAACTGCATGAGATTCAACAAGGCTCAGTGCTGGGTCCTGCACTTGCGGTCACAACAACCCCATGCAATGCTACAGGCTTGGGGAGGAGTGGATGGAGAGATGCCTGGCTGAAAAGGACCTGGGGGTGTTGGAAACGTCCTCAAGTTGCGCCAGAGGAAGTTTAGGTTGGATATTAGGAAAAACTTCTTCACTGAAAGAGTAGTCACGCACTGGAACAGGCTGCCCAGGGAAGTGGTTGAGTCTCCATGCCTGAAGGTATTTAAAAGACGGGTAGACGTGGTGCTTGAGGACATGGTTTAGTGGTGGACTTGGCAGTGCTAGGTTAACGGTTGGACTTGATGATCTTAAGAGTCTTTTCCAACCTTAACGATTCTACAATTCTATGATAAAATTATTCAGTCTTACAAATGCAGCATTAGGACAATTCAAATTATAAGCAAAATTCTGGGGGAAAAAAAATATGTAAAAATTTTAGGCAGGAGAAAAAGCACAGAAACCATAAAATACATAAATAGACATGCAAGCAAAGCCACCAGCACTAACAACATTTTGCCAGGGCCCATAATACCCACTGGCATCTCTACAAAGGTGTTACAGATTATTACGATATATTTACAGGACCAGAGCATCGTCTCCATAAACACACTAAACCAGATAAAAACACTGTGAGCAATACAGCTTAACTGATTACTTTTGTGACATTAGAGTAATGGAAGTAATAGGGCAAACAGAAAAAGGCACTGTGGGTAACTTATGTAAGTCATTAGTGCCAAAGAAATATTCGAAAAAGTGGAAGGAGAGTCATGAACAGATGAGTCAGTGTTTGCAAGATTAAGAAAACATGTGAGTTTAAGCATGTGAGTTTAAGCCAGATTTTAAAAGTCACAAAAGAGTGCCCCAAAGAAATCTTTCAATAATTGCCTGAAAAAGTAGGATGCTCACTTTCCGAGTGCCACAGTGAAAAGCACCAGAGATGAACACTGCTGACTTTTTATCTAAACCAGTTCTGCAGCAGGCCAAGAGGATCTGGACCACCTGGGAAAACAGAGAACAGAGATAAAGCAGATGAACTGAACTAGTTCCATGGCTTCAGGGAGAAAATCAAAACAAACAAAAGAAACCAACAACAACAAAAAAGAGAAGACTGAACACAAACTAAGATTATAAGATTATTTGCATCTGATATTCTAACAAGGATCAGCTTTTGAATGTCCTGAACTATCAAGATCAGCAACTGAGAAAACTGTCATTGTATGTTAAAGCACTGAAGTCTTTGAGATGCAGAATTGTCTGTGAAATACTTTTAAGCTATTTGAGAATAGACAACCAGCTCTAGCTGGATTTGACTTTCAAGTCAAGCCAACTACAGACATTTGCCAAACATGACCAAAGATATTCAGCATACAGCAAGCAGTTGGTGACACATTCCAGGAAACACAGTGCAAGCAGCAAGCGCCAAACGCTTCTTGGAAATTGAAAGCATTCCTAGTTTTGGGGAGAGGGAAGGGGAGTACTTCATTGACTGATGGATGGACCTTGCTAAGGCTCTGTAAGCAAGAACAGCATGGCAAATGAGTAAAACAGAAAGAAACACAAATCTGATTCTCAGCCACTAAACACAAAATCCCATGTTTTACCTTGCAACCTATTAAGTCAAAATATGAATGTCAGTAGGGAACTACCCAGCATGCTAAGATAAACTACCACTGATTTGATTTCAAATTTGATTTGAAGGAGTGTAGGCACCCACAGCATTCAGGAACTGATTCATGTTCAGCCAGCCCTGAGGCAGGATCAGGGCATCCCCAGGTAATATGGTCACTGCCCTCACCATGATAAACAAATTATTTCAACCATATGCCACTACCTTAGAGGCACAGGCATAACTGAAATGAACATATATGTTCCCTGTATTGATTCTGTTGTGAGGATAACAGTCTCTGCCTGAGAGGATTAGGCAAGGTTGATCACGACAATCTTCGTCACCACTACAGCGAAAGCATTGTCGTGGTTTAACCCGGCAGGCAGCTAAATATCACACAGCCATTCGCTCACTCCCCCCCACCATGGGACTGGGATAGAGAATCGGAAAAATGGTAAAACTCATGGGTTGAGATAAAGACAATTTAATAGGACAGAAAAGGAAGGGAAAATAATAATAATGATAAAAGAATATAAAAAACAAGTGATGCACAACGCAATTGCGCACCACCTGCTGACCGATGCCCAGCCATTTCCCCAGCAGCGGCCCTGCTGCCACGGCCAACCTCCCCAGTATAGTATGGAATATCCCTTTGGCCAGTTTGAGTCAGCTGTCTTGGCTGTGTCCACTCCCAGCTTCTTTTGTACCTCCAGCCTCTCTGCTGGCAGGGCAGTATGAGAAGGGGAAAAGTTCTTGACTTAGTGTAAGCACTGCTCAGCAACAACTAAAACATCAGTGTGTTATCAACATTATTCTCATCCTAAATCCAAAACACAGCACTATACCAGCTAGTAGGAAGAAAATTAACTCCATTTCAGCCAAAACCCGGACAAGTGTGCAGGACACCACACCATAGGCTTCACTCAGACTTTGAGGAAGAGGGTGTCCTGCAGATGTTCTCTGCACAAACCAAAGACAAGTGGTTGCAACACTTCAAAAGCAGGGTGTTTTTGACAACAGATGACTGCTCACTGGCAGCATGTTTAAAGCACTTAGCCAGGAATTCAGTCATATCACTCATGTACCACAGCCAGCCAAAAGCCAAAGCTGGGTCAGCAACTAAAATTTTAGCCTCTTAACAGCTGCATGAAGCAAATAAATATGTCAAGCGACCCTTGAAAGAAATAACTGCACAAGAAATCTCATTAACAATGTCTCAAGAAAAGATTCAGTGCCAAGATGCAGGCCTTGATATCTCTAGCAGGACACGAAATCAGAGACAGACATACAGAGTGTACCGGAATGGTGACACAAAACCTCCCAGGGACCCTTTGAGGAGAAAACCATTTTCTTAGGATAAATCATGTTCTGGAAAAGAGCTCCATGTGTGAAACAAAAAACTCCATGGGTTTGAGTTTGTTTTGATTTTGGTTTAAATGGAAGGATACATATTCTTCCAAAACCACAAATACATCCGCTCACTATGAACACAAGCATCCATGAAATATGCTGAGAGTCCAAGACTTGATCAGCAACCCAAGGAAAGCATTTGCACTAGTACATAGCTAGCATCATTGAAGACATCCTCAAAAACACTACATACCCACAAAAAGGAGCAAGACAACCTACTGCAAGAAGAGTCCAACTTCAAATCACCCACAAAACACAATACTACATTCAACTTTAGGACATAAAAGGAAAAGCTTTCAAATTCAGAGGGGAAAAAGTTAGTTCCCAAATACAGGGGGGAGGTTGAATGTTGAGTTTAAAAGAATGAGGATAGTGATGACAACACAAGTTTTACCATAATGAGAAAATACAATATATGTAAGCAAGGTACAGTACCTGTATTTAGTTGTGTCCTGTTGTATAAACAGGGCAAGAGATATTACAATAATCAGCTACCTGATGAGAGGATGTGTAACAGGTATGTATAAAGGACCTTAAAATATTAACACCCAGAGGACATAGAGGAAAAACAGAACTGCTGCACTAGCTCCGTACACTCATTTTGCACTTCAGCAGTGAGCACATTTGCCTTAGGTACACTGTTTCTGAACACAAACATGTTTTGGCTTTCAACACAGCTACTCCAGAGAATCACATTGCACCTCCCAAACCAGTCTACTTATAACGTACAAAGCGAGGAGAGTCTCGGGGTGAATGATGAACTTCACAAATAGCAGAAATGAGTGAAGAAAAGGATCCAAGGCTTTCAGCAGGATTTCAAAGCACAGAGCAAGCAGAGAGGCTTGTCTTGTTGGATGCACAGCTGGCAACATATGAAGACTTTGTTTTGTAGATGAGCTGGTCCAGTAGCACAGTTAAGGTTCAGTTCCTTTTTTAATGCTTAAGTTCACTCATTTTATCTTATACAAAGGATATAGTTAATCCTATAAAAATGACAGCATTGACTTCCAGGACACCAAATAAATTTTCAGAGAGTTTGCTGGTAAATCTCTTTATTTTACAAGTTGAAATGAATTAAGGCTTGGGTTCTTTAAGAAATATAGCATTTGTTTATCTTCTTTGTCTCCAACAAGCTGAGAAGAACACAGTAATTTCAAATGTTCTGTATTAGGTTGATACTAAATAAAATACTTCATTTTTGCAATACTGGAATAAAACAGTTCTTAATTAAAATGAAATGACAGCTGATGTACTAAGTTTCAGCAACTGAATATGCTATGGAGTAGTTCAGATAAGTAATTCTTAAAATGAACCACTTTGATTCAACTCATCTCCAGTAATTCCACCAATCTTTCTTGTATGTCAAATCCAGATTTATTTAGATTGATCACTCACAACTAGTAAACTAACTTCAGGAACTGCTCACTTCACTACCTCCATGTGAAATACCTTTACTCTCAAGTAAACAGTGTTTTTTTACGTCACCAATCTTAAGTAATTATGAATTGCGCATTTTAAAAAAAAAAGACTCTGCAATTAGATTGGAGCAAAAAGATTTTAAATCATAGACTCATAGAATGGTTTGAGTTGGAAGGGACCTATAAAGGTCATCTAGTCCAACCCCCCTGCAATGAGCTGGGACACCTTCCACTAGATCAGGTTGCTCAGAGCTCCATCCAACCTGGCCTTGAATGTTTCCAGGGATGGGGCATCTGCCACCTCTCTGGGCAACCTGTTCCAGTGTTTCACCACCCTCATCATAAAACATGTGTTCCTTATATCTAGCCTGTATCTACTCTCTTTTAGTTTAAAACCATTACGCCTTGTCCTATCACTATTGGCCCTGCTAAAAAGTCTGTCCCCATCTTTCTTATAAGCCCCCTTCTAGTATTGAAAGGCCAGATGGGTGCCTTTCTCCAAAGAAGCATTTGCTTCCTTTAAGAAATCGTTTCAGTCATGTTTTCAAGATTTTCTCTAAAGATTGAGAACTAGAAATATTTTTAGGATGACAGCCAAAATTTACATGTAACCATGACCCCAGCAACATAAACTGTAAGAAAAGGTAGTATTATGAAACTGCCATGTCTGAGATGTGTGATACACATTCAGATGTGTTAGATTATTTGAATTTTTAATCTACATCCATGCCACAATACTGGCGTCACAGAGAGGATTTCATCAGCCTGAGGGTTGTTTGGGTTTTGGTGTTTGTTTGTTTGACACACATGCACCAGGTACTAAACCTCCTAATTTTTCATCATCATCTCACAATTTCTTCAACCTCTTATGTATTCAGACTTATTCACAAAATGAATTTTTACATATGTTTATTTGCACTTCCGCTGTTACTCAGCGTGGAGGTATGAGGGAAAATAATTTCTAGTATATAGAGCTTTAGAGAATCTAGTTATTTTTAAAAAATCAACAAAAAAACCCCAAACACTTTCCATCAGCTTAATTCTTTCCTTAGGAAGGGCACATAAATACAAAAATAACCAGGACCTCCATTTACACAAGAAAACATAGAATCAATATAATCAAATGCCAGCTGATAGAAAATGTTAAAGAAACTATAAAATATTTCCTAGGATCGATTACCCAGAATACAGAAAGTTTTGACAGTTCTGGTGTGTGAGCCCAAGCATACAGAATAAAGCACTGGTATCTAAATGATTGATTAGAGCTTAATAAGAAGTGAGACTAATTTGCTATGCACAGAATTAGTAGAAGCATTTCAAAGAACAAATAACCAGAATCCACAGTTCCATGTAATTTATTCCTCATTTTCATTTCTAAGATTTCTAGTGTACCTAGTAATAAAAATCTGAAGTGGATAAGAGGGTAATTAGGTTTTGTGTCAACCTCTGTATGGATTTTCTTTTTCTGACAGTACTAGGAAGCTACACTGCCAGCGCATGGAATATTACAGAGTATGTCTGAGGTCCCCAATGGTAGGAAAATGAACACTGTGCATGATTTAAACAAAAGACCCTTCTCAGTAGTTTTCTAGAACATAATAAACTGCAGTACAGCTTGGTGGACTTTAGTCTGGCAGAGGAAGTAACAAATGCATCCAGGTTTTTTTATGTTAATGTTTATTGTTTTTCAGCAACAGATTCACTTAGATACCTCACTGCCAGTAATAATAACTGTGTATTTAGTCCTTGTTTACATTTATGGCACAATTTTACTTTTAAAGAAATGTAAAAGAAAACATATGCCCCATCAGATTAGTCCGTCTTGCTGTTTAACATCAGCTATAATGATCTTTCGAGGGTTTGACTGAAAGCCTGGAGTTTCTCTACATGATGTCCCTTTAGTCTCTTGGAAAACATCACAGAACTCCTGCCGTGTAAAATTAGGCCTAATCTTAATTATCTTGCTGTCTATTTCCTGAGCTTAATTAACTTTTCTGAGTGCTTTTCTACACTGCAATGAGGACTAAACCCATTTTGTCTTATTCAACATTTCATAATTTCTTTTCCCTCAGTTCCTAGGACAACGAAAAGCTCTTCACAGTCCTAATTCCTATGGCAAAAGCTAAAATATGGGATTTTAAAGAAAAGCTATAAGAAAAAATTTGAGAACATACAGCCATGCATACAAATAGAAGGGCTGAAATCTGCAAATGTGGAGAGATAATCCATTCTAGCATCTAAATGAACTGACATTAGATATTTAATTATCTTGTTAAGTAAATTCAGATTACAGGATTCATATCCTAGTCATTATAGGTCATCAGGCTGTTTTAGGTGAAGTACAAATTGTCTACAGTCCACAGTGCTCAAATAAGTTTAGAATAATATAGCAGCTAATTTGCATGGCCAAGCCTTCTCCCTTATTGCTCATCCAAACTCTCCTATGATCTGTCCACTTTTATTGCAAGGGAGAACTACACAATGAAGGTTGAGCACATATTGTAGAATGTCACTTTCCTACTGCTAGAATTTCACTTTTTTTTTTCAGATTACAAAAAGCATCTGTATACTTTAGAGAAACAAACACAAAGACTTTGCTTACTTTGCTTTTTCCAGGAGGCAAAAGGGAAGTTTTATTTAAAGTGGCTGTCTAAAAATCCAATATGATTACTTTAATTAAAAGAATACTTTCTTCCAAGCTCAGACAACTTCCATTAGCTATTACAGTGCATTTACTACATATGACTCTCTTCACCTCTACTGTGCCAGCAAGAAGCAGGGTGGTTTCATCTCTAGGCAAGATCAGATGAGGACTCTGTGAATGATTACCTGATATGCAGGTGTTCAGCCAAGTTGCTTTTTAATAATATGGGAGACAGATCAGGCAAGTAAAAAGCCAGTAAGTGGACAGCACTCATCCTCTAGTTAAAGGTCTAAGGTCTATTAGATTTTATAGAATATTTGTTTTCTCGGGATTTGATGCTGTCACTATTTGACTGTTAGCACCAGAAGACAGTTCAGATGTAAAAATAACCAACATCAAAGCAATCAGCTCAAGAGTCCATCCAGAAAACAGGGAAAGCTGTGCTGTTTTCTGTTGCTATTTTTCCCGTAATACCCACAAACAACAACCAAATAGCCTAGCAATAACTTCATCAAAGCAAAAAAGAAAGCTCTATGATGGTAAATAACTAACTGTTAAAGTTAGTTATACCCCTGTATCATGGTGGGGTAATAACTCTACACACTTGGCTCTTCTCCTCTGTTCCCCTGAACACCAACAAAATACCCTTTCTACTAGAAAATAACCCACTGCATAAAAAATCAAGAGTGCTGAAGTTTAGATCATTTCACTTCCATTCGTTTCCATTTGTGTATTTCGGTCTTTTTGACTAATCAAAGCTTCCTGCTTGTGAGCTGAGAAGTCACACAGGGTCACTTTTAGCAGCTATGGACTACAACCTTACAAGTACTGCCATCCCGAGCCCGCCGCTTTTTAGTGGTAACTTTCAGAAGGAAGATGAAGTAAGGGTATTTAGATGTACTGAATGCCTAGTATACTCTCCTTCAGCTGCAGGAACAGAAATCAAGCACAAGCATCATCTGCTATACAGGAAGCACGATGTAGAGCATCAATACAGTGCACAAGTGGGCAACTGTACACTACAGCTGTTACATCTAACCTACTCCTTCAACTTCATGCTAACCCTTCCTTAACGCAGACCAGTGTATGGTTTTATCAGGACTTGATAAGAAAGTAATAAATTGAGTTACGGACTCCACTGCTCACAAAAGCAGGTCAAAAAAGTCTTAATACAACCCATTATAATAAAGAACAAAATAAAGAAAAAAAAACCACCTAGATCTATTTTTTGCTTACTTTTTACACATTAGCTTCCACAGACTTCATTACTTAAACAATGGGTAATTTCAGTTTCATTTCTTATGCCTCATCCATCTATACCATCATAAACTTCCCTCTTTCCTCTCCCTCCTCCAGATCACTAGGATAGATGTGAAGCAGGGCAAGGGCTACTTAACAGAACCAAACAGCAAGTCCAGCTGGGCAAACTCAGCCTCAGAAGGAAGCAAACTAGGCTCCCAGGGCTGGCACTGCCAACACACCCAACACTGATGCCTTGGCAGTGCACAGAACAGGAGGGCACACCAAGAAAAGAGCAAGCAATTGCTGTCTCCCACTTGTGAGGTGGCCCCAGGGCTGAAAGAAAAAACAGCTTTGAGCTCCCTGGTATGCCTGTGTCACTCGTCCGTGGGACAGTTTTGACATATGTCCCATAAACTTAGGAAGGTTGTCCATTTCACTTTTCAAGTTTCAAGCACAGTCTAACCTGGAGCAAAGTTTCATCTGAATTCTTCGGAAATGGAAGTGCCTTTCCCTTCAAGACAAACCCCTCTCAGGAATCAGCGCCCAAAGCAACTTACTGGTGAACAGTCCTGAACTGTCCTGTTGAGCCAGGGCTGTTCACGCTCCTGTGAACCCTGTTGTGTCAATACAGAGCCACCAAAACTTTAATCTTTAGGGCAGCTGAAAAGATTTATTTCTATGTAAGTGACAAGCTGGGGTTTAAAGCTTCAACATATGAAGCTTAAAAAAAAAGACAATAACCTTCTTCTTAAGTAGTTTAAGATTTGAATCACAGTTGCACCAGCTTGTGGACTTGCAAATCGTTTTCAGCTCATGGAGCAACTGTATTCATTCCCATCAAATTGGAGGGCAGTTTGATTAAAAGATCAAGCAAAACATTTCTCAGTTCCTAATCCTCCAGCACTAGGCTAATGGTGTAAGAAACCATCACCTAGACAAAACAAAAGTGCCATGGTCTTCAACCATAAACCTATCACCTTACTGTATTTATTGTCTCTTGAAGTCAGTGACCTGCTCTTTGTGCTACATTAGTCACTTTATAAAAAGTGACTGCTAGATAGTAGCCGTTCAGTTAGTTTTCTTAGAGCATGTCTCCTTAGCATGAGACTGAATTTTAAGACAATTACTGGATTAGCTAGATACACGAATTTAAACTTCCATGTAAGAGCAGCAGGAACATTATTTGTTCTCTGCAAGTGAGTATTAACACAACTAGTAGCCACTTGTGTTCAGCTGCCTGGAGTGATTTACATACTCTGGAATTCAATTCTCATTGAATGCTGCAGCCAAACACATATACACATGAATGCACAAAACCACTCAATATACATTTGAAGAGGACGGAGGGAAAACCCTTGGTCATAGCAGCTCAAAGCTCATTTAACTCATATGGTCATTTAAAAATAAAAAAGTTTCTAGCACCAGTTAGAAAATTTCCAGGTATGCTTCATGCTTGCTAGAAAATATACTAGAGTTTTATTTGATCTAGATGGACGAAAAGAAAAAAATTCCTGCATCTGCTGAAGCCACTAACACCTTATTGAGGCATTCAACTGAGCCTCTTCCAGGTTTTCTCTACTTTCATTATTATATATCCAGGTAGTCAGTAGAAGCAACAACAAAACACAGTATATCAGTAGGCAGGGAAAAAGCCAATACATAGCTAAAGAAAAACATAAATCAGCACTTTTAAAGCAACTTTTTTTCCCGTGCTTCTGCTTTTTCCTCTCAGTGTGTGTCCTGATCGTTTTCTACAGTTATGTCTTTACAAGAGCTATCATTCAAATTAATAGGAATTTAACATATTAACATATGAACATATGTCTTTGCTCTTTCAAGTCACAGATTTCTTCCTGTATTTTACAGGGTTTTGAGATTACAGGTCACAAAAGCCACAGAAGCACCACTTGACGCACACACAAATATAGTGCATAAACATATCCATGCATAAAACACGTGGAAGGCTCCAACGTCCACTCATCAATTCTTTCCTGCCCACCATGCTTCCATTGCTACACAAGTGAATAACCACTCCTTCATTTTACAGATTCCAATACATTTTAGCTTACAGCATTTCCATGTAAAGATACTCCTAAGGTTTTGCAAGACAATAAAACACTTTCAAAACTGCAAAGAGTTATTAGAAGAATGTCCTTCTATGAAATAAGTATTCTCTCTGAATTCTAACACCTATGGGGTTTTTTTAGATACCTTTGAATCCAGACCCTTTGTATATAGGGCAAACCAGCTGATATAAATCAAAGGCACTACTACCTTCTAATGTAGTCAGCATAGATATGTATATATTTATATATGCATAAATATATCTATATCTGTATACATAGGTATGTATATATTTCTATACATATAAATATATATCTGTGTACATCTGGACTACTGTCCTGGTTTCGGCTGGGATAGAGTTCATTTTCTTCCTAGTAGCTGGTATAGTGCTGTGTTTCAGATTTAGTGTGAGAATAATCTTGATAACACACTGATATTTTAGTTGTTGCTGAGTAGAGTTTACACTAGTCAAGGACTTTTCAGCTTCCCATGCTCTGCCAGGTGCACAAGAAGCTGGGAGGGGGCACAGCCAGGGGGACTGACCCAAACTGGCCAAAGGGCTATGCCATACCATATGACATCATGCTCAGTATATAAACTGGGGGAACTGGCCGCGGGGCAGCAATCACTGCTCAGGGACGGGCTGGGTGTCGGTCAGCAGGTGGTGAGTGTTTGCATGACTTGTTTTTCCTGGGGTTTTTTCCTCTCTCTTTTTTTTTTGTTGTTGTTGTTTTACTTTTCACTACAACTTATTATTACTATTATTATTATTTTATTTTATTTTATTTTATTTTATTTTATTTTATTTCAATTATTAAACTATTCTTATCTCAACCCACGAGTTTTCTTACTTTTGCCCTTCCAATTCTCTTCCCCCTCCCACCGGTGGGGGGAGGGTGAGTGAGCGGCTGCATGATGCTCAGTTGCCAGCTGGGGTTAACAACAACTACATTAAAAGATAGTACTGCCTTTGATTTATATCAACTGGTTTGCCATATATTAGACAGCAGGATCAGAGGCGTTCCTGTAACTCTCATGTTTTAATACTTTCTTTCATCTCTGCATCTTCACTGTGACTTTTGCAGCCATAGGGCCAGGCTTACTTCATTTTTGTTCTGGCAATGCACTAGGATTTCTAAACTCTGCAAATCATACTTTACAAATACCATTAGCTTAAGTCAAAATCAAGAAGCAGTGAGAGAGTTGAACATCCCATTATTTCTTTTTCATTTTTTGAGTGAAATTTTCAAGAAACATTAATATGTATTTTTCTGCCCTTCTTACCACCACCATTCCCACTTGCATAGTCATTACAAGATAGGCATCCCTTTAAACACTATTTGCAAACAAATACAAGGAAATAATTCAGTTGTATATTTCCTCTTTTCCAGCGCAACATTCTTCTGCGTTCATGCAGTCACTGGTACAAACAAATCTGCCACTAGGCCCTAAAGAATGAAAGGATAACTCTACTTATGATATTATGTTGTGAGAACTGTGGGGAATAAACACAACTGCACAGAACACTATTAATTATTTAGATTATGTTTTGATACCTGCTGGAGAATAATTTGTATTAATTTTATGTGAAATCGTGAACAATACATATTTTTTCAGAAAGCCAACCCTGTTGTCTTATAATATCGCAGATGTGCATACTTGCTGTTACATCCAAATTACAGAAGGGATCAAGTAACTGAAAACTGCTAAATAACAGAACAGAAAAACAAGAAAGGTGACACAGCACAATTTAATATATAAATTCAGCTGGCAAGGTCAGACTGCTTGTTCCTTTCTGTGAGCACTAGTAGGGTCAGGCAGGCACCAGGAGTTGGTGATAACAGGCAATTTCAATGTTTAACACTGGAACACAGCAGAATATAGGCCAGTTCTTCCCAAACATGGGGGCATCCTTTACAAATATGAGACAGCAGGTCAGTTTGGAAGTGACAGAGAATAAAGGTGGAAAGCAACTTAGGTGAGGATAATAATAACAATAACATTTCTGGTTCTTAGCAAGCAAGGCACGGAAAAAAAATCAATAGCCTTCAGGAAAGCAGACTTCTATAACCTTACAGACATGGTCGCTGAGGTCTCACGGGATGGATGTCTAAAAGAAGAGAAGGAAATAGAGAGAGCTGGTAACACTTAAAGGGCACAGGTACAAGTTATTACACTGCAATGAAAAGATAAGGAAGGCTGGGAGACACCAACTTGGCTAATTCAGTTTTTCAGTGATTTCAAAAAGAAACCTCAAAGTAGAAATTAGGTTAGATTATTCTTTGTTACCATTAGTAATTTAAACAAACATGAAAAGAAAATCTAAAAAGACCAATCTTTGAAGAGTTAAGGAGAAATTAAACTTATTTGGTAAGTAATTTAAAAAGAAGACAACCACTGAAAGAGCTGGTTTGATACACAATGGAGAGGAAGTGCTGCTTCACAGTTCTCAGTGACTGACGTATTCAATACCAATTTGCCTCCTTCTTCACTCACGATGTGATCAATGCTTAACCAGACCAGCCCCAGTGACAGGGAGGTAGGAACTCCAGCCACTGCAGGTTAGCAGCTGGATATTTTCAAGCTGGCAGTGCTGTTGAAATTCACCTTTGAATACACTGAGGCTGGTGCCTCCATGAATGGTGGAGCCCATCTAACGGCACAGTGGGGCTGAGAGGGGAGGAGAGGAACCTGACTCCTTGTCAGTGATCAGCAGTTTATCAGCTCATTCTACTGTCCTAAAGGCAGTGCTTGCAAAAGGCCAAAGGAAGCAGCTCCAAAATGGCTAGCAGTTATCTTTCAGATTTCATAAAGGACCTGGACAAGCTCAGAAAACTGAGAGGAGCACAGAAAAACCAGCCGGTGTCTACCTTTAAAACAGGGAATCAAAAAGAGGAGAACTTGGGACTCAGAGCCCTGTCAGCTTACCTCTACTTCCTAGAAAACAGGAGAACACGAAAGTTTAAGCACCACAAAGGTAACAAGTGAATGTGAAAGTGCCCCACGGAATAGTATTAAGCTATTCTCACTTCCTCCCTTCCTCTAACAGGGCATAGAGCCCCCTGAACAGGGGAGAAATAGTAAGTGTTACTTCCCCGATTTTAAGCCTCAATTATAAAGCTGTTTCAGATTATGTTCCTGTAAGAAATAAGAAAGCAAGTTAAGATAAAGAGGCATGCAAGACAAGCTAAGTAGCAAAAGTATTACTGGCAGGTTAGTGACAAGTTGGAAGAGGGTATGGCGTGAGGTTTTACAAAAGTCTGTCCCAAGCCCAGAACTACTCAATATTTCTGTACTATCTTGGATGAAAGAAATAACAGGTACGTTTAGTAAATTTCCAGGTAATATCAATCTGGAAGGGACTAAGTTGGAGGACCAGATTAGAATTCAAAATCTTAATTAACTGAATTCTTACTGACTACAAGGGAAGTTATGCAGTACTCAATAAGAGCAAATGCAAAGCACGACATTTAGAGGTAATCAGCTGCACAGTCATAGGGTAACAGATGACTGCACACACAGCTGCACCGCAGAAAAGAGATCTAGGAGTTAACTGGTGCATTTTGTGATCCAAGGGGAAATGCTTAGTGGAGTAGGTTTTACCACTCATGAGAATTTCTTCACTCATTTAAGTGATGGAGTTGCCCTCAGCTGGAGAGTCATGCCCAATTCTGGGCACTAATTCAAGAAAGATGTGAACCAGCTGGAAAAGGCAATAAGAATAATCAGAGGTTTGCAAAACAGGAAAGACTGAAAGAATTCAGGTTACTCAGTCTAGAGGGATGAAGAGGGACGTGGCAAAAAAAATATGTACATTAGAATAAATTCTAAACGTCCATTGTCAGCAGGACAACAGTGATCTTAAAGTTTGAAAGCTTTCCCTTACATGACAACAAAAAAGTCTTAACATCCAAGACTTTTAGAAATGGAAGACAGTGCCTATAACCGTTTGTGTTTCAGAGCAGGCTGGACAAACCTGTATGACAGATATGTAGAAGCAGCATCACACTGATTCTCTAAAGGAATTCAAAATTAATTCAAATAATCAAGTAAAAAGAGTCGGAGTTCGGGAAAGAGGTGAGTGGCTGTCCTACAGAAAGTATACATCTGAATTATTTGGATTATAGTTGTGTTGGGTTTGCATGGCAAGGTTTTGGTAGTGGGGGGCTACGGGGTGGCTTCTGTGAGAAGCTGCTAGAAGCTCCCCCTGTGTCTGATAGAGCTGACACCAGCCAGCTCCAAGACAGACCCACCACTGGCCAAGGCCAAGCCCATCAGCGATGGTGGTAGCACCTCTGGGACAACATATTTAGGAAGGGGGAAAAAGCAACTGTGTAACAGCAGCTGGAGAGAGGAGTGAGAATATGTGAGAGGAACAACCCTGCAGACACCAAGGTCAGTGAAGAAGGAGGGGGAGGGGTGTTCCAGGCGCCGGAGCAGAGATTCCCCTGCAGCCTGTGGTGAATACCATGGTGAGGCAGGCTGTCCCCCTGCAGCCCATGGAGGTCCACGGTGGGGCAGATACCCACCTGCAGCCTGTGGAGGACCCCACACTGGAGCAGGTGGATGCCTGAAGGAGGCTGTGACCCCATGGGAAGCCCGCGCTGGGGCACGCTCCTAGCACCTGTGGACCCGTGGAGAGAGGAGACCAGGCTGGAGCAGGTTTGCTGGCAGGAGCCATGACCCCGTGGGGGACCCACGCTGGAGCAGTTCATGAAGAACTGCAGCCCGTGGGAAGGACTCACATTGGAAAAGTTCATGGAGAACTGTCTCCCATGGGAGGGACCCCATGGTGGAGCAGAGGAAGAGTGTGAGGAGTCCTCCCCCTGAGGAGGAAGGAGCGGTAGAGACAACGTGTGATGAACCAACCGCAACCTCCATTTCCGATCGCCCTGCACTGCTGGGGGGGAGGCGGCAGAGAATTTGGGAGTAAAGTTGAGTGTGGGAAGAAGGCAGGGGTGGGGGGAAGGTGTTTTTAAGATTTAGTTTTTATTTCTGATTACCCTACTCTGATTTGATTGGGGATAAATTAATTTGTCCAAGTCAAGTCTGTTTTGCCCATGACAGTAATTGGTGAATGATCTCTCCCTGTCCTTATCTCGACCCACATGCCTTTAGTTGTATTTCCTCTCCCCTGTCCAGCTGAGGAGGGGAGTGATAGAGTGGCTTTGGTGGGCACTTGGTGTCCAGCCAGGGTCAACGCGCCACAACAGTAAGGATGCCACATACTTCAGGCAGGTCTTTTTTCCCTTTTCAGATTCTCAGTGACTTCTGCATCCAAACTTTGTGTCGTATTGCCCTTTGAATCTCATTAGATTCCCAATTTATGGTACATATTCTTTGCAAACCTGATATTACCTCTTCAGGAGCTGAATCATTAAAAAGAACAAAGTAATGATCTAGTCCTATGTTTGTATTTGTGAGCTTTGCCACTGTAAGATGGGATTAAAGAAACAGAGGACAACTGATTGATGTTCAGTGTCTCATTTAAAGCTACACATCACTTAAAGCATGCAATGCTTTCTCATGCCAAGCCATTATCTCTGCTAAGATTATCTCTATACATTGTCCACGGTGGTATTTGTCACTTGGGCAGACAATTCAAATGTGATACCAGAAATGTGGCAGTAGATGGCATAATTACACTGTGATCTAGCGGAAATTTCAGCTCCACTCTCTTTCGCCTAAATCACTCAGACCAAATATTTTTAAAAAAATTAAAAATGCTCTATACCCAACACATTTTGCTCTCAAATTGAGGAAGTATGAAGCTGGCTGATCAACTATATGAGCAGAAACAATACAGTGGAAAATGGGCCTGTGTTTTCTTATTAGAGAAAGTTGTGCTCTAGGCCCAAATTTTTATAATGGTGCTCAGGATCAAGCTGGAATTCAATGCTTAAATTCCCTTCTTGCTCTTACAAGCAATAAAAGTTTAAGAAAAGAAACCCATCATGTTCTTATGTAGATGTGTAGATAATGTGGTTAACAGTACTAACCCTTTAAGATTATTTTCTTCCATACATATTTTAAGGCAAGGTTGATTGGACATTATAGTTTTGGTGTGTTTTTAAGGAACCATTAATTACATTTAGAACTAACTGTATATCAGAATTTTTCCCTTTATCTTCATAGCTATCATAGGTTTTCAGAAATCTGAAGGTATTTTAAATCACAGTAAAGGCCTTCAGTGTATTTCAAACTATGATCTCAAAGTGATGAGCAGATATTAAAGCATGTCATTGTTAAAAAATGACACCATAAACAATGTAACATAACAGCTTCAGAGCCACAGGCAGCAGTAAAACTAAGCTTCCACTACCAGTAGGGGTTAGCAGTACCTTAAAGAAAACTGAATTGCATGGTGCTCATTTCCTTTGCACTTAAAAATGTTTCAAGACGCATGATGTCTTGCAAAATACTTTGATCTTTCTAGAGTGCAGAATAAACTCTCCAGTAGACATCAGCATTACGTTGTTTACATGATTCTCATGCACTGAACTGTACCACGGGCTCTCAGAAGGAATGGAAACAAGTAAAGAAAGAAATCCTCAAAAAGCTGCAGCATCAGAGTAGCTAATATCCTTAATATGTGACATAGCACCTTAAGACAGCAGTGCCCCACAGGCAACATCAATCCCTATTAGAATCCCAGATACCCTCCTTGGGATTACCATGTCTCCCCTTTCTTCAGCTATCTTTACTGCTGCCTTTCCTCATTTAGAGAAATAATGCAGAAAGAGATACTGTCTAGAAACTTTTCTATAATTTATGCATAAGTTTTGAAGACTGTGGGCCAATATGACGTTCTTATGGGCAGTTCAGGCATCATCACCATCCCCTCTGCGTTTCATCATCTCTTCTTTCCTAACTCTTCCAGGCAAGCATAATCTGTTTCTAAGTTGCACTCAGAACTTGGTTTATTGTCCTGAACTTGGTTTATTCTCCTGGTTATACATTGGGTATGCACACTTTTCTTATACCAGAAGAGCCTTCTGCAGTCTTCAACAGCTTCTTCCACCATCTAGAAGATCCTCTTACAAGATCCTTTTGTTTCCCATGGACAAAAATACACACAAAGGAGAGAAGAGCTGGATCCCCTTATGTAAGACTTTGCCAGGGAGGACTCTTGAAAAAAGAAACTACCCTTCCAGTTCCATATACCTGTTCAGGTTTTTATCAGTTGTGATATCAGCAAAGAGGTTCAGGCAGACAAGTTTAGTCTCCCTTGTGTGTTGCAGTAGACTTAATTACATGATCAAATTTCTTTCTACAAGACAATCATCTGAGTGATTCAGTGTCCAGGATGCTGGTACTCACTGAATACAGGGTACTCATCATTTTCATGTTGTTCTTATTACTTGGTGTACAGCCTCACAATTTAGCATACTCTTCTCAGTTTATCCTGAATAGTCTCCTACTAATTTCTGTGTGAAAGGGAAGTGGTTGTCACCCATCACGTTGTCCTAATGTTCCCTTCCAAACACTCCATAACGTAAAGGGGCATTATGATTCCTTTGCTTTTACCAGTGATAAATCAAGCACAGAAGTCAAAGTTAACATCAGGATGACAACTTTTTCAAATCAGTACAGTGTAATTCTTCAAGTTTTCAGAACAGAGTTTCCATTCGCTTAAGTTTAGCTGTGAAATCTCAGCATATCTGCATATCTGTGAACTGGGATGCTCAGGGGAGAAATAGCATGCAATTAGTTGGGGGTTTGGCTTGGGGTTCTGCTTTTTAGTTAGTTTAGTGTCTGGTTTGTTTGTAGGAATTTGATTTGAGCGACCTACTAAGATTCCAGTAAGACTTTGTGCAAGGGGAATTAAATTTTCAAGGACAGGTTTCACCTGCCTTAGTTTTAAGACCTCTCTCCTCTACGTCAGTCATTAAATGTTCCTGTCTACATATCACTCAATCTCCACAAACCTCTGGAAGTTTAGACGTTATACCCAAAATGTTTATTACTTTCTCATCAACATCATTACTGTTCAGTGTACAATGCAAGTTTACTGGCTGTTCAAAATACAATAGGAAGATCACTCTGTGAGACACTGTCCTAGTTTACTTATACATGAAGATGTAGTATGTCTTGCTGGAAGCTGTAGTATTTCCAAATCAATTTTTTATAGAGTGCTTGGGAACAATCCAACTACGCCCAAAACTTTGTAGCATAAGCCTCTATGTTGCACATTTAGAAACTACGAAAAGGAACAGTTTCCCTGCATTTTTCTCCCAGCCCAAAACAATTTCAAATGCATGTAACCAAACCTACTAAATTCATCAGTAATACTCGAACAATTTGAGGTGCCTTGCAACATGCCTCTGACTTGAGGGCACAATCGCGGAGAACAGTATTACTGCTCCCAGAGGGAAATATTTCAATGTGAGATGATGGCAAGGGACTCTTCAGACCTTGCAGATTCTATTCTTACACTCAAGTCAAGTCAAGTTGCATCTTGAGGGGATTTAATTTTGTTTCTAAACAAAACAAGTTGGTTTGGGGAAAATGTTTTGCAACAGAAATGTGTTGTGTAATTCTTCCTCTCCTTTCTCCTCTCCCCCTGCAGTACATCCTGGAACCCCAATGAAGCTTCCAAAATAGAAGTATTCATCATTAGGCTCTCTTCTCCCAGTTATTTCTCTTTTGCAGGTGGTGGAAATTTGACAAGTTTGAGTCTGCACATAACAAGGAGTCTACAGCCTTCTCCCAACTCATTGTAATATTCTCTGCTGAAGAATCCATTTCATTGCTGGAGGTTGTTTTTGTTGTTGTTGGTTGGTTTTGGTTTGGTTTGGGGTTTTTTTGGGGTTTTTTTGGTTTTTTTTTTTAGGAACTGAAGCCATCTAGATCCTTTTAGCTTTTGTACTTTTATTTCTGTCACTGCCATGACTGAGTTCTTCTTTATTGTGGGAAGATGTTCTCAGGCTCTGTCTTACAAGTACTCCCTCTGAAAGAAGTCAGAGGCTTTTACATATTTATCTAGTAACAGGTGTTCTCTTGCCCAGTGTCTTTTCATGTAACATCTGTCCCAATTCGCTGTTTGCCCATGAAAGTCAAGTCCTGCTGGCCTCACGGGACATAAAATTGTTCTCTGGAACCAAATAAACTTTCCTTTTGTGTCAGTGGTTTCCCTCAGTATTATTAAGACTACTGTTCTGTCAGGATACTAGGCAGTGTACAGCTGGTACTAAAAAAAAAAACAAACCCACCACACTGTTTACTCTAGGTTAACAACTCAATACATTATACACTACGCTACATTTTGCTGGAGGAATACCTGTTACTCTTAAATAGAAACCTTGTAACAGTTGTATTGTGGTTCATGATCTTTGTCCATACTGGGCAAACTCTGCTGAGGTTTGCAAATGCAAATACTGATGTAAGCTTTTTTCACCCTACAGGTAAAGATGTGCCTCCCCTTCTACTAATTGTAAGGGCCCATATGTTTTTTCTGGGTGACAGCTTGGATCTCCACATGCTCATATGCTACAGTTTCTTTCACTGTAGTACTCCAAATTCTCAAGTCATCTCTATTGTTTCAGGCACTATCTACCTTCAGAAATGGACCAAATCCACTATCTGCCAAGTTCTAGCTGCTTTGTAAAGCAACCATTGTTTTTCAGAGTTTTTATTCAGTATCCAGTCTTTTACTGAATACATCTTGCAAAGCAGCAGAAACCAGCTGGTTAACCACTTCAATCTTGCTACAGCTCCCTCTGCTCAATAAAATCATCTCTCCTCCAAGTTTAATTTTTGCAAAGAACACTGAATTCTTCAAGTTCCTATGTTTACATCTAGAGTTGACTCTACAGAACAGATCCTCTGATGTAACTGAATGTCATTACATGTAGCAAGCCCCTCAGATATGCCATGTCACAATGGCAACTGCTTCCCGAAAACTTGCATTATCATTCACTACCTACTTGTACAGTCAAGCATGGTTTAATTTTTCTCAGTTTATCTTGTTCTTTAAGTATGTTAGCACACTACCACATGTGGTATGCAGTAATTATGCACCCATTTCTCAGGTGCCTGTGATCTATAGCTCTCCTGCATGAAGCAGTCAAGGAATCTGCCTGCAACCACTCAAGAAGTGACACAAGCTGCTCCTGAAGAGGGCAATGCCTCGCAGAAAGGCAAGACAGAGGAGTTACTACTATTCAATGCCTTTCGTTTTTCAGTACCTGCTAATTGAATACTGTGTTACCCAATAAAAAGACTACCAAGCATGCTGTGAACACAGACAGGCCTTTTTCTGGACAAAATTAACAGCTGCCTCAGGTTTTGTGGCACCTGCAATTTTTAAAAAGCTTGAATTTCATACAATATTAATTGAACCAGTGCTTCATAAATGCAAGTGAATATGACTCCCATGTATTTTTGCAACAAACTGTAGTTCTCCAGATTTGGAACCCAATTTTTATCTTCAGTTTCCTGCGATATCTTTGGACAACAAACTACCAACCAACTAGGACAAAATAAAAGTTTTATGGTCACTTTACTGAACCAGGAGTATGTTGTTACAGTACTGATTTGGAAATAGTATTTGAAAAGATGATGTAGTAAAAGAGACACTGCACAGAAAATAATAAGACAGATGCAAGCCACTGTCAGATCAATTCACTCAATTCCACTCAGCTTGGTGTCACCTGCAAATGTGCTGAGAGAGCACTCAATCCCACTGTCTATGGTGTCGATGAAGATATTAAATAGTATTGGTGCCAGTAGGGACCCCTGACGGACACCACTCGTTACTGGTTTCCACCTGGACATCGAGCCATTCACTATAACTCTTTGGTGGTAGCCATTCAACCAACCCTTATCCATCTAACAGTCCATCCATCAAACCCCTCTCTCTCCAATTTAGCAGTAAGAATGTTGTGGGGGAGCATATATCAAAGGCCTTACAGAAGTATAGGCAGATATCATCCTTAGTTCTTCCCTGGTCCAGTGATGCAGTCACTCCATTACAAAAGGCCACCAGATGAGTCAGGTATGATTTGCACTTGGTGAAGGTGTTCTGGCTGTCTCTAATCACTTGTCTTCCATATGTTTTCACATGTCTTCCATATGTTTTCACATGTCTTCCAGGAGGATGTGTTCCATGATCTTAGAGGGCACAGAGGTGAGGCTGAGTGGTCGGTAGTTCTCAAGGCCCTCCTTTTTACAAATGGGCACGCTGTTTCCCTTTTTGCAGTCACTGGGGACTCTGCCTGACTGCCATGACTTTGGAAATCTGATGGAGAATGTCTTGTCAACTGCATCAGCCAGTTCCCTCAGGACTCTGGGCTGCATCTCACTGGATCCCATCAACTTACGTATGTTCAGGTTCCTCAGGTGCTCTTGAACCTGGTCTTCTCCTATGCTGGCAGGGCCTCCATTCCCCCAGTCCCTGCCTTGAACTTGAGAGGCTTGAAAGATGTAGGTAGAGAGAAAACGGAGGCAAAAAATTGTTGAGTAGCTCAGCCTTCTCCATGTTGGTTGTCCCCAGTTCGCGTCTTATTTATGAGTGGCAGCGGGGCGGGTACATTTTCTTTAACCTTTCTTTTCTGGCCAATGTACCTATAAAAGCCCTTCTTTCTTCTCCTTCATTCTTCCCCTTCCTTTCCCAATTCAGCTCCAAGTCTTCCTTAGCTTTCCTGATCCCATCCCTACACATCTAGGCAGTGTCCCTAATTTTTCCCAGGAAACATATGCCTGCTTTCACTACCTATACATTTCCTACTTCCATTTGAGTTTGACCAGGAGGTCCTTCCTGAGCCATGCCAGTCTCCTGCCTTTCTTGCCCCATTATCTTACATGTGGGAATCGGGGGTTAGATCAAATCAGGGTTAGACCAAAGTGGTGCGTAGCTGTAGGCACTTCCCTGGGCAGCTGGGCTTGGTCCTGCCAGACAGCAAGTGCCAATGAACTGGCAACCGGCTGGCTGCAGCTGCCAAAGGGAAGTTTTCAAACATCTCCATGACGCCCGTGCTGCATGGTGGTGACATCACAGCCTCGTGCTCGTGTCCTGGCATGCTGCAGCAGCTGGAGAAGCAGCTGCTGAATCGTGGTTGTTGTTTGTGATTTCCAGAGCTGCAGGTGTTTGGACTCGAGAGTCAAGCAGTAAATCCAACTGTCTTGAAATGTTGTAGGCAATGCCAGGGCAGTGCTGTGTCCCATTGGCTGTAGGAGCTGGTGGCCAGGGAGGAAGAGGGAAGGCTGCAGCTTTAGGCATCAAAGTGCCCCACTGTGGAGGTCATCCAGTTGGGCACCTCTCCCACATGCAGAAGTATCCTTGCCTTCTCTGCCATAGTGGTGGCTTTGGAGCTCCCACTTGAGAGCTGGAGCAAGAGTTGTGATGGTCAGGGTTGTGGCTGCAGCCAGAGCCTGGCCTGCTGGGTTTGTGGGGTGTCTCCTCCTCTGGACATTGCTTGGCCTTGACCATGAGGTGCCCTGAACAGCTGCCTTCTGGCCTCCTTCATTTCCCTCTGGGTTCTCCAGCTGTGTGTAGAAATGCTTTTCCCAACCACCAGTCCCATGAGTGGTTGCACAGAGCACCTCAGCCCGGCTGTAGAAACATCTCCCAGCCCAGGTCTGCTGCCCAGAGGTGGCCCCTGTTCCAGGATGGCTACAAGACAATGCTGGGGCTGTTTCTTCTCTCTTCACCAAGGGAAACTTCACTCCGTTACAGGGAGTCCTTCTCTCTCTGACATCCCTGCTTACTGCCAGCTTAACCCCTTCTTGTAGTTGGGCCTTTTCCCCTCCATGCCTGAGCAGCTACAATTTGAATTTTCCCCTCATATTCCCTCCTTTCATGAGCAAGTATTGCTCACACACATTCACCATTGCAGCATTTCAAAGTCCTCCTTATGCTTCTTGCTCTCAGTTTCCATTTCCAAAACTGCTCGCCTTACATAGTTTTATTCCCTTTGCTCCCTTCTTCATTTCTTTACAGCTTAATTTCAGACACCTTCAGATAAGGATCTCTTTCTCTTAAAGATCTAGAGTATGGTAGACAGACTGCTGACTTGTGGGAGCCCAGAATCAATCACTGCACGGGCCATGCTGTCCTATCATCCATTCCTACCTCTAGGTTTTATAATAATTTATAGCCATTAGTGCAAGTACTTCTTCCTTTTCATCTTCCTTGCCCTCTAACATATTCAGCATTTTTGTTCTGGCCTCTGCTTGCTTTTTCCCATGCTTTATTCTTTTACATACCAATTGGCTACAATGTGAGATCAACTGAACTAATACAAGCACAAGCAATAAAGTTAATTAACCCAACAAATTGTACTTCAATGCTGTCTTAAGTATTTTTTTCTAACCATCCTTTCCAGTCTGGGAGCCATCCCCACCAGCCAAAAAGGTTTTTCACCAGGTGTTTCATGCAGTATCTTAACGTTACCTCAAATTTTATGTTTGTCCATTTCTATTCTTCGATCTTGGTCTGCGTCTGTGCTGCAAGTGGTGTTAACCAGCATCCATACCTTCCTTGAGTGACAAGCACATAATCAAATGCCATTCTGTTTTGCAGGGCTACCCGAGATGCTCATTGCACCTCCAACTGTAATGCTGAAATAGCATTACACATCTCTTCCATTACAGCAGATATACTTGCAATAGCCCTTTATAATTCTGATTACGATGCCGACTGGCGGAAGCCAGCTTTTCAAATAACAAGTACTTTGCAGAGAGCATTTTATCTTTTGTTTGGTATGCTGGGGTAAATTGTGTCTGTCTTTCCAGGAGAGGTCTGGATGTACTGAAATGCCAAGAAAAAAAAAAAAAAACAAAACCAAAACCAACAAAATATTTTAATGTACAAGTGCCAGTCCAATGAACAGGCAGTATCTTATGGGCCTCAGAGCCACATACCCTTCATAATCTTTCATTCCTTAAGGTCTTACCATATAACAATTCTTACAGGTTAGTATATGACCAGTAATAATATAAACTCAAATGCAAAACTCCGAGCTACAGTTTCTAAAAACAATCAACAGGTTCAGATGATGATAACAGGATCATCAAACCCTATTTGCAGGGCCGTAGACTGTACTCCTGTTGACATTTGATCAAAGGAAGTTCATCCAGATCATCCAGCTCTGCTATGACAGGTGATACACTCTGCATTGTGTCTGAAGATGGTGTCACCCTTTTACCCTGAGAAGCGTGGATCCATCAAGCAGCCCTTTGCACATAACTGCAGCATTAGTTATTACCAGTACCAATAAGTTCCCTTCCAGCACAGCTGAAGCACATGTTCTCACTGGTATACCTAAACATAGACTCAGTCTCTTGATTTCAATGAGTGACAGACGTCAGTGGTGGGTTATGGGAAAACATCTTTCAGCAGTCTGTGGAAAGTCCTTAAACATTTCATTAATAGGTAGCAATATTTCAGAAGAGCATTATCTGTTAGTTTTATGATTCACTGTAGGGAGTGCTGGGTGAGATAGTCACATGCATCTGCCCATTAAAATCTTGTGAGGTGACAGCCCATATTTTCTATTCACTGTGCTTCTTATATATACATCAGTGGGAGATGTAACACATCCAGACATTTCAGGCCAGTCTCTGCACAATTTTTTGCCAATTCTGTTTTAAAATGGGAGGTTTTTCTTCTCTGCAGCCCCACTTGATTGGGAATGACGGGCACAATGACACCTTGCTTCTATTTGTGGGGCTGCCCAAATTTTTTGCATTACTTGTCCAGTAAAATGGGTCCCCTTATTGCTTTCTAGCATTAGGGGAATATTAAAGCAAGGAATTAGTTCCTTCCAGCAATTATTTTTGCAACAGTTATTTCATCTCTATGTTTAGAAGCACAGGCCTCCATCCTGAGAACATATGTAAATTGACAAGGACATACTCAAAATTACAGAATCTAGACATCTAAATAAAGTCAGTTTGGAAATTTACAAATGGTCCTCACTGTCTAGGGTGTGCAGCTGTACTTGTCTTCTCCTTCTGTCTTCTATGATTTTGTTGAAATTGTGTGCAAACAATATGAAGATTAAAGAACGTGAACAGTACTTTGCTGGCAAGCCTCAGTTGTTTGCACCTTAATTTCTGACAAAATGAAAGCCCCTTCCTAATCATTCAAGTTATAGAACTATCTGATTAAATAAAAACATGTTTGCGTTATACAAACCCTAAATTTGTGTAGACTACTAAAAAAAACAAATCGTCTTTCAAATTCAACTTTCCTTTTTCAGTATTAGCTGTATCTTCAGATACACCAACATTTTAATGGTGTAGTCATTAGCTCAGTTTAGAATGGCATTTGAAACTCTATATGTGAAATTGCAAAGACAATTGGTCTGTTAAGTACAGCAAGAGCACAACATTTTTTCTCAAAAGAACCAAAACAACTATAAAGAGAGTAAATGAGGTATCAAGAATAAAAGCTGAAGCCTCACAGGGCAGGCATGTGTTTTGATGCTGCACACCCCAAAAATAAAAGGCAACACAGGACCCAATGCAACCTTTGCCATGTACCCTCAGTATAAGCAATGCAGGCCAGGACAACTTTGCTTTCTTGGCTGCACTAGTTGCACATTTCACCAACAGTCTCTTTAACCTTTTAAAGACTGGGCAGTCTGAACCCTGGGATGAAAGCAAGGTATTGTGAATACAATACACCAGCTGAAGCTCCTCTGAGGATAAGTAAACACAGGTATGTTCAGCTAGCAGATTTATCTAGCTTTATAACAGACCTTGGAGATTACGTATCACCACCTGCACACTTTGGATTTAATTTCCATGGTTTGGGACAAGCTGAAAGGCCAACTTTCCAACAGCACACAAATGCCTATGTCTTGATTGACTGCCAGATCAGGGAAGAGTTTTCTATTTATTAGAATGAAGTCCATTCAATAAGTAACATGGGAAACATTACCAAATTTAATAGTTCTTTCTTGACAATGGTGTTGATTGTTGCAGGGAGTGTGCCAACACCCTTCTGTCTTCCTGCACACAGAGGCTTCATACAATAAAATCAAGCATACTATGAAATCAAAACATCTCTTAGTCTTTCCTAGTGTGCACTAGCACATCCAGTTGTTACCATAACAACAAAAGATGTAGGGGATGAGATGCTATTTTCAACACTGAAATATCTGAAGAACTACTTTCCTCAGGAAAAGAATCAAAAGCATATTAAATATTCTCTTCTTCAGTTGTGACAGGATTGCAAGCTCCTACAAGCTGAAAACCTGCTTTCAAAGTGTTCCTGTGTAGTTTTGCATAGCACAAATAGACACCAAAAAAAAAAAAAATCCCAAAGAATTAAAATACTTAAAACTGTACAATTTTACTTGCTTTAAAAAACCCAGTACTTACTGAAAAAACGGGTTTTTTTCCTCAGGTACTTGTAACAACCAGCTGTCAAAGTAAGTGCTGTGCATGCTTTCAGGAGGTAAGCTATTAAATATACGCTTTTTCAATGTAATCCAGCCAGAAAATTAATTTGCTATTCGGGCTTAGCTGGTGCGCAAGCCAGGAATTTCAGATAGGCCTTTAAGTGCACGACAAACTGAATACATTCTTCATATCCCTAACGTAACACTTAAGATCAAGTTAAATCACAAAACAAACCAGGATAAGTGTCATGCATATATAATGTTTCATCAGCGAGGGGAAAAAAAAAAAAAGTCCACCAAAGCAGTTCAGATTGATTTAAGAGCTTCTTCTCCCTCCATAGATGTTGTATACATACAGGTCACAGACTGAAAAATGCTGTCTTTTTCAAATTACTGTTAGAATTCACTGATAAAACATACATTTCTCCTGATCAATACAGCACTTGCTTGTGTCAATTTTTTAAATATGTTTCTAAATACTCCCAACACATTCTTTTCAGCAAAACCTGTGAAAAACCTGGAGAAGGAAACCTACAAGAATAAGGATGCAATTTAACAGAGGGAAAAAAATACACTAATAGCCAGATTAGGAAAAAGTGCAACAAAGTTTCTTGCAGCCTCAGCACTCTTGCTGTGGTTGAGGTCAAAGGAACCATGCCAGGACACACCTGATGTCCACTAAAATGATACTTGGTCCAATATCTGTGTAACTAAACCGTGAAATTTAACACTTACAATGAAACAGAGCTCAAGCACATTCAATCTTTATTTTAGTTTGTGTAGTACTGTTTCTCAAGCCCACAAAGCTTGCTCTTATAAGCAAAAGTATAAAATGTTTAAGGTAAATACGATGCAAACACAGGCAGTCAGCAGTTCTAGCAATCCAGAACCCTGACAATGGACTATGTGGCTATCTGTATGCAAGAGGCAGAACCACTCGCTACTTAGAGGAGAAGCTGGGCAGAAAAATTCAGTCTCCAGATCAGGAGATGAAGTTAGACACTGCACAAGTCTTCAAAAGCCATGGGTTCATAAACAGACAGATATAGATGAACTAAAGGTAAACTAGAACACTTCAGCATATTTTATGGCAAAGTTGATGTTTCTGATGCCTCTTCTATCCATTCCTTTTCAGAAAGTGTAATTTATAAAATGTTGCTCAGAGACTTTTGGTTCCAAAGATGCTAAAAGCAAGTTTGGGGTCTTTTTTTGCCAGGGGGTGAGGGGCTCTTTTAAACACACAAAAGCCAAACAAGCAAATCACAAAAACTTTTTTTTTTCCCCCCATAAATAATTCTAGCTCAAAGTTTCCATTGAATTTTAGGAATTCAAGATGCATACTCAGTTCCACCTGTAATTTCAAGCACTCAATGAGTAGCACTCCTGGCTAATATCAACGGGCATTGCATGTACTTCTACATACGCTTTAGGACTGTGTCACCTCTCCTATTTCTCCAGCTTCAAGTGGGCTGCATTCAGCTATGCAAACTCAATGTTTCCAGCGGAATATTGTTGCAAGATTGTTATGCAGGTTTACAGCCAGAGTAGCAATCTGTCAACGTGTTCTACCACTATCATATTCCTTTATCTTTTAGCACTAAGGGGAACTAAGAAGGAAATAAGTAATAACCAGAATAAGTGCATCTGTGCATATGAAGAAATCTAAGATGGACATTCCATGTGAAACAGGTGAAGAGCTTCATACTATTAGGTACATCACTACAGGGGAAAAAGCAACAGAAGTCAGGTCACTGAATTACTCCCAGAGATCTCTCAGCTTCATCAAGTAGGCCCTACATCCTGTTCACGTTTCTGTGCACCGTCCTAGCAAATGAAGCACTGTTACCAATGGGCCCTCTCCAAATGCAAGCTTGGCCACAGCCTTCACACCAATTTTGATCCACAGTCAGATTACTGCATTATCTGCATCTGCAAGCTTATACCATACAATAGGCGGTCTGGATTAGCATTCATCATTTTAACATGTGTATTCCAGAAAGCAGAAAAGCTATGGATTACACAGTTATCATGAAGGGTTTGTGACTGAGCATAAATTCCCTAGCATACACAAAAACAATTCTTCTTTCTAAATCCAGATTCCAGAGCTAAACCTCCTTTGATGATACTTTTTCCCCCATCATATTCAGGACATACTCAACTCTCGCATTTCGCAATCAGGTCAGATTACGATCTAGTATGTGTCACTCTCCATAATGCATTTCACATGTGTGATTCAATATACCAAACACCTAATATTTTAAAGCTCTTGCATATTAGATGATGAGAAACACCCCACCCCACCCACCCCCCTCCCTGGAGGACAGCAGAGAAAAAAAAAAAGCACAAGACAACTAAATCCTGCAAGCTGGTGAAGCTAAAGCAGAGCAAAGACTCAGCAGTTCTGTAGCTAACTAGCCTTCTCAGAACTATACGCTTGCCCAAGTGTTTCCTTTCCCCCTTTTTCTCTTTTTTTGAAGGCTCAAGCTATTAATTCACAAAAGTTAGGTACTGTTCACCACAACCACTATGCAATCTAAGAATTATTCACCATAACTTTTATAGCTTCCCTTATAATTAACAAACCACAAACATCCACATCACAAATGAGCTACAGCTGATGTAGGAGGATCTCACTGATACTCACTCATACCAGGTGGACATATATATGTTCTACTCTGTTATCCAACAATCTCAGATGTAGAAAATGCAATATTGTCACAGAATGTAGACAACGTTAAGTAAAAAGCAGCATAATAAATATACTTTTTCTATAGCGAAAATATATATAAGGCTTCTTTTGATTTGTAAATGTCTTACTTTCTGTCATCTTGCATTGAAACTAGAAAATAACTCACATGTAAATTGCCAAGCACCTGTTTTGACATCTGGTGGTTTTCAGATCTCAACTTCTCATTTGTTCCATTGTTCTTGACTAAACCCTTTAAAGTAGCTTTAAATTCTATTCTTGCAAAAATAAACTACATTTAGGCATCATTTTAATGGAAGTCAGAAGAAGTAATGGATCACAGTTGAAAAAGTTTTGTTTGGAAGAAAGACCATTGCTGAAAAGCTGTATTAACTATTAAGTGCACTGCAGAGATCACCAAGAGCATTCTCAAGTGGGGAATATTTGTAAAGGATGCTCTTTAACTGAAATGTTATCAGAATAGTTTTTAGAAAAAAATAAATAAATGGATTACTTAATATCCTGAACTTACCCCAAGCTGTAGAAAATTCATGCACTAAATTTTTGCAGTACTGTTTCCAAAATTGACTACAAGTCCTGCAGTTTATCATTTGTATTAGCTGCCATCCCAAGCAAACGGGAGGTGGCAGCTACAGCACCAGCAAGAGAGCTGCAAGTGAGGGGTCCCTGACTCTGGCTCAGCGGGAAGAGGAAAGCAAACACCCCCCGCACAGGCCACCACGGTGCCAGGACCCACTAGGTGGTGCTGTCCTCCCGTGCATTTAGGACATTTGGATTTGAACTAAAAAAAAATAAGAACAGGAAAATATTCACTGGGGGAAGCGTTTTGGTTTTTTTTTTTTTAAAGAAGAAATAGGATAAAGCTTCAGAAGAGTAATTTATCCATCACATCTTTTTCTTGAGGCAACATTAGATCAGAAAATTAAACTTTGCCCTAGTGTTACAAGCTTGGGGAGGTGTTTTCTCTTTTTTAACTGTTCTCCAACATAATTCAATGCCTAGACTGCTCTAGTGATAATGTGTATTATTCAACCAAATACTAAATTATACCATGGGAAAGTCTTCTCACTTTATTAATTCAAAGAAACAGTCAACATGTTTGAAAATAATTTACACAGAAAATATAATTTACATTGTAGGTAAAAAAAAATAATTTAGATTGCAGGGAACAGAACCTGACGTTTTGTTTCCTGAACTTTTCCCAGTTTATACACTGATAAATGTCACAAGTTCACTGCACACAAAGAGAAAGATTAGTTTTTCCAGATGACCTATTCCATTTTGTCTTCATTTCAAAGTAATAGTTCATGCCCTTCCATACCACTTGAGGGCATCTGGTGGCCGGGGGCAGGGGGGCGCGGCTGGTGCGCGGCAGGCTTGAACCACGAAAGGTGGTAATTTTCTCCTGGAAAAAGGAAGTTACACACAGACACACAGAGTTATATACATATAAGTTTACAGGGGGGGGAATAATGGATTGAGTCGTAGGGAAACTTTACATGACGGGGGGGGGGGGGAGAAAAGTGTGTACAGTCCTAAGCCAATAAAGCACAGCAGACTGCATCAGAAAACGTAAGAGTCATAATAAACAACAGTGGACATTTAATCGTTAGCAGTTTCAATATAATTTAGAAAATAGGTGTCTTATTGCTGAAGGCCTAAATAAAGTTAGAGGAGAATTCAAGACAGCAATTGCAGATGGTCAGTGAAGAATCCCATTACAATATACCTTTCCTAGCTTCTAAGGGGAAGCTCAGAAACAAGGCTGAACCCAGAAGTTAGGTTGAACATCTGTTAGGCAAAGAACAAATCCAGTGCTTGTCCAAATAACAATACACAGAAAGCAACCTGCTCATGAAAACTATTATACGTGCAAAGTTACCATCACCCCTCAAGAACCTAGTATAAAACAGTGAGTTTTACCAGCATTTTTAAGGACATAGGATTAAAATTACATTGGAATGGTTGATGTAAAACCAAACTTCTTAAAGTAAGCAATGATCCTGACTATAAACCAAAGTTGATTCTAAGTATGACTGCAGAGATTTAATTTAACCTTTTAGACATAAAACTGACAAAAATGTTAAAGGTTACCAAGAAAACTAGCAAGTGAGCAAAAAGAAAAGTACTTGTGATATTTTCTGTCTTTCCTTAACACACATAAATTACTGCCAGATTAGATCACTCAGCAAATTAAAAAGTAATATTTATTATAATTAAAAGTCACTAGTAATTAAAAATAATGTTAGGAATGTAAAGCTAAATGTTAAAAAGCCTAGTACTATTGTTTCCAGTTTTACTGGAACACTGGGCTATGTCTCCTGTTTAAGCATAAACACATTTTGTTCACTTACAGTACTATTATATTATCAATAACAAATTGATAGCTTGGCATATGAACTGACATACAAATCTATACTTAGTTTTAAATATAAAAACCATGGTTCAGCTCCTCTAAGCAACGTTACCTACTGCAAATTGAGCCAAACAATAGCTTTATGTAATTAATTTGAAGCATTAGGGGCACAGTCCCGTATTGCTGGTCAAATTGAAGAGCTTAAGTTTTGAAGGCTCTCCCTACCTCACTTATCCGAATGACATGGGCGGCTTGAATGGGCTTTTCAAACACTCAGCATTAATTGGTAACAGAGTCTAGATCAGAATCAGCCGAGTTCCTTTAACCTTCCCCAAATACTCTCACATCTTCAAGTTTCACTTAATGTAATTGTAAAAACAGGTCTACTGTTATTCAACTCTCAAGGGTGGTATTAACTTCATTAGGTGCTGTTTGTACAATGTTTTAAGCTCCTCATTAGAACATGCACAGAGGTATTTCAGACTAATGAGGCACTATTGTTATAACCTATCACTGCATAATTGCAATTTCTTTATAAGTAGCTGATGTGGTGCAAACGCTCTTAAATGGTAAATTTAAGCACAACAATCAGGTTTCATTGATGTGTACTTTAAAATAAATCTTCCCATTAGGGTGCAGACTCTATGCCTGCTAGCTTCAGACAAAAGAGATTTAAAAAAGAAAAAAAAGAAAAACAAAACTACATACACGTGACCAACGCCTCACCCATTTGCTGAAGAGTACTGCAGCCTCCTTCCTTCTTGCGGCCCCATTACACAGCCCGATCTGCTGACCGGACACACAGCAGCAGCAGCAGATAGGCTCTACAGCTACAGCTGAGATGACAAGAGTCCAGCTCACCCCGCCTGTGCTTTTCAGCAGCAGCCTTCAGTGACACCCTCAGTTCAGGTATTTCACTGTCTCCTCGCACACTAGGAGAGAAGCAAGCCCAGAGGTCTGCACAGACGGGCTCCTCTCTCACAAGTGCATAGTCACAAGAGCTAAACCGTGTTATTTCAACTGTGCTCCTGGTGGCAGGAGGGACGGAGGGAGTCAGTCAACTCAGCAAATGCAGCAACTAATGCTCTAGGCCGGGTATATACAGCAACTCAAGCACAACACCTAAGAGTGTCTTGGAACGAAAGAAGTTAAGCAAATCAAGGGAAAAACAAAAGCAAAACCGACCAAATAAATATCCAGGTTGCAAACAGGAAGTATCCTTCTGACACAGGTTTGTTTCTGAACAATCTAATTTCTATGCTCTTTTCTGCCCTTCAAGAAGGAAAGACACGAGGCTTATGTAATTCAAATCGTGTACATAGCTAAATATAATAAAATCTTCAAGGGAAAAGAGCTGCACCTAAAAAAAAAAAGTTTTGCTTTTAGCACAGTTGCACAGAGAAAGACAGCAGATTAAAATAGATGTGTGCATATGCAAGGACAGCAATTTATCTCTGAAAAGACATTCAAAAGGAAAAAAAAAATTCAAAAAACATTATTTCACTTTCAGGAAGCACTCTGCTGTGCAATCACTTAAGATTAAACTTGTCTCTCCAACTCTTCCTCCTATTGTTTGTGTTAAACACAATAAAAATATATGGTAAGAGGTAGGAAGGGAATATAACAACTGGGCTCATATTCTGATCGGGACTACATCAGAGCAGTAAGTTGCCACCATTCTTATAAAGAACAGAAAAACAGGTTTGAAGTGCTTAAACTTCCTGGATCTGTTTACTTTCCTCATGGGCTAGTCTAATGGTTTCCTGAGAAAATCAAAGTAACCAAAGCCATGATTTGTTCAGACTGTCTTTACTGATTACTCGAGGCAAGTTTCTATGAAGTGAGGGTTTTTTCCATGCTTCCTACCTTCAAATTAAGTTCACTGCTGCAGCACAAGGTTGTCTGACAGTGAACTGATTAGAAGTCTGATGAAGCTTCTGTTCACCTCGGTGGGGTTTTGTGTAAGGTCTCCAATGCCCTTCCCATTTTAACAATTTGCTACACTGACATATTACAGCTGGCCTTGCTGGAGTTTTATTCCTGTTACCACCTTGTTATTTTACTGACAACTGTATTCCCAGCTGTGATCTCACCAACATTATTACTGTCTCATGCATCTTCCTGGTGCTGCTACGCTAGCTAAACATTGCTGGAATTTCCTATTTTATTCACTAACGCTTTTTGCCATGCAACCCTTGAGAGGGGGCGGCACTGCACAGTCAGCAATGGTATTTTACACTGTGCAGACCAGCACCTCATTTACCAAGTGAAGTGTTTGATAAAGCAGAGGTCTAGATAGAAGACAGCTAGCATAAGCTCACCTCAGAGATGACAGTACTATGGGTAAGCAGAAATTTTCAACATTTCACAATGCTGCTTACTGAATTTATGTGTTCCTTTCATGTCAGCAGCCACCAGCTCGGCAAGATTTGTCACTTCTCATTCTTAGCAACATTTTACTCACCTGGCTGTAATCCTCACCATTACCACAGAAAGTCTGAAAACATGACCTTGACAAACTCATCAGATTCAAATCCATAAATAAAAAGTTGGTTTTGGTTTTTTTTTTAATTATCTTCTTATGCCACTCAGAAAAGAGAATAGAAAGAAAATCAATTCACATTTTTTAATGCTCGGACTGATAGTACCGCAAGACTAGACATCACTTAAAGAATGAGAAATGCAGCCATTAACAAAGCTAAGTTTTTTTACCTTTTTAAAGCATATCCTGCAAACATCCATAAGGCGAAGAATGGGTCATTCACTTAAATAAGCAGCACCCTGCAAAAATCAGGTGCTAGTAGCCTATTTGCTTCGCATACCTATATTCTCTTGTTTACTACCACAGAGTCTACGTTCTCATTCTCACCCAAGCCACTCAGGCCAGGCATTATTAATAGCAGGACTCCTTCAATCCACCAGAAGATATATTTTTTTGTTGTTATTAACAAATCCCTCACTCACACAGGGCAACAAACTCAGACACTTTTTGACTTATATTTATCAGCCTCTGGTGCTAAAGCATTAAAGCTGTACGTACACCAAATTTTTAGACTTCAGGGTTTCCTACTATTCCAACAAAATTTTACAAAACACTATCTTCCAAGTCAGACTTGCCTTTCGTAATCCCACATCAGACTCTTCTCTCCACCCCACTGGCTTTCTTCCAAGTTCATTGGGTGTGTGTTTGTTTTTTTAAAAAACTCTTTCCTGCCTGGAAGTAGAGGCTCCCAAACACAGATAAGCCCAAATACTCAAAGTGGGTAAGTCTCATCTATGTGGCTCCAGAAGTTGAGCATAAAGGAGCTGCTGGGGGAGGGAAGTGAACATTCATACACTGGAGTAAGCACAACAGCATCTACTGAGGTGACCACCATGCCAGAGAGCAAAAAAGACATAGTTTTAAGTGCATGTTCCTACAACAAGATTACTGAAGGGAAAAACAGTCACTGGCTTCCACAAACATGGACTCCACTCCATTCAGTTCATTCCTATATACTTGTAGGTGTCATTCTTCTATGCTACATTTTCATCTACCTCTCTCACTGCACCTGACCAGTTGAAGAAGTTTTCTGTCTCCTTACTCCATAAATGTGGTTGTGATTCTACCAGTTCTGCACTCATCCAGCACTTAGAGCAGCACAGGAGCCACAGCAATCCTCAGTTTCTGCCTGTAGCATCCCACATACTCAACAGTTAAGTACTGGTGTAAGTTTAAGCAGAAACAGGCACAACTCAAAACTCACTGCATACAAACTGAGTGTATATCACTGTTGCAGACTAAGCATAGGGTGGAACAGATCAAACACAAGTTCAAGAGGAAAACCAAGAAATCTAAGATTAGAAAGAGGAACAGAATATAGGAACCTAGATATAAAACTTACCTAAAAACATCCAAACCTATTTTATAGTGAACTAGATCTGATCCATATTTCATTCTGGAATTATCTGCGGAAAGCTGCACTTTTCAAATGTACAATTCAGAGAAAAAAGACTAGTTTTTGCACAGGCTTGGTCCAGGCAGCAAAAAAAGAAAACAAAGATTGGAGGCAATCCTAACCATGAAAGACAATATCAGCTCTGAATCAGAGCAGCTGCTTCTTCACGTACCACAGAGAACAAAAATTATGCGAGCCAAACCCATAAAGCAAGAACTCAGTGCTCTAGGCTACTAGTTAAATGTTGTGTCCCCCCCCGCCCCTCCATTCTAGGGATCATACCAGACTAATTATGCAGTCTTATTCCAATTTACAGGCCTGTAAATTCTGAGACTCACAACTAACTGATGAAACACCCACTCATCCATTCCCCTGCTCTTTACTGTAAAATCTATAAGGTTTTGTGGCTGCTCTCCAACCAAGATGTAAACTCTTCTAAGATTGTACATAAAAACATTCACTACCATCTCAAATCACTAGTATGACATTCTGCCACAAGTAGAGCAGCTGGTTTGTTGTTGATTTGATTCATTCTTGGATGGTAATAAAATTGAATGTTTCGTTCAGAATATCTTTCCAGCCATCTCTTTACCTTTTTTGTTCAATAACATCTCACTTTATCCTCACTTCAATTTGCAATCTTTATGCAGTTTCTTAGCAGTTACCTACCACAAGGCACAAAGGCTTTCCTGGCATAAATGAAAGCTCTCACTCTGAATACCCAGAATTCATCACTTTTTTCTTCCTATCCAGTAACATGAGATCATTTTAGTAAAGACATAGGGACTTACAATAGGTGCAACACAATTGGCATTGCTAATATATTTCCCGGTATCTCTTTCCTCCGAAGAAACACTTCAGGAACTGAGAAAGCAAAAATAAACCATTTTTCCTGGAGTTACACACTTTTTGAAAAAAAATTCACAGCAATCATGAGGATAAAAGAAGAAAAGAGAATTGTAAATTTTTCAGGACAAATTCTAACCTTTCAGTGATGACCATTGCAGACTGAGAATAAAATTCTATGAGGTTCAAGGACACCAACAACTTTTTTTTCCTGTGTCTGCCTATCAGAAACAATTGCAACAATGCTAGATTTCACAAGATACAGTCTAGCAGGTAAGTGATAACGGAGTGTCAGTGACAAAGGTCAGAATTAAAGGGCATAGTTTGAGAAAAATAAGGATACACTTGGCCAAATATGTATATGGAGTTGAAGAAAAGTAGTTTACAGGAAGAGAAACAAGAAATAAAGGGGAAAAGCTGTTTTCATGATATGGGACAGCAAGAGCTAGAGTCAAAAAAATGTATTCAAGCTTACAAGCCACTGAGGTAGCAATTTCTTCAGAACATAAAGCACAATTCTCTGGGGAGATGTCCGTGTACAGAAGATAGCCACACGGTCAGCAGTATCAACTTCTCCCCACACCTGATCCACCGCATCAGAAAGAAAAAAGATATTGGTGTCCGTTAACTACTGCTAAGAGATCTGAAGCAAGCAGCTAAGAAAAGTAAATACTGTATCTGCTACACACCTCTATAGGTGAAATTTCTGTAGGTATCTAAACCTCCCCTGGAAAATTTTATGGATACAAGGAATCAGAAAGACAGGGAGTGATTGACTGCTTTAAAAATTTGCATGGTGATTATAAACTACAAGGTTTGCATACGGTTGCATCAAAATAGGGCAATCCTGAGGCTGATCATACAGCTTAAATCCCCTTCCCCTTGTCTTATCTTTTATAGAGGCACCATCAGGTCAGCCCTTTTGGGCTCCTACCTGCAAACTACCATGTCCTTTTCCAGACCCAAAACAATCTCCAAAACATCTCAACATCACAGTTGTGCAGAAGCACTAGAAATCAATAGTAAACTCAATGTGTCTGAGCCTGGTAATAAGGAAAGCTCCATCCGTTGGGCATATAATGACATCACTACCACCACTGTACCTCTCTGCTCCCACCAGAAATGCATCTTGTAGGCCTGCTCTTCTTTTTTCTATCAATCCAGGCAGTTACTGCTGCAACGCTCAAGAAAGGTGAGCCCTCTTAATAAGCAGCAGCAGTGAGTCTCAGAGCACTCTCACAGAAGCCTGTTTTGTTCCACACGGCCATACATAATGCCAGTGTCACTGCACAAAGTTCATGTGGTGGACTTGGCAGCATTAGGTTTACGGTTAGACTTGATGATCTTAAAGTTCTTTTCCAACCTAAGTGATTCTATGATTCTATGTAGTCAGGCCTGAGCTAGTCCTAAACTAGCTCAGTAACATCAGCTGTGTAGCCACAAGAGCATTTAACTCACCAAGTTAAGTACCTAATCTGGTTAGTATAGTACAGGCATATGGGATACAGTCATGTAATTGCAGGCCGGAAAGGATAGACTTACCACGTGATAGTGTATGATGGAATACAGTAGTTTACAGGGTGGCACAGTGCTCTGTAAGAGAACTTAACTGTTTTATGGACAACAGCAAAGATGCATAAACTTGAAGGAAGAAAATCGTCTCATGGTTGCTCCTTGCTAAAAATGTTCCTGTAATTACCCATTCAGGGAAAAATTCCATTGCCCTTTCTCTGTACTTGCTCTTGGAACACAGTTGCCATTCTGACTTTTATTGAAGGGTTTTTATTACATTTTACTATACAAATAGATTGTTTTCAAAGATAAATATTTCCTATTAATGATTTATGAGCTCACTATGTCACTTAAGTTTTCTAATTAGTTTTAAGGATGTTTGTTTCTTTAAAAAGAATAAAGACTTCCTATCCTAAGTGGATATATGTGAACAACACGACAGAGCCAAGGCCAACTCTCCTTGTGACTAGAAGAGGAAAATAGCTTTTGTTTACTATATTTGTTGAAGGTTATATCACTTGTTTTATGGCGGAGGAATAAAGTACAGAGACTTTGCCCAGCTAGCCAGCCCTGTGTTCGTAGTTTAATGTCATGCAGGATCAAGCAGATTCAGAGTAACAAAAAGGCCTAGATAGCAGGAAATCAAAGATGTATAGCATAGCTGCTGAAGGAGGCATTAATTCTGAACGTTTAACTCAGGAAAAACAAGAAGTCCAACTCACTTTCCAAGCAGCTTAAATACTGCTCCTAAGTACAAGTGTTCAATTTTTTCCACTTCACAGGGAAAACCTAAGATGATGAAGAGTGTGTATGTCATTCCTTTTCTGCCTTTGGTCTTTCAAGACTTGTCACATTTATTCAGAATTTTCACTTCCAAGGAAACTGCTGTTTCATCTCTGCCTTTGCTCCTTTGGTCTCCTTAGCTATTATGCTAATTGTGTATTTTAATATTACTGTTTCTCCTGTTGTTTCTGACATTTATAGATTTCATTACAGTTTGCTTAATACTGATCACAAAATAAATTTTATGTTTAAAAAAGCAAAGACCAGGTATTTAGTCATGTAAAGAAACCAGAGACAAAAAAACCAAACCAAAACAAAAAAAAAACATGGAGAAAGACATCATAGTTTGACTAAATGTCTTCAAGCTTACGAGTAAAACCTGGGAACAGTCCAAAGGCATTTGTATTGTTTCACAATCTATTTATAGATGCTGAGAATAGAAAGAGAGCAGTACGTTCCACATGTTTTTTCAGTCTCATAGACAAACCCTTATTACCATGGAGGTCCTAAATGAAGTTTAACAGAATTTCTGGCAGCCTTGGGATGCTCATTTGATATTATAAGAGGATTTGAAATCTAAAGAAACATTGCTTATCAATTCCTTGACTAACCTAATCATTATAGTCATCTTCAATAAACAGAAAACTCTGCAAGTTTGTAGTTAATGTTTGCCAGTTCCTATGGAAAAAATGGTTCAGCAAACTGCTTTTGTTCAGTTGCATTTGGTGCATTGAGAATTAAAAGATTATCTGTATTTAAGCTGAACTGGAACGACTCGACTTTATAGCAGCTGCATGCACACATGTACACCAATTTGTCACTGGAGAGAGAAGTGCAATATAATAATTTTGACATGTCAGCACAGGTATCCCTTCTGAAAGAGAGAAAATTATGTTATTCAAGCTTGGGTAATTAGAGATAGGTAGATAATTCACAAAGTAGAACTTGTGACAGACCATGTTACAGTTTTTGGTACAAACCTGTCAATGAAACATTATTTGAATTAGAGTTCTTGTTTTACATTCCTTCTTTTTCTTAATTCATCAAAACAAGTTATTGCTATTAATAATGACATTCCAAAGACACGGTACACCTAGATTTGATGATTTCTGTTTCCAAGTAAACCTATGAAGTGCTGCGGATAAAAAAGAAAACCACCTCATGATGTCACATCAATATGTTACTCATTAACCAATTTTAAAAACTAGCCTGAGCTGGAGTCACATTGAGACTGCACTTCCTATAGCAGTGAAAGGCTGTGTGTTTGAAGGATCGCTCTAGAACTGAACTTAGTTAACTCTGCAGTTAACTCCATTAAAATGATGAGAAAAGGGAATTCCCTGGAGGACTCCGTTTTTTATTCTGAAAGTCAGAACAGCTTCCAAATGTCATGTAATGACACCCCAGTCAGCCCTACAGAGAGTTTCGGATCAGTATTTATAAGGTAAATCCTGATGTGTTTGAGCGTTCTGTATGTACTTGATGCTGGGAGGGACGGGGCAGCAACACAGGAGGGCACTGGGACAAATACACCAGTGAAAATACCCTGAAGAGGAAGCTTAATATGAAATGGCAATGCATGCAGAGATGATAATTTCACTCATGTTACTGATTGCACTGGGAAAGGGAGCGCTACTGTAAAGGAGAAATTTTTAAGGGATGACAGGACGGTGTTGTTCTCTCTTTCCTTATCTATTACACTGAAGTAGGGCTTTGATTGTGTATAGCATTGTACATTAATAAACTCAAGTCTTAAAATGACCTCTGCAAGGTCATCCAATACTATCTATGATATTCGAGTGGATCTCTCTACAAAACAAACGTAAGCGTTGTTAGAACAAGGAATTTAACAAAATATCTTCAGGTGTGTTTTGGCCTATATGAAGCTTTACAATGCTTATTAAATTATGTTTCAAGAGAAACGCTACCATAATTACAAGGAGTATTCATGGAAGTTGAATGCTTGCATGAATGAATACTGCTAAAGGGTTTGCTGATAGAACAATCACAAACTATTTTTAACGGGAAATATGCTTTCTTACTTTGGGAGGGTGGACTTGCTGGATTGTGGACTCACATTGAGGTGGAATTCATTGTAATGAAGAGTTCTGGATAAATCATGTGCATTTTAACATAGATAAATGAGGGAAGGCAGCGTCAGAGGGTTATTGGCACTTACCACGTATCCTTTCCCATCTACTGCATGAGAGAGACAAGTAAACATCCATAGTATTTATGTCAACCCATTATGAAAAAAATAGCTTTAAAAAGCTATCCAAAGTAGCTTTAGACATTTATTCGTTCTTAACCAACTTCAAAATTCTTTACCAAGCGCTGTTCTTAATATCTGCTCAGTGCCCAGCCACCCTGAAGAGTGATTTGGAGGGAGCACCTCTACATATTCTTTGTGTGACTGAATTTTATTTCTTTGTAGCTGTGCACAAATTCTTTATATGGGGTGACGGCTTATGTCACTAATTGGGTCACAAGTATAATTAAGTCTTCTGGCCTCATTTTTCCTCTTTTGAAATGTTATTAGGGCTTTTTAATATTATATCTGCATAACATCCTTTCTTCCAACTCAAATGTCAGAGAGATAATGTCTAACAGTTTGAACACAGAATAAGGAATCAGAAATTTTAAGTTTTAATTAGAGCTCTCAAAGGCTCTTACTTAGAACTACCCACTTGGAGACTTTTTTAAAACAATATCCACATATGGTTTTGTATGCCTCTCTTGATCTTATTTTCCAATAGGCATGGGACATGAGTACACACAGTGGCATATGCAGGGTTCAACGCAAGTAGGTGATGTTTAACCACTTCTAATTTGGGCAATAGAAAGTTTGCCTTTTTTTCCACTGTTCAGCCCGGAACACTGGGCAGACAGATTTACCTACTTTTTTATTTACCACTAGATAACCAGTACACAAAAAGATACCATATATGCTCTGATAGCAACATGGTCAGCCCTTACAGAGAACAGAGTCCTTTCCCTCAGATTTCTCAATAATCAACCTGCTGCCAAGTAGCGAATGGCAGGGGCAGGCCTTCTAGAAATCCAGTTTACTCAATTGCTGTTTCAGTGAGAAGGATAATATGATTATAAAACCCTGCTGTGAAACTACACCTCTATCGATAGCAATGATGGAATAGCAGGCTCTAAATACTAGACAATCTAATACGAAGAATGCATGATTGGACACAATGAGCCAGTGGCTGGACTGAGCTCTCACCAAACTTGCTTTTCATGTGTTTGTCACAGTCATGATACACTTGTCCAAAATGAGCCACATGAAAAATCAGGGAAAATGCTTTTGGGAAAAAGAAATGCAGGCTCTGCATTTTTAGGTACTATTTTCAATACAGTCTTACTTACTTAGAGCCTATTTCCTGTGTATGAAGATGCAACCACAAACAAAATTTACTATATTAATGATTGCTCTTGTTTATCGTAATTATTCTTGCCTGAGGACAAAACCTGACTATATGCCTAAGTTTTTATATACCTCTGTTTTCACCTCACTGTAATTGGCACCATGTGGATGAGCACAAATTTGCCAGGATCAGGGGGGTTATTAATGTTTCAGACAGGGGAGCTCACAGTTTATCACCATGGCAGCATGCAAATGCTGACACAGAGCGGAACTGATTTCAGAAGCAAATTAAGACTCTGGAGCTATAGCTGAGGTGTCAGCCATGCATAATAGATCAGAGATTTGTATTGATAAAAGTACTGGCCACGTGTGTATGCAGCATTTTATCAGCATCAATGTAGAGTTGTTCTGACCTTACACAAAAACATTTTCCAGTAGTTCAGATCAAAATATTGGCAAAAACAATAGGGATCTCAACCTCCCCTTTGAAGCCCATCCCCATAATGTGACTCAATACCCTGCATCCACATCTCCTAAACTGTAGAAAAATCTCAAGCCTTGTGGTTTTGACCAATATTCAGAATGACCCTGAAGAAAATATATTGAACACAAAAGGATGAGATTTTTAAGCAATTTAGATCAGGACTACTGATCACCAGCTCTGTGAATGTCATACTGCTACATATGTTAACATCAACCCTAGAAATAATCAAATGCAGATGGTATATCAAATACTTGTAAAAAAAAAGTCAAAGATTCAGCATTTGCTTGTAACATTAAGTAAAAATCATAAATAAAAAAAAATCAGGAAAAAAGTACAGTATGGAGAGGTAGTTTTCTAAATGCAAAGTCATGGAAATGGAAGTCAAAAGGGTCCTGGACTCTAATCCTGACTTGGCAGCTCATTTGGTGTACTGCAATGCATAAATCAATTAAATACAATACTTGCATTTTCCATCTGTGATTTGGCATTAATATTTACCTACCTTTTGCATATAGCAGAATAACAGAAAAACTGTGTAACAACTTGTAACATAAACTGTAAAGATTGTTTTGTTGCAGTTGGGTTTTTGTTTGGACACAAGATAGGATCTGTACACTCAGGTTTCCTCTCTGAAGATTTTTGGATGGGAATGTGAACTTTTTTTAGGAAATTTACTTCGGCATTAAAATTATACCCCTCAGAAACATCCAATGCACTGCTGTAAGTCTAAGGCTTAGTTCAGACTAATCCAAGCAGTCCTATTAAAGAGATAAGCACATACCTACCATCTTCTAATAGGTGTATTGTCTTTATAGCTCAAGTATGAACACCCAAAACACTGCCAACCACTTTACTGCTCAAAGGCTTGCATCTGGGATTTGGCATTCACCCTACGTGGCCTTGCAAGTCCTATCTACTTTTTTTCCCCCCACCGTAATATAGCTCCTAGTTCTAAATGAGATAAAACAGTAAGTCTATCTGGTTCAGCAGAATAGTTTATTATTCACAACCCCAGCTGATGTAAGGACTGTGAGAGAAGTGATAGCATGATTCATTCTTTCACATTATCCTGTGTCCCTCACTTTAACCTTCCTCTCCTCAGAGTAAGAACAATCCTTTCCTAAGCTCCGGGAAAGTCTGGGCACTATTTTTTCTTGTGGAAGATTCAATTCATCCTCAAAGAAACTGTGCTAACTTCCACTTTCTTGCATACTTAACATAGTATAGTGCTGCTCTTCAGAGACTGCTAGATGACTAAAGGTTTCTCTCAAGAAAATGATCACCATGTTTAGATATACCATGAATGTTTGCAGGCATGCATGCATATCTGGTTCATGGAAGTATCCATGTATATTCCTTTATGATACACAGACTCAGTAATTACATACATGCATGCACATTATTCATTAGACCCACGTAATCTCTTTGATGTCTTAAACATACTGGTGCACGTGGATTGAAATTTTTGTCCATGTAATCTGTATACAGAGATGTCACACTTGGATGTCACCTGGGATTTCCTCTGGACATTTATAAGCAGAGGATGACAAATCAAGCTAAGCTGATCCACCAGGGTAGAATAAGCAATATTTGTATTTATCTTTTCCTGCCTAGCTGGCCAATATATTAAATGACAGTTATAAATGCAGAAAAATGGATTTCACTGCCATGGGATTTGGTACTTTCATCATAAATGACAAGATCTAGGCATCACAACATTCTAACAATGCCATCCATGAGGCATCCAGGGCAATATATTGCTTGGAAGGTATTCCATGACCGCTTTTTTTCTCATGAACTCAGAGGAGACACTGACCTGTGTTTTTCAGCGAAGTGCCAACTGGCTGAGTGCCACCTCATAGGTAGCAGAACTGAACTATTACATGTCCCGAGGTTGCTTTTTTCAAAATATAAGAAAGTTGCCATGCACACTTTGGAGAGAGATCAATGTTCCTTTACTGCACCAATTCCACTGTGTTTTGCCATTCACCCTCCTTCCCATGCTGTTCTTTTGATCAGTATGACACACAGTAAGACACATTGGTAAGACGCACAGTATGCAGTGTGTCTTCTGTGACTACACAGTAAGTTGTGTGAAGATCATTGGTATCAAAATGGCAGTAAATGTGCTGGCGGAGTACACATACAATGATGTGTTACACATTCACTATCAGGGGGCTGACACAACATTACTAATATTCCAGAAGTTTTGTGTGAGAATTTCTCTCCTTTTTCTTGCTGGGTGCTACAGTACATAATTGTAGTGCAGTCTATTTCATCCAATTGCTTCAGTATTCAAGCCGCAATGAACAGCCCCAGCGTGCCTCACCATTTGTGGTGAGAAATGCTCTAACTAGCTTTCACCCCAGCTTACCTCATATGCCCTATGCACCTCCATGTCAAAAGGGGAGTTCAGCCAATACGGTAATCCAGGCTCCTTTAAACAAAAAACAGGAATGGATAGGCAGATAGGACTTCTAGCAAACTGCTCAGAAGAAACCAATCACCTGATATAGGTCTCTATAAAGCAATCTCACACTTTTAAAAACCAATGAATTACTAAATTCTTAATCCAGGCCAGGAATGGGGAGCAATTGGCCAAAACTGCTTTTCACTCCTTACAAAATTTCACCACTCACTGTGTTCTGGCCCTAGTTATCTTCTACAGACTATTCAGGACCTTGGTTTACTCCATTTATTTTGAGCATACTTCAAGTATGCTGACTGACTTGCAGATGTTTCTGAACATTCCTGCTTGAGGCAGAAGTATCACCGACACCAGACCAGGTGTGGCTTTGTCTAGCTGGTCTTGTAACCTCCAAAGACAGAGTCTACAGCCTCTCTGGGCAACCTGTTCCAATGCTGCACCACTCTTTTACTGCAGTTTTTTTTGTCTTTTCTAGTCTGCACCTCCCAAGCTGTAACCCACTTCACTCTGGCTTGTGGCTGACTTGCATATATTCTAGAAACCAAAATTTTTCAACATCTTTCCAAATGTCTATTAGTTTGTGTCTCATACTATCACAGTTCCTATTTCTATTGTATCTAACATAAGTCTGCTTTCCTATCCATATTTCAACAGAGTAATGTAAGGACTTACTTAGCGGGTCCTTCATCACTTAATGGCTTCCAAGGCATTTCAGTAGCTTTCACAGAATCCTACCAATGCAGAATATCACATAGAAAACTGAAGACAAGACATAATGACCTATAATCCAAAAGTACCTGTATTCAGGTACTGTTAAGGCTGTATCTCTTTGTAGCTTTTCGTTCCTGCAAAGAACTACAGAAGAATTCTCTACTGAGGAGAAATGTGCTCAAAGTATACAGAATGCCAGAAATCACTGTACTTATTTTCTGCTTTGTTCCTTCTCAAGGAAGTTTCTTCACATTTAGGCATACTGATACTCACCATATAAGCTGAGAAATACTTTATGAACAGCCTTGATGACCGTACTGAAATAAAGCCCCAAGATACATTAATACTGTTCATTACGACAATCTCTAACCCTGTTTATTTCCAGCTATATTGTCTTTTTTTATCATTCATCAGCAATATGCTATCCAAGAATCTCTAGGCATGGGTAGCAGTCATACTGCTTTTTATACTGACCTTTCCAGTGTGTCTCATTGGGCTCCTTTACTCTTCCTTTTGTCATGTCATTCAAGACAGGATTCATAATTATTCTGATAAACTGAAAAAACAGCTTGAAAAAAACAAAAGTGAAATTCAAAAAGGATATGTAGGAGGTCATACTTAGTCAAATCTAACAATCAGCTGCTAATGTACCAAAAGAGAACAACATTTCAGTTGTCCTTTATAAAAGCTTCACCAGGTCATACTGGTTCAACAATTAAACCTGAGCCAGCCTCATGCTGCTGTGAAATACGTAAACGCTTTACTACAAAATATAAACAATGGTAGTGTGTATAGGACAGATACAGTAATCTTTTAATCTTGCCACTATTCAGCCTTCGTAAGGCTTCTGGTGTCCAGCTTGGGGCACTGCACTTCCGAAAAGATGTGAACCTATTAGAGACAGTTCATAGAAAAAAAAAAAAAAAAAGTCCAGAAAACACAATTTGTATCTTTCATCTGAGGCTAAAGAGAAGAAGAAAATGGGGGGAAATGGGAGACAGTTTTTCACTGTCCTTCATACTGAACAAATTAAGAAGCAATGACTTTAAATTTCAGCAAGAAGGATTTGGGATCATGTTAGAGATTAAGAAGGATTTCGCCTTCCAGCAAACACTGGAATTGATTGCCTGGATACATTGCTGACTTTTAAGAACAACTTAGACATCTAAGTGTCTTGTCAGGAATACACAGGAATAGCAGGCCTTGCCTTGGGATAGGGAGTGAACTCAGTGAATCTCTCCTCATTCTGGTTTTCTGTGATTTCATATGTAACTTAAGTCTTTTTTTACAATGGAAGTTTTTCGTATTATTTCATCTCTAGTTTTTCATCCTTGGCTGTGTTATACATGATGTTGAAGGTCCTGATTATCGAAAATCCTCAACCCTCTCTGAGGCTTAATGTAGTCTCTTCAGAGGAGGAACATGTCAATTTTTGCCTACATGGCATCACTGGTGCTGCAGGCATTAAACAGTAATCAATAATTTTGTAGTACACTAATTTCTCTTTCTCTCCCCAGTCTGCACTTCACCAATTAGAGAAAAACACAGTGCAAATTTTCACACAACAATGGGTCTCTGTTGGTGACAGCTTGGTCTTCACATACTTGCTTTACTGTATCTGTATACACGAGCAACTATAACTGTACTTGTTAAGCACAAAGGTCCTTTGTGCTTTTTTTGCATATGTAAGACATGCCACAGCGTATCAAAATAAAAGCATAAGGTTTTCAAGTATATTCCACCCACATGAGCAGCTGCACATTTGATTGTTAATATAAGGCATTCCTTGTACATAGTACTGAGAATCCTGGCATTCAGGACTTTTATCACTCAGGAGTGTGTCCTTTTGCTCTGGAGTTGCTGTACTGTGCACAGCTTGACAAAACTTGGCCACAGAGTTTCTTTTTCAAATCCTCCAAAAAACACAAGCTATAGTAATTGCTTATTACTTCCACTGTCACTAACAGATAATAACAAAACACACTCAAGAGGCACATATTGAAAATTTGCCAGAACCAAGTCTCTGTCAAGAGTTAAGATATCATGATATGGAACAAAGTATTTAGTAAGGATTCATTTTTAGTGTCTAGGCTGCAGGCATCAATTTATTTGAATGTAAGTTTCTTCTACAGTGAATATCTTGACTAAAATTAAAACAGAGAGCTTTGCATACCTTGAGAATGGAGCCAGATGAAATGAAAACAGACTGAGCTCCAGGGACCAAGCAGCTCCTTTCCAGTTCTTGCACCACAGTGGTAGAGGCAGGAACCTCTGGAGATGAGTGAACAAAACAGTCACCGGTAGCATTTATCTCCTGTAGCTAAATCTGCCAGAGGCTAAAAATCTAAGCCCTCAAAAGGCAGCTGATTTTATTTGTTCAAATATCTAAAAGTCAGACACTCACCTACTGTAAACCAGCATTGTTCTGCTGGAGTTGGTAGAGCTACGTAAGAGTTATTCAACCACAAGACTGCCTTCAGCCTCAAAATTATGACTAAAATAGCAACTGATACCTTTCTAGTGCAATGAAAGGCCTCCAAAAACCATATGAAGGGTAGGCAGTCACTTTTCCTACTGACTCCAGACATACTGTGCATGCCTTGGTAGTGCACACCGATAGGAGAACAATTCCCACGGAACCCAAAACCTCACACAGGTTGCTGCACCCCAGCAAAGGGTCCTGGGTCCAAAGAGACACACGATGCCAACCCTGCCTTCCCTGACTCTTTCAGTTCCAGCTCTACTCACAGCCCAGACAGCTGAAACGGGGCCTATTCTGTTATCCCTTGGATAAATGGGATGCCGCTATATAGCCCCAGGTTGCTTCCAGCATACGGGGGTGAGAGAGGCTCTGCAATGCAGTGCCAAACCTGCTCAGGTGCATCACAGGGAAGCATAAGGCAGCAGTCAAAGTTTCACAGGTGCAGGACCTAACAGGTCTGAAGAATCTTTCCTGTAAATTACATCTCATTTTTCCACCTGTGCCTTGGTTTTATGTTAAATACTACATAAACATTAGTGAATGGTGTTTTCCAGAAATACAGCCCTTGTAAATGTCTTCTGTCCTATGCAGCTTGGCACACAGTCTTTAAATTTTCTCGGATTGGAGCTAATTAAATACACCTGGTCTAGCTAAGACCATATAGCAATCTCACATTTTCTTCCCAAGCAGCTCTGGCAATCCTGAGCCTTTTCACCATTAATACCTTTCTCTTTACGTATTTCCTGACTGTATTGCAACAATACTTAATACTTAGCTCTTGCACCTTCAAAATACTCTGTATCTAGCAATCCTAACAATGCCACTGGAAGGCTGATTGTTTTGCTTTGTGTATCTTTTAATCTGAAATGTACATTAGTATATATCTCCTACCCTTATATCCACTAACAGAGACCACTCTCCTGTACATATTCTCCCCTTACCTCCTGTGAACAATCCCCCAGTTAGGAAGAAAACTTAATATATTCTGTTGTTAATTCTATTAATATATTCTAACACATTAAACCATGAAAACAGGCCTTTTTGTAGAGATGTTATGTTGAATTCTCATCCCAAGGTTGGCCTACCTTAGATTGTATCATTACAGCCACGGACTCCATCTTTGCTTTGTGAAAATATTAGTTCACCAAACTGAACCCTGACTTGGGTATTAACCACGTAATGGAAAACATTTTTCATATGCACATTGATAGTTTGTGTCTGCCGCGTGAGATGACTTTAGCCAAATGTTGCCATTTAACGTTTCTGAGGACACGCAACTTCCCCAACAGCCCCACCAGCACAAGCCAGGAAAAGACTATGCTCGTTCTGGTTTTTGCGCAACATCAGGCCACATCCTGGGCAGACAAACCAGCCTAGGGTGCTGCTGAAGGAAACAAAAAACAAAACACCTGAGGGAGCCACAGATGGAAATATCAGCTGATCACCACATTAGTTCATGTTAGTACAGCTGTCTGCAGGCATCGGTATTTGGACCACCGCCTGCTTCAGAGAGGCACCAAGGAAATGCTCTGACAGAACCCTGCGGAAGGCCGTTTTCTGTGAGTGACTGCCGCCCCGCAAACTCCCTCCCAGACGGGGCAGGCAGCCCCCTGGGCCGCGCCAGGCGCTGTCCTGCCTGGCTGCCTTCACCTCAGGGCCTGGAACCCGGCCGCCGCTCCTCCTCAGAGCGTGTGTGTGCGTGTGTGAAACCGCATCTGCCGCCCCCCCGTATAAAACATTAAGGGCGCCTTTTGTTCGAGCCAGCGGCAGGCAGCGTCTCACGCGACGGCCTCCTGGCTGAGTAATTTAAGGCGCGTAACGGATCTGCTGCGCGGGCTCCCGCCAGGGCCACGTCAGTCACTCGGCGGCCGCAACCGGCCCCGACCTCCCCGCCGCGGCCCGGGGCGACAGCCAGCCCCCGGACGGACCGGCGGAACCGGTTTTTAGCGGCTTCCCGTCGCGGGCCCGCGCTCCGGCTCCAACTGGCCCACGACGACGACGGCGGCGGCGGTGGTGGGGCCCGCCCGGGGGCGGGGCGGCCGGGGCGAGGGCGGTGCGGTGCAGCTCGGCCCGGCGCGGCCCGCCGGTTGAGTGCTGTGGGGCGGCGGGCTGTGTGGTGCTGTGCCGATGGTGCTCATGACCGAGCAGCGGTGCGATGCGGAGGAGCCGAAGGCTGCGCGGTCCGCCGGCAGGCGGGAAAACAGGGGCGCCCTGCGGCTGTGAGTACTGCCCGGAGCGGGAGGGGCGGCCGCCAGCCCGCCGCGACCCCGCGGCTCCCGCCCGGGCTGCCCCGCAGGGGAGAGGAGGCCGCGGGGAGTTACTCGGCGGAGTCACGGCGGCGGCCGGGCCCTGTGAGGCGGCGGCGGCGGGGGGAAGCCCCCGGGGCGGCGGGCGTTGGGCTCGGCGGCGCGGTGGGGGCTTCGCTCTCCTGGGCGTTGGCTTTGCTTTGAAGTTCATAGGGAAGAGTCGCCAAGGGGTCTCCGCGTCCAGGCTTAAATTAGGCACGAACATTTCTGCTCAGCCGAGATCTGCGCTCCTCAGGAGGCGGCCCCGAGCACAGCGTTGAACTCCGATGTCGTACTTTTAGGAGCAAGGCATATAAATATTGCTTCTAGTGATTTCATGCAACAGCGTGGAAATCCTTCTCTGCCGTGGCACAGAAATCCAGCAGCTGTGCTTTATCACTTACAGTAATGTGCGTGGGCTCCAGTGGGAAGCTGTGATCCTCTCCTCTGGGTGCCAAGAAAACCCAGAACTTTGTCGAAAGTTCACAAACTTTGGTACAGGAAAGATGCAGTAAAATGGGAGTTCAGTCTGACTTACATCCCAGACAGAGACGGGATGGGCTACTCCAGCCAGGCAGTGGGCACTGGCCTGCCTTGGCATGGTTCCCCACTGCGCTCCTTGCCCAGCACAGCTGTACCCATACCTGGCCTCCCTCTGCTTTTTAACCTGAGAGGTACTGTAAAAATTGAGCAGATGAAGAGATCAAAAATACTTAATATCCTTCGGGAGGAAGAGGAGGCCTTGCTGCCTGGTAAAGACTGCTTAGGCTAACTGATGGAAGGTAGGGAAGTCAGAGGGCTTCCCCTTCCATGGGCAGGAGGACTCCCTGCACTCCCCCAAGGCCACTGACCTTCCAAGCCTCCTATGGTGGCTGGGGATGTCAGGGGTTAAAAGCTGCATCTCCTGCATTGGTCTTTGGCTTTCTTTGGAGGTCTCAAGTTGTTTAGGTGCTTGTATGCCATGGGGATGACCATCACATGAAAGTCTTGCTGGAATCAAGCAGCTGTCTGGTTCCATACCAGGCTCCCAATTCACATGGGACTTGACAGTCCCAAGGATGCTGTTTGAGAAGTTAACTATCTGTGACAGAAGAAACTAAAAAATCTGGGGCTTTCTCCTTGAAAGAAAAAAAAAAAATTACTTTCTCCTACTCTGGGATGATTCCCCTCCCCAAAGAACTTTTCTTCACAAAGATTTAATCTGAAACAGCCTCCAGGAGAAAAGAGAACAAGTTACCAGCAACTAGCTCATTTTCTGGAAAGAAACTCTGAGAAGGTCTGTGGTGTTGTTTGGTTTTTTTTTTTTTTTCCCCAGCTGTTGTATTCCTGGTCTCTAAGCAGGTGTATTCCCAAAGTATGTATTGCAGTGAAATCTGTTGCCAGAAATAACTTGCTTGTTAGAGAGCACTGGGAATCAAAGTGTCTTCTAAGTGTCCTTTATCCTGTATGGTGTAGTCACATCAGTGACTTCACATTACAAATGAGACATAATTCCCCAGCCTTCTCTAGAGCCTTCTGACTTCAAGCCTCGGGTCATGATCCCCCACGCAGAATTATGCCAATGAACTTAGTGAAGTTCTTCAGGTATGCAAGATCTGTATCTGATTTTTCTCTTGAGAACGGGACTGGGAGTCCAAGACTGTATAGAAAGCTTGATGTCAGAGACATTGCACATGCATCAGCTAACTGTCTCTGTTTTGTCCCCAGGTGTTTAATCTTTCAGTGCTGAATCAGCTACAGTTGTAGAAGTGAGGTCAGTCTTTACCTGTGTGATAAATGGAGAAGTCTCACTTGCTATGACTCTCCTTTTTTTAGCTGTCAATTTTTGCTGTTCAGTAGGAGGTAGGTGTCATGCAGCAGAAAGCTAGGCAGTCTGTTATGCTGCAAGCTATAGTGTTCAGCAGTACCAGCCTGGGCAGCAGGAGGGTGAAAAGACTGGGATAGGCAAAAAAGTTGACAAAATGCTTTGTCTTAAACTAGAAAATTGTTTAAGCATTTGCTCGCTGGAAACAAAGTTGGAATTTATTTGCCAATCCCATTTAACTAGTAGCTGGATCCTTCTGAGAAACCATCGTGTTCATTTGTGAGTTAACCTCAGAAACGAAGTAACGTTGGTTTGACTAAAGTGAAGCTACGGGGGGGATTGTTCAGCTGAAGAACAAGAACAGAATCTTGGTTTTGATTTGGTTAGAAGTGAACTAACTAAAAGTTGGATCGTTGAAGATTTGGTTTTAGAAAATTTCATAAATAAGCATGTGTGGTTGTGCTGCAGTTTGATTCCCTTCATGTACTTTCATAGAACAATACCCAACCAACAGAGCTCATGCTGACCTCTATTTGGAAAAAAAATCCTAGCAGAGTTATAGAGGCTCAGGGAATCTTTTAGTGTTTTCCAGAGCTCAGGGCAGAGAGATTTATGTGTGTACTGTAATCTGTACTTCTTGAAGGTATGCTTAAAACGTTGTTCAGTTTAGAGATGGACTTTATAGCCCAATGTGCTTCTGCTGCTACCATAAAGGCGTCCCTGGGGGATAGGTGCTTCTGAAGGATTGAAGCTGTAGGAGCTTTTGGGGTTTTTTTTGTTGGATTGGGTTTCTTAATTATTTCAAGATTAGATCTGAGAAGATGGTATTTATCTGCCAGTGATTCAGGAAACTCAATACAGAAAGAGTTAAGTACATTCATACTGATTTAGCAAATGGGCCTCTCTGGCATGTTTAGCAATAGTTATATCTTTGCACAGTTTGCAGTACTTCTCTGTGGGTTGTACAACCCCAGAGGTAACACTCTGTGGAAGATGGGCGCTGTTATGAAGCAGACCCAAAATAATGATGTGCCAAAAGTTTGTTGTTACGTGGAGTTCCTCCCAAGCAAATCAAAAGTTCCTGGACGGAAAACACCTTCCAAGTGGTGTTCCCTGACCCTTACATCCTGATGTGGCCTTCAACCAAAAAGGAATTAACCCTTGCATTCTATTTGGAGGATGTTTATTTTTCTGACTTGAAAGTAGGGTGTGTTATGTTTGTGATGGCGCTGGACCTGCCTCAGAAGTTGTCAGCCCCACTACAGGGACAGCTGGTGAAACAGTTGTATTGTTGAAAAGGGAGTGTAGTACATTAAGGAGAAATGGCAGTGATGTGTTAATGGGCAGTTCATATTCCATGTCGGCATCCTTCTACTTTCGCACACACTTGCTTCTGTTGAAGTCAATATAGCATTTTCTGGTTTCCACAGGTAGTATTTGGCCTAGTACCATTAAATCTGTCTGTATGAGGGCAGTGTGCTCAGTTACCATATGGTAAGATACTGCTAACATTGTGTCACATTCTGTCCCCTTACAGTTACAGCATAAGGTAATGTCCAGGTACTGAGTGTAACTTAAAGAAATGAGGAGGCTGGGACTTAAGACTCTGACAGATATGGAAAGTTTTAGAGATTTTTTTTTTTTTTTTTTTTTGAGCAAAAATACATTGCAGACACTGGGGAAAATCCACTATTGAAAGCAGTGGAAAATGCTTACAGGCAAATTATGTACTTCTGGGAAAAGAGAGAATATGGTCTTTATGGTTTGTTTGTCTGACGTGTTATGCTGCTGTAACAGATGTTTCCTAATAACTGTTTATCAGTTGATACGTTAAAAGACAATTAATTGACTGACCTGTGCATAATCATGACTCACTTTTTTTCCTAAACTCTCTTAGGAGAAATAAAATGCAAAGAAGAAAGGGGAGGTTATTTATTACTGATTCAAAATGTTATTTCAGCTTTGATCGAGGTTAACTCCTTTCAAGTAGCCAAACTTCTACTGGGTTTTTTTTGTGAAGGTAAAAAGACATAGATATGTGCCTGTGTTATTCATGTTCTGTACTTTCAGTGCATGAAGATATTAACACATATTATGTATCACATTTTTTAATTCTTCCCTGGTAGTTCTTCCCTGTTTTTATAGCCAAAGTTGTAACGCGTGATCTGCAAAGAAGGACAGACTTGCAAAGTGAAGCATTTAAATTTGAGGTGTGACAGAAAAGAGGTTTCCTATCTGGATGACCTCCATTTGTTCATGATATTTTTTAATTGCTCCTATTTTTTCCTTTTTTCCTGTCATTCTTACTTTGTTCACTCTATATACGTGCTTAAGTTATAAAAGCAGCTTTTTAAAAATAATTGTGCCATGTGTAAATGCGTGCCATGAACCTGAACGGCCTTTTCTTTGTAGCAAAGTGCCTCATTGGCTAACCTGCAACACTCCCAAATGTGCTGCCTTTTCTGGGTTTATGAGGTGTGTGAGAAATGCTTGTTAGGCAACATATACTACAGATAAGCTTTAGGCAGCAGGATTTGTTGCTGGTATTTGACAGGTGATGCATAAACATAGTATCAGAGTATTGTCTTATTACCACCATCTCCATAAATGTTGCAGTCATGTGGTTAGAAATTATGTGCTTATCCAGTGATACCACCGCTGGGACTAATGATCTTCATGCTCCGTACATAGCTGCTGCCAAGTCCATACCTATCCTTTCCAGTTAAGCTTTTTAGACTTGTGTTACTGTTATGCCAGAGAGGTCTTATGTTTGGTCTAGCAATCTTTACAGACCTCTTTCGTAGTACTTATTTTAACCAAAATTCATGGGTAACTGTCTGGATCCAGCTAGGCTGATCAGCAAGAGTCTCTTCAAATATTGTGATCACAGGGCAAATAATTTCTCTGCAGATAATAGGAATACGTCAGGGCAAGTTGTCTCCCCCTGTTTCTCCACTTTTCCTTGAAAAGAAACTTCTTGCTTTATCTAGAAGATCTCTGAGCTACCCAAAATTACAGAGAGATTATGTTTTCCTGCCAGAAAACTGTAAACAAATATTTAAAACATCCATTTTTCCATAATGCAAGTGTCAGTGGGAGATTCCAGGAGGACATGGGCAACTGTTCCCTGCCAGCCCACTGTGTAGGGCCCTTGTCTCCTCTTTGTAAAATGACATAGCGTGCTGTCTCGTGCTGGGGTCACTGTTAAAGTAGTGCAATTAAGTACTGGGGGAATTAAGTACTGGGAGGTGGGACACCTGAATAAAAGGGATAACCAGGGGTTGTAGGGTACATACAAGGAGAACACCGTTCCCTCTTCTCAGTTCCCTGGTAATTGAGCTTCAGTGCTGTACTGAAGGATTCACTTCCTTTAACTAAACTTCTACCTGGCACTGACGGGCTTCTGCCTCCATCCTTGAAAAATAGCACACTAAGGTGAGGGAGGTTAGTAAGCTTCCAGAAGTTGTGACAGGAAATAATGTGCAAGTTGCAGATAGGCAGCAGAGAAACTCAGCAGGGTAGAGGATGTAGAGGCAGACTGAAGCCTTCCTCCTCTGCAGATACATGGGGGAAGCTACTATGAAGCAACAGTTCCTGACGTCCCCAAAAAAACCAACCATACCTAGGCATGTCCTCTACAAAGATCCGTTCCTGTAGGCACTTCAGTGGTTTAGCCCTTTGGGAATCTTAGTTTAGGCTGTTTATGAAAGATAGACCACCTAGGCAAAAGACTCTTGATGGGAGTTTTGTACCTACCATTTATGCTACGCTAGTTCAAGAAGAGCCATTTAGGTTTGTTCAGCCTTTTTCTGGACAAGAAGGAATGTTATAGTACAAAAGTCCAGTAAATAACAAAATTATATATATGCCCATTGGTTTTCTGAAATTTTACAATAAATATAAATATGCTATGGCCAGCATAGGAGAGAGTGGGTGTTGCCATGGAGGACAGCGTGCAGGCAGTGGAAAGGCTCATGCTGGAGAAGGAGTCTTACAGAGCATTCAGACTCAGTGTCTGGGTGACACAGAAAATAAAAAGTCTGGCTGGCCCTAGGAGGGATCTGGCCACCACATGTCACATCTGGTTCTAATAAGAATATCTTTTTTCCAAGACTTTGGAAGGAAAATGGTTCCTTATATGCAGTGTTGCAGTCAAGGCACTGTTGTGATGAGCGTCGGTTAGACCCGTTGTTGGAAACTAATATTTCCTACTGTGAAATAATAGCTTTTGTATTAGATTATCTACATTGTTCTGATCTTTTCCATGAACACATAGACGGGTCTGTAAGAAAAATCATATATTGCAAAGGTAATTATGGGAAATACAGCATTGCCAAACGTTTGGTGAACAGTGCGCCTCCAACAGTGATTTCACTTTGATCCGCTTCTGTCCTTGATGGAAGGTGTGATGAAACAGGGTGGATGGACATAATTAGATGCTCATTTTCATCTCAGTTAGTGTTTTGCATTAGGCCTTGTGCACTGTTGTTGCTGGGGAGCCTACAAAAAACGTTGTACTTGGGCATCCCTTGAAATAGCTACTTTAAATTTTCTCTGCTCAATTAGTGTTGCCTTTTAAACAAAGAAATCTCATTAATGATTGTGGGTTATCTGTTGTCAATGCCAGTTCTCAAAGAATCTGCTGCATGATCAAACCCAACCATCTTTCTCTTTTTGCATATTCTGTCTGAAGAACCAAAATTATGGTTTCCCCCATACTTTGATTAAAACACTTCATGTGCAGCACATTGAGTCATTACTTCTGTGCAGCATATTGAGTCATTATTTCTAAAAGTACCATAAAACAAGTTTCTGATCAAATGATTAGTGGCAGCTTCATTTTTTGTTTTTCTTAAGGAGCAGAGAAAGGAATAAAGGTGTTGGTAGGACCGCTCCCAAACCTCCGGTATCATCTCTAACTGTTCTGCGTTCTTAATAGCAGTTGTTAATACAATTGCTGGCGTCTGCTTTTTTTTTCCCTTTTTTTTTTTTTTTTTTAATCCTAATTTAGTCTGATGTAACTGCTCAATTTTTTTCAAGAACACAGTTAATGCTGGAAAACTGTCAGCCAGGTCTTATATCATGTGGAGGCATGTTGCTCTGGAGTTCTTCCTCCAAAAAACAGAGATGTAGGTTCAGGTAATGAGGCCAAACCTTTATGCTTATGCTCTGGTGATCAGGCCTCATTTGTCAAGATGCTTGTGCTGTTCCAGAGAGACATTTGTGTTGTTTCTGCCCAAGTTACAGAGCAGATCTAATTGATCAATGCGTATGAGGTCATACTGAACACATGGATTGTGTATAGATGCAGTATTTATCTTTTTTATTGAATATGATATAGAACAATTGGTAGACCTGACACTCAACTGCCTTTGCCTTCTTTTCTGCATCCTGAACAAGTCGTATATCAGGAATTCTTCTTCCTTCTCTCTTTTGCCTGTTACCTCTGGAAGCTGAAGATAAAAATGTGATCTGATATAAGGCTGCATGCTTCCTCTTCAGTAGGAGTTGTGATCCTGGTTTTTGTCTTGTTCTGGGTTAGAAGATAGGGTAGGCTAGAACTAGGAGATAGGAAAACCTTTCCCACTAAAGACTGCCAGCGAGTTGGAGAATGAAACGAACACATGCTCCAGTCCAAAGTAGATGTGAATGAGCATCTCCCCTAAGGTCTTTTGCTTCACATTTTTTTCAGAAATGTCTGTCGAGACAATTTGTGTCGTGTGCTGGAATTGGCCATGCCTATGTTCACATAAATAGTTGTTAGTCACCCTGCTGAGACTCCCATGAAAACTGCATCATGGGAATCTTGTGGAGTTGAGTGAAGATACATATGAGAGGGCTTTTGCTTTTTGAAGTGGATATCTGAAACGGAAACTCTTGAAAAGACAAGAGAGCTAAATGGCTTATGTTCCTGTTCTAGTGTTAACTTAATAAAATATCTTGTTATAGTGTCTCATGTTTCAGAGCACAGGGAATTCTTCTGTGGTTTGTTTTTTTTTTTTTTTTTCTCTGGAACTTGATAGCAGTCTGGTTTTGATTAGACAGGGAATACAGCCAGTTAATAATAGATGGTATTTAAAGCAGAGAATTTACATACTTGCTAATGACGTCTGTGGTGTCACAGTGATCTTGATGATGTCCAAGTGGTAAGGTAGTGTGAAACTTGATCTGGTTATTAAGTGAAATGTCTATTCAGTTGAGGAAAAAACCTGACTTACTCTGTCCTTAACAGTGTTGGAGAGGTTTCTGTTCAGTATTAACTAAAAAATTCCATTCATCCTTTTAATAAAGGTATAGCAACACAGATATACAAAATGAGTAATTGTGTTCCAAGATATAGCTGTGAAATAGAACACAGTAAATATTTCTGAAATTAATTACCTTGATACATAAAATAAGATTCATAATTAACAAGTCTTTACAGTTGGGTTGGTTGCTCTTTCACTGCTAGCTGACATCGAGATTCCACCTTGCCTGCAGACCTGTTTCATCCTAGAAATGCATAGAGAAGCGCCTGGTGTATATGCATGTGTGCGCATCCATACGCATATGATATTCAGTTAATGTGCACCTGTATAACTTTGCCTCCATTATGCCGCGTTTGACTGTGATATCATGAGAAGAGAATTAGCCTGCTCCTTGAACAACCTGAGGTAGTTAAATCTCAGTCTGGTTCATATGTATTCATATTAACAAACTGACCCTTTCCCTTATGCAGGGTTTCACATCTCTGCTCCTTCATTAATGCTTTGCAGCTCTCCATATTTGGTATAAATACATCTGCTAGCTGTATATCTGTCATACAAATTACATAAGAAATGCCATACCTCAGAATCAGCTCCTCCACTTTTCAGCCTTAAGTACAGGCTGTGCACTAAGTATATGGAATTATACAAATACCAAATGCATACATTATGGCTATCCTTAACATCTATTATAGCAGCTATTAAGCATCTCTCTGCTCCTTTGTGATTAGGGCAGCTGTAACTCATTTTCTGTCTGTTTTGGTAGTTTTGGACTCTTGATGATAGTTGATATTTGGCTTTCCATTTGCACAGTAAAAGTGATACTTGGTCATAGCGTTATTCTGAGGCATGTCCTTTTAGGAGATGTATTTTTCACCCGTAAACAGTGCTGTGTGCCACATAACACTGAAGCATGGCTGTAGAGCTACTGGAGGCATCTTGTCTCTGAGTGACCAGACTTTGTAGAAACACACAACATCTAAATCCTCGACTTGAGCACTGTTGTTAGTTTATCTAGTACAGAGACCACTCTAATATGCTATGAAGAGGACAGCAAGAGAGTTTACAATGGAAAAGGTGTTTTCTAAAGTCCAAGGGTGAAATAATTCAACTGCGTAAGGTATGAAAGCAAGCTTCTCAGATAAAGCACTCCGGATTCTGATTACACATCCAAAAAAGGTTTGTTCAGACTGGTGTGGCATAGAAAAGATGTTTAGTGGAATGATGGGACATACCTTCTGAAAGAAGATTTAGGACTTAAGATATTAGGCCTAGCAAAAGGAAGGCTGAGGTGATTGCTCCCTCAGGGTGTGATAGGTCAAGGAAAGTCTGTGCTGAGGAGGAGGCCTCTGGCCTGCGGCATGCTTAGAAGGGTGTCCTTTCAAGCACTAGTAGACAACTTCTTTCTTTCTTTCTTTTAGCTGATATTTTAAATAGGTTTGGTAGTAGTACCAAATACATGATATATTGTGTGTATTTGAAAAATGTTTATTTTCATATCAGCAAAGTCCTGATGTCACAAAGTTTACGTGCTTTGCCCTGATATTTGCAAATACAGTGCACTTATATGCAACTGTTGCTAACAGTTGTAGTGAGCATCACTTTGTTTCTTAAGTGCACTTGATCTAATTTTTTTTTCATGGTTTGTTGACTTTCGTGCTCTTTTTACAAAGCATTTACGACTCCTTACTCACACATGAAAATGTCAGGAGTGCTTTAATTTGCTTGTGACTTGATGAACAATATTGTACTGGTTTTAGGTCATACCTGTGATATTTCCTTCTCCAGAAGGTCAGCTAAGATTCTTCTGATACTTTAAAGACACCTACTAGGAACTTAGCTGCTGTGTGGAGCTATAGTTTTCAGAAGCGTAAGGACAAATCCTTATGTAGTTTTTTATTATGTGAAGGGGGCATATGGGAGGTAGGGTAAAGGATAGACGTAGCAAGACCACATCAGCTAGTAAGAATACACCCAATTGCTACTGTCAGTGGCATGTGTTACATGGGTGAGTCTCCTCATGGCTGACATGTTTTGGGGGAAACTTTTGCTGTGTTTGGGTACATTCTCCCTGTTCTCAGCTGCAGAAGACGATCCCGGAGAGGTGGCCAGACTGGCATGAGACAACTCAGCATTTCCACACGCAGCAGTCAGCAGGTTTAACGTGTTGAGATGCTGTAGCTCTCCACTGTCTGAAAGCAGCTAGAGGGAATGACTTCAGACAGTAGCGGTTCAGGAATAGTAGTGGTTAATAGGGAAGACAAACAGGATAGAACAAGTTCATATGTTTAACTGTAAAGTAGGGATTAATTTATGGGTGAGGGAAAAGGGAATAAGAGTGGTAACTAAATAAAGCGTTTAAGAGCAACAAAGCACCTAACCATGCTGGCAGGTGTAAGTGAACACTAAAACCTGTGTTATAAGTATTTTTGAAACAAACTTGTAGTACAGAAGCGTGGGTGTGATACAGGCTGCTTTATATCAGTCAATAGCATTGCCATGTAAGAAAAGGAGGCTGCCCAAGGCAATGATGGACACCAGTCGAGCTCCAGGCTCAAGCAACTGCATCTTTAAAATGCTGCTGTGTTATGTAGTCTTATTCACTTGGGAGTTTCCATGCTGCGCTGTTCTTTTGACATGCAGGTGTGATTGAACCTGACAATTTTGCCTCACTCTGTTCCTCATCCCATTCATGTCTGCTATTCTCTGGCCTCCCTTGAAGCCCAAGAATTTGGGTAACAGAAAAATAACAGATAGGAATGTGACTAAGACATTTGCAGGATTTGCAGACTTGTGGAATACAAGCTCCCCTATGCTTGCAGGGAGCACCTTGGGTTAGCAGTTCTCTCTGCTTAAAATCTCAAACAGCATAAAACTGCTTATTTGGGTTTTTCAGGCAAAAGATTGGGTTCCACTTAAATCTTTTGAATTGCCCATTTAATTCTAGTTTATATTGGCCAAAAATAAAAGCTGGTGCCTAGTGGTGAGGCAGGGCTGATCCAACAGTGAAGCAATGGGGAAACAATTGTTTTTTTCCTCATTGACTTTATTAGTGCTGTAACCCTTTCAAGTATACACTAAGTGTGACTTAGGAAGTGTCAGTTCGGTACCCCTGTGGTGGGGAGTGGTAAGGGTTGGGGAAGGATTTGATAGGGGAATAGTTGCGGTATGTAAATATAAGACCCCTTGAGAACAAGTCCCTGCACCAGTAAGGCAAACTTCATGGCTTTTGTCCTGTGACATAAGCTCTAGTTTAGCTGCAAAGTAAGATACCACCTCATTAGATCTCGATTAAGATGTTGTGAGGTGTATCTTCTGATCTTATTCACCAAAGTGTAATCAAAGCAATGGATCTTTTTATGCCCTTCCTAAAAGAAAATGGAGATTAAATTAGTCTGGGGACCTCTGTCAGCAAAACTTTTGTCTTAGTAGAAGAAACTGTTTATTGTCAAGACAACCTCACATGACGGCAGCGGCTATGTTGTTGCCATAAAATTGCAGAAATAAAACATTATAATGGAAAGCTTCTGTAAATGGGGTCATTCAGGCCAGGCATTAAATTAACAGGCAACATAATTTCTCTTTCTTCTTTAATGCTAAGAGCATCCTGTAGTCTTTCTCAGTCTTTAGTCTTCCGAAGGAGGGTGTTTGTATATATTTATCATGTCTTATTTTAAAGTATTGTCATTCTTCAGACCCTGCTGTTAATGACAGCTCTTTTCTCTAAATCTTCTGAGTTAACATTTTATTAGAAAATTATGAAAAGGGAAACCAGGGAAAGGCTCCGATGGCACATCTCTTAGCTCTCAGGCTCTACTTCCTTAACATATATTTCTGATGCAGTGGCATGTGCTGTGAAAGGGCAATGCACTGTGGTGGCAGTGCTGCTTTTGTAAAATAAAACCAGCACTTTTGATACTTTGAGAGGACCCTTTATCGTGAAAATCCTGCAGGTGGACTTTCACAGAAGAGGTAAGTGAGAGGCAAAATAGGACCCAGCTTCCTCTTGCAATATTGAGCCACAAAGAATCTGCTAAGCACTAGGTACTGTCATGCAGGATGTTTGTCTCCCAACTTGCCAATCAAATTAATTTCCATTAGTCACACGGTCTGAGTACTGAATATGGAATGCATTTTTCCTAAACGAGACATTCTCTTTGGAACGGAAGCTAGAGCTACAAATTTTATGAGCACTGAAATATCCACGGCAGTATTTCAATTTTCCTCTTTTCATTACTGAAATTCCAATACTGGAGCTCAGAATAGTGTTCAGATGTATAATACTGTAAAGTCAGTAGATGAGGACTTTTCAGGACCTTAATATAAAAGATATGTCATAATTTTATTCTTTAATATGTGCTGTATTGTCAACATGTTGCAGTGGCATTTGACATTGGTATGAATCCTGCAATACACATTTCTATCTCTTTTTTTATTTTTTTTTTCCCTCTGCAGTTCAGATGGAGAAAATGGAACAGATGAAAAAAGAAAGGCAGGAAAATCACCTACTGTGTTGCTGCAGACCCCTACAAGTGAAATGGAATATTTTGATGACCGGAAAAAAGCTGATACTGCTAGGTAATGTCAGAAATGCTGTCAGTTTTCTTCTAGTCAGATAATCAGAATGGTTACAACCTATTCAAGAAGCTACACTGAGTAGCAAGTTTTATCAGACATACCAGTTGTGGGTTAGCTTGCACACTACGCAAGGAAACAGGAATCAGAGCCACCTTCCAGGGGTTGCTCTGTTACCCACCACAAGCAGTCACAATAATGAGAATTTAGACTTTGGGACCGGCTTAGCTTCCCTGTTCTAGGAAAAATACATTGCCCTGTTTGGTGCCACTGCTAGTTACATCCCTTTCACAGTCAATTTGACAGGCAGTCAAATGAGCTGCAGTTTGAGTCCTGGGCTGTTCCCAGAACACTTTTGTGCTGGAATATTGATTGTCCGTGGTAAAGCTATGACAAAAGTTTTAATTTTGGACTCTGTGCTGTATATTGCATCAGATTATTGTAATGTCTCTGCAAAAACAGTCATTCTTCCTTTGTTGGAGAACAGGAACGAATGCATTTGAAACTCTTGTAAAAAAAAGCTAAATAATAATAATTTTTTTTTGGTAAACTTTCCTTCCAGTCTCACCTCTCACATACCATGTAATTGACTGTGTGCTGGTGAGGGGTTGGCATAAGTTTTTTGTAAGGCTCACTATTCATTTCAGTTTGACCTGTACTTTACGTGGGCACACAAATACACAAACACATGTATTTTAGAGTTTTCTTTTGTGAGGGACCACCTAAGATATGCAGCCAGCCCCCCTGCTATCTAAATCAGTTCTGCTGTACAATCTCTTTCCTAAATCCAGCTATATCTCCATTACATCTGGGGGTTCTCATCCCCTCACTCTTACAGTTTTTACTGGAAATCCTGAACCTCTCAGGTTTAGGAAAGTAAAGATGACTTATTGTGCAGGATAAGGTGCAGTAATGGAACGTTTTGTAACACCTTTCTTTCCCCATTGAATCTTTAGCACAACATGTTCTTCAGGACATTTAATATAGGAGTCCTGTGTTGTGTTTTTCCCTCTGTTCTTCAGTCTGCATCTGAAGGCCTCTAAAAAAGAGCTACCTTATTTTTATAGCCTGTTGATATGGTTTTGTTCTGTGCTAAACAGCTCTCAGGGATAATGTTCTTCTCTTCCTGATTTATGAAACACTTATCCCACCTCTGTTTTTGTTTTTCTGAACAGTCCATGCCATTAATTTCTCCTCTATAAAACAAACAGAACTTATTTTCCCAGCCATCCGCAGAGACTTTCCTCTGTACTTGTTCTGCTCTAGAGTTATTGGGTTTTTGGTTGGTTTTCTTTTTCCAGTATGAATGGCTAGAGCTGTACAGGTGCAGCTTGCTATGCAACTGGCACTCACAATTCCCTTTCATCTCCTCGAGGATTGCTGTCTATCTTAACGATTTCACTACACCACACTACACTACACTACACAGTTCATAGCCATCCTCTGACTTGTGCACCTATGTTTCCTCTCTGTTGCACTTTGCAAATGATCTCACATTTTGTAGTACAAGTTCATAGCTTTCGGTACACTACCCTGCACTCTCGGCTACTAAGTTCAGTGAGGGCTGGAATGGTTTAAGAATAAGATGTGCTCCTCTTTATTGCTGCATAATCCTTGATGAATCAGATAATAGTTATTAAAGGATTAATATGTTTCATGGAAAAGCATGTCCTGTTGATAACTTACCAAGACTAATGAACTGAGGCCAAGCTTATATGGGATATCTTGTTTAATCTTCAGGACAAAGAGCAGCACAGATAGTCCACTCCTGACAGTGGATATCAAGAGTGACTCCAAGATTGAAAGGAAAAAACATGCCTCGAATCAGGTAAGGCAGAGGAAGGACTTGTTTGTTTGTATGTAATGAGTAAATACATTACTACCATGAGAGCCCCCATCGTTAGCAATATTGTAGTTCATGGTTGTATAAGGACATAGATTCCTTTTTCATCTGTGTGTTAGAGTCTGCGTAAAGCAGGATACAGACTTAATAGCCACATAGCAAAAATGAGGATTTATTGTAAAACAAGTGGGCAAAATGAGAAGGTATTGGGAGGACAGGAAGTGGAATGGGTCACTTGTTTGTAAGAATCTCTAATAAGGTATGTGTCTCTGGGTGTGGGGCTTTTTGTTTTTTAGCTGAAGGCAAATGCACACTTTCATAAGCTGTTTCTAGATGTTCCCATTGATGAGCCACTGAAACAAAGTAAGTATTAACCCACTTGTCATTGCTGGCTGTGGGTCTAAGATAATGTTGTTACCCACCAACTGTGCTGATGTACAAGAGGGGCTACTTAAATTTTAAAAACCTTGAACTCCAGCTGCCTAGAGCTACAAGGCCTTCATCTGCATGCAGTGGGTGTTTTTGTTGTAATCTTGCAAAATTTGACTCTTCAAATGTTGGGCATCTTTGGGAATTGTAGCCTGCTTTGCACTTCTTAGCAGAGTAACCTAGTGCAACATTTTTTTGCTACTGAAGCTACCTTACTAAAGGCACTACTTAATTGAGACAGCACTGGTCAAGCGACTAGCTTGAGCTTTTGCTGTTGATGATGCTTTAAGATTTAAAAACACTGGTAGGAGAAGGACTTAAAATGTTTAAAGATTCTGCTGTTTTCTGCGGTAATTACAAGTGAATTCTGCATAGATACTTATAACAAATGTTTCTTGAAAAGAATACAAGGAAAGCAGTTCATGAGTGGGAAATGGTTTGCTCAGTGGCTGTGAAGTAAAAGCAGTATTATTTTACGTATGTTGTACCTCTGTTGGTCGTCTAGTCCGGACAGCTGCTATAGGGCTAAAAGTTTAAAGCTGAAACCTTTCATTAACCTCCTTACATTTACGTAATATAGTCACCTGAAAGCTAGTCAAAAAGTTTATAGGAAGCTAGGTGGTACTCTCTCAGAAAGGATTCTTGGCTTCTGGGAGCCAGTTGCGTGTTACTATTTATTTCAGTCTTTGTCCTTCATATATTTTGAGTCTAAACTTAGGCCTGGGAAATCTTCTGAGCTTGTCAGTATTAGTTAAACTTATTGAATAGTTCAAGGTTTGAGAATGTTTATCAAAAGGTATAAACCTAAACATATTATGGCTTTGAAAAGAGAGCAAAACAAAAGCCAAACTGGTAATAGTTGGCTTGCATTGTGGTTACATTAAAGATTATAGAGTATCTATTTGTTTCAGGTTTTACCTGTGCTCTGCAGAAAGAAATTCTGTACCAAGGAAAGTTATTCCTTTCTGAAAACTGGATTTGCTTCCATTCCAAGGTTTTTGGTAAAGACACTAAGGTTAGTAAAATCTTTACATATAGAACAGTAACGCTATTCCTTAACAGTTTATTCATCACCAGAAGTTCACAGTATTATGCAAGGCTAGAGTACTAATACTTCTAAGTATTACTGAATACAATCACTGTTCAGAAGCGATGCCTGAAAGTCACTCTAGAACTGGAACACTATTATTATTACAGATCTAGTCTCTCTCTTAAGGACTTCCTGTGTGAAAAAAATAGATGAAAGGAAAGGATCTGACATGCAACGGTGAGGGCATTGCCAAGCCCATGTAGCACACACTGTACAAAAATGTCTCTCTTGGGGTTAGTATGGAAGAAAGGAGGAGAAGGGAAGGCTGAAAGGAAGACTGTAGCTGGGGAACTGGAGGGAAGGATCAAGCATATTAAGACAATTAAAGAGGAAGAACTAAAAATGGCTTCTGAGTTGAGTGGCAGAGGTCTTCTAGCACTCCTTCTGTTCTGCGTAAACAGAGAACAGGGAAAGAAAAAACAGTTTGCTAGGTTTTTACTTGTGAGCCTAGTATGAAGAGCAAAAATGCAACATCAGGAAGATCCTAATTTACAAGATCATCATTTATTCTTCCTTCGTGCAGATATGACCCACCTAAGGCTTGGGCCCCCTGTCATGAAAAAAAAAAGATAAAAATAAAGCCTTTCCAAAAAGAATTGTCTTCTGGTTCTGTTGATTCAGAGCTTTTGGAGTGGTTTTCTTTGTTTACATAAACTCTGCTTTGTTTTTGAGCTTTTATTGGAAAACAGCTCAATTTGCTGCGAGTATTTCTTTGGCTTCTTTCTTGAGTACTTTCTTAAACAAAGTTCCTGGTTAGATCCAGACCTTTTGTCAGTGAATTGGGTGCTGAAACCAGTTTAGGAGGTGGCAGTATCTCATTTCTCTGCTGTCACCCATTTTGATAGAACACCATCTATCTTCGAAATGGCTTTTAAGAAGGTGGAATAGATTTTAAAAATGCTTAAAATTATTAACAACACATTGTTCATAGTGACCTTATGGGTTATTGTGTTTTACTGCTTGGCCCAAGGAACTGTTATTGTTGATTCCTAGTTAATCTAGTTAATGGATTTTATTAGTCATAGGCAGTACATTAATGTGGATGGTGTGTATGTCGGTGAAAGCCATGTGGCACAAACAAGGAAATCAAAATTAACAAATGATTGGGTACTATCATTCATAATTAATAACAGCTATCTTGGCAGTTAGTTTCATTAAAATTGAAGCTGCTGTACTATCAGTCTCCTGTTCATCATGAATAAATGTGACTACTTCAAACTGTGGGACAGCTTTCTAAATTCAAGCTAAGATAAATGTATACAAAAATCTAGTAGAAATCTACCAAGTAGACGAGAAAGACCTGGGAAAACCAATGCAGAATGATAATGATGTAATACTAGGAAATTACCTTTGTCAACAGTGTTTTAAATGCAGGAATATATACATATTTATGTATACGATGAAAAGGGCAAACATATTACAAGATAGGGTAGAATGGACAGTATTTGTAAATGTGGCTATAGTGATAGTCCAAATTATTCAATTCTGGGTAATTGTTTTCAGAAAACATTGCAGGGAAAATGAAGAATGAAGGGGATAGGCCTGATCATTTATTTCCAGCTGTCTTCCCCTACCCCTGCAACACACACTTAAAGCTTTGTTCAGTCACATACAGCAGGCACAAGCTTTTAGGAATACCATCATCAAAAAAGCAGGTAAATCAGGGATATAATGAAAAATAACGTATTGGGAGGAGGAGGAGGAAATCAAGCTTAACAGGAGGAGGAACCTTCTTAGCAGTCAGATGCACTGACAAAGTTTCCAAGACACAAAACCTGTATTGCTTACAACTTGTAAAACAGTTTAAGCTTAGTGATAAAGTGTTTTATTGTGAGAAGTAGCAGGTCTACACATTCTAATAAATTTTTGAATGTTAATTCTTCTACCTGCAGATTTTTATTTTTTTTTTATTGAAAGCTTTGGTGGGGGGAATAGCCATGCAAGTCAGGAGATTTCAATCTGCAGTGTAAACATTGTGCATATTCAAAAACAAAAGATTGCTTCTGCAGGATTGAATAGGCTTTGAAAGACACCACTGTCTGTCCAGGTAGTTCTGTTTTGGCTATATATATTGGCCTTGAGTCTTTCCTAGAGCTAAGCATTATCTTATGCGTTTTAGTTGCTTTCCAAGTTCCCTGCAGGTAGACTTTGTTTCCTGAAATAATTATTACTCCAGATAGAAATAAAGTACTTTGCAGTGATTTTACCATTATAATCTAATGCTGGGGTAACAGTGCAGTAAGCAAATGCTTAATCCCACTTAAGTACACTTTAGTCTTGATTACAGTAATGTTATCCATCAAAATAGCATGCAGTAGAATGCCATTAACATCTCTGATTTAAGGTTCTTTGAGGTGAACTGAGCCAATCAGAAAACTTCTAAGCTGCTTTTTTATCATTACCGTTAGCTGGATTTCTGCTGAAAAATCTTCTGGTTTGGTTTTGTTTTGGTTTGTCATTTGTTTGAGTTTTTTTTAAAAAAGTGATGCAGATTCTGTTCTGACTACCTGAGCATTCTGGGTTTTTCCCATCAAACACGCATCGTAGCTGCTCCTTTCTCCCCGCTCCCAGAAAAAAGCTGTTTTGAAAAGTGTTGCAAAACTTTGTGGAACGATACAATATCCAGTTAAAGCAGAAAAGGTATAGTGGAGGACCTGTTTAATTACCCGTTTTCGAAAGACCTGGCTTCTGAAGCAGGACAAATAGAGCTGACATGTTTAAAAAAGTCAATAGAACAAATAATGACCAGATTTACAGATTCTTAGACCCAGGCCTGGGACTAAGAATAATTAAAATTATATGCTTTGTGTTGGGTTGGTTTGGGTTTTTTCTGCTAGCACACTTTTTTAACAAAACTAAGTACCAACTAAAGAGTGAGTTTCTAGCCGCTTAGATGACAAGCAGATACTTGACTAGCCATGCTTAAACAGTGGCTGGCAATCATGTACCCGAACTAAGGTACACAGATACATTTTTTTGTTACCTGAAACAATTTTTCATTTCATGACTTTGTGTTGCTGTTCTGAACAAAAGTTAACAAGGTTTTATGAAACTGTGCACAGAGTAGTTTCATTCTCCTTCTGCATTGACGTGTTTTTAATTCAGTGCTATGATCACTCATTGAACAATCCTTGGACACTTTTAATCTTGCTTCCAAATTTCTCAGGTAGTTGTGACAGTGTGTGCCAAAGGAATTTTTAACAGGAGCTGTATACTAATCATGTGTATCCAGGGTTATTATATTTGCCTGACTCACTAAGCTCTAGGCTTTTCAACTGAAAGTCAAACCACGTATTCGGTCCTTTGTAATACTGGGTTTACAAGAGCACATACAGAATGTCTGAAGTGAAATACTCTGAAACTTAGCAGGCATTAAGCTAATGGGGTTGGATGTAAACACAAAGCAGGAAGGAAAATTGAGAACTTCTCAATGTAAATGTAGACAGTCTGGATGGCACACACAGGAATCAGTTTAAGTAAGTCAGTGGGTGTGTGGGTATTGGATCTTTCAACGTTACTGAAGGATGAGCTGCTTACTGAGCTACTTGTTGCAGACTAAAGGATCTGTACGTGGTGAGAAGACTTTTATGTTCATTCTTCAACAACCCTCTCTTGTCTGATGTGTTCTGAAATGTTTTGTTTCTAAACAAAGAAGCCTAGCTTTAAGGCTGGTTTGTTGTGCAGATCTACAGTGAGCTAAGCCTGTCGTCTTGTAAGAGCCGTAAGGGATCAGGAAAGGAAGACACAAACAAAAGCCTGGATTGGCATCTGATAAAAATAGAAGTAAAAATATTTAAGAAATAGTAATAATCTGAAACCATACCTGTTCATATGAAATATTAGTAATCAGAGACATAGTGGAGATATCTTTAAGTGAAGAGTGTTGAAGGTCTGGCTTATCACAGTTGGTAGGCTGGCTCCTTTGAAAGAGCATGCAGATTCGTATGTGTGTATTGGGACTCTAACACTACATTGATCTTGTTTCAGATTAGCATACCTGTGCTCTCAGTGACACTTTTGAAGAAAACCAAAACTGCCCTTCTTGTGCCAAATGCTCTGATCATAGCAACAGTCACAGACAGGGTAAGTACTGGTAGAGGGCAAAGCTGTTGCGCTCTGCCTGCTTTCTTTTTCATTTGTTTCTACTTTTTTTTTGTCCCTACTTGTTGGCAGTAATGTGAGGGATTCTTGAAGGTGCCCAGTGGCCATTTAAACAGCTATAGGAATTGGTTGCATGTGGCCATTTAGATTTAGGACCTTGGAGGATCTGGCTTCTTAGGGGATGATTCTAGCTTCTTCTGCCTCCTCTCTTGTGACAGGCAAGGACCATTTTTATTCTTCCTACTAACTCCATCTTTTTCCTTTGGGTCAGCAGTAAACAAAGCTATGTAGAACTTGGTGAGAAAATAAGAAATGGAATCTCTGGTTGCCACCTGTTCTCTGTAATCTGTCATTCCCTGTTCTCAGGACTGCTGTGTAGTAGCATGGGGGGAACTGAAGCAGTGGGTCAGGAAGTGCACGCGCAGATGGTTAACTGCCTTGTTGGCAGCTCTGACAGTATTTTTTCATTTACTTGGGTCTCTTACCTGACGAGAAGTACCATAGATGCACAAAATACAGTTGCTTACAGTGATACTCAGGAATAGTAGTTGCATCAATAAGTTGAAGATGTGATTATCCTGAATAGTAGTTGCATCAATAAGTTGAAGATGTGATTATCCTAAGAGCAGCTTTAGAACCAGCCCATTTTCATTGCACAAATATTTTGTGGGTGCAGGAGACCATACAAAAAATGAGTTGTGGTTTTGTTTTGTTTTTTTTTTTAAAGGGGTCAGTAAAACATAGTATGCAAAGTCTTTATAAAAGAAAGAACAGATTTGGACTATGCTTGGGTTCCTGTAGCAGAACATGGTAACTTTCATGTGCCTGTTCTGTGTTCCTTGTGATTAACCTCAGGTCATAGGCTTAGAAGGAATGGAGGTTTTGCCTGCTATGTGAAAGTGCTTGAAAATAGTCACTTGATCAGCAAAACCATGTATCAGTTTTATTTAGATAAAAGGAAGCTTGTACGGTATGCCTTTTCTCAAACAGTTTTGCAACTTTTGTTTTTCAGTACATGTTTGTCTCCTTACTCTCCAGAGATACCACCTACAAGCTATTAAAATCTATCTGTAGGCATCTTGAGGTAAGTACTAATGGGAGTGAAGATGGTATGTAGCTTTGTGTTCATTATTACTGCTTTCCTGCTTTTAAATGCTAGGAAGTTTCGGAGCATGTTCCTTGTTAACACCGCTGCTTTTTTCAGGATACAAGCATGGGTAACAGTTCAAATCCCTCTTCTGCAGAAAACAGCTTCAGGGCTGATCGTCCTACAACTCTGCCCTTGGTAAGTGGCTTAGATGTTTGTTCTTTTGTGGCATGGCATCTTTCATTGCAAGTACAATGTCTGAAGAAAGGAAACTGAAGGAAATCATGATATCTGTTTCTAAAACTTTCATGAGTTTTTTAACATTAGGAAGCAGTGGGAATGATTGGCATAGGTGTAATTTGATCTGTTCACATGCAGTATATATACATGCATATGCTTTGGATATATTCCAAGGTCTGTATGCTCTACATACCTCTCTTTAGCAGTCAGGTTTCACAGCACTCTGCACTGACTTAAAGTAGCTTCTTCCCCTGCCCTGAAGAGTTTTTGAAGTGTTTCTAGTTGCAATTCTTCCTCTGTGAGGCAATTCAGACATCTGAAAGAGCTGTATAGCCACATGTGATGACCAGAGTCTAATTCTAGTAATGCCTGTCCTGGATTTCTCAGTTTGTCTAACTTAACAGTCGCTTTCTTTTGCACACAGACTTAATCACTTAAATGAAGGCAGGGGAACGAGACTTGAATTCTGGTGGTCATACTTTGCTGACTTGATCTCAACATCTTGATATCAGAGATTGTTCCTGGTTAAACAGTTTTAAATCTGTAATTGTTGGTTCAGTTTCTAGAGGAAGGTCAGAGGAAATAAGGTTATTTAGATTTAGAACAGGGCTGAGACTTCTTGTGACTCTTTCTGCCCGTCAGGATTTCAATGAAGACTATTCTGATCTGGATGGAATAGTGCAGCAGCGGAGACAAGAGATGGAAGAGTCCAGCAGCACAGGTTCACAGACCCCAGAGCTGGAATGCTTCCAAGGTGAGTGGGATCGTGAGGCCCAAGAAAATGAGAATGGCTTAGCTCTCAGTTTTGCTTCTGTAATCCCCTTCTGATGTGGAATCTACATTCTGCACAGTCCTGGAGAATTACATAGTTTTTAAGGTCTTCCTCAACGCCACAATAGCTGCATTTCCATTATTATACCCCTTTGCAATCCAGACTCGGGCCATGACTTGGTCAGCAGCAGATCTGATTTGTCACTACGGCCTCCAGCTGCTTATCCATCTACTATCTGCTCCCCACATCCCCCATCAGTTATGCTAGCAGAGATACAAAGTAGGAGATGTTCCTCCTTAAAAAAAAAAGAAAAGCGAACAAACAGACAAACAAAACCCCCTATTCTAAAGTAGTTTAAGTCACAGTGTAACTTATTCTAATCTATACAAATAATGTTCTGTACCATGGTGGCTTTTGGTCATCAAAAAAGTTATTTTTGACATGTGGTTTTGTGGTTTTGTTTTTTAAACCCTCATTCTTTGCAGTTACTAAGACACTTGAAGATACTGTCCAAAGTTGTTCTTTCTTAGCGCTACTGTTTGTAGTCTCATATGCCTCAAGTTCTTCACCTAATTAGCAGGAATGCTGTGTAGAAACTCACTGCATAGAAGTTCATAAGTACAGCAGAACTTGTTTTATGTAGCACATGCTGAATGTTATTAGCAAAACTTGGGGTATTATTCTGCTGTACAATTAATATATATTAACATATTAATGCGTTGTTATGCTGTTGTTACTCCAGGTTCCATCTTGACTATAAAAGTATTTGTATAATAAGAAACTTTTACCATTACTTTTAAATGAAATACTATCTTTTTTTTTTTCATAGCAGTTTTCTGTCACATTAGTTTTAATTAACTCTTCTTTTGTCCTATGTGTCTTTCGTTCAGTGGTATGATTTGGGGCTAATTACTTTCATTGGTCTTTGGTATTTACTCTGTGTGTATGTTTAACTGTTTGGTGGTGTTTGTGAAGCAGTAACTAAATTGTGGTGTCATCACTTGCCACATGAATGCTTCTGAATAGTGATTTAACTTGCTGTCTTACTGCCTTACAGCTAATAACTGCTTCAAACCTTTCTGTTTTCCATAATTAAAAAAACAATATCCTGTTAAAGAATCACCCTAGTAAAAGGAATTGAGGGGTGGAGGGGAACACATCTGTCACTTGTGATCCTGTTTCTTGTGCATCATTAGAGCAGTCCAGGTTCTGCAAGTAAAGCATGAATAGAACCGAGTGTGACTGGATTTTTCTGTCCCATCTCTTTTAAGACATCATGTGCATTTAAAAAACAGTCAGGAAAGGGAGCTATAATCTTCTTTTTAAAGTAACAATGCAATATCTCCATTTGATGTTGCTATTAAAGTCATTTGGAATCATTACTCTAGCATATTCAGTCCTTTTGCGAGATGACTTTTGTGTCTGTATAATCTTCTAACTGGAGAATGGGTGATAACCTTCAAGGTTTGCACAGGTTGCTGTCTTTCAAAGGATCTGGAAATGTAAATGCAGCATACATCATCCTCTTCTAGTCCAGGTGCTTCTTTATATTTTGTGATTATGTGAAATTACTATGCAAACTGTTTTAAGGCTACTAAACCAACTGCTGCTTTCTATCCAAATCCAGAAATACACCTCTTAAAATCCTCCTTTTCCCCTACTCCTTGACTATCTGAAGCCATCAACAGCTTCCTTTGACTTCATATTTCAGCTTTATTAAAAATCTTGCTTTTGACAGATTATCACGTCGTTGAGACACAGACTCACTTGAAAGTTTCCAAGACTGAGGCAAAGGCTGTCCGTTCAGATGCACACAGTAAACGCGGAGCTGACGGAAAAGCCCAAAACAGTCCTCGAAATGGTAAGGAGTCAAGGGCAGATCTTCAGCTGGAGTTAGTTGAGATAAATTTCCATAGTTATGTCAGTTCACATAATTTGGAAGATCTCTTTCTTGTTTGTCCCTCTATTTATATTATCTGTTGCACACTTGAAAACACTGTTTGTGTGCCATGGTCTGCTTTGATCAAAGTAACACTTGGCTCTTTTTCTTGCAGGCGATTCTGAATCCTTCAGATTCTTCCACAAAGTGAAGTCCCAGAAGCTCTTGTCTCTGAACCACGTACTTATATTTTACGCAGTTCTGTAAGTTAACAACTAATACCAAGATTGTCAAACTACTAGGATTTTCTTAGGTTTACATAGACTAATATAATCTAAGCTTCACTTGAAAAAAGGAAATTATTGGTAATTGTGGCCTTTATACTTTTCAGAAGTAGAAATGCTGGGGCAGGCTTACTTAACGGGCCTTTTACTTTTAAAAGCAAAGGTCTTTTGGTTCAGGAAATGTTAAGAGTTTAACTACTTGCAAGTTCATTTTACATGTCGCTTAGCAAAGCCATACTCAAAGCTGAGATTTGCATAACTGCCTGTATGCCACTGATGGGTATTCCTGAGGTGTTTCTAAGAATGATACCTTTATTACTCAACGTGTACAAGTAACAACTTAAATGTCTTTTAACATTAAATTTGTCAGGTACCTCAGCCAAAGTTAAGTTTCCATTAACTGATGTACCTTATTTTTCTCTTTTACAGTGTTTGTGTATTAATATTTTCTACCTTCTACATGAGATATAAAATCAGTGTCCTGGAGGAACGTCTTATTTCCATCACATCCTTTGATTCACATATTAAGGAGTAAGATAGAGTCTGTAAAATTTTGGAGTTTTAAAATCTTTTTTCCAGTACTTGTCATGCTCCTCTATTTTCTTCAGAAACCACTGTGATACTGTAGTGCCTTTGTGATACTTTAGTGTCCTGTAGTTCTTTTATCTGTACTAGCCTCATCTCGGAGCTTTCTGTTTAAGACTTTTAGTATAAATGTGATATATCATGGTGTACTACTGCCTTGAGAATTTTTGAGATAGCTTAACTATCTCAACTAGTAAGTTAACTACACTTTAACTTAAGTGTAAATTGCTGAAGCGAGCAGTTCCTTTCCAGTTCCTTTATTCTGTGGAAAAGGTGTAACTTCTGTCTTCAGTCTTAATGTCATTTGATTAGCTTAAGATGACAGAAGGTACTTCATAATCTGTGGGCTAATACACCTGACTTGCTTGTATAATGTTTTCTAAAGCTTTGGCCTGCCAATACCCTCATTAGAAACTGATATCCTGTCTTGCTTAAATAAAAAAAACCAAAAAACCAAACACCCACACCACAAAACCAAACCAAAAAAAAAAAACCCCAGGCACACCAAGGGGAGGTTCTTTGTGTATTTGAAGAGGAAATAGGGAAACGGGCCATAGTTCCATTGATAGTTCCATTCTGTAGCTAGAGTCGTGGATGTCATCTTCCCTTGCATTTTTATTTTTTTTTTTTTTTTAATCACCGTGTTGCATGCATAGGAAATATGCAAACATCAAATGGAGAGGCAGTGCAGGGGCATACACCACAGCAATGTGCTGTGTGTCAGCTTCCTGGTCCTCTCTTAGCACAGAAGGCAGTTAACTGAATACTGCTGAGAATACTAATCAGTTTATTCAGCATTACATTTTGCATTAACTCTTCTCCCCTTCTTATACCTGAACTTTTTCTGAGCTGCTCTGAAAAACATGGCTTAAGAAGTCATTTATAAATCTCACTGCAAAACCTGCAGCCACATGCAGCATGAGTGGGAACGCTGACAGCTGGAGAAGCACCACCTGAAAAACAGAGAGGGAAAATAAAATTCAAGCCAGAGCGTACCTAGGCTGGGTGGAACTGTCTGCAAAGTGTTTCAAACCTTTAGCAAGTTCTTGAATAAGGGTGCTTCTTAATTCAGCTTTCTTTGACGACCCATCCATGATGAACAGGTCACTCCGATAATGCACTTGTGGTCAAACTGAACAATGATCGTGCTTCCTAGAATCCAGCTGCTGTCAGCTGTCTTCTGTGGAAAGCAGTAGGACTTGCATGTGTGTGTCAGAAGACAGAGCTAGGTTCTTGATAAAAAAGGAATAGGGAGGAAATGGTTCTTTATCTTAAATAGGCTTGTATTTATATTTTACCAATAATGCAAGGAGAGGGGTAAGCCTACCTCTAATAGTAGGCAATGTCAAAAGCCATTTTCCCACTTTTGGCATGTTTTCATTAGCAGGACTCTGTGTCCCTCTTCTAAAGCATTCTTACATGAGAAGGTCATGTTTTCTGTTGCTCTGATCCCAAATAGTACAAGATACAGGATGATCTGATGTGTACTTCTACAGCATCAAGGGGTTAGGCTTTCTGATTTCCTGCAAATCACAGGACATGGAACTTCTGCAAGTTTTCAGCTTATTTCCAGTGGAAATAGCTGTAAAGTTTTCCATCCAAACTTCTGGAGAATGAAACTGCATAAAGAATGTAGTCAAGAGTGCAAAAGTGACTTAGGCCTTTGTTTCTGTAAACAAGTACAGTTCACAATGTCACCATTGTATTCCCATCTACATGTATCTCAGTGCTGTTTTCCTCTTTTTCATTCTGTCACACTTACTTCTTCATTCTGTTTGACAGACATCCAGTGCGCCAGGGTTTGGGATCTCATCTGCAAATTAATGCTGATGCCCTTTGTGATGAGTTAACTGCTAATCTTATAAAATTGGAAAAGGTAACTTTCTATGATACAATGCAAATGCTGATACACTAATCAGGTTCTTGCTGAATTTCTGTGGTCTGTTATTTCGAAAAGTGCCAAGTTACCCCCAGATTTGATACCAGAAGCTGGCATGTTTTCCTAGACAAAGGGCTGGTTTTTGGACTATAAATTAGCCCAAGTACAGGTATTGGTATGTGCAAATGTTTTGCCTTGAGCTGAGGCTCACAACCAGGAATACTAATAAACTGGACACTTCAGGGGTGATTATTGCGTGTAACGATCTGAATTATTTTTTTGTTCATCAAGGCTAAGGATTCTGAACTTAACCCTTATTACTATTTGATGAAATTTTCTGTCTGGAACTTTTGTTTGAGTTTTGGTTTTTTTATTAAGAAAAATGATGCTGGCTTTCATATGTAGTCAGCCTCCTCATATGAAATGACTGGAATCTGCCTGTTTCACTTCAGTAACAAAAATGCTGCTGCACCAGTTGTGTAATTCCGTATGCCTGACCTTTACTTTTTACCATTCTCTAATTGCAAAACTAAATGCACTTGCTGACTTAAATTGGAAACCTGTGCAGAACAAGAGTGGGTGTGCAGACCTTATTTCCACTTTAGGTGTCATGATGGGCTAACCTTGGCAAGCAGTCAGGTGCCCACCCAGCTGCTCTCTCACTCCCCTTTCCTAGCAGGGCAGGGGGGAGAAATAGGATAAGAAAGCTTGTGGATCAAGATAAAGGCAGAGAAATTGCTTACCAGTTACCATCGCAGGCAACACAGACTCGACTTGGGGAAAATCAATTTAATATAGTGCCAGTTAAAATAGATTTGGGTAGTAAGAAACAAAGACAAATGATAGAACATTACCTTTCCTCCCTGCTGTCCCAGGCTCAACTTCACTCCTTCGCTCCCGACTCCTCACCCCACTCCCTGCCCCCCAAGTAGGGTGGGGGCGTTACACTCAGTACATAAGAATTTTCTCTCAGCTGCTCCTTTCTTACCCCATTTTCCCCCTGCTGCAGCATGGGCTCCTCCAAGGGCTCCAGTTCTTCAGGGAAGACCCGCCTGCTCTGGCATGGGCTTTCCATGGGCTGCAGTGTGGACATCTTCTCTGCCACGGAGCACCTCCTCCCCCTTTTCCTTCTCAGACCTTAGTGTTCCTTCTGCTGTTTCTCACCCTCTTACTCTCCTTTTTTCTCCAGTTGTGGTTTTCGCCTTTCTTAAAACCACTTTCCCAGAGGTCCACCATTGTCTTGGCTGAGGGGCTTCTCTGTGTACAGTGGTGGGTCCATTGGAGGCTGCTGGAACGGCTGTGTCCAGCACGGGGCAGCCCCCGGCCTCTTCCCACAGCAGCTGCCCCTGCAGCCCCCTGTCCTGCCCCTGCCCCCAAACCTTAACAACTGCACCCTGTACGGGTGTATAAAATGGTATGTGTTGGGAACACATACACTGGACAAGCATGAAAAAAAGTATTAGTGGAGCGAAAACAAAAGTTACTTGAATTCCTGTGTGCTTAAGTCACATGCGCTATTTTTGCCTCTGTTTCTAAAACTGAGGGCATGTCAAGGTCTTTCAACACTTTTATTTCCCAAACTAAGTTTCTCAGATAGCATAAAGCTAGGATTATTTAACATCACTGTTTACCTGTGTGGCATAGGTTTTACAAAGACTGCCAAAAAGAGGTTTCTCCCCCCACATCTCCATCCCGTTGGCTGTGGAAGTCTAGAGTAATGCTAACATAACCCCTCTGTATGGTCTGGATAGGAACAATATGAATACAAGGGGAAAATACTTACCAGATGATTACCAGATACAATCTTTAGCCAAATTAGGTCATTTAAGAGGTTACTGCTTTCCAGCTGTTTAGGACAGGCTAGCGAGATGGTGCATAGGAGACCTTAACTTCATTTAAGTGGGAAGCCAGCCAGCCCTTTGCAGCAGGACTAGGCACTTTCCTACTCCCTTATATAGTCTCTGCTTGGAGGTGCAGTAAAAGGCAGCTGGATGGTTGGATCATTCAGCTATTCCCAGAGAAGTGACCCTCTGTCCTGAATTAGAGTCTTAAGTCATGTGCTTTTTTCAGTTAGTGTCTACAGGATTGGACCCTTAAAGTCTTACCTTGTATTTGCCAAATACTCAAGACACAATCAACTGCTGTGCACACAAGCTAAATGAATATTGCCTGTAGCTGCATATTGCCAAATCCCAGTCCTCTCTAATCTAGACGAGCAGTGGTTAGAACAGGATCTTTGACCCTACTCTTGTACTGCAAAACTTGGTAGATATCTAATAACTTTATGTTCTCTGAGCAGTTACTGCAGTTGCTTAACTGTTTCATATGCCTTGGTGAAAAGTGCTAGTAATTGGCTGCAGCTGGCTTGGGCAGCAAAGGTAGCATAAAAGTTCCAGCGTAACTTGTCTTCTCTCCCGTCCCTTCCCGTGTGACCGCAGCATTGTAAGCTAGAGCACAGAAATTATGTGGGTTAAAAACTAAAAATTACTCTCCAGTTAAAAAATGTTCAGTGCAAGAGTATGTTGCAATGATTTTTTCAGTGTGATCTTGTGATTTTTTTACAAGCTCTACTTCATACTTGGAGCCAAGGAATTACCCTGGCTTAGCAGAATTTTGCTTTGGCATTTAAGTGTATTTAACAGGTTGTTAAAATGCACCATGTCTATCAGAGGATAAAGCGTTAAACTGGGGGAGGGAAAATGTGGACTAATGTTACTCATTCCCTTACTCTAATGTCATTTGTGAAAAAGAAATTCCTGTGTATGCGTTAAGTGTCTCTTATAAAATCAGGTCCTCCTTACTGTTTTTCTTTCCCCAAAATGCCACTCTTGAAAAAAGGTGTGCATCTGGGCTAGAAATCATGAGGTAGGATGAAGAAGTGGCATCCTTCAACAAGAAGTACAATGGCTCCTTAAATTGAAGTCTGAAAGTAGCTGTGACTGAACCTTGTGTAGCCAGTGACTGCTAGTTACTAAGATACAGGGAACACGTGTGCCAGGGAATGTGACGCACTATATTCCCTGTTCTCTGCTTTTAAGGACAAGGAGATGAAAGGTGGATAAATAGGCCGTGTAAAATAGGTCTGTGCAAAGCATCCTTGAGGATGGAACTGGCTGACATTGCCTTCACTGTAACTAAGGGAAGATAACCCACAATCAATACACTAAATCTGGCAAATAGGACATGTCTGCTAATGGTTAGAAGACCTTATTTTGCTGTGCACACGTCATAGCCAGCTGTGTAGCTGAAGCTGTTACAAAACTGTTTGAATTATCCACTTAAACCTAAGAGCTGCAATTTTGAAGTTTGAGGCTTTTATTGGGTTTTGGTCAAGTTCAAAATAATTGGATTTCTTGTCCGTTTCTTTCTAGCTCTAGTTTTTTTCTATTTTATTTTCTCATACCTAATGAAGGAGAGAAGCTATAGGAGGAAATTGCAGGAGATACTCATAATACGAAAGCTAGGTGTGCTGCTGGCTGATCATATCCAGATGTTTCCTGTGGCTCTAGTGCAGAAAGCATTTAACATGAATACCATTGGTATGAACAGTTGTGACAGAATTAACGTGCACACAGAGAGTATATTGAAGAGTATGTCTTGTTTGTTTGTTTTTTAAATGCAGTATAACACTTCCTGTCTCCCAATTATTTTTCTCTCTTTTTCTAAGATACAGAACAACTTACAAAAACTACTTGAAGATGGTGAATGAAACATCGATGTTCTTGGACTGCTTCAGACCTCATTCCTCTCTCTTGACAAACAGTTCCAAAGGAGCTCTGCTGGCCAGAGTTCAAGGTTCTTTATTTTCAGTCCAAGCCAAGGTTAAACTACTGTAAAGCTCATGTCATAATGCAGAAAGTCAGTTTATTCTTGAGCATGTATCTATGTGTTTTGAAAATAAGGGGATTATTCCTTCTCTATTGTGTGTGAATTAATGGATTTTATAGCTTGCTTGATTATACACTTGCTTACAGCAGTGCAAACCTGGTGCAACTCCTTTTACCTCAGCATTTGCTTTATGCCTATTGTCATTGAAGTGTAAATGGGAAGAATTTCAGTCATGACTCATGTGCTGAAGTAGTGTGTGAATGAACTGGTTATTTGTCTCAGCTGTGGTTGTGGGTTGGTGCTGTGCTCTTCATTTTTACTTATTTGTGGCCTGGCATCCCAAAGATCAGAAAACAGACACCTCTGGATTTGATTATGTGAAGTTCTGAATGTTCATGGTGTGCTCAGTTCTCAGGTGCTGTAAAAAGGCTCAATTCCACTTTCTGTGGCATTGCATCACGGCTGAGGGTAAGGTCTGTTTCTACTGGACATTCAGTTTCCATTGAAGTCAAGCTTGAAATATGTATGGACTCGCCAGCTTGCAGTCAAGTTGCTTATGAAGAGCAGTATGGGTGTGACATATCTGCACAACTTAGAACTGCTAGGTTTTTTGTCCACTCATATGGTCTCTGTCCGTTAAGTTAATTGGTGTGAAGACCCTTAGTCAACTTTCCTTGGAGTTGCATGGGGTTTTGGTTGGCTGAGCAAGTGCAATTTGTGTTCCAGTTGATGGAAATCTAGTCTTGGTACATGACTCCAGGGACCAGATATTTCCATATAATAGGAACTTGCGAATTAATGATGCAGCAATACAATCAGTAGAGTGAATGAAAAAGTGGACACCTGCTTTGTTATATCATACTATTTTTCACAGTGCCTAAGATGGAATAACTGGGGATTTTAGCTTACTCATTTCTGGTTAGGTTTTAAAAAGCAATAGTTAGGATAATAACAACTAGTATCTGTAAAGTAACAGTATTGTTTATAATATGCTATGCATTTTACAACCATTTCTGTGAAATGTACCTACTTTGTTTAAATAAACTTTTTTAAAACAAGCAACTCAGTACTATAATTTGGATTAACCCTATTCCATCCATCAGTTTTAGTCAAACGTGATACTCATGATCTGAGTAGGCTCATACCTCATGGTACAAAGTTTGTGCAAAACCCAGTACCCAGCACAAAGGGTGAGGAACTGCGTCCTGCTGATGTGCTTCCTCTTACTCGGCTGTACTCAAGGTCTTCCCAGGCTGCAACAGTAGGAGCAAATTTGGACTCCAGAGTTTTGAGGAAATGTTAGTCGTTTTCTCAGGTGATTCCTCCTTGAAGGATATCGGATGCATATTCTAATGTTGAGGCAGCTGAGAGAGCCCTGTGTGCTCTCTAATGTGCGTGCCTGGCTCAAGTTGCCACCTGAGCATGGTCTGTCAGGAATCTCTGATATTAGACTGTTCTACCTGTTCCTGCCTCTGCCTTTCCTTCCTCAGCTATCATGAGGTTATTGTAATACTTGCTTTCACAGAAAAACTATGAAAGTAAGTTATTTTTTTCTTCTTTTTCCATCCTTTTCCCTACTCTCCTTCCACAGTTACACAGCTTATGCAAGACTTTGGACTCTGCCCTCATCCTCTCCCTTCTTCTCGACTTTCCTCCCTTTAATTCTGTATCAGTAACAGAAGTTTGTAGTTCTGTTTATGGTTTAAAAATTGATGCCACAAGTCACCTTTGTCAAATGAACTTCGGGGAAACTTGATGATATCCAGCAGCTGAACTGAGTTAGCCTGTTACCTCATTACATCAGCAAGGATGTGCTTTGCTATAGGAAAACAAGGGGGGAGAGAGAATATTTGGCATGTGCCTCATGTGAAGCAGGCAGGATAAACCCTTGTCATTAGCCATAAGCGAACAGAGCGATTATTGGAGTGAATGAGTAATCAGAGGTGGATGCGTGCCCTTTAGCCCATTGCGGCAGCATGCCAGGGGAGGCAAGCCTGGACAAAGGTGTAACTGTCTTTCAAATGGGGGAGAAGCAAATTACATGCCGAAGAAAGAAGCGGCACTTGGCGCTTGTGACTCTGGTCGCCTCAGCTCACTGACGCAATTCAACGTGGCCACCTCTTCTCTGCTCTTCAGTTGGTGCCCTTGCTCCTACTTTCCCGAGGAGGAGGAGGATGTCCTGAGGATGTCACACTGTTCAGAAGGCAGCGCGTGGTTGGGCGGTGTGTCATGCTACGGCACTTCCAAACTGGGAGACGGAGCACACGCAAGACCCTGTGGTGGGGAAGTTTAGGCATATGAGTGGAGTGGTTTCAATCCTGTGATTCAATCTTGTGACTGAAGAGGAGGGGTTTGCCCCAATCCTGTTTGGGAGGGAAGTAACACCAGCAGTGGTGAGCAAGGAAAAGCTGCTTCCTGCGAGGGTGCAAGTCAGTCAAAGAGCATGGGGGCTTCTCCTCCCAGTATCTGTGGTAGGCGGTGCAAGCAAAGGCCACGAGAAGGGGTTTTGCTGTTTGGCAAAGGTGGAGAGCTTGTTTGCAGAAATAGGTGGGAAAGATGTGCGACCGGGGAAGTCAGAAATCTACACCAAACGTTCAGCACATGGTGTTAATAATGATCGCTTATAATTTGCTGCATAGGCTGCCTGGAAATCGGATTTAAAAAGCCAATTTTCTTATTTCTTTTTGTTTTTCAAGTTTTGTCTGTCTGTTGTGCCTCACAGCATAGAGGCTGGAAAAACAACTGGGCTCCACCAACTGTGAAGGACCTAATAGTAGTACCAGGTTCTGGCAAGATCGTTTGAAACTGCAGATTTATGGAAGGCAAGAGGGGCACGTCACTGTTTTCCCTAGTGGCAGTTGGTGGCCCAGTTATTTTTTCTTAGCAGTCTAGCCCGACCTTCTTCAATTCATGTGAGTGCTTATTCTAAAGGAGAAACAAACAAACAAACAAACAAACAAAAACAACCAAGCAAGCAGCTGCTTGATTTTATTTCTTAGAAAATGAATCTTGAGGAAACTTCCAAGACACTTTGGTGATTGTGGGTAGGAGTCACACACAAGACCTGACTTTTCCGCGTACATTCTGCCAACTTCCAGCAAGTGAAGTCCTTACATCCTGGCCTGGCAAGACTAATTTAAAGTGTTTTTCTCCACCTCACTGGTGTGAATGTGTACCAAATAGCTAATAGTCGCTGTGGTGGAGGGAAACATGGAAGTATGTTATAGACATGATTTTCTGATGTTTGGGAATTCATCTACCTTTAGGCTGCTGTCAAGAGGAAGAGTCCTTTCCATTTCTCCCCTCTTCCATATTCTCACTTGTTGTTTTCTTGTGCATTTTCACAGATAGCAGAACTGAGGGGAAAAAAATAACGTGGGTTTGGAGAGGCTGGTTAGGTTGAGGGGTTGTTGAATTAGTTTTCTGCCAAATTAGTTGCCTGAACTGGCTTGGACTGAGGGCTATCAAGTTTATGATACTGTTGGTGTGAAGGATGCAGCTAGTACTCCAGGAGGGGGAAGTATCATAAAGCCTCCTCTCAGCAGAACATGAAAGGCAGTAACTGCTGTTAGCGTTTGCAGAAAAGGAACAGTTTTGTGTGTGTGTGTGCATGTGTTTGTTTGATTTCAATACTATCACTGCTTTCACCTGAACCTTCCTGCAGGTGTGTAGTAATGCTCTCTGCTTTCTGCTATGCCCGCACTTTCATTTCCAAGTTTTCAGCTCATAGTCAGCTGACAAACGCTAAATAAATCTCCGGGTTGGTTCCATCCAGGCCTTTGCGGGCTATTGCTCAGCTGGTTCAGCTGCAGCTGCTATTGAAGTGTTACACCCAAGAACATAGGATATTTTGCATTTACAGAGCAGGTGTGACATGCAATAAAGGTCACGAAAAAGCTGGGTATTTAAATAGAAAACTGAGCAAACAGTTTCTTTTGTGCCTCTGTGTGTGCTTCTGTAAACAGCAGAGGAATAATGTCATTTGAAAGGGTTTCGCCAGCAACTGCTTTCAGTTTGCCTGGTGAGACTATCAGAGTCTGGCAGGCAAATTTGCTCAAGTGGGAAAATTGACTAATCTCATTTGACACTTGCAGGTTTATGGTTTGAACCCTGTGGAGCCTTCTGCTAAATGTGGCTGCATGTAATGACACTTTACAAAAGGGAAGGGTTTTTTTGCTTTCTTGGGTTATAAAATCACTGTAATACAATTTTATAACTGTAGAGCTTCATGATGGCCTGTTGTTCAGCGAACAACCACAACAAAATATATGGCAGTAAATTTCATTTAATTTTCTCTTAAGTTATTCCCTGTTTATCAGTAGCCTTCCTGGACTTCAACAAAAAAACAGTCAAACTCATATAATAAAACAGTGTACACTATATGCACTAACTAGCAGCACTTACGAGAGTTTATTCCCCGAGCTTCACACAATGTTACAATGCCTGTAACTATTCCTGTCCAAAATACAGGCATTTCACTGATAGGTACATAGTTGTTTTTTAGTCCTTCTGGTTTTCTTCCTGGTCCTACTGACCCTCAAGTTTCCATTTAGTCAAACTGGCCAGCGATACTGTGCCTACTCAGCTTAGATTAAATCTAAAATTATTTGGGTGACTAGGCCTACATCCTTACAGCAGCACGGTTAAGAGCCCTTGTCTACACCTGCAGTTGGTAGGACCCTCAAAGGGGATGATCCCAAGAAGGAACTGGTTAGAAAAATTCTCTTAGAGGAAACCAGCAGGATTGGTATAATAACCACAATATTTTGTCTCTCTTCCGTACCTGGTATCATCTCTATTATAATTTAAAAACAAGTGGTCAGGCTGCAGCATCTTAGCAAGCAGACTTTAAGCAGGAATTCAAGGTAATCATATGTTAGCAAAGCTTTCCCCAAGCTCATGTTTCTAATACAAACAGTATCAGAAGGTTCCGGCTATCCCCTCCTGAAGTTACAAATGCTTTGCATGAATCACTTTACCTTTTTTCCCCACAATGGGCAGTATTTGTGCCAAAAATATTTCCTCTCCTGGAAGGTCCGAGTACCTTTCCAAGAGTGTTACTGTTGGTAGAAGGGGTAACCACCTTGAGTTGGATGTCTGTTTACTAAGTAGACATCTGTGCCAAAAAAATTGGAAATTAGCTCCTTGAGGAGAGCATGCTAGAAATTATTGCCCTCCATATACATCTCATACTGACTAGGCTCGCTAGCTGCCAGCCTCTGTGAATTCAGTCTAGATAACTCTTTCCCCCTCCCATTTTTTTTCCTTTTGTCCATTGTGTGTGGAGCCTGTGCCAATGTATTTTATTGTGTATGTGACCTTCTTGCTTTGCCAGTTCCTGTACTGAGTTCATTTGGATACTGCTTAGAAGTTCATTATGTTCTTAAAGTTGAAAAGATTTCTTTTCCCAGGCTTTACATAACAAACAGCAAGCTCATGTGATGCAGGATGATGTTGTAAGTGCATCCTATTCTGGAGGTGTGACATTCAATATTAAGCTTCATAGCAAGGATTTATTAGTCTTTGGCAATGCAGGTAGTTTGGACTGTACAATACAGGCCTCTTCAACTGCTATTCTCACTTAATGGTATTGATAAGGTAATTTTCCACTGAGTAGGCATTCTAGCAGTGCTTAGCAGGAGATTAAAGAAAAATCATTCCAATGTGCTGTCAAGTACAAAATTAAAAACCAGCTCTTCTCAGTATCTACAGATAGATAAGGGCTCCGTCCAAGAAGAAAAGGTAATGAGTAACTTAATTATAACCTTACATGCTGGACCTGGCACACAGGGCAAAATATAGCTCTGAATCCTTCCCACACTTACAGCTTGCTATCGTGGCAATATGCACACGTGGCCACATTCTGGAGCAGGGGCAAGGTGGGAAGAAAGTCAGCTTGTACTAATAGCTGTTTCCACAACGTGTGTAATGAACCATGAACCTTCTGTCACAGGTGAATCATGTGATAAATAAACGCTTTATGACACTGGCTTATGATACTAGCGTGAAGAGATGTCCTTCTATGTCTTTCCCCAAAACAGTTCTAAATGATGCCACGAACAGCACGCATGAAGAAAACAAATCTACATTAGCTGATTTGGAACTGGTCAGCCTTCTAAGGACTCTGATCAACAGTAATGGCTATAAGGAAGATAGTTGTTGAGCTGAAAGACTTAAACTTCTTCATTGTGGGAACAGATCTTCCACACTTCTCTTCCAAGTCCCTCCATACATTTCCAGTTTTGAAATCATGCTTTGACCATAACAGTAACTCCTCCCATGAAAACAGTTTGTGGTTTGGGGTCTAATTGAATTAATGAAAGCACAAGAGTTGGATTAGGGTTAGGACTAAAGAAACAAGGGTGCTCAGAGCTGGCTATTGAGAGCTCCCATACTTAGTTACTCCCTCCTTCTGCTTATAGGCTATCCTCTGTCTCCATTTCCCTTCTTGTGCTACCAGATGTAACCTGGATCCAAAAGAATCTGCTAAATAGTAACCAATCCAAAAATAGTTAATTTTCCACCAGATATGTGAGAAGAGTCTGTAAGACAGCCCACAATCAAAGGCCTGTTGAGCAATGCCTGGAATTGTATTTTAGGAGTTTTGCTGACATCATTACTACTTTTTCCTTCTATTGCTTTCTGTAATTTTATTTCATGCAAAGTGAAACAAGACTGGAAACTGCAAGAATAGTCTGAGGCAATTTCTCTGTACACCTGCCCTGAACCTCTGTGCTTCCCTAAGGGGCCATGGACACAAATGAGTGAGATGGACCAAATGTGTCAGCAGCAACGACTTAGGCTTCCACGCAACTCTGGTTGCACTCCTCAACTGTAACCATCGTAGAAAACTCCTCTTAATACATGACAATGGAGGATTATCAAAAAAATGTATTTGTCCTGTGATTTTTTTTTGTTTGTTTATGTTCCCTCAGAAAGCAGAGAGTTACCTAGCACAATCAGACCTGTATTACTATTTCCAACTTATGGAAATCAGATTTTTTTTTTTTCAAGTTGTGACAACCTTCAATATTAAAGTTGGAAGCGTGTCTGTTACATCAAGTATGCCTCAGAATAAGATGGACTGTAAGCTAAGTGCAATATTCATTTTTCTCCTGCAAAAGCAAGGTTATATGCTGACACACTTCATCACTGGATTTTTTCCTCCTTGTTTTGAATACTGAAATTAGTCTGCAGGCACCAACACCAGGAATCATCTCCCTCATCTCTTGCTTTCTCTGCTTACCAGTTATCCTTCCCCATTCACTTCTTTTTCATGAATCAGCTCTACTCAGCTGTAAGAAGCAGAGCCAGCAAATCCCGGGGTTTAATGTTTACAATAAGCTCTTTAAGCTAATACTAGAAATTGCACTTATGTTTCTGCATTTGGTGAAAAAACATGGTTCTTTTTGTGTTGGAGACATATAGTAACAACTGTACAGTGTACTACTATACAGTGTTCTTTTCAAAAGGTTTTTTTCCTCTTTCTGAAACCTACCTTTTTTTTTCAGTTCTCAGACTGAGAGATCTTTAAGCTAGTTTGATTTCCAGAGTGTGGGTATTTATTCTGGTCTGAATTGATCCATTCTTTCTTTTACAATGTTCAAGAACGTACTGCAAAAACAGATGTATTCAAATCGCACTGGAAAAACAGAGATATTAATGTCTAAATCATAGAACAGGCTTTTTTTTTCTCTCTGACAGTTTTTCCAACAAGTAAAAACTTGTTACAATACACCCCAACCATGGATGAGTGAGCGTGTAACAGCTATGCTGCTTTAGCCACCGAATTATTATCGCATGGTGTCCTGGGCCATCTTAGAAGGGTGCTAGGGAGGCTGGACTTGGAAAGCTCGGAGCAGTACGGGATTTCCCCTACTGCCCTTTCCTGGCTCTGCCTGGGGAAATGCCACATGCAGCAGAACAGTTTCGCTCCCATCACCCCCAGGCAAAGCCCATCCATAAAGTACCTTTACTGCGAAAATTTTAAAGCTCCAGCTATTTCACCACTTTTGCTATTACTTCTGGTGATACCACCACTTAAAACTATGATGTGCTACTGCTGTTGGATGAGGGGATGCGCTTCTAGTGGATGCTTATCCCACCCTGGTCCCATGAGGGATGGTGGAAGCCGTAGGAGGAGAGAAGTATTCCTCCCTATGCTGAACTCAACACAAAAATCCCATAAGCAAATAAGCTTGCACACAGGCTAACAACCACAGCCTCATGACCAGAGACTGCAGCATTCTTATCAGTTGTGCTGGGATGGAAAGTCTACCATCAAGTGCCACAAAAGTTTTGCCATCATTGCAGAGTATGAGGATGTGCAATTTGAGCAAATGAAACACGGATCTTTTATGAGCTGAAATGAAGTCCCGATGTTTCCTCCCATGTATTTGTCATCTTACCTGTCATCAGTCCAGAACAAATTTTGGCAACCTTGTTAAGAAAGTAGGTAGAAAATCTGCCCCATCAAAAAGTAAGTATTAGCAGCCTAGATTATCTAATCAGTTTATGATCAAGAAATTGTCCAAAGGACGAAAGTCTATGTAATGTGATGGTCTTCATTTGGACTCCCAGGGCATTTCCCCACTGCTTTACATCAGATGATACAATTGTATAACATATGATAATGCAATTTAAGTGTGAATTTTTGCAGTGGGTGAGTGTGTACTGGCTCAGAGGTCTGATCAAACAGTGGCTTGTGGCTCAAGGCACTGACAGCCTTTTGGCAGCAGTGCAAATGACAACACCCCAGAAGCAGCACTCTTCAAGCTGCTGCCAAGTTGCTACTTTTGGTATAGGTTTCTTGAGGGAAAAAAGTCAATAATTTTACTACCAAGATCTAGTTGGCCCAGTGAGGACACAGTTCAGGAAGTGCAAATGAGCCAAAAAAAAAAAAAGAAATCTCCATTCACACCTCTGTTGTAGACTTAGTGGTTCTTCTTGTTCCTTTAAGCCGCGTGCCGTAGGCCTGTTTCCCTCCTAGGGCTGGTTGATGAGAACGGGAAGTTGCTCACTGGGGTTTTATTGACAATAACATGCGTCATGAGCTAAGCCACAGGCGTGTAGGGCTTTTTGAATAACTACGCTACCTGTCTTTCTGCCACCTATCTTGCATTTGCAATAAGCAATCCCTCACAAAACACTGGTGGCCAGCTATGTTGTTATTATTTCTTGCACCACTTGTAAGGTTGAGCGGCTGGTGTCTTTCCTGAGATTAAAAATATAAAGAAATGAGCATTGCCTGATCCTTAAGGGTTCAGTCATACAGCTGGCCGAGTCACTTCAGACCCGTGCACGTTTCCATCTCCTCTACCCTTAAGCACTCAAGTGAGGCAGACTATGACAGTTGTCCAACCCGCCAGCAGTTGCCTTCCTTAAAGACCAGTACTGCTGCCACCCCACCGTCACCTCCCTTCCTGGTCACGTGCTGCTTCCCATCCCCACCAGTATGCCTGTGGTGCAGTGCCATCAGTATCCCTAATCTGCTTCCAGTAAAAACTGCTGGGGTTATATTTTGTGCAAAGCCCAGAGTGCCAAGGTATGTTGCGCCACCTCTGCTAAATAGATTAGAGCATGTGAGTAAGCAGTTTGGCAGAGGAAGGAGGAGCTGGAAATGATGAGTGTCCAGGGTAAAAACACATTTGTCTCCTATGGATAGGTGTGGAAGATGCCGTTTTGGATGTCCAATTCCCTTTTGGCAGCATTTATCTGTATTTAAAAGCAAGCTTGGAGAGGACCATCATACACACACATACATACCCCTGCTCATAAAGCAGTTAGAACTAGATTTTGTGAGATTCCCTGGCCAGGCTCAGAGGAAACTTACTGCATAAGGCAGCCAAAGGCTGTGGGGCAGCAGCTGATTTGCTACCAGGCAGTTCAGCAGGTCACAGAGAAAACAGCAGTGTCGCGGAGGGCAGCGCAGGTCCTGCGCGGGAGCCACCAGGATGAGTCAGGCGTTGAACCTGTTGGATTCTGTTCAGCCTCTAGTTCAATGCACAAGCCAAAATCCTGCTTTGGAGTACTCTGGCCACAACTGTGTGAATGAAGCTGTCTTCATAGTGAAATTTTCGTGCTTTTACCTTGCAGTCACTGTACTGGGTAACTGCAGAGCAATAATAATTTCTCTGGAAATCTTGTAGACGGGAGCAGACCTCTCTCAGTCTGAGATGCTCATGCACTGCTGTGAGCCCGCAGAAACACTGCAGTCAGGCTGTCATGTTTGTGCTTCATATAGCATGAGGCCTTTATTTGGTACCTCTGACCCCCGGCAACTGGCTCTGCTGATGGGAAGCTGGGAGGACATGAGCGGAGGCCATGCCTGCGTGCTCATTGCCCAGCTCTGCCCACTGCCCTGCTGGGTGCAAGCGTTCACAGCAGGGCAGCTCAGGCGGCAAGAAAGGGCAGACAGCTTTTCTCATCTCTTGGACAAGTAGAGCAGCAGAATAGCGTACTGCAGAAAAATACAGTGTCTCGCATCCCGTCTCCTGGGCAAGAGCTGTGGAGGAAATGAAAGCTGAACAACAGTAGTTCACAACAGAGATCAGGGAGAACTTGATTTGTGCTTTGGCTGCACTCACTGTATTCATCCTGTCTTGGTGGAAGAAAGCAAAAATTAATACTTCAAATCTTAATTAAGTGGCCTGGTAAAGACACATGCAGATCCAGATTCTCTACTCCCAGTAAATATCATTCTGGAGTAATTATACAGAATTGTACAGAGTTCAAACAGAGAGTGCTAAACCAGAATAATGAGAAAGAAGAGCACAAATATTTTCTGCTCTGCTGTGTTGATTTACTGAACCATAACAAAGGTTAACTAATCTCACCTCAGTGCTGTGGAATGAGAAGCTACAGAATGATGAACTAGAGAAACAATTAAACCAAATGCAAAGTCATGGAGATGCTATAGAAAAATACGTGTTGGTCTATAGGTATTTAGGGGAAAAATGAATTGTTTTGACTTTGGTCATATCGGCTGTAATTCTATGCCAGAACTCATTTTGATCTCTGGTAGGTGTCGTGGTTTAACCCCAGCCAGCACTATACCAGCTACTAAGAAGAAAATTAACTCTATCCCAGCTGAAACCAGGACAGTATGGAAATAATGAATTAAGACCACAATTTCCTGGTATTTTAACCCAAGTTGCAAAACAAGTTTTCTTAGCAGCTTAAATACAGAATTCAAAAATGTGTTTTCTGATTAGCAGTGGGCTATTGTAAGCCAAGCAAATCACTTATTCTCTGCAAACCCAGCAGACTCTGAAATACCAATGTATTAAGCCAATTTCAGAAAAGCCCCAAAGAAACAAGCTAAGTCTCTGAGGAATGACAAACTTCTCACTTACTTACAGCAATTAGGAAATTTGTGATTTGAGGAACTCATAAAAAAGTTGTGCAAATTGTGCTTCATATCTACTGTTTCCTGTAGGAACAACACAACATGGAATAACACAGGCTAAGTACCAGTAAGGGTTAGCCTTTCTGTGAACTTTCAGTATTTATTGTTCAGAACGAAGCAAGCAGTGAACAGCCAGAAGACTAAATGATACGATCAGCATGCAAGCTAGAGTACTTAGACAAATATTGGCTGACATAAATCTAACAAATCTAACAAATCTACAGATTTGAAATGCGTGGATTAATACATCAGAGCTGATTTTAAAAAACACGGAACAAAGAGATTGGTGTGTGTGGTTTTATTATTTTTTAATTTTTTTTTTTTTACACAAAACATGCTGAATGACATTGGGACAATTTTTACAGTAAAGAAAACATTAACCATCAAAATAGGAATGTTTCTTCTGTTCTCAGATGCTTTCCTTCATGTTGCTGTTGGTTTCTTCTTTAATCACAACAGATAGTTTTGACAGCCTGTCCTACTGCCTGATTCATGCTCCAGCCAATGAACTCTTAACAGATTTGGAGATTTAGGATGATATTATTCCATAGTGAATATGTCTGTCTATGCTTTATTTGCCCTAATTGCAGCCTTATGTGTTAGTTTAGAGTACATCTGGCTCCTTTTGCTGTTCTCTTATCCTTTTGTTCCTTTATACAATATTAAAAAACATACTCTTTCAATCTATCCTATTTTGTGCACTCTGCCCCACCTCCCATTGGCAATAGTCTGACCTTCCCTTCCCCAGCGTTCCCAGTGTAATATCCAGCATCTACAAGTCTGGTACTGGGTCCTCTCTCTCCTCTGTGGTACTGCTGGTGTCTTTTTTTCACCCTGGCTTCACCACCTCCTTTGCTGGTGGTTTTGAATTCTTCATCCTCACTTTCAAGGCCCTTCCTTTTTCTGCAGCCAGTGACCGGCTGCTGCCTTCCTACAGATGCCCTTGTACAACTACGGTCCTTGTCAGGCTTTGCAGGGAGTCACTTCAGCATTAAATTGGCAGGGAAAAAAAAGATCAGTAACACATCTAACCAAAAAACATGGAAAGGAAATCAGCAGGCAAGAGAGGATCACAGCAGCCAGTGTTGGTTAAGCCTGCTTTGGAACAGTGATGCTTGCCTCACCATTTTTAGATTTCCTACCTTGTGCTCCATCCCTGACTTGTTTCTTATTGCTATAAGGTTCTGTCTCCTTTGCTGTCACTGCATGATCCTACATACCATCTCTTTCTTTCAGCTAAGCTCCTCACATTGTTTTTTCAGCCTACAAAGATTTAATACCATAGCAAATCTTAGGAGGGTAGTTTGACTTGCACTGTATCATGAAACATCACCATAACCTTACTCTGCTATTTGTTCTGCCTTAAACCAAGACCATAAATCAAGTGCTGTCTGGGTCAAATTGAGAGGAGAAGGAATGTCTTTACTCTTTATGGAGCAAACAGATATCCTTCATTTCTCAAACACATAATCGTGAGCATATACAGTCATAAGTGAATGCAGTCACATATGAGCCAGAAAGAGGTTTATATGCTGGGGTTCTATGAGTATCCTGCATACTTCTGGTGATAAATGTGCTAAAAATATAAAATTAGCAGCAATTCTGGTAAAAAGTGTAGTTAGAAGAAATACAACTCGCAGAAGAGGTATGTGCTACCCTTTTTAGATACTTTTCAAATATAGCTACCACATCAAACTGAGAGGTTTATATCATTACATGTCAGTCTATACCACAGGCCAATGAGTGAGTAGCCTCTTAAAATCCACAAGACAGGAGACAATAAGTGCTCAGCAATATTTTGGGGACTAAATAAAAGCCTTAGAAGCAAGAGAGATGGTATTTACCCTCTGTTCTTCCTCAGTCTCTCGTTTTTAAACTTGCATTTCGTTACCTCTCTAACGCTCCCTTGAACAAGCGAATGGGTGATGCTGACTCCACTGGCGCTACTAAGGAGGTTTGGGACACCTGTAAGGATAGTGCCAGGGAAGTGTGAAACACAATTACCACCAACTTCCAGCTTTCCAGACTGCAACGTAATGAAAGTATGTGCCTTCCTCTAAAGGTGAGATATCTGGCTTGCACTGTTCGTTCCTCTTACCCCCACCCTGAAATCAGGTTGCAGCGAAACAGAACCATAATGCTGGGGAACAGTAACGTACTGGGTAAAGCAAGCTTTAAACAATTTGTTCTTCCCTGGAGATGAGTACCCAGCTGAAACACTATTGTTTTTATCCTTTGGTTTTTGGAGTTAATGCTTTATTTACCAATTGCACTAATCGACTGAAGCTTTTGCAGAAAAAAATTTATTTAATTACCAGCTCAGAAGTAGTGTTCTTAGATGTGCCGGAATATGAAAGGCAGTCAGAAGAAGAGGCTTGTGTTTCACACAGCTGGCTAGCGAACCCAGAGGCTGCTCTGCGCAGGAGGGATTGCTGCTCCGCGGCCCTTCGGCAGGCGTTAGCCTAACCAACAGCGACACCGGGAGGAACGCAACAATTAAAAAAAAAACAGGCTCTGCTATGCCTTACTGTGCAAGTCCCTGTCCCAAAATGCAGAAGCCTTTCCCTGTTTTCTGGAGGAAAGCAATGAGCTGTATGGAAAATCAATGCTAATAATTTAGCAGAAGAGACTGTGAGCAAGTACGTACCTTTGTAGCAGGTACCCGCAGGCAACCACGTTCAAAATGCAAGGTTAGACGAGACGCTTTGCACTGCAAGAAGCACTTCAGTGGCAGCAGAAGTTTGCAAGCAACTGAATGTAATTAATCCATTATTTTTCAAACACTAGGCATGTAGCAAATGACAGCATGTTTTGCTGATCAAGGAATACGCATTTCAGAATACCGAACACAAGACGTTAAAAAAGTCCTTGCCAAGCCATAGTTTTACTCAAGAATTTAATTTTATGTGATTAAGTCATTTTGCCCATATATAAGCCTTAAAAATATTTGTCCTCTTCCACATAGGAAAATAAAAATATACACTTGTGCAATACATGCCCAACACATTGGTGCAGCACCAATGTGGCAAGTGATTCAGAAGACAAGCCAGGCAAAGAGCTCTCCTGTAATTTACACGTTCTTTTTTTAAATAGCTCCTGTTGAGATTAATGCAGAGACTTGAATGGATTAGTACAGGCCAACGAGTCTTGGATGCAGCAACGATATATATAATAGCTCATACGGAAACATAGGCAGCTGCCACAAACTAAGAGTTCTGGCAGCTTCTTGGTTTTGAACCCACCCAGAAACAACTTATAGAACTGAATGACAGAAAACGACATGATACAATATGAACAGGTTGCTCTCTTAGTGCTGAAAGATAACAGTGAGCACTTTCCCAGTTGTTTTAAATTCATCACTGCAGGGCAGCTATTTGCAAAAACACAAGTTGAGACCTACTATTGGTGAGCAGTATTCCTGGTTCCTGAAAACAGTTCCCATACCAACTCTGCTATTGGGAACTGTGGTAGGATGCAATAGCATGGGAGAGTAGCAGCCTGCATCTTACAGCCTGCAGGTTTGATTTTTCACCGTTCGTTAAAAAAGCAATTGCTCTGTTTGTTTGTAAGTCAAAATGACGTTAGTAGAATTTGCATTTTTCTTCAGTTAAAAATAATATGCCAAAAAGAAAGGAAGTTACTTGCAAGACTGTTCCCATCAAGGTCATTTCACAGTAAGCAATACTGTGCTAACAAATGAATTATTGATCACGTGTCATTTAACACTCGTTATTCACTGGTGTTACACACTCAGTGGTAATTAAGTTTATGCAACAGTGGATGCCGCCGATAGAATTTGTATTAAAACTGCAAGTGCCGTTATGTTGCACATACCAGTAGCTCCCAGACACATTTTATGAATTCTCAAATTGCTTTCTTCGGGTGAGATAACCCAATGACAGCTAATGCAGTGTACAATCTCGTGAGTGGACTTTCCAAATTAAAAGCAGAAATTGAGAAACAAAGTGCTTACAGCATCTTTAAACCTCCTTAGTTTAATACCTCATCATAATCATAACTGCTTATAGGCACCTAAATCCTTGCCAAAATCTATTACAATCTGCAGCTGTCTTTAAAAGGCACTCTCCCCAGAGCCACTTCACTGGAACTCATTCAGCCAGTCAGTTCAGGTAGGATTCTTCAACAACAGGTAACTAAATAAATAGAAGGGTGGAGAGCAGCAAATTGCAAAAATCATCTAAGAGATTAAAAGCTGTCTGGGAAGTAGATGAAGCGTTATGATTACCTGTTGTAATGCCATACGAGCAGTCCAATGACAATGCAGATAACACAGTCTTTGCAATAGAAGTTCATGTACTCAGCAAAAGTCAGGATGAATTCATAATCTACTTACGGAGACAGGCCATTATTTATCTACATAAAATGGATCTAATGAGCTTACCATAATACACAGAGGTAGTTACACAAGTATTTCAAGCTGAGTCCTCTGCAAGACTACTCAAAAATTTGTGTTGAAGGATTGTGACATATCAAAATGTCAAGTTAACCTTTAAAAAAAGGTTTAGCATGTTTGCTCTACAGTCACCCTCTTGATTACACTCCTACATTTTTTCCATTCATACCCATTTTCAGATAACGATTTGGAGACCAGTCAAACATCAGACTCGCCATCCCATTTTTGTTCCATTCCGTGGCCCGAGTTCACATACGTGAAGCCAGATGGCAGAGTTAACCTTATTCCTGTAAATTAAACCACTGGACTTGCAAAATTATTTTATCCAAAAAGAGTAAAAATGCCTTTATTTTCCAGAACAACAGATGTGACATAATGAGGCTGTTCAAAAACTATTAATAAGCAGCAAAAAGGGGAGAGTTCTTGAACTTATTTTTCATTGTTGAAACAGTTTCATACTGACATTCAGTGCCACAGAACAGTGTTAAAGAACACAGCTTCTGTAACTTGTGCTATTTTCAGAATAATTAAATTTAGAAATTGGATTATTTCTTTTCCCTCTATCTGCTAATGATTTATCTGTCTGTGTAGGGGATTTCAGTTCTTTCTGTGTGCAACTACACAAAACTCTTTCATGAAATCTGTTTCCTAGTTAAATGGCCAAGCACAAAGAACTACAGGAGAGAGTTCACCTAGCTGTAAGAGACTCAGTAGGAAAAAACCAGCTGTTTGTTCTGTAGAAAGGGACACCCGAAATACTTTCCATAATACAGAAGTAAAATTCAAAATACTATGTATTTTAAAACTAGATACTAAGGTGAAAGAAGACCAGCTAGCACTGCAGTACGTTGGACCTTTAGCACAATTTGGATGACACTACTATTATAAGGTGTTAGTGTCAAAATAGATCAAAAGCCAAACCAGAGTCCTAGAACCCAAGCCCAAAACGAACAGCTCTGCCATTTTCAGAGATTGTGGCAATTTAGTACATAAGATTGAGAGGAAAAGAAATCTCCTCCAAAAATGGTACATTAAAAACCTCAGAAGTTACTCTGTGGCAATGTATAGTCAGCCTAGTAGCACCGTGCCTTTTCTCATCTTGGACTCTGAGCAAAGCTGCTAAATGAGCTGATGCAAATTCCCTCTGGAAGAGTATTCCCTCCTGGCTGCATCTCCAGCTCTTCAGCTGGTTTGGTTGTAGAGTGTCACAAGGGCTGTGACAACCTGAACTGGCTGTGGCTCCTCCTAGCGTTAAGAGGAGGTTCCAGGAGACTGCAGTAGCCCTTGGCCTTACCCCTCACCTCCCAACACACAAGGCGAAAGCCTCTTTTCTGGAGAGGCAGGAAAACTGAAGCGGTGCTTTTAGCCCAGTGAGACTTCTCCCAGCTGTGTGAAAATGGAGTCAGCTGAATGTTCCTGCTCCAGAACAACGAACAAAAAAACCCTAGAAGCCCAAGGTATGTCACAAAATGTACCTTTATTTACGCACTGAAAAATAGCCCTGTACTGCCCACCCCCCATAGCACCAGGTATCCGTAGGAAACTCAGCACATAGTTTGAAGCATAGTTCTACTAGCTGGAAATATCGGTGAATGGTGGGGAGGCAGGGGATACAGACAGTGTTGATACTGAAATATAGTGATAAGGCAACAGAAGATTATTCAGGCTGCCTGAATCCAAGTTTGTTAGTTTCAGTCAAAACTCCCTTCTTCCCAAAGAGCACGTACTTCTCATTTGAAGGCTGAAGTAGTAATTTCATACATTGAAAGTAAAGCAATTTTAGAGTAGCTGATTTTTTGACAGAATTAGTATCCTTGCTGCAGATAAGTTTCAGATAATTAATTTTCTTCGCCATGAGGCTTAGAAGGTGCTTGGTTCTGAAATGCTAGGACAGTTCATGGCATGGCTGTCCATAAGGCTGTTACTGAAACTTGATTCCTTGAGCCAAAGGTAAATCCTTGCTGTAGTTGATTGTACTGCAAGAGAAACAAGTATTTAGAGATGAAACTTGATCACTAAGACAGATTACGCAGTCCATTTTCTATGTACACACTTTCTGATTTCTGTCACACGTATACAAAAGACTTCTGTAAGCAGTTTGCCTATTTAAAGTTATAAACTGACGTTATTCCCGTTTTCAATATAGTAACTATGTATGGAGGAAGACCATATTCCCCATTATCTCTTCCTTGATAGATCAAGGAGAAAGTAAAGTATCACTCTCTATTTAACCTTTTACTAGGAGAATGTCCATACAGAAAAATCAAGGTGGGACTTCTCACATTCATAAGCCTTTGCATGGAAACCAAAGTTAGCATAGATAAAGGCTAGGGAGGGCCAGGAGAGAGTGGGAATGGTGACACTACAGCCTGTCACGAGATTTATGGACAGATACCCAACATGTAGCTAAATCACCTACCACTGGCAATAGCAGTCTCCTCACTGTGGTTGCCACTTCATGTATTTCCTGGCAAGTTTCAGTAATATAATTTTTAGCCGTGTTTAAATCAGGCAAGAGCAGAAAAAACCAGAATATTTTTTTTTCCTTTTGAGGAACAGTGAGCAAAGAAAGGTCTTTATCTAGACCCTTCAAATTATCTTCTACTAGGAACACAGATGTAAATTCTTGCATGAAGGAAAGGCAATTACACTCATACATGGTTATCTGACATTTATCGAAGATAACCTCCTGTAGTCAAGGATTTAGGTTTTGAACTTTCACAGGTTTACCTGTAATTTACATTTATCTGGATTTTAAAAAGACTGTCTTACCAAGTAGACCGTCTCATATAAAGTTTCCATGAATCACTTCCAGATTCTCTTCCTCCACCAGTGTGCTTTTCACCACCTGTAGGAAAAAGGCTATAAATGAAAACTTGAAATTTTTTTTCAGCATGGGAATCTGGACTAACTCCAGGAGGTGAAACATTTTGTAAATACTCATGGGAAAAACTGTTCCTTTGCCCTTGTTCTGTATCTAAATAATTACCAGATCACCACCACATACAACTCACATAGCTAGCTCTCTCCTCATGCTTGATCCAAAAAACATCTGCCTGGAGTTGAAATTCTCATCATGCTGGCACCAGAGGCCCTTGTTTTAAAGATATTTTCTTTTAACATGAGACAAGAGTACAAGAATGTGTTGGTTCTTGTACTGTTTAAATGGTAAAGTGAATATTTCTTCTTCCTTCCCCTCACTTCCTTCAGTATATACAAAAAAGAGAAATAAAGGCAAAAATGTATTTAAAGACTTTCTCACAAGAATACTTTATGTTGTAATTTTTATATACACATGCAAACATACACAACAAAAATGCTCAAGGCTGTTTTAATTAAAAATGTTTTAAACAGTTTTCTACTCAGCCACATCTCTAAACATATTCAGAACATACTTCAGAGTTACATTCCCTTGATGAGGAGAGGGGAATGATACATGGAGTATTTAAAAACCAAATACAGATGTTTTTAAAAGCTGAAATCCAACTACCTCTGGTCATTTTCTATTTTCTGCTAAAGCAGTATAATTCAAAATTAACTTCAATGATTTCTTTAGATTTAGTCATTTAAATGGACTGATTAAAACCTTGAAAAATTGGATGAGGAGATCTAAGTCATACTAGTTTTACAGTGGTAATGCTTTAATCTCTTCCAAAGTAATTAGAAAAAAAAAATCCCCCCAGCTTTAAAAAAAATGAAGCTTTAAGAATAATACCAAGTCTCTAGACCTGATGCTAGAGGATTTAATCATTTAAAGGATAAAGAAACAAATGTAAGTAACATACCAAAAGCACCTCCAATCTCAGCCCCACTGGTTGGGATGTTGACATTCACAATGCCACAGTCAGACCCCTTTGGCCTACAAACAAAGATAAGACACAATTACTCCTCAGGACCAGGAAAGGTTCCTTCCCTAAAATGAGGGCTATAAAATGCTCCACTAGCATCGTGCATAGGTTTACAAAAGACATGAAAGACTGTGCTCTTATGCTTCAGGAAGGTAGAAAAATAACTTAAATTATACCCAAGCCAGCGGAAAATCCGTCCCAAATCCTTGGTGAAGATACTGCTGGAAAGACCTTGTTTTACTTCATTATTCCAGGCAAAAACCTCCTCTTCCTCCTAAAAGGAGCATGTGTCAATGGTTAAACCACGACAATTCAAAGCAAAGCAGTTACAAAAAAGCACTGTGAGAAAAACCCAAACATACCACAGCCATAATGCAAATATACTGAATGCCACTTGGCAAATACACATGCATCAAGTCAGGGACAGAATACCTCTACCACTGCACAAAACACACAACCTGCTTTTGAGCAGGTTGACGTGAACAACAAAAATCTATTCCTATACAGACTCTTATCTCAACTCTCCAGTTGTCTTCACAGAAAATGCATAAATGCAGCTACACAGTGAGGTAAGCTATTACAGTGGATATCCCACAGTGCAGAACAACAGCTACCACTTCTTCAAGTGCTGGGACAATTACATTAACATGACATACATCTGAAATCTCTCTCCTGAGTCTTCTGTTAGCATCCTTAACACCTGACTAATTTCCCATTGTTATTTTACCTTAAATTTCAGCACATATAGTATGGGGGCAAATGTCTCAGTGTGGACAATGGGTGCATTATGAGCAAGGCCAGTCACAATGGTTGGTTCAACATAGTTTCCAGGGCGATCTATAACCTTCAAAACACATAAAAGAAGAAACAACTGTGTAAGTTCAAACCAGTATCCTGCTTAATATTAGTGTAGGAAGGGAATCCTTCATGGTCTTATTACTATAGTTGTGCCTAGCAATCAGAAATAGAAGGTCAGGTCATCTGAGTAGATAACTTAAATTTTACTCATTTAAGTATTTAAAATACAGAAGCGTAACTTAGTCTACTAAGCAGGTAATCAAATCTCAAAGTCTAGCAGCTAACAAAAAACACTTCCTTTCTCCTACTTTTAGGCTGATTAGTAAGCTGATTAAAACTTTAAAGGTGTTAGGAATAAAGAAGGTGCCAGTGAAAGACAAGAGTTGCCAGAACGTTAAGTCCATGAGAATTAAACATCCTGTATGATGAGGATGTGCAAGTGGCTCTCTTGAATCTTCAGTATTTCCTGAAGTTTGATATTGTGAATCCAGGAACAGAACCGCAATTTTTCTTTGTTATGTGTTTGATATTCACCATTTACATTGCTGTTTGTATTTTCACCACCACCTGCAATTAGGGAGTAGTGCAAGGAACAGCCAAAAGCTCTTAGCCGTTTCTTGGAGTAGAAGGTAGCTTGTAAGTAGACCCATCTTTACCCTAAAGACAGGATTGCAATTCAGACATTCTTAGACTGACTAACTTAACATCCTGAAATGGGTGACAGGACAAACTGAGGCACAATTTTGGCCTAAGCCACCATGTTACTGTACTTTTTTTCCTAGAGCACTAAATGTAGCAGGGAGAATATAAGTAAGTCACCTTTCCACCATAGACCACAGAGCCACCCTGTTGTTTTGCTTGTTCCACTGCATCAAGGAACATTTTCACTGCTTCTTTGGTATGAAGAGGCCCATACAGAGTGTCAGCTAAAAACAAAAGATCCAAAGGCATACTTTCAGCAAAACTGTATATGTTTGCAAATATTCTTACCATGACATTTTGGGAGTAATTATTTAATCTGTCCAAGATGAACAGTATTAGCTGGATTCTTCACCTCCTTTTCAGAGTTTGTATTCTAAATGAAACCAGCTATCCCCATGCCCTGGCAAACTGCTAAAATTACATAGCTTTGATCTATAATCTCTTTGGAATTTAAACAGAAAGAAACAGAAACTTGTGTTCTAAACCCATGAGTTGGAAATAGCTACTTACAGTCCCATGGATCACCGATGCGGACCTGGGCATAGGCCTTAGCAAGCTTTGCCACCACCTCATCATGGATGCTTTCATGAAGGAACTAAACAAAATGTGATAAGAAGGTTGTAAGACAGCTCAGGCTGTGTAACTATTCCTGAAGTACTACTGCAACTTTGCAGAGGGCTGAATGAAACGTGGAGATAGTGTTGCTCCTATTCAGCAAATCCCAAAGTTAAAAATGAGCAAGGCCTTGAAACAGCAACAACACCATGAAATGAAGATTTAAAAATCTTCACTATGAAGATTTCAAAGAAGCAAAGAAACAAAAAACTCTTTTTAATTTTACCCCATCTCTGATCATTGGTATCAATGTGTTCTGTAAACTCCTTAGTTAAGTGTTTTAAGACAAATACTCAAGTAATCTTTATTGCTATAATTCGAGGAATCACTGCCCTTCCTATATATCCAAAGTTAACCCACATCAATTTTGACTAATATTTACCCAATCAACGCAACTCTGAAAAGACTATACAGACACAGACTGACACTGTAACACCTTTAAACTTGTTGAAAATGATTGGTTAAAAATTAATAATAAAGTAAGCAACACACACACTCCCCCTCACTTTGTTGAAATCTAAACCCTGCACCAAAATTTGCAGCAGGCACAAGCCAAGAAGCTCTGGCAATGAAAACAGAGAAACACAGGAAGTATGGTAAGTTTTATTTTCCTGAGTTTTAGCACCATGTACACTTAGAAACACATACAAAGAAACTCTTTAGAGCTAGAATTATAGCAGAATGACAAATTACCATCTTATTTTCCCATCAGACCGATTTTTGACAAAGTAAAAATGTGTTTCAAAGATTATTTATTGCTCTCCATAATATTAGGAATTGTCAGGCATTTTCTGAGCTAATTTAGAATTAAGTTTAAATTCAGAGCTACCCAAACCAGATAATACACATTTACTCACCAGCCTTCTAGCAGTTGTGCACCTCTGACCCGCTGTTCCCACAGCGGCAAATAAAGCAGATGGGATGACTAGGTTCAGATCTGCATCTTCAAACACTGAACAAAAATTAAAACATCAACATGTTACTGAAGTAAACAGGCAGTTCGCAAGACTTAAGACACTAAAGAATATAATAAACTGACAGACTGGTCAAGAAGCATTAGGAATAGTCCCACTAGCACAGCACATACAGAAACACCTCAAAACTCCTATTACTTTTACGCCTGGAATTAGACACACATGATTGGACATAAATGTAGGTCCAAACAACTGAAGAGAGCCTTTTGCAGTAAAGCTTGCAAAGAACCTCAGCTTCATTTTAATTCAAGAAACTACAAGCAATTTCTTCCCATTTCGTCACCTTGTCCCTCTCTCACCCACAAGACATCTAGCAGCATAACGAAACAGTGGTAAAGTGTACCCAGATGGCATGCAAAAAAAGTAGCTAAAACACATAGGTACACAATAATGTAAAATATAAATGAGCAGAACAAATTAATCTGGCTAGAAGACACTGGGATGTTTAAAGCAAAGCTAGTATGTACAAGGCTCAAAGGGTCCCCAAAATATCACTCAGCTTAACCAGCCCCACAGAACTCTAAGTATCCAAAATTCTTACTAAATTTGGCACAAAATCCAATCAAACAATGTTTATGCCATCATTCAAAGCCAACTGCAGAAAAAGCAGGACTTTCGTGTGAAAAACGAAACAATTTTCTAAGTATAAAGCAAGTTTATGCTACTGGCTGCAAAGTAGTACAGCAAAAAAGAAAGACCTGCTCAAATGTGGTTTCCAAAAGAGCTTAATGTTCTAGACAGGCAATTACATTTATCCATAATATGAGAAAGGTGCAACAGAAGGCTACAACACAACAGGATAGCAATTTAGGTATTTATGGAGCTTATATTTTCTTTCTGCCACATTGCTAGCTTCACAGTATTTATGCTATGTTTATCTAGGAACTAGATCATACCTTAAGCTATTTAAACCTGTAAAATGTGCTACTGAAATAAATACCTGCATGCTTTGTATACAGATGTACTTGCATTCTAAAATGCTAAAAATCCGGTGTTCACGAGATTAGAACTATCCTAACATAAATTTATTTAGCATTGTCCACATCCCACTACTGAAGCTTTCTGCTTCTCCCATTCCCTTCTTCACTTCAATGGTGAATACATGTCAGAGCTTGAACTTTCATCTTTTATATAAAACACTACCCCTCCACAATATTGAAGGCAGAAAAAATCCAACATTCTACTACATACTTTTTAAAGAGAGAAAAAAGGGATAATTTGCTACAAATATTTGTATACTGACTTCCAAATATTATCTATGGGACTAAATTTCTACAGTGCATATTACCAATAATGGCATTGTTTCCTCCCAGTTCCAGCAGACTTCGACCTAATAAAAACACACAAAACAAGTTATGTCATGCACACCTGTATTCACCGTACCTCCTTCAGTGAGCTCACCTCTAACTAGGGTTAAGTTTCATTAAACATGTTTTTCTGGATAGACAAAAAGTTTTAGGCATCACTGTCAACTAATCACTCTAGCCAAAGAAGAAAACGACACCAAATACTACATCTGTCACATATTGTGAAGAAAGATACCTGGAGAGCTGTTAGGGCAGAAAGGAGCTTAAAAAAATAGGCAAAAATAGCACTGGAAAGGAGAAGATGAAAACAGAAAAAGTTGCAGCATAAACGGTATGATGCAGTCAAAGAAGAGGAGGAGGTGTTACAGAGATCAAAATGCATACATAGAATTTAACCAGCCTTATTTATGTCTCCAGCAACTTCTCTCAAATCTGAGAGAAGGAATCACCATCTACTTCTGGATGAATCTTTGCAATCTGTTGTGATTTTTTTTTTACATTCCTATGAACTTCAAATGTATAAAATGAGAAAAACCTGTTCACAAGGTTTTCCGTTTAAAACTAAAAAGTTAGAGTCCAGCAGCTGCGCACAGACTCATGCCTGTACACTTTTAAATATCTGCAACAAAAACAGCACCTCAAGAATGATAACTTTTCTCCTGTATTTAAAAGGAGTAAAAGACAAGGGGGCATTTCTCCATGAACACATTGCCAAAAGACCATAGGCCCTGACTGTTCATCTTGACAATCTCCATACAATTATAATCATGGAATCCTGCCCAGAATTAACTGTAGGACCATGGATTTTTGGATACCCTGGAAAAAACGCTGAGTTGTGACAGAACAAACTGAAAAATGCTCTGAGCAGTTTCACCATCCTATTTCCACGAAGTTAAAAAAACAAAAAGTAACACAAGAGGTAAGGGAAACAAGCTGTTATTTTAAAATCCTATGGGGTTCCCCTGCCTTTCCCAACCATGGAAAGAAATTAAGTGGAGAAGACCCCACACACTCACCAAATCTCTCCTGAACCATGAGCGCTACCTGCTTGCCCACTTTCGTGCTGCCAGTGAAGGACAACAGGTCCATTCTCTCATCTCTTGCCATTGCTGTCCTGCACAATGGGAGACATACCACCATGTTCAGTGGAAGAGCAGACAACTGGAAAAGCTGCTGGCACCTTCCACAAAAACCAACTTCAGCCAGGGAGATCTTTTAAAGTCAGAGCCACTTCTTTGAAAACATCAGATAAGTAACTGAGCAGACAGCAGGAAAGCTGCTGCTTAGTCAGAAAAGGAGCAAGGCTGTTCCCCTCCCCCTTTTCAGACCGTGCATCACCTGTACTAATTTTGAAATTCAATCTGAAGTACGTAGTGAGATCAGCTCCAATTGTTATGTTCCCTAAGAAAATATGGATACTTATGACTTTTTTTAATGCTTACCATGTTTTGTCTTCTCTTGAAATGCTCAAAAAATACATCTGAATATATGTTTGTACTGGGAATTACCATGTTGTAATAAGCAAACAAAACTATGATTTGTACAGCTTCCAAGCAGAGGTATGCATCTATGAGCAACTGCAGAGTCCTATGTAAGCACGGAAAACGGTGAAGTATTCTCCTCCACAAGTGGTCCAAAAGGCCAACAGGCTAGGAATTGAAAACTCTTAAGAATATGAGTGGAACTTAATATTAGCTCTATTCTTTGGGTGTAAGCATATGCAGAAGTAGAATATAAACTTAGTCATGTCTCTCCATTAAATATGTGATAAGTTATTTGATAACAGCTGATCTCACAACAGCAAGTAGAAATATGTATTATGTTTACAGCAAGAGCAGTTTCAGACCAGTTGGTAAAAATGATAGCAATAGGTACGTGCACGTAGTGGGAACTCCTGGAGGTCAGAATAACTTTACCACAAGTACCTCAAAGAATATTCTTTATCCTCTATACATCTTCACAAAACACAAAAAATGTTACCTACCCAATGTCTGCTCCACCACAAACCAGAGAACAGATTGCTCCAGGCACTTTGTTATCCTCCAAGACTTTGGCAATTATCCTAGAATCAAAGATGTAAAGATTTCAGAGATTTCTGGCAGGTGCATATAATAGGGAATGAACTGTTAAAACCGTCTGACCATGCACTTGAAGAAGCTACAGATTTTTAAAAAGCAGCAGTCTTGCAGTTAATTGACATGTAGTTTGTACAATAAATAACTCACTTCCCTTATCAAGGACTTTGGTGTTACACTCATAGCTCACACAGAAGACTGTAAAATATATTCATTACGCATCCACAAAACTGGCACAGACAAGCATTAGATCAGTGTGCAAAAACCTTGTCTACACAGTTAACTGTCTATGCAGTTATGGAGTTACATAAAATACTCATAAGTAGTTTGGGGCCATTGTTCTCAGGAGTTGATATTAAAGCTACAAGACTTACTAATTAGTTATTTTAAAGGGACCTACTTATATTTAGCATTTAAAAATAAATGTTATTCATAGTACACAACAGAGAAGTATTTAAAATGCTAATATAGTAAGCAAAGTAACAATAAACCTAGAATAAGTACCACTATGACATTTATTCTTTGGAGTTGTTGTTCTTTTTATCAAGAATGAGTTTTGAACCCTGGAAACACATGCTAAGATGTTACTAAGTTTGGATAATAAAGATTGTGTGAAGGCATCTTCAGGAAATAGGTCTACACAGCCAGTGAGAAGAATTTGCCAAGAAACTGGGTGCTGAAGTTGGGCTGAGACTCCCAAAAAAAGGATGACTCTGAAACATGAGTGTGTGACTGAGGGAAGCTGAATTTCTTGAGCAATTCATCCTCTGCAGGGAAGCAAACCACATAGCTAGCCCTACTTCAGCAGAAGCACAGCCCTGGTCCCAGAAAAAAATGGCCAACAGTATAGGTAACATCCTATATATACTGTTACTTCTTAGGTAGCAAGGGGAAAGCAGTTCTTCTGACCACGAAGCACTACTTAAACAGAAAAGAAGTTGTTTTAAAAGCAAAACAGAAAGCAAAGAAACCATAACTCACTTTGTAACAGCAACACTAATGAGGGATGTTGTAGGAGCACCCTTCCTAAAAAGAAAAAAAAAAAAAAAAAAAAAGACATTATTTTCTTTTCTGTTCTTCGAGAATAAGAAATAATTTAAATATGCAATTTTTATGGTATCTGAAATACAGCACACTTTGGTTAGGCTGGTTTTCAGGTGTATGTTAAGACAGGAACTCAAGCACGTGTTTCCACAGCTAAGCATTCAGAGCTTCCACTGAAATCCACGTGAACGTGAGCTACGCCAGACATTAGAGTGAAGCCGGTAGATGAAAGCGAAGAAGGAGCGGAGAGAGGAAGTAAAGCTATTTATTTAGATTCTTAATTTTAGCGGTACCAATGCTGAAAATATTAACTGTTCGCTACCACTGCTGCAAGACCTCAACCAGGGTTCTTTATTAACAGGCCATTTGGCTAAGTCCTGGACCAGTCTGAATCTCAGTAGCTCATAAATGAGGTTACCACAAAATAAAACAAAGCTCTTTAACTACAAGTGAACCTAAAAATAAATAGAAATCAAGCCTACGTGAGATAGAATCAAATATACAGAAACACCAGACATTTGATAACAATTTCATGCCTGACATAATAGCACTCTAATTTTAAAATACTGTTAGCATCTTGGAGAGCTGTATCTTACCAGAGGCAAGCGTTTCCACAGATCATTGCAATTGCACTGTTCCACCCATAAACTGCCACGGGGAAGTTAAACGCTGTGATGATTCCTACTAACCCAACAGGATTCCACTGCTCTATAAGGGCATGGCCAGGTCCTGAAGGCAAAGACACAACATAACTCAATTTGCATCCATTTAATGTTTTTTTTCAAAAGGAAACCATGTGAGCAAGGGGCCTAGCATCACTCCTCTGTCCACCAGAGCATTAGCTTGTGGAGAGCTGTATTGTATGTGCTCTGCAGCTTACTGGAACAAGGTTAGTGAGGTTGTGGAAAAAACTAATAACATGACAACACGAAGTTTTACTATTTTAACTATTCGGTTAAGAGAATGGTGATTGTTTGCTAGTCAACAACTGACAAAAAGGTCCCTCATTTCTAAATACACTGCTGAACTTTTTACGTACGTTCCTCTAGGACCTTCATTAACAAAGAAATCAAAGAGAATCTAATGCTTCAAAAAGTGGTGAGAAAAATCTATTGTCTCTCTTGCTATATGCCACAGGCTAAGTAGTTCATTACGTGGCGCTACTGCCTACCAGCACATCTATTCCTAGACAACATGCTCCCTAAACAACTCACAGTACAGAGATTTTGCTGCACTACATGACTGTATATTTAAGATACATCTCCATCTCTTCATTTGTACAAAAAAAAAAAAAAACAAAAAACACATACATACAAACATACTTACTTTCTGAAGGCAAAATAGGTCCACCAATCATTCGGGACAAACCAACAGCATAGTCGCAGACATCAACATACTCCTGCACTTCCCCAACACCCTCGACAAAAATCTTTCCCATTTCCAAAGAGACCTGAAAAAATTAAGAGCAAGACAAAATTCTTTTTTAAAAAATTCCCTTGCATCCCCAATATATTTTGTCTCCCACTAATGTCAGGTATATCTGTATACCAAGTAAGATTTAATACACATTTTTTCATTAGAAGAGCTTCACCTCTTCCTGAGTTATTCACAGCTTAAGGAAAGAACATAACAGACAACTACGCAGGAGTCACATTCCCATAGAATAGAAGGAAATTAGAAGAGGAAATCAATGAACAGAGGAAATAAAAAAACTTCCGAAAGGAATACGCACAGTAATGAGGTTCATAGGTTTAGATCAACGAAACACTGAATTTTCATCAGGATATTTGCATACATTGTGGACCAGGTGTTCAAAGAGAGGGATTACTCTGCTCCAGCAAAAGAAAATGGTCATTTACATTTTTCATAAGCAAACTACTCATTTTGCAATATCTCAAAGTGAGTTTGAGAGATGCCATTTTCAGACACTGCTGAAAATGTCTGCACATCTTTACTACGTTAGTAACCTGGGATGTTTAGGATCTTTTTTTTTTTTTAAAGCTGAAGTCAATTCTAAGCTACGTCCTTCTGTTAAAAGCATGTTAGATGTACATAGCAGACATACAGATTATCAATGAGAATAGGCTCGTATTTGAAGACATCTTCATCCAGAAGGGAGTAGTCACCCACTTAATTTTACAGTCATGCTCTAATATCTAGGTGCAACTTTCATGCAGATATCACCTACCACTTTAGCTTGATGATTGCACTTTGAAAAAACTGTTAAGTGAGGAATAACGTTTGAAGGATTGCCACAAGATTTTATCCCCCATGCAAAGGTTAAAATAAAGGTGACTAAATGTATTTCTAGGTATTTCCATGATGCCTGTGGTCATCTCAAGACAGAAAGAATAGCCCCTACCTGTGACCAGATATGGAGGGGCATCAGACGTGAAAAGACTAAGAAACACAGCTGTGAGTCCATAAGTGCAGTAGAGATATGTCTGGATACTTGACAAGGACATAGTGAAGCAAGGCTGGAAATTCCCAACGGCATATGAAAAGCTGAGTTGCAATATCATTCACTTCTACACATCCTAAAACCTGGATACCTACTGCACAGCTTTTACCCTGAAGTTCACCCCCTATCCTGGAACAGCTGAACAGACTTATTATCTGTTTGGGAAAACTAGAAAAATGCTCTGGCAATAAGTAACAAGTTTTGTCCAAGGAACATACAGCAAACTTCTGTCTGTCCACACTCACTAGGGAAGCTGTATGGTTTTTGAATACAAAAGTATGTTAGCATCTAATTCCACCACAGAAACTCTGCTGAGGGCACAACATCAAGGGAAACAGCAGAACAAAGTTCTGTAGGTTAACAATATGGGCTTGACTACACATGGAGTTATTCACTGACAGCTGTTTCTGAATAGCAGCACATAGAGGCAAGCCTTGTAAAAGGAAAGTGGCAAGTTCCCCACTTGTCTCCTTTTCTTCCCTAGCAACTAGCAAGTGTTTTAAAGGAGTGGTCCTTCAACCTTTATGTCCTGCACAGCACTGCAAGATGATCTCGTTAAGACCATCTCACCTTCTGAAGCCTTATACCTCCACATGTCAGTTCACAAAATCCTGCAGATCACCAGAAAGAGCTTAAGGTTAAAAGCTCTGTATTAGAGGAAGGTCTTTTTCAGGACACTTTCAGTATCAGACAGTGCCCTATCTGACAGGCAAGTGGGAAAACAGCAGGGCAACAGTTATAACATTCCTCCCAGCCAAAGTACAGGCTCAGAATGAATTACACTTTCTTTTCCTGTTACATATTATCATTTTCAGTGTAGGATGCCAAAATGCAATCTTAGGGGTTTTTTATTTTCCCTTTTTTAAATTAGAATTTCTTTAGGCAAGCTAACAGAACTAACATCATTTTAACAATTACTAAGGTTAGTATTGCAGAGCGGTACACTAAAAAACAAGAAAAACAGTTTGGACACACCCACCCACCCACCCCTGCCCCCATGACGTTAAGCTGCTTCTTAGAACACCTTACCAAGCTTCCCAGAACTTTGATTTTTTGTCTCAGGGCATCACCAATCTGTCGCACTATTTCTCCACGCTTAGGTGCAGGGATCTAGTCAAAACAAAAGAAAACAAAAGAATCTATTTGAGATTGAACATCTGTGACTTCTGCTGCATATATACTGCTAGTTCACTACCTCTGCAGTAAGAAATCACTGATTGCTGTGCTTTTTCCCCTATCTTCCCAAGACATCGTTACTTGTTCATTTTTATCATGCACACTGCTTTACAAGAAACTGTTTCCTGCCCCACAAAGACTGATAACACTGCACACATTTATGTCTGTTCAAAACTTCAGTTCCACTGAATATTGCCAGAAACATTCAGATTATTAGCTCTGCTACTTCTGTTCAGCTACACCACCCACAATGCCCCCAAACAATCCGCTGCACCTCAAGAAACAAGTACTTTTATAAAAGCCCACTTAACTGGTTTCTGAGCTTTTGAAGTGTACTTAACATCACATTTTCAAACTCTTTGTTTCAGTATGACAGTGGCTGCCTACATTTATTTTGTTAGCAGATGCTGAGACACACGGAAGCCTCAATCATGAAAAAATTAAACCCATTTATGAAATATTAATAGATTTTTTTTAATGTAGTATCAGTATGTTAGGTAATAATCAATAGACAGGATCAATAGTAAACCGTACGCATGCAACCAGATTTACAGGATTAGAAACTGTTGATGAACAGGCAGCTGTAAAGACAGAAGCGACGAATATATAAACCATGCAAGCATATCTCTTTACAGGCAAAATCTTTCAGACAAGCTCATTAAAAAAACAAAATTCACAAACGAAAAACAAACAGCTTTGAGACGAGGCTTTAAAGCATTTGATCTGTTGATTCTTTGTTATCTGTTAGGACTGCTTTCAGATTATTTCCAAACACATCAGGAGCTGGCAGTCGCTCACCAACATTATATTCACAAATTGTAACAAAAGAACACCTACTACCATATCCTGAGGAAGCTGCGGAAGCTGTTGTGTTTGTCCTAAACTTTGTTCTCTTCAGGCACGGCAAACCACTTCGCTGGATAAAATACAGACTGCCCAATACCTTACAAATTCAGGTTTCAGCTTGTATCAGAGAAGTGGCAGAAGTTATAAAAACCAAGCCCGGCAAGAGAATGGATGCTGGCTGGACGTAGGTTGTACAGGGACACTGAGAACTACAGCTTGCTGAGGAAAAATAGCTTAGCTGTTGTCTGACACAGCGACTAACACTAAAGTTTTGGAATAAGGCAGCTGTTTTGTGAAACACCAGGACAGCTGGTGAACAAAAAAAGCACACTCAAAACCAGCAGTCTTCTTCACCCCATGAGAACCAGATTATCACTACAAGTTAGGTGTCAAAATATGCGGAAGTGTTCTCGCAGGAGAAAGCATGTGGCAACACCAAGTTAAGCACACCCACAGGGATAGCCTGCTCGCTACAAGGTTTCTGACCTTCAGCGGACCTGCTGACAATGGTTTACCGGCACAAACCTGGGTCAATTTGCCAGGCTATTCCAACAAACATTTTCCACAAGTCAACGTCCTCATCTTTGTATCTCAATGGTAAGGTGCGCAAGTTGTCTGGGTTTGTTTCTTGAGGTCCTCATTGCAGATTTTTGCTTTAATGCAATATACACAATATGAACATGTTTTTACACCTCCACCTGATAGGGCAATTCAATGGCCTTTACCTGCCAGAGATACGTTATAAAAGATAAGTCTCTTAACTTACATCAGCCCAGACCTTCCATGCCTCTTTAGCCTTCTTTACTGTTTCTTCATAATCCTCCAAACTAGCCTACATGAAGAAGCATGTCAAAGAAAAAGTTAGGAAAACCAAAATCCCGAAACAAATGCCACAGAAAAGCTTCTGCATCCAGCTCAAGACATTTCTAGTGGGTAGTACTGCACTACAGAATACCACTTCCACAGGAATTTTATATCCTGCCATAGATTAGTCCCAATATGGCATGCTGAGTTGCTTGAAGTTACTGTTGAGGAAAACCACATGTGCTGCCTTCACAAAAAAAAAACCATGAGCAGAAATTTTCCTTCATATGACAAAGGATGCTCCATAAAGAATAGTTATAAGGGAGGCATTCATCATATATTCATATATCAGCTTTAACCTTAGATACTACTACTGTTAACAATATTAAACAAAGGCTGTGAGGACTGACCTACTCCACCAGCCTCACTGGACATCAAGGGCTAAGCATGTCCAAAGAAGGGCAACAAAGCTGATGAAGGGTCTGGAGCACATGTCTTATGAGGAGCAGCTGAGGGAGCTGGGGTTGTTTAGTCTGGAGAAGAGGAGGCTGAGGGGAGACCTTATTGCTCTCTACAACTACCTGAAAGGAGGTTGTAGCAAGGTGGGGGTTGGTCTCTTCTCCCAAGTAACAAGTGATAGGATGAGAGGAAATGGCCTCAAGTTGCGCCAGGGGAAGTTTAAATTGGATATTAGGAAAAATTTCTTCACTGAAAGGGTAGTCAAGCACTGGAACAGGCTGCCCAGGGAAGTGGTTGAGTCCCCATCCCTGGAGGTATTCAAAAGACAGGCAGACGTGGTGCTTAGGGACATGATTTGCCGGTGGACTTCGCAATGCTAGGTTAACGGTTGGACTTGATGATCTGAAAGGTCTTTTCCAACCTAAATGATTCTACGGTTCTATGAATCCTAATAAGCAAAAGGAGCAGTTAGTGCCACAGCACTATTCTCACACTAAGAACTGCCACAAATTTGCCACGTGAACGCCACGTTGCTCTCCTTCACACCTCCCCCCCGGCCACGCAGCTCCACCGAAGAGCCCCAGTCCACACCTATTGTGCAGCTCCCTCTAGAAACAAACGGCGACGGGCGGGAGCGGCCCCCGCTCTTCCCAGCAACACTTGCAAGGGGCGGGGGGGGGTAAAGGCGAACAGCCTGGTTTTCTTCCCAGAAAAGCCACAAGCTTATTTCCACCAGACGGCCCGAGCTGCGACGAGCTCCGCCAGCCGCCCCTGGATCCCGCACCCCCCAGACCCCGGCCGTCACCCGCCCCGGTCGAGAGGACGCGCGGCTCCCCAGCCGCGGCCCTAACACTCCTCAGAGGAGCCGCTGGGTCCCTGCCCCCGAGCTCCCCGGGCCGGGCCGGGCCGCGGCGGGCTTACCTGCCGGACGCTGGCGATGGGCTGGTTGTTGGCGGGGCAGTAGGTCGTCACCACCTAGAGTAGGAGGGGCGGGTGAGCAGCGGGGCCGCGCTTCCCCCGGTACCCACCGGAGGGGGCGCAAGGCCCAGGCCCCCGCCGAGGCCCAGGCGCGACGCGGCGCCGCCCCGCCGCAGGACCCGGCCGCCGCGGGCCCGCTCCCCCCGCCCGCCACAGGCCGCGCCACCGCCCGCACCTGGCCGCCACCGCCCCAGCGCCCGTTGTACACGCCCGGGTTCTCCTCCTGCAGGCCCAGCTCCCGCAGCCAGGCGTAGCGCGGCTGGCTGACCAGCAGGGTAGACATGGCGGCCGCCGCCGGGGCCCCGGCCCGCAGCGGCAGCAGCGCGGCGGCAGCGCGGCGCAAGCCCAGCATCGCCGGCGGCCGCCCGGGGCGGGGGGCGGGGGGCAATGGCCGCCGCGTCCCGCCCCCGCGACGCCCCCCCCGCCGCCGGCGCCGATTGGTGGGGGCGCGGGGGCGCCCCTCCGCCGGGCCCCGCCCCCGCCTGCCTGCGCCTGCCTGGCCCCTGCCGGCTGGGCCCCCGCCTGCCCGCCCCCTGCCTGCCTGCTCCCTGCCTGCCCGCCCCCTGCCCGCTGGGCCCCTGCCTGCCCGCCCCTTGCCCGCTGGGCCCCTGCCTGCCCGCCCCCTGCCCGCTGGCTCCCTGCCTGCCCGCCCCCTGCCCGCTGGCTCCCTGCCTGCCCGCCCCGGGCGGAGGCAAGTGGAGTAGAGCCCAGCCCATGCGGAGTCCCAAGACCTCCCCCATCCCAAGTTCCCCTCGAGGGCCACCGCGCACCTCGGGAGTGCGGGGCGGCCAACCCCCCCCAGCCGAGTGTCTCTGATAGCCGGGGACAGTCAGAGCGCACAGGCATCAAAACAGGGAAAAAATGTAGCTACCTTTAGTCAACAGAGGAGTAGTAATAAGGATAAGTAGGAGCATGCATTACCCTTTTCATTCTTTAATACCATGCTTGAATCTCAGTGAAAACAAGTGGCTTCAGCTTCCAGGCCGGCAACTCACCCATGCTCCAGTGCTTGTGATTTTACAATCTTTTTATTTCTCCTTTCCTGTATGCAGGACTAACATACTCACCTCACTTGATACGTACTCATCTTGCAAAATTGCAAGTGATTTTTGTCCCATATTTTTAAACTGAAATTCCCCTTGAGAGGCTTTCAAAATTTAGATGACTTATTTTGATCATGAAATGTTGTTTGTTTTCAGGAACGCAGTATTTTCTAAATGACCAAACCAATTAGGAATAAACCCTGATACTAAGCTTTAAATGTCTTAGAACATAAGTAAAGAAGAAAAATTCCACTGATCTCAAGAATGCCATAATTTATTTTTTGGTTTCCACAACTACACACTTCTTCTTACTGTGAATTGCATTAACTATAAATAATTTGCTGTTTAAGAAACAGTTGTTTGAGTAATTTTGTTGAATGAAAAGTATCTTTGGATCATGTAAACAGATCAGTATTATAAAATAGTCTGGCAAAGCTCAAGAGCTGAAGATGCTGTTGTCACTTGTACAAGGAAACTGGGTTTGGGTACTATAAAACTTGTATCAAAAAGTCAGCAACCATTTGCCTTTGAGGGGAATATATAAAGAATCTTGAGCAAAAGCAACTCAAAAGGGAAATTAGTACATCTGAAAGGTTAAACTCTTTTTTTCACCAGCAGGATGAAACCTTACATCTACCTGGAGAGCAAACACCAACAAGAGAACAGCAGTATAGGCTTTCTTCCCCTGCTTTGACATCGTGCTTTTACAACCTTGACCTCAAGAAGCTATCTTACAGAAGGTATCGTAGATCAGTCCCAGAGCTGTCTGTTCATTGGCTGGCTGGCAGAGCCTACTGAAAACCTGTCAGATAGGTTTCCGTCACACCTGACCTGGAGTGAGCTTGTTTTGACCTAGTGACCCACAGCTATGAAGCATCCCTTGAGCTATTCTGTCTCCTGATGACTGTTAGTCTCAATGCAAACCTTCTTCTCGGAAGGTTAATTTCGTATATAGATCAAATACATAGACGAAATTGGCTCCAGCAGCCACACAGCACGCTGCACCTGGTGAAGCTGGAGCTGCAGCAGGTCCACAGGTGCCTCGGGGAAGAAGACCCTGGGATGAGAGTACCCCATCCACTTAACTGAGAGGCCTTTGGGGCCGTAACTGTCCTTGCATAGTGTTCACCAGCACAATAAAACACCGGGGAGAACAGAAGCCCACAGCTTTGTGTATGAAATCATCCAGACACCCATTTGAGATCATGACCTCCATTGACCCTAGTGAAATTTCACAAAGATCTTCCTCATAAGGTCTGGCCCTGACACCTCAAGAAGGACTGGAGGGATGTACTGCAGCTGAAGGGCATGGGCTTTCTCTTGGTGTTAAATACCAAGGTTGTGAACCCACTGTCTCCAGAGTGTCAAGGACCCGAAGGCATCAATGAGTCTTAATGGCCCTGACCAGCCTTGCCTGGGGCCTCCATCCGCCACCCTCAGGCACCGACTGAAGCTCAGCCCTGGGCCTTTGGTGCCTCCTGCCTTGGCTCAGCCACAGCCATGCCTCTGCTTGGACAAGGATGTGGGGAGCCAGACCCTGACCCGGTGGCTTCTGGCCTCTGCCCATCACCATGGGATCTGCTTGTCAGCCTCTGGCTTGGTCCTGACCCTGAGCAGTGGGCTGGCTTCCTGGCTTCACCTCGGACCTGCCTCGTCACTGCCATGCTGCCTCACGATCTGGGCTGTGTCTTTGGCTGGTGAGGCCCCTGTCATGCCCCCCACCTCCCTGTCCCCCAGGGTGCAGTGGCTCTTGCTGATCCCTGACAGAGAAGGTACAGCTGGCTCAGGCCTGTGGCCTTTGAGAGGTGATGTTTTCTAATGCATTGCACAATCTTGTGCAGACTTTCACCTTTTTTGGCCTTATATATATATGTGTGTGTGTGTTGTCAAAGGGGTATTTCACAATAACATAGCTGCAAGATGTCTTCAACCCATGCATTGGGTTCTAGCAAAAAAGAGGGACCTCCAAATGTTTAGGGCTGTAGCTGAGGCGTAGACCACATCGTTTCAGTTCCTAGCTCCTCCACGGACTTTCTGTCACCATAAGCAAGCAGTTCCTCCAGCCACGACTACACACAGCTATTGGTACAGTAGCCATTGGTCAAGCAGCAAAGAAAATCGAAACCCTGGCATGGTGCCTGACTTTGCTCTGTTCATCATTTTGCTCCAGGGTGTCCAAGCTGTCTGAATTGCCACTGTCATATGTGGTGCCAAAGTCCTTTCAGGAGGGACGCGGGGCCAACTTGTCTGCACCGTATTGGTTAGTGGTTAGATACACAGTACTAGCTGCGTGAGTCACATTGTTTTTCAGCCATCCACCATAGTGAAGATGTCATTAGACCTGCTTAGCATGGGGCCTAAGCTTTTTTATTCCTGCCATGTCCAAGTTGACATTTAAATGGAAAGACTGTGCAACAGGGAGCTATAAGAGGGGAGGGAAAAAAGCTCCATATCAGACTATAGCATGTATTTTTTTCTGTTTGTTCTACATGATCATACTGAGCTCAATATCTTAAATCTTTATTTATTAAAGGTAATTTTAGTGAGAAATTAGCTGTCTATGGTAAGCTTACTTTGCGGTGTCATCATGCTAATATGATAATTTGCATTCCCCTTGGTTTGGATGTCTTGTGTCCACTAGTGAGAGCACATCTTGGAATCTGTGACATTCAAAACCAGTCATGGAACATTATTCTGCCGTGAGGATGTAATTAGGGTTGCTAAAATTTCACTTCTACCAAAGCTTTCAAATAGGTGGGAAAACATCCATTTCAGTGATGCTCATGAAAGTCAGTGAGAACGTGTCCTCGTCTTGTCCATCAAAATTTCCTTATTTCCAGATGGATCTGTGACCTGAATCAGCTGAGCATACTCACAGGAGCACTTGGCTCCAGCTCAAGGAAAGCAACATGGTAGTGGAAGGAGGCTGGAAGGGGAGGCAGTTCGGCAATAGCCTGGTCGTAAGCCAGACTGCAGATCTTGTGAAACCGTGCTCTTGGGTTCTGAATTCACTTCAGTGCTCTTCAGATGTAGCCCTTCCTCACCCTGTGCTTCATTTCCTCATCTGTAGGAAAAGGTACAAGCAGCTTCACTCTTTAAAGGATAATCCGGGGAGCATTAGCTGCTTGAATACATGGAGGATGGACGTTAAATGTCCATGTTAAGAGGAGGAGATCTCAGAGCTTTTACGTTTATGTGACGTTAGAGCTGCTTCAGGCTAGTACAAGGTATTCAGACAAATGGAGTGGCAAGAAAAATAGGAAAAGCTCCCAAAAACATGCTTAAAACTTTCCCCCCTTTCACACGTGTTTGCAGCATGACATGGCCTTGCCCCAGAGCAGCAGGGTCTTCTGTCATGTTTACATAACAGCTTTCTCAACTCATTTTCAGAAGGAACTGTGTATTTTTCTCGGTGTTAATATATTAGCAATGCAAAGAATTATGGCAATTCTTGGTCTCAAAACACTGAGTTAAAGCTACAGGGGGGAAAACAAACCACAGATTTTTTCTTGACCTGAGATATTTCAAATCAGTGCCCTTCACTTTTGTAGTTCGTCAGTTACTCACATTTTAAAGTTTCCTATTTACTCTGCACTGGAAGTGAAATCATTTATGAATCACTTGAATCACAAGCAATAGACACATATGGTTTTATGGGGCATAAAGACAGAAAATGGTTTGAGATATTAAAAAAAAAAACCAAAAAACAATGAAACAAACCCCAAAACTGAAAGTAGCTTGTCATGTGGACAATACAACATGGAATTTAGCATGCACACAAACAACAGACTTTGCATATTTAGCTGCAAGTGATAGTGTAATGGGCAACACTACACTATCTGACTTCCATCGGTAATGATTTAATACAAGAAGTGATCAGCAGATCAGTGAGATCTGAGGCTGAAAAAAGAGTTGATTCAGCAACAACCTCTGCACTATGGCTTTTCCTTCTTTCCATGCTCTCCATACACTGATAACTGAAAGAAACATACATTTCCAGACATAAACCAGCTAATATGCAGGTCCTCTTTGGATTATGCAAATAAAAATCACATAAAATGAAAGCATTCTGGTGTGCCACTTGAGGACCCATTCCATAACAAGATCACCTACCTCTTATACAGCCTATTCCATCTGCAGAAAGTGGTTTATATAGAACCATTTCACCACCAAGGAAATGGAAATCAAGAGACGTCAATTCACAGGCTAATGGGGGAAATCCCTTAGAATTTAGGTTTTGGTCTGGTGCTTTAGCCCCGAGGCCTTGCTGCTTTATTGCTATCAATGTATCATTGTGTTACAGCTGTATAGCTTTCATGTAGTCTGTAACTGTACTAACAGCACCCACGTAGCTTGTCTTCCTTCCAAAGAAGAAGCTGTTAGTAATATGAAAAGGACTCACAAACCCACCTCACACAAACTTGGCTTATCATGAGACTTGTTTACATCTTTAAGCTGATGGGTTGAATAAATGGTGATGAATGTATTTTACTCAGGCTGGCAGCCTGTCACAAGTAGGGTTCTGGCAGGGACCAATAGTGGGCCCCACACTGTTCAACATCTTCATAAATTATCTGGGTGATGGGATTGAAAGCACCCTCACAAAGTTTGCTGATGATGCCAAACTGGCTGATGGGGCAGACATGTCAGAAGGGAGAGCTATCTTACAGAGAGACCTGGACAGGCTGGAAGAGTGGCCAGGCAAGAACAGCGTGAAGCTTTAAAAAGACAAGTGCAACATCCTGCACCTGGGACGACATAACCACAGAGCCCAGTACAGGCTAGGATCTGTGTGGCTGGGGAGCAGCCTTGCTGAAAGGGAGCTGGGGGTCCTGGGGGACAACAAGCTGAACATGAGCCAGCAGTGCGCTGCTGCAGCCATGAAGGCAAAGTGGATCCTGGGCTGCAGCCACAGGGGCATTACTAGCAGAGATAGAAATGCGATCATCCCACTCTACTCAGCACTTGTCAGGCTGCACCTGGAGTACTGTGTCCAGTTCTAGTCCCCACAATTCAAGAAGAACACAGGCAGACTGGAGAGGGTCCAGAGGAGGACCATGAAGATGATCAAAGGGCTGGAGAACATGCCTTATGAGGAAAGACTGAAGGAGTTAGGTCTCTTCTGCCTGGAGAAGAGAAGGCTCAGAGGACTTCATCACAGTATTCCAGTACTTAAGCGATGGATACAAAGAGGATAGAGGCTCTTTTTTCACAATGAGCCACATAGAGAAGACAAGGCACAATGGGTACAAGTTGCACTAGGAGATGCTTCATCTCAACATCAGAAAGAAATTTTTTATGATGAGAACAATCACTGGAACAATATCCCCAGCAACGTGGTAGAGTCCCCATCACTGAATGTTTTCAAGATGTGATTGGACAGGGCTCTATATAGTCTTATCTAGGCTCCCTTTCCCATGAAAGGCTGGACCAGATGATCTTTCAAGGTCTCTTCCAATCTGGGCTGTTCTAAGATTCTATGAAATACGTGGGGTGCATTGTCCGAGAGCCCAATACACATGAGTAATGGAGAGAAGGACAAAGAGAGGTGCAAAAGAATTTAGAACATGCTTGAACAATTCTGGTGGACTTGAGGTACATTTTGAATGATGTGGAAAATTGGACAACCTGGGGGGAAAAAAAAGACAGTGTTTTATACACACATGTAGCATAACATATATTTTAATATATTTACATAGGTGTTTCAAGTACTTGTGAAGCAGATTGAGTATAAAAGAAAAAACGGTTAGATACAATGAAGAAAAGCATTTGAGGTCTTTCTTTTTCATAAACTAGAAAAGAAGAAAATGAGTCAGAGAAAAGACATAATTCAACACAGATTTATATATGGCACAATTGCCTTGACGTCAGCGAAGATTTACAGGGTATTACTAAGTTCAGTGTGAGCATTTCCCAAGGACTGTAGAAATTAATGTTAAAATAGCAAAATGTCATGAGGAGATACAGGACCAGATTTAATGGCTGAATGAAATATACATACAGATGCTTCTGGCAAAGCCATATCCAGTATAATCTTAATAGTTCTTGACTCTTTATGATGGTATGGATTAGAAATAACTGAAACTTTAAATAGAAAGAGCATTTGTTGAAAAATTAGGAGAATTAAAGAAGTAGTTAATATTTGCTGACATTCAGTCAATTTGGGGGCAGAGAGGCAAACTACAAAACAGTATTTTCCCACATTTTCCTGCAAAAGTGTTGAAAGAAAACACCTTCTGTCTTCACTTTGAAATAATATTGCCAGCTCGCAACTTACATAACTCCAAGGAAAGAAGGAAGATGGTGAATGAGTTAAATACAAGACTATTATAAGAAATTTGTCTCATGCTAGGTCAATCCTAAATTGTATTCCTTTATCCCCTTTGCAATCAGCAAAGCCAGATTGGTTTCAGCTGGGATAGAGTTAATTTTCTTCCTAGTAGCTGGTATAGTGCTGTGTTTTGGATTTAGTATGAGAATAATGTTGATAACACACTGATGTTTTAGTTGTTGCTAAGTAGTGCTTACACTAAATCAAGGACTTTTCAGCTTCCCATGCTCTACTGACCGAGAAGGCTGGAGATGCACAAGAAGCTGGGAGAGGGCACAGCCAGGACAGCTGACTCAAACTGGCCAAAGGGCTATCCCATACCATATGACATCATGCTTAGTACATAAACTAGGGAAAAGCTGGCCAGGGTGCTACTGCTTAGGGACTGACAGGGTATCGGTCAGTGGGTGGTGAGCAACTGCATTGTGCATGACTTGCTCTGTATATTCTATTATTATTATTATTATTACTAATTTTTTCCAATTATTAAACTGCTTTTATCTCAACCCACAAGTTTTCTCACTTTTACTCTTCCAACTCTCTCTGACATCCCACCGAGGCTGGGGAGTGAGTGAGCAGCTGTATGGTGCTTAGTCACTGGCTGGGGTTAAACCACGACAGCCCTTTTTGGCACCCAACCTGGGGCTCAAAGGGTTGAGATAACAACAAATCTGACCAGAGTGCATTAGAACAAATTTGTTATAAACATTCATTATATTAGTTTGATAGTCGTTGGTCACATGTTGATTTATTTGCTCTCAAAGTTGTTATGCTTGTTCTTAAGAGTTGTGCTATGTAACGCCTTACTTGCTCAATATGTTCCCTGTTGCACTGTTCACCACCTCTGGGGGCTGGGTCAAGGTTATCATTTTGCTGTACTTTATAACACTGACTTATGACATGAGAAAGTGGCTGGTTGTGAGACTAATCTGGTATTTGTACTCAGCATTGCTGTCACCTCTGTACTTTGGGAGCCATCTCTTGGAAACTATTAATAATTACTCTTTGTACCTTTTCTCCTCAGAGAGTCAATTTACAGGGCAGACGCCTCCCTTCACCTTCCCCTTCTCCTGCAAGCTAGTTACAATAGCTTTTGAGAATTCTGAATATCTTTGGGATATTCAAACCAGCATGTTCCTGTTGCTCCTACTCCTGAATGTGTTTCAGGTCTTGTTCAAAGTTAAACAACTATTTAAGAATACCACCCAGAGATCTACCCCAAGGCAGGGTTATGAGTGGCAGGGTGTGTGCGATAGTATCAGCAAGTACCTAGGACAGTGAGCACCTCCAGTGTTTTGGAACTTCACTCCTGAACAAGTGCAGAATCCTGAAAAAATTAGTAGAATATTTGGAAAAAGTATGCTGTCATCCTGGCAATGCCAGAGAGACACAAATCACTGCAACGTGCTGGGGCGTGGCCCATGCCTACCGAGCCCTGTTCAATGCTATTCAGTACCCTCAAGGGGAAAAGAGGGTCTCTGGATCTGATGACAAAACGACAGGCACTGCGGTTACTCCAACCTCTGCAACAGGCACTGCAGCTGAACTAGAGAACCAACCCATGCTGGTATCAGTCACCCAAATACACAAGAAGATATCTTGGAAGTAAAATTCAGCTCGTTTAGTAAGGGATGACGAAAAAGTAGGGCCATCATGAGAAGAGGAAGAAGAAGAGGAAGAACTCATAAACGAGATGGTAACCACCTGATCCCTGTCCCTGAGTGAGCTGTGAGATATGCAAAAAGATTTCAGCCATCATCCAGGCAAGCACATTGTTACCTGGCTGCTCTGATGCTGAGGTAATGGGACCAGTAGCCTGGAACTGGAGGGTGGGGAATCCAAACAGCAGAGATCCCTTTCTAGGGAAGGGGGCATTGACAAAGTGATTGGAAAAGGGTCACACGCCCTCAGCCTCTGGAGGCGACTCCTGTCAGGCTGGAAGGAAAGGTATCCCTTCAGGGAAGATGCTGTATGTCACCCAGGCAAGTGGACTGCCATGGAGAGAGGTATCCAGTCCCTGAGGGAATTAGCCATGGTGGAGGCGATTTATAGTGATCTGGACAGCAAGCAGTTATCCAAAGATCCAGATGAAGTCAAGTGCACATGACCCATGTGGTGGAAGTTTGTACAGAGTGCACCATCATCATATGCAATGATGATGCATCCTCATTGGCAATACTGACCTGGAAAGACAGAGAGGAACAGGCGGTGGATGAATTGGCTGGCCAACTCCAGCAATGCAGAGAAAACGTCTCTCCCTCATCTCAGCTATGGAGAAACTGTTCCAGGAGTTCCAGCAACTCCAATGGTGGGAGTATCCCCACCTGTACGGACAAGTATCACAGCCACTAGGAGTAAGTGTTCCTCTGCTCAAAGAGAGGATATAATGGATGCACACCATGGACCACCCTGTGGTTTTATCTGCGTGACCACAGAGAGGACTTGAGGAAGTGGGATGGAAAATCTACCTCAACTGAAGAGGCACAGGTACGTGAGTTGCAAGAAAAAACAATCACAAAAGAGGGTTCTTCCAGGAAAATTGCTGCTCCAGTTTCCAGTGGGCAGTTCCCCAGACAGAGCAGAAGGGCTGATCTTACTTCTGATCTTAATAAAGTGACTTCTGATTCACATTTGCAAGGAATGAGTAGCGAATACTGTGACCAGAACTAGAGGGGCCCTGCCTCCAGCCAGGTGGAGGAAAGGGACAACCGGGCGTACTGGACTATGTGGATTTCATGGCCTGGCACATCAGACCCACGGGATTGTAAGGCTCTAGTGGACACCAGTGCACAGCGTACCCTAATGCCATCAAGTTATAAAGGGGCAGAACCCACCTGTATTTCTGGAGTGACAGGGGGATCCCAACAGCTGATTGTATTGGAGGCCGAAGTGAGCCTAACTGGGAATGAGTCACAGAAGCACACCATTGTGCCTGGCCCAGAGGCCCTGTGCATCCTTGGCACAGACTACTTCAGGAGAGGGTATTTCAAGGACCCAAAATGGTACTGGTGGGCTTTTGGCATAGCTGCCTTGGAGATGGAGGAAATTAAATGGCTGTCTACCCCACCTGGTTTCTCGAAGGACTCTTCTGTTGTGGCGTTGCTGAGGGTCAAAGAACAACGGGTGCCGATTGCTACCACAACGGTGCACTGGCGGCAATATCGCACCAACAGAGACTCCCTGATTCCCATCCATAAGCTGATTTATTGACTGGAGAGCCAAGGAGTGATGGGCAAGAAACGCTCACCTTTTAACAGTCCCATATGGCCAGTGTGAAAGTCTAATGGAGGGTGGAGACTAGCAGTAGACTATTGGGGCCTGAATGAAGTCACGCCGCTGCCGAGTGCTGCTGTGCCGGACATGCTAGGACTTCAATATGAGTGGGAGCCAAAGGCAGTCAAGTAGTATGCCACAATTGATATTGCTAATGCATTTTTCTCAATCCCTTTGGCAGTGGAATGCAGGCCACAGTTTGCTTTCACTTGGAGGGGCATCCAGTACACCTGGAATCAACTGCCTCAGGGGTGGAAACACAGCCCCACCATTTACCATGGACTGATCCAGACTGCACTGGAACAGGGTGGGGCTCCGGAACAACTGCAATACATTGAAGACATCATTGTGTGGGGCAACACAGCAGCAGAAGTTTTTGAGAAAGGGAAGAAAACAGTCCAAATCCTTCTGGAAGCTAGCTTTGCCATAAAACAAAGTAAGGTCAAGGGACCTGCACAGGAAATCCAGTTTTTAGGAGTAAAATGGCAAGATGGGTGTCGTCAGATCCGAATGGATGTGATCATCAAAATAACAGCTATGTCTCCACGAAGTAGCAAAAAGGAAACACAAGCTTTCTTAGGCATTGTGGGTTTTTGGGGAATGCACATTCCACATTACAGTCTGATTGTAAGCCCTCTCTATCAAGTGACCCGGAAGGAGAATGATTTCAAATGGGGCCCTGAGCAGTGACAAGCCTTTGAACAAATTAAACAGGAGACAGCTCATGCGGTAGCCCTTGGGCCAGTCCAGGCAGGGCAAGATGTTAAAAATGTGCTCTGCACCACATCCAGAGAGAACGGCCCTACCTGGAGCCTCTGGCAGAAAGCAAGCACCAAGGGAGACTCAAGGTCGACCTCTAGGGTTTTGGAGTTGGGGATACAGAGGATCCGAGGCTGGCTATACTCCAACTGAGAGAGGGATATTGGCAGCATATGAAGGGATTTGAGCTGCTTCGGAAGTGGCCGGTACTGAAGCACAGCTCCTCCTGGCACCCCGACTGTTGTTTTTCACTTCTTCATTCACACAGTTCCTAATACAAGATATTATGGCCTAGCACTGAAGTTGCAAGAAAGAACCAGTGTGTAAAAAAAAAAAAATTAACTTCCTTGAACTTTTTTCTTATTTTGGTTCTTGTGATGGAGGAGCAAAAATCAGAGGTTTATCTGCTTGAGAGAGCAGGACAATTAAGTACAAGTGATTATGAGAGAGTTGAAGCACAGGGAATTTCTCAGACCCTGCTGGAAACTTTAGGGTTTGTAAATCTAGAAATTGTGCCAAGGAAAATCAAATGTTTCATCATTTTCTCCATAAAATGCAATATCCTCTTTATAAAATAACTAGAAGTATATTAGAGTACTAATAATGCTAAGTGCATTACTATATTGGTAGAAGTATTATATTACAGGTGCATTGTCAGTTTGCCAGTCATTCCTGGGATGCCCCAGCTGTTTAAGAGTGCACAACACCCAGCCAGGGCACAAGGAACGGTGCCAAACAGCCAGCGTTGCTGAAAGATTTCATGGTTGGATTCTCTCTTATCTACCAAAGTCTCAGCATTGTTTTGGCAGAGAGGGGGTGTTCGTAATGTTTTATTTATGTGAATTGCCTTTCACGTATCAAAAACAGAGCTTAGACTGTTATCTTGTCTTTTAATAAAGGAATAGCGTCTCCCTCTTTATTTCTTTTCCTCTTTATTAAAAGGGAATATGTAGAATCTTTGAAGTCTTTCCATATATCAAATGCTGTTGAAAATTTAATCTACAGTTCAGAAATTGGGTACCAGTAAACATAAACTCTTTATTTTCCACTTAGAGAACCAGGCTAAAAAGTAGATTATCAAAGGGGAAGGATTAAAATCCTGGGATATCCCCACCGCCACCAACTCTTTTTTTTCATTGTGTTCCACCAATGAGGCCAAACCAATGAATGGTTTGTCATTGAAGGCACTGGCTTAATTTTTTTCCACTAATTAACTTGCTCTTACAGATCATGGCTTCCCACATAGGAAGAAATGAAGGGCTTGAAAAAAATTAACTCTGTGGGGACAGCAGGGCAGTGCAGGGACAGATGGGATGCCGTAGTAGCTTTATCAAGGTTACAGTTGCAATCTGATTATTTTACCCTTCCACTGAGAGAGCTGATGAGGACAAATCAGTGTGTCTCTAAGTTTTTCTTTGTTTGGGCTGCTCTAATTATGTTCAATTTCGCTTACCATTTCAGACAAATTTCGTTTTCAAATTAGGGTAACATTAATATGCTTGTCATAGAATTTGTTTCATTTACATAGTTCTCCATGTGCACATGTGTTGAGAGGGAGAAAATTTTATTTAGAAAAATCCAGCAGAAGCTGTTTTTCCCCATCCACCTTTTTCTCTCAGGATGTAAACTTTTGTGATTCTCAGCTGTCTCTTCTGTAAGAAAGGCAATCAAATTGCATCCCCGTCTTCCCAACAGCAATTAAAAAAGGTTAAATAAAATATACAGAACTCTGTCTAGGGCTATTTCTGGAGAATGATCAAAATATAAAGGTCTTCATGTCACTGTCTGGCATCTGTGTGTGCATGAAGAGGAAGAGGCATCAGGGGAATGGAAAGTGGCTATGAAAGAGCTTAAGGTTAAGGTCTAAGTTTGAAATTATAAGGTATATACGTCCTCTGGGATGCCAGTCCTTATGACATGTATGTGTGGGGAAGAGCCTCATAAAAAGAAATGTCTTTCAGACTCCTTAGCACAGGAAAATGTTACAACCTTTGTTGACTGCTTCAGGAAGGGGCTTGGTAAGACTCATTTGTTGCAAGTAGTCCTTGCATGTCATTTTAATCTTTAATTTTAATCTGCAGATCTGCTTATCTTGTTAAATCCTGAAAATATACAGGGAAGTTTTCTACCTCAAGATGATGTTTTGCTATAGTGAGTAAGATGGAGTCATCTGTGTAAATTTTTTTTTTTTTTAAATCTGATACAAAATAAGATGTTCTAAGTGATTCTTAGCTGTTTAAAACCAAACAAATTGACTTTTTAAAATATTTTACTTACATCAAGGTTTAGTGGTTTGAACACCAACTACTTGCATTCTCCCAGATCAAGACAGACCTAAGAAACATCCCAAATGAACCATCCTGCTTGTCTGTAAGAGGCAGTTGCCAGCAAAAGCTAAGTGGTTTATCAAAATGTTAGTGTATATGGGAATGAGCAACTAGGTCTCCCTAATTATGCTAGGCAGGCAGCTGTGACCAGTACAGATGACAGTGTAACAATATTGATAGCAAATCCATTATTTTCAGTTTTTTAAAACTAGAGCTACACACTATTATTGCAACAAACCTCTACTGCACTTTCTCTTTTGTGGTTTTCTCAGGTTAGAGAGGAAACAATATAATGAAAGAGATTTTAAAAAATAGCAGGGCTAGGTGTAGCATAAGCATTTGTGAAATAATTCTTATTTCTTCTTAGTTACTGAAAATTCATTACATATTGAATAACATACTGATTGCATTTGTTCTGCAAGAAGCTCTGAAAGGTTCTGTTTGAAATTTTACTTCTTTTTTTTTTTTTGAGAAAAGAAGCACACAAACAAAATCACACTTTTCCCAATTTGTGGGATCATTTACACCCATGTACACACCCATATTAAACTCAGGGGGAATGCAATGGGCTTGTGGTAAATTTGCAACCAAACATAAAAAATTATGCCTCGGCCATCTTATGGCAAACCAGTGGCAAAATTACATAATAAGTTAAAGCTTGTTTTGTCTGGTGATAGATCTAATTAGAAAATAAAGACATTAAATGAGACTGCCTACCTATCCTTCCATGGCTAACAGTAATATGGGGTTTTATTACTACTTTTATTTAATTCTGTTTCTTTTTACTGAAGTGCTTCATTGCTTAGTAACTATGGGAGTTTCTCAGAGAGTGCAGGAGCTTTTGACTTGTCATGGAGAGATCTGTTTTTCCCAGGGAAGGGGGATCCCATGGGAGCCCCCTCCCTCCTCCATGGCAGGGGCAGCTCTTTTAGGGGCAGCACATAAGAAGGGCAAGAGGGAATTAAATTGATCCCTTCTGTGGAATATTGTTCTGATGAACTGTTCAAGAAGAATCATGAAATTGAAGACTGTGACCCTTAAAGACAACTTTAATTTAGAGGCCAGAGGAAATCTGGTGGTTTATAAGCTGGTGCTGGAGTAGGAAAGCAAAGATGACATTAACACAGTACGTATCAGCTGTGGGCTTGGAAATTATACTGTCTTATAAAAATTAGAAATTAACCAAAACTGTTAAACTTCTGCATCTACCAATTCATGAACATTGAAATTTATTGATCTCCAGTAACCTAAAGAAATGCCCTATTTCCAAATCACAGCTTTCACCACCATCATTGAAAGCTTGGATCTGAAGCCATGTTTTCCAAATGATTATTAATGAACAAGAGTGTATCAATCATCAGTGTTAGGTAAAGCAATCCATAATTGTGTAGATAAATTACATCAGATAAGAGTAACTTGAATCATCATTTTGAGTAAATTGAATGTAATCAGAATGGATACAGTCCCTAGGGTTATCTTTATTTCTTCCAAGTACATATACATGTAAAAACAAAATTATTTTTTCCATTATTTTGAATTAGATTTTCAGCATCACCTAAGGGAGTTAGCAGTATCTCATGAAGGGTTTCTAGGAGATTAGTATCTATTAAAGACCATCTGGGAACTACCAGCTAAAAAACATCAATAGGAAATATATTTTAATTTTAAAAAGTAATTTCCTGTGCAAAACTTTTTAGTTCACTAAATAGAAAAGTATTTTCATTTGTCAGTTTGACCTGAACTGAAACATTTTGTTGGGAGGTTTGGTTTTTTTGGATTTTTGTTTTGCCTGCACCTGAAACAGTTCCTTTCAACATTTTTCATGCTACATCTCTCTTTTAAAGTATCACGGACAATTATGGGGGTTGTAATATGTGTCCCTTTCTTTTTCAAGTGGTAAGGACTTTGTCCAGTTTACTCCACTTCTGAAGTACCTCAAGCATCTCCTGGCAGAGATGGGTAGGACACCATTGGAGTCACTTGCTGACTGTCTGACATGGGAGAGGTAAGTTAATCAGGGAGCTCAGCCTACTGGAAAGAACAAAGAAATAAAGTACTTGAACTCTAACTGCCATGTTCCTGTATAACATTTTAGAGAGAGACAATTTAAGGTGAATGTACTCCAAAACAAAAAAGTACAGACCTCAAACTGGTGACCTGATTTTCTGTTTTGCTTCATGTAAAGTAGTTATTTGATTTTTCATCTGAAGTTATCAGAATGCCAAAATTTCTGTTCTGTGGAAAAGCATTATGTTTGCTCTTTTGCTGAGGCCCTTTAAAATCAGAACCAACATCCCTTGCATTGTACACCTTCCCCCATCCCCTTATTTTCATTTTTCTTTAGAACATGTCAAAGTTGGCTTTCTTAAGGTCTGGGGTCTGTCCACATTCCCTTTGTGAGAGGCACTCCCTGGAATGGTGGTGCGTTTTGTTGTGCATAGGATATTTTGGATATTTTGTTCACTTGATGTAGGAATCCAGTAACCACGGGCTGTATGTGTTTTCATGTCACCTAGACAGGCTCTGATTCATATCAGAATCTCGCGTGCGTGTTCCACATTAGGACCTATACAATCACCGTATGGCCGACGACCCTTAAGGAGAGTTTGCATCCCAACTCCTCCAACACGCAAAAGATAAAAAAATTTCAGTTCATAAATTATTTGGAAATGTGGGACTTTCTTACTTAAAAAAAAATTAGGAAAAAACCCTATGTTTTAAGGGACTTACCTGGAACTTCAGACAGCTAGAGAGAGGTCAGCTCTTGTATGACCAAAAGCATGGTCGCACTGCTAATAGCGCTGAGACCCTGAGCTAGACATTAGCTTTTAGGTCTACGTGTTACTTACCAGGTGAGGACAGAAAGGCACGACCAACGACTGTTCAACATTTTGCCTATGCTGATAACCTGTGTCTCTTTTCTCGTAGTGTTTATGATACCATGCTGATGATGGAGTTAAAGAAATGGGGCTTTTGTGTAGCTATCATAATTTTTGCAAAGGTTTTTCTGAAGTGTAACTTCACATCTAAATGTCTAGGTGGGTGGTAAGATAGCTGTGAAAACAGACTCCCCTCTGTGACTAATTATTCAGTGCTTTGCAGATTTGCATTTCTTGTCCTTTCAGTAGCATTGCTTGATGAGAAAGGTTGGCTGTTCAGCTGAAATACACCTTAGGCAGAGCTCTCTGTGATATGTTTAGAAAATGACTATGAGGACATTAAAAAATAAAATTTAAAATATTGTCATCCAAGTCTTAGCACAAGTGAATCTGGATTTCATTACTACAACATTGCATATCAGAATAACAAGGTGAGAGTGTAAGGGAAGAGAATATGCAAAAATTAAAATAACAGATCTTTTACAATAACTGTCTGTTATAAAGGCATCATATCCTTGAGACATATGCTTAAGTTCAAGCCCAGGAGTATGTCCAGAGAAAAAAAAAAGCATTCATTTTTTTATGCTTCAATACCCAGCTGAATCAAAACCTACAATCACTGGAGACACAAGCTTGGCACCAGATCAAAAGAGAAAGGAATTCAAAGGCTTAAATTCCTCCATATAATATTCCCATGAATATTACAGATTTGGGGCAGAACGAGGCATGTCTGGAAGGGTTTTAGTCTTGTTGATATGGAATAGTTCAGTGTTAATTCCTAAACCCAGTCTGGACAAAACCCAAGCCCTTCCCCTGCCTGTCTTGTTAGAGGAGGGAGGAGTTGTATTTGACCCCGTCAGCATCCTTAGAGCAAATGAACCTGCAAACCCTGGTTACGGGTCTGTCTAGGCTGAGAAAGGCATTGCCAGAAGGACTTAGCTCTTTCTTCCAAAATTAAGGGAAATTATTTAACCCTCCATTTGAAGCTGTTCAGTTGTGCGGTACTTTCTTCTCTGAATATACTTACCTAAATGAAAATAACCACTCCTGTACAGTTATATCAGTCAAAGTCATTGTTCACACTGGTGCTAAGTGGGGCATGAAGGATTAATTAACACTTCATAGCAACCCTGAAATCCCTTAAGACTGCTGCTAGCATAGAACTGATGGGAAAAAAATTACCTAAGTAATTCCACTCAACAAAATATTGAAAACAAAAAAAAATTATATTGCTACTCAGCTTTTTCTTTTGCAGCAGATCATTCATATTTAATATATATCCCTCCTTTAATCTACACAACCAAACTGATAGTGCATTATTAACTTTCAGTGTTTGTTTTTTTACAGCAGACAATACACTTAGATCCAAATAGCGGTAAATTGAATAAGATGAGATATGATTTTGTTACAAGATGGAGGAAGCCTGACTTGGTTTTTCAAGTTGGTAAATCACTTAAACACATGCTGGAGTGCATTGATTAAGTCTATACCATTGGGGTTCTCACTGAAGGTGTGTTTAACTGCTTTGAATTAAGGCCTTAACTGATGAATAAATATCTAACAAAGTGTTAGAGGTGAACAGGGCCTTCTCTATTATGATTGTGAGGTTTGTCCCTCCATAATAATTTTATACTCTCTGACCTGTCCAAGAATAGCCTAATTGTAGTGATATTTTGTGGGAATAAATGAGGCTGTGTTTGACTTTGACGAGATGCAGCTGTGCCCTTGAGGCTTGTTACAAACAGGTTTGAAGGGATGCAGCTGTGCCCTTGAGGCTTGTTACAAACAAGTTTGCAAAAACTTAGAGGCAGCAAAATAAGGATGTTTTTAGATACGTTTCTGAAAGAGAAGAGTTGTGTGCACCAACTTGAAGAACCAATAAGCAGCGCGGAAGAGACGCGTGAACGTAAGACAGTAACCAATGAAATAAGTTTTGCTTGCTCGTGAACACTAGATCATATTATAAAAGGGATAGATGGTAAAAATAAAGGGTCTTCGCTTGTCTTTGCCTGAACTCATATGTGGAGTCCGTGTCTCATTCCCTTCAAATGGTGACCCCGCCGTGATCCAGAGGACACAGCGCTGCAAGTAGCGTCCGGAGGGAACCCAGCTGAACGACTCAAGCTGACGGCAGGACCGCGGCTTTAGTCCTGGGACATCACCTTAAGAAACAGGTGAGCAGCTGGGCAGTAATCATGGGAGCTAACATATCAGCTGAAGAAGAAGCTATAGTTAAACTTTTAATGCAGCTATTAGCGAAACGAGGAGTGAAGTATGACGCATATAAAATAAAATTATTACTGAAGTTCTTGCAAAAGCAAGGGGCTCCCTCTACAGTCTCTGCAGTATTTGACGTGAAAACTTGGGAGCAGGCAGGGGAGACGATTTGGGAGGCAGCATCCAGAGGGGACACCACTGCCACCGAAGTCATGACCACTTGGCGATTAGTGACTGAGACCTTGTGCTCATGGCAAGCTGAAAAAAAAGTACAAAACGCAGTTGCTCAAGCAGCGCAGATAGGGAATGATGAACTGAGTGAAAGCAAGCCCCAAGACAAGGAAGCTCTTATAGACTTGGGGGAAAATGAAAAGAATGAGAACTTGGTTGAAACAAACAAGGGAACAGGACTCAGACCACCTTCCCCCAAGTTCCATTCCAATGAAACCCACTCCGTCCTGTCCCGCGTGTCCGATGCAGCCGCCTGTGCCGCAGGCTGTACCACAGCCTGAGCGAGCCTTCAACCCCTGGGATCGGTGGGAGCAGCTCCGCAGGGAAGCTTTGAAAGATGGAGAAACCACGGGGTTCTCGTTTCCGGTGCGGGTACAAGATAATAGACCAAACGAATGGATCCCCTTTCAATGGGATCTGATTAAGGAATTAAGGAAAACTGTCACTGTGTATGGTTTAAACACGCCGTTTTCTCAATCACTGTTGGAAAATGTTATGACGGGACAGTTATTAACCCCATTTGACTCACGACAAGTGGCTGCAATGATCTTAACACCGACCCAACAATTACTCTGGGAGCAAAAATGGAGGGAACACTGTGAGGTAGCCGCCCTGAACAATCTAGCGCGACAGGATGGAGATCCCCTTGCCGGAGCAGGGATACCCCAGCTGATGGGTACTGACCCTTTGCTGGATCTCCGGTTGCAGGCTAGATTAGACCCAAATATCCTTCGACAATCTGCGGCGTTAGCTCTTCAGGCGATGTTGCAGCTGCCCAAAGTGGGAAAGCCAGAGCAATCATTTACTAGTATTCAGCAGGGGACCCAAGAACCATATATGCAATTCATTGATAGGTTAAGAGATGCATTGGATAAACAAATCGAAAATTGTGAGGCAAAAGAAGCCCTAATACTAAAGCTAGCAGTGGAAAATGCAAATACAGATTGTAAAAAATTACTGCAGGTGCTACCTGTAAACGCCACACTGGTGCAGACGATAGAGGCTTGTAATCGAGTCGGATCTATTGAACATCATATTGCCGCGTTGGCAGGAGTGTTTGCTGCAGCCCTCAACATTGGGAAGGGTGCCGACGGGGAACGGCGATGCTATTGGTGTCGTGCCACCAGACACCTAGCTGCTGATTGCCCACAGCGGGCCAGCCGAAGTGCCGCTCCCCATCCTCCTACCCTATGTCCACGATGTGGAAAAGGGTGGCACTGGTCTAACCAGTGCCGCTCGAAATACAATGCGGATGGACAACCCCTGCCACCACGGCAGGGAAACGGGAGGCAGAGCGCGGGGCGGAGCCGCGCGATGACACAAGCTCCACTGCCTCCCGCACCGAAACGACAGCCAACGCCAGATTTCCGGCCAAGGGCAATGCTGGCCGAGAGGCCGGTTTCTGCAACAGTGACGGCAACTTCACAGACATCATCCCCATGGGCACCCTCACTGCCCAGACCAGAGGGAGTGCCGGACTGGATGGCACCACAATAGCAGATCTTACCCTTTGGGGATCCCATGTGCAAAAAACCCCGCTAAACGTGAAAGGACCCATTGGACAAGGATATAGTGCACTATTATTAGGTAGATCAAGCACCATCTTAACAGGCTGTTTTGTTTTGCCTGGAGTAATTGATGCCGACTATGAGGGGTAAATTCAAGCAAGGGTTTGGACTCCTTCTCCCCCAGTATTTATACCTAAGGAAACCAGAATCACTCAACTAATCCTGTTTAAAGCTACAGTTCCGTGAGCTGAAAATCACACGCGGCACAACGTGGGATTCGGATCAACAGGGCCTCCTGCTATTTTTTGGGCCACAGACATTGCCACTACAAGACCGACACTTACAGTTACATTAAACAACCCACGCGCAACTCCTTCTTGTACCCAGCTATCAGTCTTAATGGATACTGGAGCCGATGTTACTGTCTTAGCTCTTACGGACTGGCCATGTAGTTGGCCGTTAACCACCCCCACAGAGGGCTTGATTGAAGTCGGCGGCCTTTCTCAAACCTTTCAAAGCACCCACCTGCTCAATATCGACACCCAAGAAGGGTCTACATTTACTGTACGGCCATATGTGACAAATTTGCCCATGAGCCTGTTGGGGCGAGACGTAATGTGCCAATGCAGCTTCACCTTAAATTGCCCTGAAAATTTTCAGTAGCGGCCATTGATGAGCGACCGACAATGAAATTTATTTGGAAAAAAGAAACACCCATTTGGATAGATCAATGGCCGCTCCCAAAAGAAAAGGTTGCTGCCCTTCAAGAACTGGTCAAAGAACAACTTCAACAAGGACATATCACTCCTACAACCAGCCCCTGGAATTCTCCTGTATTTGTTATAAAAAAGAAGAGTGGAAAATGACAACTGCTACATGACTTGAGACAAATAAATGAAGCTATGGAAGAAATGGGAGCGCTCCAACCTGGCTTGCCCTCGCCAACAACAATACCCCGAAATTGGGACATAATCATAGTAGACTTAAAAGACTGCTTCTTTACTATCCCACTACATCCTACGGATGCACTGCGTTTTGCGTTTTCGGTACCAAAAATTAACCAAGGCAAGTAGAACTTCAAATGGCCTTAGCAGACCCCTCATAAAATGTTCACCTTTTACAATAATGTAAAAATTGAAGAGGCACTACTATACCAGTGGCAACTGGTTAAGGGTCAAACGGTGTTCACCAATGGCTCAGGGAAAACAGGAAAAGCAGTCATCACATGGAAAAAAGAAGGTCAATGGCAACACAAAATAGAACAAATTGAGGGTTCACCTCAATTAGTCGAGTTGCACGCCATTACCATGGCTTTTAGAGAATGGCCTCTAACTCCACTAAATATTGTATCAGGCTCTATATGCTGTAGGAATTGTGCAACTCATTGAAAGGGCACAACTAAAACATATACTGAAAGAAGCCTTGTTTTTGAAGTTTAAGAAGCTATTATTCTTAATAGAACAATGAAAACATCCCTATTGTGTAATCCACATTAGAAGCCATACAAACTTACCTGGGTTCTTTACAGAAGGAAATGCACGAGCCGGTTACCTAACGAACATTGCATTACATACCCCAGTACCAAACACACTTTCTCAAGTTCAATTATCGCATCAATTTTTCCACCAATCTGCCAAAGCTCTTGTGAAACAATTTGCAATCTCTATGAGGGATGCAAAACTCGTTGTGCAAACATGTCCAGACTGTCAACAACAACCATCCCGCCCATTGTTTGCGACAAACCCTAGGGGACTCTCCTCCCTTCAGCTCTGGCAAACTGATGTGACTCATGTACTCGACTTTGGTCGGCAGAGATATGTTCACGTTTCCATAGATACCTACTCCCATGCAATCTGGGCCACTGCAATGACAGGTGAAATGAGCCGGCACGTACAAAGCCACTTTCGAGCTGCCTTTGCAGCACTTGGTATTCGAAAAGAAATAAAAACAGATAATGGCCCTGCATATGTCAGCCATGCGACACAAAAATTTTTCCACACATGGGGTATCACTCATAAGACAGGGATACCCCATTCCCCCACAGGGCAAGCTATTATAGAACGTGCACACAGAACCTTAAAAACTCTATTGCAAAAACAAAAAGAGGGGGAAGCTCAGGAACCTCCCCAAAACAGATTAGGAAAAGCTATATATGTACTAAACCATTTATCGCTGCCTTTTCAACATGAAGATGTCACACCCATAGTCAAACATTTTAAAGCTACGGAGTCGGGAATGGCACATATACCACAGGAGAAGGCGATGGTAATGATGAAAAATTTAAATACTGGGTGTTGGGAAGGGCCATATCGGCTACTAAGTTGGGGTCGAGGGTATGCTTGTGTCTCAACAGATGTAGGACCTAAGTGGGTACCTCCAAGGTGCGTAAGACTGGCTCTTGCATGGGATAACAGGAACGAGCAGCAGAAGACAATGAACTCCAAGAAGACTGATGGGGAATGACCACCACGTGAACGTGAGAGCAGTTTGTGTCCATTGTTCGAGACCAGGAGTGTCTCTTTGTCCCGTCTGTAAACAGTGTTGTGGATTTGTGATCTTTTTTTTAATTACTATAATAAGTAAACAAGCTTTTGGGGCAGAAAAACAAAAAGGAGGAATTGTGGGAATAAATGAGGCTGTGTTTGACTTTGACGAGATGCAGCTGTGCCCTTGAGGCTTGTTACAAACAGGTTTGAAGGGATGCAGCTGTGCTCTTGAGGCTTGTTACAAACAAGTTTGCAAAAACTTAGAGGCAGCAAAATAAGGATGTGATTAGATACGTTTCTGAAAGAGAAAAGTCGCGTGCACCAACTTGAAGAACCAATAAGCAGCGCGGAAGAGACGCGTGAACGTAAGACAGTAACCAATGAAATAAGTTTTGCTTGCTCGTGAACACTAGATCATATTATAAAAGGGATAGATGGTAAAAATAAAGGGTCTTCGCTTGTCTTTGCCTGAACTCATATGCGGAGTCCGTGTCTCATTCCCTTCAATATTTTTAGGAAAACAAACAAGCCTGATGAGTGTTTTGGAGGTTGCTGACAGCTGGATTTGAAAACAGTGCAAGAAAATAAACTCTTTCACAGGTAGTTGACTGGCTCTGTTTGTATGATCATTGAAAGCTTCTGAGAATCCTTCTCATAGTACTAAAGTACTATGTGTTAGGACACTAAGAAGCTTTTATAGTAATTTTTATTATTGTTTACTTTAAAAGAAACAAATAGGAATAATATGTATTGGGAGTGTGGGAAGCTTAAAGAGTTTCATTTGACACGACCCTTTAGTCTCTTTACTTTTTGCTCCATCCCTTTTGTTAGCAGAAAGTGACATAAGTCAGCTCAGAAAATTAAGTCATCCAGATAGATATTAACTGGTTTAACAAATGAAATAGCAGTGCATAGTAATAATAATAATAATAATAAATCAACAACAACAACAAAACCAGGAATAATTTTCCCACTTTTATCACTAATTACCTTGAAAGAGATTTCTATAATTAAATATTTCATCCAAATATTTCGTTAGTAGCAAGAGTTACAAAACAGAGTAACAGTGTCAGTTTGTTCATCCCAAACTGCTTCAGCTGAAACACCCCTCACATTTGAACTTCTGAGGAGGCCAAGAGGTGGTCCTAAGGGATTGATGTTTAAATTATATGAAAACTGAGAAACCTGAACTTCCTAGGGAGACCTGTGAAGCAGACTGCCATAAACTTCAGATCTGTAAGCAGCCAGGCTTGAAGGCAAGACATAATTCCTAGGGATCTCAGTTCTCAGCAGCTGTTGGACTGAGAAGAGCATCAGTTCCACTGGGTAGCAGCAGCATCTGGGGAACACAACAAAGAGAAACACAAAGTCTGTACATACGTGTACATTACCTAACATAACGCTCTACTGGAGGCCGCATCAGGTCAGTAAGGCTTGATTTTATTCAGTGGCATGTTGACAGTCCACTGGAGTCTCTTCCTGCCGGTCATAACCTGGCACCAGTGTTCTATGCTGGTGGAAGGACACCTTGTGTAAATTAATATGCTTCAGCACACACAAAAACTGTTCAGCCAGGAGCAGGGCTTGCCTGGCTGGGGAGGGAGTGAGAGTGAGTTCTGTGAGTGGTGGTGGGCACATTTGTCAGAGATCTCACCTGTTCCAGGCACCCACCTGGTACTTACAGGCAGCAGCCATAAGAGCTTCATTTCCTTTCACTTCCTGAAGTATTTACTGCAGGCAGATTTTCTGGTCCAATACTCTTTTAGATATTCCGCGTGAGAGTTTAATGTTTTAATATCAGATTTACTTATTTGAAGATTTTTGACATTACTGGGGTTTTAATTTTGAAGAGTGATACAGCAATGCACTGAAATCATAACAGAAGCACAATATAGCAATCACAATATACAGGTGAACCACAATACAAACATGATTCTCATTACCAGCCACTATATGTTGCACTGTCATGATGCTGGGCATCCCCAGACACTGGGAAGGCATAGGTGGGTTGAAGCCAGCTCAAGCCCATTGCTCTGTTCAAAGTCCATTTTGTTGGTTGTTTGACTGTTGGGCTGAGCCATGTATACACTCCTCTCACGTTGGTCTCGCTGGCTCAGGAAGATTATACTTTCTATTACTTATTTTAGGGAAGGCCATTTACATAACCAGTTAACCCACTCAAATGATGCAGCCATTTATCCACAACAAAAGTCACCCATTGATCTCCTTGGTGTTAAGTTCAGCATCCTTTACAATAGCTGCGGCCACTTCCTGCATTCTTACCTGAGCCTCATGAGTGTGCCATCCTTGTCTATCTTCTCTGAGCCTTCTTCCATTGCAGGGTTTTGTTCACCAGTCATGGCTAAGGACAGCACAATAGCAAGTGCAGGTTACCTTCGTGCCTCCTTGATATCACGGTATAAAGGCCTAGTCAGCAGCCAGATATTTTTGGGTGTTTCATCCCTGATGGGAGCAGTTGCATGCTTTGCCTCGGAATTCCGTGGACCAGAGACAAGGAGCAGCTCTTGGCTCCGGAGGCTGATGGAGAGGCACCCCGGGACATGCCAAGGAGCAGGTAATCCCAGGGGCAGGGAAATATTCCCGGTTTCTCTTCTCCCGCAGCCACAGCTCCAGCCTGCGATGCTTGGGAGCCACGCTGGCGAGTATTTTGCCATCTCGTGGCAGTTCACAGGCAAAACAGCTCTGGGTGGTCATGGACACTCAGCTGCCCAGGAGGAGCAAAACCAGAACGAGTTCGGTTGTGGTAACTGTAAAATGGCACTCTGAAGGTTTGCGGCTGCACAGAGCAACCTAAACCCTGCAGAGATCATCATCTGCCACCTGCAGCTCCGGTGTGTTCTCTGCATGCCTGTGGTGGCATCTGAAATGAAAGCAGAGAAGCTGATGTGACTTATTTGTGGGACGCTGTAGCTAGCTTGAGGTATGCTAAAAAATACAAACCCAAATGGAATGGCCTGAGCCTCCTGCTGACCTCGTTCCCCAGAGGAGCTGTTGCTGCCGTGCCTGAGAAGGCCTTCTCCCCAGCCCCTTGGCCTCCTGCTCCCAGTGTGTGCCCAGCTGCCCCTCTCCAAGGCACCCCATGGTGCTGCCCCTGCCCCTGCTCTGAGCAGGGAGTGGGTAAGACTCAGCACCCACCTCCCCATAGAGATTGGAGATGCGCTGCAATGGGGATCCTAGAGGAGGGACCTCAGGAGCAAGATCTTGCTGGCAACGGCCCTGGTGTCCCTCCAGAGACGTCTGCTCAGTGCCCGCATCTCTGCTGTGTGGCTACTACGCATTTGTGGTGTGGAGCAGGGGCAAGGTGGGATGTCATGGCTGCTGCCAGAGCGAGCCAGGGAGAGGGATGGGGTGGTTCCCCTTCCCAGGACTGCGGGTCCCACTGGCAAGAGCTTGGTCACTGCCAGTGCTATGGCTGCTGCTCAGGAGGGCTCCTGTATGCTCTCCCCCCAAAAAAGTTGTCAATGGACAAAAGCTCTGCTGCTAATCCAGAAACTCCAAAGGACACAATGGCTCAGGAAGCAATGCCAGGCCTTCTCAGGGGAAGGTTTTTCCCCAGTTCCAAGAGGTCTATGGATGGGATGAGGTGGAGTAGGTCTGTGCAGGTTGTGGGAGAGGAGCCCCAAAGCTTCTGCTCTTCTGAGATGTGTGGAGAAACAACCCGCAGAAAGATCCCTTTAACCTCCAGACTTGTTTCTTTTCTGCTCAGAAGTGAAAGTCCCTCTGTGAAGGGGGAGCTTTGCAGCCTCTTCTTGCTGGCCCAGGTCACTCTTGATGAGCATTGGTGAGCAAGCACCAGCCAGCTGTAGCACCAGTTCAGGTGGTTTGTATCAGACAAGGTATCCACTGGGTGGTATCAGCAGGAAGATGTCACAGATCCAGGTCCAGACTGCCAGCAGTCGCTGAAAACTCCAGGCTCCCTTTTGCTGGCCTTTTTGCACTGAATCCTGCCTCAGGGTTTACCTGTGTGCCTAGTGAAAGACTGCAGCAAACCAAAGATTTTCTTCAAGAGCTGATGCCTACTTGTGTGAGCACACACGTGGGTGAGCAGCTGGACAGGAGCTCTTTGGACAGCAGTCCCACCAGTGGGACACAATGAAGGATGCTGTGGAGGCCAGGCTAATGGAGGCCTGGGGAAGAGCTGGCCAGTTTGCTGTTCCCTCCCCGGCAGACCTTGGCTGTGCATGACCCTCCTCCTGGTGCTTGAGCATCCATGCAGTCCCCCTGAATCACAAAAACATGAGCATGGGATGAGAGCCCCAAACCACTGAAGCGCCAGTGAGTGCCCTATTAAAGCCAACAGCAAATTGACATGCAAAGCCATCCCCAGGTTAACCAGAGGGAAGTGCTGCTGGGTGTCAGACCTGTGCCGCTGGAAGCAGGTGCAAGAAAAGTCAGTGCTACAGCCCACCCTCCTACATATTTCTTGGGAGAAGAGTCAGTTTTGGCTCTCTGAGCAATGTTATCCCAATTACAAGTTGGGGAAAGAAGAGAAACACCTTTCAAAGACAGCAAATGACACATTTCCTTGGTTTCTTATTTTTATGTTAAACACAACTTTGAAATATTCTGGGGATATATTTATCACACTATGAGAATACAGGATAGCTTTATGTAGCTACAACTTTCAAACACCCTCCTGAGAAACCTTAAAAGTTATGTACCAGCAATATTCTGGCTTCTTCACTTTTCAGAAGTGTTCAGTGTAAAACATGCTACTTATTTTTTCCTGGGGCATCAAACCAACAAGATCTGTTGACAAGCCTGTATTATTGTCAATGGCAGTCTCTCTTGGATGGTCTAGGAAGGATGTCCTGGGGGAAGACAGTTGACTGGAGGATGCTGTTTGTGCTCCTTGGCTGAGGGTATCATCGAATCATAGAATGCTTTGGGATGGAAGGGACCTTTAAAGGTCATCTAGTCCATCCCCCCGGCAATTGGCAGGGACACCTACAACTAGATCAGGTTGCTCAGAGCCCCATCCAGCCTGGCCTTGAATGTTTCCAAGGATTGGGCATCTACCACCTCTCTGGGCAACTCGTTCCAGTGTTTCACCACCCTCATAATGAAAAAAATTTTTCTTGTGTTTAGTCTAAATCTACCCTCCTTTAGTTTAAAACCATTACCCCTTGTCCTGTCGCAGCTGGCCTTGCTAAAAAGACTATCCCCATCTTTCTTGTAGGCCCCCTTTAAGTATTGAAAGACTGCAATAAAGTCTCCCCGCAGCCTTCTCTTCTCCAGGCTGAACAACCCGGAGATGTTCCTGCTGACACCAAGAAGGATTTTTGGAAGAGGTTCTTAAGATTGAAGCCTCCACTATCTACTAAGATGATGAGACATGGTTCCTCCATGGGAGGACCTCCATTACCTGCAAAGGTAATTTGTGTTTTCTTACACGTAGGTGAGATACTGAACAAGACAGACACGGAAGGTTTGCATGTGAAAAAGCACTCCTTGTTGAATAATCAGTTGGCTGCTTGTTTGCAGCCTCCTAGAGTACGTGCATAGCCTGTGAGCACACAGGCTCATAGCAAGCTATGTGAGCATACACAGAGTGAACTGCTACGTGGGATGCATTTCTTTGTCTGCAAACATGATTCTGAATGACATGGAATCCCCTTCTTGAAGTTAAAGCTGGAAGGAGACTTGTCTTGATGAGAGGAGTTCATGTTTGCCACAAAGGATTACCATTCTTCACAGGATCCACTTTTCTTTCAGTCTTTCTGACATTGATAATAATAGATACAGACATGTATACTAAGATGGAAATATTTATAGAAGGCAATTGAGGCAATGCCTTGAAAGTCTGCTCAAATATTCTTCTAGGGACTGAAAAACAAAAAAGCACTATTTTTCAGAAAATTGCTTTATGGGGGAGGAACGGCAAGGTAGTTCACAGGTGTATAAAATAATGTATAGGCAAAGTTGATGTTTGTCTGTGACAACCAGTCTCATCACCCAAATCAGTTGTCCCTCTCACAAACATACTGAGTCAATGAACATTGTCTTAGAGAAGACAGGAGATCTGACTTCTTACAAGCAATTAATTATTTTTCCAATGTGGAAGAAGATGCAAAATGTTATATTTTTGTTTGGTACAAGACTCTTTCTTCCATCTTCTCTGAGTGAGTGTGGTTTGATGCTTTTCTCATCTTGACAACCCTCATTCTGTTTTCTTTCCTGGAGGTTGGTCATGCTGCCAAGAGAGGGCAGCAGTCAAGCACAGAAACTGCATGCCTGGCCCTATATTAGGTCACACGGGAATTTAATTTAAGGGATCATTAGCACAGAAGCTCTGTGTCTTACTGTAATTACTGCTCAGTGCACTTAGCCCTCTGCCAATTCGTTCTCACTGCAAAAACAACCCTCTGAATTGTTGTCCTCTCTTTATGTTTTCTTTCAGACAAAAGAAATAAGCCCAAACTTCTGCTGAATCATTTGGAAGTTCTGTGCCATGGAGCATGGTCAGACAAACACCAGAGGCTGCTCTGGGGATGCTGTGTAGGAGGCATAGATCCCACACCTGCGTTTCCACAGCTTTACAGGGGACTGAAAGTGTGTGACAAACAAGTGTACAGCTATTTTATACCTTTATTTCCATGTGTAAGACATTTTCACAGTTCATGCTGTCACCTTCCTACTGCAGGCTGTGTTACCAAGAATAGACTGCTCTGCTCTTTAATGGGCAGCATTTTCTCTCAAATCCACCATTGCTGTAAGATCCAGAGCCACCTCCTTCATGTGTGAGACTGCATGATCAGATCACCACATACCCTTAAAAGCGTATTTATTCCAATATTTATTGACTTGATCTGGGCTGAATCCACTTTAGAAACAAAAGTAACCTAACTGGTTTTAATTTGGATAATTATTTTTACCTTAAAAAGAGCTGAAGTGTTTTGGCCCCTGCCTCTGGAGGCATTGGGTTCTCCTGCCCATATTTTTGAGATTACAACATTAAAACGCAATATTGACAGTGAGCTTTTGCTTAATGAGGAAAATGTCACGGCCTGATGGAAAACGGAGGTAGAGTGAGGGAGGGTCGGCGTAGACTTTATCTTACTGCAGGACAAAAGCACTGTTACTCTCTGGGTCTCTGCTCTTCCCACGTCAAAGACAGGTGCTGGCTCTTTGCCTGGTCACTGGAAAACACCTGAGGCTCTATTGATAAAATGGAACTAGCATTTAAGGGAAGAAGAAAAAGAAACCATCCCCAAGCACACTGTGTGGAGCTGGACGGGGCTAGAACAGCGGAGAAGCACAAAGTGCTGGATGACTCCTGCCGCCTGCGCTATACTTAAACGGACTAATGCTGGCTTAACCTTGCGTATAAAAAAAGGAAAAGCTGTGGGTCAGACTGAGACCTTGTTGTGGGAGACCTTGAAGGGCTTCTCAGGGCAGGAGGGGCTGAGAAAGCACCAAGCTCACAGGGAAGGCGTTCAGCTGGTGTCAGACCCGGATTGCTTTGGCAGGGGCGAAAAACCTGCGGTACCACTGGTGATCCTGCCCATTTCTCCTCAGCCAGGAGGCTGCACAGCAAACAGCATTTTATGGGGGAAGGAGATTAAAAGAGAGGAGGAGAAGCACAGGGAATGGGAGTGGTGGGGTTACACCAGGCAGACACTGCTCTCTGTGCAGGTACCGCTGCTCTTACCATCCAAGCCTGATCCTGCCCCAGATGTCCTCTGTAACCTGGGTGAGGGCACTGAAGCCTAGATTAATTTAAAGGCCAATTCAGTTGCCTAAATTCCCTGGAGGGTATGAGCCTTGGCTGCACTTTCACACTACAGCTAAATCCATCTGGTGGCTGCTGAAAGTGGTAGGACACCTCCTGCCCTGCTCTCCCCTGGGGGCTTTGCTCAGGTCTGCAAGTGGCGTAAGCAGAATTAAAAACCCTGGCTCCTCTGAATTCTTTGCACAAGGGGAGGATGCTCTTGTAAATTCAGCTCAAGCTATGCAAACAACAATTAAAGAAATAATCAGGAATCAGACAGCAAAAGGCTGGCCATTCAGTGTTCCACAGGTGCTGTGCCTTGTATCCCCAGAGCTGCCAGCGTTGGCTTCGTAGTGCTGCCAGCAGTCAGGCAGCCCCTGTGTATGACCTTCAATGATTTCAGCTGGGATGAGAGCACAGATCACACAGGGGACAGGTGACCTTCCACCCTGCCATCCCTATGCCAATGTCTTCAGCAAAGCACCTCCCTTTGCAGCATAGGAACCACAGCAAGAGCTGGACACCCCTGGATGGACTTCTCCATTGGTGGCAGCTGGTGGGTCTCCATGGGAAGTGCCTGGCGAGTGCTCAGCACCGACTTAATCAGCAAAAAGGGAACCATTGAACTCAAATTTATCAGCTTTTCTCTCAGCATTTCTGCCTTCTTTCACTAGCACGAGTAATAGCTTCCTCCAGTCAAACTAGTTTGTTATTTAAAAAAGGCACGGAATTCTTTTTTTATATTGTCCTTACACTCAGTAGCTCTTGTGTTTTTTTCTTTCTCTGATTATTTTTTTTTAATAGAGTGGAGAAAACAGTCATTAATCACACCAACACATCATCTTTCAATGTGTGTGTTTGTTGTAATAGGCAGTAATAACTCCAGACAAACCATTCTCAGCAGAGAGCAGCAAGAGGCTAACAGCTTGAGCACAGGTCTAAGAGACTCCAAGCCAATTAATGAACTGTGTAGCCTCTCTGCTGAAATCAGGGAGCCCACAAGCAGGGCTTCAGGAGTTTGCAGAAGTAGTGAGACTACTGAGGCTGTTTTCTGTAAGTTTGTGATTCCCCGTGCTGACAATGATGCACATGAATCCATCCAGATCCAGAACTTGCTGCAGAATAAATTTTGTGTTAAATCTGAAATAATCTTTGCAGAGATACCTTGTAGCAAACATGTCTTGGAAAACTTAAGTGATGCTGTGAATGGCTCAGCATGGACTATTATGCTACTGACAAAATTTTCTGAATGGATCTTGGTACGTGTTTCAGTCTTACACTTCCTTTGTCAATGTGCTCAATGGCATAAATTACAACTCTGTGATACCTGTGAGACCACTGAATAACCCACTTACCCAGGAGAAGACTTTTTTTTTGCCTTCCAGGCTGTTAATGCACCGTAAGAGGATAGTCCTGGCTTTGCAAAACAAGTGGAGAAAATTTTCCAGGAGTCTACACACAGGCAACAGTGAGAGATACAGAGGGAGGAAAGGGTGAAACAGAAACTAGAGCACTTGTCATGGTGAAAAACGGTGAAGACAGATAATGTTTAGAATAAGGCAGAAGTGATATTCCTTGCTCTTGTTTTATAAAGGAAGGGAAACTCTTCCTTTGGCAAAACTAATGGTAAAGTTTTCCACCAAGGCATGTTACTTAAGTGCTGTTGAATGCATGCCGTATATGAAGGCATGTCTGGCACTGTGGCTACTTAGAGGTACAGAATGCTGCCAACCCTAAACCCTAGCTATGGTTGGCTTTATCATGTGAACTCTGCTTTGTTTTCCATGAACAATGTACAGCTCTTCACATCTCGTAGCTGATACTGAAAAAGATTAATAAAAGAGGGATACTAGTCATTACAATGAAACCAATACATCACCAAAGGCACTCTACGAAATATGCTGCTACTTTGAGAAATGGGCATTTCAAAGATATTTTATTTTTGTTATATTTGGGAATTTTTTCCTATATAGAAAATCATTTTCTGATGTGTTTTGTTATTTCAAGAAACATTTTCTTGGCTCATTTTGACTAAACTTTGCTTGGCATATTCTTTAAGGGAAAAAAAATCAGACAATTATATTTGAGAGAATAGTGTGGGAGGCTGTGTTTGTCTTCAAGGCAAGTGTTCTGAGCTCAAGCTGGAAAAGGAGGAGAGCCACAGAAATGCCATTGTTTTGAATTACTTGCATTTTGTGCATTTCATATATCCTAGTTCTTGAGCATATTTGAACAGATTTAAGACAGATCTTCAGTGTTCCGTTTTCCTCCTGTACTTGATAGGACTGCTAGCTGTGATTCTGTAAGACAGCTTGCATTAGATTTCACTATAGTTTTGTATTGCTGATGTGGAATGTACTTGCTAAAATAGCATTGGAAATCTTTCCTTTTTCTGGTGGAAATTAAATTAAACACAATAATTTATTATTTTCTGAATGACTGAAATCTGGCTATTCCAAATATAAGGCCAGTCAGTTCTGAGCAAAACAATTTGTTCCTTGCTGAAGAGAAAAGGCAGCGAGAGGGGCTTTGGTGTCTGGATCAGCATTGATGCCATGTTTGTGGGAGGTAGCTGATGTGATAGCTGTGCCATTACTTGCACATGGTGGGATTTTGGACACAATGTTTTGTGTTCTGCCTCTGTTCCCTGTTTTGCAAATGAGGAGAATAACAGCTATGTATCTCTACCTCAAAAATTTAAGGTGGGAATCAGTTATGGACACACCATGTGCTTCATCCACGCGTGGGCTGTACCCTTGTGCCACAGGAAAGCAGGTTTGTGGAGCTGGCAGGCTGCTGGGTGTCCACAGCCCTTGCAAAGAGCCCTCAGTGCAGCTGGTCATGGTTCCTGGGATGGCAGAAAGTCCTGAGCAGGGTAGGGGGGCTCTCAGTTAATCACCCCTGTGTCCTGGACGCTGCGAGCGATGCCGATCGACAACAGGCAGCTGCCTGCAGGCAGAGGGGCACTTCTGACTCCAGCGCTGGGGAACAGGTCACCATAAGTGGGGTGGGCCAGGGCTCTGCTCCCCTCTGCCCGCCTTGCCCCAGCAGGGTGGCTGGAGTCACCAGAGCTCCTCGAGGAGAGCCACAAGCACTGTGAGCATGGGTGGAGGGTTTCGGCTGTGGAAGGCTTTCAGAGTTCCTCTGCCAGTGCTGATTCATTTAAGCACTGTCTACAGTATTTTTCACCTTTTTTATTTTTCCCGCCAGTGTAAATGTACTTTTTCCTGTGACGTTTAAAACAGTAAATGTTAAGACAACCTGTCTATAGCATACAGTCTATAAACCATACCAATGGGAGGACTATGAAAAGAAGACAGAAGGAAAAGAGAACGGGAAGAAGTCTAAGAGAAACAGGACGAGATGTGATCTGTCCTGGGCTATTAAGCAGCTAAGTGATTCCAAAAAGGGAAAACAGTTCTCAAGCTTGGACCAAACCTCAGCCACCCAGAGACTCCTGTTCTTGAGCTACCAAGCTGCTGCATTGTTGTTGCTAGTTATTTCTTCCACCTCTGTAAAACCATTCCTTCTGACTGCTCCCAGGAGACACCAGTTGCTTTGCTGGTAAGAAGTCTATACTTGCAGGTAATATCCTACTGTGCAGCTCTTGCGCAATGTCTGAGGGTTAAAGTCCCCAGGTCATTTACGCTTTAATGTTATTCTCTTTCAATAGCTAGTTCAGAAAAAAAGTGTTCCTGCAATGTGTTACTGTCTGCTCATACTGCTGCATGCTACCTGCCAGAACCACACAGACAGCTATCTTGTACACTAGGTGCCTACAAATAAGAATTGCCGTCTCATTTTCATGCAGAAATGTGTGCCTTGTCACTACTGATCAGTGCCCATCCTCCTGCCAGCCTTACCAGGATGCTTAGTTTGCTGCCCTGCTGGCTGACAACTGCCTGGCTGTTAAGCGAGGCTCTGCCTGGGAGTTGCAGACTCCAGCCGAATGAAACTCCAGTTATTCGTCTCAGGCTGCATTCGCTGCTGACCGCAGCTCTGCCGTACCTCTCCCAGGCAGCTGCCTTCATGCTACGTGCAGAGTTCCCCGAGTACGGCAGCAGAAGGCAGTACTTAAAAGGGTATGCAGGGATACTCTGGCAAAGGGAGGAAATTTGTACCCTGTGCTAAGAAAAGCCTAAGAAATGCGTATGTCATCCAGCTGTGGCCTGCCCCTGCTCTCACACTCGTGGATGTGAGTGCTGGAAAAGCAAGCTGGGTGACCCTACTCTGTCTTTGGTACGGTAAAAGAAAAACAGGTCAGGAGTTGTGAGCATACTGGTGGGTGAGTAATACTGCGCTACAAACCAAATATATGGAATTATGTCTAAAGCTGAATTACTGCTCTCCAGGAGAAGCTGGAGCACTGTTGCCATGACTATCGCGTTTGTGAGGGAGACTCTCACCTGCATCTTGGAGCACTCTGCACCAGCAGCCTCTGCACTCGCTCCTCCCTCTGGAGGTCCCAAATGTCACCCTGACACCACCTGTCCCCTCAGTACGCTCTGTCCTGGCAGAAGTGAGCAAAGGGTCAGAGACGGGGGGAGACCTCGGGGATGCTGAGCATTGTGCCAGACTTAGGTGAAAGGCTCCTGGCCCTGGGCGGGGGGGGCTGCGGTGGTACCCTGGTTCAACAACAGTGTTTGAAGCAGGCGCCTTATTAATGATTGGAAATTGGACGTGCCCAAACAGATGGGGAAGGGGAGTGGCAAGACTGAGGGCTGGGACAGCAAGGCATCACACTGGAAAACCACTCTCTGGCACCAGTCTCAGCCCCCTCTCCCCACAGCGGGTTAGGTGCTTGGAGATCTCTCTATGCTTTGCTACATTCAGCTGTTAAATAAGAACAGTGATCCTTATGTCACAGAAGGCCACATATATTTTATTTACAAATTCTTGTGATAGAAGGCATTGCACAATGGGAAGTGGAGCTTCATATGTCTAATGGTGTGTTTGGCTTTCTCTGTCATAGGTTATTAGTGATTTTAAGTTTTCCTTTGCTCTGCCTGAAGGCCTATGCAGACTTCTGCAAAAAAATTCTGAGACTTATTAACTGGAATAAGCCGTTTTCTGTTGGTTTTTTTTTTTTTTTTTTTCTCTTAAAACTACAATGGTATTGCAAAATTTCTGGCACCTGTCTCAGATCTTTCCCAATCAACTTGGCCTGTGGAAAACGTGAAGTCTTGTGCCTGTCACCTCGTCCTGCACTGCATTCAGCCCTTAGAGAAAGGGCAAGGTAAAAGCAGCAGCTCTTCCTTCTCAGAAAACCATCAATATCTCATTTGGCATAACCACTAAAAGGGGAAAAAAAAAACCCAAAACTGAGATAAGGCAGCTTCTCCTCATATTTCAATTCAATTTCATATTTTCTCCTCAATTTCTGGCTGACAGCCAGAGTTGGGAAGGACAGTGCCTGAGTGCCCAAGGCACTAGTAGCATAAACCCAAGAGATTTATAAATCTTAAGTAAGCTAAGGCAATCTGTGGAGAACAGTTTTAATAAGCTCAGTGTGGTTAGCATTAAAAACCAAGCAAACAGCTCCAATCTGCTCTAACTGAACTTCTGAGGCATGCTTGCGAGAAGCCCTAGTAAAGTGTATATTAGTAATCCAGCCTGCATAAAAAAATGGAGTAGATGCTCATATGCTGCGGCAGTGGAACAGGCAGCCTCGATAAGGAGGGAATTGGTTACATGGGTGTCTGTTGCAGACTTGCTCAGAAACGTGAAATCACGCTGTTAAAGGCAAGTGGTGAAGGGCTTGTGGGGTTTCCTCAGGCGGGTCAGGTGTCTGGAGGGCAGGATGCAGGGCAATGCCCAGGGGTTGGCTGTGGCTGATGGCAGCTCCGCAAGGAGAAGAGCCACTACCGAAATGACTCCCGTCTTTCTTTCAGAAAACCATCAGAGAGACAGACAGAGACACCCCTCCACAAGGGAACTGAGAAACTCAGCAGCCAAGCCGAGCTGAGTCATTTAAAAAAAAAAACCAAACCTCTGCCTCCTAACCTAGAATTAAGCCAGGCTTGGAAATAGTTTTCCTGTTAGCCCGTGCCCTCTCTTTCTTCAGGGTCAAGCTAGACTCGGTAATCAGAGGCAGATTAACAGAAGAGTCCCTAGTCACAATTTAATAGGAAGCTACTCCCAGAGATCTTCTTGCTAAAAGGCCACACACTTGCCCCTGACCAGCTGCTTATGGAAATGGTCAGAAGGCAGAAAATGAGAGCAGACCTCTCCAAAGCCCATACGCATGTGACTGCGTGCATGCGTACACACACACCCCCCCACGTAGCCAGAAACCGCTGGGAACTGGGATTCTTTGCTACAGACAGAAAGGTTTCTGGATATATATGGCAACATAAAAGATCACAGCCAGCCTGAACTGCTCGGTGCCTCTGCAGACTTCCAATGATAGTTACAGCTGCAGATGACTAAAATGTAGGGACACTTTTAGCGCTTGCATCTGAAGCCAAGGACTGAAATACTACCGGCATGCTCCCAGCCACTAAGCAGCTTCTGCAGAAGCTGCAGCGCGCGGCATGTTGCAATCCAGACCGTTGCCTAGCACCTGTACTCTGTTTTGTTTGCTCTCTGTGCTTGCGCTGGCTGGTGCTTACGGTAAATGGAGTATTTCTCCGATTACCCCCCAGGCCCCCCCTTCTACTGACATCTATTTGAGGAAAAGTAGCTTTACCACATAGATGTTTGCTTCCAACCACTTTGGACCCCCTAGAGCCTTTTGAGCTTTCCGTCAGCCCTGGCCGATCAGCTCTGTAGTTTTTCGCTGCAGTGAATTAGTGGAGGGGTCTGTACAAATGCCTGGGAGTTAAATATGCGTATTCCCAAGTATCATGACTAGCCTAGTAGGTTTCATTGTAGGTGAAATGTCTGTTCTATACTTGGAAAGCAGAGGATGTTATGTATTTTTTATTCCACCCACTGTGGAAAGCTTGTGAATTCAATAGCTGAAATTCTGTATATCTTCAACAACACTGTCGGGCCAATCCCATTCCCTTGGCCTGGGAGCAAAGAAAGGAAAATAACAGGGGGATAATACATATGGGGTAACAAAAGGGCAGCAAAACGACTGAGCAGCCTATTCTGGAAGTTTCACGTCTACAGTATACCAGAATAGGTATAGCCTGTGGGACAGGAGAGGTTCTGGTGTCACAAGGGCACAACCCGAAGTTTAACAGAGCAAAGGGTTAGTCAAACCAATCAATTGTAAACAAAGTCGCAGCGCGCACCCAACATATCTCTGGGAGCAGATCGCACTATGGCAGAGCTTGGTTCGACCCCAGCAGGGCTAGCAACATGAACACGACTGGCTCGAACTAATAATGGCACAGTTAAAGTATAGTGAGTTAATTTTTAATGGTAAGCTAATTTTTGATGTATTTGTTATCTACAGCTTAGCCAACTCTTGACTTAAAACAACCGTACTGACGAATCTGAGATTATTTTGTGAATTGCAAATGTTGCTTTGGCAGAGAATTTTACTCTGGCAGTTGCTTTTGTTACATTTAAATTCTGCCACGTTGTATTTAAAAGTTTTACTACTCAAGATCTGTCATGTAGCCTAGGGCAGCCTCTCCCAAAATGCCAGGCTATTGTTACTGAAGAGGCAACATATGGTCATGCACTGGCTAGCAGGAATATCTTTGGATGTATGAATTCATATGTGCAGGTCTTTTACAATACATGCTAGGGACTGCCAGGAGAGGAAGAAAATTGGATTTGTCTTCTTGGAGGGAAATTCAGCTTTCACAAGCTTGCCAAATACCGCCCTGAAAGCTAGGTGCACATCTGCCACTGATTTTAATGATAGAAATGTTTCAATCTCTCAAAATCGCAACCTCTGTCAATGTAATTTCAACCTCTTGAATTAGCACCAGAGGCAGCAGAGAGAAAAGAAAGGAAATTTTGCAGCTTGCACATCACATACCATAATAGTAAGGAATGATGTAGGTTAATTAGACTGTTTAAAACCCCTGAACTCCCTTTATGAGGATATTTGTAAACTTGCCCTATTTGTACCTTTTAGAAATACCCACTTCATTACGACACCAGGAGCGTTGATCTGCCTGAATGTAGAAAGGCCCTACAGAGGGATCTGGACAGGCTGGATGGATGGACAGAGGCCAACTGTATGAGATTCAACAAGTCTCAGTGCCGGGTCCTGCACTTGGGTCACAACAACCCCACGCAATGCTACAGGCTTGGGGAAGAGTGGCTGGAGAGCTGCCCAGCAGAAAAGGACCTGGGGGTGTTGGTTGACAGCTGCCTGAACATGAGCCAGCAGTGTGCTCAGGTGGCCAAGAGGGCCAATGGCATCCTGGCTTGTATCAGAAACAGTGTGGCCAGCAGGACCAGGGAGGTGATAGTGCCCCTGTACTCGGCACTGGTGAGGCCACACCTCGAGTACTGTGTTCAGTTTTGGGCCCCTCACTACAAGAAGGACATTGAGGTGCTGGAGTGTGTCCAGAGGAGGGCAACAAAGTTGGTGAAGGGTCTAGAGCACAAGTCTTATGAGGAGCAGCTGATGAAACTGGGGTTGTTTAGCCTGGAGAAGAGGAGGGTGAGGGGAGACCTTATTGCTCTCTACAACGACCTGAAAGGAGGTTGTAGCGAGGTGAGGGTCAGCCTCTTCTCCCTAGTAACAAGCAATAGGACAAGAGGAAATGGCCTCAAGTTGCGCCAGGGGAGGTTTAGGTTGGATATTAGGAAAAACTTCACTGAAAGGGTAGTCAGGCATTGGAGCAGGCTGCCCAGGGAAGTGGTTGAGTCCCCATCCCTGGAGATATTTAAAAGACGGGTAGATGTGGTGCTTAGGGACATGGTTTAGTGGTGGACTTGGCAGTGCTAGGTTAATGGTTGGACCTGATGATCTTCAAGGTCTTTTCCATGTTTCTATGATTCTGCGATTCTATGTGGAATAGCACCTGTCTCCTGTAGTATATCTCCATTACTAAACCACTGTGTGTATTTTAGGGAAGCTAATCTGTAAACTATTCCCATTATATACGCATACATACATACATGCACATGTACAAATGTATAATTTAATAGCCTATAAAATTAGTATGATTTGTACAAGTTTTTTTACAAATTGTAAACAAACTGGTTATCGTTTTCTTCTTATTTCCCTGTTTTCATAGTACAACTAGAGGAAATCACTGAGCCAAACATTGTTATGGATACTGGGGGTAAAACCGTGGCTCAGCTGACTTCACTGGAAACAAAATATCATCCTTACACTCCAGGGTGAATAGGCAGAGACACTTATTTCCTCTTGAGAAATTAAGTACTTCCCAGGACCAGACTTCTCTGTCTTGGTCTGTGTCCACACTCAGGCTGCAGATGTTTTCTGCTGTCAGCTGTGAGTTATGTGCCAAAGGACAAGGAAAGCTCACAGCTTTCAGGGGTTCAGCCAACCTGCCAAAGCTTTTCAGTTCCTGTAGACTCACATCTCCAGCTAGCTCATAACCTCTCACAATTTTAACACCAGTCTGCACCAAGTTTGTCCGCTTACACAATAACTAATGAATTCAGCTCCCAGAGTTTTGTTGACAGGACAATACAAGCACGAGTTGCCAGTTAAAGAAGAAACTTCATCATCTGGCTTGCCCAGAGTGGCATTGCATACAAAGGGCTGGGATTTTAGACCGAAGGGTGAATATCTGGATCACTAACATCACCTAAAGTGAGCAATCACCTTTTAGGAGACTAAATATGCAACTACCTCATGCATGTAATCTCCCCAACCCGAGCATGTGTCCAAGGCCCATGGTGCTTGCTGTCCTGAGGGGGAGAGGGATGTTTTGCGATGCAGCACGCACATTGCTCAGGCTCAGGCAAGGTGAGGTGGTGCTGCCAGTGCCTCAAGCCCTTGCCCCAGCCCCGGGGCACAGTTGGCATCCCCTGGCTGGCTCACATGGTGCAGGGGTCTCCCGCTGCCACAGAGGATGTCGCAGCCCCTGGGCACAGATATTTCCAGGGTGGGTGTCTCTGTCAGTCCTCATGAAGCTCTTCTGCTATGTACGAAAATGCATAAATATTCATGGGTAAGACTAAGTGACAGCGACTGCGTATAGCATCACTGCCGGCATCTGTGCCACCACTGGGGCTGCCAGAGGTGCGGGCAAGCACCGGCAGCCAGGAAGGAGGCTTTACTGAGGTAAGTTTGGCAGCATACAACAGGAGTTTGCCATCACCGCCGCCTCGCCTGGTGGTCAGGGTGCCTCAGGGAAGACCTAGAATTCAGGCTGTGCTTCAACGGGTATTTCAGTTTACTGAATAATTTGGCCTCAGCTCACATGCTGACATTTGCTCACAGACACCTTAGGCATCTCTCTGCTCAGCTTGTCATCTGTTCCAGCTCCCATTCCTGGCAGCCTTCCTGATCCCACACCCTGTATGTCCTTCCTGACCTAACTCTCAGCCAGCTCTGTGTACAGGACTGAGTACCAGTTTAGGTAAGACATCAGCTACATACACCACGCAGAGCAGCTGGAGTGCATGTCCACCTTGCAAAATGCAACACATATAGTTTTCTGAGTTAGCTCAGGGCCTAACAGAAGTATAGTCATGCTGGCAATACCACCTGGTGCATGATGAAAAGCAGGATAAAAATTCTGAGGAAATCACCATGTTAATGTAGATATATTGCTTCTAGTGCCAAAGCTAACAACTGAGATGTGGCTGAAGTTTCTCTTTACTGTATTGCTGTACATAGCCTGCCTCGAGGACAAAGTAAGCTCTGCACCATCCTCTTCTGTACTTTGGGACATAGGGATAAAGAAGTGAAGGGACGAAACTAAATAATACAGCACTTTACAATCAGATCTCTTGCTGAAAACAGAATTTGGCTCCCAAAATGTTATCAATGGCAGTCCTGAAAACCCTCCCGCTGGATCAGAGACCAAGCACTCCATCAAGCATTGTCTGGTGACCTGTGAGTTTTCCCTTATGGTATTAGCATTTGTACACAAAATGATCATCTCTTCTTCACTCTGGAACTAAGGCTGTGGATGCAACAGTAAAACAGTGGTCTGTGAGACACAGTGCCACAGAGGCGTGAGCCAGGCACCGAGGGGAGGACCGCTCCGCACCAAACTGCAGGTGTCTGCAAGGTGGGTAGCACGTTAGTCCCTTGTGTATGTGACAAATCTCTTCTGCTGTCTCCTGTGAATAGCTGTGAGGACAAGAATACTCTGAGGTGAGAACTAAGTCATCATAACACATGTTATTATTCCACTTAACACCATTTTCCATTCACAGCTTTCAAAAACAGAGAGTATATTTTGGGGAAGAAAACTGCAAAACCAACCAAGCATCAAGGCTAACTGGTCTTTTCAATGGCATCGGCTGAATTTGGGGGCACCACCAAAAATCCCAGCCTGATAAGAACACCTCTCTTCCCCATGGGCATGGGACCATTATTCCTACACCCAGCACACGGCCACAAGGGAGTGGGAGGCAAGCCAGATGAAATTGTCCCTGGCACCATGTCCCCATGCTAGGTTGATTGGCTACGAATGATTGAAGTTGAAACCTTAAAGAAAGAATCGATATCTCTTGTTTTTCACGGTGCTTCAGGTACGCTGGGTCAAAATATTTGCTTTTTACCTCTGGGAAGCAGGGCTTAGGTCCATTCTGGGAGTCAGAAAACAACTGCAGTGGGGAAGCACTGACTGGGGCTGTACCAGGACCTGTGGCTCTCGGTACCCCTCTGGAGCCAGGTACCACTGAGCAAGTGCCACCTCCGCAGGGCAGCATGGAAGTGTGAAACATGTACAATAGTGGTCAGGATGCAGCCGCATTGTCAGACCTCCCTAAGTCCACTCATGTCCTGAGAATGGCCTTTATAAAATACAAATACAATTAAATTATTGTTGAAGACATATGTATATTGAGGTATGAAAGAGAAGGATGGCAGCAGGGCACTTGGAGAAGTATAAGTCCTGTCAAATTTTCTTTAATAATTTATTTCTCTGCTTAATCCATAGACGCCTACACCTAGTGACTCTAAGGCAGATTTCTGAAATATCAAAGCAGACCTATTATTTGCCACAGGAGACAGAGATTTTTATTTAAAGAAGAAGGCCGGTGGTCTGGCTGGCTGTGTGCCTCGCAGCTGTGTGCCAGGGTTCATCTTCTGCCGTGGTCCAGGCGGGAGCTCTCTGCAGAATCCGTTCCCATTCCCTTCTGGCCTGCCTGCCCCATTTTCTGCCCATGGACCCTGACCCGGGACCCTGGCCTAATTCAGAGCTGTGAGGGAGTGGGGAAATGCCTGTGTTTGACATCTGTAGAAGCACTGCTGCAACTGCTACTTTACAGACAACCATGAAGCTCTGTAGTTTGCAGGTCCATCAGCACTGGCTGCGCTGCCTGCCACCCGCCCTGAAAACTCCAGGGGCTGAAGGGGAAAGGTCTGTCAGGTTATCATCTCCATGTTCCCTCCCACACAGAACTGTTCCCTACAGTACCTTATTTATATGTGATATGATTTGCACAGGCCAGTCGCAAATGACTCTGTCAATGAGCTCCCACAACTTCTAAATGATTTTTCTGGCTTGACAGGGCCTCCCTACCAGGACATTATTTTTGATGCTAAGCATGCGCTCTCCTCCCTTAATTTTCTTCCCAATTGCTGTTGACTAAAGCTTGTAAAACTCTTCAAATAAGTCCTCCGTTCCACTCACATCTCTTGAAAAAGTTCTCTTTTCTTCTTACCCCTACTTACTTCTAATTTAACATTTACAAACAGTTACATTTTTTAATCTCTCCCCATAAATTAATACCACAAGCCCCTTAATCATTTTGATTGCTCTTCTCTAAATCCCCATCAGTTTGTTTTCATTTTTCTGGTTCTGAGGTTTGCAGACAAAGCAATTGGCAGCTTCCTTGCCAGCACAGGGTACAAAGGGACAAATGACAACCCAGGCCGTGATATATTGCTTTTGGACATAAAATTGCAAATTGTACTGTTTTCTCTTTTTTTTGTTGTTTTTTTTTGGGGGGGGGGGTGTTGTATTGGGTTTGTGTGACAAGGTTTTGGTAGTAGGGGGGTCACAGGGGTGGCTTCTGTGAGAAGCTGCCAGAAGCTTCCCCCATGTCTGACAGAGCCAATGCCAGTCGGCTCCAAGATGGACCCACCGCTGGCGAAGGCTGAGCCCATCAGCGATGGTGGTAGTGCCTCTGGGATAACGTATTTAAGAAGGAGTAAAAAAAGCTGCGCAGCATCTGGGGGAGAGGAGTGAGAATAGGTGAGAGGAACAACCCTGCAGACACCAAGGTCAGTGAAGGAGGAGGAGGAGGAGGTGCTCCAGGTGCCGGAGCACAGATTCCTCCGCAGCCCATGGTGAAGACCATGGTGAGGCAGGCTGTCCCCCTGCAGCCCATGAAGGTCCACGGTGGAGCAGATACCCACCTGCAGCCCATGGAGGACTCCACACCAGAGCAGGTAGATGCCCGAAAGAGGCTGTGACCCCGTGGGAAGCCCGTGCTGGAGCAGGCTCCTGGCAGGACCTGTGGACCCGTGGAGAGAGGAGCCCACGCTGGAGCAGGTTTGCTGGCAGGACTCATGACCCCATGGGGGGCCCACGCTGGAGCAGTCTGTTCCTGAAGGACTGCACCCCATGGGCAGGACACACGCTGGAGCAGTTCATGAAGAACTGCAGCCCGTGGGAAGGACTCACATTGGAGAAGTTCACAGAAGACTGTCTCCCATGGGAGGGACCCCACGTTGGAGCAGAGAAAGAGTGTGAGGAGTCCTCCCCCTGAGGAGGAAGGAGCGGCAGAGACAACGTGTGATGAACTGGCCACATTTCCAATCCCCCTGTGCCACTGGAGGGAGGAGGTAGAGGATTCTGGAGTGAAGTTTAGCCTGGGAAGAGTGGAGGGTGGGAGGAAGGTGTTTTAAGATTTGATTTTTATTTTCTCATTACCTTACTCTGACTTGATTGGTAATAAATTAAAGTAATTTCCTCAAGTCTGTTTTGCCCGTTACATTGATTGGTGAGTGATCCCTCTCTGTCCTTACGTCAACCTAGGAGCCTTTTTTTAATCTTTTCTCCCCCCGTCCAGCTGAGGAGGGCAGTGATAGTGTGGCTTTGGTGGGCACCTGGCGTCCAGTCAGGGTCAGCCCACCACAGGGGTCTGCTAGACTGCACTGCAAATTGATGTCCCAATTACTGCCCATTAGCGCCCGTGAGTCTTCTTCAAGTTTGTTTCTGCACATGTTGCCACTCCTTTCTCAGGCTTGCAGATAATATACTTGGCTGTGACAGAACTTACATTCCCTGGCTCGGGTGCAGCTTTTTTAGGATTTTTCTCCTCTTTTATTATTACACAAATAAACCACACGTTACATAGCAAGCCACGTGCAACGTCAGAAAAAGCAAATTTTACACCAAACAGCGACGTTGTCCCTAGCCAGAGCACCCTCTGCGCTGCAAAAATCGGACATTGCAGCCCAGATGTATTAATTAATGAGGCATATTCACGGCACCTTTTGCCGCCGCGGGCACAACCCGCTGCCACCCGCGGGACCCGCCGCCGCCCCCGCCGCCCACTCGCGCTATAGCGGGGTGCGGCGCGGGAGGGGGGAGGGCGCCCTCGCCCGCCCCCTAGCGGCCAACCGCCGCCCTCGCCGCCGCCCTTGAGCGGCGGCGTAGTCCCGCCCCCAGCCCCGCTGCGACTGGCTGGCGGGCGCCCGCGCCCTTTTCTGATTGGTCCCGACCGCGCCCAGGAGGCTGCGCCGCGCCGCGCCCGGGGCGCAGGGCCGGTTCTTGGGTGGCGGGGGCCGGCTGTCATGGAGGAGCTGGACGGGGCGCGGGGGGCGGCGGCGGCGGCGGCGGGCGCTTCCCTGTGAGGCCGGCTGCGGCGGGAGGGGGCCGGTAGCGCCCCGGGAAGGTAATCCGCGGCTCGGCGGCCCTTTCTAGCCGGCTCCCGGCGGGCGGGGAGGCCGGGGCGGCCGTGGGGGAGCCGGGAGCGGGTTTGGCCCCCTGAGGGGAGGGAGGGTGGGGGAGGGGGCTCGCTTTGAGGGGCGGCGGCGGGCCTGCGGGCGGGCTGCGGGTGGTCGTCAGGGAAAGAGCAGGCTCCGGCCCTCCTTACCGCCCGAGGCTCGGCCAAAGCGCGGCGGCCGGGGCGTGCGTCGCCTGCCCCGCCTGGCTGTCCCCCGTGGGGTGCGTGTCTGCGGGGACCGGGCGGCGGCGGCGGGGGGGGCTCTTCCCTTAGGCTACGCCTCAAAAGAAGTCGGGGGTACGGCTCGTAACGCTGTGAGGGAGGAGGGGATTTTTCTGCGGCTGGTATGGATAACGCTGGTGTGACACCCCCCGCACACCCCCCCCCCCCTCCGGCAGCTTTCCTCAGGGGCAGCGCGCAGCCCGGGGGGGTCCCGGGGAGGGCAGCTGGACGCCGGTGTGCCACAGCAGCGCGTTATTTGGGTATAGACATAGAAAAATACAGTTGTGGTTACTTGTTTGCCAAGTAGGAGGTGAAAACATCCAGAATTCTTTCTCTTGCAGATTTATCACAAGCACAGCCTGTGCTTTGTCAGGACCCTCTTCAGAGTCTCCATGTTGTCCCACCTAGATGAAACTGATCTGAGAAGCAGCTGGGGACGTTCTGTTTGGGCTGTGTGTTTCCAGTAAGCTTTTGACTTTGAAAAAGGCAGGCGTGTATCCGTCAGGCAGCAGAGAGGTACAGACTAAATGGATCTAAAGACAGCAGTGTTCAATGCAGCTCGTGATGGCAAGCTGCGGCTCCTTTCCAAGTTACTGGCAAGCAAAACAAGAGAAGAGGTAGCCCTACTGATGTCAGAGAAAACCAATGGTGCCACACCACTTCTGATGGCAGCTCGTTATGGTCACCTTGACATGGTGGAATACTTGTTGGACCATTGCTCTGCATCGATAGAAGTTGGTGGTTCGGTGAATTTTGATGGTGAGACCATTGAAGGGGCTCCGCCATTATGGGCAGCATCGGCGGCTGGCCATTTGAAGGTGGTTCAGTGTCTGTTAGATCATGGTGCATCTGTGAACAATACAACTCTGACAAATTCAACGCCGCTTAGAGCTGCCTGTTTTGATGGTCACCTGGAAATAGTAAAATACCTTGTGGAGCACAAAGCAGACCTGGAAGTATCAAACCGTCATGGGCATACGTGCTTAATGATCTCATGTTACAAAGGCCACAAAGAAATTGCGCAGTATTTACTTGAAAAAGGAGCTGATGTTAATAGAAAAAGTGTTAAAGGTAAGTTAATTTTTTCACTTTCCGTGTGGTAAGTAGAGGTAAAGTTAAATTTACCCTTCTTCAGGAGGCTGACATCCAAAAATATTCTTCCGGTCTCATAAAGTGGATGACCAAGAGATAAAGTGTATTTAGCTATGTTTTTACTGGTCTTTTTTAACATAATTCATTGTTAATGTGGGTTATATAATTTCATTCTAAATTGATACATTTTAATCTTAAACCCCTAATTCTTAAAAAGACTTAGTCATATGAAATGTCACATTTATGCATGTGCGAAAAGCTAATAAACTTGCTGAGAACTCCTCTTTGCAGTAGGCTGGTGTAGCAACATATTCAAATGTATGAGCATCTATTCTTGTTTTTCATACTGTTTCTTAACAAACCAAATATGCTGTACATAAAACTGACCTGTGCCAATGAAGCTAGTACAAGGAAAGATGCACAAAGGAGAAAAATTCTTTTCTACATTGGAAATGAATAACCACTTTGTTCTTCACCCTCCTCTCCCTCCAAATTCTTGAATAATTTTGGACCTTTTTTCAGTGTTAGTAAACAAAAGCGTGTATTAGGGTTAAAGAAATGAAGCTGCAGGTGACTGTGATCTCAACAGAAGGAATTCCAGTGGTGCACAGATCACGAAGGACACCTCATTGCCCCTGTTTACAATCACCCTGGTGTTATCATTCAACGTGAAGATTTCTGTCGTTTTTGCTGTGATTGTAGTTATGTGGACCTCTTGGTTGAATCACTGACTTCTTTATTATATCTCAGGCTAGTTTGTGGGTGTGACATTTGCCTGAAAAGCATACCAGTTATTTCAGGTTACAGTTAATTTTTAGCTCACTGAGCCAAGATTCTGTTTCAGCAGCTTATTTTTATATATATATAAAAAACTAATCTGCAATAAACCTTTTTTGTAGCATAATACTTCCACTGCTTGTTTCTGGCTAATTACATTTGTAAGAGTATACTATACTTTACAGTTATTTCTCGTAAAGTATACTTTGTGTCTAGATTATTGTATGATAACTGGTAAATGCCAGATATGAGAGTAATCTTTGGAAAAGCTGTTTGGTTAAATATGCCTTTTTTCAGCAAATCATGCAGATATGTGGGTTTAATGTAAAGAAAGCTAAACTACAGATTTGTCATAGAGGTGGGCAGAGCAAAATAAATCTTCCTTTGTAAGGATTTAAGGTTGCTTATGAATCATCATGGACTTGTGATAGGATAAAAATGTCATTTTTTTCTAGACAGGGTTCTTGGAATAACAAGCTAAATATAAAGTGTGTATTGTTTTTTAGTTTTAAACCTATCTCTTTATATAATAGGTATGAGCAGAGCAGCGCTGTTAAATATCTGATGTAAGAGGGAAAAAGATGTATCTGTGCAGCTCTTTTTCTCCCTCATTTTGTGTTGGTGGAGTAGGCTTTACTTTACTCGTCCTTATTATTCACTTTACTAGTGCCTTAGTGTTATTTGTCCTTGTTTAAATGACTGAGCGGCAGCCACGCACTCCTGAGGATTTTCTCAGTGCTCTCAGTTTCTTTATTATCTTAATTCCTTCCTCTCTCTGCTTCCTTTAGTTTCTGTGTGACTTGCAACTAGGCACATGAGCAAAGGTTCATAAGGTATAACTGGTCCTTATTTAAATAAAACTTTAAGAAAAGTTGGATTGGATATGTTTCTAGCTCATTAAAATTTATTTTATACTTTGAACTGCCATGTGTACAAATGGATGTGTGTACGTAATACCTATTGGTCAAGTATGTGGAATATGTTTTTGTATATGGAAATCCCCTTTGATAGGACACGAGCATACTTTTTGGCATCTTAAAGCAGTCTGAGCTCTGAAATTATTTAATAAGCAGTGGTGAGGTAAAGGAAGAGAGAAAGAAAGTACTATAAACACTGAAAGTGAAAGTCAACAGTGGAAAGGCAGAAGACATGAGCAAAACTGGTAGCCCTAAGTATTGCAACAGTATGGGTACTACAGTGACTGAGGCTCAACAACTAAGCTTCTGAGCTTTGTTTTGCAGGAATGCTCAGTAGCTATTAATTTCAAAATTAGTATTTCCAACAGGATTCATTCTACATTGTCATGTTCCACCTCAAAGTCTCTGTGTATTATTTTCAGTTTCTGCTCCTCCCTGCTGTGTACTGAACAGAGTGTCTGTGCTTGTAGTAGGGAGATAGAGAGAACTTGAGCATTCTGCTCTTGAGTAGCAAAAGTTGTTGCTATCCTTGTATCTGAACTCTTTTTAGATAGGCCCCTTCCTGGGCCATGTATGGAGAAGCCTACTGTTCTGTGAAAGATGTAAAAGCTTTAGCTACTGCAAATTTTGCTGCATTTAAAATTACAGCGCTCCTTATAAGAACAAAACTATGTAACTTCAGTAGAGGTGCTGTTGTGGGAGATTGCTGTAGATTCTTTTCCCGATATTATTCTTAAAACCATGGCGGGGGCGGAGGGCAGAATTACGCGATCTATTGCTTGTATTTTTCCACTGGATTTTCATAATGCAAGGTAGAACTTTTATTCATATTTTAAAACCCAGGAAAATCTAGAGCTGGGAAAGATATGAAAATGTTTTCAAGTGTTGACGGTTCCAGGGAAAAATCCAAATACTTTGAGGTGAGAAGTTCACAGGCATCTAAGAGTCAGTGTGACAACTGAGGCAGGGTATGAAAGAGCAGGTGAAAACATGCAGTGAAATCCTGCTTCTAAAATACAGGCAGAATCCTGCAACTGTGTTTTGGACTATGGAAATTCAGAATGCAGAGGTTCTTGAAAGATAGTTGTGGAAGTGCAGAAGTACAGCTAGGAAATTATTAAGATGTTCATAAAGACTTCAGCGTCTGAGTCGGATAAGATGCTACACCGAGGTGAAGCGTAGGTCTGGCACTGTCTCACAGGAGATGGTGCTGAAGAAGGAGATAACGCTGTTTAGGGCAGATAAGTGCTATACTGTGAAAGGTGGCCAATGGTTCTGAATTTAAAGTATGAGCCTTTAGTTGTCTTTGTTTCTACTGTTTTGCAGATCTGAACTTCCACAGTTTCCCCGAACTTTTATGAAGCACATAGGCAAGACAAATGTAAAAAAAAATTTTTTTTTTTTGAAAATGTTTTATGCTACATGAACAGTGTTAGTGAGGGGGGGGAAGTGATACCTGGGGTAAGAAGGGTGGTTTTTTTTCTTTTAGAATTGTAGAAAACAGCAAAGATACCTGTAGATAGCTTTTTTTTTTTTCCTTGTAGAAATGCAAAAAGCAGCCAAAGCAGCACTTACAAAGTGACTTAATTCGCCACTGTCTTCCTGATTCATAGGCTTCTCCTGTGTATTACTCCTGGTTTAAGAAGCTGCAGATTAAAAATAACAAAGCTTAATAAGTTTCACTGGTATATAATACTATCTCAAATGGTAAGTTGGTTGTTTTTTTTTTAAAAAAAAAAACAACAAACCAACAAAAAACCTGTGTTAAAACATAAAGATCTTAAAGCTTTTCTGCAGCTCTTAAAAGGAGCAACAGTGTGGATAATGCTAGAGTAGCAGAAACCTGAGTTTTTTCAGGAGGAGGTAGAACCCTAGAACTAAACCTCAAGTGAAGCGGAGACCTAGCTTTGTGCTGGATGAGGATGTTCTGTGTGTTGGCTGCATGCAGTTTTCTGTTCTGCTGCATTGCGAAGCCTGCCAGTGATTTGTTGTTAAGAGTGGTGCTCCCTTACCACATTCAGAATAGACCTCTGGATTCAATACAGTGTTTCACTGATGCGTTTCTCTGCACAGTCTTCGTTTGGCTGCTATGTGTAGGGAGGGAGATGCTTGCTCTTGTGATTCAAGTGGTAGCAGTCTTTGGGCCTTTAAAATACAGATTTGGGCTCTCTTGGGGATATACCTGGGGCTGTGTTTGTTGGATTTTACATTTAAAATAAAATATTTCATATAATTGCCCTAATTTGCACGCAGATCATTTTAAAGGGATCTTATACTTCTATTCCAAGTCTAGACAGGACACTTAGATCTTGCATTTTGAAAATTGGCAATGCACATATTGATAATTTGTGTTATGCTTCATCCTCTTCCACCACACTTGCTGCAATGATGGAGATTCATTCCCTTCCTTTCTGCAATTAATGAGTTAAGTTATAGATAAAGTACACAGGTGCTGATAGCCAGGGCGGTCTGGATGTAATGTTGAAGGAAATAAGGACTGTTTTCCAAAATATCTACTTGAAAGGCAGATACTTTCTGAACATGGCTTGTAAGTCTTTCCGTTGCTCAGCTGCTTGGTGTGTGGTTTCTTTCTCTTCAAGGTGATATTCGTGGTTTTTACTAATGGTCTTCGCTAACTCTGTCCCTCTTCTGTTGTTAGCAGACTCATCTGCTAGCCAAAAGACTAATTTTTCTCCTCCTGAATATTAGAAAATTTCATAAGAACTGCTGGACTAGGCGTTCCTTTAGGTGTTTCTTGAGATCTGCAAAGGAATGTTTTGTTGCAAGCCCTGATTCTTTGTTGTTTATGATCCTCCATACTACCATAGCAGTTGGAGGGACTCATGTGTTTTGAAAATGCAAAATAACACTATGATTCAAAATCTTGTTGTTCGTAAATTCCATTGGCACAGTGTTTGATTAGAATAGCTTTGTAAAATAACATGAAGGACAAAGCTTGTTGACTTCGCTTCCTCGTTTTGAAAAGTATGAAAGCATACAGACCTCAATCCCTATGGGTACGGTATCAAGGTCATGCATATAGTAGTACTATATCAAGGGCTAGTGCTACTTCAGTATTGTCATTTGTGTAGGATACTGGAAAGTGTAACATTCAAACCTGCTGGTAAGGGGAAAAAAAATCTTCTACATGGGCTTGGCAGACCCACGAATAGGGGGATTAGAGAGATTCACTCTTTGCTCTATGATCAGTGTGGTTTAGTAGGTGTTAAAATAATTAATTTTCTCTTGCAGTAAACATTAAGGAGTCTGACAGGTTTTTTCTCTTCAGAGGTTTTTTTGTCTTGTCTGCTTGCCGAGATTCATTTTGGATGGGGGAAACGCCAAACAAAAAAACAAAACAAAGCCCCCCCCCCCCTTTTTTTTCCTCTTCTTTTTTCCCCCTTGTGAATAAACCCTTGCTCTAAAAGTGTTCTGTGTCCTTTTTTTTTTGCTTGTTTTTTCTTTTTTTTTTCCTTTTTTGGTCGGTATTACATGGCACAGTGCACTGCATTTTGTAGATATTTTGTGTGTGACGCTATGTGGAAACTGAACTTCAGTAGGATTGTCTGTAAATGAAATAAGGAAGATACCGTTTAAAAGAATAATTTCTTGAATTTCAACTAAAAAGGAGTTTATGTTGAAATTTAAATTATTAACAGCATGCTTTTTATTGGTAATCTTGATAATACAAGTTCTTGTGAAGTACTTCAGTGAGCAAGTGAGCAATTATTCCGTTACAGAATATGGAAACTAGATTAAAATAACTTGTTGAGATTAGCATTTCTTTGCAATTTTTACTTAATTTCTTCTTAAAGGGAAGATATACCTTTAGTTTTCCTTTGTCATGCATAGTAAGCGTAGAAATGTATTTTTCTGCAGTTTTCTTGTGTGCTGTTCATGTTTGTATGTATGTAGCAATACATTTTTTTAAATCAGTAAAACTCTTGGAAGACTTAATTACTTCAAGTGCTCTGTTAGAAAAAAATCAACGTTATGTGAACAACTTCACTTTATAAAAGTGATTGATTTCATCTGTAAGGCTGCAAAAATGAATACATTTGGTTAATTTTACATACTGCTGAGTCATTTAAATTAAATCTTATGTTTAAAGATCTTGGATATGAAATCAGATTGATACTAAATTTTAATGTGAGTTTTACTAACCAGAAATTTGATCAAGCATTTTCTAAGTATTAGGAAGTGGATTCACTTAATTCGTTGCAAATCAAGTCAAATCACTTTCTGTGTCATTGCTTCATTTTCTTTCATTCCCGTGTCACAAGCTACCAGTCTATTTTGGGAATTATTTGCTTCTGACATAGAAAGACATGGCCTCATTATGAATTTGAATGCCCACCCCCCACTCTGATAAGCTTTTGGTAGCACTGGATAATTAAAGAATTAGTTCTGTGATATGTGCAGTGTTTGTGTAATGTTCATACCACTTTTAATAGAGGACGGTGACAAAAGACTAAAACATGAAGCTATGGTGCCAACTGACCATACCTTTTTCCTTACTTTGTTTTTTGCAAGATTTGGAAGGACTGGAGGTGGGGTTATTCCATATCTTTGTTGCTGTTTTTAATTAGAGGAAGTTACTAGGTAATGTGAATAATAAAGTTTTATACAGATGGAAACTGTTTGTAGGCAGTACTAGCAATACAGTATAGTGGCACTCACTTTCTAGCAGAGAAGTACTGTGGCTACCAAAACACTTCCAGTTCAATTTTGTTTCTCTGCAAGAGCAGTGAGTCTTTCATGTTGTTCTAATATTAGCTATCTTTTACATGTGATTACATTCCTCCAGATCTTTTTTGAATTAAAAATGGATTCAGAAAATTTAATGAAACCTATTTTTAAATAATCATTCACACCTTTAAAAAAATATTGTGATTTGACCAACATCTTCACGTCTGTCCCTTGGAAAACTGCTTATCAAAGAGAATGACTTTCAAATTACTTTTACTTATTTTCAGCCTTTTTAACACAGCAGGAGATATAATGTTGACTTTTAGTTTGTTAATGAATAAATAATGTTACAAAAATTGAATTAGCTGCTGAATTGTGTTCAGCCACTGTTTATTCCTATCGCTATAGACAACAGAGTGTTTTTGAAACAGATGAGTTAATTCACAGAATAATGGTTGATTTGCCATACACTTGAACTGTTCAATTCCTGGCCAACATGCGGAACGTAGACTTTGAATCAGATGTTAAGGCCACTGCCATGTTTTCTTTCAAGTTCTTCCTCAGATGTAACACTTGATACTTGCTAGGTGTAGGTGGCTGGTAATCTCGTTATTTCTTAAGGCTGGGGTTTATGTTTTTTCAAGTTGGCAGCTCTCAGCCATCTGTCTACTGGTGCCCACTTCTAGTGTATGGAAACTTGTTTTTTTACAATGTGTCCTTCCCACTGCTGTACCTGTACCATCCAGTCAAACGTCAGTGAGGTGCAGCCACTAAAAATTAATGCTGATGGCCTTCCTTTATTGATTTGCACATGGCTTAAAATAACTGTGGTTATTTTAACTCTAAGGGCTACTACAATATAAGCAGCTAAAAAATTACGCTACTTCTGATATGCTGTCAGTAACAGCTTTTTAAGCTTAAGTCAGTAATTGTAATACAGCTAAAAAAACCAATTTTTTTTAAAGGAAGGACATCCAGCTGGACAGAATAGTGAAATTCCTTGGAGTCTTAAGCGTATTTCCACATGTTCTGCATAGCTGCATTGTAAATTAGTGACATACAGACTCTTGAATTGCACCTGAATTTACCCAGACAACGGCCAAGCTTAATTTGTCTGGATTTTTTCAGTGTTAATGTGTCATAGCATATATGCCTGGCAATTGATAAAAGAGTGTCAAGAGCAGCATCATATGGTGATGGATCTACAATGTGTAATATGAATAGCTGCCATTGATCCTATTGTCAAAATGAGAAAAATGTGTATTAATAGTTGTGAAGCAATAATAAGAACTTTGGAGTTACTAATACCTGTTTGTCTATTTGTCTTTATGCTTTTATGTTATGACTTTTTAAATATCTATAAAATATTGACTTGAAGGTAGAAAATACATGCCAATTCCAGTGTTTCAGAGCTCTGCTGTGAGGGACAGTATATGGACTAGAATACACCCTGAAATGGCTGTATAAGCTGGTGGCTCAGCCAACACCCAGATGTGTCTGGTTTTGCCTTCATCACTGAGTGCAGAAGTGCAGATGTTCTGAGGGACCAGCCAGTCTTTCATTCTGGATTGTCTGATGTAGTTGCGTTTTAACTAGGCTTTGTCTAGGAGAGCAAGAAGACTTATAATGTATGTGTGTTGGCAAGTTTGTGTATTTGTCTGTTTTTGACACCTCTCCATCTTAGGAATTTAAAGGTCTCATGCTCCTCAATATTGAGGTATCGACAGTTTTCGGTGATGTGCGATAAGGACAGAGGGAATTACAGCTAAGAAACTATGCATGTGAAATTTGCCAAACTTCACCTATTCTTGGTTAAATCTGTGTTCCTGTGATTGGAAATTTTGTTGGTCTTGGTAGAGACTGTAGTGTGGCCAGACCTATAACTGACTTAACGCTCTCTATTAATGATAAAAATTGCATAAGTTATTAGAGATTGAAAATGACTTGCCATTGTATGAACTGATTTAGCTTTGTGAATCTTGATCTAACAGATAATTTCAGGTGCCAGTTTGTGTTGGGCTGTCTTCCCCAGCTTACTTGTTAGTAAATGAGAATAAAATCACTGGCCACTATTCAGAAATGTTTCAGGAAAGGAATATTTTGCAATTTAAGTTCACTGTCTGTTAACAAAACAATCTGATATTTTCTGTGTTTTTTTATATAAGTTTGGCACACTTAAAATACTGGTTGGGGTGACAAAAGATGTTCATAACTCTGCTATAATTGCAGAAACCTGTTAAACTTGAGTCATAAGCTTTTGGAAATAACTTTTTACACATCTTTTGTATGAATTTGATTAGTGTGTCAGCTGAATTTTGGTATCTAGTGAGCCTGGGCTGAGACTCAGTTTGTCCCGAATAACTGACATTCTTTCTTATTGCTGTTCTTCTGGTTGCTGGAATTGAGAGCAACAAAGAGGCCTTGAAATGTCCTGTCAGTTCTTCTTCAGATGGTCCACAAACAAGTTTGAGGAAGAAGCAGCAGACCAATTTACACATAAAGTTTTGAGAAGTGAAAGATTAGAAGAGAAAGAGTGAGAAGGGGATGATTGGGATACTAGTGGGGAAACCAAAGCAAAATGTCTAGTGCCCATAGAAAATTTTCATCTAAACAGACCTTGAGTCTCTGTATACTTCTTTTTCTGCATGCCAAAACTTGCAAAAGTGTTGGATGAACATTTTCTTGTCTTGGTGGCTTGTCAACAGAAGATAAAAGCAAGCTACTGTGTGATAACCTGCTAATTTAAAATGCAGAATAGAGGTCTACATTGTGGATCTAAGGTACCTGGTTCTGCTGGCGACAAGCAGGTACTGAATTTAGCAGACAGTCATTATGGTTTGACCAGATATTTCTGAATTTTGCTTTTGTGTTTTTTCTTCAACTTTATATCCTCTTACTGTGTCTCGTTAGAAAGAAGACAAGCATGCTATGAGGTCATCCATGTAAGCTGGAAGACGTCAAAATTATTTGTATAGAACTACATAAGGTTCTTATAATTGAAATGAAAATGGAACAAATTTTCTATTTCCAAAGTGTATTTAATGAGTATGAATCTTTTTTCCTTATATACATGTACTAAATGTTTTGCTTTTGAATTTATCGTATTTTAGACAGTGTAAACAATACGTTCTTGGCAGAAAGAATGTATTAGCGGGAAGACTTTACCTCCATTTTAGTTTTAATGTATTTCTATACAGTATTCAGCTTTTAAGACAGATATCAGTCACGCTTTTGATTTGAGTTTCATTAGCTAAATACTCTAGTATAAAGAGTGAAATGAACATTCTAGAGATTAGAGTCTGGGGAAAAAAAAAGTTAAAGCGTATGAAGATAAATAGAAGCTGTTTAGATCAGTAGACTATATATCTGCAAATACACACTTATCCCAGATGTGAGCTGCAGATTTCAAGACTACTGCTTTGTTTCCTAACCCACCGTAGCTGTTAGAGAATAGAAATACAACAGCAAAGTGCACTGTAAATTGCTGTCTTGTTGGCATTAAAAAATAGCCTACCAAAAATGCAATTAAGGAAGTTTCAGGAAACTTCTCTCTCTTAACTTTGAAAAGGCAAATCTGATGACTATGAATGGGCAGAGAACCCTTAGAAAAGAAAGTCTTATTTGTAAATGTGGAAACTTGCTGACAGTGTAACAGAAACTGATGACCTGATGGGCAGTTAACTGCAATTTGCAGGGCTAATGATGACAGAAATTTTAGTTGAGGGGGGGGATTTTTACATGAGCTTTCTGTTAATAATTTGCATATTAATTTAGTGGGAGGCTGAAAAGTTACTATGCCTGAATTTGTAGTATGTATAATATATTATCAAGAGCAAAGTAGATTTAAATTGTGTAGTTTTAAAAGCAGTCAACCACGTAAGAGACTTTGTTATGTTGGGAGAGGACCAGGACCGTTTGTCTCCCTCTTTTTCCTTCTCCTTCAGTGAAGTGCTCATATTTAAAATTAAGCATAATTTTCATCTAGTTGAAGCCTAATAGTTAAATATTTAACTGTGGTGTCCAATGCTTGCTCTCTAATTTTCTGTGAATAGAGTTTTCAAACAGGTGGCACTAGTGCTTACTAGAAATTTCCCCACATGGTGTTTGAACTGGAGTGCCTTTAAATAAAAGACTGTGCAATGTCATGCTGATGAGAAATAATGTGCATGTAAATGATAAGACACTTATAAGATAGATGGCTGCATGTTGTGTGTTGAGGACATTTTTTTCTTCTTGCCTTTGGGAATCCTAACTAGAGGAGCAGAGGGATTAATGTGGGACTTCAGGATAAAGACGTAAGAAAGTATTAAGAATAGTTTGGCTGGGTATATACATGTGCTCGACAAAATATCCAGCTCCCTCAGAATATATTAGCAGTCTCAAAGGCCCCAGCTGAGATGAAGGGCCTGTTGTGATGGATTGTATTTTGCGTCGTGTACAATTAGTGCCTCAAAACATGTAAATCAAAAGGACTGGCAGACAGAGAGAGGAAGAGGTATAGTGTAGGGGCAAACAAAGCCAATTTTGAGGTAGCCCAGCTTTAATTTTCATACAGATCTCATTATTTCTTAATCATTGCTGGAGATAGAGGGCAAGGGAAGAAGGGAGAAGTTTGCGTTTCATACTTGAAAGCAGATACAAAACCCCGAATAGAATAGGTTATTTCAGTTGGAAGGGACCTACAACAATCATCTAGTCCAACTGCCTGACCACTTCAGGCCTGACCAAAAGTTAAATCAAATTGTGAAGGGCCTTTTAAACACTGACAGGCTTGGGGCATCAGCCACCTCTCTAGGAAGCCTGTTCCAGTGTTTGACCACAGGCTCAGTAAAGAAATGCTTCCTAATGTCAAGTCTGACCCTCCCCTGACACAGCTTTGAACCATTCCCAGGCATGCTGTCACTGGATCCCAGGGAGAAGAGCTCAGCACCTCCCTCTCCACTTCCCCTCCTCAGGAAGCTGTAGAGAGCAATGAGGTGGCCCCTCAGCCTCCTTTTCTCCAAACTAGTGACACCCAGAGTCCTTAGCCGCTCATCACAGGACATGTCTTCCAGACCTCCCACCAGCTTTGTTGCCCTCCTCTGGACGCATTCATAGAATCATAGAATTGTCAAGGTTGGAAAAGACCCTTAAGATCATTGAGTCCAACCGTCAACCTATCACTGCCAAGTCCATCTATACCATGTCCTCGAGCACCACATCTATCTGTTCTTTAAATACCTTCAGGGATGGAGACTCAACCACTTCCCTGGGCAGCCTGTTCCAATGCTTGACCACCCATTCGGTGAAGAAGTTTTTCCTAATGTCTAACTTAAACCTCCCCTCGCGCAGCTTGAGGCCGTTTCCTCTCGTTCTATCACTCGTTACTAGGGAGAAGAGGCCGACTCCCACCTTGCTACAACCTCCTTTCAGGTAGTTGTAGAGAGCAATAAGGTCTTCCCTCCTTCTCCTTCTCAACCCCAGTACCTTCAGCCGCTCCTGATAAGACTTGTGCTCTAGACCCTTCACCAACTTCGTTGCCCTCCTCTGGACACGCTCCAGCACCTCAATGTCCTTCTTGTAGTGAGGGGCCCAAAACTGAACACAGTACTCGAGGTGCGGCCTCACCAGTGCCGAGTACAGGGGCACTATCACCTCCCTGGTCCTGCTGGCCACACTATTCCTGATACAAGCCAGGATGCCATTGGCCCTCTTGGCCACCTGAGCACACTGCTGGCTCATGTTCAGGCAGCTGTCAACCAACACCCCCAGGTCCTTTTCTTCCAGGCAGCTCTCTAGCCACTCCTCCCCCAGCCTGCAGCGTTGCATGGGGTTGTTGTGACCCAAGTGCAGGAGCTGGCACTTAGCCTTGTTGAATCTCATGCAGTTGGCCCTGGCCCATCGGTCCAGCCTGTCCAGGTCCCTCTGTAGGGCCTTCCTGCCCTCCAGCAGATCGACACTTCCACCCACCTTGGTGTCATCTGCAAACTTACTGAGGGTGCACTCGATCCCCTCATCCAGATCATCAATGAAGATGTTGAACGGGACCGGCCTCAACACTGAGCCCTGGGGAACACCACTCGTGACCGGCCGCCAACTGGATTTGGCTCCATTCACCACTACTCTCTGGGCTCGGCTGTCCAGCCAGTTTTTAACCCAGTGTAGAGTGCACCCATCCAAGCTGTGAGCAGCCAGCTTCTCCAGGAGAATGCTGTGGGAGACTGTGTCAAAGGCCTTACTAAAGTCCAAGTAGACAACATCCACAACCTTCCCCTCATCCACTAAGCGGGTCACCTTGTCACAGAAGGAGACCAGGTTAGTGAAACAGGATCTCCCTTTCATAAACCCATGCTGGCTGGGCCTGAAAGGACCTTCACAACCTTCTTAAATTGTGGAGCCCAGAACTGCACACAACACTCAAGGTGAGGCCTCACCAATGCTAAATACAGCAGGATAACCACCTCTCTTGACTGGCTGGCTGTGCTGTGTGTGATGCTCCCCAGGATGTTGTTTGCCCTCTTGGCTGCCAGGGCACACTGCTGACTGATGTTGAGCCTGCTGTCAGCCAGCACCCCCAGATCCCTTTCTGCAGGGCTGCTCTCCAGTCACTCCTCTCCCAATTCATACTTGTGTCCAGTGTTACTTCATCCCGGGTACAGAGTCCAGAATTTGTTCTTGTTAAATTTCATCCCATTGATCATTGCCCAATGCTCCAATCTATCTAGATCCCTCTGCAAGGCCTCTTGTCCCTTGAGAGGGTCAACAGGACCTCTCAGTTTAGTATCATCAGCAAACTTGCTAATGGTGCATTCAACTCTGCATCCAGATCATTGACAAATATATTGAAAAGAACTGGCCCCAGGATTGAGCCCTGAGGAACACCACCGGTGACTGGTCGCCAGCCAGATGTTACCCCATTCACTACAACCTTTTGAGCTCTGCCCTTCAGCCAGTTCTTCAACCAGCACACTGTGAACCTGCTCATCCTGCAGCTGGACAACTTGTCCAGAAGGATGCTTTGAGGAACAGTAACAAAAGCCTTACTAAAATCCAGAAAAAGTACATCCCCTTCTTCCACTAAGCAGGTGACCTTATCATAGAAGGATATCAGATCAGTTAAACAGGACTTTCCCTTTGTGAACCCATGTTGCCTGTGCCTGATGATTGCATTGTTCTTTAAATGCATTTCAGTAGCACCCGGTATGATCTTCTCCATAATTTTTCCAGGAACTGAGGTTAGACTAACAGGTCTGTAGTTCCCTGGGTCTTCCCTCATGCTCTTCCTATAAATTGGAATAACATTGACTAGCTTCTAGTCAGCAGGGACCTCGTCAGACTCCCAAGACCTTTGGTAGGTGATCAAGAGGGGTCCTGCCATAACATCCTCTAGCTCCTTCAGTACCCTGGGATGAATCCCATCAGGCCCCATGGTCTTGTGAACATTCAGCTGATACGGCTGGTCCCTTACAATTTCAGTGTCCACAAATGGAAAGTTGCTGTTCCCGCACTCGTGGTCCTCCGACTTAAGGGACCAGGCAGCCCAAGGTATCTGTATTACTATAGACAGAGGCAAAAAAAGCACTGAATGCCTCCGCTTTTTCTTCATCCCTGTTAGTCAGGTGACCATCTTCAACAAGTGTTGGTCTGATGTTTTCTTTAGGCCTCTTGCTATTAACATACTTTAAAAAGCCCTTCTTGTTGTCTGACACAACACTGGCCAGTTTCAACTCTAATTGAGCTTTGGCCTTTTGTGTCTTCTCCCTGCATATATGAACCACAGCTCTGTAATCTTCCTGCGAAGCCTGACCTTGCTTTCAGAGAGTGTACAATTTCTTTTTCTTCTTGAGATCCACGAGGAGTTCCCTGTTCAGCCAAGCTGGTCTTTTGTCCCGCTTCCTTGACTTTCGACACAATGGTATTGCCCATTCCTGTGCTTTTATGTAGTGGAGAATTCTGTTTTAATTCTGTTTTTTTGAATAATGAGACAGAAAAGGTCCTTAAAACCTGTTTAATTCCTTCAGGCAATAATATTAAGTATTTTGATTTGTATAACTGCCTGGCAGCTTTGATATTTAATCAAATCTTGAATATTTTGACTTGTCATCTAAGCCTTTCATAGTCCATAGGTGTCAAAACAACTATTTTTTTAACTATTAATGTTTGGCTTTTTAAAACTATTTTTTAAGTAATTTTTTTTAACTATTAGTGTGTGTGGGTTTGGACTATAATTTGATTACGATTTGTATAATTGTGTTTCTTCTCTTGCAGGAAACACCGCATTACATGACTGTGCGGAATCTGGAAGTCTGGAGATCATGAAGATGCTTCTCAAGTATTGTGCTAAAATGGAAAAAGATGGTTATGGAATGACTCCTCTTCTGTCAGCTAGTGTGACAGGCCACACAAATATCGTGGACTTTCTGACCCAGCATGTACAGACCAGTAAGGCTGAGCGCATAAATGCTCTGGAACTTCTAGGAGCAACATTCGTGGACAAAAAGAGAGATCTGCTTGGTGCTTTGAAATACTGGAAGCGAGCTATGGAAATGAGATACAGTGATAGGACTAATATCCTGAGCAAACCTGTGCCACAAACACTAATTATGGCGTATGATTATGCTAAAGAGGTAAACAGCTCAGAAGAGCTAGAAAATCTTATTGCAGACCCTGATGAAATGAGAATGCAAGCACTATTAATTAGAGAACGTATTCTTGGCCCGTCTCACCCAGATACATCCTACTATATTAGGTACAGAGGTGCTGTCTATGCAGACTCTGGAAACTTCAAGCGTTGCATCAACTTATGGAAATATGCCTTGGACATGCAGCAGAGCAATCTTGATCCGCTGAGCCCTATGACAGCCAGCAGTTTATTGTCATTTGCTGAACTTTTCTCCTTCATGCTGCAGGACAGGGCAAAAGGCCTGCTAGGCACTACTGTCACATTTGATGATCTCATGGGTATACTGTGCAAAAGTGTTCTTGAAATAGAACGGGCCATGAAACAAACCCAGTGTCCTCCTGATCCAATACAGCTGAACAAAGCCCTTTCCATCATTTTGCATTTAATTTGCTTGTTGGAGAAAGTACCTTGCAGCTCAGAACAGGAGCATTTTAAGAAACAGACTATTTACAAGTTTCTTAAGCTTCAGCCTAGAGGGAAGAATAACTTCAGTCCACTTCACCTTGCTGTTGACAATAATACTACATGTGTGGGTCGCTACCCAGTTTGTAAATTCCCCTCTCTACAAGTTACTGCTATCCTGGTGGAATGTGGTGCTGATGTAAATGTCAGAGACTCTGATAACAACAGTCCGTTACACATTGCTGCACTGAACAACCATCCAGACATCATGAATCTTCTTATCAAGTCAGGTTCACACTTTGATGCCACAAACTCGCATAAACAAACTGCTAGTGATTTGCTGGATGAGAAGGAAATAGCAAAAAATTTAATCCAGCCCATAAATCATACTACGTTGCAGTGTCTTGCTGCTCGTGTAATAGTAAATCATAAGATATACTACACAGGGCACATCCCTGAAAAACTAGAGAACTTTGTTTTGCTCCATAGATGATAGTGTGGAGTCCCAGAGTACTGTTTTTGAAGCACGACTTGGTGACGATATTTTCCTTGAGCACTGTTGTGATACACCAGCGTTCCCTTAGCTTGCTCCATCTTGCTCTCATTGGCTAAAGTGTTGTTAGCATCAGGTCTGCAGAGTTGGTTATCCAGTATTTAATATGAATATGCCATATAATATATTTTGTGGATTATTTAGAAATGTAATGCCATATTTAGACTCTTAAAATTGTCTGCCAAAGGCTTGTCTGTTCTGGTCTTATTTGCCTGTTGGGTGTTTGGGACTGAGTTGAGTATTTTCCACTGATGTCTTTTTACTATAACTGTTATGTGGATTTTATACCGTTGGAAGGTCATCTTTTTTTTGGTTTTGCTTGAGCATTTCTACTCTTCCTCTATTCTTTTTCTATGGACTCATTGCTAAACTGTAGAAGTTGTATGGACTTGTTAACATTTGCAACTACCATAAGTGCTTTTATCTTCTCTATGCACTGGCTTAAACATGACTGTTGTGTGTGAGCATATTTCTATGCAGCACTTGGCCAATTTCAACTTAAATGCCAATTTTGTTTTGCAGTTTGTTTGGAGCTCTTTTGAGAATGCTGTCTTCATAGCATGATGAATTTTGGAGTTACTTATCAGCTCTCCAAACTTGGGTTTGACTTTTTTGACTGCTGTAATTGAGGTTGCTTTCCTTATGATCCTCTGGAAATTTGTTCTAAATTTGGGAGAAGAGAATCTCGCTTTTTCTCATCGTAGTCCACTTGAACTTTAAATCTGAAAATCGTTTTATTGCATCGTGCAGTTAGGGGAAGAGTCCACATTATGTACAACTGACACCTTCCCCTTTGCACTAATGTCTTGCTTGTGCTGGTTATGTGACTAGATGTGAAGTTTGCTCTAAGTTTAACCTCAAACTTAATGATACGCTTTAATGAGAAATAGATCAAATGTATGCTGTAGTTTAAAATTTACAAATCAACTTTAGCTACAAAAGAAACTAAAGCATGTTGGTGGCATGATGCTTATCAGTCCAGATCTAGACATCATCTAATATAGTAAGTGGCTGTATGCCAGGGTATTGGAAGTTCTATAGCAGTGTCCTTTTTTCTTCATTTTAACTATCTTTATAAATACTTGCATGGATTTTTCATCTCTACTGTGTCAGCTGTATTTAACAAAAAGCCGAAGTTCTGTTGTGTATATAGCTCCTGATTAAAATACCTATTTTTATAATATTTGCACAACAGCTTAGCTTTTACAACAGAAAGGGCTCTTTTGACTTGATAAGAAATCTATCAATGAAGATCATAAATGTGAGTGCGATTCAGGTAATTAATATAATTCAGCACTTTACTGTTGATTAATAGTAGAATTTATTATGGCGCATTAGCCCTGCAAATGTCTTAAAGTGAAATTCATTTCTGTTGGATAGAATACAGTTTTCTTCCGAGTTTAGTGGTCTAGCATATTGGATATTTTTGACTTGATGTTTCATTTCAGTGGTGGGCAGTAAGTGTACCTATGGGGTTCTTGCTCCAGAAATTCAACAAGTTGATTTAGGCCTTTGTCAGTGATAGAGATATTTAGAAGCCAAATTAATTAGATAAAGGTAAGGTTGTTCTAGGAGGGTCTTTCTTAATACTTTATTTTTATCTTTTAAGCTAATGTCAGAACATTTTTGTTGTTTGTGAATTAATTTGAGGAAGAACGTGTCTTGGGAGCATATAAGAATAGTTCTTCCTTGCTTTGGGGATGTTTTGGCGTTCCTGTTAGTGTACAGCCTGGTGCCTACTAGCTTAGCCATTCTTAGGAAAAAAATGGGGATGTTTTTAAACAAAGGTATGTTGACAGTAGTGCTGTTTGTGTATTGCCACTTTCAGACTCTGTATATTGAAGCAACTTTCACCTGTTTGTCCCATGCCTTGTCTACATTGTAGGAAATGATGAGAATGAGGAAACCCTGTTAATTTCTCATGCAAATGCACAGAAGTAAAATTATATTCAATTGGCTGAATTTCTCTGATTTGTAATGATTAAAACACATGCCACACAAGTTGTCATTTGTGAGAACATGTAGTTTGATTTTTGAATTCTTTTTTTTTTTTTTTTAATTTTTATGCTTTTCTACTACTCTGTCAGTAGGGATAATCAACAAATCACACCATGCTAGAAATGATCCACATTATACTTCAGGTCATAAAAATAATTTTTCTATAGATCACAGGGAACAGGTTTTTTAGATTTTTAGAGTTTTATACTCTGGAATCTGTACTGCTCTTTAGTGTTTTTAGTTTGAATTTCTGTCTTTATAACTGTCAAATATCCTGTTTAAAATTAGTTGGGACATTATTAATCCAGAAATATAATCTAAAAAATGTTGATTGTTAGCAAATTTTTGAATGGTAAACATTCTCAAAAGAGAAAGCACATCACTATTAGGGATGTGTAAATCTAGTGAAAATTGCTACAAGGAAGGCTCATTCTGTTAGCTACTCTTTAAAAACAAACCAATTCAATAGGACATACTGATTAATTGTATGTAGTTCTGTCTAAATATCTACCAATGTGCATCAGTCCTAAAGACTATCACCTCCATGCAGAATTTAATTTTTCACGGTGATGAGGCTATCTGCTGAACTCTTACCTTGACAGATACTTGGACTTAGGTGTCCAGGCAGATGAGTTCATGCATTTAATACCACTCCGCATTTAGCCCCATATGTTTACATTACCCTGTTCAATTTCTCTTAATTTTAAAACAAATTGGTACAGAGCCTGTGCTGGGTAATGTGTTAGGGATTAGTTCACAATTTGCTGATGGGGAGGGAGGGCTGGAACAGCAGGCCCTGTCTGAGATGCATGTACCGCTAAGGCCTGTGCTAATGAGTAGTAGCGGTTTCGCCCCCTTGGCCCCTGATTCAAACCAGTTTTGTCTCCACTTCTGTATAGACACCAACTTTCTGGACCAGACTTTTTTTTTTTGTTGTTGTTACACTTGTTGCTCTTCAGAGGTGGGAATAAGTTTATTTTAGTGAAACATGTTGATGCTAAATGCAGTAGTGTTGCTAGCTGGACTCAAACTGTGGTAAGGACAAGGAACTAAGGAGCATTCAGAACACAAAGAATTGTTTTATTTTTGTCATATTTTTTAACTCATTCTTTTCCTGTTCTTCTCTTTTCTTCCTCTTTGGGCTTTTTTTCTGATGAAATGTACAGCTTCTGAGCTACCAATGCAGAAAAATGTTGAGAAGACTGCGGAAAAAATCATATGTCCTGCAGGAGTAAAACAGGTTTTAAAATTGATAAAAGAGTTTACAGGTGTGGCTCCCTAGAGACAAAGACACTGATACCTCTTTGCTTGTTGAGACCTCTGAAGTTGTATTTTTGGGGGTAGGGGATAAATGCTCAAAGCGGTTTTTCTTCTAATCATCTTGGGTTTCAACTGAAATACTTCAGCCAGGAAGATGAAGAGTATTCTCATAAAAAAAAAAAAAATGAAATGCTTTTCTTACCAAATTCTAAAATTGTATTCCTATTTTTGTATCACTTATGCTGGTAACAAGATTCCAGCTGTCTGTGGTTTCTCTGTTCTGTTTGTTAAGTGCAGTGTAAAGACACTTTCTGAAATGCAAGGCAACAGTGTGGTTAGTTTTCCTTATACACTTTACAACAGTCCCTGGATAGGAAGTAATTTTGTGTATTTCCTAAGTTCCCAAAGAGCTCTCTTTTAACAACTGTTTTGCAACTGGTTAAAATTAACCTCTTTCCATTTTTACAAAACACTACTTTAAAAAAGGAATAGAGTGCTATAGAAAAATCCTTACAGAGGATTTATAAAAAGATAAAAACCTTACGAGGAAAAAATGTGCCTCTCCTCAGTTTTATATCAGCTGCAAGATGACAGTGGCAGGATACGACTGCTCTTGAAATAGCTTCCTCATGCTTTGAAATATAGAGTAGAATGCCTGTTATACTCTAAAATGTTGACAAACATGAGTAAGTAGACTAAACACTAATTTACTGATTTCTATCTTCCGTGACTACAGTGAAGTCAACTGGTATTTAATGCTTCAAAGTAATTTTTGGGGAAGTTGATGGGAGACATACTAGATGGCCCATATCTCTGGGCTTTGAGTGCGAAAGTAACTGTTGACCCCTCAGTGAGGGCAGAATGAAAAGTTATCATTGGTTTGGTCTTAACTAACATTATATTTGTGTTCCATTCTATCACAAAGACTTCCTATGCAGGGCTAGCTCCGTGTATGGAAATATTGCAGTTTCTTTTTTACGTGAAGTAATTCAGCTTTAACAGTAATGTAAAAAAGGAATAACAAGCATATTTCTCTGCTCTGACTCTCTTTAGGCTCCAAATGCAGATTACATTAAAAATATGTTTTGGAGAACACCTGTCTGAGTCTATATATCTGTTTCCTTTAGGGTTACTGCAATACTGGTTGGTAAGCCACTTTTTCTGTTGAGTATAAATAGTTAAATGTGAATGCTGCAGCTTTAGACGTCGATCTTCATGTCATTAAGAATTGTACCTTAAGCAAAATGTTATGTTTTATTCTCTTTCCTTCTGTGAAATGGTGGTCCAGCCAAGCCTTTAAATTCTTCAGCGAGTAATAGTAGAGAAAAGGCTTAAACTGGATGATACAGGAGGCATTATTTCCCAGATTCTAGAAAATGCAGTTACTTATGCTATTAACACTGTGAAAACATAGTAGTTTTAGTTTATAGCATAAAAGTAGTTAGCAAGGCTTGGTAAGAAGTAAGCAACAGACACTTTTTCAAGAAAGTTGCACAAATTAATTTTCTCCTTAAAGCTTTTTGAAGGCTCTTCCCTATTGCATGGACAATTTTAAAAAGTAGAGGAATACAATACTCCAAGGGTGAGAGGAGTATGAGAAGACCCTTATTCAAGGCAGCTAGAGAATGAAAGACTTTGAAGAACATTGCCATTGTAATTTCAAAAGACCTTTATACTTTAGGCGCAGTAGTCACAATCCTATACTTAAAGGCAGTGTACACTTCAGAGAGCTGGAATTTTAGATTTAGGCCTAATCAGTAACAAACAGCATCAACAAATAAGAGGTTCTGGATGAGGAAAACTGATCCAGAGCTTTCACAGTAAGATAATTGTCACACAGATGGCTTTAATGAATTGAATATAGATTCTCTTACTTAGAAAAGGGAAGAACCGGAAAGGATCATTTACATCATTATTCATCCCTCTGCAGTTGCAGATGATGAAAGATGTTTTCGTCTGGAAGTGTCTGCTGGTTACCTAAGCTGTATACCCATGCAAAAATGCTTCTTGGCAGTAGCAAATGCCGGCTTTCAGTTGAAGACCAAAACTCACTGTACAATGTAGCATGGGAAGAGGGCAAAAGAGGCCAAGTGTATGGTGTGTTACTCTGGCAAGGCAGTACATTTTTCTGTTTCCCACATAATACTGAGAGGGCCATATACCATCCACAGTGAAAGGCAGAAAGCCCTTCCCTCTCCCACCTAATCAAAGCCTTACCTTGCAATTGATCTCCAACATTCAGAAAAATTGAGGAGAGAGTTTCTATACTCAGAAGTTATGGACAACGATATTCAATTATGCACAAAGGAGGAAAAAGAATTGCTTTCTGATCCCTACAGGTGCCCAACAGAAGAAGTGCAAGGCTATGATGTAAGTGGCAACCACATCTCCCATTGTAAGACATGTGGGTTCCTATCTGAAGTTCAAAGGGTTGCTTTTGTCATAGCTCCTGAAGATTTATCAAGTCATAAGTTCCTTGCCAAATTTCTCTTTAGAAGGCTATTTGGAACTCCAGTCCTTCAATAATTAGGAACTTAATCCCCATTTGATATTTATTTTTTCACAGTTTTGTGTGTTTGATCTTTTCATAGTTTCAGCACTTGTCTGTCCTGCAGAGTTATCCTCTCTCAACCTTCATGTGGTTAGGCTAAACTAACCAAACAAAAAAAACCACAAGCTGTAAGGATGAGCAAAGAACAGAGAATAATCCAGAGTCGAGTAAGCTGAGCTAATGGTTCAGTTCTCCCTTTTCCCCTCCCTTGCTTGTATGTTACCAAACGAAAAAAGGGAATCACTGATTCACTAAACATTTTTTGCTGCTGAACCTGCAATTTAACTTGCCAATTCTTTTCTTGTTACAATGGGAGGGGTTTTTTTTTTTTACAGTAAACAGTCGATTGTTTTCTCTTCAGATACTTTAGCTTGTATTGACCTATTCTAATTTTTGTTGGATGCTATTTTGTTCTATTCACACACAGCATAATTCCAACTGGAAAGTGAGGCAAACCATTCAGTGAATGAGCCAGTGGATTGTTTTTTTATTTCCATCCCCTCGTTTCAGAATGGTAAACTTGCTTTTCCTCCTTTTCTTTCTTTTTGCATATGTGGCTACCAGGCTCACACTATACTTTTATTTGCTAGCCTGTAAGACAGAGTCTTCCTAAGCTGCCTGTGCTCTTTATCATGCCTTTCTTTTGCCTCACGCACCAAATGGGAACTCCAGGGAGCTGCAAAAATAAAATAAAAAAAATTAAAAAACAACCAAACAAAAAAACCCAGGGCCTACTGTAAAATAACAAAATTTGCTTTGTGAGAGAGATGCCCAGTGAATTGCTAAATGAGGCGTGCACATGGCTTACTTTCAATCCCACCTTGTGTTAACCTTTAGAGCCAAACGGCAGATAGTCCTGTAACAAGGCTGGCCTGTGCAGGGTGCACCCACCCCCGTGTTCTGGTTTCGATCAGGAGTGTGTTTTTGAAGTGAGTCTCCCGATTGTCCTCACTCTTGTGTGTTTGGGTTCATATCACAGAGCTGTCTCAGCCCCTGACCTGGATTCCTTTTGAATGAAATTGGGCTGAAAGATGTGCTCCAAAAGCTCACCTAACAGGCTCTGACCACTAATGGGTGTTCAGTTCATGGGAGCAGGCTATAAGTTGTTCTGAAATAACCCCTTTTCCTCTTCTGTTCCCTCCACCCCCCAAAGCGTCACAGACTTTTGGTCCTTGGCACCAACTCCTCCTTGCTACAGATCTGCTCCTTGCTAATACTGGTGTAGCCACAGTTTTCTGTTTCTCTTCCTATGTTAAATATAGGTTGACACATAGACCAGTAGTTTTTTTCCTCTTGTTTGTAAGTGGTTACTGCCTATCCAACGTAACATCCCATAATCTGTGTTATGCTTTGAGCTGGAAAATTAAAATGAGATAATGTAGTTGATTGCTAAGGTGGATCTACCACATCATTAGCTGTTGGAAAATGAATCAGCTGTGCTGTACGTGTCGCTGATACTTCCTCCTGACAGCATGACTGACCTTAGTACAAAATGCTGTCAATGTAAAGAAATATTTGCTCCATTATACAAATGCAGAAACTAAGACACAGACTGAGCAACCTCTTAAAATGACCATAGGAAGTTTGTGCTGTAGCAAGGAACAGGGTTCAGGTCATCTGGCTCCAGGGACTTTAATTTTCCCACTCTGCTCCAGGTATGGTTTGACATTAGTAATTTCATACATGAGGAGTCTGCTCTAAAAAAAAAAAAAAAAAAAAAAAATACCACACAGAATTCCTTAGGGAAATTAGGCTGATGTCATTGCACAGTCTCACTGTATATGTCTATCCCTCTTCTCCATCAGTAAGTTTTGAACGTGTTGGGCCAGTTTAATAAATTCAACTGAAATAGAGCAGCCGTGAAGATATGTGTGTCTGTAGCTTCCTTGAGAACAGCAGTCTGGGCAGAAGGCAGAGTCCCTATCAACAGTTCTCACTGAAGAGGAGGATTCAGCATGAACTTGACTCTTACTAAGTATGAGAGAATCCACACAGGGATTAAAATACTTAGGACCATGAAAAAAGCTTTGATCACAGCCCGGGCTTTACTAGAGAGCAGCAGATCCAGTCACGGGTCAGGACATGTCATACATTCGTTACATGATGTGTCGCACAGTTCCTGCACCTGCTCATCAAGGTGGTAGCATCTGACCAACAGATTATCCTGGTTTGTACAATCTCATCTCCCTCATTAATTACTCAATGTCCTGAGTTGTAGTAGTTAGCCGTAATGGCACAGAACGTAAATGAAAATCGACTAAGCTGCACAAAACAAGAAACTCTAGGACCATCTATGACTGTATACTGACTATTGCAGTAAATTAAATCCTTTCAGCATACATGGAAAAATTGTTTACAGTTAATTTTGCTGAGAAGTTATGGTTGCCTGCTAAGAGGGTTGGGGGAAACAGTGAGTCCTGTTTCAGCTATAAGGGTTCTGACCTTGTTTGCATCCTGGTTTCTGTCAACCTCTGCGAGTTATGAGCAAGACCAAATTCCATAATCACCCTCTTGCAAAATCCTGTATTTCATTTCTCCAAGATAGTAACTGTTGTATTAAAAAGCTTAAAGTGACATGAAATGAGCTCTGGAAAAGGAAACGTGCATCTGGTGGAAAACAGTTCTGTGGGAAAAGGGATCTGGCACTTCTGAAATCTGCCTGGTGAGGTCTGCTCTCTCACGAGTCTCCAGCAGGAGTTTTCCCGAGATCCCTGTTTCTGTCCATGCCTGGGGTTAATTTTCCAGCTCTCTCTGGTTCTCTCTGTGCAGCAGCCTTTCTCCAGCTGTGACGCCTTCCCCTTATGCCCTGCTGAACGTCGCCGTGCGCTCTGCCTGGCCGCAGCTGCCCTTCCCCATGCTGCTACCGGCAGCCAGCTGCCAAACCGGTCAGCCCCTCTCTGACAGTCATGTCCAGGGAAGTCTGGTGCAGAGGACGAGTGATGGTGGCTATTAAAAAAAAAAAAAAACCAAAACCTAAAAGCTCAGGTTTCCCTCCATCCTTCATGACCCTTTTCTAGCCATGCCATCGTTGCTTCTCATTGTGTTCTCCATCTCCTCTCTTTACTGTTCCCAGTTGCTCCCAGGAGTTTCCTGTTTCCCACTCTTCCCCTCCTGCCATTGTGGCTGGCTCAAGCCTGTGTTGAGATGGGAAGCGCTTGAGGAGATTTGGCCCTTGCCATGCCTTAAGTAGCTTGTGCTTTTTCTAAGCTGTGTCAGCTGAGAAGCGGGAGGGCTGGAAGAAATGCGGGATTCAGCTTACTTGTCCTTTCTTCATCTGCCTGGTTCTTAAGCGAGGTAAGGTCTCCTCATTAATGCAAAATGTGGGCTCTGCTAGTCACTCTGCACGATGTATTTTGTCTCACATGAGGTTGCGGATGCACTCCATGCAGGTATTGCTGGTGTAAGCTGTTCCATCAGCAAATCTCATCTTGGAATCAGTAATACTGGATTTCTTCCCATGCAGAAGGTACTTAAACAGCTTTGCCCCTCTTTAAACACCTCGTCTTGTGTTTTCAAACTTGCTGATTTTTCAGTTTGTGGGTTCTGAAAATCTGCCTTAAAAATGTGTCATTCTTTCAGTGGCTTTCCAAGTCCCACTAGTTTGTCCACCAGGTTGCTCCTTCATGACCCCATTTTGCCCTTCTGTACTGTGGAAATATGTGCTAATATTAGGAATGTGACATTTCATGTGTTTCCTCTCAAGATGTTTGTTGACACCACAAATGTGGGAAGTGCATTAAAATTGCCTCTTACTGTGTGTTCTGCCTGACTCTGTCTTACCATTAACCAGGCAAGGGTCACCTACCTCAGAGGTTAAATTATAGTAGGCTAAAAAAAATACTTTAAAATAGGTGATAATGAAAATTTGTAAATGATTACTGTAAAAGCATAATTTAATAACCTGAATTAAATATGGAACTATTTTCTTAAATCCAAAAAGGAGAAAATAAAAGGAAGCTGGACGTAATTCTAGAAAATGAAACACCAAGCATGCTATGGTTGCACCTTGGGACAAGGTACAGGCACCTACTTGGTGGGACTGGAGAAGCAAGTAAATTCGCTTATGACCCTGTTTGCACCACGGCTACTGCTAACTTCACCATGGCTGGGTAATTAGACCTCTATGGACTTAGAGCAAATAACGCTAGCTGCACAGAGCTGGCCAAAGGCTTCTCAGCAAAGTAGGCAAAAGAAAATCTAATCTTGCACTGGCAGGGGATTGCGTTTCGGAACAGAAGAGGGAAGAAAGGCCAGAAAGGGTTTTATGGAAAGAGGAAGATGTGATGGTCAGTTGGACTTTAACAGGCTATAGGTGACTTAGAGGTGCCATGGATGGATGTCTGTCATCAACCCCCGCATTCACCAGCTCCTCATAGCAGTCTCTCCTGACCATCTTGTGTCTTTCACGCTGTTGGGCAAAGGTCTGAGCTCATTCCTGCTGCAGCAAGTCCAAGGGACAAGGCTGAAGAGCACGCCTTCCACTCTTGCTGTTGTGGCCAGCAGTGACAGGGATAGCAATGGCTGCTGCTCAAAGTCCCCTTCTGTCCCCTGTACACAGCAGCCACCATCCTCCTGTTCTCCAGAACAGGGTCTCTATACGCAGTGTGTTGATCTAGGCAGTGTGTTGATCTACTTGGAGTTGTGCCATGATCTGCAGCTAGGATGAAATACCAGTCAAGGTATCTGAATGTATTGCTCTGACTGCAGGCAGTATGGAGACGAGCTGGTGGGGTGCCACTCTTTCCTAATAAACCCTCGAACCCCTCTCCATTTAGTTGTCAACTGTGAGATGTTGGTCTTACACCAGCAGAAAACCGTGAAGAAGAAAAGGGAAAGAAGGGCATGCAGCTACTGCAAAGCCAAGCTGATTTAGCAGGCAATAGTAACTTTTATTTGGGGGTGAGACGATGCTGGAAGAACACTCTGGGAAAATGAAGTATCGTTACTGTACTAATGGCAAAAAGTGGTGCAAGGCAGCCACTATAGATAGATCAGAGTCTGTGCTCACATACTGTGAACTGCCAGGCTGGAAAAGAAATCTGAAATATCACCTCAGTAATTTTAGCAAGCTTTGATCCCAGAAAAAGAAACATAAGTAGGAAAGTAGCTTTGTATCTTTTCTGAGCAGTGAAGATTTTATGCATAGTCATTGAACCATTCTCTGACACGATGCTGAAAATTCCTGAAATCTCCACCATGACTGATGCAAAGTCACTGCAGTGTCTTCTGTAAAGGGCCCCTCAGCACAAACTTCGTAGCTTCTAGGCAGAATTCATCTACATAGTCAACTCTTCAGCAATCTACTCGAAGAGCACTCTTGAAATGAGGAAATACTCCATCAGGGACAAAGACAAAAATGTCCTAGGCATTGTGCAACAGCAACAGAAAACTAAAAAGCAGCTCAGTCCTGAATAAGTTCTTGTTCACAAGAGGAATTTCAGAAGGTGGGGAGGAATGCACATCCATTCTTTAATTCAGGAAATCTGTCGGGACCTCAGAGGAGAGCTGGAACAACCCATTTCCTTTATCTGTAAAAATTGGATAGAAGAATAAAAATTTCTGGAAGAAAAAGGCTAAGTAATGTTGTCCAGATCTTTTATTATATGTTCTATGGAAGATGGCTGATGATGCTTCTTCCAAGAAAGCACTACTTCGCTCACAGTGGGAGACAATTCCGCTAATTGTTCAGTCAGATGGCTCAGTTCTGGGAACGTTGCTGTTACTCAAATCAGGGAAATCATCTGCTTTCATACAGAGGTGGGATTTTTAATTAATCAAGGATATCAGAAAGACTTACAAACCAAAAACCTTTCTAGAATTTGTAGTCTCTGTCTCCAGCCTGAGCATTTAAACCATGCAGACTGCTGAAAGCTGTCCTGAAGCTCCTGGACTTAGCACCTGGGGTTGAGCACATGCAGGTGCTGAACAACTTGAAAGAGGCTTAAGACATTCCATCGCCATTAACCAAGCAGGGCCCAGCAAGAGCGCCTGTATTACATCAAAATATGTGCATGTAGCTCATGGTATAAATATGCATGTGCATGTGTAGCAGAACACTCTGTGCATAGGCACGCACACACTTATAAACAGGGAAGCAAGCTCTTTTTGCTGCAAGAGCTGTGAACCTTCCTTAGTAATCAACTGTGCTTTTAACATGTCTCTTCTCATTTGCCTGAAGTAGCAAAGGCAAAGCAGAGTGACTTAAAGTCATTGAGCCAACTGCAGAGATACTAGATAGCTAAACTGAGGCACTAAGAGAATCAGAAGTGTTAAACAGTGATTTATGGCTTGTGTGGCTGTTTGATACTGGCCACAGAGAAGAACGTGCATTTGGACAAAGATATTCACCGAGCAGAAAACTAATTTTCATAGAGGTTACTGGATTTTGTGTATTTAATGGCATATGATGCAACTGCATATATGGATAAGTAGACACTATTTTTCTGGTTTGGCATGGTTAGAAAAATGTGTGACAATCTAGTGTAGAAGGGAAAAAAAATCCCAAACTGCCTTTGTTTCCTTTCCTGCTGTGAGCATTTTACAATCGATTGCAAACCGCCACATGTACTTCTGCCCTGCTGCCCCTGCGGATATCTTTTGTATGAAATCTGGCAGGTATTCACAGAACATCTCCATTGAGGCTGATCATTGAATGGAAAGAGGAAGAAGAGTGTTTTCCAATATTGATAAAGATATGACATTTTTGAGAGGAACACCTACAGACTCCAGTTCTGTAGGATTTTTTTTTTCCTTACAAGCTTTTGTGCGTTGGCTTTTTTCTCCCCCAAATGAAGTAACTGTATTTAAAAGAGAACTGCAACAAAATGACTGTTTTACCTCAAAATGATCACACTATCTGCAAAGTGGACGTGCAGTTTGCTTGAATAGCTCACTTGCAAAACTACTCAACTGAGAACTTGTTTAATTCATCACAGAAATGAAGATAAGAAATCTCTTTGGCTTGTGTCCAGTGCCTGAGATAGTTAAAAGCACAGTAATTCTCCATCATGCCCAGTGAAATGCAGTAGAGAGAGCGTGGTTTAGCTGGCGTGCACCTCAGTATGTAATTACTGTTACTAAAATATGTCCCTAGCTATGGTTTGTGCTGCAGAACATGTACTGGGAAGAAACACCTCTGAAATAGGGCAAATTGCAAGTGTGAATATCAACAACAGGTAAGAACGGAGACAGCAGGTTGCAGAACTAACATCTATCCCCTTTGCCTGCTCCCTAATTTCAGGCTTGTGTTTCTTAAAATTAAACGAAGACGTTAGTGTTTGTGGCTGTGACGTTAGCATTCAGGAGTGAACCAGTGGTAGAGATCTCATGTTTGCAGACAGCCTGAAGCTTTGGCATGAAGAAGCGAGTTGTTTCCCAGCCACCTCTCCAGGATGACGATGGTGAAAGCTCACAATGATACAGCAGCATTATTAACTACGCAAATGCCAGCTAAAGCTTCTAGGAAAGGCAAAGAAATGTCAGGATTATTAACAGTGTTGCGCTGGCTTCCAAGGCTTAGTGAAGCTTAGGAGGGTGCCATCACATTCCTTGTTTTTCCCGATTCCCGCTGTCTCCCGCCTGGTGCTGTGGGCATGCCCACATGCAGTTCCCCCAGGAATCTGCACTTGGCCCACGTGCATTCCCTCTAGAGTGCTCCTGGGGACCTCCTTCAGCTTGCACTGTTGAAGATGAGCCGTGAGGGTAACACCTCCCTTGGAAGGGTACCTATGCTGTTTTCTTCCCTGGTACAGAAGTCACCGACTCACCGGTGGCGATGTGTTCTGCCAGCTGAAACAGCCATTTTGCTGTCCTCTGAGGTCAAGACTCTTCCCTGGGAGGAAGTCTATGTTGCATAAGGGCTTGCTGACACAGAGAAGTTTGTGCCATCAAAATAACCATGCAAACACAGCGCTATAATGGCAGGCTGCTGGGTCTCTCCCTGTCCGCCAGGAATTCAAGGTATTTTTTAATGTTTCAGAGTGCTCTGGAGTAAAATTTGCTAGATTTTGCCAACTAGAGTACGGATAGCACGCAAGACTGTAATGACACAGCCAAACTGGTGAAGGGCAGAGGGAGGAAAGCAGCAGAGAATCCTTCTGCCTTCCATCAGTGGGATTAAGACTTCATAAATCAGGGAGGGTCCTTTGTGCCAGCAGTCTGGCACAGGTCCCCTGGAAGTTAAGAAATTCCTCAAGTCAAGAGGGGTGGAAGCGGCTGAATTGCTTTTTTTCTGATTATATTCTTGCACCTTGTGTATGAGCAAGCAGATGCATGAAAAACAGGGACAGCCAGTAATAACCTCACCATGGACATGGGAAATGGGGGAAATCTGCTTCCCATCGTGGCTCACCTGGTCCTCAGCCCTGAAGGGTGTTCTTAGAAAGTGCGCAGGGGTGAGGCTGTGTGATTACCTTGGTCCTCTCTTGCTCCTGGGGGGATTTTGCAGCTACAAGGTTCTGAATTATTGGTCTGTTCCCCTCTTACCAAGCCACAATATGTTAAAATAGGATTAAATTTTTCATACAGGGGTAGGAATACTCTGTGTACACTGCTGTGTGAAGTGGAATTTTGCCAGGCATATTAAGCCAATTAATAATATAAAATCTAGGTTGTCACAGAGTACAGGAAACTTCTGATTAAGCTAACTGTAGTGTTTTCAAACACATAAAAACCTTTAAAAAGTGTATTTGCAACATGCCTTGGCAAATTCCCAGTTTTGATGGTCTCATGCTTTTCAGCCAACTTTCATTCTTGTCATGCTGTTGGAAACTTATAGATCAGAGTGGTTTTGGAACAGTGTGTTTTATAGTATCACAGCCCATCAAACCAGGCTGATAACTAAGAATATGCTTATGCTCAACTTCTTCCTGTAAGTAGCTTCACTGCTGTCAAGGAGACTGGAAATGTACTTTATGTGTGACTCTCAGCCAAATACTAAGTACACATGAGACACTGCATGTTTTCTAGCTGTTGGTGCCATTAGTTGGTCTTTCACAGCATAATCTACGTTGGATGGGAGCTCAGCATGTCTCTCATCCAACCTCCAGCTGAAAGTATGGCCAGCTATGAAGCTAGGCCAGGTTGCTTCAGGGCTTTATCCAGTTGGGTCTTGAAAATCTTGATGGTAGATGTTTCTTCTAGAATCATCTAGCCTCTCTGCTGAACATTTGGAGAGAAAGATTTCCCATTTATGCTCTTCATTGTAGAACTACATGTGTGTTTTACCAGAGTCAGACCAAGGTATGGTGTATTTCTGCTTTTTGCCTTGGCTGGCTCAATGCACTAGCCTCTGAACAGTAAGCTCCATGAACACATCATCTGTAAGTTGTGTGTATTGTTTGAGATGTATTTGTCTATTTGGATTTGTTCTTTTTTTTTCCCCCTAATATTAATTTAATCGATCAGCAAGCTGCACGTTTCCTTCCTCAGCATTTTCTGATTGTCCATAGCTGTCTTATTTCTCCTTTATGCTTCCTCATCTCTGATTATTCTTCAGCCACCAGATGCACTCGGAGTTCCCATTGCCCTCCCCTCTCTGATCCCACACTTCTTCCAGCATCATCTAGTCTCGCTGAACAGCTTCTTCATGTGGATAGACATGTGTGTATATAATTATGCAGAAGAGCAAAGTTAAAGGGAAAATATGATGACAAAGTCAAACAATTAAAAATTCAGTAAGGACTGCCAGCAGTCTCATTTTGTATTCCCACACGCACATGGCTGATCAAGCTGCTGATAATTACACGATCGTTATTTTATTCACAAACCCCTTCCTCGTTCCTTGGACAGGATGTGATTCTGGGTGTGAGTCAGGGCTGTGTATTGAAGGAAGCTGTTTGCTGTTGCAGAAGCTGAAGCATTTGTAGCAAAAGTGTCTAACAATTGCAGGAAAAGCAAAACGATAGCTTTGTGGTTAAGGGGGCTGACCTGGCACCCTGGCCAGTCGGGTGCCACCTGACTCTGGTACAGGATTTCGGTAGTACAAAGCAAGTGGCTTCCACCTAAATTTTCACGGGTGGTTACACCAGGCATTTCGCACTTCCCAGGTGCTTAACACTTAATACCTGACATCAGAAACTCTATGTTCACAGATGTAACTGAAGTCAATAGGAAAGACTTGCTTTAAACGTGCATAGAAAGATGAAAAAGCCGACTGTTTTTGTATTCTTAAAAATTCAGCTCCTTCTTGTTTCAAGCAGGACATCAAAAACTTAAAAAGGAAAGAAGGCACAGCTTGTTTAAGACAGCATTAGGAATGTTTCTCAAGCTCTAAAATGAAAAGAAGGCCACAATCAGATATGACAGGTGTGCTGGGAGGACTCGATTCATTTCTGCGTGTGAAGCATTCAGGGTGGGAGCTCCACGAACACGCTCAGGAGGAAACCTCTCTGACAGCTGATGCCAGACTTAGAGGTGTCTGTTAAAGGCCGTGCTCTGAACAAAGGGGATAAAAGGAAATTGTGATTAATAAGAGCTTTGTTCAAAGCAGGGAGGCTGGGAATTACCTGCACTAGTTACACAGGGATGGGGTGTGTGTGCGGGGCAGGGGGTTGCTGGTGGTGGTGCTGGTGCTCCAGCCTCTTCCAGCCGCAGCTGGCACCAAGCCTCCTGAGAAAGCAAATGCTGCGTGTTGTTCATGAGGCTGGTCCTTGATGTCCTGTATGTCCCGCAGGCGTACTGCCCCACGCACCGCTCTGAAATGAGCCAGGCAAAAGGCCTGGCTTTAGCATGAGGAGAAGCGATGACTGCTGTTTCGTGCGGGAGCTGGTAACGCTGTGGCATCCCCAGGCACTCCTTTCCCGGGGACAGGCCTCCTTTCTGCCCTCCTGCCTTCCTGCTTTCAACGGCTGGACCAGAAATTAATTGTTTTCATAGCCCCAGTCCTGCAAAGGCAGTCATCAGCTGTGCCAGTGTCAAGCGTGCAAACAGGAGGGCTGAAGGGAAGTTCCCTGTGAAACCTTTGGGTTTGGAATTTTCTAAATAAAGTGTCTGTCTTCACAGATATAATGCATTTTTTGTTTTGTGGGTGACAGGCTGAGGCGAGAAGGACGAGATGTGAGCACGTATATCAGTGACTCTTAAGTTGCCATCCTTTTGGTGTCATTCACTCTGTTGTTACAGACACTTAGAGCCTTATTACATAAACCTAATACTCCGTATTTACTGAGACTTCAGCTAATTTTTGAGTTGAGTGTGAGGAGAAACCCGGACCCTTCTTCTACCAGAGCTTGCACTGGCTGCCATGAACCTCCAACCTCCCAACACAACCCTTGAGTCCATTGCTTAACCTCCAGCCATGAAATACAAGGTGTGACCTTCATAATGCAGAGCCCTTCCAGTGCTTGAGGGGGACTTCAGCGCTCAGCCCTGTCGTGGGTGCGTGGGGATATCTGACATCACCGGACAACTTGGTCCCAACTGCTGGGAAACCCTCTCCCTCAGATACTGCCCCATGTCCTTGTTCACATGCGGCTGAATGGTGTATTTTGCTATAAGAAGCATGCCATTTACCTTCAGTTTCTACCAAGGGTGGAGAAATAGGAAACAAAGGTATGAACTGCCATGTGTCCCGTGGGAAAGGGCAGTGCTTTATTGAGTCTTGCTCCTGTGGTCAGTCTGACAACGTGCACGTTGAAGTGTGATTTAAGCAATGCTGGTGTGAGATGAGTCAGAGAGGATTGCACACATGTTGCACGACTTCCTTATAAAAAGTGTTAACAAGCTAGAGTACGACATCGAGCCTGTCATTTCAGGACAGAAATGTCAAGCATGCAAGTAACAGGTGTCCCTGCAAAACGCTGGACCCTTTGGGAAAGACTGCTCTTTAAATATACAAGTGATTGTATTTGTTTTGGCGACAAGTCACTAAGCAACCTGCACTGCACCAAGAAAATACAGTCTCAGCAGTGCTTCTCAGTACAGGCGGCATCTTTGGCTTTGACTCACCATGCCATGAATTAGCACTGACGGTAGCTGTGGGGCTTTATCCACAGCAAAATACTGGGGGCAGATACCCAGCTATGCCAGTGGTTTCCAGTATTAATTAAAAAGCAGGTACACAGGTTTAGAGTAAAGTTGTTGTTTTTAAATCATATACAGTATTGTCAGTTTTGCTAGTTAGCATGAAAATGGATTAATAGTTACAAAAGTCCATATTCAAATGTGGTAATTTGAACATAAAAATGACTCTTATCTGAACACTGCTAGAAAGCAAATTTTTGTTGCAAAAATTGGAGACAAACTGGCTGAAAAAGTGTTGGAGAGGAAAAAAGGAGCAATATCTTTCAGAGGCTGGGTGCATGTGAAATACAATAGTGCACACCTCTCTGACTGAAACCCAGACAAGCCAGGTGGCCTCACCCAGTTGTTCCTCAGTGAGCTCAGCCTCAGCATCTGTCATACCTAACCATTGCAGTCAGTCACACGAAATTTAATTTAGTGAAGCAAACAAGTGGGTCATTTGTCATTAAGAATATACATCTTTTTTTTCAACTTCTTGTAGAGCATTATGGGACATCTCCCCTGAAATAAATATCTTCACAACCTCTGCCCAAGACGCTGGAGGGATCGGTTTGTAGATTGGGGCAGGACATAGAGGACGTAGTTATGGCCTTGCCTGTATCCTACAAATACCTTCATGATCACTAAAACTTGGAGCTAGCTAATCAGCAGTGCAGCTCAGCGCCAGACCACGGGAGGAGACACAGGAGCACTCTCCTGCCCTTTGCTGTCCACAGAGGAGCCGCCTCCTCGGGAAACCAATGGCTGCAGGCTGCTCTGCCATGCCGTAACTCAGACCAGGGCATGCCCTTACTTTTGTTGATACAAGACTTGTTAATGCTTCTAGCAAGCAAACTAGCTGAGAAGTGTGAGGTCTGCACAACAGAAATTTCTAGCTCTCCTTTGCTGATAGGAGTGAGCTACCTCAGGGTATGACCTGGCCCCAGGCTATGTGAATAACAGGAGGGAGTAAACCATAACATCAACAATTATCCTAGGAAACCAGGTGAAAAAGCATTACAGCTTTACGTAGTAAAATGAATTGGCATGAGTGGGAAGGCTGGGTGTTGGGACTGACGGTATGCCCGGTCATGGCCCTGTGGTTTTCTTTTGTAACAGGAGGAGCAGCCAGTGTGTAATCCTTCACGCTGAATTTTCTGCTTCACTTCCTCCATGTCACAACCTCAGTGTTGCCATAGCATGTTTTAGCATGTCTGCGTCTGCTAAAATATAAGTTACTTGAGCATGGAGACATTTGAATGGGAAAGATTTACTTGATGCTCCCCGCTCCCCCTGAACAACAGCAGGACAAGTGCCCCCAGTGAAGTGTGTGACTCACGTGAAATGAGTGTGATGCTAATCTTGGCCAAAAGCTTGTGAGGAAACAATGCCTGTTTCATTTCCAAGGAACACTGGTTTCAAAGGAGATTAAAATCAGATATTAATTGGAACGGACACAGCAATTTTATAAGAAAACTCCAGAAGGATGAATTTGTTAGGCAGACAACTGTTTATCTTGCATTCACTGCATTTCCATATTGTTTTAAGACCAATTCCTAAAACGTATTTCCTACTGCTCACCCCATCTCCCAGCAGCACAGTCACTACTTGGTGAGAGGGACTAACATTCGTGGGCTGGTATAAGGGATCAAAGATTAATTAAACTTCTTCTGACAATGCAGCTGCTTGGTTACATCGCCTGCCTCTCCCACCTACCATGATGATGTTTATATCAGCTCTCTGGTTTATGGGTCTATACATTTGTTAATACCAAATATCTTCGTACTGCCAGCAGCCCACCCAACTCTAATCTCTGCAGGTTGTGTTGCAATTCATTTGTCTGGTCACAAGTGAACTGATGCTCACAAAATCCTTAGGAGGAAAGTGATGCAACCAACTGCAACTAACACAGAACACATCGACATTTCTTTCTCTGTCCTCTTCTCTTTTCCCTCTCGCTCCCCTTCCCAAATTTCATTAGTTTTACAAGCCTTTGGGAACAAGGGCATACCATGGCTAGGGAAAGAGGAAATGTCCCTTTTGCTCTGGGACAGGCACATGCTGGTGGCATGACAAGCCCCAGAGCACACAGGTGTGTCTGTGCATAGTTAATGTGGTACAGGGGGAACCTCAGCAGCCCTGCTCTGTAATGGGCTGGGGGCGATCTCTAAAGAGAATTTATCTCCCAAGCCATCTGCCACTATAGACTGGTGGCCGAGTGGCAGCAGTGACTGAAATGACTTGGTGGATGGTCTGGATGCCTCCTGCCTGCCACCCAGTCTGGTGGACCAGACTGCTCAGCTGGGGCTTTTTGGGGGGGGATTGTTTGGTTTGGGGTGATGTGTATGGAAGCAAGTGCTGGCATGCTCCTCTGGTGGCTGACCTGGGGTGGGAGATGCTGAGGGGCGGCAGGACTACCACCGGTGCCTGCTGAAGTGCCTGGTGAGGTGTCGGGGCTCCTCCACTGCCAGGTGATGGAGAGGAACAAAATGCAAATAGCAACAGCACCTTCGTAGCGGTGGCAGCTCAGCTGGGAGGATACAGCCAAGCAATGTGCGTATAGGTACTGCAGCATCTATGCAGCGCACAGTCTCTTGGCTCTAGAAGCAAAGGTGGGAGCTGGTGGTCCCAGCTGCCCTCCTGGCCATCTCTCACAGGGCTGCAATCTGCGAACTGCTGATTTAGTGCAACGAGAAGTGCTGAGACCGTGGGAGGGAACCACCCACCTTCCGAAAATATAATTTACATTTACAATTATCTTTACTGAAATACCCAAGAGGCAGAGTGGGTTTTCTTGCTAGCACCAGGATCCACCAACTTCTAGTAAGTTACTCAAGTCCATTAATTTCAAATGCATCTACTTATTTTGCGTGTCTCAGTTTATGCATCCCCAGTTTGGAAAAGTGAAGCACTCAGGAGGTGGCAGTGGGAACTCAGGTTGTTCAACAGCTGTGCAAATAGGGCTTCAGGCATTGCAAGCTGGGCAGAGGAAAAAAGGAGATCCCTGAGAATGATGAACTGAGTTGATGCCTTGCAAAAACTTGAAAATATTAGCGGTTAAAAAAATTTGAGGGTTCACTTTGCTTACTCTTCATGTTATTCTTTATTTGATTAATAGTGCTGAGAGCTTAATAATCCTTGGGATCACCATTCTCCATAAACAGAAATAAAAGAGCAGACTTTTAAAATAAAAATGGTTCAATGTTCATTGCAGAAAGAATCAAAATAGTGCTGGACTTGGATCTTTTAAATTTGACATGATCTCTTCTTGACGATTCCTTGCAAATGTCTGAGTTTCTCGAGTAGAAGCATTTGTTAGATGGTCTTGCAGGGAATAAGGCTGAGAGCTGCATGAGAAAACATGCAGCTTATAAGAGCTTATAAGAGCTGAAAAGGAAAAATCCTGCCATTAATGCACATATGATGTTCTGCTAAGTGTAGGAATGGAGCGAAGTCTCAGGAGCACATCTGTGTCTGTGTGGCTTTAACAGCTTATACAGAGGTGCCATCACCTATCTGTGGCAGGCGCTGGGCTGTATGGGGTAAGTTACACCTAGGCAAAACACAACAGAACACTCGACTGCTGCAGACCCCGACTGCCTTCCCTGGGTCTGTCCCTCTTCTGCTTTCTGCCAAGTGAGCGCTGGCGTGAGAAACTTGGTGGCTTTCCCCCTTCCCTTGCTTCCCCACTGCGTGCTCTGCCACGGGCAGGAGCCAGAGCTCACATGGGCCGACAGACCCAGTGCGATGTGTCTGGGGCCTTCACTGCAGCCGGGGGTTTAGCTTTGAGCCACCCAGCTGCAGCCTCTGGGAGAGCCGAGCAGCCAGGCAATTAATTATTCTGCCCTGCCAGGGGTGCTTGCTGCTGCTGGTATGCTGGGTGTCTCGAATCACCTCTGGACTCCTTCAACTGCAGCAGCATCTGCTCTGTACGACGTGCCTGTGCTGGAGGAGGCAAGGCTGGGGATGGCAGCGCCTGGGGGCTACACTACAATGCGCTTGCCACTGGCAAGTGGCCCCTGCAAGGCAGGGCAGAAGCAGCTGTGCTCTGCCGTGGGATGGGCAGGGTGCAGGGGTCCGTGACCACCTCCCAAAGCAGGCTGAGGTCCCTTCATGCAGACCTAGATGTGACCGCCTATAGACAGAGAAGATATTAATATAATTCCGACTATTGAGTACCTATTGTTTTAAGTGCGGTGTCTTCCTGGGAATGAACTCTGGTTACTGCTTTTGTGTAATGTGTGTGTCAGGGTGTTACAGAAAGGGAAGCTGAAAGTAAAACAGAAAGAAACTAATGCATATTTTCAGTCAGTCCTTCTGTTTTCTCTGTAACTGTGCAATGTAGAAGATTTTCCACTTGCGGATTCACTTCTGAGGAGTCCAATTCGTTTTCCTAATGAAGTATTCTAGGGAATTACATGATTAATTTCTTGTTTAATTGGATAGAACATTTCCTTGTTAAACCTTTCCTGAAGCATTTCAACTTCAAGCAAGGTGAGATCTCATAGAAAGTAAAGGTTTTGCTTTTCAGGTTGCAATTTTCCTCTCTGTCCTCAGGTGGAAATGAGTGGTGTGGACCTGTTTTAACCCAGAAGAAAGTGGCCTTGGTAGCAGCAGTCCTGGTTTTAGACCAGGCACAGAAACCAACTGATCTATGAAAAGAGTTGAAATATCTCCAAGGAGTGTTGTTACACTTCTACCAACAAAGCTTCTGAATAGAGCCATTGATGTGTGAAACAACAAGAACAGCCCAGTAAGCACTACTAGCAAATACAGCACTTCTTTGTCACCTTTTAGAAATTAATCTACCATCTTGGTTAAAAGAAAACAAACAAACAAACAAACCAAGAGCTCCCAAAAGGACTGCTTGTTGGATTTTATTTTTTTTTTTAATTTAATACCAACTGGCTGTAAACCAAAAGTACTACCTTAAACTAAATTAAGCAATTTACGTGTTTAGAGGCTTCAGAATGAACAAACTAAATTGGATCTGAGGGCTGCATTATTGAAAGATATTTGTATAAATACACCACTTCAATATGAAAAACTATTATCTATTTCAGAAGAGTTGAGCGTCGGAAACTCTCCAGGAAAATGTATGCTTCTGCTGTATAATGTGTTGAAGAGCAGCATTTCCTTGCTGACACTCAGATCAAGGCAACTGGAGACCCTGCACAGGCTAGGAGAGAGAATGCTAAAGCTGTTGCTGAAACTGCACCATCACTAGAAACTGACCAGTAAGACCCCGCTGTAAGCAGCACCGGTGCTGGCTGTCTGTCCTACCTGTGCTACTTTGCTTGCAGTTTGCACTGTTGATTGCAACTTTGCCACAGGACTGAGGTGGCTAAAAGTACCAGTAGGTCCAGAAAGGGATTAGGCACATTAAATTGACACTTGAAGGAAACACTGCATGGTCTGCATGCACCTGAGCCCCTAACGTGTTGATTTCCAGAGTGCATGCTAGGGAAAGGATTGCTTCATACTTGCGTTGTGATTTATGCTCTTGCCTTAAGCATTTATTGCTGGTTGATGTCTGACTGAAACATGGGACTAGACTGGACTCGTGCTAGTGAGCTGTTCCTCCCTTTTGCCTTATCTTGTCTTGCACTGCTGAATGCATGCTGTCATCTCTGCAGCTCTGCCTTTTGCATCACGGATCCCAAACCTGCCATCCATGGGTCCTTCTGCCAGACAGCAGGGGTCCGGCAGGGGTCTGATGCATGTCACTCTACACAGTGCTTCCTTAAATGCCTAAGAATGGGCTTTTTCCCACTACGTTCCTTTTTGTAAAACCAGGACCAGGAAAATCCCTCTGCTTATCCTCCCTGGGCCTGCACAATTTCTTCCTGCTGCAACTCTTGGAAAATAGTTTGCAGCTGCCTGCGTTGACACTAAAAGGTGTTGGTAATATCTGTGGATCATAAGCCCCAAGAAGAGCAGTTCATGAAGTTCTTGTTTCAGTGGCTGTGCTCCTCTTATCCCTAGAATAGCCAGAGACATGTTCTACATGAGCACGATGTTCATTGCACAGTGCTATTTTCGTGCCTTTCCCCTTCTTACCAGCTTTCAACAGCTTCCCATGTGGATCCTCCCCCTGTGTTGGTCTGGTAGCTTATGACAGTGGTCTTTGAAGTCAGGGGGCATGCACCCCAGGCAGTGTACGAGACAACCCATTGGGGTGCAGAAAGAAGATATTTCTTGTACCATTAATAAACAAGAGAAAATTATATTTTTAAAATAGTGTTTATTCCACCTTTACATCATCCTTTTTTTTTAATTTCTGGTTTTGTGTATGTTTTACAATGTACCTAATATATTAGTACAGTAATATATGTATAATATTTATAAATAAATAAACATACATATATTGGGCGTGTATGCTTAAAAATTTTTTACTGATAGGGGTGCACAATCAAAAAAATTTGGAGGCCACTGGCTTAAGAGACATCTTGGAAAGCTGACTTCTGAAGACTCTTCTGCTCCTTGAGGATCTGGTCTGAATCACTCCTCCCCACTGGGGCTATCATCTCCCTGATCATCATCTACACGGGTACTTCAAGGCTGCCTGCTGTGTGACTTTTCAGTCCTGCCTGAGATCTATACAAATGGTGGAAGAATCACCAGTTTTGCTGGGGTGAATTGGTTGTATGTTGCAGGCAGAGCAGGAAGTTAAACCAATTAATCTGTCAGATTTCTGAGGGGTCCAGCAAAAGCCTGAATAAAAAGATATGTAATAATTCCGCACAGAAAGAGCAAACCAGTTTCAAGTACTAACCTGCTGGCAGATATTTGGCTGGGAAATCAAAATCTGTGTTAGAAAATTACACTGGCAACAGTGAAACTAATACAGTGCCAGAGCAGACCTGGCGTACCGTCCATCCTCTGCCACAGACATGGGAGAGATGCATCCTCTCCTAGTGCCTCGTTTTCATGTTTGTGCAGTGAAGATCACCTTTCTTTTACTTGCTGCTTGTGTCAACTTTAAGGCCCTTGTGACAGTGGCTGTAGCTTGCTGTGAGGTCAGTGAGATTGACCTCACCATCCTTACGCTGACGGTGATCTCGGGTGGAAGGTTTAGGTCCTCCCCGGTGAGTGCAGCTCAGCGTAGCTGCAGATGCATAACGAGGTTGGGTTTATACAAAAGGAGGGCAGTAACTAAATTCAGAACGACCTACTTAGACCATGCATATTCAGTTAGTACGTACTAATGAAATTCATTGAAAGAGCTACGAGGCAGTAAGGAAAGGAAACTGCAGTGACCAGTGGAGGGTCACCTTCAGCCGTCCCCTTCTAGAGCAAGCCTGTTAATGGGGAAAGGTTTGGAGATTGACATAACTGAAACAGTAAATAAGCCTTCTGGGTGAAATTTCAACGCAATACACAGGAGGATTATGCCTGCCTGTAAAAATCTGACAGTAAAAGAGCTGAATAAAGAGCAGGGGAAATCTATCCTCACCTGGTTCAATAAAAGAGCTCTCCCCCTGCACCATTTCAAGGTGTCCATCTCTGCCACCTGAAGTACCTCTGGGAATTGTGAAGGAGTCAGTGAGGAAATGGAGGGGTTTTTAATGTGTTCCCCTTAGTAAGACATAGGTGGATCTGTATGTGGATCTTTCTAAGTATCATTTGGCCTTACTGAAGGGGCACATGATTCATTTTGACGTGATGGCAGTCACACTGGGACACAAGCAGGTCTTCCTTGGAAGGAAATCCAAAGTTTGGGTTCTGTTCTCAGGAGAGTTTCTTCTCCAGCCCTTTGAGTACAGAAATTTGGGTGTTTGTGGGTGTTTAGTACCTGAACTGTGGCTGGCAAAGGCTGCTGTGAAGAGGTGAGCTGGGCCTTAAGTAGTAAACTGTGTCGTAAGCCCCTGAGAGCTTTGCAGATGAGGACCTTGATTCATTTTATGAAGTGAATAGGTAGGTGATGGGATCCTGCAGACCAGAGGTGATTTATAGTGATGGGAGGGTCTCCCCATGTGAAACCTGGAATATGCAGGGCCCTGGAGCTGCTAGAAGGTTGGCTGCTGTAAAAACATCCTTATTACAAAATGGAAGTAAGAAAACTGTGCAGTAAGACAGTGACATGGATGATCATGAAGCATTTTTAAGCAGCAGGTCTGATCAACTCATTGTTGATCCAAGTTAATTAATTTAAAGAGGAAAACCCCCTACTATTAATATCTTTGTTTCCAAGCTTGAAATCAACAGCTCCTAGGGTGGATAGAGCCTGCCTCTCAGTATAGGAGGCTCTTGGGCCTGCACACATCCTCGCACCCTCGGACCAGCAGTACATGCTGCACAGGGCACTGAGGAGTCTGTGGCCTGCTGTAAATATTTAGAACCTCCCAAAGAAAGCCAAAAGCCTCATCAAAATACATTAAACAATCATTAATAGGCAGGGATTGATTTATAATCAAAGGTTTGCATGTGCCCGAGCAGTCTATGTCCAGCCTCCTGGTTATTATCTATAACATCTAGGCTAACTAGCAAGACCTCTCAAAGTGAAACATGGCGTCTCCTGGCTATGTGCCTTTGCTTCTCTTCAAAGACATGTTTTGCAGAGAAAATAACCAACCGTTCTTTTTATGTAAGCCAGCACACAGTAGGGCTGTCTTTGAAGGGAGGTCACTACAGGGACTTTCGGTCATTCCTCCCTAATCTCAGACATCATCATCTCTAAAGGGGGACGCACCGAGAGCAGCAGGCAGCCAGCACACGGCAGCTGTTGTTAGCCATGCAGGCTGCCTAACCTGTTTGTTGGCGCTGGGAGTGCAACTTCTGATCTTGACCCTGTTTTATTTTTCAGCTGTGCATCAACCAGTACAATGGCAAACCTGATAAATGTCAGACGAGTCATTGTGCCCATGGATTTACCATAAGCCAAAAGCAGCTCCTTGCCCCGTCATTAGTGCCAGGCAGTGCAGCATGTATATTGTACATCACTGGATGCAGGGGCACAGCTTTGCCCTGCACTGTGACCAGCACTGCACCTTACCACGGTCTTCTGAGTTACAGTTCTATAGCAACGCACACATAACAACACATTTAGGAGAATATATACGACACCGAGTACAGAGCTAGTCAGGATATTTATTTTAATGCTTCCAACTTGGATGCAATAAATTCCCTTTCCCATCCCTGTGATGCACACTCTTCTCCATGACTGGATTGCATTTTAAAGGAGGGGGGGTAAACACTTCTTCCCATGTGATTTGTGCTGAGTAACAAGTTAATGGTGATGTCTATCCCAGAGTAAACATCAGTAGGGTTTTTTTTCTTGTTTGTGTCAATATCTATTGTATAAGGCCATGGGTCTGAAGAAAATGATTCACACAGCTGGTAAGATAAGTACTGCTGGTCTGGATTTCTTTCTAACAGGGGGTGAAAGAAGAGACTGAAAGCTGAAGAAAACTTCCCAGGAGCACAAAATCCTGCTAAGTTATTGACAGGAAAATTTCAAAAGGAGTGCAAAAAACATCTGGCAGCTTCTGGTTTACATTTCCTCTTTCCCTAAATAATTGGAGCACTTTAATTAAATTGTAATCTTGGCTGTATTTATCACTGGACTTGTATGGAGTCTTTCATCCTAGGGCCTTAAAGCACATGATTTAAGTCACAAAACATCCCCGAGAGACACACTGTCATTTTACTGGTAGGCAAAGAAACAGAGAACACAGAAATAGCCCACTGGCAAGATGACACAGGAAACTTTTAGCAGAGGGAGGAAGGAAGCCTGGGGTCTCTTGGGGTCTCAGGCAGTGTGCTGTCAGCTGTAGCATCTTTATGGAAACCAAGCTTGACTATAAGATACCATATCTGCTTTCTATTACTTCAAAGCACTTTTACAGGAAAAGATGATTTCTAATGTTGGAAATAACAGCTAAAATATGCATGCACCTTTCCAAGGGCAAAAATACTTTCCTAAGCTTCTGCAAATGTGGTGCTTGTGCGAGGCAAGGTCACTCCACAGTTCCTTCTGCTCTGTTTAAAATATCTCACAGTTACAACCAAAGTAAACATATTGCCAGCTCCCAATATAGGCCTTTTGAGTGCTCAACCTGACATCGCAAATAAAGTTGCCTCTAAATAAATAAATGAGTAAATAAAGTCATGTTTACCCTTCTGAATACTAAAATCTTGCATTTTCCCTGTCCCTCTCCTGGAAATTACCATAATTTTATTTCAGCAGTTTTCAGAGAGCTGTGGTCTGTGTAAGATCTCCTCTAACATGGCCCCTAATGAAGCTACTTGCATGAGAAATTGTAAAAATCATCCTAGCCGCCTTCTGAGCCTCCCTGCAATGCTGTCTACACTACCCTTCTCAGCTCCACCGAACTAATTGCTTCCTTTTATGACTAGCATTTTCTTGCCTTAGAGTTACTTCATGCAGATACACTGCTGCACTTCAAATGGTATGACTGTACTATTACTTTGCAAACACCGTATCTATGTTTGATTAAGTTTGGGGTGGAATTTAATGGAGGTGGTTCTTAAAGCAGTCTAGTTCTTACCCAAAGTGAAACTTTCTCAAAATGGGAGGTCAATGTCTTCATCAGATACACCTCCAAAATGCTTTTCTTAATGAAAGGGAAAAAAATATGCCCCTTCTTACCTAGAACTCAATTCTACTTTAGTTAAAAAAAAAAAAAGCCATTCCTCACCTGCATGCACAATGAAGCATGCTAAGATTAATAATCCATCTAGCATGCAAAATACTGCTGAGCATAGATTCGCATCTGCTATTGAGCCTCACGTACCATTTCATGAGTAGCATGACTATACTTGCAGAGAGGTGGGCAAGTATAGTTAATACACCCACATGGAAGGTCTATTCCAGCAGGTACTGCAGGGACTTGCTATGCACTTTTGACTAACTTAGCTCTCCCCTAGCCACTGCTCCCTCTCTCGGGAGCCTGTTGAAACTCATAAAACAATGGCTTGACACTAACCAGAGATAAAAGAAAACAGCTGGAGAAATGTCAGACCTTTCTCCTTCAAAGTGCTGTGCTTTGGTGTATTTGTGGTCGTACCTCAGCTACTAGCAAGAGCCCTCCCAAGGGGTATTACCCCTGGGCTACAGCCAGAGAGGTGGTGTGGTCACTGTGACAGTGCTGTCACCTGTAGAGCACCGGTGATGGCAGCAGTGGTAGCCCTGGGAGAGGAGAGTCTGGGCCCTCTGCGAGAATCAAAACTTTCTCCAGCCACAGTTAATGATGTTGCCATGTCATCCTGTGGCCAAGAAAGCCCTTTAAATGTCCTCTTGTCCCTTTTAAATGCCAACTTTAAAATCAAGGGATGCAAGTCTGAAAGTATGTCTTCTTTCCTCCCCACCATCCCCCCAGGGACTCGGGTGCATTTCTATAGCTGTTGTTGCTTTATGGTTGACTTTTCCCTCTGGTTTCTCATCATCTGAAGCCAATTTAGGTTGTATGTGTTTCAGCAGTTTTTGCTGGGGGAGGAAATAATGGCCAAAGGACAGCTGATGTGTTCAAGCAGTAAGGCGGCTTCTGTATATGTGACTAATGGGATACAGAGTGATGGGTGCATGCAGACTTCTGTTCAGAGTCTGAACAAAGCGATCATCTCAAATGTATGTAATGGGAAATCCGAGCTCTAGCACACTTGTATTGAGTGTATTGAGTATAACACAGAACACATCCAGACAGACAGATACACATGCACACATACGTACATGCGGCGCATTATCTATATGAAAGAAAAAGCCTTTAGCTTTAGGGAAGTCACTGAATGTACAAAAGTTGAACTTACTTTTGTGTGCAACATCAGTTGTGCTAGGAACTGCAGCTCAGAAAGGTTGTTTACGCTGCTATGAAACTGTCACACAAAGCGTTTTACCTCAAGGAAGAGACTTATTTTCTACAAAGGGGTTTGTAGGCAACGAGGCAAAAAAACTAAAAGCACTGGAAAGGTGCATATTTTGTTCTGTAGTTTCACATAATAACACAGCAAGAGGTTTTTCATAGCAAGCAACAGTAAAGGACTTAAATTAAAAAAAACTCACAGCATGACTAATGAAATGTGGCATTTCTGTTCACAAATTAATGCCTCCCAAATAAGAGAACTGTGCATGTGTTAGAGAGGAAAAAGGAACGGAGGCTGGAGAAAAGGGACTGGCATTGTTAAGCTAACATCAAACATGCTTCTTTTCTGTTCTCTTTAATTGGCTGAGCCAGTGTCAAAAACCTAAATAATAGAAACCGAGAACAATTTCAGTAATAGGCTCCATACCTGAATCAGTATAACTTCCACTGCGACTGTCCCAGGATTACTTCATGTATCTTGATGAACAGATATTAAAGAGCAGTGGTGAGGAGCATGAACGTGAAATAGCTCTGTCGCCTGTGGGGGATGCGATGGCAGTGGTAGTGCCAGCCCACAACTTCTACCTCTGTGTCACTACCTGAGTCCTGCTATGATTAACATTAATCAGTGCTTTATCCCTTCCAAAGGATAGCCAGGGACTTCAGTGAAAGCACTTAGTTGCTAATGAGGGATAATTTAATGATGGGTCAATTTAAGCCCCAATGGACCACTTTCATTTCACGTCACAAGCTGCCAGCACTGGCTGGTGGCCTCAGCAGAAAGGCTGCTGGCCAAGCAGTGGAGAGCTGACTCAGGCTCAAAGCCCACCTCCATCAGCACTACTCGGTACAGAGCTAGGAGGATCAGGGGTTGACCCTCCTACATTACTGCTCTTGTCTGCCCCTCCTATAACGGAGCAGGAGGTCACAGTCCCCTCCGGCAAGCTCCTGGCATTGCTTCTCCAAGCCACTTCTGAGCAGTCACGTCTCCCGCAGCCCCTGGCCAGGCAGCCCAGCTCCTCCAGATATGGATGTGGCAGGACAGCAGCAGCCGGTTCCGCAGGGCTGGCATCTGCCGGAGCCCATTGGTGATGGGCAAGGAGACAAAGCTGGCTCTGTTCCTCTCCTGGGAGCCTGCCACGCTCTGTGTGGAGCTGTCACCAGCAGCTGGGTGTGAGAGAGTGTCTGTGAAGCCAGAGAGGGGATGATGCATCCTAGGATGGCATAAGGTGCTGGGCTTGCAGAGCTGGCTCTGAGGACTGGCTCTTCTCTCATGTGAGCTGCTGGGGTTTAACACCTCAGTGGTGCAGAAAAAAATGCAGAACCAGCTCTCTATTCACACCCATGTTAACAAGAAAGTATCATCCAGAGGGACCTTGACAGGCTTGAGGAGTGGGCCCATGTGAACATCATGAAGTTCAACAAGGACAAGTGCAAGGTCCTGCACCTGGGTTGAGGCATCCCCCAGTGTCAATACGGGCTGGGGATTGAATGGATTGAGAGATTGGATAAGGACTTGGGACTTGGGAATCCTGGTGGACGAAAAATTGGACATGAGCTGGCAATGTGTGCTCACAGCCCAGAAAGCCAACTGTACCCTGGGCTGCATCAAAAGAAGGGTGACCAGCAGGGCGAGGGAGGTAATTCTGCCCCTCTACTCCGCTCTTGGAGTGAGACCCCACTTGGAGTACTGCGTCCAGCTCTGGGGTCCTCAGCACAGGAAAGACATGGACCTGTTAGAGTGGGTTGAGAGGAGGGCCACAAAAATGATCAGAGGGATGGAACATCTCTGCTATGAAGAAAGGCTGAGAGAGTTGGGGTTGTTCAGCCCGGAGAAGAGAAGGCTCCAGGGAGACCTTCTTGTGGCCTTTCAGTAAATAAAGTGGACTGATACAAAAAATGGAGAGAGACATTTTACCAGGGCCTGTAGTGACAGGACAAGGGGTAATGGTTTTAAACTGCAAGAGGGTAGGTTTAAATTTGACATAAGGAAGAAACTTTTTACGATGAGGATGGTGAGACCCTGGAACAGGTTGCCCAGAGAAGCTGTGGATGCCCCATCCCTAGAGCTGTTCAAGGTCATGTTGGATGGGGCTTTGAGCAAGCTGGTCTAGTGGAAGGTGTCCCTGCCCATGGTGGGGAGGGGTGTGGGGCGTGTGGGCTAGATGATGTTCAAAGGTCTCTTTCAACCCAAAACATTCTGTGATTCTGTGATTCAGGATGGAGACTGCCCTAAGCACTAGTGCCTCCTTGGCAGTATACAATGCATGGTTTTGAGTTGTGTAAGTTGACTTCTTTGTTTCTCCCACTGGTACCTAGCACAGCAGCTTCCTTCTGCTGCTGCATGTAGCACCCTGATGTGGACGGCACAGAGGTCCCCAGTCCGAGTTGCACAAGCCACCCCAGCAGTTCACACCAGCTTTGCTTCCGGTTGATGCTGACTTGTTCATGGCCAGCAGTGGATCTGCAGCGATCTCTCATGAGCAAAGCGCACTGACAGGACAGGCTGGGAAAGTCTGGCCTGACACAGCCTGTGCAAAAGCCCGGCCAGCAGCAAACCTCCACCTGAGCTGGTGATAATTCCATTCCTTTGGTGCTCCTTAACGCAATTGAAAGCATTAAAAACAAATTTACATTGCAAAAAACAGCAAAAAAGGCAGCTTCTCTTAAGATACTCAGTTGCTATGCTCAGACAGCAAGAAGAGGTTGTAATGGTTATTTCAGTAAGCTATGAAAGCATCTGTGAGAGTGTGTTGACCATTAAGAGCTCAGCTGAACTCCTGGCCAGATTCAGGACAGTGTGTTCTCCATCCTGGGACAGTGGCTGATTACTGCAGATGATTTCAGCTTTCCCAAGCTGCTAGCTGCCGGTGTAGAGCATATGCTGCTACAACGCTTTTCACTAACTGTGATAGCAGAGGTCGTGTTCTGTATGGAAACGCAGCAAGCATGCAGCAAAGACATGACAGCAGCGCACAGTGGTCTTGTTTGCGGCAGCGATCCAGCACTTGCTAGCTTTTCTCCCCTTGGGTCAGTGTTTGTGAACTTGTGTTTACAGAGAGTAAATCAGTGCTCGGCAGGGGGGCCGAGTGCCTAGGGCTGGTGCAGGTGGATGTCAGAGGCCTAAGATGCCCCTTCTGCTGGGTAGGTAGCACTGGCACATAGAGGAAGGGCAGCTAATGCTGCGCTTGTTTACTGCATCCACACTGCTATTTCCAACTGCATGACTCTGTCTGTGTTCCTGAGGGAGATTAAGGCTGCCCTTCTTTCTGCAAATCCTTAGCTGAGATCATCCGCAGCTTTAGTATCTGCACTTCAGCAGGGCTGAATCCCACCTTACAAATAGGTTTATAATCAGTGCTGCCATGATGGCTGCCATCTATGACAAGTGTACCTATGGATGTGCTGGGGACACCTGCAGCCAAAAAACATGGTACTTCCCCAACTGGGTTGAAAAGCAGAAGCATGCACTGGATAGTTGCTTCCTCTCTGGGCAGTCACCAAAGGGACCTTTGCCCGTGGTCCCTGGGAGAGAAGTCCCAGGACAACTCATGCAACGTGTGGTAGCTGTCCTCTCTGCCAGCAGCCCCGGATAAATCAAGGATGGCCAGAGCTTCCAGCCAAGGTTCTCCAGCATGGTGGGATCACACATGCAAAAGGCTTGGTGGCCTCCTCAGTGGTGCTGTCACATGACATGGAAGCAGCTGGTGCTGATCCAGCTGGAGAGTTGAATACAAATATAAAAAATTCTAGATATGTTTGTAAGCACAGAGGACGACCTTCAAGATGCTTCAGAAAATGGGACTGCAATGCCCAAGGCTGTGTGTGAGCATCTGTTCAGCATGTGATGGCCATGTCAGCCCACGGAGCCTCCTGGGTCCGACTGTTGGTGCCTCCTGGGGTGCTTGGAGCAGAGTGTCTGCCCAGCGTGCCGCAGGCCTCTCAGGTGGGCACATGTGGAAAGGGGTGCTGTGGACAGTGCTGCAGATATTCCTTGTTTTACACTCTCGTTGAGCAAAAACCTAAAGGCAGCATGTGTCTTTGCTGTTTCTGCTGGGCCTTCATAAGGCATCTTGTTTGTACTTTCAAAACCATGCTATGCAATGCTCTAAGAAAAGTACCGTCCTCCCCTACTTGTTAATATATGTATTTCTAGAAGTTATAAAGAATTGGTTATATTCTATGCATTTTTGTCTTATTGTATTATGCCTTTTTTTTTTTTTTGCAGTGAAAACCCCTCAAATCTTGTATTTAGGTCTCTCAATGTTAAAAGCAGGTACTGTGTCAGCCTGATCCACGACAATGGCTTTTACGCCACTCAGTCATGCATTATGGAGGGAGAAGAGGCTGAAACTGAACTGAAACACACACCTGTGTTTTCTTGTCTTTCCCCAAGTGTGACTTTTTTTTACCCATAGAATAAAAAATTTAGGAGGTATATCTTTGACTTGAAAAGCCAACCTTGGCAGACAGTTTTAGTATCATGTTCTGGCAGACCTCCTGTGCCTTTTGCAAAGGAGCAAAACCAACATCTCTTTGTGTGATTTGAGAAGTACGCTTGCCAACCCAGATTGAGTTTGACCTGGATGGCAAGCTCCTGCCTACCTGTCTGGCTTGGTTTCTACCAAGCCAGGCTCCTGTGGTTTGGGCAGCTGCCCTAACCCTCTTTCTCGATGAGGACCTTGGGCACTTAGGTGGAAGCTAGGTCAGCTGAATCTAGGAAAAAAAATCAAAACTTCTGAGTAAAAATGTGGAAACACTGCATTTAAAAAGGAAATTTCTCTGTTTAAGAAGTGTCTGTGCTGATACTTCTGTTAAAGCGGGACCGAAATGACTTCCCAAATTTGCAGGTTGTTTGAATTTCCCAATCTCTGTTTGCTGAGAATTGACTAAGCAGTTTTGCCAAGCTGTAGTCACCAGATCAAAATGTGATGCCATCCAGAGCTGACAAGTGTTGCTTCTGCCTATAAAACTTTTCTTTTCCTGGTACTTTGCTTTCACATTTCCAGTGCTTCACAGTTTGAGATTTCAAGAAGATAAGTAGTTTGTGGAGAGTCCTTCAAAGAGGAAATTCACAAGGTGCTCTTTCACAGGCATGACTTCTGGGATTATTTTCTTGCAGATTATTTTTCTTGCAGATGACACCAAGTTGGGTGGAAGTGTCGATCTGCTGGAGGGCAGGAAGGCCTTGCAGAGGGACCTGGACAGGCTGGACCGATGGGCCGGGGCCAAGTGTATGAGGTTCAAAAAGGCTCAGTGCCGGCTCCTGCACTTGGGTCACAACAACCCCATGCAACGCTACAGGCTGGGGGAGGAGTGGCTGGAGAGCTGCCTGGAAGAAAAGGACCTGGGGGTGTTGGTTGACAGCTGCCTGAACATGAGCCAGCAGTGTGCTCAGGTGGCCAAGAGGGCCAATGGCATCCTGGCTTGTATCAGGAATAGTGTGGCCAGCAGGACCAGGGAGGTGATAGTGCCCCTGTACTCGGCACTGGTGAGGCCGCACCTCGAGTACTGTGTTCAGTTTTGGGCCCCTCACTACAAGAAGGACATCGAGGTGCTGGAGCGTGTCCAGAGGAGGCCAACGAAGTTGGTGAAGGGTCTAGAGCACAAGTCTTATGAGGAGCAGCTGAGGGAACTGGGGCTGTTTAGCCTGGAGAAGAGGAGGCTGAGGGGAGACCTTATTGCTCTCTACAACTACCTGAAAGGAGGTTGTAGTGAGGTGGGGGTTGGTCTCTTCTCCCTAGTAATGAGTGATAGAACGAGAGGAAACGGCCTCAAGCTGCGCGAGGGGAGGTTTAAGTTAGACATTAGGAAAAACCTCTTCACCGAGAGGGTGGTCAAGCATTGGAACAGGTTGCTCAGGGAAGTGCTCCAGTCTCCATCCCTGAAGGTATTTAAAGAACAGATAGATGTGGTGCTCGATGACATGGTATAGATGGACTTGGCAGTGATAGGTTAATGGTTGGACTCGATGATCTTAAGGGCCTTTTCCAACCTTGACAATGCTATGATTCTATGATTCCATGATTCTTTGAATTGCCTTGCACAGACCACACAAAAATCATTTGCCATTATCTTTTTTCCTTTAGTACAGAAAAACAGTACCATCAACTTTTCACATGGGCCATGTTTGCTCTGAGTGTTGTTTTCTAAATAATAGCGCTACTTTTATAAAACTGCAGGACAAGTCTTCTGTCCACTGGGTACGTTCCAGTGATGCTAAAGCAGAAAACAATGAGGATTTTAGTGGACTTACTGCCCCAGCATCTTAACATAATTTAACCAACAGGATATGATAAGAAGATGCAGCTGGCTTCTTCCAGTGTGTAAAGTCTTTAAGCCTGCAGCTGATTTGTGTAAACAGTTATTTTCTCAATAATCTCTTATATGAGGAGACTTCCTGTGAACTGCATAATTTGAGGCAGAAAAAACACAGTGAGCAAAAATATCACTGGGAGAGCCTAGAGCATGAAAGGAAAAGAATAGTTGCTTTTTTCTGCTCTGATTGCCAGCAGCAACGTGTGTTGAGAACATGCATCAGGCTGGTCTGGTCTCCCAAGGCAATGGCTGTAAATTCAATTGCTTCCCCACTGCTGCCTCTGAACTTAGTGTCTCCCCTCACCACTAGTTCAGCATAAGTTGTACACAGAAACTGGGGCAGGTGATTGGGAAAACCAACAGTGACAAGTGGCAGGGATGGAGCTGTTAACTTCTCACATTTCTGAGCAGAGGAGAAAGAGCTTTAAAGTGAAGGGGGGGGGGGGGGGGGGAAAGGTGGAAGAGGAAACAAGAAACAGCAGAAGTGGTGGAAAAAAAAAACTGGTTGAGGAGTCAATAGCAAAGATTGACAAGGTAGGGAGTATGGCAGCCCAGTAAGGGGTAAAGTAGCTGGTTACAGGAAAATTAGGTGTGTTGTCTCCTTAATCTGGAAGATACTTTTTTTTCTGCAAGTGCAATACATTCAGTTGATACCAGATGTCAGGGGATAAAGAGGTTTCTCTGTCTTATTATGACCCAAATCCTGTCATTTCTATAGAGGCAATGACTCAGAATATAAATATTGGTAACTTGTAGCATCATCACCACATCTCCCACAATGTGAGCATTAGATTTCACAGTACGTCCCACGTCATACAGGTAAAAATTAACTCTAATCTAGAGTAGAGCTACCAGCTGGGCAACAAAAAGGGGATGCAGGGGAGGGTCTCCACCTCTCTGCTGAGATGTCCCTGTCAGAAGGGCCAGAGCTGGGGCTGGGGCCCCCACACCTTCCACCCCACTGCAGCACCATGAGTAGGTATGTTCCCAGGTGATATACAGCAAGTCTTGCATCCCTTAGAAAGACAGGGCAAACATTTTAAAAGTATGTTAGCGCAGAATGGCTGCAGGTTTAATATCAATCTGAAACTCAGATTTACCAGCTGTCTGCTTCTGCTCTGAATCTTCGCAGCACCATGCAGCACACTGTACTCTGGTGATGCCTAGCACGCCTGTACGCGGGACATACTGCAAGTAGCCCAGCCTAACAGCAGCCGAAGTGGCTTTCCAGGTTCCTGACCCTGTCTCACATGCAGCTGAGGCAGTGATTTTTCTCTTAGGAGTTGTATGCCTGTTTCCAGTGATCAGGTGTCTCCTCTCCGCCTGCAGTTCGCCCTCCTACAAGCGTGTGCTCTACAAAACACAGTGGTTTTGGCCCAGATACAACACAGTGGGAGAAGTGACCTGACTGGGTTCATCCTATTTCTACTGTATTTTTTTTTTTTTAGTTTTGTACTCCTACCCACTTCCTGTATGCTTGCTCCCAGCTTGCTAAACCATCGTACTGGGTGCACAGTCGCAAAGAGCTTCATATGCTGAGAGGATCCATGTTTCTTCACACTCCTCCTACACAGCCTCAAAGATGAACTTGTTATGGGGCATTCCAAATAATAAGAAATCCCCACATTGACTGTATGGACTGGCTTCTATTTTTGAGCTGTGTTGTCAAAGTCATTCTAGCAACAGGTCAGCACAAGCAGAGTCATGCATTTATGGGACTGGTAAGTTAGGCTGTGGTTAAGAGGAAGGCATGCTGTGTGTTTTGCCAATAGCATATTCTGGTTTCGTTCTGAGAGGAAAGTAGGCTGATAACTTCTCTCCAATAAGACCAGCACCAAGACACAAACACTTAAGGATGTGTCCATGTCCCCCTTTGGCTTCTCTTACATGTCCTTACAGGAAATTCTTTATGTACAGAGATGGCTCGCACTGCAGTCCAGCTGATATCCACCTCTAAAATTATGAGATTTAATTGAATCAAAGATGAGCTGGTATAGAACAGTGTGGGTGAAGCAGAAAGAGAAGGCACCATACAGATGTTCATGGAACAAATACATACAGCAAATGTCTTCTTGTGAATGTCACAGTGAGGAAGTAAAAAAGGTTTCATCACGCTAATGCCGTGGGGAGTTCTGTGTGTAGCTCAAGCACGTCAGAAAAGAGTAAGAGGAAGCTATTAGTGCATTGGCAACTTTTAAGGACTGCGTGGTTTTTTTTGTCAGTATTAAGCCCCTGTCCATCTCATTTATTTTATACACCCAAGTTTCAAAACTACGATCTTCTGATGAGAGTGGTAGATAAGCAATTAGCAGATACCCTGTACAGAACAAGCTCCTTGTTCTGCAGTAGTGCTCAGAGGCAGAGAGTGTATCATCATTTTTCCAGACAGTCAGTGTGCTTAACTGATACCCTCTAAAGATGACAGTCTCTTGTGGTTACTTTTTCCTTCTTGCTCACCCTTTTCTCCGATTCTTTGATATTTCCATAAAGCACAATAATCCTCCAGAACTGCTAAAAAGGAGTCAGCATCCTCTGCCCACATTTTGACTGTCTCTGCAGTAAGTCTCTTAGATTTAATGAGATGTGTGATGAGGGGTAACATTGCAGTTCTCATAAATGAATACTGTCTTATGTCAGAAGTGTCCTATGTCAGAAGTGTGCTAAGTGACAAAAAGAGGTCATTTTAATGGAGACTGTCATCACCTTTTATTTTTCTTCCTGAAGAATAGTCTGAATTCCACCTTTCAACCCCACTCCATGTCAAGAGAGATGCTTGTGCGGTTTGCCCTGATGGTCTGGTCCAGGTGTGCAGCCACACATAGGCAAGGCAGCGACGGTGACCTATTGCATTGTGGAGGGTCAAATATTAGCAGCGTGTTTCCCTGATCAGATACTGGTTCACCACAGTGCTGGGAATTGTTTTGTGCGGCTCAACATCTCTCTAACTCTACCTGATAATTGCTGGGGGAGCAAGAACAGTTCCCATGCTGCACCAATCCACAACACAAGCTCAGTTAGGCAACCTACTTCCAACTACTGCTTCCAAACCTCTGCTTTAGGGCAAGTTGTTTCTGTGCTTGAAAGGGGCAGCTGTGTCATGGTGCCTTTGACCTGCTCCTGACTGGGGCAGCTGGGTTGCCAGCCACGATTTGGAGACAACTGTAAAGAGGACAGCGTCCTGCTTTGGACTCGGAAATACCTTTTCTGCACCATAGGGAGCACAGAGAGCTGCCAGGTTCCCCACAAAGGAAAAATCGGTGGGTGAGAGGAAAAATCATTTCAGATCATTGTTTTGCCTTATCCGTCCCCCTGTTTTACAAAATCTTATGCTTTAAAATGGGATGCCTCACAATCCAAGCTCTGTTTCTTTGTCTCCCGATACAAGGTTCAGGCAAGACAGACCAAGTGTCATGGACTACTTTCATTTTCATGGGAGCTCATGTCAAACACCAAATGCCTGTGTCCAAATTACCCCACCTCATTCTAGTTTGGGGCTGGGATGTGTTAGCTACATCTTGTGCTTCTCACAAGTTGTATACAGGGTCCTGCATTTCGTTTGAATTGGTCCTGAAAAAAATCCTAACTCTTATGAATATTTTGACCTGCTGCTGGGCTATAGAAATCTATTCTTAGCAGCAAATGGTGCTATGGCAACTGTCCCTGCAATATGACACAGTAGCAAGAATGCTGTCTTCTTTTAATCCGTAACTCCCAAAATACCTTCTGCACATCCCAAGCCACCTGGCTTTCCCCACCCTCTTCAGAGCTGAGGAAGCAGCTCCTTCCCAATTTATTTTTCTAGTTCAGTCTGAGGCAAAGCTATCTTGAGCCAATTTAAGTAGATCTGAAATAACATACTCAGTCCCAGCTGTCATAACCTATATTGCAGGATATTCCCCCTGCTTTCCTATGACACTTTCCCAGTTGCTCATATGATCTCTTTTCCCCTCAAGACTTGCTAAATAATTCTTTGACATGGGCTCTATCATACACTATATTCCTCTTCATATAGCCTACCAAAGGTGAGCTGTCAACTTGAAATCTTCTGCTTACACATTTTTTAATCGATATAACATACTATTTATTCAGAGGTTAACATTTCTGTACAAAGCCTCCTCTGACAAGACAACGTTGTGTTTTATGAATTAATTTATGTCCATTACAATAGCTAGACTTTTGGGAGCCCGTATGTGTCAGAAGCTCGCTTTGGTTGGGACCTACCTACCTACGCTAAGAGATGGGCTCTGCCTTAGAGAGCTGAAGACCTGGTATTATAAACATGCTCAGAACTAACTGTTACTCATTCAGATCTGTTAGCGATAGACCTATAGAAAAATCTGAAACCTTTCAACTCTCCCGATCCACGCTAATTATCTGCTAATTTCTCAAGTACACTGTGGGCTCATACATGGCATCCTGCTAGTAATTGGGAGCTGCAAGTGCTGTTTGCTTGAGTACCAAGCCACCTACAAGTTTCGCAGCATTTGGTGAGTAATTGAAGGATTTGTGTGTTCAGTACATCCCATATGCCATGAATGTCTTCAAGTGGCAATACAGTGATAGCAACAACACAGCTATTTGAAAAGTTCTGCAGATAACAGCTAAAGTCATCTCTGATGTAACCCCACTGGCTCTAGCACGTTGACAGCTACCCTGCAGGTGGAAAAGCAATGCACAAGGCTGTAGGATGTAAAGCCGCTCTTCCTGCTGTCCTGCTCGGGCTCTCTTGTGCTGCTGCCCTGCCAGCGTGCCACTTGTGTGTGCTGAGGCATGGCTGATAATATCATTTACAGCTCTTCAGCGGGGTCCCACAGGCATTAGAAAAGTATATTGTCATTGCTAGAACGTGGGCATGAATAAAAATACTTGCCCTGGTTTCTCTGCCATAATAATAATAATTTCTAATATAAATTATGTTAACCTTCTTCCTCTCATAAAAGGTGTTTTAACCCTTCAGTGAGAAAGGCCAGGAACAGACTAAGTATAATGTAATGTGTTTTTAAAAAAAGGACTGCTCCTCAAATTCTTTCTTCTTCCTTAATTTTACTGATCCTGAAGAGCATTTTAAGGCAACTATCTTCCTTTTATGAAATGCAATTTACTGAGACTTTTGTATCTCATCTAAGTTTGAGGGTTTACTGGAACGTAAACCCTCTAAAATACATGCTGTTCACATTCTGTGTATTTCTTCCAGCTTTCCGGTCGTTTTCGCGCTCCGCAGGAGGACGAACAACTGAAATGTTAAAGCGTAGCAGGGAAAAGGGAGGGAAGGGTGAGCAGCTCGCGGTGCAGAGCCCTCCTCTGCCCCAGCTGTGGGGTCAGGGACCTGAGCTTCACCCTCAGCCTCTGGAGCAGAGCAGTTTCACTCCGTGTCGGCACCTGTTAATTGGAGCGCAGGTTTGAACTCGATGCTCATGCCTCAGGTGAATGGCCTGAGCCATCCATCTACCCAGCCTGCCACGCTGCCATCAGGTGGGTACTGAATCATCCACGCAGCAAGGAACATCCTCAACAGGAAAGAAAGTGACAGTCTAACATGCTCAGAGCAACAATTTGGACCCTTAGCCCCCAAGGCCAGTGGTCTGTCTGTTAGGTTCCGGGGCAAGCCTCTTTGCCTGGGACAGCTTTGGGGTTAATCAAGCTATACCTTCATTTACCTTTTTTTTTTTTTTTTTTTAAAAGAGACAGCTAATTCTCTGGCAGAAAATGCCCTGCTGCTTTAGTGCAGCCAGGGCCCATGTTTTTGGCAAAAACCCCGCGGGCAGGCTGCAGCCCCCATGGACATGACATGGATGTGCTCTGGCGGCTCTCACTCTGACAGCAGCACTCATGTCATTGCAAAAACTCCCTCCCGCTGCGCCTGCATAAATAACTCTTCGTTGCGCGTGTGCATTTACGTAGTCAATCTGAGTTTTCTGAAGTTTCTGGGGGTGCATGAGGGGGAAGAAGCGTAAACCCCGCTGGAATTAACCCTGTCTGGCTGCGTACAGCTCTGCCTTCGTGTGTTTTCCCAATCCGCTCCTCCCCTGCCTCCTCTCAAGCTCTTGTCTTTTCTCCCTCTCACACCCACCGGCAGAGATGAGCTGTTGCGGCAGTGACTAATTGTGTCAGCTCAGTGGCAGGACGGCAGCTCCCTTCCCTGCCCAGGCGCTTTCTGGTGGAGACACTCAAAGCTGCAGGTTTTTTGTTTTTTTGGTTGGGCTCATGCATGCCTACCAGAGATACTGGGAGCCAGTTACCCATGCACCAGGCATTGATGGCCAGCAGCGTCCAAGCTCACTGTGGCACCCGAGTGTTGATGGGGGAAAAGACATGGAGGCAGTTCACATCGCCACCTCCCCAGGACTTACATTTAGTCAATCCCTTAGGCTTTGCATCATGCCTTTTGGTTGTTATTGTCTATCAGGCATTTAGCACGCATTTTTAACTGGGTAATTATTTTATCCTTATGCAAAGCATGTACTCCAGCACCCGTCATTAGCAGCACCATGTGTTCAGTTCATGCCATACATCTTTGAGTACTATATTTGGATGTCTTTGTCATAAAATACCACAGGTGTCTTGTGGAGGCCTCAGATAGTCCTTTGATGGACTCCAGACATCCTTGTCATTTGCCCATTATCAAGTTGTTTACCAGTTGCACTCTCAATCACCCCATTATATTAATTGCAACATTCCAGTAATTAGGTTTCCTGTTTTTCAGGCCTGTATGCTATTATTTCAGCCTGCAACTACACACAGACCAGTTAACGAGCGCTGCCAGTTTGTATCACATACCAACTGAAGACAAACAGAGCAAACTTCCTGAGAGAGCAGGGAAGGACATCGATGTCTGTGAGGGCATTGGGCACTGCGGGGCAGCACAGCCTCGTAACTTCACCTTACCTGCACAGAATTCCCCACTGAAGAGAAAATTTGACGCCCAGTTCCACTTTAACCTGCAAGAATTGAGGTGTCGCAAGCCATTAGCCAGCTGCATCATAAATACCAGCAGTGGTGGTTTCATCTCATCTTTAGCATCTTTAGCATTTATTTTCCAAATGCAAGAAGGTACTCAGTCTTTCTCACACAAGATCTCCTGGGAACTTCATCTGATTTTTTTTTTACTTCAGTCAATCAGGCCACCCGTCATCAGTTGCTCTATATGTGTTTTCCCATAGGAATTATTTGCAATATTATTTTATTCCTATAGAAATGCTTTTATTTCCTATAGGAATCATTTGCAATAAACACATTTTATTCTGCTGCATCTGCCGCATGAAAAGACTGTCTCAAGCTTAGGCATTTTCCTGTCCTTGTGCAAAAATACACAATCTTGTTCAGGTTCTGAAAATGTTGAAGGATCTGCTTGACACTAAATTAAGACTATTATTTACTTCCAGACTGCCCTCCCCCAACCCCACCTTGTCACCCTGCCATCCTGACCCTCTCCATTACAAGGCTTCCTACACCTTGAGCGTTTATGCCAATGAAGTTGGTGGAGAAATCCTTTCTGCTGAATGAAGTCTTACTCATTAAGCAGCAATTTGTTGTTATATTTAGCACTGGTTTCCTCACTGAGCAGGCTCTACAATGTAGCCCAGAAAGTACCTGTGGTTTCTGTGGGAGCTTCACGTCAGTTGCTTATGAATTTCTACCTGTTGCACATGTTCTCCACTAAGGACCGAGCTGGAGCAGAGACATTTCCAGTGAAGCTTTGGGGTCAGCTGGGACTGAAATTATTCCAGCTCTGGCAAATAAATAGCAGCATGATAAGCAGTCTGCAAACTCCAGCATAGTTGACACAAGAAAACACCAGACCCTAAAACTGGCAAGGACACTGCAATGGGGGCAGGAGCCAGGGGATGCGGGGCACTCACTGGGCATACTGCAGGTAATGGCATGCAATGGTCTGCATAGGACTGCGAGAGCCAAAGACATGGCCAGGACCCTCCAAACCTAGGCAGTTTAGCTGGGGCTAATAATCAGCCCGTCCAGAAAAATCCTTTTTCTGGCCCAGTCTGTGCTAATGTCTCAATGGGATGCTGTGTTTTGGTGTAAGAAGGAAGGGGTGCACAACACATGCTGGGGGGTCTCAGGGCTGGGGTTAGCATGGAGCAGCAGTGGGTGAAGGAGAGGTAGAAGAGGCTGTGCTTGCACATTGAAGTCATTCCTCATAGGAGATGCCAGTTTTATAGCTACTTCACAGTCTTTAGAAATACATATTTATTCAGTGCTAACAAGAGTTCAAAAAAACGATTAAAATAATAGTGCCTGCTTTAGTTCTCATTCAGGGAAAATGAAAGATTGGATGGTTTTTTAGGTTGAGTACACTCCCTGTTCTTATCAAATATGCAGCACATTTCCTGCTCCCCATATCTTCTACAGCATTTTTTAGTTCCTTTTAAAATGCTCCTCCTGCTGAAGTGCAGAGAGGTGCATCTGATTAATTGTATCATGGTAACATTTCTCAATGGCTACACAAATAGTTCCTTCTTCTCCTCCTTCTCCTCCTCCTCCTCCTTCTCCTTCTCCTACTTTCCCAGCTTAAGTGACCTTTATTTTTCTGCATTGCTGGATTTGAGGCCCAAGTACCACTGAGGGCTCAACTGAGACCTAATGCCACATTGGCACTGTTCTGGGACCAACAATTTTGTGTTACTCCTTTGTTCCCCAGTGGACAACACTGTAAATGGTGGGGAGCTACTGGCCATAAACAATTCTTTCTTGCCTGTAATATAAGTCATGTTCCTCAAGAGGTTTCTTTACCTGGAAAAAGATGATAAAGCAAATCTTCTATATCAGTAGAAAATCCTGTGCATTTCCGATCTTATTAACCAGAGCAACTACTCACCTTTTTCCTGCAGTGCAGCTTGGACACAATATAGTCACACTGTTGAGAGAAGACTCAACTGGTGGAATGAGAGAAAAGTCAGAGCAGAAAACAGAAAATGATCACAGCTCCTTGGGAACCAGTTACTAAATCCTTTTCTAAAAAAATTATATACATCAGCATTGAGCACAGAGCAATTCCTTATCTCAAAAAGGCATTAATGTACAGCGTACCAGAATAAGCATTTTATTAGTGCATTGCTTTTTAGTATAACAATTTTACAGCCTAAATGCACTTCAGAAGCAATTATCTCTTGTAATATGAGCTCTGGATATAATGGAGACAGAAGAAATGCCTCTGTAATTAATGACAACTTAAAATCTTCTTCATCAAAAGCGCCTTGCCTGCAAGTCTTTTCACATGCAGCTATGTCTGTGAGGCTAATGTGTTTTTCATGTTTTCACATGCCGCAGTGCAGGTTTGGTAAATGGTGTGCGTGGCTGCCAGCTTCCAGGGCTACATTCCAGGAACACTGTGGCAGGGGCCAGTGGCTGGGGCATCTTGCCTTCCTGCATCTTGGGTGCTTTGCAAATCCCAGCAATACTACATGCTTTTCCATCAGGATCTGGATGCTGGCACAAAGCCACTGATGCCTTTATCCCTAGCAATTCTCTCAACCAGGAAAGCTCTGATTTCAAGCCCCACTCCTGCCCTTCCAGGACAGGAAGGCAGCAAAATTAATTTTTTGTCAACATGATCTTGTTATTGAACCCTCGTCCAATAGAGGTCTAAAACTGCCATATAATTGCATGTTATATTTCAATCACCACATAACCACATCCTTTATGTACTTTTTCCTTTACAGAAGAGGCCCTGTCTGTGCTGGCATAGAGGGCCAGTGGGTATAAGTTTCTGTGCTTGTCTGGAGATTCCAGTGTATGTAGGCACTCTGATTTAAGATATGTTTACCTAGCCACGGTAAAACACGTTGGGAAACCTAGTCCCTTTATGGGCAGCTAACCTGTTGTCAAGCATCCTAGCTTCACAACAAGCTTAATAAGGATTAGGACTGCTTCTGCCGTAACTTCACAGAGCTAATGCAGCTGGAAAAACATGCCCTTTATGGCCATCATGGAAGTATGTCTAGGGAAGCTGAGAACCTACTTGGATCAACTAAAATACATTTTTTAAAGATTGTGGCTCCACCTGTGTTAAAAGGGCTAACTCGCTACCCCTACATGCCAGGTTAGAAACACTGATTTTTTTTCTCTGTGGACCAGACAAAAGGCATGAACTTTCCTTAGGTGACATAGGTAGGGCTCCTAAATTTGCTGAACACCACTAATACATTGCTAGCTAACACGTTTGTATGTTCCAGTTTGGAAACACCATCCACGTTTACTGCCCAGTACACAGATCCACCAGAGCTCAAAGCCAGAGTGCCTGTTTGGTTACGCCACACAACCTCTGGGTAACTCACGTTCAGGAATTACACCCAGCCACTCTTGCACCGAGTTCAGTATTTCTTACTTGCATAAAGCATGTCTAGCACAAAATGGTGTGGTAAACTTGGGGGCTGTGCGGAGGCTAAGGGTCCCCCACACACTGCTTAGTTGGACAGCCACATGTACACAAGGTGTGCAAAGAGTCATCCGCTAATTTTGACAAATTTTACATAGGCATATACAAACTTTCTTTTCAGAAGAGTATAAGTGGAACCGATGATTATGGTTTTTTTCTTACTAAAGCTGTTGATTGGGAAGTTAGTTTACACAAAACAGTGCGAGTTCCTACTTTTGCAAAAGCACAATGTTATTCTTCAGGCTATTTTATATCTGAGCATTTCTTGTTAACCAAATTAGTGGTTGCAAGCACAAGGGAGGAATGCAGTGAGCCTCTGATGTAACAGAAATCCACTGGAGCTGGAACAATCTGTTTTGATCTATAAAATTCCTACAGGGAAGTTGTAAAAGTCACAAAGGTCTCAGAGCTACTTACTGAGGTAAATACTGGGTCACCATATATTTATCAATGGTAACACAAACTGCAGAAAAATACAGAGTAGGAAAAAATCTTCCTCCAAGTTACTATAGAGGGGGAAATAGGAAGAGGTTTGCCTGAATGTATTCTCATTTGCTTCGCTTCATACAGATAAATCAGTGAATGCTCTGTTGTATCTTCTGTGCTCTAGGAGGTCAGAGTGCTCAGAGACGGTCTGTAATTATTTCACTCAGAGTCTTCTCTCTGTGGAGGGAGCAGAAAAACAACTGCAGTGATCACATTGAAAAGTTGGACTTTGGGGAGAGAAAAAAAATCTGTCTTCTTCAGTCTTCTTCTGCCACCTGATTATTGGAATAATATTGTGTGGCTTACAGCACCACACAACGTGGTACCCTAAAATTAGACCAATTGGGCATTTACCTCCAATAGCACTGGATCACGCTGTAATGATGAAGTAAAATCAGAACAGATGCATCTTGGAGATTTTCTTAGGGCTTCTTTGATTCACTGCAGTCTCGCTTTTGCCACAGAGCAAAGAAGGTCAAGGCCAGGCACTTCCTGAAGGCAAACAAATGGCTCTGACTGCCGGAGGATGCTACCCTGCCTGTTTCATACCAAACAGGTGCAAACATGGAGTAGTTCATGTCTGATGTCTCTGTAGATATTTTCTTATGGTGAACAGAGCTCCAAGTCCTTGGGTACCCAAGGGTCAAAAGCTTCAGGCACTTCCATTACATGCTGTCATAACTGGGGATGATTGCCATTGCTGCTTGCCAGGTTGCTCCTAGGTGCTTTAAAAAGGCTTTTTTATATAAAAAGGTGCCTGCCACACCCAGTGTCTAGGCTATGCAGTTTTCTAATATGATTACTGTAGTACAGCACCATAGCAGAGCTCATCTGACAGGTGGGAGCTTCTTTTTTCAGTGAAGCCTTTTCCTGCGGGCATGCAAGACCTCATGAAACCCAGCTGGTACTAGTACTGCAGCCAGTAATGACAAGAACATCAGAGGTAAAAAAAAATGAGCAGAAATCTATAGATTTTGCTAAGCGTCATGGTATAAGTAGGAACACCAGGTAGAGCTCACCTAAAACCTCCAGTCAGGAGGTGGCTCACCAAAACCAAGGGACAGCCAGTGACTTCACATGAAACATGCAGATCTGGTGCGTCATGATGCGTCTCTTGACACCCGAAACACTGGTGTGTCTCTGTGGCCTGAATGGGTCCCTGCTAGACAGAGAGGAGGAGGCCTGAGCAGAGGTAAGTGTTTCCATACTGTGCTAGTTTTAGCTGGGATAGTTTGTTTTCTTCGTAGTAGCTGGTATGGGGCTATGTTTTGGATCTGTGCTGAAAACAGTGTTGATAAAACACGGATGTTTTTGTTATTGCTGAGCAGTGCTTACACAGAGTCAAAGCCTTTTCTGCTTCTCACCCCACCCCATCAGCAAGTAGACTGGGGGTGCACAAGAAGCTGGGAGGGGACACAGCTGGGTCAGCTGACCCCAGCTGACCAAAGGGATATTCCGTACCACATGACATCATGCTCAGCACATAAAGCTGGGGGAAGAAGAAGGAAGGGCGGGACATTCGGCATGATGGCCTTTGTCTTCCCAAGCAACCATTACATCTGATGGAGCCCTGCTTTCCTGGAGATGGCTGAACACCTGCCTGCCGATGGGAAGGAGTGAATGAATTCCTTGTTTTGCTTTGCTTGCATGTGCAGCTTTTGCTTTACTTATTAAACTGTCTTTATCTCAGCCCACGAGTTTTCTCACTTTTACCCTTCCAGTTCTCTCCTGGATCCCACTGGGGGGGAGGAAGTGAGCAGCTGTGTGGTGCTCAGTTACCAGCTGGGGTTAAACCATGACACATAATTCTGGATGGTGTATTTCCATTTGTCTTTTAAATATTTGTCCTTTCTTAATTATATCACGCTGTTAGAATTTCAATGCTCAGACTTTTCTTAATTTCTCTCAGCTGCTTACCAGCTTCTCTGACCTGTACATAGTATAGATTTAATCTTCCCTGACTCTCCTCAGTTCCTCTACTGTATAATTTTTCTTTTGTGACATGGCATTCCTCTCTGCCACAGAGTCCTCCACATAGCATCCCCATGGGCTTTCTTCCCTCAGAAACTCCAGTACCTTTCTCTTACTGTTTTGGTACTTCAGCCCTATTCTTGTTCAATCTCTTTGGTTGGTTGGTTGGTTGTTAATATTGCCAAGCACGACAGTGCAGCAATGAAAATTCTTCCAGATCTCACATTCTTCTCAGTTGTGACACTGACTGTTTGAGTTTTAAATATCTGTTGTTGTCTTTATCCCATTGCACTAAGCTTATTAAACTGATCCTCTATCACTGTTGTGTCAAAACATGTCCTAAAGCTCATCCAATGGAAATCTCTTAGTTCTTTCCTTTTGAAGTAGTTGTTTCTTTTTTTAAATGAATTCATTAGAGTAATATTTCTGCTTACTGTATCTATGTTAACTTCAGCATTCCTCCCTCTTTTTCTGATCAGTGATTTCACTACCTTCTGCACCACCAAAGGCATACTCTGCAGAAAGCAGGAGGTAATTCTTTCTGTCCTGCCATCCACTCTCACGCTCAAAACTGCACCTGCTCATAACTGTGCCAGCGTCTCTAACTTTCTGTGCTATTTCCTTAGTCTAGTTTTGTAATGAAAGTCCAGCAAGTAAACACCTCCTATAATTGTCCCTTTGTATCTTGGGCAAAATATTGCCGTCCTTACAGTTTGGCACAGTTTGCACCAGTGTGCAGAATTTCATCCAAACAGCACTAATATAAAAGCATCTATTACAGATCCTCCCCTGAACACAATGATGACTTGAAAGAAATGGGATGAAATAACGGTGAAGAGCCCTCCCACCTGGAAAGACTCCCTCTCCAGCTGTCCTGTTCTGGTTCAGCCCAGCTGTGATGCTCTTGCTGGGCACTTCTCAAGTGGTCTCTTAATGCAGATGTTCTGCTTCATGTGGTTTTGTTTCCTTTTGTCTGCTGACGTATTTCTTTTGCAAGGTGGGCTGATTTCTAGATGCACCATAGATTAGGGAGCTGCTGAATTTAAACACTGACCTTTAGCTTTCCTACCGCCTCCACTGATGCACAATTTAGTTTCACTCATAGTGAAATTTGCAGAATTACTCTGGGCAAGAACAGAAAACATTTCCATCAGTCACGAATCTAGAAAAACAGCCTGATGTGATCAGTTTCGCTTGATGTATTTTAATAGGAATAAACCTCACTGCAGCTGGTTTGGGGAAAATTTGTCAGCTACTCTTGTTTGTTAAAAGTTACTCCCCAAGAAGCTCTATGAGTTTGAGTTATTAGATGTGTTTCCTGAGGTTCATATTATTTCTCCTCATGTTATGGAAAATATAAATGTTAAGAATGTTACAGCTGAATGTTTTGATCTAACTTTCTGTTACTCAAAAGAGAGTAAGTTAGATGTGAAGTTAATATTTGACTAATTAGAATAAAGCTCCAGAGATTAAACAGCACTTTAGTGCTGTGATATTTCTACTCTGAAAATTTTGATATGAAAGATAACTAGAGGTTCAGCTCTGACTCTAATAACCATTTGTGGCTGCACAAATCTTTAGGATGTGACAACACAGTAAGTCACTAACGCTTTGTGAATAAGTCTGATGAGCTTATCGGCTTCACTAACTTGAACCCCCATTATTTGCTTTTTGACAATCCTTTCTTCCAAACACAAAAATTTGTGTATTGAAGAAAGTTTGGGAACTCTGTGTGGTTGTTCATCGGCAGCGTGATGCTCGACCCGTGCTGTCGGCTCACTGCCATTCATTCCTCCCCCACAGTATGGGTTTCAAGCTGGCAGTCCCTGAGCACGAGTCACAGCAAGCCTTGGGGAAGAAATGCCATGGGAAAAGGGAGAGCAATAAAGCAAAGACACTACTCAAGAGCAGCCCATGGGTTAAATCAGCTTTAATGAATGCACTCAGAGAAGAATACAATTAATTCCTACATCTTGAATCTGAATAACGTGTCAATTCATTAGACAAGGCATAAACAAGTAAGTCACTCAAATAGGATCTGTCTATTAGTGAGGAGAAATCTCCGGCATTATTTCTGTGGCAGAGCAGTCCAGACAGGATTGCTGAAATCCGTTCTGCAGATCTCCTGAGCTGCTCTGATACCTGTAATTTTTATATTTGTTAACATTTTGGCACCTTCCTCCACACAGGATTAACCCTAACGTTATTCATCCTCTGAATTCTTTACAGCATTGAATGGTTGTTTCTTCATCAACTGCTTAAAAATAAAGATGAGCTATTATATTTAAATTAATATCTTAATTATATCTGGGAATCACCTCTTGAACCTGTCATGGCTCTGCAATATTTTTCATCTTGTAAATCAAATCCTTATGGCTGGATCTGCACCTTTCTTTGGGCAAATCTCTAACTGACATCACAGATTGTCCCTCTCAATTCCTTACACATACTGGATACATAAATTTCAAAGTTGCAGAAGCACTTCTTCTCATGTTACAGCAAACTAAAAGTTGGCTCCCTTCCCACTAGATACACAGCTATGCCACAAAGGTCCACGCTTTTGTGTCCCATGGGCTGGATGCTTGCAATGCCTTGCACCTGGAAATGAAGCCACAGTCGCTGGATGATGCATTGTGCAGCACCCTCTGATTGCAGCTGTTGGGAGCAACATGGGAGTATCAGCCCAGTGGTCTGATTTCTCATGCTGTTTCAAACTAAAGCCCAAGTCTAGATTTCCAACGCTTACATGACTTGAGGTGTTGGAAGGGCTGAAATTGATAATGACAGTACCCGATCTCCTGGGTTCAGATAACAGCCTTCTCCTGGTGCCTGGCCTGCAGGCAGGCCTTCTTCTTTCATGGAATAAACCAGCTTCTGAATCTTAGCACTGCTCAGTGATAACAAAAATATCTCTGTATTATCAACACTGTTCTCAGCACAAATCCAAAACATAGCCCCATAGCACCTCTAGTTATCTTTCATACCCAGATTCTCAGAGCAGAAATATCATAGCACCCCTACTATGAAGAAAATTAACTCTATCCCAGCCAAAACCAGCACATTCTCCACCCCTTACAGCTTCCCATAAAACAGCTTTTGAATCCCAGTTGCACAGGACAGCAAACTAACTGAGCAGTCTGGTAACTTGGCTGGTTATGAGTTGGAGTTGCCATCTTGGGATTTGCCTTATGTACGCCCTGGCTGTGGCTGCAGGTCCCCATGCACTGGGAGAGAACTGAAAAGCAAGTGCACCCAAATCTCCTCCCTGCGCTGCTTCCCGTGAGGCATCTGTGAAACTCATCCCTCCTCTTAGACATGTCTGCCATGCTTTCAGCAGAGGTAGATTTTTCTGGCTACATGTTTGCAGGCTAACTGTGCGTCAAACTTCAAAACAAACTGGCAGCCTATAAATACAGTGTATAAATAAATAAATAAATAAAACATGCTACTTTAGAAGAGCTCTGTGACCACATTAGCCTGGGTGAAGCATGAAAGAGCAAACAATAAAGGTGAAAAGCAAGCCGGTGTATGTAGGTGGCTAAATGGAATTAAACATGTGATTAAGTGACAGGGGGGTATGGGTATGAATCACAAAGCATGCTGCCATTTTTAAAATGAGTACTGCAGTGAAATAGACCACGCTATCATTTTAAATGACATAAATGGGGCCTAACCTTGTTTCTTTCTATCAATCTTGATTGATTATAACTTTTTAAAGAAGTATTTAATTGTTAAGAATGCATTTTCCTCTGTTTTTCAGAGTGCACTGCTGATGAAGTGTATGATGAGTCACCTAATTGAACAAGGATGTGTGTCATTATATAAGGAGAAAAACAGATTAAAAGTACCACCCAAATGCCAATGTGCATTCTGATTTTGATTACAGTAAACAGACTTGGGAATATTTTATTTTATTAATAAAAAAATTAAATAGGTTGAAAATTGGTTTAGGCTGGAAGATTAGGGACATTAGTTTAAAAATAAACAAAAAAGCAGAAAAAATATTCTTGCGTCTACTGATCCACTGAAAATTTCTATGTCTTCTGGTATTTCTGGTATGAGAAAGAAGAAAATTCTCCTCTTTCCTCAGCCACTAAAGAATCTGGTATTTCCATAACACCCACTAAGAAGATGCTTGGAGAGCAAGTGATGTTTCCAGTACAAGTTCCAGACATGAAAGCAGTGGGTGGTTTAAAAAATGTGGACTGTAGCCCTAAGGTGAAGATGGAAGCCATGCAATTGCTTGCGTTATGTGACTGGGTGTGCACACACCACAGGGTTAGTGCTAAAGGCCGTGGCAAACAACAGCCCATTATCCTTTCAGTAAATCCCTGCCTGATAATGACGTCAGAGCTATTAAAAATAATGAGCTGTTCATATCTCATGAAGCGCTTTGGGTAGACGTAAAACCCCTTATACAGCATTTCCCAGGCAGGCAAGAGAGGCAAGAAAAGCTCTTTCCCCACGCGAAGGTTGGTGAGTGCGCTGGCACGGGTGTCTGGCGCAGGGGCTCAGCCTTGCCTGCCACCTCTTCTCCAGGCACAAACACCCTTACAGCTGTGCCGTTAGCTGGTAGGAAGACCACTGGTAACACCAAGGTTAATGATTTTGTCCTCTGTGAAGCCATCCCTGCAGAAAGCTGAGCCTGGTGTTACTTAAGTCTGACCTTTCCCTGCTGGACAGCAGTTCCCTGGCATTGCCCAGCACGCTGCCTGTCTGATGCAGACGGAAAGCATTCACAGGTTTAGGACAGACCGTCCGTATGGCTCCACTTGGAGCTAGGTCCATATATCCAGCATATAACCATCCACTCAAACCACGGCTCATGGTGACCTTCCTAACCAGACCTTGCTTGGGGTGAGTCCTGGCCCTCCAGCTGCAATTCATCAGGGTAAAAAACTGTGTAAAACATGCAAGTTTTAGCCCACAATCAATTACCCCTGCTTCCCACTCCCCAAGCCAGCACTAGGTGCTTTTGTAGGTTTTTGAGGCTGCTTTACACCCCGCTGTCACTGGGAAGTCCCACACCTTTTCAGGACCTAGTTGGGACCCAACCGAATAAGCGGTGGCACACTGCCTGGCCAGACCAGGGTCTGTGTCCCAGATGGGGCAAGCAGGCGGAGGACGGATGAGGGTGGACAGGCAGGCAAAGGTTAGTGGGAAAGGAGATGTCTCCATTTGTCACCCACCATCCCCCTCTTCTGGCTGGTCTCTGGGCTCTGGAGGAGACCCCCCCAGTCTCCCGGCCTCACTGGGTGCCCTGTGAGTGATGGGTGCTTCCCCCCACCGTGTCCCCCCAGCCTTAGGAAGCATCCACGCTGCAAAAGACCAGAGGAAACAAAAGCAAACAGCAGACAGGGCTGGTGTGTGGTTCTAGTTTTCTGTCTCCTATGGCTGCTTCTCAAGAATTTATTTTCCTTCTGATAAGGGAGCCAGTCCCACCCCTCCTCCCACCGCCCTTTCCCCCATAGGAATAAATCTCCCAGAGAGTTTCCACTTGCTAGGCTTCAGGCAGACACAGACCTGGTCTAATATAGCTTCGGCTGCTGTAGACCACTTTTCTATTAATATCTCTTCAGTTGCTCCAGGACTTCTGGCCCCTCATACTTCTCAGTAAGTTATATTTATATGGTACTTATATGACACAGCAAGTTTGTAAAAAGCCACAGCTGCATAAACAGAGTCTGTTGGGATCAACTGATTGAATTCAACCAAGCTAGTCAGTCTGCTTTCAAATCAGACCCTACTAGTTTAAACAGACTATTGTTCATGTGCCATAAAGCAAAACTTTCCTTAGAGTGTTTTACATTTAAATAAACAGATAAGGAAAACATACAGGCATTCCTGGGCTAAACTACACCCATAGCTTGATTTATGCCTACACAGATACTGAACCACCTGCAAGAAACATTCAGAAAAGACATGAGCTGAAAGCCACACTGAAAAATGCACATAGAAATTGGGGGTGTGTGCAGGTCAGGGTTATATCAGTATGAAGTCATTTGCACACAAACACTTGCATGCAAACATAGACAGCCAGTCATGCACAAGCTTTGCACAGTTCTTGTAGGGCTCGCCTTTTATATTAGCTGGGCTTAACATATAAATATCAGGATCCAACTTTTATATTAATGATAAACAGTTGCTTGTTTTAGAATGAGCCTAGGTGGATCAGTTAATTAAAAATAATAATAGATTGCCAGCTGCTAATTAGGAAATTAATTAGTCACACAGTAAAGTGTCACTTCTCCATGTGAAGGAGCTGACTTCAAGTTGTCTTGGAGGAGACTGGCTTTCTGCCAGCACCAGTAAGTATATTCACAGAAAAAATAAACTCTGATTATTGATGAGTACTTTTCCTTTGAATAACAGGAGGTCTGTACCCTCAATGAAATAATGAACTGCTGCCTCTTCATAAAAGAGATCTATCCTCCTTCTTCTGGCAGAAAAGAGCTTCTGTGAGCTTTTAATGATCACTAATAAAAGGAAATGCACGAGAATAAAATTTTTCAGGGTAAGGAAAGTTAGTCCTTTGTTGATGTAAGGTGTTGGTTTAATCTACTTGGTTCTCTGGCGTAATAAACAGTTGCATGAAACCACTGCTCCTTGGGTGGTAAGTGAAACAATGAAATGGAAGACTCTATCAGTAACTTCCCACCAGTATTATCCCAGCAGCAAGCTGCATTTAACAAAAATGTTAACACCCTTAAAGCCTCCTCCTAGCAGTCTTTGCTGTTCTCCAGCTCCCAAAAAAACCCACGTTCCTCACAGCATAATGGGGAAAGCAACCACTGTGCTTGCATGTAAGTTAAAAAGCATGTCTGAAGATGTTCAAAGACAGGAACAGACTGTCTCAACACCAGTACAATTTTAGTCAGCCCCAGGTTAATTCCCTAGCTAAGAACCAACATAACCTCATAAAAAGCCATGCTACTATAAAGGAAATAGCTCTTAGTAGCTGCGAGGTGCAAGATACCAAGTACAGCCTGTGTGTGACTATAGGTGTGTTAATTATAGTATTGGGAATGCAAATACAAAGGCCATCATGTTGAAGGCCCAAGAAAACAGACACTCTTGTGATGTCAGAGCTGAAATTATGTTAGATTTATGAAATCTGACTAGGATAAAAAATGGCCTCCAGAATTCAGCTAGGCATATATATTACTCATCTGCACCAGAAGCTCACCACCATAACAGAGGTGAAACTCTGCCTCTATAGCACATGAGCATACTGTGATGCCGTACACCTAAGTGGGCAGCAAGCATACATGCATGTGCAAGGGAGTATCTCAGAGGAGCTGCTGTGCCGGCCACAGTACCTGTGAGTGCCTCTGCTGTGAAGTGCTGCAACTGCATCACTGTGGACAGTAAACCTGGCTTAACTACTGGGACAGGAGGAGGGAAATCATATCTAATTAAAACTGTGGAGGACAGGATTTAGGCAGGCAGAATGTAATCCTTCAGTCAGGCATTACAGATAAAAGTGATGGTTCATTCTCCATCTTCATGAAAAGTCTCAAGGGATAACGAAGCAGCCAGCATCTCCTGTACTACCTCTCAGGTAAAAGCCCGTGCTGCAGAGTTATGTGGTGGGCACAGGACTGGATGGGAGGGAAATACGCAGTTTGCTACACCTCCAGAACTGTTTTTAAAGCAGACATGCTTAACAACGCAAACACAGTCCTGGCTTTGGATGCCATGAGCCAAGTGAGACTATCAATCCAGACAGGCATCAAGACAGGTCTTTCTTAGAGTTTTCCACAAATCTAGTTAAAAGTCATGTTTAACAGATTTGAAGGGCCTACAGAAAAGTACAATTACCACAGTGATTCTAGCCATTATTAGAAGCGTGTTGCTTTTTTAATCAAATTTAAGAACCTAATCTGTGAACAAGTTTCAAAGGACCTCCATATCCTACTGATGCTGCAGGGACTCAAAACCTTCAGCAGTCAGGCAACAAAACGTTACTCTTACCACCATTTTGATACCTGGCATTAGTGTATTCCCGTGCTTTGAAGATGCAAGCATGTGCTGTGAAAGAACCAGCCAGTGCCACCTGCCCTTCTCCTCTACTCCAGGCATACTCCCTGGAGCAGTGGCAAGAGATTACCAAGTATTTTAGTCACTAGGATGACAACAAAAAACATTACATCATGGCATTTCAAGTGGAGGAGGAGCAGAGGATGCATCCTGTAATTTTAACAAAAGAAGAGAAATATTGTCGAACAAAATAAAATGAACCCACTCAATGAATTGTGCCTCATGTGATATCTTCTGTAAGGTAATCATTGTGGACAAAAACATACCTGCACACATTGTTGCAGCTGAAAGGAAATATTTCATTTCCAAGTTGTTACCCAATGCTGGCACCTGTTTATTAGGAGACAGGCTGATCCCATGCCCTTTATTTGAGACATTCTCTCTTTGATCCTCTAGTAAAAGAACAAGAGAACCTGTATTAAAAATAACAGGAAATCAAATTTCCAGCTATCACAAGACAGAAGCGACAGTAGGGGATCGATGAAGAGGAATAGAGACAACGCCATGACAGGTGTGGGTTTGCACTAGCCCAACAAATTCCTGCCCTCATAGGCACATCGCTCCTTGCGGTGGTAGGCAGAGCAGCTTGCTGCAAACTGATTGCTTTAAGATGAGCAGTTCTCTGTCCCTAGCATGATAAAAGTTCAGGTTGTCATACCTATCAGTGGGATGGCAGCGCGTGCTTGCTGTGCCAGTCAGGCAAAACTGCAGATGTAGCTGTCGGGATGGCTGGGTAGCAATCTTGAACTCTTTGTGCCAGTTTTGCAAAGCAGGCACTGCCCGTACTGATGGAGTAACAAGGTGATAGGTGGCAGCATGTTTGGAAGTTGACAATGGAAGCTCAAAATGAAGAAACGTAAAGTAATAGCAGTCTGAAGTATGAGAGGATTATGAGATTACTTTTTGTAATTGGTTATTTTTTCATTCTCAGTTGCTGGGAGGCTGTAGAACAGAGCTCAGGGAGGTTTGTTCCTTGAACAGACCTCCTCTTTCTTATGGAGAGCATTGCGTCCTCACAAGTATGTGTGATTTTTGGATGGTATGCCAACTCTGGATGGACAAAATTGGTGCTAAGGATCTTCTGAAATCCTTGCCATGGTAGAGAGAGAAGTTGTGTTGGCCTCACTAATTCTGTCAGGCTCCCTTGGCACCTTATGCAGGTAAAATCCTTTAAATACTCCTTTTATAGTCTATCTTCGTGTGAATTCCAGGTAAAGTTGTCACCGAAGGATCATGACTCTGAGGCATTTTATATACCTGTGAGCTCTCTGCCTAGAACCGAGAGGAAAAGGAAGGGGCCTGTGTAGTCTAAGGTGAAGCCTTGGGATTAGGCTGTGGAGGACATAGACAATGTCTTTCTGTTGATAGCCCTTTGTGATCACTTGGGGGTTACAGTCTCTTAACAAATATTCCTTTAACGATGTAGGTCTCCAGTTCTGTCCCCAAAACAAGGGAGCTGCAACTCAAACCAGTGCCCAAAGCCTGTGTTGCACAAGCAAGGCACCCCAAGGCAGAGGTGTGGGGTCTGTAGTGAGACTCCAGTAGCGCCGTGGGGAAAATACATGCCATGGCTTCATCCCTTGCTGCTTCAAACTAGTCCCTCACACTGGCAGGACTCAGGACTGTCACTGTGCAAAACTTTTAAGGAGATGGTAAATCTTTACATGTGTACTACTGGCTGGGATCGAGACATGGGCAGGCTTGCTGGCAGAGTAAATCTGGACATGATGAAAGGAAACCTTTCAGATGTTGAAAGTGTTGTACGCCTTGCACCAATGTTCAGGTACGATGGCCCATTCTCAGCATCCAGCAGAAACACAGGAAAACTGCGCATATTGCAGGAGTACCACACCATCTCTTTTCTCACCTGGTGGGTCGGACCCATGCAGAGCTGCCAGCTCCACCCCTTGTAGGCTGGTCATAGCGCGTATAATATGGCCAGTCACACAGATGTCAAATGGCACATACAAATAACTCTGAATGAAGCCGGAGCCATACTGCCAGCGAGGCAGCACAGGCACAGACGTCCTGTTCCCCAGTTGCATGGCACCGGGGGTGAGGCCATGCTGAAGCCCCGCACATTCGCAGCCACACGATGTGCAGAACTTTGTCAGCTGCCTGGGCAAAACCTGAGACAAGGACCCTACAGACCTTTAAGCAGGGTTTAGCTCTCTTCCAACCACAGGCTGGCATGCCCTGCAGTGTTATCTGGGGCTATCCGGCTATTTTGCTTGCCAAGCAGATACCTTGTAATGTATTTCTGTATATGCAGTGCCTGAGATGATAACTAAGTAAGTCCAGATACTTTTCTCCCTTTGCTATGAGGCATTTGCATGCTTTCCAGTTAATCTGATTTTGTTCAATTAATTCTTAGGCACAACTGGTTGAACTTTTTCAGGTAGCAGAATCAGTCCCACAGAGTTAAGTATGTCAGCTCTTGCAATCATCCCTTGTCTTTTGAAAAGGAGCAAAGCTATGACCTTCTTGTACAACTAACAAATATACCCAACATACTTCATCCACTCGGAGCAACACAGACACAGGGCCCAACAGCTCTGCTCCTGACTCGCGTCCTTGTGTCTCCTTCACCCTGTCCAAGCTGTAATTCCAACCAGTCCACAACTTTGTTTTAGGTCTTGTTTTCAAAGAGCCAAAAATCTGTTGGGGTCCCTATACTGTCATGTAAAGAAAATAATACAACCATGCTTTGTTTCCATGTTCTCTGTGAGCCATGGTGAGGCACTGGTTATTGAGATTAGTCTTTCAGCCATGCTAAGAGAGCCAGGGAGATTTTCCTGTGCACATTTGGGGCACACTTTCTGCAGAGAGTTAGCACAGGGCTGGGCATTAATGCTGGTCAGAAAATATTAGGCTTCAACAGTCATGTAAATAACATGTTTTTGGCAGAGAGTTGAACATTTCACATCAGGAGTACTCCCAAATACCTTACAATAAATGTGTTTTGCATCCTCCCATTCTGCCTTTGTTTACAAAGTCCTAGTAAAATTGTATCTCCTATCACGTACCACATCTCCCCTCCCTTTCCTCTGCTTCGCACCAAAAGGACACTCAGGCCAAATGGGAGCATTTGGTTTGTCTGACAAAGATGCTTTCTTCAGCTAAATTTTTTCCATTGAAACTACCTGCCCTATCTTGAGCTTAAACATGGTTTCAACCAGCTTTATATGGTATGTTGACCCTTCGTTTTCTCTGTAGGCAAATAAATTTTCCCCTAAACCCATATGCTAGCTAGACAAAGACAACTTTATTCCAATATTCTTCAAATACCTTTTGCTCAGGTTGACAGAAGATTATGCTGAATAAGGGATTTCTGCTTATGCAAGCTCTCCTACCATGCAGGAACCCAAGATAATTGCCTCGTCATTCTCTTTGTAATAAAGGAATCACAGCAGAAGACAAGAACATCTCCCACATATTAAAAAAGATAAAAAAAGAAAATGAATATGTAGCAGAACTGAGAGAGATAGACAGGATCTTCTCAGACACGCAACACCTTCAAGAGCCCTACACCCCAGCTGCAGTGGAGATGCAGGCAGAGTCTGTCCCCAGCAGAACAGCAAGAGGGAAAAGCAAAGGATTGGAGGCTGGTGACTTCTGGCACTAGAGGAAGGCTCCTGCTCTATGTGAAGGCCTGTAACTACAACATAGGTTCACTGCCCTCAAGGCTGAGGAGGAGCTGGGTATGCTTTCAAGTGAAGCATCTGGGCCAACTGACCCTGCACCATGCAAGACCACCATGAGGAAGCAGCGAGTGACAGTAGTGGGTGACTCCCTGCTATGGGGGACAAAGGCACCCACCTGCCAACCTGATCTGTTGTCTACAGAAGTTTGCTGCTTTGCTGGGGGCCGAGATCTGGGGTGCTGTGGGGAGACTGCCAAGGCTTGTCTGACCCTCTTACTAGTACTCCCTGATGTTCTCACATGTGGGCACCAGTGATACTGCTGGGGCAACCTGAAGAGCATCAAAGATGACTACAGAGCTCTGGGGGGACAGGCACGGAACGAGGTGGTGTTATCAGTCCTGTCAGAGAGGGTAGAGGGTGTGAGGAGGAGGAGGGCACTGGTACTGCCTGTCAACAACTGGTTGTGGAGCTGCCATCAGCAACAGGGTTTGGTTTTGGACCATGGGACCCTGTTTGGTGATCAGCATCTGCTTGGGAGAGGTGTGATCCAGCCCACTAAGTGGGCAAATGTATCTTTGCCAGGAGGATGGTTGTCTTAGTAAGGAGAAAAAAATGCAACTAAAATCTTTGGTCAAAGGCATAAATATCTATTTAAACTAACAAATAGTATTTCTGAGAAAGAAGAGAGATATTTTTTGCAGAACAGAGGGCTGAATGTTAAACTAAATACCATGAAAACCAAAGTCCACTGTTACTAAATCTGGTGGAAGCTCCCCAGACAGCGCTGGAACATATACGCTGTGGTGTGACATGGAGGACTGATATGATCTGGTGTTTCAAAGACTGGGGTCTGAGGAGCAGAGGAAATGTCCCTGGCTCCCATTCAGATGTTTGTGCATGCAGCCCCTGGTACCGGCCCTGCTGGGTGCCCACGGGATGGGGGGACCCCTGCCTGGGGCAGGCACCTTCTCCCCAGGCACAGGACGTCTTGCCATCTAAGCAACAGCTGCCAAACCAGAGCTTGTCTCTCTGTCCTTCTCCTTCATTGTGTGGATCCTGCACGGACGGCTTCTAACTTGCCCGAAAAAATGGAAGCAGGTAGATGAACGTACGCTGTGGTATGTTTGCAGGGTGGCACCTGCGTCCAACAGCCTCAGCCCTTAGCATAAGGCATCTCAACAGGCAAGGCATAAAACCTCTGCTTGTGTGATGGCTCCAAGCAGCTGTTCTGCCTTTCGACGAAGGGTGCTGGCACCCAGTCCACCTGGGGACTCGCTGGTGTCTCCGGCACGTCCAGCACGCTGCAGCAGCATGGTGGCTGGTGCACGCCAAGCAAGCCACTGTGCCCCAGGAGCTGTGTCAGCTGGCAGCCTTCTGCCAGTGCAGCAGGTTTCTAGTGCACCACCACCATCCTGTCTGCAGCTAAACTGGTTGAGTCCTTAATAATGAAAGTGACAGCTAGTGCATGCAATGCCCTTTGGGGTGGTGGGGGGGGGGGTGTCAGTGCTGAGCAATGGTATTTGCAAACTAACATCTTTGAGAAAACACCAGCCACCATGCTTGTTGTTCTCCAGCCAGCATGAGGTCCTCGTCTGGCTTCTTGATTCCTGCCAGGATTTCTGCTTATTCCTGCACCTCTAACATGGCTACACTTAGGCCTTTACATAAGAGAGGTAAAACTAAAAAAAAAAGAAAATTTAAAAAAAACAGTTTACATGACAAATTATTGTTTGGTGAAATTCTGGTCTAGTGATAAAAAAGAAAAGATAATGTCACAAATGATATCTAGTATTTTGCATAATATTAATAACATAGCATAATCCAAGTAATGCTATTATTACTATCATCAAGTGTGACTAATTAGTTATGTAAAAATAGCTTTTCTCATCTCTAGAATACACTTAGCTTCCTAAATACCCCTTTTATTTAAGATTTTTAATTTTGAGTGCTGAACATGCGAGGCAGAGTTTGACAGCTAACAGGATTGCTTGTCAGTTAAGACTGAATAGTTTTTGCAGAGCTGTGGGTATGACAGAGAAGGTATTCTGCAACTTGAGTCCCCAGACTGTGTTTGTGCAGCGCCTAGGGGACCGAGCCCTCCTGGCTTAAGGTTTGTTACTGCTACCAAAATGCAAATATAAAGTCATTAAGCTGCATAAGGCCCTCAGGAGCAACAGCCTCGAGGCCCCCATTGCACAAGGGCACTGTACAAGCAGGCAGTGACATCAATACCAAAAGTGATGGGCTTGGCGGTTAATCGTTAATGGTGGGAGCCATCTCTTTTATTGTCCCCCTGCTTGCAGGGTCTCCCGGGGCAGGCCAGAAAATGTCTGCTTGCTTTCACTTGGTTTAGGAGGTATGAAATGAGAGGGTCAGTTCTAGAGGAAAGAAAGGCTCAGCAGGTGTGAATTGAAACAGGTCCATTGATTTCAACAGTACTGCACCAGGTTGTACCAGTAAACCTATTCTCTCATTGTTTCATCCAAATTATCCCTGCAGGGCTGACATTGTTAACAGTATTGTTGAAATGTCTGATAACAGACAGAAAAAGGTGTGTGTATTTTCAAATATGTGTATATATGTCTAGAAAGTGATGGGGGGGAGGGAAGAAAGAGACCTAACAAAAACTCCCCAATTCCCTTGCCTTTTTCACCAACTTTTACTGACAACCTTTTTCTGATGCCTTTTTTTTTTAAGTGACAGCAAATTTATTATGGCTGTCACCACGACAGGTAATTGGTATGCTGTATGTCCTGGGGAATGGGAAAGCAGTGGGTGACAAAAGTGCACTGCTGAGCATAATTGTGGACTGGAGCAGAGCACATTGCCGGAGAGCTGCAGTGGGTCTGAAAACACCCCGCTCCTTCCCCTCTCCGCCAGTCCTCCTGTTACTTTGAGGGTGCTTCAGGATTCTCCTAACCCCTCATCAAAGCTCTGCCTAAAAAGTACCTTGAACATCACATCCTTCACAGTATAAAAATGAAAAGCCTCCTAAACCATGTGCTAACAGGGGCAATTATTTCCTTGGTGCACAGTGGTAACTATTAATGACTTAAACCCACTCAGCACTTTGGATAAGCTGAGCACTGGGTATGAATTTCTGTTCCTTTCTGCAGCAGGTATGAACTCTTTCCCACTGCATCCACTAGTTTTATTCAGTGCAGTTATTCACATGCTGTGGCAGAGAGAAAAATCAGTAAGGGCTTTTTTTCCCCTCCCTTCTGGAGATTTGTTTTTCAGTGCAGGTTAGAGTTACCTTCCCCCAAAAGCACCACACAGTGCTATTGGCTGACTCAGCCATTACTGATAGCAGCTGCTGTCAGAAAGTTTGCATCAGTTTTAATCCTTTAGATTTTAAAGTTTTGTCAAAGGCATTCAGTGTAACAAATTACTGCAATTTAGTATAATAAATAGGAGCCTGTTTTGTATAGTTCATGAGAATGCAATACCACATCTCATCTCCTTCTCCTTTTAGTATATGAAAATTATTTTATAGAATGGGAGGTAGCAAAAGATTATCTAAAAACTTACGTCACCTGCCAGTCTCTTCCCGTATGAGGGTAAAGTTTATTCTTGAGAGGTGTCACGCTGACTCCAGTAATGTTTATTTGCCTGGGCAAAAAGCACCCAGTCCAGTAAGGATGACCATGACTGTGTCCTTGGGTTGCTGCCTCTTTGGCTACTTGTTTTTCCACTGAGGATGAAGCTACCGGACATTTGAAAGACATGTTGCAGGTTCAGGAGCTAGCCATTTAATTGTTACCCTTTCTTAATTTTCCCACAGTTCTGTGCAAAGTAATAGGACTTATTTTCACTTGGCCTATTAAAAAATGAAGGACTACCCATGGCTTGCCAGTACAGACCTTTTCACATCTGCTGTACTAAGAGGAACGGACTTCAACTTTATGCCATACTTTTCTTTCACACTCTGTACAAAATGATAGTGAATAAGTTCAGTGCAATGACTCTAAAGGCAAATAGTATGAAGCCACTGTATACTTGATATTGTTCACACTCAGTAGGGTAATGCAGGCTGTTTCACTGAATGGGGGAAAGTTGACTGAAAAGCAGCAACCTCTTGTAACAAACTCAAGAATTATTGGCCTTCATGATCACTGTTGTTGCCTTCCCACTGTGAGCTTCTTTCCCCAGTGCTGCTGAGCCTATGTACTGGGGACTACCTGCTCCGTGGCAGTGCTGTGTGCCTGCAGGAGAGAGCCTAAGCGAGACCCCCAGCCCCACAGTCCTTTCACACGGGCAGCCTGCTTTCCAGAGCCAAAGAAAAAGTGAGGCTTTTTCTGTTTCTTACCCAAAATCCTGCTACAATGAAGTTGCTGCACTGCCTTCTTTCTAACACTTAGGCAGGGCTGCACTGCTCCCTGGACTGGGTCGTGGACCTGGGGATGAAGATGGTGCACTCTCCACCCCATGGAGGGTCTCTGGCATTGGGCCCAGGTGCATCCCCTGAAGTTCTGCCTTGCTCTGTGGGCTGCCAGCTGAGCCAGCACCCAGTGCCGCTCAGTTGGCATGCCTTCCCAGGGACAAAACGAGCTTTCTTAAGCAATTGTCCGCTCCTTTTTGTTTCCATCATGTTGAATACATCCTCCTCCTTCCCTCAGCGCAGGTACTGTCTGGTCCTCAGCAGTGCCAAGACTTCTTCCATTCTGTAAATCCTCTGTTGCTGAAGCTGCCTTGACAAGTTTTCTTGTCGCCTGAAAATAGCTATTCCTGTACCCACGATGCCAGATGTCACTGCAGCTTTGGGAGCCCCTCGTGCTTAGCTAGCTCCCACCTGCACCAAACCCTGCCTCTGGCTGAGCATTTCTGTAAGCCCCCCATTCTGTGACACTTTTGGTTGCCACCATGGCTGCCCTGAAACTTTCAGCACAGTGTGCTGTCAAGCAGGAAGAGGACACATACATCTTTCTTGGGTCCAGAAACATCTCTGCCAGATTCAGTAATGCCAGCAATGCCAGTAAAGCCAGCATTTCTCTCCCTGAGACAGCTGCAGTATGTCATATCAGTGCCACCTCCACTGCCCCTCTCTGCAGAGGAGGATCCCTACTAAATTCTACAAAGTGGTTCAAAAGCCTATAAAACCATGAATTTCAGTGAAATCCTATAGGACTTCCCTATATATATAATTTCTGTTGTGTTTGAAATGTCTCGGTATGGCCCAAACTTGAGGATAGATAACATCATACAGTGGAATGTGTGGTAGCTTTATTTTTGGTGCCTTTAATCACCACTGCTTTAAATATATTGAGCAGAATATAAGGATGATGCTCATGAGCAAGTACAGTCCTCCGAGTCTTAGAATACATTTGCCTCACTACATATCCTAATTGGGTGTCCTTTAATGACAGTGAAGCTTTGGTGGAAAAGGTCAGTGAATAACTGCACAGCTCAGAAAATTCACACATCATAATCTCAGTCCTTCAGCTTCCCTTTCCCCATGCTGTGCACTGTTCATCCCCAGACAGTATCATGTTACAGCTCTCCACCTCCTGTTCTCTTTTTGCTGTTCTCAAATACGAGCAAAACAGCCTCCTTCTTGCTTAATTGAGCATGGCTCCTATGATGCTGATTATGTCACATTTTGTCAGACCATTTATAGTTATTGACATTCACTTCATTAGAAAGAAACCTTTGAAACAAAATCAATGCACTGCTCATGCAAGAAACAGTAAAGTAATTTTGGACAGCATGGTGGTTTTGTCTGCAGCCCACACCTCTTTCCAGCTGTGAAAGCCCAGCTGGATGCTGCAGACTCTCAAAGGAACAGTCAGTGAGGAGGTGGGAGAGATGAAGGAATAAACCTCTGCATCATAAAACAGGAGATGGGGAATGTTTCTCTTCCATTATGTGGATTGCCCATCATCTCAGTTCATGAGGCCACAGTGCAGGTGCTTGGCTTTTTATGTGGAAAGGTGAGGAACTATAAGAAGAGTGTGAAAGCACAGGTGACAGTGCTCTGCTGCAAGGGTGGCCTGCAGGCATGATGAGTGAGAAGGGCATTTCCTACCCATCTCAGAATTCCAACCTGAATCTCACCTTATTCACGAGGCAGGGGTTTAAATAATGACAGTGTAGTTTTCCTTCTTTTTTTTAAAAAAGAGAAAATAAGAGTATATTTCTACTTGTCACAGATGTGAAGAAAAGCTAGAAAATACAACTTGAATGTTACTCTAAAGGTTAAAAAATGAGACAGCAACTAAAAAGAGCCCAAGCTTTATTTTAATCTCCTGATATTTCTTCTAGCTAATTATATTATTCTGCTGGGTCCTGCAATTTTTAAACATCTGGGATCAGTAGTGCTGATTTGCACCAGTCACAAGGCTATGCCACAGCTCATCCCCCTCCTTTGAGCTTTGCTCAAGGGTCAGCTCCTGCGAAGATGCTCACGTCAGAGCAGAAACATAGGCAACTCAGTTCACATGCAGCCTCTGGCTCTGGCTGCACCTCTTGGGGCACCAGGTGGGGAGAGATGTGGCAAGAGGGATGGTGCAGAAGGAGTCTTGGCTCCCTGGCTTCATCTCTTCAGCTGCTACAGGAACAGCACCTTGAAGCAGTACCGATGCTGTGTCTTTTCACAGTGCAAAGGTGCTGCAGTTCCTGCCAGCGTCCTCAGAGGCATTTCTGCCTGCTTTTCTTCTGGGTTCCTATGGTTGACAGCTGGCAGACAAGTGCTTTGGGGGCTGACGGGCTGCACTTCACACCAGGGTCTCACCACACCTCGGACTAGATCATCAGATGTGGTGGACTGTAGAAATGGATAAATGATGACATAGTGGAGACCACCTTTAATTCAGGGCCATTTGTCCTTTCTCCTGGCTGCAGAGGTGAGAGAAAGGGATGAACAATGACAAGAAATGGTTGGAAAGACCCTGAAAATGAGGGAAATCCTCTTCAAGAGAGGTGAGGCCTCCTGCTGTATCTATTAAAAGTGCTCCGGGACACAGAAAGCCATCCCCCAGGTCTTGAAACCTCTCACCTGGAGACGAGTGCCAGAACGGTCTGATCTCAAATGAACTCTTGTTGGCCACCTCCATGTGAACCTGGTGCTCTTCTCAGAAATGAATGATCTCTTCTCTGCAACACAGTAAACATTAACAGGAGTTTCTCAGTCATACCATTCCTTATGTATTATTGTTTTAAAAGTAGAGCTTACCAGCTTCTGCCACTGAGCACTATGCACCCAGGAGCAGACTTAGTCCCAGCACAGGCCGTCAAAGCGGATCTTCACAACAGGTCATTTTTTGGCTCTAAGTCATACAGTGACTAAGTTAAGCAAATTCCCTGGGGTAACTATTAATTGGTTTTGTTTAATTTCACATTTTGGTGCAGCTCTTGGGTGTCAGTGTCCACTGCAGCTGCTGAAGCTGGTCGCTAAACTGAGTACTGACCAAGGAAGTCCTGGCTGTGCAGTGTGGACCTCTGTTTTATTCTTCTGTAAATAAAGTAGAACCTAGCCCAGATCACCAAAAATCATTGATTAGACATCTTCCCCTCCCAGAATAATGGGATTCACTTTAAAGTCATTAAAATTGCAAAGGTGTATTCTATCTCCTCATAAATTCCCACGCCTCAGTAGATGCTCAACTTTCCCTCACACTGGGGAAGTCTAGCAATTAATTGCCTTAGCTTGCAAGCAGAGAGTCAGACTGCCGCCTTGTCACCAGGCATGGTTTGTCTGTAAGGCTGCAGCCTTCCTAGGGGTCTGCATGACTCCTCACAGTCTGGATGGACTGTGCACAGAGGTGCACTGCTCCAGCTCCAGTGTTAGGGGGTACTGCCCCTCCTCCCACAGAAGCCAGTGCAATTTTTGTGCCTACATAGATACCACATTTATATTCAGATCCGTTTAGACTTGTCTTCTGCTGTCTGCTTGAGAGGAGTGTATGCGTATATGTGCATACGCACAGGTATATGTATGCATTTAAACTTGCCAGGTCTGTCTAGACGCAAGGCTGGGCAGCTCTAGCCCTGTCCACTTCTCACCCAATAGGTGACACCACGAAAAGCCATGATGCAGTTGGGCAACCCAGACTCTCAGTAAACCGTAATCTCTCCCCTGACCTGAAAACCTATCTATGGCAAATTTGAACTGTCTAGGCAAATCTCAGGTACCCTGCAGAACTCATGAGTGTGTGTATGCAGTCCTGCATGCACAGTAAGTGCATGGTGTGGGGCAATAACAAAGCACACTTTAAAACAAGGAACACACCTCTCTCTTACACTGATTATCATTAAGATTTTACATTTGTTCTTGTCTCCTTTTTTCCCTAACTCTAAAAATAAGCCATGGACACTAACACACAGCTTCTGGGCCCCATTTTGGCCCCATTTTGGCCCCTTTCCCCTATGCCTAAGGGTTTGTCTGCACTTGGTTATTCATTGAAATAGCAACTCTGGATAATGATACTGGCTTTATATATAAATATATAAATATATATATATATAAAACAAGCAAGAGAACAAAAAGCATTACACAGGCTTTGCTTGGCTACACAAAACAGATCAAAAGGACCCAGTTATCCATACCATTTGTCTAAAAATTTCTTCCAATTTTTACTCATAACACGAGTGCCCTGCTGCAATGGAAAGCTCCAGACAGAAACATTTTTCCTAGCACTTCAGTAGTTCTCATTTCTGGGTGGCAGCAGGTAAATTGTACTGAAAACATGAGGGCACATTTTCCTTTTGTGGTTCTTTTGAGATTACTGGATAGTATTTCAGCATTATCATTCCAGTACATCTCTTTTTTTGCTTAATCACTTAGTTACAATTTCCTTCTTATTACTGGCAGGCATGAACTAGTGACCTGCAAGAAAATATGTCCAGTCTCAAGCTGTTTGCAATCAATATCTCATCTTGAGAGATGATCGAGATTTTTGGAGACAAATAACGGGTCTGTGATTCATCCCCATGATTTTAATAGGCCAAAATTACACCTGCAGATGAAAACCCTTTTAAGAACTAGGGTGCTTGAGACAAGGATCTGTATTTTGCAGTGCGGGTTCCATTTTGACATTTTAAATATTCTTACACTGAGTTATCCGAGCGAGAAAATAAGTCCCTTGGACAAGTAAAGCGATACGGATAATTTGTTTTAGCTTTTACAAGATGAGTTGCCCATGTGTGTTCTCTGTTTCCTTGGATACTAGAGATTTCATGCCACAATTCAGCCACACATATATTTTCTATTCCATTACAGCACCTGGGATATGAATGAAAAATCCTCAGGAATTGTTAAGACATGAACATAACTGCAGGTGTAACCTCAAGCAGTAACCTCCTAGACAGGGTCAGATAGGAGTGGACAGGGAAGGCAGAAAGTTCATCATCTGCACAGGCTTCTCAGTGGTGCTTGCTCTTGCTTTTCTAAGCAGGTAAGACTTGCATGGGAATATTCTCTTCAACGTTCTGAAGCTGCAGTTGTTTTTGCTTTTGGCATCCACCTGACTGACAGCTCAAAATACAATGAATTAAACCATGTGCATAGTTTGGACTAAAGGCCAGTCCAGTGCATTTTCAAACCAGTTTTCATAAGCCCTTGCACAATCATAATTGTGTAATAAAAATCAGAAGCTTCATCCTCAAAGCTACACTTTGCTGTGCAGGTTGATTTACTAATCTTACAAACCAGTTTACAGACAAATGCACTCTTTCTGTTCACCCATGCAGTTATTCAATCGCTGAATATTTGCCTAGTATTTTCTAAGTCTTTTGCAAGTCATGAATATTTTCCCAGAAATGGACAGATAACTTACTAATTCCAAGTTAGCTGATAATAATAACAACAAAGCTGATTTAAACAGTCTTACAAAATTTCACCAGATAACCTTTAATGAGACTTGTTTAGACCGGATGACTAGGCAGAGAAGACCTAGGAAAACCTGGTAAATACTTTCCAAAGAGTTCTTCCATCTTTAGGCGGTGGTTTCTTTGTGTTTAGTAAACCTAGATGGTCTTTTTCCATTAATTTGTTGAGTTATTTTGAAAACCCGAACAACTTTTATCATTTACAGTATGTCTTGTAGCAGGGAGTGATACAAGTTAATTGTGTGTTTTGTGAAGAGCCACCTCCTTCTGCTCTTCTGGGACCTACCTATGTTTATTTCAGTCAATGTCCCTGAGGTTTTGTGTTGGAAGAGCCCATGAAAAATGGTCAACTCCTTCAACTCACTCCAGATTTTACAGACCCATGAGCTCTGCTCCTTTCCAGACTGAAGTGTCTTAAATGGTTCGATTTTTATCATGGCAAAGCTGTTCTCCAGCTTCACATATCTTGCCAGTCTTCTCTGTAACTTCTCAATTCTTTGACTTTTTCTCAGCTGTTTCAAACCAAATGCAGTGTCCAAGATGCAGATATATCATAGATATAGATACAGGGGCATAATGGCATTCCCTGTTTAGTCCTTTACCATTTTCTGAACAGCTAGGATCTTCCTTCACTTTTCTGACCATTGCTGAGAACTGAGTTGATGTTTTCGTTGTTTTGCACGTCAACTTCTACAAGCCCTTTCCTTTCCTCGTGCCAAAAAAAAAAAGGAGACACAGTTCCTAATTTAACTGCCTCACTTCAGTCTCTAAATTAATGTGATGAATTAGATATTTAAACCTTGTCTGAGAGAAACTGTAAAGAGCATTTTAGGCACAATATAGCAGAATGTCATTATTTACTTTCAAATCCTGGCAAGGCACTGAGTATTTTGTGCTGTTCTCTGAACACTTTTGTTTTCTCTTCCAACTGCTAGTTCAGATGCACAAAGCTTTCTCTCCACCTCTTTGCATTTCCAGCTTCCTTCAGAGGGAGGGGAACGTGTGTGAGCTGAGGTGTCAAGGCTCTGCACTGGTCACTGAATGGGGAAAGCAAAATGCCATTATGAGTGACACAGGATTTCACTAAAGTGCTGAGGTATATCTTATCTCCTTTTCCACATCAGTGATGGTTGACGCTTGGTGTCAATGTTTTCACCAAGAGTCCACCACTGACACCTGCATGTCCCTTAAGCCACATGAGGATTTCACTGATACTGGGGGATATTCCCTGGGATGCAATCTGACAGTTTTGGAGCCACTTTACAATGGCAACACCTGCCTAATGGGGGCAAAGGCCAGCATGAATCAAAACATCATATCAAAAGGCCCTGGCAAAGCTTCCTAGCTGGATTCCCAGATGTGTTCTTGCCCACAGTGTAGGAAGGTGGGCTGGGAGGGATCTACCACCCACTAGGGCAAGTCTCATTTCCACAAGGCATCACGTCTTGGAACAGCTCACAGGGTAGTAATATCCTAGAAAATGCATTAGAAATCACTTTGTAACTAGGCTTGCAAACTTCATTGTTACCAGTTATACCACAGAAGAAGTCCTAACAAGGATGGATGGCCTCTGCTGCATTAGAAGAATGCAGGCTTGCAGTTGGAGAGGGTTCCTGCATTGGGAAGCCTGTTTAAAGGCAGGATCATTAACTCCAGTTCCCTCCCAGGAGAGCGGCTTGCTTCATGACTAATGCTCAGCACAGTTAAGTGGCACAGCTAGAGTTCTTGGCAAAGCAACATATGGTGTTTTCAAGCATTGTAGATGTTTCATTACATATGTTTCCCACTCTGTTACCTCATGACACTTCAGGGCACCTCTTTGCTCTGTTTATCATTGCTGCACTAGTCCTTTTTGCCTTTGTTTTCAAATGTTAAGTATTTACAGTATTGATACCAGAAATTCATAATACAAAGATAGATATACCTGTGTATGCACCATTTTGGGGGTTTCTTGTAATTAAGACTCCAAGATATGCAAAAGCTTTTTGATGCCAGACTCTGCCACTACTTTCCATCATATTGTGTGTGCTACTCGTGAGCCAGGGACTCTGTGCAAAGCACTGAGGCCTTGGTTTTATGCCACCTAGAAACTCAATACATTTTTTGACTGCTTGGCATATATCCTTTGGAACAACAGCATTTTCATTTGCACAAGTAGCCTTTACATAAATAACCTTGGTTCAGAGGCAGGCAGAAAGATAAATACACACACAGAGCAACAAAGCCCAGCCACGCCGGGGGAGCTTACCAGTTAGTACAGTGTGTTAATTCAGGGAACCACATTTGCCCTCTCTGGAAAAGCCATTGTGATATTTTCTCCAGAGTCTAATGAGCCAGTCCCAGAACAATCCTTGTGAGTCATCAGTTTCCATTTGCACAAACCTGGTGTTAAATGAAATGGGAGAGAGGCAGATAATCTGTTTACGTCCACAGGATTGATGCTAGAGTGAAATACAATGCTTCAGAGGGAGTCTACAGGGGGGCAAACTGCACTAACCTGGACTGCTGAGAACGGCGGTGGACTCACCAAAGAAGCCAGGTGGCTGCAACATTAGTTCTTTTACCAAATCTGTGTCCCATTTACTTCTTGAGTATACACTGAGGAACAAGGAAGGAGGTTTTTTTTTCTGGGGTCCTCTTGAATTTACTAAATGTTCCATTGTCTGAATATTTAAGAGAAGAGCTTGCCATATAAACCAAACAAGAGTCTACGACAGCAGCATTAATGTTAATAGGCATGCTGCCTGGCGAAAATGAGGACCTTTGTTTTTTTAACAGTAACAGTGGCCAAATAATTGAAAAATTATTCATGCACAATAAGAAATCTGGGATGAAAAATGTAAATACATGTAGGGCATCACTCTCCGCTGTAAACCGGCTGCTCCACCATGGTACAGCATTGTCACCCAGCTCAAAACAGCAGCATGGCATCTCATGGGCAGAGTGCCCTGGCATTGCCTTTGCCTCACTGTTCTTGCTCCCTGCAGAGACCATTTCACAGAGGAGGTCCAGAACTGAGGCACCCTTTTGCCCCAGAAATTTTCAAGCTGCTGAAATTGTCCCAGGATGGCCCTGCTACCAGCGATAATGCACAGAGACTCTGAGTCTGATCTACATTTCAGCGGGGTGAGACCTACCCCATTGTGAGCAGAAAGCAAAAATGGCCCAGCATAACTTTGATCCTTGAGTTTTGCAGCATGTATCCTGGACATCAAGCCTTAAGGCTTTCTTGGGACAGCACAGGAAACCCAGGAGCCTCGTGACCTTGGGAAAGTCACGATAGTGACTGTCTAAGTCCCAACTGCCGTGGCGTGTAAGGCTCTGGAGTTCCTCTCTAACCTCTGTAGGGGTCTGGCTGGCCATCACCCCAACTCCAGAGAAGTCCAGGTGGTTTTCAGCCCTTCTTCTGATGACTTTCAAATCTCCCAGGATAAAATAGAGTAAGGAAACACTCACATTTGAGTTAAACTAAACAAAAAATTACATGTTGTAATGGGTCACCCACGTCATGTATTGACCTCTGTGAATGTATCCATTTCCAAGGGAGAACAGCTGAACAGTAAATCATAGCCAACTAAATCAAATGGAATCAAATGCAGTAAGATAGTGTTATTGCTGGTTCAAAGTCAAACTGACCTGTAACTTTTGACTGCTCAAAAAAACCCATTTAATTCTGTTCATTCATTTCAGGCCTGTTTCATTCACACTGCTGTCCTCTTTCCAACAACCACTTTTGTTGAATTTTCAAATATAGAAAAGGCACAATCTATATTGCTTAGTCACTGCAGCATGTGTTTCTGAAGTTTATGGGTTTTTTTCTTGATTTATGTCCATATTTGCAATGATTTGTGGGTTTAAAAAAAATCCTACCTCTTAATTTGAGTTTGATGTGGACTATGTCAGGTCCCCACAGAAGAAATAAAAGCTAGATAATTTATTTTACTTTAAGCTGATATGAACAAGCCCAGTAACTTCCCTGTGTTCCCTGACACTTGACCAAAGTTCATTTTCTGCTCGGGCAACACTTTATGTCAACTGCTTGCTTCACTCGCTAGATAAGCTTGGTAAATGATGTGACATGATCAAAGCAAGGTAAATTGGGCAATGGTCCTTGTTGATGCACATTCTATCTGATGAACATGTGTTTGTATTTGTGCGAACCTCATTTTCTACAAAGCTGAGCTTCATAGCCTAATGGTACTTCATTTCCTCACCTCACAGGCACAGGACTTTCTTCTGCCCTGCCTTTTATGTGTGTAAATAAGGAACGCATATGTGATATAAACAAAATCAGGAATCAGGTCAAGAGCATCTTCACTTGAACCAAATGGTGACCCCTGTTTTGGCTTCAGAGTAAGAAACTTATAGTAGCAGTTCTGCAGGGAGCACACTGGCAGTCCAGATTACTCTGGATGCCTATTTCTGGGAAGGATTAGCTGCATGTGTGCTCATCTTAAACCATAAATGCATCTATGGTTTACCAAATATCAGATGTTGGAATAATACCCCATAATAATAATACTAATAATACTGCATTAATAATAATGATACCACATTAATAATAATAATACCACACGATGATAGTAATGCCACATAAATAACAGATGCTGGAAAAAATCAATACAAAACTGGCTCCCCATGAAAAAGGAACTGACATTGACAAAATGTCTAATATATATTTGCACACACACGTTCACCCCATGCTGGCTTTGCCTGGATGGTCTGTTTTAGCACATTTAGCCTATGTTTTTTTTACTGTCAAAGTCAACAGCTCTGTGGTGCACAGGTTACTGCAAGGCCCTTCCTGTGAGTCTCCTAAATTGTTCTTTTTTTTTTTTTTTGCCAGATAAGACCATCAGCTTTCCAATGTGGTCCAAGCCATCCTCAGCAACTTCTACACTGTTTTAGAAAAAGCCATTTTCTGGACAGAAAAGTAGGAAAACACATACTTAAAACTAAATACTAAATATGCACTTAAGATCTTCTCCTGTGTCAAGTCTTCATGGTTTCTCCATTAGCTGAGGGTGTTTCTTTTGTTGGAAGATTAGTTTTTATTTCCTTCCTTTTTCTGTACAAAATAAATACATCTAGTGATGAGTAAATATGTAGCCGCCTGGGTAGGCCCCTGAAATGTTCTTTATGGAGCTGTAAGCCTCTTCAGAATGTGTACAGGCTAGACTGCAGGGCAGTACCTACCAACTAGCTCTCATGGGGACCATCTGTGGGACTCTCAGAGGTAAGCTGTGCGCTGCCAGACCTCTGCCAGCCACACAATTGAAACCTCTGGGCACAGAGAACAGGCAGCAAGCATTTACAGCTTTACTACCATGAAATTTCAGAACTGATAAGTTTTTTCTGCCTCTGTGACTTTTTCCCTTGGTGGACAGTAATTTCCCAGTAGTTACACTGGAAAGGGTATTAAAGGTATATGGGAAACACAATCTGTATTTCTTTTTTGAGTCATAAGTTGGTCACCCTTCATTATCAAAGAGATATTTCACCACAGTCTGGAGCTGCACAGGCAGCTGTAGCAGGTGAGATTGTGTCTGTAGCACTGTAGGCTTGGTTGTGTGTCGTTTCAAAGGCACACCATGAAAATGCCTTTCTAAAGAGATCTTGACATTCAGCCCTTACAAATGTCCCAAGACTAAAGTCCTATTGCAGTTATACTCTTGGCAATTGCAAATTAATTGGCAAGTATTTTCAGATTCATTTTAAAGTGTCTTCCCATTAAGAACAGGATAGAACAGTATGTTGCTTTGCATTTAGGTCCAGGTATTTGAAGGAAAACTTCATTTATTCTTATGTTGTCTTCTCTTATTCTAAGAAATGAGATATCTACAGACTTTTTGTGAAGAAGAAAGTGAAATTTTCTAGTAAGAAAAAGTAATATGCAAAATCAGGAAAGAAATTACCATAACAATATACATTTGCATTTGCAAATATCTTTCATTTCAAATTGCTTTACAAATCCTAGCTGTTGCACAGGCTTAGTATTTGTATGAGCATTTGTAAAGCTCATGCACATATTTCCAATAAGGTCCCATGACCCACCACCTTTGCACAGGTGGTGCTAAATTACAGGCATCTTTACTCAGCACTGAAATCATACTGTACAAGGGGAAACCTGCTATGAAAAGGAAGGGATGATGATGATGATGATGATGATGATGATTATTATTATTATTATTATTATTATTATTATGATAAGTAATATTTCTCAAACACTTTCCATCTGTTACTTGTGTGCAAGGATCTGTTGCAGTAAAGTGATTAAATGGCTATCACTAAGTCCAGAGCGTGTTGGATCAGGCCCTCTTGATATGTTCTCCTGCACCACAATGTTTGAGGCAGCACTTGAATAGCCCTGGCTCTTTATTTTTGTCTCATTGACACTGCACCTGCCTCCATAATCATCAGCTCTCTTTATGGCTGCAGTCTATCCATTCCCCAGCTAACATTAAACTAGCTCTAAACTAATCAGAGAGAAATTGGTCAGTGTAACACTTCAGGCTTCAGTAGCTTAGTCTTCAAATAGGATTTCTGGCAGATCTGTGCTTGCTTGAGATGCATCCTTCTGCAGCTGCACTGCTGTAGGTAGCAGAGCCCTTAATTGTACGGTTGTTAGCTGGTTGCTACCAGACCAACCATGTAGAAGTCAACAGGAGCACACCAGCTAAAAAGGGTGTTGATTAAATCAGAGTTAGCCGACTGCGTGCAGGAAGCACTGGGAGACCAGAGAAGTGGAATATACACCCAGAAGTTAAAACTCTGATACTGGCTGATCAAGGTGGAGAAAGACACTCAGCACATTTGCAGTTTCCTTGACCAGTAGAAAAAATTGAGCTGAAGAAAATGATTATATATCTGCCATGAACTGCACTCAGTCCAAGGAAATTAAAATAATCTATATTAAACCAATGACCTCTTTTATTTGCCATAAGTAATTTATATTTTACTTAGGAAAGTTAGGTTTGGCCTCCAACTTTTTGCCCTGCTGGCACTCAGGCTCTGAGCCTGAAGAGACAGCCTGGGCTGTTTTCTGTAGCAGTGGACAGACCCTCTGTGTAGAAGTTCCCCTTGATACAGAAATCCATTTTTTCCTGCTATTTCTTTTCAGACATTGAATTGTTTCTTGATTAAATTTCTTTTCTTGTTCTTTCTGAGAAACAAGGCAGGAAACCTGCTCCCTCTTTTCCTCTTCTCCCAGATGTTTGAAAAAGCTTAGTTTTTACAGATTCAGGCTTTCACAGTTCCTTTGAAAATGCTGAAAGTTGCATAGGAACAAGAGAAAGAAGAATTCTCGTTGCTTCCATTACGACTGTATGAAATGCATCAGACCTTTCGTTACTGTGGTGGTGCAACAAATCACTTGTTAGCCGGTTAGCCAAGTTCTCTCAGAAAGTAAGAAAGAGTGAAAAATTCTTGGCTGTTTGGAATGAAGTCAAAAACAGAATTATTTTTTTGTCCAAAATACTTTCCCACAGAAGCACTGGTGAAAGAAACATTCTTCAAGGTGCAAAGGGGTTGTTTGGGGAAGATTTGCTCTTTTTAAAATTTCAGAGCTCCAGTTTCCCTTGGGAAAATTGTTATATTTGCAGACTAACTAACCCTTTGGTAAAGGATCTGCATACTTTATCTACAAACTTAGTCCAACTCTTGTTGAAGTTACAGGATTTACTCCTAACATTAGAAGACATGTGGGATCCAGGCGCCTGGGCTGAAGTCGGGTGAGAACAGCCTGAATATCTCCCTGGGTTCCCCATGGACAGCCCTTGGACAGGCCCTTGTGCCCTTTTCAGCCCCGACTTTTAGGCTATTTCATGTTTGATCTAAGTTCTGAAGGCTGAAAATGGGCCTTCACTTGGCCAATACCTGTCCCGTGTCTCCCTCAGGAAATTTTACCATCCAAATGTTTGCTGGTCTACAAGCCCAAGCCAGAAAAAGACCAAGCCAGAAAAAGCATCCTCTTCCTGGCAAGACTCGCAGCATAGACCAGCTCTAACAAATAGGGACCCCATCTTTGCTAGCATCTCTGCTCACTGCTGCAGTGCAGACAAAAGCAAGAAGAAGCGCATGGAGCTAAAACTACTGTCATTTGTCTTTCTCCTTCTTTGCTCAGCCAAAGAGATCTGACAACACCTCATCAGCAAAAATCCTCTGAACTATCAAGGATAATTTGAATAGGGTCTAATTTAAAGAATTCCTACTATAACTACACATTTGACTGCTTTTATTATTTTGTGCCCACAAAACAAAGTATTGGAAGTATATGAGGACATTGACAAGTTTACCCATTTGGAGAACAATATTTCCCAGAAGAACAAAGCTTAAAAGGCACCAGATGGTAAAATAAAAGCTAAATCTTTTTCTGTTAAAGAGATCAATAAGCTAAATTAAAAAGATACCATTCACAGCAGAAGTTACATGATGCAGAGCACAACAATGGAGTCCTTTTCTGCAAACATCTGTTAGATACATTGGCCTGTAAGGGGATACCTGGCAAGCACGTGTACTCAGCATGTCTGCAGTCCATTCATCAGCTTTGGCAGCTATTTTGGGCCTTCCAGGGGGGCAGCCATGTGTCTCCAGGTGGTCACCATCCCAAGAACAGATTCCCACCACAACCCCAACCCTGCAGCCCATCAGCAGCCTCTGGGGGCAACTTCTGGATTTGTCCCGGTGTGAGCTTCCAGAGGACGGTGGGCACTCTGCTGCATGGTGGTCATTCCCCCATGGCTTTTGGCTGTGTTTTACCAGCAGCCTTTCCCTTTCTTCTTTCCCTCTCAGCTAGCCCCTCAGAAGCTCATTCATTACCACTAAGGGATTTGACACATGCTGGAGCAGAGGGCAAGTCTTGTCTTGCCCTATGAACTGCCTCACATGACCCTAATATCATCATCCTGCTGGGACAACATCTTCTGTTGACTCATTTAATTCACTTAACATTTTAGTGTATATTTAAATTTATTTTACTGTATTTTTAAACTGCAACAGTAGAAACAAATAAAAACTAGAAAACAGAGGTCTGTGTATTTATTTAGATAATTTGAGCTGCTGCTCAAGCATTGTGATATTTGATGTATTTTAGAGCAGACATTACAGTGCCACATCAATTTTGTCTAGATACCGTGGAAGAACAATTAAATGTGCTAATATTCTTCTTTAAGAAAAGTTTCTGGAAGACATTTAATATATTGTCAAAAGCCAAGAAAATGATAATGCCCTCAAGACTAATGAAACAGACGGCTTGGACAGCAGAATTTAGTGTTCCTCTTCCTGATTCACATCATACTAGTCCAGGTGTTACATTCTTACTTTTATACAGATAGAACTTTAAAATGTATTTAGAAATCAAACTTTTGCCAAAATCAGTAAGAGTTAGAGGCCTGTATGTTTCTGAACTGTGCATAAAAGTTTCATAAGATGAAAATGCAATCTATTGGTCCAATTCAACATTAGATTATTTGATTAATTTCTGTATCAATATTAGATTACTTCTTATTTTTTTTTCCCAAAAGAGAGCTAAGACTTTTTTCAGCTTTAATTTTTTATTTTAATCTTTATGTTGGATTGTATTTTATTCAAAACACAAATACCATTATGCTCTGGTCTGCTAATAACTTGGGCAATTATGAAGATAACAGCAGTTAAGCCCCCTAATTCCACATGCACTGAAAGTGTTTACTGTCTGGTTTATGGCTATGTCATTAATATTTCTGCAGTGCACAGTGTTCTGGAGCAGTTCTGCAAGCAATGCACAAAATCTGTAATGCTGATCCATCTCTGGCTTTTAGACAACTGGCTTTTGCTCAGTCATTTCAGGTAAAAATGTAACATTAACCGCTTTAAATCAGCTTTTCAATTATATCTACTATGAGAACTGGTGCAAATGTAGGGAAATTTATCAGTATTGCTATTACTAGTCTTTATAATCAGGAGAACATCTACTTTAATTTAAATGGGGAGCATTTGGCTTTGGAACAAAAGAGCCTAAGTTGGTTGTAGGCTCCACAGTGCAGGTTTGGGCAGAAATTACATCTATGATTTAGCCCCAGATTAACGTAGCCTTTCAAAAGATTTGTGCACGACAATAGCCACTAAAAAACTGTGTTTCCGTACTTGATAAGGATATTAATTGTTTAAGAAAAATAATTTTGATCCTCATACACTCTTAGCATGGCATGGCATGTCTCAGACTCAGTGGGTGTTGCCTCTATTTTGCAAGTAAATAGTGAATACTTCTTTTTCAAGTAAAGTGCAAAATTTTACTTCCTAATAGCTCTTAATCACTATAATAAAAGGTATTTGAATTTAATGATGTCTTACTTTCAGTAGCAGGCCAGTTCTATGAAATAATGTAACACACTGAAACATATATGTGTATAATGCACACACAGGTTTGTAAAGACACACGCTACTTCCGTCATATAGGTGCATGCACAGCTACTGTGGGGAAGGGCACATTCTAAAACTCTAGATAAATACCGAGTGTGGTGCGAACACTTGACAAAAAGGGCAGCTTAACAGTCTGTCCATTTTTTTCTTTTTGAGTGCTTTGTGCCTATTTTTACAATCTGGTACAGGAAATATGTCTGAATATTCAGGGCATCCATCTCTGGGCACCGAGCTGTCACGTCACTGCACCAGCTGTGTGGAGGGCTGCCCCAAGCCAGGACAGCATGGGGGAACTGCATAGACAGTGTTCATGCCTCCCAGTCCATACTCAGTGGATGGCATACACGTGTGCACACGGTCAGAATGAAAATGTCTTCAGGACTGGGGCATGAGAAATGGCATTTACTGACAGAAAACAGGTAGGTTTGATGGTTTTTGGTGAGCTCTGACAGCAGCTGCCATCTCAGATGCTTCCCACAGAAAGCTTTCCACACATGAGGAGTGTGTGACACTCTGTGCTGCGAGTGTCATGTAAGGCAGCTACAACACAGGTCTGGGGTTTGGCTCTTCAGTACAATTTTGTAACACATTTACTTGAAGACAGTCTTCTATGCAACATCTTTTTGGTCAGATGGAGGCTAACTCAGAAGAAGTGTGTATTGAGAAGTATGGCCTGATTCACTAACAAGCACGCTAAAGCACACTATGATTGAAACCTTCAAAATTTTGGTGTTATGAATAAAAAGCATTTGGAAGAACCTGATGTTTGTGTTTTGAATTAATATTAGTTCCTGTGCATTAAGTCTCAGGAGTTGCACTGAGGTTACACAAGCATCTGTACATTCCCTTGCTGCTGTTCTTTCCTCCAACTGCTGATTGTGACCCAAGCAGTTATCTTTCTTTTTCTCCCCTTGTTCCTCTGGTATCTTTACAGAGACGATGTCAATCTTTCTGGCACACCAGACGTGGCAATATAAGGAAAGCACCTTGATATTGTATAATAAAGAGAGATAAGATAGAGCTGTTAGAGAAGGAACGATAGCTAAGCTCATTTTCAAGAGTGTTTAAAACCAGAACATACATATGTATCAGTACGTTCCCACAAGAATGTGCCTTGAGGCTAGCAATCAGTGCTGGGATGGGGGTTGTGTAATATATTCCTCAGTACCTTGGAATCTGAGCCCACAAATATTTGTTTTATGGGTGACCTACTCAACCATGTCAAGTTATCTATGCATGTACCTGGTTATGGGATTTGGCACTTGGACTAGGATTTAATTCTGGTGGAGACTGCATGTAACAGGACACAGCAGACAGGCACAGACTCAGTCTGAATGGGTGTCTCCATGGCCATCAAGCAGCTCCTATTTTCTGCAGGTGGTCCAATAGGGCACTGTCAGCATCTGTTGCTTCATCCACCCAGGTAAAATCGCCTCTGATAAAAGCAAAGCTATGTAAAAGCTGTATGAAATGAAAGGGTTACAATACATTTTGGTCACTTCTCATTTGGATATTTCTGAGACTAAGTTGTGACATGACACTTAGAGCCAGATTTGAAAGGCCCGGCATTTCCTTTTGACTTCATGGCTGTGGACACACTACTGTGCCTCCCCTTTACCCTTGCAGGAACCTGCATCCGTGCAAACATCATAGGAGCAATTGCAATGTGAAAAATAACCTGGCAGTCAGATGCTCACATCACACTGCACCCAAAAAGAGACTGAGGGCAGGATGGAAAGAAGAACTGTAGATGCTGGTGTGTAGGTAAACCATGCTCTCCATGGGGGTAACTCATCAAGCCAGACCCCCATCAAACTCAGCTGTTGCCAGGTGTGTGGCCTCCTACACTTCCAAACAAGCTTCTCCCCGAGCCGTGTGCCCTGAGCCCACAGCTGGGGAATGGAAGAGAGACGATGTCAGCTCTTTGCCACCTGGGACATGGGTGCATTGGGAAAATCCTTCTGGGTCATTTTAGCTGGCTTTGGGAGAAGACACGAAGTTACCTTAATGCATGGCAGGATCTAATGGCACAGGCACAAAAGTAGTGTTAGAAGGATTGCTTTTGTTTTGAAGAGGTACTGAAATGCTAGTATGGATATGCTGATGTGTTAATAGATGCCTCTGACACAAAGATCACGTTAAAGCCATGCATCTCTCTGCAGCAGAGTTCTCCAAGTGGGGGAACTTTTCAAATCACCTTACATCAGCATTGTCAGAAAGTCGGTATGCCTGATCACATGCTCATTTGCCACATGCATTATCCCTGGGTCCTAGCAAATGGTGCACTCATTTGAGTGTATTGCTGTGACAGAAAACCACCAGCAAACAAACAAAAAAAATCCCCAAAAGTCAGCACAGGTCTAGTTGAAAAAAAAGGACAATTCCTCTTATGCATAGCAGGGATCAGACAACTCATAGTACCCTGTCATAAACATTAATTATCCTCAGCGCTACAAGATACAGGTGGGATACTGAAGGTTCTCAATAGGGTGGCACACCCTGATAGTGTAACCTGACTTGCAGGAATGGTCAGGATCCAGATTTGCTCTCCCTAAAAGAAAACATAAGTTATAGGAATAGCTCTTGACAGATGTCAGAAGGGGAAGGATGAAAGAGAGAGAGAGCATATCAGCCTTACCGAAGGTCTCCAGTAAAACAAAGAAATGACACTGGGGAAAAAAAAAAAAAAAGGTTAACTTAGCTTGGAAATGGAGAAAATTGCCTGAGAAGTTCTGTCAGAGCACGTAACAGTTTGCTTAATGGTGTGGTTCACTTCCAAGGACAATGCTGAGTTTGAGGGATGTTTTCCAGCTTTATCATGTACTCATCTAGAACATGCTACCAAATGGGCTATTGTATACTCAGGGGCTTAATACCTCTCTCAATATAGATTCAGCTAAATATCTGTAAAGGGTGCCAATCTGTATTTTGTTTTGCTTGGATAGTAACTACCACTTGTTTATTTACAGGGCACTGACAGTGTGTGTTCATCGCTTTACAGACATGTGCCTTTTGACAAGAAAAAAGCCCTGGCATCCTACAGCTCATTGTGGGTTCCCTGCTCTGTGGGTACTAAAGTGACCACGCAGCCAGAAAGCAAGGAGGAGATTGGTAGGGCCAAAAGTGGGTTTAACCAATCTTTTGTGCTGTCTCAGTTCTGGGGATTACCCATCTGAGTGGAGTTCAGAAGTGTCCTGTGAATATTTATGTGGGAAGCGGATGGTGCCTGTGGCTAGCACCTATAGGAAACAAAGGAAAAAGTGGAAACCTGTGGATGTTATTATTAGCAGTGCTACAGAACAGCCTACACCATCACACACCTGTTTGGCAGCTGGCTTTGTGAGCATACTACTCACACCAGCATTTAAACCACTTGTAATTTCACCTTGACCTTTAGATTTTCGTCCATGCTTATACACAGCTAAAACCACCTCATTATCCTGGGCTGTCTGCTGATCAATTATCCTTGAAAATTCCCCTACTAACAGTCCCACCTGTTTGTATTATTCTGGAACTATGCAATATACTGTGCTACATATTTTTCCCCAAGCTGCCAGAGAGCTCTGTAACATATAGCCAGGCCTCTCACCTTCCTCATGCCTCTCATCTTCCAAAAGTATGTATGGCAGGCTATCTCCTCTCACAGGTGTAATCAGCAGCATTACCCTTACTTACACACTTCACTAAAGGAAAAAAGCTCATTTTATGGCTTCCTGCGTTTCCTTATCAATTGCCTGATGCATGGCTCAGTCTGGCACAAAAGCTGGTTTGTGAGGGGAAAGCAAGAATACCTCACTTTCTCTGTTGTGCCCCACAATGTTGTTTTTTTCACCCAAACATATTTCTGTGGATTGTCTAACTAAGGGCTGCTGTGACCTGCAGGTTTGCAGTCCACCTTACCTACCAAGGACAGGATACTATACACACACTCTACATATGTTTGCATGTTTTGTTTTTTTCCTAAATCATATATTTTACAGGTGTGGCTAACAGCAGGACAAGTACAAATGCAGATGTGACTATTTATTTGATCTTGTGTGCTGCAAGGAACCAGTTGACTGAATCCCGACATGCAATTCTCAACACTGTCATTGCTAGGTGCGTGGCAATGCCGTGGCGCTATCCACACAAGCTCCCCAAGCACTACAGACCAGAGCGCGTGTTCCAGCGTAGGGGCGGCTGGTGCCTTTCTGACATGCCTCAGGTCCCCCGAGCGGCTGTGCTGGAGGCAGGAGTGACATCCTCTGAATCCCTGTCACCGTGCCAGGCCCACTGCATCGCCGTGCCTCCACCGTGAGCTATTCCACTCCAGCCGTCGCCACTGCCTTGCATATTTGATATCACATTATGCATGTAAAAAAATTCTGCACCTACATGCAAGTGACTGTGTTTCATACATCTTGATAGCCCATTCATTTCCACTGAAAATAACAGCTTGATATTTTGCTCTTCTGCCAACAGGCAGGGACTAACGAAAAGTGCTCTGCTTTCATTTTCTACTTTGAAAGGGACAAAAATCTTACATCCTAAGAAAAGCAAAAAACTCAAATAGGAAAGAATAAAAAAACCAAGAACATTATCTAATTATTGATTCCAGTTTGACCCTGATTATACCTACTGATTATAGCATTTTCAACCCCTGTAAGCACAACGCTTGCCTGACATCGAAGGTTTCCAACAGAAGAGTACTGCTAATGTTCCTCAGATTCATTTTCACTTTTGGCTCATTTCAAACCTTTTCTAATTTCTGTCTACTGCAGACAGAAATCAGTAATGGCCATGCTGATCCTTTTAAGGTAGTTATGGAGTAGTAGCAATCCAAGGAAAAAAAATCCTTGTCACTTTATGCTCCTTGTCGGACAAATATATAAGGAATCAGTGTCTTCAAACACATCTGCAAATCACCTACACAGAGTATTTTTCAGGTTCGCATCACAGCCTCAGCTTCTTGGAGCTACACTGGAAACCACAAGACTGGTCTCATGGAGGGCCAGACGGTATTGCTACAGGGACAGTTTTGCAGGAATGGTATGCATGCTACCAGATCAGTCCCTGCATATGTAACTGGTAGTCTCTCCTTGCCCTGTTGTCTCATCTCTTTCTGCTTCTAAACTTTTTCCACTGGGGCTCTTCTGGTTCTAAATATTGTTTTAAAATCCAGGAAAACAAAAAATGAAGACAATAGTGCAAACGAAGGTCTTTACAGCCTCCTGAGCTCTCTGTTTCTTCTCATACTGCTTGTGAATGCTGCTTCTGTAGTATTTGTGGTTGAGAACTGACCACAAGAAGTCCTAAAACCTGAAGGCAGTGTTACAAGCCTGAAAAACCTGTCCAAAACTTTAGCAAAAAGCATCAGGTTAAACACAAATGGTGTTTGTGTCAACTTGTTCGCACAGTAACATTTCTACCGACTTCACCAGTGCAAATGTTCGGTCAGGACAGAAACCAGGAGTACTTATCTCAGCATCACGCAACTTTGAGACTGTATACTCCACATGAGAGATACCATGAAAGATCAAGGGAACAGGACAATGTATTGAGGGTCTTCACCATATCCTTTCCTCTAAAACAGTACCAAGATCCTATCTTACACACACAAAAATTTACTGCATCTTTAGCCCAATTATTTTACCTAATATTGGCACAGACAGGTATATTCTTGCACAGATACTGTCATGTTTCACAGAAGACTGTTCTGAGGTCAGGTGTGAAATTAGAGGCAATGTTTAATATGGTCTGGACGGTGTTCCTCTTTGATAAACGGGTGTTGGTCAAAGAATACTCAGTGAATGTGAATAAAACCTGCTAGCCAACTGCTAGTTTTCATTGCAAGAGTAGATCTGTGAAACCCACAATGTTTAACTCAGTGCTACTGAAATCTGGAATAACCTGTGAAACTGGGATAGCTTTAGAGTGGACGTGGAAATAGTAATTGTTGTCACCATTTCAAGTTTATTTTTGAATCTCAATTTGGACAACACGACTTTTTTGCTGTAAATAGACTCTTTGTTTATGTTTTCTCTTTTTAAACTACAAAGACTTTCTTCCATGTTAACTAGCAGTGACTGTGTCTTGCATCTTTCAGCCATATATCCAGAATAACAGAGGTGAAAATTGTGACTGTGATTGACATATGTGCGTTGCTGTACTTGCTTGTGCAGTTACAGTCCCAAGTCACAAACATGCTCAGTTAGCTGCCTAAGCATAAGGAATTACAGTCACTACAAATAAAAAAATGTAGAAGCATAACATTTGAAAATGTAGCTTTTTAATTCTGATTAAAAATTTCGTTCTGATGACTAATTTAATCACTTAACTCTCACAGCTACCATAGCGAGCTGTAGGGACTAGAACTGAGAAAAATAAAAGTAACCAGAAAAATGTAGAGCTTTAATGTGCCCATTATGAAATCAGTGCCAAAACTCTTAAACACTTGCAGTTCTAGCAATGCCAGGCCATACACTTGCGACAGACCCAGTGACTCTCTCTATTTGTGTATGGCAGTTTTGCTTTCATGCACAAATATCCTTGCACGTGCTCCTAGTACAGGCCAGCTTTGCCAGCCAGCCATTTTCCTCACGCACCTAGGAACCCCTCTCTTTTCTGCAGGGCACACTTCCCTAGAGAACCTTCATTATATTGGTAATGCATTCTCACTTATCTGCGTCTGACTTATCTGAGGTTTTTGGAGTGCTGCTGAGCGTGGCTTGAGTTAGTAGACTCCTGGCCTTTAGGTGACAGGAGGAAGAAAAGCTGCTGACAGCTCGAAGTAGGCAGCTAGTTTTTCGCAGGAGCCACAGAAAAGGCCAACTAAAGGGAAGGCACAAGAACGTTCATCACACTTGACTGCGTTGATAACCAGTAACAAAAAAGTAGCATAGGAACTGATAAATTAAAAACTCACGATGAAAACGAAGTGGCAGAGACAGCTGCTGAGTAAGGTCTTGAAGCCCCAGCATGGCTGATGCTGTCAGTAGTGTGACCTATGCAGTGTGCCAGTTTCAAACACAAGCAGCTGCTGAGGTTGTTGATTGAATATACAAATGTGTACCAGGGAGAGCATCCAACTTTTTGCTGTGTTGAGGTTTGGCCAAGCCTAAAACTTCTGTAATTTTGCCAGAGCACATTTCTGTCCTCTGCTTGCTTGCCAGATCTAAGAAGGAAGGTATTTTGGAAGACTGGGACTTAAACTTAGGACTATCATCTTCGTCACATTCAAAATGATTTTAAGAAAATCTTTGAAGCTTAAGTAACACATTAGGAATCATTTGTGTTTTACTGGCATGCCTGCTGTCTCTTTTTGCTTGTTTGTTTCAAGTACAGTTGCGGGAAACATTTTCTTTTTCCTTTTATAACAGCAAAGGGAGATGAACAAGAAAAGAATTACAGAAGAGCCAAGAATGGGAGATGATGTGAAAATACATGAGGTAGAGAATGGAAAAAAAGAAGGAAAGAACTGGAGGAAAAAAGGAAGGAACAGGATAAATTATTAAGAGATAAGATGCAGTTGTCATTTACACAGTTATAGATCAGGAGAGGGTGAAGAACACTAAAATGATGTGCTCCTGTTCATTTGGGACCCTTGGATTTGTCACGTGGATTTGTTCAGGTTTTTTCATTTCCCTTTCGGTCTTCCACTTCACTTTTACTGTGAAATCTAGACTTCAATCAGGGTTCAAATAAAGGTTTACTTTCTTGAAAGATATAGGCTGTGTTTTACAGAAAGGGAAAGGAAATGGTAGTTTAGATGAGCAGATATTTCTGTGGACATTATGAACACAGACTTTTTTTATTCCTACCATCTACATTCTTCTATAAACATTTACTAAAACTAAGCTTCTGACTCCAGGCCTCTTTCTATATCTTGTGCTTTTAGTTTCTTTGGAGATGCCTTCTACACAGAACAAAACGTGAAAGCCAAGCTACCGTTCCTTGCCATCATGCCACAATGCAAAGTCCGTTCTACCTAAAGCACAGATTTAAGCAAAAATGAGTAAGGGTGAGTGGAACAGGCACTCATCTGGGGAACAGAAAAGAGATCTTCTGCACTGCCACTGTCTAGTCTGGAGCTCCTCGACTTCTGGGGCAAGGGCGGGACAAGGAACCGGAGGACACTGACACTGAGCTGTGGCTGCAGAGCAACAAACCTTTGTGTGTCCAGCCTCTCAGGTCTGCTAGCACTGCAGGATAGGTCTCACAGGGAGAAGTGATGACGACTATCTGTCCTCATCAAACGAAGGGGAGCTGATGGCGCCCGTATGGAGCCAGTTTGGATCATCCTGTAAAGAGGGATAGAGACAGCCACAGGGCTGAGTGCAGGCTATGTTACCCATAGACAGGAAGAACTTGCTGTTGGTTTCTAGAAAGAAAAAATACCAAAGCTATGCCTTCAGTAGCTATCAGGTGCTTCTCAGATGACACCTGGTGGACAAAAACTAAAGAGATGAAAAGCAGCCTGCCTTCACAGTGCAGAACCGTACCATCCCTGCTCGCATCTGCACTACTGCACCTACTGCCGGTGTACCTACCAGGTGCCCTCCCTACTCCTCTTATCCCCCCACAGAGTGCATTATTTCAGCACCCCAGAATAAGCACATATCATCCATGTACCTATAATAGCCTTTTTCTTTGCACCTGCTTACTTTTTTTCCATATTCTGGCTGATGCCCCGAGTTGGTTTAATTCTGATCTGTGAGTCTGAGGCTAGACTAGAAGGGAGACATTGTTTTCCGAAATAAAACTACAAGGAAAGCCCATGTTGTTCAGCAGCAACTAGGTGCTTTTATAGTCTAGGATACCTAGACAATTTTGTGAATGCCTTCACAAGTGGACAGTTGTACCCATAGGGTTAAAGGCTTTGATTTCTTCTGACCATTAATTTACTTTGTCTTTTAAACTACTTTCAGTTTGCTTCTCTAACACCAGCTGTCTTTTCTGTTTGACACTTTACAACTGCACTAATGCATTCTTGTTGAGGACCCAGAGAAAAGGCACCAATAAAAAAACCCTAACACTCTGAGTTCACCTGGAGAGAAATATTTACTTAGAGAAGTCTTTCTTCTGGGCATCCACATGCAGTGAGTTGGATGCTTATGCCTCCTGTTAAGATAGGCGGTTTTCTCAGGGATCACATGGATGGGAACACAACATTACTGTGCAGTTCTTTTTCTCTATTTGGTTTGAAAATAGGAGATACTGCTGAACCAATACCGTGACAGGTAATGCCTCTTCCATAAAGGCAAGTGGCTGTGATCAACTCTTCGATCGCTGGCATTGCATCTTCCCAGTTAACATTTTTTTTTTCTGTTTGGGTTTTATTGTTCTATGTATACCCAGTTCCTTTGAATTTTAACAGCTTTATTTTTTCTCAATGTACTTCCATGCTTTATTTTTGTGCAAAATCTTGAAAGCTTTTATGAAGCAAAATGCACACAGAAGCCACGGATTTGCTAACTTCAAACATCAAACTAAGCTGAGAGAGTGTGGGAGAGGTCAGGATGTAATTACACGATGTAATTATCTAGCTTATTTCTTCTGGCTCTAGAGTACCTGTTTACAAGAAATACACAGAGACCACCCAAGAGTTGTGGCACTGTATTTGGTCTGGCTGGGACAGAGTTAACATTCCCCACTGCAGTCCACATAGAGCTGTGCTTTGTGTTTGTAGCTAGGACGGCCTTCATACCGCTCCAGTGTTTGGGCTACTGCTGATCAGCACTCGCACAGCATCGGGGCTCCCTCTCCAACACCCTGCCAAACGCCAGTGGGCTGGGAGTGTGCAGGAGGTTGGGGGGGGACACAGCTGGGACAGCTGACCCAAACTGACCAAAGGGATATTCCATACCATATGACGTCATGCTCAGCAATAAAACCTAAGAGAAAGGAGGAGGTGGGGGGCGAAGCATTCATTATTAAGGTGTTTGTCTTCTAAAGCAACCGCTACGGGTACTGCGGCCCTACCTCTCAGGAAGTGGCCGGACATCACCTGTTGATGAGAAATAGAGAATAAATCTTTTTGCTTTCCTTTGCTTCTGAGCATGGCCTTTGCTTTTATTCATTAAACTGCCTTTATCTTGACCCGTGAGTTTTTAATGCTATTCTGTATCCCTGTCCTGCTGAGCAGGAGTGATAGAGCAGCTCGGTGGGCACCTGGTGGCCAGCCAAGGCCAACCCACCACAGGCATATCCTGGCTTACATGAGTCCTGCTCCATAGAGGCAATGAAGTAATGTCCTGGCCCAGCTGAAAGCCAGGGTTCATCTTTATACCAGCACCGGAACTTCATGCCTGACCCCCCCCAGCGCCTAGAGCCAGAACTACCCAAGCCTAGCTCTGCTGCCATACCTGAAATACTTCTGCACGTGTTTTCCAAGGCATCCTTGTAAAGTCCTCAGGATTCTGAGAAACTCATGAGTAAAGCGTGTGGCAAACAATAACATACATTGACCACCCAGAAATTGGTGAACTACTGAACAGTATCTGAATTACACTGTGACCAGAGCCACCTTGTTAACATGCTTTCTGAAAACAGGTGCTTGCTGTGGAGCAATCCCTGACCAGTTATCAGTTTGCTGATCCTGATAACAGGAACCTTGGAAGGGATGACAGTCACCAAAGGAAAGTAAACACAAACATGTTCTAGAAGACACACTTTTTTCTCTTACATCCAACAGTGAAGGACAAGACAAAGACGACTTTGAAACACTGCTGCGGAGAGAATACTTTTACAAGCCATTTCAGGTAGCAATCTGTGAGAACAATCCTCTTTAATTTATGCTGATGAGTATTTTCAGGTTTTGAAATGTTCTCCTCTACTTGTTAATTCCTATTCAGCAAATACAAAGAAATCAAATGTAAGCACAGTCATAAAATATAAAGAGGAAAAATATATCAGGAAAGTGCTCTTAAAACATCAATTAGGCAATAAAATGTCTTCAGCTTAGGCCATTTGGTTAGCATCTGTGAATGCTTTTGTGTTCTGCAGCTGGGAAAACACCAGTTCGTAAAATCTCTTTAGCTAGCAAAGCCACCACATGAATAGATTATTTCTATTCTGCAGAAATGTTAATTGGCAACTCATTAAAAGTTTGGTTAGTATATGTGAGTGACAAACAAGACCTTGCGAGTCCCTAAAATGTCTTGAATAATATGAAACTCTTTATTTTCTGTCAGGATAATGAGAATATATTCTGGTCTTCCTGAAGGAAGCAATCAATGCAAAACCTTAAACCCCGACATAAACTGAAGCCAGTAAAAAGCAGCTCCATGAGTTGAGAAAGGGAAAAAAAGTGTTAAATCATCTATGCAAGACGGTTAATCAGCCATAGTCAAATTACAACCATACATGGCTCTTCCCAATTAACAGCAGCCACTGAGAGCAGAGTGGGGAACCGTGTTACCCTACAGCCAGGGCCACTTGCTGCCATGCATTTGATGGATCTCCACACACAGGACTCCTAACCGTCCCGCCGGTCCGGCCAGCGCTGTCCCCCGGGTCTTCGGCACGCCGCTCTGAGGGGACACCAGCTTGCCACGCCCAGCCCACGGCCCCAGCCCTTCAGGGCGACTCCAACAGCTTCGGAGAACAGCCGGGGCTCTTCCAGGCCGTCGCCTCCTCCAAACGCTCCTCACCTCGGGCGCACGGCCGCGGGGGCTTCGCGGCTGCGGGCAGCCTGCGCGGCACCTTCCCCCGCCAAGAGGGCGGCCGCTCTCACACACGCACGCACTGTCCGCCTCAGGCGACACGAGGCAGCCCCGCTGCCTACAAACCCCGCCTTCTTTCTGCCGAAATCCCAGGATTTCGGGAAGCTTTAACCCGCCGGCGCGCGGGGTGGCGCGGCGCGGCAGCGGGGGCCGCCGCCAACATGGCTGCTCTGGCAACGGCCGTGGCCGCGGCGGCCGCCGGGCAGCAACAGGTAAAGGCCTCGCCGCGGCGCGGCCCGGCCCGGCCCGGCCCGGCCCGGGGCCTCCCCCAGCCCGCCGGCCTTGTCCGCCGGCCGGGGGAGCCCCTCGCTGCGGGCCGGCCGGGAGGCGGCCGCTGAGGAGTTGCAGCCGCGTACAAGGTGCAGGGATGAACGCTAACAAGAAACCTGTAGGAATCAGCGCGGGTTTGCCGGGCTGGCCCCAAAATGGTAGCTTCATAACCTGAACAGGCGCGGTCATGAGCTGCACTCCTTGCAGTGGCTGTGTTGAGGATGTTCAGGGTTTGCTGTGGTAAGAGCTGGCAATTTTCAGGGGGTATTAAGCAGATTTCAGAAGTAAGCTAGTGCTTCTCTTGAACAAGATGAAGTGGGGGCAATCTGGCTAGCGTAGATGACATGCTGGTAGTCAGGTCAGTAGTCACTGACTCGTCAGAGACTGACTGCCATGAGAGACACGGCATGTGCCTTGATTTCATATTGCAGTGTGGTGAGCAGCCTCTGTTAAAGCAAGCTGGTGTTGCAGTCTTTTCCATTTTTCTGTTGAAAAATGCATTTTTGTATGCAGTCATCAGCCTGCCATCACTCATCGCTCCGGTTTTATACCTGCGTGACTTAAAATTGGTGCAACTGTGCCAGTATAAAACTGAAGTAATGCTGTTACTCTGCACTGTGGTGGTGTCTGCTTAAAAGTAACCAATGACCATTTAAAAAATAAATCCTGGTTTTGAATATTTGATTTTGTTATGTACAGAATGACAGCTGTTCCAGTACTGCAGGTGCTGGTCGACAATTTCAGAACGGGAAGATGAAAGCTGAACAAGCTAAGAAAGTTGAATTCATAAGAACTGCAGAAAAGCTAAAAACTCAGTAAGTTAAACACTTCATCATAAGTATATTTTCATTGTGTTCTGGAGGTAAATAAGGTTCAAGGTAAGAATTTATGATACTGAAACCTTCAGGCTAAGATTTCATTTTCAGGAGCTCAGGCAGCTTATTGTCATTGTTAAAATAGTTCAGGATAGGCTCATGAGCTCCAAAATGCCCTGTTGTTCTAATTACCATTTGGCCTTTGGTCAGTCATCTTCTTTAGTAAGCTATTGCTGCACTAGATGCACAAAAAAGAAAGTGCATGTGGCATAATTGAGTTCTCAGTTTTCCTACTCAGCTGTGCTTACCCTTCTAAGGACCTAAAGCCCTTAAGACATACCAACAAAAGGGAATTGCAGCAGCATTACAACAGCTTCCTCAGAGAAGACTGAAAGCACTTCCTCTGGAGTATCTAGGCCACTGCTTTGGAAAATGGGGCTTCAGGACAGCTCAGGCACAGAAGTGATTTAAATCTGTTTGCGCACATCTTGCCTAAGTGCTGTAACAACTACGCTGGCAGCTGAAAGAACAGGGAGGTTTCTTCTTGCATGGAGGAGCTTCATGAGGAAGAGCTGACATAGCCTCCTGGCTGAAGCAGAGGTTTATAGTTGTGAATCCTGAATGAACAATGACGCTTAAGTCTCACAGCAATGTTTTACGCTGTCTGCTTGAATCAGCTCCTCCTTGGCTATTCCGGATCCTGGGTTATGGCTCAAAAATTGACTGCTGGGTGATGTAGACGTTCCCAAGCAGCTTCAAAGAAGGCATGCCATTTAACTACGGCACATTGTGCTTCTGTAGTTGTTGTACTCTGAAGGCTTCTACTGCACTGTGTGGGGAGATTTGTTACTTGGGTCTGGTCTGTGAATTCCAGTGGACAGCAAAGCATTTAAACTGTGAACCATAAACTGCACCATATAGGGGTTTGAACCATATAGCAGCAATAGTCTGCTGAAGAACCAAGCTGCTACTGAGAGACAGTTTCTTGGGCTGTCGGTGGTGTTGCTTAATGTTGGGAATCTTACCAGGTGTCTCTGTACTGTGTGGCACCAGTGTCCTGCTGTTCTGATCTCCAGTGTGGTGGCACCAAACTTCATAGATGTGCTCCGGACTGCAGTATCTGCAGTACTTTTGCATGTGCTGTTCTGCAGGTCAGACCCTAGTATACTGCCTGCTTGTAGTAAAGTGAAGCCCATCCCACTCTGAGTTGCACTCTAAAGCTTCTGACCTTAGTAAGAAAGCAAAAGTTACCTGTAACTCTCTGTACTATACATAAAGCATAGTCAGTAAGTAAGGTAGCAGCTTTAATATCTTAAGTTCTTTAAATGCTAATGAACTTGAATTAGAATCTTGCATTGCAGTAGTACTATTACTAGTGTTAAGGCTGAGGGAATGTGCTTTTGTCTGTGCTGGAGCTCCATCTATGTGTGCAACTGCATTAATACAGCCTGTCTCTGTCCCTGTGCTTTCCAATGAAAATTCTCGTCAGGCTTCCCAGCAGTGAACATAGAGATAAAATTTTAGGCCATTTCAGTGTGTGAACCGCTGCCTGTCAGTGAGGTAATTTCCTTGTTAACTTCTTTCTCTTGTTCAAGTTCTTGGATTACTTTGGTGTGTAGTCTTGTAACTGCAGAAAGATTTTCCTTGAAAACAGCTGTAGGAACAAACTAGTGTTTTGTATAAAATCTAAGATAGTCCTGTTGACACAGCCTCAGCTGGATACTAACCTTGGAAAATCTTGGGGCTTTGCTAAGTATTCATGTCTTACTCAGTGTGGCACCCTTTTTTTCCCAGGCTTGCACATATAGAAAAAGACAAAAAGGGACATCTTTACAATAGGAAGAGTGATTTCAGGGTAGAATACAGCATACTAGAGGAACTGGAACGTAGCATGACTATCAGCAGGAAAACTGAAAGTAAGTGGGGTTTTATTTGGGGTATTTTTTTGCCCTTTTTTTTTTTTTTACCCTACTGTTGTTTGTTGAAATGGTTTAATAATCAGTAGTACAGAGAGATTAGTTCAGGTGGAAGGTAGATGTTGATAGAAGTGTGGTATTTCACCATATGTACTGCTTATAAAGAAGACTTCCACAATTCACTTCCAAAATTCAGAATCATAAACATTTTGGGCTTTCTGTGTTATTAATTGTTTTCTTTTAATCTTCAATGTAGCAGATACCACCCACAACAACCTCAGTGGAAAGTTACTGTTTTAGAAACTTGGAATCAAATTTTGTGTGTGTATTGCAAAATCTAATGTAGTCTAGCTAAGGTACAATAAATATATACTTACCGCAACATAAGTTTTCACGCACCGATTGCTGCCTCTAAATATACTTTTAAACAGTTCTCTGTTTGCATTTTTCAAATTTGTGGATAATGAAAATTCATAGTCTAAATAGTGAGATGGTACACACTCTGTCCTACAATATCTGTTCCACTTACAGGCTAATTAAATACTTGAGGAAAGAAAGTGAGTCCCTGGTCACAGTACCTAGATTCTTTCAAAAGTAGTCAAATAAATCATGCTATGCCTTCTGATATAGAAGATCAAAACAAAATAAGTTGAAGAAGGGAAAGGACATGTAGGGACAACTAAAAATACACTCACCTTCTAAATTTCTATATGTTTTAATGTGCATCTTTTAGTTAAGGAAACTTATCATATCCTTCACATCTTGCAGTCCTTAAGAAATGTAAATATTTCCGAGGAATGACTAAGCTAAAAAGTTCAGAAAATTTTCTAGGGGTAAGAAGGGAGCATTGAAGTATGGATGGAAATACTGTTGTGAGATAATAAAAAGGACAAAGATGAGAGGTGTAAGACACTATGTGTGAGATGTGAAGGAGTGTTAGAGTGTGATCTTTTAGGGTGTGTACTAGAACCCCCAAACTTCCCATTTATATGTTCGGGTCTTTCAGCGCGATCTATGTGCTTTTACACTTTCTGTGGTCTCAGCAAGAACTAGTAGAGTCATGTCTTAGCTACATTTTGTTACATATAGGTCTTGTAATCTGTTATCCCTTCCTTAAACCAAATCGTTTAGGATAGGTGATACAGCTCCTTCACACCTAACATGTATCCAGAACTTCACCCTCATCAGTATTTTATTTACGGACTCACGAGGAGCCAAAATAACAAAGCAAATAAGTGCATGCATGCTTGGAGTACATGAAAACATTGATTCTACTTTAGTTAACACAGCAAATAAATAAATCTCGTTGAAGTAGTACATTCACATATGCTTTCCAAGTTTCTTTTCTCTTCATTGCTGAGTTTTTCAAGGCCTAGGTCAGTTTCCTTCGAAATTCTAGAGGAGGTGTCATCTGCACAGGCAGTGTTCTCCAAACTCTGGTTACCTGATAAAAGGTTTGGAGAAAAGAAAAAAAAAAAACAAAAAAAAAACAAAACACCACCCTGATTTAATCTAGCTATGACTATCCTGTCAACCCCTTTAGAAACAGGAGCTACTAATTTTAAAATCTGTTGACACTGTGTGGGAAGATATGTGGCCTGTGCAGTCAGCTACATGCAGTTACAGTCATGTTAAAATGCTTAGTGTTACGACAGTTTCTTATGATCAAACAGAATTTGTGTCCATGCTTGGATGAAAACCCCAGTTTATTTTGGACACTTCATTGTTCTTGTTCTTGTACTGAATTTAGTGCACAGAGAAACTATTAGAACTATCAGCACCTTATTTTGTTTAACAGAAGCTAAAATCCTGCAGCAGCTATCGAAAATACAAAATAATGTGAAGAGACTTCAGCAACAATTAAAAGGTGTGAAGCCTACACCAGAATGTAAGTTGTGATGACAGATTTTAAAAAATTTTCCTCTATAGACAGGTTTCTTGCATAGTTGGGCTTGTGATTCGCCTGCAGACTTGGGATATTCTTTCTCCAGTTAATCTGCTTTTCCAGGAAACTGGGAAGAGAAGAATGCAGAAATGTGATAAATTGTGAAAGATCATGCAGTTCTGTGTGGAAACAGAGAAACATACGCTGTTTTAGAAGTGGTGTGGGTATGTTTCTTCAGGCTGTTGAAAGCCAGTTATTTTCTATATGTAACTCATCACCTATGTAAAATAAAGTTAGTATTCTACTGCTGTTTAGCTATAGCTCCCTTTCATCTGTTAAGAGGTCACAGAGTAGGGTGTACAGGGAGCTCATTTCTAGCCGTCCACATGGCTTGAAGTGTAAGTTGGAATATTCTGTGGAAAATGCTGAAACAACTCGTTCAGTTTGGATGTTTTGAAACTTTTGGGAAATAGGCACTGAAAGAACCATTCTCCTGTGATACTCTTCTACCCTGTGTGGAGCTCAGGTTGAAGCCCTCCTGCTAGCTGAGGGCTTTCTGATGCTAGATAAAATGCCTCTTGTTTCATTTATTCAGTGTCTATTCTATAAAAAATGCATTATCTTCTTAAGCTGTCAGCAAAGATGCCAAGAACTACAAGGCATGAAAGCTGAACTAAGAGTTTTACATGATATAACTGTACCAATCTAGTTTATTATTTTTTAAAGCCAGGTTAGTTAAACTATGTGTTCAGTATGTGTCCATAGAGATGTTGTGCTGGTTTAAAACAGGTCCTAAAACTTTTTCCTACCACTTCAAAATAGATCTTCGCTAGGCAGCTGTCTTACTGTCTTTCTCCGTATCAGGGCTACAGCATGCTGACAGTACAGGATAAAGTCTTACTTTGACGTTTCTTTGTCAGCTTTGTAAAAGTAGTGACCTGTAGGTTAAATAGGATTGCTACAGCCTGGTATAAGCCAAAGATTTGAGCATGCTTCTTAAGTCATTAACTGCATTGTTATAAAAAACAAAAGTGGAAACTCTTTAGGATAAGGCTGTCTTATTCTGTGAATCAGTTGACGGTTACTCAGAATGAGACTTGTTTAATGGAAATAAACATTTATACTGGGATTTGCATCCAGTTAGCTGAATCACTGTGAAATCACACCTTTTGAATAAATGAGAGTCTTGTCTGTCAAGGCTGGCTGAGATGGAAAGACATGCTTTTTTGTACACTGAAATAAAAGAGTCACAGAAGTGTCTGCAAGTGCCTACATTTCTGGATAGTGCTGAATTACTGGTAAATACTGGAGACTACTTAACAGACACACTCTTTTCTTTTCCTTTTTAGTTGTTCACAAGCTCAAGGAAATGATGGAAGAAGTTGAAAATGCAATCAATGCTTTTAAGGAGGAACAGAGGCAAATGTATGTTTATACATACTTCATCTACAAGAAAAAGTGCTTTCATAAGACACAATGAAAACTTTGCATTAATCAAGTAAACTATTCTTTTGATTTACTCTTTTGCTAGTGATTCCTGTGGTATGTAAATCAAAACTCAGGCTATCAACGTTAGAATCTTGATAAACAACCTTTTAGAGGGGCTGTATATATATAGCTATTGCAGTGATCCGATGTAACATGATTGGCCTATGAGAAGGCTTTTCAGAGAAAGGCTGCAGAAGAGATTAGTGTGGGGTTTTTGTTGTTGCTGCTGTTTTGTTTTTTAAGTGGGTAGGTTTTTTTTTCCCTTTCTCTCTACTGGTGTCAGGAGGAGACCGAGTTAGTTGTTTGAGTGCCATAAATGTGTGCTTTCACTAAAAGGGTAACTTAATTCTGACTGTGTAGTGCTGTATTATGGGATAATTACAAGCATGCTGTCATCTGTGTTACCATTTCAGTTCTTAATCTTTGAAAAATAGCTTTTGTGTGGCATTGAACAATTCCAAAATTCATTTTCAGTGAATGAACAATGAATCCTGGATTTTTTTTTTCTTATTTCACTGTTCATTCTCTTTTCAGATATGAACAGCTTTTGAAGGAGGAGAAAACTGCCATTAATGAGCTCAGTGTCTTTGAGAGAAAAGTGGAACTGTGGGCATTAGGCAGCTCAACAACAGAAAAAGTTTTGAAATTACCATCAGCCAGGGTCTCAGTTGATAAAACACTGGAAAATCATCTACCTGAAGAAGTAGTAGAGTTTGAAAGATTTCTTCAGCGAACAGGAGGGCGGCAAGGAGGCTGGGATGATTATGATCATCAAAATTTTCTGAAAGTGTGGACAAAACACAAAGGAAGGCTATCCTACATGGATGAAGCCCTTGAGTATCTCTGTGGAAGAACAAAAGAAGACATTGAACAGCACGACAAATGGTATCAAGAATTTCTGATTTTACACAAAAGAAAGAGAGAGGTAAAATAACCCCTCTAAGGCTTTTGTAGCTTTAAGAAACAGTACTCATTTTTAATATGCATGCATTTCTTATTTTTGTATTTGCCTGTCTGGTGGTAGTGCTAGGTGGACTTACGTTATAGTTGATGGTATATAACTGAAGTCTTTAGCATCCTTAACTTGCCAAAAATATTTGTCTTAAAGAATTACCAATAAGTGTAGACCTAAAAACACACTGAAGTGGACTGTGTATTGCCAAACTATGTTATGAGTGCTTTTGATAGCAGTGGTCCAGCAAGTTAGATGCCAGTCCCAGAGCAGTAAGTGATCCTATCTGAAATTGCAGTTCTTACTACATCTGTCCCTAAGAATATCTGTCCCACTGTTTAGGCAATATATCTCTGCCATTCTGACATAGAGAATTATGATTCCTTCAAGAACTATCCATCTGAGTAATAAAAGATACACTGACATAAAAACTGAATTATAAAATAGTAGTTGGAATTGTTAATTTGAAGAAAAAAATTAAGACCTGAAATATGTTTGCATTAAAAAAAAAAAAGCATATTACACCAACATTCATAACTACTCCAAGGTAATATGAATGCCATAACTTAAATAATTTTAGCAGGCACATATTAAACCTGTGTGTGTGATCCATAAAATAGAAAAAAAAAATTGTGAGAAAGCAGACATAGGTGCTGTTTTGCCTTTAGTAGACTTTTCATTCCTATCTGCAGTTTGTATCCTTGGAGCATATGTTTTCACCAGACTGAATCAACAGGAATGTGTATAATTTTCATGAAAACCTTATTTTTTTTTTCCTGCTGTTCTCTTGTAGTCAATTAAGAAGTGGAAAGAAAAGCAGCAGCAAGAAAAAGAAAGAAATTTGAAGAAGAAAGAGAAATCAGAAAAAATGCTCAAGGAAGAATGGCTACAGCGTGAAGAAGCTCAGAAGCAAAAAGCGGAAGAAGAAAGAAAAAGACAAGAAGCAGCAGTTGAAGCATGGAAGAAACAGAAGGCAATAGCATTTGCAATGGAACAAGCATCGCAACTAAAACTAGAAGAAGAGAAGGAGAAAAAGCAACAAAAAGAACGCCAGCGCCAATGCCACATGAAGTTACTGTTGGAAAGATATACCTTGCAGAAGAAAGAAAAGGAGGAACTTGAAAAGCTTGAAAAGGAGAAGAGAGAGGAAGCTGAAAAGGAGGAAAGGAAGAGAATTGCTGCACAAGAAATTACTAAGTTTCAAGAGCGTGTGCGTAATTACATCTCCATTTATGCATGTTGTTTTAAATTCACCTACTTCCTCCTATAATGTAATCTGTTAAACACTTTTAAAAATCCTTAATACTCAAGTTTCATTCATTTAAGTCTATTTTTGATTCGCTATGAATAACAGCATCTCTTACATACAAGAAACAGTATGAAACTTTATTCTAGACAAAGATGTTGCTTTTCCTTAATATCTAAGTTCTACAGGGTTATTCAAGCCTTTATTTCTTTCTACATATAGAAGTCATTTTATTTATTTCAGTGTGAAAATGTTTGGGAAAAACAGCTTAGGCTGTGTTGCTCTCCATGCTATAGAAAACTTCAAAAGACCTGATTGTTGTATGCAGGTATGAAATAAAGAGCTGTTGAAGAACCTGCAGGTTTCAGTAGCTGTAAGGTCAAGTTAGATCCCATCTCAATGTAAATCTGATTATTGGAGAACCGGTATTATTGTCAGCATTCACACTAGAGTTCGTTTTTATAAACAGAGATTAAACTACTACAATCCTTCCCCCACCCACCCACCCACCCCCCAATACTGTGTAACTATGATTTGTTTGTGCAGGACAAGCTGTAGCAAGTAGCTAACTAGTGTAACTTTATTCTGTGCTATGACAAAACAATGTCAAAACAAAAAAATTAACTGTGAAAAGGCTGTATATGTATTTTGATACAATATGTTTTACATCCAAAGAAAAGTTTGCTTTTCCATTTGTTATATGTTTCAGGATCTACGTAAAGTGGAGCTAAGAATTCTACAAAAACAAGCTAAAGAAGTGGAGAAACGAGAAAAAGAAAAAAGGTTGGCAAAGCTAAGAGAGAAGGTAACTTTTTTTTTTTTAATCTGAGGTGTGTGCAGCTTGATTGTTTAAACCACCTTTTTCCTCATTGCTCTAAAAAGCTATTACTTTTACTTATCTAAATGGCTGATAAAGGGAAAAAAAAGAAATAAAAAGTCATGCTCATTATTAGGAGACAGAAGTGTAGCAGGCATAGTTGTTCTGTTTAAAAAAAAAAAAAAAAAAGACTAAAAAAAAAGGCAAAAGAGAATTTATTTTGTCTCCCGGCAGTATTTATCCTGGGTAAAGCCTATAGCTCATACAAATGCGCTGCAGTATGGGTGGTGGTTCTTATTTTTTAAATGGTTGTCTACCCTTAGGTAACTAAGTGGGCTGGCTTCCAGGAGAGTTTTGGGAACATTGTCTGGATTTAACCTTTTAAATCACTAAAATTTAACGAGAGCAAGCAGTTGTTGCCCCTCTTCCCGATTTCATGTTTCTGCCATTTCCTGTGGTAGCGTGGCGGGAACAGCCTCCTTCTGGCTAGCCAGCTGTGCTCTGTTGACTCCGCACCTATTCGTCTGGTGAAGACCTAATGAGTGTATGTAACTCATTCCGTCATCGATGAAAAAGACCCATCTTTTGTTTGTTTCACTCTGAGGTCGAGATTCATGTAACCAGAGACGGGTCCAGGCTGTACAGACCTACCACGGGCTGGGCGGAACGCACAAAAGAGGGAGCACCAGCAGCTTCAGAACCGCTCTTACGTATTCCTCGCAGGTAAGGGGAGCAGTGGATGGGCAGCATGACAAAAGCAGAGTTATGGAGGAGCTCTTCATGCTTTTTTGCCTTGTTTTTAGAGCTATCCCGCCCTGGAGACAAGGGTTGTAGAGGAGCACCTGCCTGTCCCTGTCGCAGGATGATGACTTCCTTGCCTGTGAAGCGGACAGCAGCCCTCAGGAGCTGTCACAAAATTTGCTTGACACAATGACGTACATTACCTTTGTATTTTTGGAGTGTCGGATTTGTAAACGTCATCTGTCAGACCGGCAGAGTGTGTATGACGGCATGCGTTTGCGGTGGGCGTCACGGCGGAGGGGGCGGGCCGGCCGCCGGGCGTGACGCCATCCGCGCGCGCCGGGCGAGGGCGGCGGCAAGATGGCGGCGGCGGCGGCGGCGCCGTGCTCGGGGGAGGCGGAGCGGCTGGACTTCTTGCGGGAGCGGCATGTGCGCTTCTTCCAGCGCTGCCTCCAGATCCTGCCCGAGCGCTACTCCTCCCTGGAGACCAGCAGGTAGCGGGGCGGGCTCCTCCAGGCGCGGGCGGGGGGCGCCCGCCCGCCAGCCCCGGGGTCGGCGCCGTGCCGGCCTTCGGGGCCGCCGGGCCCCGCCGCCCTCGGGCCGCGTGTGGGGAGGAAGGCGGGAGAGACCTCCTTGCTTTTCGGCCGGCGCCCCCGGCCCGTCTCGGGGAGGCGGCGGCTCGTCCCTCTCCGGCGGGCGGTCCCGTTGAGGGGGGATCCCCGCTGGAGGGCGGCCCGCCCGGCCGCAGCGCCGCGCCGCGCCGGCCGCAACGGGGGGGAAAGCGCTCCCCGTACGTCTGCCCGCCAGCGGACGGCTCCCAGAGCGTAGGAGTTGATGCAGGGGTTTAGTCCGTGCTCGCTTGAACTCCCCGATGTCCCCGAGGGAAGACTTGTTGATCCTTTCAGTCTATTTTCAGTCCTGTGCTTCGCTCCTTTAATCCACCCTGGAAGCCGATTTTAAAATATATGACTTAAGCCTTTTGTAGCTCGAAGTCAGCATGCAGAAGACTCTTGTTTATGTAACAGAAATAATTTAAATCTTCACTAGCTAGTATAAGAGTTACGGTACTGGTGAAGTATGTTCCTCACTTTGAATTAGAGGGGCACTTGTCTTCAGAATGCATTTATTTCGGATTCTTAAAGTCTTCACGTAAGGTGGTCAGTTATATCTGAGGCACAAGAGGATCAATAATTTGATTGTCAAGCTGCACTTGATAAAAGCTTGGAGACATGTAGAGGGTTTGATCTCTTACTCAACCAATAAAATCATCAGATGCTTTTCCCTTTGTAATCTCTTGCACGTCAGGCTGTGAAGAATGCTTAATGGCTTTGATCAAGTCTTCCTGCTAAGTCAAGCTTTGTTTCAGTTGAGAGTACAAACGCTTGGCAAAAACATGTAAGGATGGATAGTGCCAAACTGTGTGTGGAATAACACATAGCTTGATATTCAAAAGGAAAGCTAGAAATTTTTATTCCAGAGATGTAAATCATTTGTTCATTAAGAATTAGCTGATGTTTCACTGTACTTTGTCAGTTATTTTAAGTGACAGCGAGAGGAAGTCTAGGCATGCTATCCTCTTAACTCTTGCTAGGCATTAAAGTTACAATAACATGCAGCTGTATTAGAATCAAAGTGCAAAGAGCTAGCCTTAGCCACACCAACATATGGAGAAAGGCTAAGGGAATAGGGTTTGTTCAGCCTAGAGGAGAGAGGTTCTGGTCATGGACTTTTGTTACCAAGAAACTACTTACAGAGAAAGATGGAGGTGCACTCTTCACCAGGGAGCACGGTGACAGGGCAGGAGACTACGGGAATGAGTTGCTTCAGGTGTAGGAAAAATGTTCTTCACTGTTAGAGCAGTTAACCACAAATAGGTTGCCCAGTGAAGTGCTGGAGTCTCCCTTGACGACTTGGCTTGTCGGGGTCCTGGGTCAGCTCATCTAAGGCCCTGCTTTCTGCAGAAGGTGGGACCAGTGATTGCCAGGGGCCCTTGGCAACTGAGACATTTCTATTCCGTGATTCACATTGCCAAGCTGTCGCAGTTTGCCACTGAGCTGAAACAGAGGCTCTGGTTTACATGAGGTCTTCCCCAGTCTTACTGAATAATGCTAATAGTAATGCCAATTGTTTTGAGAACTCTTGAGAAATTAATGAGGTGTCTGAGCTTAAATTTAATGTGTGGTCATAGTAGCCACAACACATTAAATAACCAGTGCCCAGCGTATGGTACATAATGGCTGTGCCACACTGAAAAATCGCTGTTTACTGAAAAATCGCTGTTTTCTGAAAACTGGAACCGTCAATTTGAAACTATTTCGGGATGCCTTAATTTTTGGCAAATGAGCACAGTCTAAGCCTTTGATTAGAATAAAAGTCACAGTCGTCTAAATTCCTGCATTTTTTGAAGTTGTGAAGTTTTTACTCAGCCAGAGGTTTTTCAGTTCTCTTACAGTGTTTTTTAGATCAGTATTCTGCAGACGTACATACACGTCTCTTAAGAAATTCTAAGCAGGGGATTGAACCATGAATGCGTCTTCCCCAGTTTGACCTTGAGGGGGTACTAAGTTTGCCTTTTTGAGAAGTTCAAGGTCACTGATTTCAGCAAGCCTCCTGAGCTGGTACTGCTGCAGAAGGAAATGCTGTTACCCTTTTATTCTTACCTCCCTTGTTCCTGCATTTGTGTAGTTCCATGGTGAATTAGATGGGAAACTCAACTAATTAAAGAGAGACTTGTAAAAAAAAAAAAATCATTTGTCAGTGAGTTCGTTTTGGTTCACTGCACTGCAGCAGAAGCAACTGCATTTGTTGTCACCATGCAGGGTGGTAGAGGCTGAAATTTTCCACACAGTGCTGGTCCAGTCTAACTTAAGCTGTAGTTTGTCAAACACTAAGGGAGTAGGTAGAACAATAAAGAAATTTGATTTCACGTTCTTAACTTACTGGCTCAGAGCTGTCGTGATTATTTTTGTCTGTAGTTACTGTATGCAGCATCAGCAAGGGTAGTTTGTAAGTAATCTGGTTGATTACATGTGTTTCATGCATGATCAGTCAGTACTGTGAGGTTTTGCAGGAGAATGCAACTCTCCTGTTCCCTGATGTCTTTCAGACTGTGGTGCTTCCTGGTGCTCTTCGTAGCACACTTGCTCAGTTTCTCAAATTGGTCGCTTCAGATGCTTTCTGAATTCTGTTGGGAAACTGTAGTCTTTGTCCATGCCTGAAGACGGAGAGCTCAGAACCTGTCATCAGAAATGTTTTTACTTGCTTATCTTGAAGGGGAACTTAAGACAAATGATACCTGCTTTGTAAGCTTTTGGTAGGTCAATTAACAAATAAATCGCAGCTGTCAAGCTTTGATGCTTGACTTACTAAATTAATACACATGCAGTAGCTAAAGTGGTAGAAGACATGAAGAAAAGATACAGCAAAAGTGATGCCAGACTTGGGGGTTGTCTTACAAAGGGCTGCCCTCTGTGGAAATCGCTGTATGTAAAGTTTTTACACTTCATGCCATGTCAGCTAAGGTGCTGCTGAGAGGTGTCTTTGTTAAGTGTTAGAACATGTGTCTGTTAATTTTCTGTGAGGCAGGATAGCGTATGGAGCAAGGATGCAGGACCTGCCCATGTCCAGTGGTGCCAGATGTTCTTGCCCATCGTATGTGAATTCCAACACACTGTACCGGCTGTTCCTTAATTATACTGGTACTATTAACACAGAGAATCAACTCTAACTAAGTAAACTGAAAACTAACTATATGTAAAACCACTTTTTACATTCGTTTCTCTGATATATGTATTTTTAAGTGTAGACGAGATTTTATTGTCTGTCTAGTATGTACAGCCTTGTGGTTTTGGACCTAGTTTGTGGTAGTTTCTAGTGCTGAAGTTGGCATGTTGTTTGTGCCTCATTGGCAGTAGCTTAGCAGGGTAACATAATATGAAAATGTCTTTAAGTAGTTTCAGTAAAAGATTGTCAAACTTAGTGTTTGTGAAAACCAGAAAATACACGCAAGGTTTCAAAGAAATAATTTACTGTAGCTGAATGGTAAATTCATTGTTTTTTTTATAAAAGTAGTGGTTTTGCTTGAGCTAGTGGGTTATTATCCAGAGTCAGATTTTGGGTTACACAGATCTGATCAATGGCAAAAGTTGATATAAGCCTTGAAGTGTTAACTTTGTACTTTTAAAGACAATTTTTAAGTCATCATATGGCTTAAAAGGATACCCTTGTCCCACATAGAAATACCTTTGTGTGTAACATACTTGTTTTTGCTTTCTATACTCAAAAACTGTATTTGCAATAATAGTAGTAAAGAGACATAGTTTAGAATCCAACGATTACAGAGTAAGTTTATGCTTTCTGCCATGAATACTTGCAGTAATGGAGCTGTACCCTATTCTGTGTTTGATTTTTTTTTTCTTTTTTTTTTTTTTTTGCAAGACCCTTAGAGTTGCATGGAGGGATTTTTTTTGAAGAGAGAATGTTCAGTATCCAAGCAGATTATAGATTATTTTGTTTGTAAGAGTGGTATGAAAAGCCATGCAAAAGCTGAGGGTCAAAGATAGTGTAAAATCAAGTAACCTCAGCTTAACAAGTGGCCATTATTCAACTGAGTTTTGGCCTTTGCTTGTGGTATGTAATCCTAGATGATAACAATTTTGAAGCAGAAGTTGTTGACTTAAATTCTGCTTGTGAATGGCCACAGGATGACTATAGCAGCTGGTCAGCCCACTGCTAAGAATGTCACCCTTTGAGGTTGTGCCATTTTATCGAGATCAGTGTCTGCTGCATTATCATTTGGCTGCTGTATTTTAATTAGAAGAATTCTTTTGGAGGTGTGTTTTGGGCTGACTCACATAATTTTTTTCTTTGGTCTTATTGTTTGTGGTTCTGATGCAGAACCACATGCGGAAATTACGTGTCTGTAGAGGCTTCTGTCCCCATCTGTCTCCTCGTCTTTAGAGGTGGCTACTACTGATGGCCAAGGTGGCTCAACAGCTTGTGAGGTAACTGCAAATTATAACTTAGTCTCCTGAGGAAAGCTGGCATTAGCTTTTGGTTTTCCTTAGCATGCTAAACTAGTTTCTGCCTGCGTAGCAGCTGTTTCACAATCCATCATCCTGTCTCGTGAAAGGAGAGCAAGAATTTCTAGAAGAAGGATGGGTAGATGCAAGTGTGGGTGGCAAAATGTACTTCCAGCTAATTTTAATCTGAGTCAGGACTTCCAAGGTACCATGACATGAACATTTTCTCTTATAGCAAGCTATCTCAAGTTCCTAACCCAGTGCTGTTGCTTTGGTGCTCTGTCAGAGCAATTAATGCAGCTGTTTGAGGGGCCATGCTGTAAGATGAGGGACTGCAATGGTTTGAGGTAAAAACAAAACCCTCAAAGAAGGTGTTGTTTAACAGGTATGGTGGCACACGTTTATGGAAGGAAATGAGCTGTGGGCAAGACAGACATTCAGCATGCACTCCTGTGTTGGATACTTGGATTTGACGTGCTTAATTTAGATGTTTAATTTAGTTAGTCATCTAGGCTCCTTTATACCAAAGGACAGCAAATAAGTACCTCTACATGGTAATTCATCCTGTGTGCCTATTTATACGTTGATTCGTTACAAAGGGATCTGTGCTGTTTGACACCTAGCTTCTAAGCATCTGAAATTGGGTTTGGGACACAATGAGAGACAGCTTACTGCAGTTCAGGGTTTCCTTGCGCTTACTGCATATTTAGGGGGTTGTTCATGTAAGAATTCATCACAGAGAACTAGTGCTCCACGTGTTAATAACCTAGCTTACTTTGTAGTGGGTTTTTTTTTTTTTTTTCAGGTAAGCAGGCCCTTGGGTTAATGTCTGAATTGGCATATCATTACTCTATAAAAGGAGGGGTGGCTTATATGAAAAGCCTTGTTGAGACAGAGAAATGTTTACAGTACAAAGAACATAATTTCATCCACTAGATAAATTTCATGCTTTCTGAGCTAGGCTCTACGTGTTGCACCACTGTCAAAGGCTAAGAATTCATAGATATTTCTGTTTCTGCAACCGTTTGTTAATTTCCCCATGATATTTATGGTGGGAAGTGTAAGTCTTATCTTTTTCTTTTAGGTTGACAGTTGCATTTTTCGCACTCTCTGGTCTGGATATGTTGGATTCCTTAGATGTGGTGAACAAAGATGATATAATAGAATGGATTTATTCCCTGCAGGTCCTTCCCACAGAAGACAGTGAGTGAGTTTTTAGTTTTTTTATTGATATTAACATCTTTACTTTTGCTTTTCACCTGGGGAATAGTGGATGGCTCTTGTTTCTTATAAAATACAAGGTTGACCTTCCTGAAGTGCTGTCCTGATAATTTCAGGTAGCGATGTCGAGCGAATCTTAAAAATAGATCCATCTAAAGTAATAAAGCTAGAAGTAGTGATTCATTTGTCTTTTTTATGTATACAAGGTGGAGCTATGAAATTAATTTGAAGATAAAGCAGTATAGAAAGAATAGTAACAAAGGTGCACCTTTAAGCATCTCAGAGGAATGTTTCACCTGGTTCTAAAAGAAATGCATGTTACAGAAGTACAAGTCTAAGAAATGATTGTATTGACTTCCACTAATTGTAGCTATGCCAGGAGCCACAGCTGTGGTTATTTGGAAAAGCTTTTGGAAAATGGGAGGTATAAGGTTAAGAAGCAAAAGGGACAAATGCAGTTCCTGCTTTAAAATGAAAAATCTGTTCCTTAGATCTGTGAAGGTTAAATTTACCCAGCTGTCCTTCAGATTGGAAGGTGCACAGCAGATCCAAGCTGGGGAGGGAGCACAGAGGCAGTGTCCCTTTCCCGGTGACTTGACAGAAGTCAGGGAGGTGCTGTTTCTGTGAGCAAGCAAGGTGGTATTGGCAGTTTTTTCTGTGGCAGTGCAGGTGAATGGCTAATAGCAGTAGAGGGGGTGGAAGGGAGGGAAATGTGGGTGAGGCACTGCTGCTTTATGACAGGAGGTGCTGGCATGTTAAGTGCTGGTGTGGGGATAGCTCCAGGCTGGTCTCTAGAGAAAAGGGAATTCCAGGTGCCTGTCTGTAAAACCATGAACATGCACTTTGTATGTTGGATGGTTGTAGAAAGTAAGTTGTGTGTTTCCTTGTAATATCTACTCTGATTATATACTACAAATTAGGTCTCTTCCCTAAAAGCAGTTTCATGAAATAAAAGCATTTTTATGAAGTAAGCATATGGAAGTCAAGATTGCTGATGCTTGATTTTTACGGTAATAAAAAGATCCTTTTTCTTATTCTGGAGACTTACAAACCATCAGATCCACTCCAGGCATTAGTTCTAATAGATTTGTTTTTTCTTGTGTTTTATTCCAGGACTGATTATAGGAAATTAGGGGTTTGGATCACATAATTATTCCCACAACGTTTTTACCATGAGAAGGTTCCTGTCCCTTAGCATTAAAAAAATGTTCCAGGGTGTACATGCTTTGTTTTTAGGAGCTGCTCACTTTCTGATCTTTATCCCAGTCTTCAGGAGTGTATTCTGAAAGAACAGTGAAGTTTGCAAGAGAGATTAGAGTAGGCATTGTTTGTTTGTTTGTCTTTGACAGTATGCAGTAATTTTCGGGGGGTGGGGGGAATCTAGCTAGCCAATGTTTGGAATAGGCCCATTGTCAAGAGCCACCTAGGGAGAGCAGTATACATCTCAGCAAGCAGATGTGGAGGCTGGCAGTCCAGGGCACAGCTGAGATGCACTTCTTCTTTTCCTAGCTATCATCCCATCATAAAACTACAAGAGCGTAGTTTTGGGGAGGGCGCTTTTGGCAGTGCATTCTGTGCTTTTAAGTAATAAATCTCTGCTTTTCACCAGAACAAACTTCCCTCCAGTCCTGTATTTTCGTATCGCATTGTAAAAACATTCTTACACTCTTACACTTTTGGTAATAACACTACTCTATCTGGTCACTTGACCCCTAAAACTTCAGCATTATTTTTATTCCATTTTTACTTCACCTAATGGACAATAGATGATGCAAAACATAAATGATACCAACAGCAGCAAGTTGGATATTGGATTACTAAATGTGCAGAAAGGAATGTATGCCCTCTTGTAATGCCTACTTCCAATAAAACGTATTGACTTTCTGTTTTTTAATCCTGCGTGTGTGCAATGTTTGTTAATTGGCAACCTCGCAGCACCAGAGCTCTGACTCCCTCTTTTGGCCTGTTCAAAGAAGTAGCTAAACTCTGGTAGGCTGCAGCAGTGAAGTTTGTAGTTTCAAAATGCTTGTGCATCTCTAGTTAAAGAGAATGGTTGCTACCTTGATGCATCAGAATCCTTCCAGGTAAAAAAACAAACAAACAAACCACCTTTACTCTGCTTTTAAAGAAACATTCTATTGCAGCTTTTTTTACATGCATGCTCATAAATCTCTTTGTGGAAAATTGATTTTTAAACATTTAAATTATAACACATCATTATTATGATACAGTTTCTGGAATGATGAATTCCAGTAATCTTGCCTTAAGTAACTGTATTGTACTTGATATCAGTCTTCATTAATTTTGGCTCTGGGACTGAAAACTTATTGGAAACTTACATTTTAAATTGGATTATATTTTTACAGAATTTTGTGGTTTGTTTCTGTTCGCGTCACTGGTTGAATTCCTAAAATGGGCAAAAAGAGAATTCCTGTAATTCTTATCAGAAAAACAAATTTCTTCACTGTTCATGTTTGTCCTTCCAGAAGTTTCATATCAGTAGCACTTCAGTTGATTTTTATCTGAAGCACTTTTTTAAGATGGCAAATTCAAATTATTTTGAGAACTATTGCTATCTTACGGTCATTTTTCCAATGGATGGGAGACAGAACAGTTGATGCTTTGCAAACTTAATATCTGTTTATATTTATCAGTAACCATTATATTAGGTATACTGACTGGGATAGAATTCATTTTTTCCATAGTAGCTGGTATGCTGCTGTGCTTTTGGTTTGGGACTAAAAGAGCGTTGGAAACACAGCGGTGTTTAGCTATTGCAGAGCGGGGCCTGCACAGCATCAAGGCTGTCGCTTTTTCCCCCTCTGAACTCCTTCTCCTCCAGCAAATACAGCCAGGGGGCACAGCCAGGACAGCTGACCCCGACTGACCTGGGGGATGCACCGTGGCATCTGACACCATGTTCAGCAGTAAAAGCTCGGGAAAAGGAGGAGAAAGGGGGTGATGTTTGTGGTTCTGGCATTTGTCCTCCTGAGTGACCCTTACGCGTGCTGAGGCCCTGGTTTCTGGGAGGCGGCTGAACACCTGCCTGGCTGATGGGAAGTAGTGAATGAATTCCTCCTTTGCTTTGCCTGTGCCCGCAGCTTTTGCTTCACCTGTCAGGCTGTCTCTGTCTCAATCCATGAGTCCTCTCCCCTTCTCTCTGTTTCTCGCCCTCCCACGGGAGGGGGAAGTGAGTGGGTGGCTGTGTGGGTGCTTAGCTGCTGGTCAGGGTCAACCCACCACAGCAGGGCATTACAGAACCTGGTAGAAAACTCAGAATTTGGTGTTCTAGAATACGTCTTAGATTCTTACAATGTACTGTGATAGCTTTAGGTAACATGTTTGTATTTACTGGTATGTGATATGTCTGATGGCTAATGAAAGCTTCAATTCAGAGGATTGTAGCCTTTGAAATTTTTATGTGAAACTAAAGCTCATGAATGCAAAGTGGTGAGATCTTTATCTCACTGAGTAAGAAAGCAAATATATATTCTGTGAGCCTAACTGAAATGCACTAAAGGAAGCTAAAGATTAAGGTCTGTCAGGATAGACTGTATTCTTCTGCAGGTTTTTTGTAGCTGTGATTCAAACAAATAATGTCCTTTAGGTACCATAATTTCCACACAAGTGTTTTAGAGATTGACTCAATACCAGTTCTAATTAGGAGGGAATGGCATGTCACACAGACACCTACCAACCTGAGCTGAATGCTTGGTCTCATTGCTGTTTTCTGCTTATTTAAAGGGCCCCTGTCGTCTGCAACTCTTGCAAAGTAGTTTGGCTTTATATTCTGTAGATTTTGGCCATTGTTACTTTTCCTTCACTTTTACTAAATGCTCTGCTTACGTGCATGGCTAATACGTGTGTTTGTTTGCGTGCTCGCTGCAGAAAGACCTCACTGTGTTTCCTTTTAGAAAGCAGTTGAAATCTTGGGGGGAAAAAACTTTTTTCTTTCTTTCATTTTGAGGAGGGTGGTGCTCTTTTACAAGCCTCATCAGAAATTATATGTATTTACACTAAGACATACTTTTTAAAGTGTTACTGAAATTGGAAAAGGGTTGACAAAAGACCCCTGTTTCAACTGCTTGTTCTTAAGATTCCTGTCATGTCAGAGCTTTACTGTTTTTCCTTTCATAAAGCAGCTCTGAGACAGGATTTCAAATTTATTTTAACTATCTTAAAGTGCAACTCTTAGCAGTGTATCCCAATTTCTTGCAGGTCACATTGAAAAACAGTTCAGCACTTTTGAAAGAGTGAATCCAGAGCTCTGTACTCAAGTAATCTAATTACAGACAGACAGTGGAGGCACACTCCTTGGCCATATTCATCCCCCATCCTCCCTCATAGCAACACTGGCACTTGTTTGACCCTGCTTGTGAGCTGATTTAGCTTGTTGAAGTGGCAGAAGAGCATGCATTTATTTATCTAACAGAAGGTCAGCTTTGTGTTGTGTTGGTGAGCTGTGTTGGCAGGGAGTGCTAGTGCCAGCCCAGTAAGGGAGAGGGAAGAAGATGGTACTTTTTGACAGCTGGATGCTTCACTGGCTTTGCTGTACTAAGAAATGGCACCAAAAGGAGAGCTGAGACATATTTCATTCATGGGTCTGAACACCCAGGACCCATGCGTAGCAGGCTGAAAACCATTACACTATATCAGGGACCTAAAACTTTCTTCTAAGTCTAAATTTAGATTTGTAGTAATGCTTCTTTCTTCTCTACTTGTGTGTCAGTACTGAAAAAAATGGATGAAATGTCATTGACTGGTTTTGAGATCATTGTTACATATGAGCTTTCTGATCGTGAGTTTCTTGAGCAGAAATATGAGTTTTCCTCCAACTTAACATTCTTTAAAGGCTACATTTCAAGTATTTATCTGGATGTATAATCGGCTTCCATTTTAGAGAATGCAAGTTTGCATTTTATGACATTCTAGTGCTTTGATTTATAAGAATAATTATTTTTTTAGCCCTAGTTCAGAAAGAATTGCTTATACTTACTTTTATCTGGGTGTACTGACTGTGTCAGCCTACGTTAAGGCTGTGAATATTTTTTTTTTATATGAAGATCTTAATGATGTATGCAAACTTGCTTCTGTACTTAGCAAAATGAGAAAAGCCTTGGAACCATAGGAACGCATAGGTAACCTGAAAGGGGAAGAAATAGTGGTAGAAGTTACCAGTCTTGCCATGCAAGACAAAGCATAAAAGATAAATAACAAAAATGTCCTGTCTGTAAGAAAAGAGCTCCCAGGATAAGCTGTCTGTGGTCATCACTCAGGGTTGCGTTACATGTCTTAAGGACTTTCTGGCCTACGCACACGTAAGCAACGTGGTTTTCTTCACGGGAAAGTCTCAGCTCTTGATTTTAGTGTGGAGTCTTTTGGTTTGGGAAAAGGGTCAGTTTTCTTTCAGTTCTGTTGTCAAATGTTAAAAGTTTTTCCAGGTGTGTTTTGTTCCGCTTGCAATAGTCATGCAGTGATTGATTAAACTTTTATTACTTTTATCTCTGTCTTAAGCTCTTTCACAAAGTGGTTAAATACGCTTAACTCTGAAAGTGAACGCTAGGTGGTACCATTTCATAACTGCAGTTGTACTTGATGCTTCAGTGGACTATGCTGTAGCTGAACTGGTCATTCCAGCAATTTTTTACAAGGGACATAAACTATGATCATATCCTTTTAATTAGGCCATGCTTAATTTCTAATTCTATTTCTGATTCTGACAGGCTTGACAAGATTCTGACAGTTTGTGGTTCAGGAAGGTAGGCAAGAGTTTGATTAGCACTACTAAGCTATTACCTAAGATAAGAAGTACAAGTACTTTGCAATAAAATAGCAAAACCAACTTCACAGAAGATGAGGTGATGTGCATAAACTGAAAGACAGTGGTTTTTTCCCTAATTCCCCTTTGGTTCCCATTTGGTTTTGAACTTGTATGTTCCCAGCAAGCTAAAAAAAAATTTGAGACATGACGTCGATATGGCAGAGTCATCTGGTTAGATATGATCTGTTTTCACTTCCTGTTTTAACACTTCCTTTGTCAGCTCAGCGTTCTATTTTTTAATTCAAGAATTGTAACTAGAAATCTAGAAATTCACTTGTAATGCTGAAGGTCTAGGAAGCATCTATTACATGCACATTAATGACAAAGTTGTTTGGAGGAGCAGATAAAATTCCCTTTAAAGATTTATGCAGTAGTAAGGGCATTGAAGAGCCATGCTGTTCTTCTGTTTCTCCTAGGAGCCAGTGTATAAAGTCTAGGATGAGAGATCAGAAGTCACTGACATAAAGAGTCAAAATAGATTTTAAATCAATGATAGCAATACAGTTAAAAATCCAGCAGTTTGAAATTACCAATGCTGGGTTTTAGTTGGTAGCAGTTTATAGTACAGGAAAAGTTTTAGAATACTACACAAAAATTGAACAGCTAAAGGGAGTAGATCCTGTTTTCATTCATGTATTTTATTTTTAATCTCTCTTTTTTTTATAGTAGCTGTCAAGTGGGAAGCCAGAGTGACCCACTAACAGCGCACTGCACTTGGGTTTCATGCTGCCATTTCTACCTTGGTAATGAATTATCAGCTACAGTCTAAAAGGCCAGTGATGGGAATCAGTCTTTCTGGGATGAATCCTTCCATCTAGCAACTAGCAGCTGTGTTCTGTTTGACTTCAGAGCTGTCCTAATTATAGCACATTTTCATTTGCAGCAGGCCAGAACACTTGTGTGCTAGGAGGCTAGCAACTGTTTTACCATGTTGAAGTACTTAGACTTATAAAAGCTTATAGTTTAAACATTGCATACATGCAGAATGTATTTAAAATTAGAAGCTAATGTGCTGATAAATGACAGCAGAACTGGTAGACCACATTGTGAAGTGATGTGGATTTTAGGACTTTAAGCTTTGTAACTATTCTCCTTTGGTTAGTCTGGTGCAATTTTCCCTAATCTCCATGCGGATTTCTAGATTAAAGGCTGAAGAAGTGGAAAAAAAAAACAGAAGAGAGAATTTAAGAACTCCCAAGTGCTGTTGAACTGTGGCACTCATTAAGCTTTTACTTTCAGAGACTGAGGAGTAAAGTAATTGAGTTTTTGCCATGCAGAAGCAGATTTGAGCTCTGCAAACCTGTACTTAGCTCTAGACAGCGTGTGGCGTACACTTCTGTATGCTGGATGCTCAGGTACTGTGACACTTTTAAAACAAATCATACTGAATCACTAACAGAAATGGTTGATAGCTGCAAAGTTCTTGTACCTGTGTTTTGGGTGAGAGAAAAATGGCTCCAATTAAGAATTTGTCTTTCACATCGTTTTAACTATTTCATTCTGACAGTATTGAGTTGGATCAGTGCTAGCTTAAAACTGCAAACAGTTTGTTTGTCCTTGTACATGTTGCAAAGTATCTTAAAACAGTTCTGCTTGGGAACAGACGGTATTACCAGGCAGGAATCCAGGGAGGAAAAAAAATCTGTTAGCTCTGGGCACTTTTCCAGGGGAGCAATTGCGGTGTGGGTTTTTTGGGGGCTTTTTTGGGAGCACAGAAGACAATTCTGTGTTGATATGAACACTATATTTCCACCAAATCAAAAAAATCTGTTGCTTTGTAATTACAGCAGGATCAAGTTTACTTGTGGTTTTCATTGTTTTGGTTTTTTAATTAATCACAGTAATAACAAACTGAGGTTGGGAACATACTGAAAGACACATGCAAACTCTAGTAATGCTATGAATAGTGTTGAACTAACAGGTCTGGATCTTGACTAGAGAATTATGGTTTATAGTGAGTGTTTCAGCAACGCAAGTTAGTTGAGTCTGTATTTTTTTATCTTTTCCAGGGTCAAACTTGGATCGCTGTGGATTCAGAGGCTCTTCATATTTAGGGATGCCGTTCAATCCCTCCAAGGTCAGTTAAGTGTGCATGTGAAATATTTTCAATTAGGCAATAAATGATCTTGTGTCTTTTTTTGTATTAACTGCATAATTACAGAATATCTGGAAGGCAGGGATTTTTGCACTGTTAATACACTAAAATGCTTGCAGAGCTTTTAAGAAGCACGCATAGGAAACATACTAAAATGGTACTGCTTGAGTTTCTAGGACATGAAATTGATGTGCAAATTGTGGCTTGTCTCAGTGCACTTTCCCACTTCTCTGATCTGTTACTGAAGTAGGGAAACATCTCTAACTCAAGAACTATCACCTGGTAAAGAAGGGCAGAATAATTGTGTTAAGTGGTGCAGCGCACACTCTTCTTCGGTGTTCCTCTTCCCGTAATGAAACGTGCGTATTTGGTTGCACCTGCTATCCACTCAAACATAGGCAAGGCTCTGCTCATCCCAGTTTGTCATGACCATAAGAGAGGATGCTTTGAAACCCGTGGAACTGAGGTTCAAGAGAGTTAAAGCTGTATACGAAAAAAAAGTGCCCTTAATATAAGAGAGAAAGGAGGTTAGCAGAGGCTGCTAAAGATGGTACAGAAGGTCTGATATGGTTGGAAGGGGGAAGTAGAGGCCAGTGTGCAGGAAGGACTGTGAAAAAAGTACAGTAGTTCTGTGCTGCATTTGAGAGTAAAGAGTCAAATCTCGCTAAAATCTAAAAAAGCACTAAATTATCACCAAGTATTTGATTTTTGTAGTGGACAGATAGCCAGGTTTTAAATAGAAATGAATGAATGAACTTGGGATCTGAAATTGAAAGCAAGGATGGACATCTGATACACTAATGACTGTAGTTGAGTGTAAAAATGCTTGAACTAACTTGAGTGTGAAGGTAGTACAGCAGCCTGTTTTGTTTGGCCTTATTTAATCTTAACAGCATAACTTTATGCTTCTGAATAACTTATGGGAATGGAGTAACAACTGCATATGCCTCTTTGCATAGCAAGTCAGCCAAGTACTCATAGCAGTAATATTCAGGGGTTGCACTTTCTAACAAGGGTAAAATAATTGTGAAGAGGATTTTTTACATCTCTACACTGGGTGCTACAGCAGCATGCGATAGGCAGGGTAATTTGTCTCTTGGTTTGCTTTGGTATTTATCCTGTTTTACACTGCAGATGGTGTCTGCACTGAGCTCGGACTGTAGTAACAAGATGAATTCATCATCTGTTTTAATTGCAATTAACCTCAGTGGCAATCCAACCACCCGCTGAGCTTGAAGGAAAAAAGGAAAACTTCTGCTTAAAACCTAAAACAATTTGGTGACTTACGGGGATACTTTGTTAAAAGTAAAGTTTAAAGACAAAATAGTAGATTATAATTTCAGTATAGTTGTATAAGAAAAAGACTGGTTTCACTCAGAAGGAAGATGGTTGTCTTTGATAACAGTCACCTAAAGAAGTTGAGGTTGTCATGCTATTATTGTGGCATAACAGCATTATAAAATGAATAAAGACACAATTTTACCAAACAGAGATAATTAAAATGTATCAGTCATGTTTCCTCAAAGGTTTGGGTCAGTGCCATGTGGTGTAGTACATTACATCAGTGCATGCTTTTGAGAGCCTTTTTCAAATCCTTCCCAGTGTATAAAGCTTCAAGAGTGAGTTCTGGATATAGTTCTGAGATCTTGTTAAGGTCCCTGAAGACAAAAAGTCCATAAGATTGGCAAAGCATCATTATCCCTTCCCAGTACTTTCTGGTCTTTTAATTTAACTCTCAACTTCCAATAGTACATGCTTCATACTTAAATATTCTCTTTTCAGGTAATGTGTTGCGACCCATCAGTGTCTCCTAATGTGTTAGCCAATCTGCAGAAGGGACAAAGGGGTGGAATCATGTAACCTGTGAAAATTGGCTACAAGGTCATTATCTCTAGAAAACTGTTTGCAGATGGATGTGCTTTTTCTTCAAGCATTGCAATACTTTCTTCATTGCATCTGCATTAGAGGGATCAGATCTGCTTGATTTGTTGGCGTACAAAGCTTTAAAGTCTTTCCAGCACTGTTGCCCTGAAGTGTTCTAAAATAACTCAGAAAAAGAAAGACTTGGAAGTCCACTGCGGTGACTTTGAATTATGTTTAAAGTCTTGTCATTTTTCTTTATTCATAATTTAAAAATGTTCTATTAAATCTATGTCTTGAAAAATAATTTTTGAAAAAGCCTGTAAGCATTTTGGATTTGCATTGACAGTTACTATTTATTACATCCCACTACAGTGATTTCATTCTTGAACTCTGAGAAAGTGCCATACTGAAGGTCACCAAGTCTCTTCTGTCACTAGGGACCCTTCAAAATAATAGAAAAAAGCAAGGGATATGTTAGAATTTCCAACTTTACTAAATGTTATCAGGATAGCTCGTTTGGTTTTGGTTTGGGGGTTGCTTTTTCTAGCTGTTCCCCTTTCAGTGTTTGATGATAATGTCTATGCAGCTGTCCTGGTTTCAGCTGGGATAGAGTTAATTTTCGTCTTGGTAGCGGTATGGGGCTGTGGTTTGGGTTTAGGATGAGAACAATGTCGATGATACACTGATGCTTTGGTTCTTGCTAAGTAGTGCTTAGTGTTGCTAAATAGGTGCTAAGTGGCGCTCACACCGGTCAAGGACTTTTCAGCTTCCCCTGCTCTGCCGGGTGCACAAGAAGCTGGGAGGGGGCACAGCCAGGGGGGCTGACCCAAACTGGCCCAAGGGCTATTCCATACCGTATGACGTCATGCTCAGTATATAAGCTGGGAGAAGAAGAAGGAAGGGGGCGACATTGGGTATGATGGCGTTTGTCTTCCCAAGTAACCGTTACGCGTGATGGAGCCCTGCTTTCCTGGGGACGGCTGAACACCTGCCTGCCGATGGAAAGTAGTGAATAAATTCCTCGCTTTGCTTTGTTTGTGTGCACGGTTTTTGCTTTGCCTATTTAACTGTTCTGATTTATTTTACTTCAATTATTAAACTGTTCTTATCTCAGCCCACGAGTTTTCTCCCTTTTACTCTTCCGATTCTCACCCCCATCCCACTGGTGGGGAGTGAGCGAGCGGCTGCGTGGTGCTTAGTTGCTGGCTGGGGTTAAACCACGACAGCAGCTCTTTGGGACTGTAGCAAAAATGAAGCAAAACCATATCCACTTGACCAAATCACCACACACGGTTTTTACAAGCCTTAAGTGTCTTAACTGTAAACGAAGGCTGAGAGTGCTGCTTCCATCACTGCATTTATACATGAATCGTTTAAAATTAGATAACAATTACCTTCTGAAATTGCTCCAGGTTCTGCAGTCTCTCTGATTTGGTGTTATTGGAGTTTAAACTAGCTTTTTAATTTAGGGGTGAACAAGAGTTTCAGATAGGCCTAGGTCTTTTTAATCTCTTTAAAGTGTTACAAATCAAGTTTTAGGGGCTAGATTGAAAGCCAATACCTGGAACTTTTATGTAAGATTGCGGTAAATAACATATGCTTTCACGTGGGAAATAAAGATCTATTTTGTGTTCCTGACACAACATTGTATTTTTTTCCAGGCTGAAACAATCCACGTTTGTAACACTGATGCCAAGTGTGAGAAGAAAGTTTTTCGGAAGTAGAACTCTGCCTGTGTAGGAGTATGTTTAGTAGCATTCCTTATTAGTGTTTGGAGAGATGTTGCCCATGCTTTTGCAGCAGAGGGAGTTTCTTAGCCGTATCTGCAGTGGTCAGCAGGAATTGCTGGTGACGATGACTTACGTTTAAATAGCTGTTCTGGATAATGTGGTAGGGAACATTATCATGTCATTGAACCAGACTTAAATGTTTGAAAGCTTCTCCTCACCTTGCATCTTTAAGTGTCAATTCTTTTAAGGAAGGCCCAGATTGTGGAGACGATGGAGCAGAACTGTTCTACTCCATCGCTGAGATCCATGTTAATCTGTTTCCTGCATGACCCACAAACTGTAATTATTGCAAAAGGTGAAGTGTATAGAGAGAAGAGGACCTGGCCATATCCCCATTGTTGTCTTCTCAGAGTATGTCTGCACCAGTGTATTAGTTCAGGCAGCAGAGAGCACTTCATAAGAGCAGTTTAAGGTGCTTGCTCCAAAAGAGTGAGATACACAAACTGAGCTCCTTTTAAATGAAACTGAACCAGAAGAATGAACTTCTCCATTAGTGGGCCATTAGTCCATGGAGCCAGACTACAGCTGGCATGAATTTTGAAATGCATCTAGTGTGGGTACCGGTACCGCAACACCTACTGTTCTGCCCTCCAGACCCACTCATGTTGCATTACCCCTTCATGTAGACATAACCTTACTGGATTAAGTGTATTTCTTCTGGTTGTTTAGTCTAAGTGTTTAACAATCCATCCACAGTTTAACAGCTTTCTTGTTGCTGGTTTTTGAGACATAACTTCTGCCATTCTTAAAGTAACTTCGTTCTGTTTATCTCTGTGTCCTTGGCTCATGAAGCTCACAGTTTGAGGTGGTGGCAGCAGTGGTGTTTTTGTGCTTAGGCTGACAGTTTGCTTAGTTGCTGCTGTTGCTTTAGTCTGCGGTGTCTATGAGGCAGAAACAGTTATATTTCACTGAAAGTAGGCTTTGTTCATAATACAGAACTTAAAAAGGAACTTCTTTTTACCAAGCTTGAAGATGCCAGTTAAAAATCAGGTGCTTTGACTATGGTGTCTTTGATAAATTTGGGACAAATTTCTACAGAAGATCTGAATTACTTTGTCTTTCATAGTAGAGGCAGTCTACCAACACTTCCTCCCAGCCATGCAAATTTTAGAGGTATTAGCAGTTACCTCACAAAACCTTTGAGACCTGCTGTAATCTCTTGCATTTGGAGAAGTCCTGCTGTGTGATAACAAATTGTCACAGGGTCAGTTTCTACAAATTTTATGAATTCTCAATTTTATGCAAAGTATTGTTTTCTTGTGTGGCTTGGTTTTATTTTTGTCTGAAATGTCCAATTGTTCTGATTGTTGTCCCCTCCAAGACATCCTGTTACTTGGGCTCAGGGCCCAAGTTGTTGCGTTTGTGTGTGAAATATATATTGGTGTGCGTAGGTACAACATAAAATTTGATAAGTAGTATCACAATGAGCTTGAAATAATTACATGGAACCTAAAAGATAAAGTGAATGCCAGTATACTTAAAATTTGAACAATTATGGTTAGTGGACAGAATATATTCTTCTTCTGTTATTCTTTTGTTGAATAAGTATATCTGGTTTGTTTGGGGGGGTTTTGTTTGGTTTTGTTTGTTTTTTTTAAACCACATGTCGTGAACAAAGATCTGTTAGAGTCTCAAAAGCTTCCGAAATCCTACAGTAATTACACATACAAAATGTCATGTTGGCCTCTATGAGTATGCCTTGTAGTAATTCCTGTATGATCTCATATTTGATTCTGATCCTTCTGTGTTTAATTTAATTTCATTGAAATACTGGCTATATTTGTTGGGAATTTTGGCCCTAAACCAAATGTTCTCAAGACATTGGCTGCGTACCAGTATGTTGGACCCTCTGTCACTTCCACTGGCTTTTTTAGTAATTACATATCAAGATATCTAGCAGTATGCTAACTTATTGTGTAAAGAATTTAACTACTTGCCACATGATAATCCTGTGATATAAGAGAACTATTAGTAGTAAAGGTAGTTGTGTGACCTACAAGCAGCTGTTCTTGAATGCTGAGACCATCTCCCTGATTCCCCACACAATGATGTTTCAAAATCATGTACCACAGTCTTTTCTGCATTACTTGTACCTAAACATTTGTTTGATGTTCAAGGACAGAAGCAGATGGCAGTGCTAATTTAGCTGTGAACTTCATGATTGTATGTACAGGCAGCAGACATTATTGTTTGCTTTATATGCATCATATAAGCATAGTTTGTGCTCTTTATTAAAACTACCAGACTTGAAAAATTTTATACAGCTCTGGTGTTGCTGAAACCCTGTGTTTGGAAAAGCAGTGTGCTACCCCTACCTGTTGAAGTGCTTGCATAGGAAAGGAGGTACAGATAGAATTTTTACATTGTCCACATACTCTAGTGATTGATACAATTTGTTTGGGGAGGGTGATATTGTTTTGTTTCATGAGCATACAGTATACATGCTTATAACACTTTGTCTGCAGCCTGTTTTTACTGCAGTGGTTAATTGTGTAACAAAAATACTAAGATACAGAATCCACTAAAAAATAAGGGCCTGGTTGTTTAAACATGTTTGTAGGCTACCAAAGCTTTACAGACAATGTGGAAGTAGCATGTGTATAGAAAAGTACAATGAAAAAAAAAATATCTTGTGAAGCAGTAATTTTCAGTTGCTTTATGTAGACACTGTGAAAAATTGTCACTTGAGGGAGAATGTTGTTTGAGAGCTATAGATGCCTTAGAAAATTTCCTGAATATGCAGGCATGTTTGTAGTAGTTAGAACAGTTGGGTAGAGTTTTCATAAATACAATTTTAAAAAGCAAGTCTGAATATCCTTAGAGTTAACCTTTCTTGCTTAGTGAATGTTGTCTTCCTCTGGAAATAATATTTGCAAATGTAAAGTCAATCTCTTCCACTATATCTATTACTGTTCAGTTATCCCTGGTGTCAGTATTGATTTGGAGGTGAAGTACCTATACAAGTGTGTAAACAGCAGTGGTGAATAGTTAAAATTGATTCGCAGGCTCCGGCATTTTCAGTGTATTTGTGTGAAATGAGCAGAGGCATCTTCTGCACTTCCCCTGCTCTACGTTATTCCAAGTAGGAAGAAATCAAGTGTTCTCTCATTCCAGTTTAACTTCAATGATATAGATGTTTGGAAACTTTGTTTTCTTTGCAGTTGCTGATGGGAACTGCTGGGACATTTTGTAAGCAGTTGGTCCTAGTATCAGAGAACCTTCCCAGATATTTTTTATCAACTGGTGTGTGTCTTGTATTTCATTTGACAAAATATGTGAGAAGCTTTAGCTACAGAGCTGGGACATTGAGAATCCTTTAGGGCAAGAACGAGTTCAAATTTGGCTTTTTAGAAGAGAGACTTGCTTTGCTTAAAAATAAATTAATCAGTTAGATTAAACTGAATACTTCTCTGGGTCAGGGCAAATTTGTATGACCCTATATGTCTGGATTTTTGGAACAGTATTTTATACTTTAAATAAGTTGATGCATCACAAGGGTTAAGCTGCTTATAATAAAACTTTTAAGGAGAAATTATTCTGAAAAGAAAATTTTTGGTTCTGTTAGATTTAAAATGCTTAAAATTGGTATGATAGTCCAAGTTATTCCTTCTGGGATTAGAGCCTGTCATCCACTCAAGTTAGAAAAACATGTTTCATGACTGCAGTAGCTTTTTCTAAGCTGTCTGAGGGCACAGCTGTCCCCCATCTGTGGGGTGCCCCATGGGGAAGTCTGTCTGGGACTGGTGCACCTCTCCTACAAGGAAAGGCTGAGAGAGCTGTGAATGCTCAGCCTGCGGAAGAGAAGGCTCAAGAGGATCTCATCAAATGTATATAAATACCTGAAGGAGGGTGCAAAGAGGACGGAGCCCGGCTCTTTTCAGTGGAGCCCAGTGACGGGACCAGAGGCAATGGGCACACACTCACTCCGTGCTCAATCCCTTGTTCCCCTTCTCTGTTGGGTAGCTAGAGCTTTTTCAGTGCTGCTGCAGCCACTTTCACCTTGTTTTCACCCTCCTTTTCCCAACTGTGTTTGATTCCCTAGTGTGAGAACAGTCCCTCGTGGTCTAGTGAGTAATAAATATTTTTCTCCCAGTTTCTTATTAGAAGCAAAGCTTTCTGGCTTTGGAAATAAGCGTGACGTGCCGGAAAAATACCGATTACACATAACATAATCTTAAATTTGGTTTTATACTGCTTTTTACGTATGTTTTTAGGATGTTGCAAAATAAAATTGGCAACTGACTAGGCAATAATGCTAGTAAAAATATTATTTTTAAACTTGCTTTTCTCTACTAGTCAATATTGAAATAGCCTTTATCCTGTTTAAAATAGTTGTCTTCCAGTTGCTCCAAATTGAACTATCCAGAGTATCCAAAGTCATCTTGTTACATGTGATTTCTGTTTTCATGAAGTGGTACAGTCCAGGATATGCCTATAAAATATGAGAAGGAAAAATAATAATTTTAGCACACCTGTATCAATACTTCGCCCATTATTGTGATTTGTATTTAAATCTCATTTTAGCTTCTCAGTTGACATTATTTGCTATGTAAATACTTTGTTTAAGCTCTGATTATTGTTTTAGAATAGAGATCAAAGTAGATGAGAGGCTAATTTGGTATTGCTTCAATTGATAGATTACTAAAAATCCCTCACACTGAGGGATCATTAGATTGTAAAATCTTTGTTGAAGGGACCTCCAGAGGCTTGGCTGTTTAGCAGTGCTACCCAGCTGCCAGGAAGCTGATGCCCAGTGGTGTGTCAGGATAAACTTAAGTACAGTTGAGCATATCCCATCTTTTTGCTTAGCTCTTGCATAAATATCACTCTTGGCAAAGCTTTTTTCCAAAACTTCCTACTGACCAACTGTTTACATGGCTAGCAGAGCTCTGTGGTAGCTTAGTTTGATTAGAAAAGCTGAGTGGGATACCTTCAGTTTAACCATAATGAATGAAGGGAAAAGAATTTTGTTTACCTCTTAATTTTTTTTTTTTTTTTTTAAATCAACACTTGACTGTAATGTAAGGTCTTACGATATTTCAATATTTTTATTTTTTCCCCCTTTTTTTCTAGGGTCCAGGTATATCTCATCCCTATGACAGTGGGCACATAGCAATGACTTACACAGGTCTGTCATGTCTGGTTATTCTTGGAGATGATTTAAGTCGAGTAGATAAAGATGCTGTACTGGCAGGACTGAGAGCTCTCCAGCTGGAGGATGGAAGGTAAAAGCTATTTTATATTCTACGACTGTCTGGAAGGTTAATAGAAAACCCAGATGTGGAATGAAACATTACAAACATGTTTTTTATGAAAGTAGCTGCATAATCTTTTCTTTCTATTAGAAAATACTTTGGTGGGTAATTGATATCAGTCATAGAACACATGCCAGTTTACAGGACGAAACAGCACTTTGTGTATAGATTTGCTTTCGTATTGGAGAATGACAGCGTTTGCTTGCAACTGTCGATACTTACTACTGGAAAGTTAATGTATTGGTTTATGTCTTGGGGACAGTAGTTTTTCTGCTCTGTCCTTCAGATAAGTGAGGCTTTCTGTGTTTGTATTCTCTGTTTTTTGCAGGGCCCTGGAACGCTACTATGATGATGTTTACTCTGCTTTGTGGGAGGATGGGCTTTATTTAGTTTTGAGATGTTCAAGATATCAATATACAGGATGCATTAGCCTATATATTACTTGTAATAGGAGTATAATATTACTAAACTTCTTTGAGAGATCTGTCCTTTTTGCATGCATTCTTTACTAGATGGTATATACCTTTTGATCTACTTATGTTGGTGGGAATTTTTGTTTGTTTTTTTTTAATGCAGGCCGAAGCTAGTAGCTAATGAAAACTTCTACTACTGCACATGATCTGTCTATGTTTTACTGAATGTCATTTTTGAAAGAGTACTGCAGAGTTACAGAAATGTTGTTCCTGAAGGAATTATCTTTCACTTCACAATGAAATTTTTGTCACCTTTTGAGTTAAGAAAGCTTTTGTTTTGGTCAAATGGCTGTGTGTTGCCTAGACATCATCTGTAATTAAAACTTTTTTTTTGTAACACAACTATAAAAATGCAGTGTTACATGTGTTTTTAGAAAGAAAAAACAAACACAAAAGTCCAGAATGTTCAGAATGTAAGCAGTGAACATGAACTATATGATATACGTTTTTCTGTTATTAATAACAACAGACTGACCTTAATGGGCCAAGTCCTAATGTATGTATACAGATACATATGCATGCATTTGTTGATCTGCTGTAGTTTGCAGTTTCTTCAAGCATGTGGAGGTGCCTGTTCCATTGCTCCAAACATTCCTACTATACGTCGGACCATTTTTGTTTTTAAAGTATATCTGAAAGGAAGGAGTTGCTCCCAACCCACTAGCATCTTGAAGTGGTTACTTGTCATCTTGCCTGATCACAGTAGTAAGCTACATGTTTGTATCATTTGTGGTTTTAATGTACAGACTGATAACTCTTACACATGATCCTGTGTTTTGTATTTCCTGCTGAAGAGTGCCAGCTAGCCCCTATAGGGAAAGGAGAGTGCTTTGCACTGGCATCAAATTGTTACTTCGGCAGGAGTCAATTTCTAGTGTGACAGACATTTTCATACCTATGAAAACCACTTTTACTGCCCCAAAGGGGGAGGATGTGTGAAGGCCAGAACTTGAACTAACATCTTGTCCAGATGGAAACAGCAAGTGAGCTCAGTGAGGGAAAGAGACATTTTTCTGGTGTTACTTTAGTGTAAGTATGCTAGTCTCAGTGAATAAAAGACAGGTGTGAAGAAACAAACACTTCAACAAAACAAAAAACCATTTTGTTTTTAAATTATATTGTTTCTTTTTACATTATGAATAAATGTGTGTATTTTAATTTCTACCTTACCTTAGCTGAATGTGATTTCAAATATCTGGATAACATTCAGGTCAGTTGTCACCTGAGGATCGGGAGAGATTGTAAACTGCAGTACTGGCACATGTTAAGAAGTGTCGTGGTTTCCCAGAATGTCCTGCGCCATATCCAGAGTTCATCCCTGTCTGAGCTCCAGAGAGCAGGGCCTGGCACCACTGGGGTTAAGAGAGATGAAAGTATCTCCAAGGAAATGTTGGAGGCTTTTCTGTGCAGGAAGATAATCGGGTGCATACTTGAATTGTGGGGTTAAAGAGGGAGTGTCATAGTGGTGATAGTCATGCTTAAAAGACTGTCTTTAAAGTCAGAAGTACCTTTCTTTTTTTTTTTTTTTTTAGAAGAGATTTGTCAGGAGGACTAACCAAAATATTCTGTTGTGCTGGCTTCTTGCAAATGGTTGTCATCAAAATTTACTAACTAGCTCTTTGAACCAAATGGAGGCTTGTCAGGCAGCCAGTCACAGAATCCATCTTCATTTTAAGGGTCTCTGAGAGAGCACAGGATTGTACCTAGATAACCCAGATATGACAACTTTAAAATGTGTGTATAGTGTGGAAAGATTGTAGCCATAAGAAATCAAAAACTGGATTGAAAGTAATTTTCACCATTTGTATTAGAAACAGTAGTAAAAACAGTCACATTTATACATACATGGGAAACTGATCCTGAAGTTGCAGGCAGGAAAGAAAGACTTGTGAGCTATTAAGGTTCCTAGGAAGGTAAAGAATTCTGCCCAAAACAGTAAATGCTAAAATGGTAACTCATACATCAGTATATACTGTGATAGGTGAAAGACTGTAAGCATTAACATCTTTGAATAAGTAAAGACCAGTGTCATTACATTGCTGGAAATAAAGTCACCCAGGCCCCTAAATGTTAATAGTTCTGTTGATTTTGCTTGGCTTAGTTAGAATCACATCTTCTAAAAAGAATATCTAGCATAGCTTTGGGTTGTATTTATGTGAATACTGTAAATAGAAGTAACTAATTTTTAAAGGAAAAATTATGCAGTTCCTTGAACTGCTTTTCGTATTTTCTGATGTAACAGGCTATACAGTGTATAATGACAGAAACGTTTCTTTCAGTTTCTGTGCAGTGCTGGAAGGAAGTGAGAATGATATGAGGTTTGTGTACTGTGCTTCCTGCATCTGCTACATGCTCGATAACTGGTCAGGCATGGATATGAAAAAAGCAATAGACTACATTAGAAGAAGTATGGTGAGTATTTGCAAAGTGTTTACTACATTTTAAAGTTACTAGCTTTATTTCTTAACTATGTCTAAAAATCTCTCCATCCAAATTGAAATATTATGGTAATTTCTTTCTTTTCTGTTCCTACTTTAGCGAGTTGAAAATGAAAAAGCACATTGTTTTTTTGCATTTGTATATTCATTGTAATGCATGTACTAGCAGGATAAAATTATGTGGTGTGTTTGTTCACTGCAAATTAAATCTGACTGTTTTTCTTCAGAACTCGAAAGCAAGTTTTTGTAAACTGGGGCCTGATGTTCCTATAACTTAGAAAAAGTGCATAAATAAAGCACTGCATCAACAGAATTCTCACATTTCAATGAGCTGTAGTCCTGCTTTTTAAATTATATACAGAATCAAAGGAAGAACTAACTATTGATATCAGTTCAAGCTTAATAAGTGTTTCCAGTCATGCACTTCATTATTTTTTTATTAGATATTTGGAATGAAGGAAAAATATTAGCATATATGCGTATTTTTCTGTGTTTGTGCAAGCTGTCTTCATATTTGGTTGGAGCAAAAGAGTTTTCAGGTTTTTTTCATGATGTTTTATTAGTTTAATTGAGTTTCATTTCCCAATAATAAAATAAATGTTTTTCAAAGAAGCTGAGTAAGCTTGAAAACGACAGTTCTCTGAATGTGAGTAAACATACATAGTAAACTCTTCAGTCCACAAAAAAGAGCCAAATTTATGATGACGTACAACTGGTTCTAAACCAGTATGTTTTAGTAGTTGCTGTGAGCAGTGAAATTGTAACATTTAAGTGAGAAACAAGTCTAAAAAAGACTTAATCTACTGGTTCAGACCAAATTGGTTTTTATTTTTTGTTTAGTTTTTAAGGAGGTAGTTAGATGCATAAGCATTTCTTACTGTGCATCACAAGCAGCTTTCTGGTACACTGCCATAGATGGATTAGGAACATAACTTTCTTCATATGTTCTTTTTCAAAAAATTTAAAATCAGTCTAATTCATACATTGTGCATTCACGACATTAGCCTGCATACTGGAATTGAGAGTATGAACAAGACTTTATACTATCACACTTACATTGCTTTTAATGCCTTTTCATATGTTTCTGCCCCCAACACCCCTCAGCAGGACAGGGGAGAGAATAGGAAGAGCAAAAGCAAGAAAACTCATGGATCAAGGTAAAGACAGTAGCTAAGTGAAGAAAAGAGAAAAAAAACAAGTGATGCAAAGGCAGTCAGTCCTTCAGCACCTCCCACAAGCAGACTGATGCCCAGCCAGTCTCCAGGCATTAGCCACCTTGGAAGACACCTCCCTCCTCCCCACTCCTTCTTCTGCTGCCGCAGTTTTATTGCTGAGCGTGAGGTTACAACATATGGAATATCCTTTTGGCCAGTTGGGTTCAGCTGTACTGACTGTGTCCCCTCCCAGCTTCTTCCCCACCTGCAGCCTACTTGCTAGGGTGTGGTGAAGTGGGAAAAAAGAAAAAGCCTTGATGCTGTGCCTGGTGCTGATAGTCCATCCAACATCTGTCCCCTAAAGCCCATGTCTCCCCCCGCTTCTGGCAGGTCAGCCCACAAGCCCCTGAGATTCGTTGTCCCACTCCAGTTTCTCGTACTCAGACAGCCTGCCTTACCCACCAGCTATTTGGGCCTAAAGTTTGCTAGCATTCACATATGCACACACTCGAAATAGCTAGTGCGTGTCCGCAGGCGACAGTTAAAAACAGAATTTAATAAATGTTGGACTGACTGAGGTGATCAAGGGCAGGGCTCAGTCATACAAGTGTACGGACCAGCAGTCTGTTCACACTCTACTAGCACCTTTTATCCCCTTTTTCCTCTCTGTTTTCCCTTGCTTGTTCCTCTCCATTCTGCTTTGATCTTTCCCTTTCTCACCATTGGTCCTTTCCCTAGCCATCCCATAAGTTGTGCACACCCCTGCAATCCCCAGGAAACACCCCATAACACATTTTATACAATCCCAGAATTTTCTTCCCCTGCATCCTCTAAGAACCCCTGTACCCCAGTAGTTAGTAGCCTTCTTTAATTAACATGATTTTCCAGGGTGAGAATATCCCTGCTGAACCCTCTCGGTGAGTTCCACCCAGGGACGATGATTTATCCGTTCCCCTTTCACAGACCAAGGGAGCAGCCGAGTCAGGGTGCTCACTTTTCACTGACTAGATCAGGAGAATTCCTCCTCTGATCCTTGCTGGACCTTTGTGTTTACTGAGGTTAGCCTTCAATCAGATAGCTTAGCAGAGCTACAATAGGGGAATCGTGTACTAAGAACAGAGAACAAAACCAAAGAGCAAAATCCTCATTGTGTTATTCTATACATCACATCAACTGTTAGTTAGCATTTTGTACACTTGAGTGCAGTTTTGGTCCCAAAGGGTATGTTGGAACTGGGAAGGGTACAAAGAAAGTTGAGTTGAATTGTCAGAGGTATGAATCAGCTTGTGTAAAAGGAACATTTAATATACTAAGACTCTTCATTCTGGAAATGAGATGGTTAAGTGGAGTGTGACAGGTATGTAAAATAATAAGTGGCACTGAAAAGATGAAGTGAGCAGGGAGCCATTATTTCTTTCTAAGACAAGAACTAGAGAGCATCATATGAGGCTATTGGTAGAGCAGGCACGTGGTGATTTTTTGAAAGTTTGGAGCTTTGAAATGGCACTGGAGATCTACTGTCTGCAGTGATCTTGAACCAAATTTATAGTTTGCTTCTAGAGCCTTAGCGTTAATCCTTGTACCTACAAATTCCAATTATTCCATATTTCCTACTGGGAAAATTGACACCACTTCTTAAAAAAAAAAAAAAAAAAAAAAAAAAAAAGAAAAAAATTGAAGCCTGAACAGAGCAAGACCTCTTGGAAGGGCTCATAGTAATACTTCAGTTGACCTTTACTTCAGTGAAGTAAAACCAGAGTCTGGGCATGGCTGAAGTCCAGAGACACTGTGGGTTATCATGAGGACTGTGTCTTTTCCTGGCTAGCTCAGAGAGTAACTCAAAGAGATCCTGTAAGTAGTGTTCTATAGGCAGCAGTCATCTGAGCATATGCTAATATGTAGCAAAAGATGTTATATTTTTGTCCAGGTTTACTGTGAATTGGTAGATGAACTATACACTGTGTTCAGTAGGACTTCTTTTTTAAAAGTGTTGCTGTACTGTTAATTTGCTACGGAGTTGTTATACACATGTACTCTAGTTTTGTCTGGGTTTTCTGGGTGTGCAGTGTTTGATCAGACCAGGATTTCAATGCACTAACACAGTTGCAAAGTGTCTGGCACTTCTAGGCGAATACACAAAATCTTTGCATCCTGCTTGGTCACATCATGGAGTTGCAGATGTGTCTGAAGAAGTCTCAAACATTCAGGGAGTAGCCCTTTGTGAAAATCATTTCACAGTGGTGACTGTTCCTTCTTCTCATTCATCTCTTTCCATGACCCTCCTTGCGATGTATTCCAATTCAATTACCTATCACATGAACCAAGTATTTCTTAAAATGTGTTTCTTAAATAAATACAATGAATGTGAAATGTGTATCCAAGAATGGTAGCGTAATTTCTCCTGTTAAGATATTGTAGATAGTGCTAAAAATAACCTATATATATTACGATTCAAAGTACATTCTATTTGAGATTAATTCGTTATTCCTTGTGTAACTGACTATACGGTGAATATTGCTATAGACTTTCTTGCAAATGGTTATTCCTGTTTTGCTACAAAGTTACCTCGTTCTGGTACTTCCATTAATTATAAAACAAAAAAGTTTTCGTTGCTTGGTAGTAAACTGCTGTGACAGAAAAGTATGGTTTTGATTTACTATCATATGTCATCGTTTACACAGAGATGAAGGAGGTGATGGTTCAGAACTTTTTTTCCAGTTACTCAAGTTGGCGTGCATGTGAAGTGCAACTAATCTGGATGTAGAGTAACATGACTGGTTAAACAGTAATCTTTGTAATAAGCTTCTGGATATTTTAGCTTATTCTTTGGATTTTATTCTCTTTAGTGATGCAGTATAAGAATTGTGGCAGGTATATTTCAATACAGCTAAAGGAGGGTTTGTATAGTTAGCCATGTCAAGAACAGCAGAAGATTGTAACATGAAACAATGATGTTGCTTTATTCAGAAAAGTAACTATGTTAAAAAGAACTGAATCTTCGTACAGAATGGATAGCCCTCTTGTTATCACTTGACTAAAAAGCGTTTACACAATACTGATCACAAAAGTAAAAGTGGATCAGTTTTATCATAGGTAAAATCATCAGGTTCCAGTCACACAATTTTTGTCAGCATAGGTTGATTTTTGGCTTTCCCATTCAAAAGTCAGATCTATCACTAATCAAAAAACAACAGACACTAAGATGCTGAAATTTTGAGTGACTTCCACAGACTCTGAAATACTGCTTTTTTGCAGCATCGCTTGGTTTGCTGCAAATTTGTTTTTTAAGTAGAGACATTGCAAGAATCTTTTAAGTATAGCATCTGCTTTTTCTACTGTAGTAGTCTGCTTGAAATGCAGGTATATGAGTCTGTTGATATAACTAAGCTGGCTGTGAAACTTTCAGACTGTGAAGCAAAGATTGTACCGAACTGGATTTGCACATTTCCTAAGAATAGTATTTAATTATGCAGTTTTCACGTTGCAGTAGCCTAGAGGCTCTTTTGCATATAATTTCCTGGGTCTTTTCAAAAGGACAAAGAAACAAAAATATTTCCCCAGTTCTTTAACGTAAACAAGTCCCCAAAGAGCAGCTGCTGTCTGTAAATAAATAGGCACCAGTCAGCCAAAGGTCAGCTATTGTCTATTAAAATTTCAAGCTAATTGTACAGCCCAACATAGTACACTGTCTGGGATGCACGCTTAACAGCTTTTCTCCAGAGCTAATTACTTTGTCATACATAAAGCAAACCACCTCCTCTTACAATTGCTGTTTGTAGAGTTAATTAGCTTTGCCAGCATAGCTTTGCTAATCAGCTTGCCTTTGCTTAGCAATTAATGGGTCTGTGGAGTGTGGTAGCACATTTGCACTGCGTTCTCAAAAGGCAGTGCCAAGAGTTTACACTGTGTGTTTTAACATTCAGATGTTCATAGGAACTGACTGGTTCAAACTTTAGAAGGTCAAGGTGCAGCTTGAAGTTGTGTGTATCAGATGTTAGCCTTTTTAGTTGCTTCAACCAGTCATTAATTGAGCAGTTAATACAGAAGTGTAATTTAACTTCAAAAGTTAAACTTCATTTTTGTTCCTACTAAACAGTTTGGTATTTGTCCAGTGATAATTTATTAAGTATTCTATGAACTCCTGTAAAATAAACATGTTCCATTTTATGAATAACTTACTGTGATCTCTTGTTTCTTATCATGCAAAATGATCTAATGAATTTTTAGGGAAGAAAGATTGTTATTCCTACATACACAGTATCATCTGCTACTAGATTGCTTGTGACAGACCTGTACTATAATATTCTTGGTGCTTTGTTTATCAGACTCAAGTTTCTCCTTTTTCTTTCACTTAACAAAGTGATTTTTCAGCATTGTTAAGGTATTTTTTAACAATAATATTTTATAGGGCAGGTTAAATTTCATGCAATAGTGTGCTTTATTATGTTGTCACTTCTTGTTTCCTCCCCACCTCCTTCTGTCTTTGTTTTTTTAAAGCCTGATGTTCTTGCTCCTTACTAAAGCATTTCTGGTACTTGAGTGTTGTACACAGAGTAGTACCTTGCATTTTGCGTTTTTGTATGTAAACCAGCTTTAGGGTTAGAGACAGATTTAATTTATCCAGTTAATTTTGTTTGGAATTACATATCCATTTTCTCTTTTTATAAAGACAAAATTTTTTTTTTTCTTTAATGGTTATCTGCATCACACACTTTCCCTTTTTGGCAAAGACATGTTTACCCATTTTCAGACTTTTAACATACGTCACAACTAAAATGAACTCCATGAAAGTCATAAAAGCTGCCTGTATTGAAACAACTCTGATCTGTTAACTGTTTTGTGCTAAGAGCTTTTGGAGGCATAGGTTCAGAATTTATTCGTGTTAGATGGTGGTTATGGTCTGATGATAATTTTTCTAGTAAACTGAGAAATTGCAATGTCTGTGAAAGTGATGTGGTTCTAAAGTAACTGGTTTGTGGGTTTTTTTCCTTTAGTCTTACGATAACGGCCTGGCACAGGGAGCTGGACTGGAATCTCATGGTAAGAAGGTTAATATGTTCTATGCCTGTTTTTAAGACTGGGATTGAAAATGCTGTAAGAGGTGCAGGGTATGTCATGCCTTTCCTTCTTTTCTGATTTTAAGGAAGTGGGATGAGGAGGAGCAAATCTAAAACATGCCTCAGAATATCATCTGTCTTCTTCCCTTAGTTCCAGCTTAATATCAGACCAGATGGGCTCTTGATATATCAACTCCATTAATCTTACCTCATGAATGTTTTGTTGAAAGGTCTTGGCAGTAATTCTTGTTTCTTGCTGACAGAGCAAACTTTTTCCACATGTACCAGTGCTACTCTGGATTTATCTGCAAGAGATTTTGTGCAAGGCACCAGATGATCTCCAATTTCAGCAGCTATTAGTAAAACCTAGAAACATGTCCTCTGATAAATTGTAGCATCTATTGGGGGCTCAAATCTTGAAGCAGCAGTTAATTTTTGTAAACAGTTGGTAGTTATGAAGATAGGAATTCCCAAGGACTTACATTTTTAAGCAAAATGTTCTTCTGTGCCGTAAAGTAGTGGTCTGCTCGTGACAGAGAACCTGTTGACTTTTATGTGACTGATACTAAATCTATCAAATGTTTGCTAGTTTTATCCTCAGTATTGAGCTTTGATAGTACTCCATCTGTTTTCTTCCTGCAGGATGGATAAAGTTGAAAAATTTAAATTAATACTCTTACGTATTTACAAAACTAGTTAAGTTACTGTAGAATGCTAGTGATAACAGCGTTACTTCAGCATCCTTCTCCTGCTGCATTTCAGCATCAGAATGGAAATAACCTTAGAGTTCCTGGGGTCTTCTAGCACCAGGACAGTGTAAGGAACTTCGGGCCCCAGCTCTTGTATCAACAGCTTGCTCATGGTCTTTCCCGGGCTGTTATTTTATCATGTCAGGTAATAGACTTGGAATGAGTTTTGATGGGCTTTAAAAAGTGATGGCTGTGATAGACAGCCAAAGAACACGAGTTTCTCTTTCCAAATTTTACTTGAGGTTTCCTTGACAACAAAAAATTCCTTAGAAGTGTAATTTGTGCTTATTACAACCATGAGAATCCAGTAGTCTTTTCATAGTATTAACCATGCCCTTTTTTCCACCACCACCCCCCCTTAATTTTTTTTTTTTTTGGCTTTCTGCTCATCAGACACTTCTGTCTGTTTATATCCTCTGGGGGACTGTGTCTGAGACTGCCTTTGGCATCTCTGCTTCAGTCTGATTGCTGGCATCCCAATAGCTTGCTTTTTTCAGTTACATATGAAGCAATGTTTTCTGTTGCATTGCCATTTGCTTATTTCTGGACTGCTGTGTAATGTAAATTGTGCAGCATTGAGAGGCAATCCAGCTTTAAGAAAATTATTTCAGGTTTATTTGTGCAAGAGTTACGTTGGGTTTTTTTTCCCCTTTGACATATATGCTGAACTAAAATGTTTTTATTTATTTGGCTTTTAGACTTAAGATTAACATTTTCATACTTTTAAAAATCCATTGATTTAATTGTTACTACCCTAGTTTAAGTCCTGACTGAGATCATACATGCTTCAGTGAAAATCTGGGTATAAAAACATTGCAAAAACAACTCTCTTTTCACAGGTGGCTCTACGTTTTGTGGTATTGCATCACTCTGTTTGATGGGTAAACTGGAGGAAGTTTTTTCAGAAAAAGAACTGAACAGAATAAGAAGGTGGTGTATAATGAGACAACAGAATGGCTACCACGGACGACCCAACAAACCTGTAGACACTTGCTATTCCTTTTGGGTGGGAGCAACATTGAAGGTAGTGTACAGAACAGCTACTGGATAGTTACTGACTTGGTTTGATTTCTTTAGGCTTCATATTTTTGCTTGGAAGAGTTACATATTTGGCACAAATGCACAGATCACTATAAAGTTCTTTCATCTTGCAAAAATGCAGGATATGTAGGTTTACCAGATGAGTGCTATCTCTGCTGTCGCTGCTTATCTCATAAATAGGCCTTATATTTTAGTATTAAAAATATACTGAGATTTAGTATATTACTGTAATGGTCTCATTTCTTTTCAGCTCTTGAACATATTTCAGTATACAAATTTTGAGAAAAACCGGAATTACATCCTGTCAACTCAAGATCGCCTTGTTGGTGGATTTGCCAAGTGGCCAGATAGCCATCCAGGTAAATTTACTCTTCAAAATTTTGGTGAGTGTGTTCCGAGCTAGGAATACATTCCAGCAGTCAGACATCTGAGAGGTGTAAAGGAAGTTTTTTTTTTCCTTGGCTGTCCTAAAAAAATGGAAAAAAACCTTGAAATATAATGAGATTTTTATAATTTAAAGGGAAAGATGGGAAGTATAGTTTTCCCTTGTCCAGCAACAGAGTAAGTGAGCTATTGTTGTTTAGACTATCGCTGAAAGAGTATCAGTGTCTGTTTTGGAGCTGGACAAGCTTTTCTCTGTGTGTTTTAACTGTTCTAGTTAAAGGGAATATTGTGCAGTGGATATCTTTGTAAATGGACTGAGTAAAATATTTCACAGCATTTGTTTCCTTAAAGGAATCCTTTAAGCTTATTCAGAAGTCATTGATGTATTTAAAAAAAGTCAAAAGTTTACATAGTTACATATGATTTATAGATTGTAGTTAAGCACAGCAATTGTATGTAGTATATCTGAAAGTTAATTGTTATCCTTTTGGAAGTGGATAATTTGAAGTAGTGAAAAATTTGAAAATATTATAAAATCTTTTTAATTTGAAGTAATTCCAAAAGATGCTAGAATTCAGTGAAGGTATTGCAAACTTGTGGAAACAAATCTTGTACCAGTAGTTTTGCCCAGTGGCATTTTGTACAGGAAAGATGAACAGTCTGTAAACTGACCAAATAAGATAAAAAATTAGTCATGATGAAAGATGAGTATGTTCAGAATCTGTGCCCTGGTATTTCATCCTTTCATCGTTTCATTTTGAACAACAGTTGAGAATTTTTCAAGGTGGACCCACATTGAAAACAGTGCTTGTGATAGATGTGCTCACCCCACTCCCCTGAAAACTGGCTTAGGATTCCTGAGGACTTAGCTGTATTTACTCTGCATTATATAGATCAGTCAGTATCACTTGGAGGAATTATTTCTGTTTATCTTGATGAACCATTTACTTAGTGAGCTAGGAATTAAAAAAATCTGTTTAAAACCCCAGTCACGTGCAAAGTTCTTTAACCCATCTTTCAGCATAGCTGTGATTGTTTGAGATAAGACTTGAGAAAGGCAAGACTACTAATAAAGCTGTTTTGCTTTGATTTGTGTGGTGTTCCAGCCTGAACACTGCTGTTTCCTATAAAGCAAGCTTTTGCTGTCTCGTTTTCTTGTGATAGGTGGGCTTATTGCCGCATTCTTTCCTCGAGTGACATAAGTCTGTGTTCATGTTTTGAAGGAAAGAGTAAGAAGTTAATGCAGTTCTAATGTGAAGAATGGCTATAAATGCAGCATTGCGAAGATTGTTTCTGTGGAACCGTGATTTCATTGTCATAAATACACAGCTGAGCTTCCTACAAGCTCAGTCTAGTATTTGAAAGGCAAGCTGTCTTTTGATCGTTGTATGTCTCCACAATAAAGACTTCAGTTTACTAACATGAAGCATCTGTACAGCTCGGTTGTTCTCAAAAGCCTACTGTTGGTTGAATGTACACAGTCCTCTTGACATCAGTGTAAATGCAAATTGTGGAGGTAATGAGAGTGGTATGGGTCGTCTTGCAAATAAGTTAATAGTTCTGTTGAGGCTGAATATGGACAGAAATGATGCATTCTCCTTGAAGCATTTAGCATTTGTAAAGCTGGTAACAGTGGCCTCAATTTGGTTTTGTTGCAAAACTCAGATGTGATGGAATATTCCAGGGAAAGTTTGCAAAGTAAGAATATGCCATTTTTTCAAAGGTGCTTTCTAAGATAGATTCAGAATTTGAACTTCTGTAGCTCCTACTTTATAAAAGCTCTGTTTAAATTTGGATAGTCAACCTGTCTTTGCTGTGCAATAATGTCTTTAGGAAGACAATTAGAAGAAATTGCAGAAAACAGTCAACTACTTGTGATAATGTATATATTACATAGACTTCCAAAGTTGCAAGTAACTTTTCACAACTGATGATTCAGAGAAATATTATTTTGTAGTCCTGATGTTACTGTGCTAACAGACATCAATACATTGTTGGTTCTGGAGGCTAGTAGCATTATTTAACATTTTTTTCTTGATTTAAAATAGTGTTTGGACCAGCGTGCCTATTGAGCAGTGAGCTTAGAAAACTTTGTGGGCTTTGAAAATAAATCTGAAAAGTCAAAAGACTCTTAAATGCTAGTAATCCTCTGAAAACATGAGCATAACAAAGTGAATCAGGACATGACTGTTGTTTATAGTGATCTCCAGATTGCCAAATATAGGAAAGGCTTTTATCTGAAAAATCTTCTGAATATCATTGTAGTAGTAGTAGTAGTTTATAAAGCAGGCATGGACAGTGGCTTAGTAGGGAGATTCATACTTCAAAACAGCACTGAACACCTACTGTATTTGTTCTGTTCTTTGTTTACAAGTGACTGATTTTTTTTTTTCTCCCCCAAGTCTTTCATATTAAGCAGTTAGGTCTGCTACTTTGTGTTAATACTACTTGTTACAAACATTAAACCGCATCAATGTGGTTTAATGGAGTTAATTTTCTTCCTAGCAGCCCGTATGGTGCTGTGTTTCAGATTCGTGACCATAACACGTTTATAATGTTATAACGTGTTTATAACACGTTGATGTTCTAGCTGTTGTGGAGCAGTGCTTACACAGCGTCAAGGCCTTTTCTGTTTTTCCCACTGCCCTGCTAGCGAGCAGACTGGGGGTGCGCAAGAAGTTGGGACGTGGCACAGCTGGGACAGCTGAGCCCGCTGACCACAGGGACACCCCATACCACAGGGCATTGTGCTCAGCAATAGGAGCTGGGGGAAGAAGGAGGAAAGGGGAGACATTTGGAGTTACAGTGTTTGTCTTCCCAACTAACCATTATGTGTGATAAAGCCCTGCTTTCTGGGAAGTGGCTAAACACCTGCCTGCCGATGGGATGTCGTGAATGAATTCCTTATTTTTCTTTGCTTGTGCCCGTGGCTTTTGATTTCCCTATAAACTGTTGTTATCTCGACCTACAAGTTTTCTCACTTTTACTCCTCCTTTCCCCTTCTCCCTCTGGGGATGGAGGAGGGGGAAGTGAGCGAGCAGCTGTGCAGTGCTTAGCCGCCTACCAGGGTTAATCCACAACATTTTGCTAGAACACATAACTAAGCCATTTGGGTTTTTTTCAGACTTGAGCATAAGTCATAACTAGATTTAAATAAACTTTTCTTTTGAATTACTAGAGGTACTGCTGCATGCCCCAGGAGGTTGTGTCGCAGCTCTGATGCATCTCGCTTGTTATCTTTAAATGCTATGCAGTATAAAAGAATTGGAAGCACATGTGAATTACAGGCTATGCAAGAGAAAGATCAAAAGATGTAGCATAACAGTGAGAGGACGAAAATGAGCGTGCACAATTACCACATGTAAAACCCTAAAGTGAGATTTGCTCTTGTAGAAGTATAAATACACCTTACTTAGTTATGTTTTTAAGACAGCAGCCAAGCAGTTGTGAGGTTGCACGCTGCATTCCGTATTTGTGAGTTACTTATGAAACAAAATGTTTGGACTTGTGTTTTTTGACCTTGAAAAACTTGGTGTATTTCATACCTTGAAACAGAGGAGTACACAGGCTGCATATATATGTTTTGGCTAGAACTAACTTGAGTATTAAGTTAGCATGGATTTGCACAACTGTTGAACTTTGTGGTTAAACCCACCAAATAGCCATATACAGGTAATTAGGTTTGTATATTGTTTTTAATGTGTATCAATGCAGCTGTCCACAGGGGTTAATATACTGTATTTCCTGAAGTTGAGGTCACCTTGCCTGACATACCTTCTGCAAGGTCAGTAAGGGCTGTATCTGCTGAGCGTGCTTTTGTCTGCATGTTAATGCTGATAAACAGAAGCCTTCTTTCAGAATCTCTCTATCCAGATAACTTCTTGTAATATTTTAGTCAGATATGAATTTACTGACACCTCCAAAAGGTTACCAAGTGTTGAGAATTTGTAAGGGGCACATTAAGTTCACATCCTCTTTCCATCTTTAGCCTGTGATTTCATGGGCAGATAATCCAATCTAATGGCTTGCTGCTGCCCAGAGGAGGCAGGCTCACTTCCCTTCCTCCCAGCTTCCCCAAGTACAGCTGCACGTTCTTTCTCCTTTTTGCACTAGCTTTGGTGTATATCAAAACCTTCTGCAAACCAGTTTAATTCACTAAAATGTCAGAAAACTGTCCATTTTCTCCTGCTTGGGTTAATTTTCTTCCATGTTTTTTCAATTGCTTTAGGTCATGGAGGGTGTTCAGCAAGCTGTAGTGCTGGTATGTGGTAGGCAGCAGGAGCAGAGTGGGACAGGGGAATAAGAGCACCCCTTTTTGGTGGCAGTCATCTGTTATGGCTGATCAAGCCACCTCATGAATTCCTACCCTTAGGGTATTCTCTCAGGAAGGGAGGAAACTAGGTAAAGTAATAACTTCTTCCATACTTCTAAATCTTGCTGTTTGGCAGCTATTGGCACTAATTTTGGTGTTTCAGTAGTCAGCTGTTCATCAAGTAATCAGCCAAAAAAGTCTTTCATGTTTAGGGAAAAAAAAAAAATTGCTCTTTTACAGAAATTATTTCAGCTCCTCAGATTCTTTTGCTGTTTGGCCTGAGCACTCAGAAGAAGTAAAGTAGTGTGCAAGAATTGTTATAAAACAAAACTAGACTCTAGTTTTAGAGATTGCAGACAATCAGTGCACACACTGGTGGCTGTGGGCAGAAATAGATTTCTTCTGTCAAAATTCACATTTAAAATGTAGCACCTGTTTGTTTACTTTGGTTGTAATTGTTCTGGAGTGTTGGAGTCCAGGAACACTTGGCTGTTAGAGCTGGACATAATTTTCTTTTTCCTTTTCTGTTCTTTTTTCAGATGCTTTACACGCCTACTTTGGGATCTGTGGTTTGTCGTTAATTGGAGAATCTGGTATTTGCAAAGTTCATCCCGCCCTGAATGTAAGCACAAGAACCTCAGAGCGCCTTCACCACCTTCATCAGATCTGGAAAACAAGGACTCTAAACAGTGTTCAGACGACACACACCTCTCTACATGACTGATTTAGACTTGAATTTAGTTCTGGTAGCAGAATTGTAGCCCAAGGTTAAAAGCCATGTATAACCAATGTGCTCTTTTAAGTGCTGGAGTCATACAATCAGATCTGTGTTGCTGGCATCACTTCGATAGGGAGTTGCCTTCAGCAGGTTATTCTGCATTGTGAAAAAATATTTTGATTATATAGAAGTTTGTCACCGCAGACTGTAAATGGCTCTTCAAATGGCTTTACTTCTGAGAAATCCCTTGAGGCATTTGAACTTCATTTTTATTTTATTTTTTTAAATTTGTGCATACTGTGTCAAAATATATAATGGGAAAGTATTTTCAAAATCTGTTTGCATATCATACAGTATAGCACAGAACCTTGGAGTTCTTCATGATCTTAATGTTTGACATATTTTCGGGTAGAGAATCTCCCATATTAAGTCTCAGTTAAAAGTTACCTTTTATCATCTACTTTCAAATTCCATAAACTTTGTTAAAAAAAAATTGCAGTAAATACAAATAAAATTATTTTATTCAATATACTGGACTTTTAAAGTTGTGTGGCCTTACTAAATGGATTTCATAATTCTTCTAAGTAGCTTCTACACAGATGCAGTGGATCATTAGCCAGACAAAGAGTCATCATCTGGAATATTCTCTTCATGTGAAATTCAATGAGAATGTGGCGTATTGATGTATGTCAATAAGAGGTATTCAACACAGTGTTTTGGAAGAGTGGCTGTGTGCAAGAGTAGCATTAGAACCTATTTCCAAAGTCAAACCTTTGCAGTACATTAAAATTGTACATCTGCACTCTGATTTTTATACGTATTTCCCTTTTAGCGTGAAATAATTCTGAGTTTCTTAACCATTCTGTGTAAAGAATGAAACATTGGGCTTTAAAGTAAGTGGCAATAGTTTACTGTTAGAGAGATAATGAATGTTCTCAGCTTGTGTAGTAGTAGTGCCTTACTTCCTATGCTTGAAATGCTGCTCAGAATCAAAGCAAATAACTTGGCAGCTGTTGTGTTTGTGGCAGGTCAGTTTGTGCATTTCAGGCATGCAGTAGACACCAGAATGTCTTTCTACTTGCCAGTCATTAAGGCATATTTTTCCTAAAGGACTTCCAAACGCAGATAACTGAAGATCTCTCAAGCCAGATTAAGTGCACCATTTGTCACTGGTGAGCCCTAAGAGACATGATATAGACGCTTTCAGTCAGTAAAAAGAGCTTCAGGAATAACCATAGTTCTGATTTTGCAACGCAGTGCAAGTGAAAAGGGTAGAGTAGTTGTACCCCTGTCACACATGCCAGAGAGCCTCAGTGGGCCTCCTCAGGCTACCAGAACAATCCAGGTGTCCAAATCTGTAGCAGTGTTCCTACTTAAAGAAATTGTTTTTATTTCTATAAGCAGATTAATTTCCATGGCAGTATTGGGAACATCACCAGTGATGGTGGTCTGCTTGGAAGAGCAGAGAAGGACCATGGGGCAGGGCTTGGAAGTAAGACATGTGATGCAGGCTTGTCCCAGTAGACACTTCCCTTGTAGGAGAGGCTACATAGCTGGAAGAACTGTAAGAAGTCTGGAGCGGTGGAAGCAAGAGGACTGTAGGGCTAGTATTGGGGAGGGGGAACGAGGTGCTTGAGTAGGACAGGTGCAGATAAAGAGAATATTGAAACTGGGAGATACAGAGGGTGGGCGCAAGAGAAAAATAAGGAAGGGAATGTTGAGTAAGTGAAATCAAAATGGTGGAAAAGATTTGAGCTGCCTAGGATAAGTGCATAGATTAGGGGGCAAGAGCAAGAGGGAGGTAATGACTTGTGCAACGTGAGGGAGTGAAGTGAGGAAGCTAGAGCTTGGGAATTGGTCTTATTCCCCACATCCTGAGATGACCTGAAATTCAGCTGCAAGTCAAAAGAAACAGAGATTCCTAAAAGAGAGGTTCTACCAGGCTGGGACTGCACTACAGCAGTTCCTGAGGGAGTCCGTTTTCCTGGAGGGGCTTAATGGGATGTTGGTCAGCAAAGGCCGACGGAGCTTCCCTGAACAGAAGACTCTCAGGTCATGGGGCTCTACCTTGCTGAGAATCCATTAAAAAACAAACAAACAAACAAAAACCTTGGGGTAAAAGTCATTCAAAATAGCACAGTATTTGCTTGTCCTTGACATTAGATGATGGCCACAAGTTGACCTATGGTAGAGTAGGAGAACTGTCTACCAGTTTTTTAGCATTTAGTGCATCCCCTGTTAGAGAAAGTAGCCTTGAATTTCAGAAGAGTTTAATAAGGTGCTCTAAGTCTCTGCTGGGAAACAGCCCAAATGTTGATACTTTCTTACTTGGCTTCATGAGGAATGATGTATCTGATTATCTTGGGCCAAATCTGTACTTGCAAAATCCTAAACTATGGCTCCTGAGTTTTCCTATCTGTGAGGGACATCAGGGTAGAGAAGCAGAAGTAAGGGGACAACAGTGAAAAATCATATTCTGTGAATAACTAGTTAATGTCTCGTGGCAAGTAATTTAACAGTGTTCTGCTTCAAAAAGCAGCTAATAGTTCTTGCTTTGTTTTCTATATCTGTAAGCTACCTTGAGTTGCTTACGTGGATTTTGCATTTCACGTTTCCTTGGCCTACAGTTATTCTACAGCTTTCTGCCCCCCCCACCCCACCCCACCCCACCCCCAGCTAAATAACAGCATCTTTTCAGGCTGAATGTTGACAGCAGAGGTATCCTTTTCTAAAGGTTGCAGGAGGCATATTTGTTTCCCATTAACTCCCATAGTTTGTTCTGGAGCCAGCAAAATGTGTATGCCTTCACCCCACACTGAGAATCTAATTAATTGGTTTGAAATCTGTCATCTTTTTTAAGTTGACAAAAGTCTGCGCTAATAACCAAATCTGAATACGTGATTTGCCATTCTTAATGCCTCAACTGGTGTCAAGCAAACAAATGGTGAACATTGAATGTTCCTGTATAGCAGACATTTTGACTGTGTAGTTAATGCTAGGTTGCATTGCCTTTCCCATTTTTGTGGTTATCATGTCTTCTGACTAGAAAAATGTTAAAGAATAAATCAATGGACAACAATTTCACAGATAAGAAGGGGAGTCCATAACCTAAAATCTTTTTTAAGAGACGTCCAAATGCAGGTAAAATGTAAATGTGAACTGTGAAGCTTAAAGGTAGCTAGAAAAATACTATGCGATTGCTATCCATCTGTGTGTTAACCACAGCTTTACATTGCTGAGGCTGAACCTAAATACGAAATTAAATTAAATGTCTTTACCATGTGCTTGAGGAGGTAAAAAATGTCTTGGCTATCGGGGCTTGCACTGTGCAGAACAGCTACACTGCTTCAGCCTTCTGATGTTCCAGCAATGGTGTCATACCGCAGACCCACTCTCTAATTCTTCCTGTTGATCAAGGCTGTATTTATAAAATTAATGCCTTACGTAATCCTCTGTAGCACTGAAAGGCTGCTGATATTCACTTGGGCTAACAAATACTTGCCAGCTGGGTGCCCCTATCTTATCTGAAAGGCTCACAAACTGTCTGTGGTTCTACCTCTTCTTCTAGGAAAACAGCTTTGAACTGGTTTGCTGACCAATGGAAGTTAAATTTATCCTTCCAATGGGATCTGAAGACTGAGGTTTTGAACATCATCATTAGGGCTTTTACAGCAACTTGATTTGTATATAGCTACTGGCAGATATGATAGCAGCATACTTTGCTAAGTATGTTTGTATTTATGAACTTTTCATCTTGAGAAATTTTGTTCTAAAGGTAACAATCATCAGCTGTGAAAAAAGCTAACAAGTAAATTGGAAGTTGGAGAAATACCGGAAATACTATGTTGAAGCATGTATTAAGTCTACCTTGCTCCATGCTCTAATGCCCTGTAACAAAGTAAAAGACAACTTAAGAGGAGCTTCTTCAGCAACGTCAAATATGCTGTTCTCTGTGCAAGCCCGTATCAAAAATCAAATATACCTTAGAAACAGTAGCGTTCCCAGAAAAATACATTTCACCTTTGAGGCGAGTCCTTAGCCATTCTGTTTGGGGTTACTTTGTGTAGAAGGGAAGGAACAGTGATTTCCAAATTTGGAGCCTTTGTGGACAGCCTATCTCCTTGCATTTTGGAAGAACCCTGCTATTGGTGCCCCTGCAGAGGGAGAAGACATGCTGTTGGGATGTGAGAAGGGAGAGAGACCCCCAGGTGAGCAGATCCTAGTGCTGCAACTAAAATGTGAAATGTCTGTGAAATTCATCAGTGGAATGAGAATATTGGTCTGTTCAGGTTGGTGTTCGATACTGTGGTTGCTCTGAAAAGCTCTTGTTTTGCTATTGCAAGTAGAGACCACTTAACAAGTTTTCCTTGCTTTAGACAAGCACTGGGTGAAAGAGAAGAAAGTCTCATCATCTTTATACTAAATGATTATTGAATTCCTCCATTGAGTGGTTACAGTATGTCATAGATTTACACTTTCAGCCCACCATTTTAAAGCTTTTTTCTTCCTGGTCTCTATTTGTCTGATTAGTTTCTGAATGTAATAAAAATCAATGAACTGTTGCTTTGGGAAGCAGGGAAAACTCTGTTTTTCCTTGTGAGCCGTAGCTCTCTTGGGGTGGGGTTTTTTGCAAGCCAGTCAGATGTTCTAGGTAAAGAACTGCCCACACAGCATCATCTCATCTTTCACAGAAAATGACAACCTCCAGAGATTTGCAAGCTGAAGCCACCAAAGACAGCAAACCTCTATGCTACTGCTTTGCTTTTGAGGTACCGGCAAAGTGCCTTGCTTGATAACTGCAGTGCAAGAACATCCTTTAAAATGTCCACCTGTAGGTACGGGCTCTGTACTTGAGAATGGGACTGAACAGAAGTGGCCATTGCCACTGGAGAACGAGCAGGATCCCAAGGAAGGAAACAGTCCTGCCTCTCAATAAAAACGGGAAGGTCATCAAGGAAGAGAAAATCTGTGTGAGAACAATCTGCAGCCTCTCACTTCGAGAATTTCAAAATGTGCATGGGAAGGGAAATGTTTGTGGTAAGGAAAGAGCTTTCAACTTGCCAGGTTAGGTTGTTTATGTTAAACTCACAAATGAACGGAGGGAGATATGCATGTGGAAGCCCGTGTTTTGACAGTTTTAGTCGTGTATGCATGTGAAGGTGGCTTCCGTGTGAACTCGTAACAGTGATGATAGCCAGGCTCTGGTACAAGGACTAGGAGCTACCCTGTGTACTGGTTAAACCAACCACCTCGCACGCTTGCAGTCTGAGAGCACGGAGGCCTTCATGAAGCTATTTCTGGAAGAGCCATCCCCGAGTTTCCATCCAGATCTCTCCCCATGGCCCCTTTGCTACAGCACATGGGGCAGAGGCTCTGCCTCACCCTGGGAGGGAGGATCCCACCTTATCCTTTTATAGAAAATCTGCAAAAGGACAATCTGACGTGCAAATGACAGAATAGAAGTCAAGGCACAGCTTTCTGTTGTTCATCACCCTTCCTGAGTGCTTGTGGAAAAGGAGTGGTGCTTATGCTGCCTAGAAAGCTAAATATGCAGGACTGCTGTTGAAATTGCATGCTGCCTTTGGATAATTTAAAGGTTCCCCTAAGCACAGAGCTATATTTATTTGCTGTTATGCTGTGCCGAAGTCTTCATTTAGCAACCTTCTTTAAATTATGGCCATGTCTTACTAAAACAGGCTGACTTTACAAAATTACATTTTAATCTTGGACCCAGGCTTCATACTGCTTACACCATTAAAGCCTCCTTCAACTTCAGACTCGTCATGAAGGAGCATCGCGCAAGAAGGCATCTGTGTAAACCTACTGCCCCTTTGTCAGGGGTGCTCTTTCACAGCAGGTTAGACTAACAACTGTCGGGAACAACGTAGGGACAGCTGTTCCTGCCTTGGGGCAGTTTGGTGGGCTCTTAAGGACCCTCCTGGGCTATTTTTTACAGTTCTTTATTTCTACTTCAATGTTGTCATTTTTTTAATCCCTGCCCCCCAGCCTGTAAATTCTTAAACTAAGGAGAGTTTTACTAGTGGGTCTGTTCAATGTACTGCTAATCTGCAAGGTACATAGATGGGAATGGGGGGGAGGATGTTTCTATAAATAGCACAAAGATACTTTAGAGGAAAGCAGAAATCTTAGAAGGATTGGGCATATCTGCACTCTGGTCTGTACGCTCATACTTTACAGATCAGCTGTCCCCAGGCAGTGCTGACTGCCCAGCATCCTTCTGAAATAGCCCCTGAAATACGTGGCTCTGGTGGGGCCAAGGACAGGATTCTGCTAGAGATGTGTCTGGATGAGGCTTTCCAACACAGCCACAGAGCTCTTCTATATTTTTGTATATGGCTCTATATATAACTCCCTGTATATGGCCAGACAGAGTGTGTCCTGCAGAGTGGTGACAACATGTGTCCTCTGTGGCTTCCCAGTTGCTATAGATAGCTTCCTGCACAGACCATGGAAACTGCTACTACCACCAAACTTTTCTGCCTTGACATTTGTTGTCAGTGTAAATAAACTCCAGCCTCAAGCAACTTCCTTCTGCAGAAGGAGGAGCTGCCGGTAAGAGCGAGGACTGCGATGGTGGCCTTCTAAAGAAAAGGCGTAAGCCGTGTTAGCGAGGTGAGCTTCCCTGGCCACATGCCAAGTCCTGTCCCCTTCCCCTCTGCTGCCCTAAGCTTATCCTCGTTTTTATTAAACCCAGCTATGAGGGAACAGCAGAAGCACATGTCTTATCCTGCTCTGCCCGAGATGCATACCCCTCCCTGCTGAGGGGTGTTCCTGGCTTTGAGGACAAGTTGGGAACGGCAGCTATCAGTGGGAAAGCTGCTCCCCAGCCCTGAAATGATTGCCAGTGTGCTCCCGTGCTCAGTGGTCCTCAGGACAGGGTCCAGGCAGGCACCAGAGCCGGCGCTCTGCCCTGCGGGGCCCCATGCATAGCAGCAGGTAGGCTCCTAGCACATTTCTCCTCCTGCTCCTGGGTGGCCCTAACTCTGATCTCCCTTACCACCTGCCTGTAAGCCCTCTGGACTGTTGCAGGCTTTCTCACCTCCTGTGACTCCAAGTCATCGTCCAGGAGCCACAGAACAGGGAAGCTTCACAGGTCCCTGCACGAAGCAAAGGCAAGCACGCTACTTTTGGCTGCGGCAAAAACCTGAGCAAACATGCAGACTGGCATTTGAGATGTTACGTAGCGTCTGGTCCTCAGGGAGGGCAGATTTTTAAGCTGAAGACTCCACAGGCTATGAAGAGCAACAGTTCCCACAATCTATCTCCCTTCTATAAAAGGAAATTAAAGTCTGCAGCAGCTGTTGATCTGATAGCCAGTCTGGACTGGATCCCCTTCCCATCCCCTTGCTGGCTGCCCAGACTAGTCCAGCTACCCACGGATGACTTCTGCCATCAGAACAAGCTGAGCCTTCTGGTGCTTTTTGATGCTAGCCAAATTTGGAGCAAACAGAAACGTTAAAGGAAGTCTATTTTTTTTTCTTTCAAAAATAAGCACTCTGATGTCACTCACTCTGGTGAAGGCCTGTACACTACAAACACTGGCAAAGGAAGATTCAGACACTTCAGAAGTGCTTTGCCTTGTATGCTGAGACAGCTCTAGCCTACACACTTTTGCTTATCTACTGGTGTCAGTCAGGAACAGATTATTCTTGATTGGTTTAAACTAATCGTAAAAATAAATAAATAAATAAAATAAAACCAGGCTAAAATGTCCTTTTGCCAACACAGTTTATTTCACCCACCCCAGCTCTACTTGAGATCAGTAAAAAGGTAATAAACAATGCAATATTCCTAGCTAGTAGGAGAAGGGTTTTTCTTGTCTTCAACCAATTTGAAATCCTTGGCTGACAAGTTTTTTGGGGAGGACTCTGGGAGGAGCTACCGTTGGCAGACCAACATGCATTTGACTTTCCTCTCCTTTGCAGCAGGGCAAAGCAAGCATCCCTCCATGAAGTTGGTGTGTTACAGCTGAATCAGAGGAAAATCCATTCCACTCAGGCTGCTGCATGAGGGAGCCTATTTTAAGTATGCTGAGGAGAACTGCTGAAGTTGCCAAGAGGCCTGTAGAAATCAAAGGAATGAAAAGAAACTGGCATGGAAAACCAGGAAGATTTCCTTTTCTAGAAACTCCAGAATAGTGTGTAAGTGCTTGTCTGCCCATGATAGGGCCCAGACTCCCATCATCGGGGACCGTGCTTCTGCACATCAACCGTGTGATAAAAGCGACCAGTTTCACGCAGCGAGGTTTGTACTGCCTCTCTCTGCACTGCGACACGTGTGGGACAGGAACATCTTCTAGAGCAACAGCCAAGCACTCGGGGCTGCATCTCTCCTACAGTACGCCCTGTGGCTGGCTCTGCACCTTGTGGTGCTTGGCTTGTCCTGCATTGCAACGCGCACAGGGCACCAGCCAGGACAAATTGTTGTCCCAGGTCCTCTCCCTGCTCCATACAATGGGACCAGGAGCAGGAGTGTCACTGTACTTCACCCTTGGCTTTTTAACACTACAAGGAACAATTTGCTTTGTTGTGACTTCAGATAAACTCCCCTTAGTGACATTTCTGGCCTTTTGCTCTGCACTGCACGCCCCTTTACACACATAAGGCAACTTTGTTTAAGCCAGTGGTTCTGTGAGGGGTCACCAGCACCTTTGTCAGTCTTCAGAGGGGGAGAGAGATGCAGGAACCCCCACCCAGGCCAGCTGTGACCGTGCTCCCGCTGCACTGCAGCGCTGCAGGCAGGTACTCCAACAGCAGAGCATCTGCCTAAGTGCTGATCCCCGCTGGATACTGGTGTTAAAAGCAGGTTATTGGTGTTAAGGGACTAGAGAGCCTCGGGCACCCAGGGGGAACACAGGTAAAGGGGCAGACTGATTCTGGTGCGGTGTGAGGCCAGGCGGGGCAGCAGTTGTCTGGCTCACGCAGAGCACAGCGGGGTCTGCACAGACCTCGCTCTGTGCACATTCAATCCGCAGGGAGCTTAATCCACTTTCAGTGGGATTAAAGACTGTATTAACCCGCAGGTAAACACAGGGGAAGAATTTCATTGCAGGAACACGGGGCATGCCATTTTGAAAAAGGAAAGTTAACTCAACCCTAATCCTGATGTAGTTAAGCTGAAAGAACGGTGCAGGAGCCCAGCTGATGCATTTAAACCTTGCAGGCATAAATTGGACAAGCTTTGTAGAGAGGCGTCATACTCTCTGAAGGCCAGCTGAATCTGGAAAGCTTTCAGGTCTATGCCGCCTTCTTCAGAGCCTTCGCTGTTACAGACATACCTCTTCTGCAAAACACACACAGTCACTAAAACATACGTTGCCACAGTCGCGGGCAGATCTCAGTAGCACTCATCTTTCCCTTATCTTTCCCTGATTTACATGTCTCTGATTTCTTCATTAGACAAATTCTTTTAAGTAAATGAATAGAATCAGTAAATTAATAGACTCAAGCCTGCTGTGTTTTGCTCAAGTAATATTTGTTACAACCCTAGATACCCAAAATTCTCTTTCTATTGTCAAACTTGATTAACTGTAGTTGTAGCAAAAAATGGCAATTACATTATATATTCATGGCATGCATCATTAGGTACTTTAGCTGATTCCTTATAAATATCTAATAACATACTCAATACATTAAATATTAATAGTAGTCTACATACTTAACCCATATTTCTTAAATAAGCTTGTTCCCAGGGGCATGTGATATTGTACTAGTATCACATGGGACAGGCTAGGAGGAAATCATATATAAAGATAATTTTTCACACAGCACAGATGCAGTTTTCACTCTGTAGTTTATTTTGTGTGTTTGTGCCTCACAAATACTGAATGGATATGTTTATGGTATTTGGACCAAGGTCTTCAAATGGAGCAAGACAAAAACACTAGAGGTAGGTATCTCTGTTGTCAAAAAGGTCTGAGCATACTAGAAAAAAAGTCTGGCTCCAAAATATTGTGGATTTTAAATTCACCTTTTAATTTTACTACATTTGCATTTGCCAGATGGCCTAGAGCCAGAAGCAGGGGAAATGAGAGGTACAGGCTAAGGCTGAGACTCTTTCGTCTGGCCATTATCAATGGATGATGTTGACTTAGCCACAGAGCAGTGGCAGTACTGCATCAGTATTTCATGTTCATTGTTGCTGTTTGTTTGGCATATTTAGTGTTACAGGTTTAGCAACCTTTTTGGGTTTGCCAGTATCTATTAGAACAAAGTATATAAAAATAAATGAAATCCTGCTTCAGTCTGTGGTGATGAGGAGTATAAGGAGGGCTAGAGCCATTGAGGAGATAAAAATCAAATTCTCCAACAGAAAGTGCGGATGTGAATCAGCAGCTGCATGGCAGAGAGAGATCTGGGGATCCCAGGGAATCACAGGCTAAATCTGAATCCTGAGTGGGATTTATTAACACGAGTGTCAGGGAGAAGGTGCAGGAGTTCGTCTGCTTGAGGTGGCCTTGCTGGGACCTCAGCTGAACGTGGAATAGGCACAGAAGCAGATGGTTCCCTGACCACTCACCAAGAGACTCCAGATAGTTGTGCTCCCTTCTCTTCCCCAGAGCAACACAGGTGGGAATGGTTAAAAAAAAATCCCCCTGTGCTGCCTAAAAGGATTAGTGGGGATGGGTTTTATTGCAGGGAGAGGCTTAGCTCTGCATGCAGGTACTGTGTGCTTTGAAATACAGTTTGGCGTCATTCGTCCTGTTTGTAAAACCTTTCCAGGCATCAGAAGGTTTCATCTATTTCATGGCTTCTTTTTTTTTTTTCCTGCTAGTGACAGTTCCGATTTACATCACTCCCTCTGGAAGGAAGCAGTTTATATAAAATTCATAAACCATTTACACGAATTCTCTTTAGTATTGCTCAAGTTGGATGCAGGCCTCTGAACACTGCTAAGGGAATAAAAGCAGGTCACAATCCTTACCAGAGACATGCATGCATGGATATGCACTTAAGTGGTATTTTTTTTCATAATTTCAAATGTTTGTTCAAATGTACAATTTAACACTGAACTAGTTCATGCTGAATACTGGCACAGTTTCCCACCACCTCTAACATCATCTTTCTTGCCTCTCCATTGCTCTGGCATTGCAATTGTCAGTGATGTCGGGGACCTCTGAGACGGAAGTACATCTACGCAGATCTATTTCCCCCATGCATACCGTAAAATGGAAGCGCTCCTCCTCTCCTCCATACTGAATTATTTGTGTTAGCCCTTCCCGTATCGCCATCTGCAACTGGCTTCAAACACTCTTTGAGTAGATTTCCTCAGGTAATGGCAGCCGACAACTTCAAGCGTAGTGTACAGTTGCACAGTGGGGGAAGGCCTCTGCTCAGGACACTAGACGGCTGCCAAGGGTGCATGCTTGAGTGGGTTCCCTGTATAATGGAAATGGAAAAACACCTTACCATCCTAGGGGAGCAGAAAGAAAAGAGCATCTGAGCAGGTTCCACTGCTCAGATTTAATTCAGAAGTAAGAACTAAGAGAGAGAAGGAGATCAACCAGAAAATCTAGAGCTGTCACTGCTGTCCTGGGAGAATCAACATAATTCACAGGTCAGGAAACACAAATTTCCTTTGTATTTTCATTTCTATACCAATGTGCCAAGACAGAGCCCTCTGTTGCATGACATTTCAGGATTGCAATTCAGGGCCAGATTTTCCACTGATATAAAATTATACGAATTACTTTATATCAGCGGATAATCTAGCCTGGGATCCTTGCTTTTTTTGGAGACCTACTTGAAGTTTAAGTGATATAAAGCAAATTAAATACTTCTACTGATTCATTTTAACATAATATGGCATGCTCTGAGACTGATAATTTCATGACAACCAAAGATTTGAATTCATTTTGAGACATCCTGGTTCCACAGAAAGGAACTGACCTGAGAGACAAAACAAAAGGAAGAAAAGCGTGAAAAGCAAATTCATATCTGCAATTTATGTGGAACAGGTGAGGAGGTTCCAGCTATTTCTGGCATACAGCCTACCTCAGTAAAGGTTGTGTAAAACACAGCAAGCGGTGACTAAGAGGGGTGAAAGTCCCTGGGCCACCAGCTGCAACACGAAGCTTCTCTACCTGTCTCCAGCCTTCCAAGTGCACATTGCCCTGCCAGCCTGCAGCCACTCAAGACAAAGGCTAGCACCAACTTTCTCCCATCTGAGAGGAGGTAAACAGGATCCCTCAGAATGGCTACAGGAATCGATATATGCTGCAGAGAGTCGTCCCAAATTCCTAGCTAGTCTGCATCATGGAGACAGCTCATGTTAATGATACTGTACCATCCACAAGGCTCACCCAGCCTCGCAGGACCCTGCAGAAATACACTCTTCTGCAGAGCTGATGGGAGAGAGTGCTGTCATACAGGGGCCAGGACCATCCCAGCAAGACCAGCTTGGGAAGATGCCATTGCCAAAGCTGTGAGATCAGTGCAAAAGTGGTTTGTGGCATCCTCCTGCTTGCCTATCACTGGCAGCCACCCAAACCTGGAGTGTTAACAGAGCTAATGCTGAAACAAAACTGCTCCAAGAAAAGAGCATGAAAGAACCATCAGCTTCTTCTGTCTTCTCCTGTATCCTTCTTGCCCTGGCTGACTTCATAACTTGAGCTACATTTACATCTCTTTACATATACAGAGCACTCTAATGAGAACCATAGCACTCCCCTGCTCTGGAGGACAGCACAACCCAGCTGTGGCTGGGCTGTTGATCAGTTTATGGAAGCAGGAGATGAGGAAGTGAAGGGAGGGGAACCACGAGTCATCCTTTCTGTCCCAAGTCCTTGAATTTCAGCCCAGGCTGGCCATAACCTACAGCGTGTAGCAGAAAGGAGAAAAGGGAAAGAAATCACACTGGTGCGGCAAAAAAAATCATGAGACAGAAGGCAGAAATTCAGAGTACATAGTTCAAAATATTGGTGTGATTCATGGCCAAAAACGCAAGACAAAAGCGCCGCTTCAGAGCAGGCGCACAGTGCGTGCACCAGGGGAGACCCTTGCCTCACAGCCTTTGGGAGATAGTTGTTGGGGGTTGTTTAACATGAACGTAACAAAGCTGCAGTGAGATTCGGGTGCAGACATGCCTCCAGCTGAAAGGGTTCCAGTGGAGTAAACTGCTGCGTGTTGTCTCCTTGCACCGCAGAGCAGAAAGCGTTGTAAAGTCCTTGCCTTTTCACACAGCCTGTCATTACTGAGCAGTAAGGCCAAAGGTATGTTTGCTGCTTGGCGCTGGCTATCATTTGGAGATTCACACTGATACTGTGGTACGACCTTCCTTGATGCGGGAATGACACTGCTGCTGAGGCCACCACCAGCGCAGCACCCTGCCATTGACTATTGGACTTGAGGAGCTTGGGAGAAGCAAGGCACTCCTTCAGGCTGTCCCTCGTCCCAGCCTTGGCCAGCCCTGCTGACAGAGCTCAACATTAACCCAAAGAAATTACAGTAGTGAAAATTTCCTATGTGAGTGCCATTTGGTGAGCTGGAATTAGATCAGAGAAGCAAAATATCTCACACTGAGTTAAATTATGTATTGAGGACCTCTTGGTTGCATGGGTGACGATAGCTGACTGTCCCCCGCACCACTGCCCATTTTTTATTCCTGGGCTGTTTGCACAAAAGCAATACACGGACCACTGAAAGCCTGTCTATATCCCAATAATGAGCTATTTGATTAATGAGTCATCTGATATATATAATTGTACAGTATCTAATAACAGAAAAGTCTGGTAGCTATTCATGAGTCCTGTTTTCTGAGAAAGAAAGGGTATATTGTTTCAGTGAGTAACCTGTAGAGAGAATCTGGGATAACATTACTACTGTATCAGTACGCTTAGGAAATACAGCCTCCGAGGGGATACATTATACTGTTATAAAACACCCTTTGGTACGTTTTCACCACACAGGGGTGATGTGCTCCATGGGCTACCTGATAGCTGCAGTGTAAGGGTGGCTCGTCCCCTCCACCTCTCGCTTTGGGAGAGAGCTGGTGAGAGAGCAGTGGACTGGCCACTCATCTGCTCCTCTCCCCCAGGTCTTGGGGGTGGCTGGGACCTTTGGGTTTGGGGCAGTTTGAGACCAGAGGAGGAAGAAATGAGCCAACTGCTGGCTGAAGTGACCTCTGGTGCCTCCACAAGAAGCAGGCTATTGCAGCAGCATGGAGTGGAGACAGGCACGGAGCAGAGAAGCAATGTCTGCAATGTCTCAATGCCATTCCCCAGCTCTCCTGTGGGGCTCCATTGCCCACCGTGTCTGGGTGGAGTTTTGCAGTGCCTCTCCTGGTAGCTGGCCCTCTTGCCTGGTGTGAACGTTTCAGCAGGCCCTGAGGGTTGCCGTCCTCAAGCAGCGCAGGGTACTTGAGCTGCTGGGACCAGTTTTTCTGGCACTGTTGAATACAGGCATGTTGTATCCATCTCGAGTGGCAGCATAGAATCATAGAGTCATAGCGTGCTTTGGGATGGAAGGGACCTTTAAAGGTCATCTAGTCCATCCCCCCTGCAATGGGCAGGGACATCTTCCACTAGATCAGGTTGCTCAGAGCCCCATCCAGCCTGGCCTTGAATGTTTCCAAGGATGGGACATCTACCGCCTCTCTGGGCAACCTATTCTAGTGTTTCACCACCCTCATTGTAAAAAATTGCGTCCTTATGTCTAGTCTGAATCTACCCTCTTTTAGTTTAATACCATTACCCCTTGTCCTATCACTATTGGCCCTGCTAAAAAGTCTGTCCCCATCTTTCATATAAGCCTCCTTTAAGTATCAGGCCTGGGATGCAGAAAAATAGATGATAGGAGTTTTCTTCCTGTTTGAGTGACCCCACAGACATGCCACCAGCCAAGTGCAAACACATGAGACAGATCATACACACAATTATGTACATTACATTAGTAGGTGCTCTTCTCTGCAGTTGTGTTTAGACACAATTTTTCATCTAAACAAAAGCTTGGAATTTAAGCAAACCAGATGGAGCCTGGGGACAAATGCATTGTGCTGTACCTCAGCACGCATCCCACTTCAAGCTGTGCTTTTAAGTCTCTTTGAAAAGAGGCATGCCCACCGTGGGTGCTGCCCTGGGCAGACCTGGCTGCAGCATCAGCCCCATGCCACGGGCTCAGCAAAGACAGAGAGTGATTTATAGAGTAACACTCAGATTTGGCAAGGTAGGTATCACCTCGCCGGCTTTAACCCAGGCCTCTCAGCCACAGCATCTGGGCAGAGACGGTGTTTCTGGGCACCTCGACGTGGGGCTGCTGCTGCTGGGCGAGAGGTTTTCACCGGCATCCACGGTCCCGCCAGCATCGTCCACGGTGCGGGGAGCGGAGGCGAGGAGACCACCTCTCGCACCGCGCCGCCTCCTCCCCGGAGAGCACGGGGGGAGCCGGGGCTGCGCTGCGGAGGTCGGGGGAGCGGCGGTGCGGTGCTCGCCCCCGGCGCGGCCGCCCCGCGTGGAGCGTGGGGCCATGGCGGCGGTCGCGGACGGCAGCCGCTTCGACTACATCTTGGACCTGCTGAAGCGGGACGAGGTAGGGGCGGCGCGGCCGTGGACCTGCCCGTGCGGGGACGCCGGGGCTGCCGGCGGGGGTCCCCGGCCGCGGCGTGCCTGTGGGCTGCGGCGGGGCATCCCCGGGACCGGCGTGCCGCTGGCGATGCGCCGGCAGAGGAGGGTCGGCTGCCTCCTTCATTTTTTTTTTTTTATTTTTTTTTTGGGCGGAGGGCGGGGAACTTGACTCGTCTTTAGAGCTGATGTACTTTGGGGGCTCGCCTCATATTTGTTGCGCGCTTCCGAGGCTGTCGGATGAAAAAGTTAAAGAATTAAAATGCGAAGCGTCACTCAGCCCGGCACAGTTGGGCATGTGGCATTTTTGCAGCCTTCTGCTCTGTGTGTGGCAGTTTGTCCTTCTGCTAATCTGCGGATGTGGTGCGCTAAGGCGGGCTGCGCCCGTGGCAGCCCGTTACCGGGGGCTTTTTCTGCTACCCACAGCTGGACTGGCTGTGGGCAACGCTGGAGTCAAACGTGTCGTCCCCAAGCAATGATTCAAAGTTTGCAAATACGTTGAGGGAAACTAGCATGTGCTTTTCGTAGAAAAGGTGTGTGTGTGTGTGGGGGGGGAATCCAGCTTCTTGTACTTGTGAGCTGCTGATACATACAAAAAACAGGGAGCACTTCTTCTGCCCTCCCCCCAGAGACTCTGCTATGGTGGGTTTAAAAAAAAAAATGAAGCAGTCACGGTAATTTTAAACTTTTAAAAATAATTGTTATTGGAAAGACTGTTTGAAAAGCATCCTGAAGACCTTCCAGCTCATTTCCAGAGGCTGCCTTCACACCCCATTTTTTGTGCCCACACTCTCCCCCCCATCCCCCCACTCCCTTTCTCATTCCCATTTAGAAAGTAGTGGATGAACCTTTAGAGCAGGGGACAGAGGAGTTTTCTGGGTGATTTTCTGCTTCTCCTTGCAGGAGAGTAACCATATCTGGGGCTCCAAAGGAAAATTTAGATGTCCAAGTCTTGTTCCTGTCCATTTTATGCAATACACAAAATCATAAAGGGTTTCAGGGAAGAAACTCCTTTTGCCTGTGATTTCCCTGTAAGGGGGTGATGCGCCTGCCCCTTATCTCACAGTTAAACAGTCTGTGCTGGTAGATTGAGTCAGACGCCCTCCGCAAGAGCATATGGTTTGGTAGACAGCCGAGTTAGCACATTAGTGTGAAATATGTATGTTTATTACAAACAGTGCTGTTCTTTATACATAGAGCATCGCATTGCCAAGTCCCATCCTTGGAGACACTTGATGTACCTGAAGAAAAGAGGAGCAGTAGCAGTTGTGTGACCTCCACAGACTTTCCATAGTGGTGGTCACTGCTTGAGGCTTTCCAATGGTCAGCTCTGAGACCTCTCGCTCTCCATGTTTGCCTTTTGCATTTCTTTACCTCCAGACTGGGGTTTTAGATTACAGTCCCTTTGTAATTTATTGGTGTTATCCAGGAGATTGGAGGTATTCTGGTGGGATAGTTAAGTTTCTTTCTCAGGTGACATAAATCACACCAGCAAAAGGACTCTTCTGCATGGCAAACTGTATTTGCTTAGGGGCAGGGTATTACTGCTTAGAGGTCCCAGCACTCCAGTTTTTCCTTTCTCATTCTCCCATAGCAATAAAGCTTTTGCAACAAAGCCTGAGAGCATTAACATGCTCTGAATTAACTGCTAAGCATCTGGCTTTCACTGAACAAATAACTATCAGAGAAACAGGACATAATAAAAATACTTTACATGGCCACACTCACCTCTCCGCTGCATAGGGTCCCAACAGGTATGATACATCAACTCGTAGACCCCAGGCACATGGCCTCTTTCAGCACTCATGCTGTTTTTCCACTCAGCTTGCAGTCTCTGTCAGGCCTCTCAAATGGGGCAAATCATTATATATTGCTTTTTCCTGGGGGAATGTCACTTCAAACACCTGTTATCTCTTTTAATGATTTGTACTAATTATTCCCCCGTGACTCTGTTATGCACACACAACTCACGTGTTGTACCTGGAACAGAAAGATTCATGTAACACTTTTAGCCCCAAAAAAGAGTCCTTGTGTAATCCATATATCCACAACATCTGTTTAGGCTGGCTACAATCCTCTGTGAGATATTCTGGGCCTCTGAAGCACCTGTCACAAACATCACAGTAGCATCTGAACACTCCAAAATACCCCATGTGAGGCAGATTAACAACTGTATTTTGTAGCAGAGGCACTGAGGCAGAAGGAGATTGTATGAACTTCTTTCAGGACTCTGAAATCCCAGTTCAACTCATAGCAAGGACGGATGCTTAACTGTCTCAGAATGACATAATATTTCAGAAATCATTTCAGGCTTCTTTTTTTCCTCTCTTCATTGTCTGTAAGTTTCCTTTTGCAGTAGTCAAACACATGAATATCCCTACAATTACTCACCCTCGCTCCGTTCAACATTGTTTTACTTGCATATACGTATGTTTTCTTCATTGGAATACATTTGCTTCTCTTGTAGTATTAACTTCAAGGAATTTTTAGAAGATTCTATAAAGAAATATTTGTGTCTGGTGGCATAACTGTTACCAGTATGTGTCATCTGTTTTGTAGAACCATTTTTTGGCATTTTTCTGGAAGTGGCATAAAATGAATAAACTGATATAAACCCATGTGAGTTTCAGAGAGATGCTAGAACACTGATAATGTCCTTGTGCATTAGCTGTTGATTTTGTTGAAATAAGGATCTTGGCATGCTCCATTTTTTAATCAAACCCCTCACCCTCTCTATTTTTTCCCTCACTCATTTGCTTTGCTTTACCATCTATTCCTACCCTCCACATGGTTTGCAGAAACTGACAGTTTGTGATTCATAAGAAACAGCTTTAAAAACATTTTTCCAGAAAAAAGTATTTAGAGAAATAGATACCAGTAAAAACAAGCCCTAAAACCCATATGATGTCAACATGAGAAATTTATAAAAATAATTTTAAGAGCATTTCAAATTTTACATGCTATCCACCTGGACCCTGCAGGTCACACTTATTTCTGTCTCTCTCTTCTGTCTGGTTTCATATGGTGACCGATGCACAATTCTCTCATGGTGGCATTTCAGCTTTTCTCCAGGTGAGAGTAAGGGATAGAGCTACACAGGGACACAAAACCAAATCTCATGAGGAACGGGAGAGAGGAAATACAGCACCATTTACTAGGGGCTGATGGGTTGCTCTGGGCTGCCTGACTCAGCTGAACTGGAGAGTTCTGCTCCTCATCTTTCAGAAGATAAAGCTTTACACACTTCTTGCTTGTGTGTAGGAAAGTGCTTGTTTGGGGTTTGGGTCCCTATGTGGAGAATAGCCCTTTAACAGCAATTTTCTTCTGTTTACAGAGTATCCAGAAGATTATGTCTATATTGTGAGGGGTATTTGCTCAAAAAGGTGACTTGGGTTAAAAGAGCATGTAAAGATAACTTGGAGTGCGATTTCAGGTAACGGCTTAAGTCAGATACTGCAGAGGAGTCTGAGTTTGAAACCTAGCAGCTAAGAGGAGTTAAAAGCCAATTTGCCTGTCTTCACAGCTTTTAATCTGGGTTCCTTAGCTGGGTTAGTCAGCTTCTGTGACAAAGATGTGTTTCCACAGTTTAGACAGGTCCTCGTCGCTCCAGCCATGGTTTCTCTGAAGCTCCTGCCAGAGCATGGGATGTGACACAGCAAGCACGAGCTGCCAGCCTTGCCCTCGGTGACCGGGGCAGCCACAACCAGAAGTGAAGGAGAGAAGGCAGTGGGACAGAATAGCAATTCCCCATGTGCTACGTGCGTATTGTTCATATTTTTCGTGCTGTATCTTTATGATGTCAGACACTAAGTCTGTGGCTGGGCTTCCTGTAAATTTGATTTTATTTTTTTAAATGTAAATCTTTTATATTCCAAATCCTTTTAAAAATAATGATTGCATTTCCTTTCTGCTACACAGTAATAATTTGTTTACAGGTATGATTCCCCCGTAGTTCAGAGCTGGAGGGTATTTTGGTTTGAATGTCATGTATTTTTGGGAAGCTTTTCCATTATCATTCTTTCATTTGCCTGGCAAGTGATTACAATGCGTGGAGGGAAACAGCAGTCTCCTCTGTGTGGGCTGTTGTCTGTACCTGCTCTTTGGATCTTCTGCAACTGCTGCTTTCCAAATGTCCTGGGTGTGAAGCAGAGTACGATACACGCGGCAGTAAGTGAAAAAGTAAAGATACACTGAGCCAACTTAAAACACTGAGATGTGCTAACTACAAATCCTACCCAAAGCTGGTTGCAATCCCAATATTTTGGCAGTTAGATGAGCACAGTTTTATTGGCTCAGTGCTCTGTGCATAGCAGTGGCTTGTGTGACCTTCCAAACTTGTTTGGTTCAGCTGATGAGGTTACGGGATCTATTAGGAAACTCATCCGACCGTGAGGATTAGGGGCCTGTAGCACATCTCTGCAGAACAGACAAACAACCAAAATCAAAGGATTAGGGCTTGATATTTTTGTTTTATACCACGAAATCCTCAAGTCATCGTTATTTTCATTTTGAAACACCCAAGGTCTGTAGGGCCTTACTGGTTGTTCAAGGTGATGCAGTTGAAGGGGAACCATCAAGAAGACAAAGATGATCCGGTATTCCTGAGCCAAAATAAATTCCTGCCTTATTGCTGAGCAAACGATATATCTTTCAGCCTGCTTGACTGAGAACATCCTGAGGAAAACAGTCATCTTCATGGTTCAAACTTTCAGGGCTAAGTAGAGAAGAAAATCACGTCACTGACAATTTACAGAGAGTGAGATGCAGGCTAAAACCCCACTGCATCCATCCTGGCAGAAAACACTTCCATTGCACAGGGAGAAAAGTGCCTCCCTGGTAGCTTGGTCCCCAAGACAGTCACCTTAGCTCAGGGACAAATCTCACTCTTCATCCTGCGTATCTCTGTGTGGACGTGGACATGTTGGCTCTGCTGTGATGCAAGCCTAGTGCAAGGCAGGTAGCAGCAGCTCAGTCAGAGGAGTGCAGACCAGCAGGGAACTGGCTCAGGCTCGAGCCGTGGTTGCAAAACCAGCATGGAAAAAAATGTCTTGGAAAGCTTTGGTCTGAGGACCTGACTACCGAAGGCAGGGGAGGTGTTGCCAGAACGTCCCGAGTGCTTTGGGGCATGCTGTGTCGCTTCATGCAGTAGGATCCCAGTCGGACTGTGTAACAACTGTAGTTTTATGGCTTGGTGAAAACCAGTGCCGCATCCTTTTTTGAATTGTACTGATAGTTAATGCAAATGAGCGCTTGGGAGACTGCTGTGTGCCACTGATTAAATTAACAGGCACATCTAACCCGAGGTAGGAGGGAAAATAGGATGCCAACTGCCCCCCCTGCTCCCCTCCAGGTTCTGTCTTGTGCTGCTGTATTGGGAATGCAAGGCATGCCAGCAACGCTCCGACAGACCCCACCTGCTGAGGGGGCAGGAGTGAATTATGAAGGATGTGTTGAACTATCTTGACACTTTCCAGGTATTACTTGATGCAAAAGGCATCCCTCACTAGCAGAACGGGTGTCCAATTGATGCACGCATGTGGCTGGAAACAAAGCAGGAAGGTAGGTCTGACTTCTGCAGCCACGCTGGTCTTACACGCAGGTCCCTTCTGCAGAGGCTGACGGCAGGAGTCTCTTCTGACAGTGGTTTGTGCTCTTTACCTATTTAATGTAGCAGTGATTCCTAACTGTTGGGGTTTTTTCCTCCCAGTACCTTAAAGCTAATGCAGATTTTGGCATTGCAAATGCAGTCATCCTAGGCTGAGGATGGATCAAAAGGCTAGTAGAAAGGTGTGAGTGTAGAAGGGGGAGTTTTAGCTTTTGGAGGCCTTTAAGGACCTTTTCATCCATGTAACATCTTAATGTGGTGGAGGAGGAGGTGGTAGTTAAAATCCTGCTCTAAAGTACCCTGAATCCAGAGCAAACAGGCACACAAACAAGCTAATACGTTAATGATCTATTAAGGGATTGAACAAAGGGTCACTCACAAGTCCCGGCCATAACAGTAGTTGGCACTGTGGTGCATCTGAAGGCTGTGGGAGGACAGGAGGTAAACGCGTGCTCCAGGTTTGTCCACGCTAGCAACACCCACCTCTACTGGCACCTACACCTCTGCTATGAAGTGCAGAATGGTTTGCCTTGCTGTGCTGCCAAAGACAAAATTTCTTCGTACTGTTTCAAAGGCAGCAGCAGAGCCAAAGGGGCTTTGTTCTGGTCTGCGGCTGATAGTTTATTTGGCCTCAGATCAACCACATCCAGTGTCACCGATGGGTAGTGTGCTAATGTAGACAAGGGTTTATTAAGAGCTACATCCTTTAAAGCCTGCCTGTAACATCAGGAGATTTGGGGATAGTAGAGGTGGTTAAGGGATAATACAGTTATTCAGATGCTTGCAAATCATTACTCAAAACATAGTTGGAAGGCTGACAGCTCATGTCCTAACCAACCCATTTTCCCCCCCTGCTCGGTTAAGTGACATGTTTCAGTTTGATTATACGTACTGTGCGTTACTGGCATTATCGTAATCACTTCAAGCACAGTACTCTGTATTTTTGTAAGGGTGGTTTCTAAAGTAAGTGTGAAATAACATCTTTACACATGTTCTCTAGGAAGTTACTCTTCGTAGTACTGGACTTGCAAAAACATCACCTCTGTTTTCCTGATTTCTGAGTGTAATTTTCCATTCAAATTTCATGTCCAGGCCACTGAAGCGCAGATGTAAATAATGACCAGAACCCAAATAAGGCATTTCAGGCGTGTTTGTTTTGTTGACTCATACGAAGGGTAATTCCGAGGGGAAAAAGGGACTTCTTGTCCTGATGTTAGTCGTTTAAATAGGCAAGTAGGTCAAATATAGGGTTTGTCAAACTGACAGCATTTCATCATTTGCATAGTCCAGGCTCTGTCTGTTTTAATTAACTAAACCTCCTTCTGTTGTGTAATACAAGGACACTGTATGCTTTCACTCTGAGTTTCCTAACTAGTCATTTTTCTCCCTGAGCCTAATGCTACGATAACTACAGACACCATTGCGCCTGCAATGGTTGCGTCTGCACCCTTGCCAAAACCTGAAGAAGCTGGAGATTTAAAAGTAATTTTTGTTTGTTCTGGCTGGTGGTGAAAAGGGTGTTTGCTGCACCTTTTCCAACGGAAGCATGCTGGAAGGGAAGGGTGGGAGGCGCAGACAACCACTTCCCCACCTCTTTCTCGTCCCAGCTGCCACGAAAGCCGCCTGATGCGTGCCTACTACGCCCTTAAAATGCCCCGGTCCATGTCGCTTTCCCGCGCCCGACGTACCGCGATGTTATTCCCTCTGGGGACAGACACACCTGTGCGACACCTCCCTTACCAGGGGAAGGTTTTGAGTGGGGAAAGTACCCAATACTCCCCGCCGCAGGGACGGGCGACATTTCCGGTGCCGCTTGGCGAAGGGGGGAAGAAAAAAAAAAAAAAAAGATAAAAGAAGTAAAATAAAGCCAATTTCCCGCGGGGCCGGGGCGGCGGGGGCGGCCCCGCCCAGGGGCGGTGGCCGGCCGTTCCGGCACCGCGCTGCCCCCTGCCGGCCGTGCCGTGCCGTGCCGTGCCGCGCCGCCGCTGCCCGCCCGCTCGCCATTGTGCGCCTCGCCCGGCGGACGGCACTGCTCCCCGCCCCTCGGCGGGCCGCCGGGGTGGCAGCAGCCGCGGCGGAGCCTGCGGGCGGAGGAGGCGCGGGGATGGAGGGCGATCGGCTGGAGAGCCCGGTGAGCGCGGGGGGGGAGCCGGGGGAGGCGGCCGCCGGGTCCGGGTTTGTCGTCCCCTCCGCTGTTGCGCCTTGTGCGGCGGGGGATGGAGGGGCGGTGGGCTGGGGGTGTGCGCCGGCGGTCTCCTCCCTGCCCGGCCGGTGCTGGGGCGGCGGGCAGGGCTGGCGCGGAGGTCTTCGGACGGAGGGGACGGGCTGCCGGAGGCACCGACACAAAATCGGTCTGACCTCCTGGCGGGCGGGACGCTGAAACCCCGAGAGGGGACGAGCGGGCGCCGAGCAGCCGGTGTCTGCGCTCGCCACTTGATGCTTCGCTGGGGTTTCGCTTGCCCTTGGCTTCCCCAGCAGATACTCCGGCCTTGGAGCGCGGTGCCAGATGGCTGTGGGGTCATTAAATTACTGAAGAGCTGCACAGATCCACGGGCTGCTCTTTGTGCGGCAAATAAATAAATAAATAAACACATACATACTGTTCCTGGCTCGAACTATTAGCCTAATGAAGTCAAGGCACTTTCAGTCCTTAAATGCGAATTACACGGCAGGAAAGCCTGTTGTTTAACTAGTCTGACACTTAATTTATTTCTCTCCCCTCCCCCGCCCCCCCCCCCCTCCCCCCGAAAAGCGAGCGAGCAAACCGAGTTAAACGTATGGATTCCTATTGTTAAAAGTATGGTTGCTTTCTTTTCACTAGATCCTTAAGTGGAATTAAGACTACTCCCCTCCTCTCCTTTCCTCCCCTGCAATGCAGACATGACCTAAAGATGAACTGAGTTTGCCTAGTGGCAGTGTTCATGTCAGTTGAAATGAACGTTGTCGGTGCTTTCATAAATGTTAATTGAGATTTGTTTGCAGTGTTAACCAGAGGAGTGCCTCAAACCAGCTAAAACTGTGTGCAATGATTATTCTGCAGAGCTGGGGTTTGGTGACATATAGCTGTGCAGTAAGTCTTGCTGGCTCTCGTTTTCTGCACTTACACTTGTTTTTCCCTCTTTCTGTCATGAAGGTTGCCATTAAGGGTATTGAAAGAGAGCTCATCTGCCCAGCATGCAAGGAATTATTTACCCATCCACTGATCCTCCCTTGCCAGCACAATGTCTGTCACAAATGTGTGAAAGAAATACTCTTTGCATTCGAAGACTCTTTTGCTGATGGAGGCTCTGAATCCTCTAATCAGAGTAGCCCTCGAATTAAAATCGCTTCTCCTAGCATGGACCGAATTGACAGGATTAGTAGATCAGGTATGTATCAGAATTTTTGTGTGTTTTCCTAATTTTATGTATTCGACTGACTTAAGCTGAATGGTATCTGCATTGGTAAAATGTCTTCCCAGTATTCCTGACGCAGTTAAAGAGATGACTTAGGGATAGTGCAAGTCTTGTTCATTCTGTAGCAAGAACAATGGGAATGTTTTTAAGGACAGTGCACTATATTTCATATATAATAGATTTGTCTTTGCAGCATCCTGTAAATCTTTGTAACCATTGTGTTTGTCTATTCCTGCATTTCAGTTAGATTGAGATGCAATAGCATCATGTTCAATAGCGTCGAGATGTAGATTTCAGCGATTTTATTGCCTGTCAGCAGTACTGTTGAGGTGGTTCCCTCAGGTTTCGGCCAGCCTAAATTCAGCAGTTCCAACTTCCTTCTGAGCCTCTGCAGACTTTGCAAATGATAGTTTTGTCCTACCCATTTCATTATGCTTACAATAAATCATTTTCCGTAGATGATGATCATTGCACGGTTGCAGAACTGGAGGACAGGTGACTGTAAGAAGACTGCGCTAACAGTCTCTTTTAGGGTGATCTGCTCGAAGCTTTAAGGAGCACTTAGCTGTAGGAGTCCTCGTGCTCTTTGTGATACCACACTGGAAACATTCTTATAGCCGCCTCTGTAATCCACGGATGAGTTGATCTGCTTTTACGTAGATACATCGAAAGTACTTTGTGCACGTTATACTTCTTGAAAGAAACCTCATCTTGGCTTTCAGGCTTCCTTCTGACATAATTATCCACTTTAAAACCACAGTCCTCAGTTCTCTGGAAGAGTCACCCACAAGACAAACCCTAAAGCTGTGTCTTTCATTTCATGTGTTACTAACATTCATCCTCCTCAGTTTTCAAAGTTCAAATGTTTTATTTCACCTGCTTCTTTTACACAGCTCCTGAGTTGTTAGTGCTGGTACCCTTTTAAATCAGTTCAGTAAGCGAATGCTGTGTTTGCTGTAGCTTAGCTGGTTGAGGCTTACATGATTTGAGGGAATCCCCAAACCAAATGGCTAGTTATCTTCATTACAGTCCTGTTTTCTGGATATGGGGTGCACAGCCCCACAGTCACTGCTTAGCTCTACATACTTCAGCTTCTACTTCAGCTGCTTTCTAAGCCCGCTCTAACTGCAGTGTTAGGTGAAGTTTGAATGAAGAGAACCCACTGGTGACTGCCTTCTCCCAAATCCAAGTCTATTCCCTGTTTTCCTCAGTAAGCATAATGTTCTGGCATGGCATTGTATGCATGGACTGAAGCGATCACCGGTTTCCACTGCAGCTGTCTGCTGTATGTTTTTACAACGTGGACATCGGAGCGCCAGGCTGGGTGCCTGGGGAGTGGTGGACACACCATGGGCGACCTGACCTCCCTGTGAAAACTGTGGCTTGTGAAGTGTGGGAGTATCGGTCAGGCTGTGCATGGGAAGCAGCCCGCCTGGCGCTGCCTTCAGCAGCGTAAGCAGGGTGGTAATCCTTTATCTCCCAGCAGAAGCTGCCCTCCAGCTTGCTCTCCTCCGTCGGGCAGTAGAAACAGTGATCTAGCATAACACGGCCCATGCACGGTGCCCTGGCACCGTCTGCCCTGTGCACGGAGGAGGCAGAACTCCCCTGGGAACCTGACATTTAATTACTACTAGATTTGCAGAGTTCAATCCGCAGTGCTGTCATAGTTGTTGGCTGCCCTTCTCGCAAGGTTTAGCATTACTGCTTGGTTATGCCTTTAACAGCAGGGCAAGAAAGACCCCTTCTTGGTACTCCTGCCCCCTGAGATACATGCACGCAGGTTGTAATCTTTAAATGCACAGTAGTCTGCCACCATCCCAGCAAACTGATGGGAAGTTATGTGTGTTGGCTCCTCATCTGACCTGCTAGTAGAGGCAGATGAATGCTTTCCTAAAGACTTCATACCTGTTTGATGAGTAGCAAGATAGTGTTGAGACTTGGAAATAATGGGCTTCCCGCTCTTCCCCAAAAAGAGAGTTGGGCAGACGCACATCACAGGAAAATTAACATCTCAAGACAGTTCAAATTTACAGAATGAAAAGCATATGGAAATGGGAGCTTTAAAGGATACATTTGGACATTCAGGTTATACTGTCTTTGCTTCTAGTGTTACAGGCGTTATAGCTCCATTGCTATGTGGGGTGTGAGGTTTGCTCTCAGATGTTTGGTACCAGTAATGTTCAACCAGCTTGCCACTTACATTTGTACAATTCTCGTCTTGCATCTAAAGCACCCATACTGTGCATTGCCTTGCTTAATTTGTTTTGTGGTCCTTAGGGGAATTTGTAATAAAATAGCTCCGTAAGAGAGCAAATGTACAAGAACATGTCCACAGTGAGGCCTCACATGTACAGCAAAAAACCACTAGAATTTCTGGTGGGCTTGTGTAGGGCGTGTCACTGTCAAGACATTACTGTTATATTTGAAAATGTATATGACACCTTCTTCCTGCTGTGGGTTTTTTCTTTTTTTTTTTTTTTTTTTTTTTTAAATGTAAGGAATCCCTGCTATCTCCATGAGGAGTATCATCTATTTAAAATGATTTTGGCATTTAAATTCTTGAGATGCCAGAAGGAACTGGTCCACGTTCTGTCTTTGTTGTGCACACACAGCTGGCATTTACAAATACAATTTATCTTAATGTAAAAAGGCTGGACCTGGTAGAACTCTTTATTTTTCAGTTGAAATGGAGTGCATGTGTTTCTTAAAATCTAATATGTTGGTTTAAAAAAATGCCACTGTTTATGTTGTATGTAAAATAATTTTTTGCATATAAAATGAAAATAAAGGATATTTCTTATTGCTAATCCATTTTCTGTAATGTTAGTGTAATTACAGTGTTGGCCAAATTAAAGCAGGTAATGTGGTTATGTTGACACTTGTGCAGCACTGATGGATGATGCAGAAACTTAATGTTTGAAATATCTCTCCCCCTCTCCCCCCTTTGAAATATCTCACCCTCCTCCCCCCATCTCTTCTTCTCCCTTTTTCTGTTCTGCTTAAATACTACAGTTGTTTAGTGTGCTAGGAAATTAAACATTCTTGCCTTTCAGCCCTGCAGGAGTTTAACAGCCACAGGAGAGAAAACACTTGATGCTTTTCATTTGAACCATTGTAAACCAATGGTATATCTCATTTTTTATTTCTAAACAGCTTTCTGTTCATTGTTCGCAGCCTCACAGAGGAGGTCTTTTGGGTGGAGAGGTAGAAATGCTTCACTTCTTGTATTGGCTAGAGATAGTCTAGCATTTAGATCTCGAGTTAAATATTGTTGGTTAGCGTATAGCTGTTTGTCAGTGGTCAAGTCTGCAAAATGGCTTTTGCAGTGAGCAAAGGTACAGCAAAGGACTTCTATAAGGAAAGCTTTTCATTCTGTTTAACACTGACTTAAAGGTCAACTGGACTGGAATTCAATTAAGGGTTGGATTATATTTTTTTCTTGTGTGTATTGATGGGTGCAAAAACGCGCATTCTCTCTTCCCTGTAAAACAAAAACCCAACAGTCACCCCCCTCACCCCATACTTTTTAATATTCAATAGTTAACATGCTCAAGTTTCAGTAAAACTGCTGTCTTACTGGTAGTGAAGCGTAATTATTAGATTGATCTTTGTAACATTTAGAGGTCATGGTTGGCCATCACTTTTAAATAGAAACGCTTTTAAATTTTAAACCGCTTTTTAACTGGTTCTTCATTGTATCTGAACCCACTTAATTTAATAAAGAAGAAGAAGATCGAAATTTACATCATGTTAATCTGAGTAGGTAGTTCTGGTTCTAGTAATTTAGCATGGTACATGACTATATGAGGAAGACTAAATATTTTAAATTGATACGTTTGTAATGTTTGGTGTGCTTAGTGACACAGTCGGGTTGAAGGATAGCCAGTGCCTCTTTGTTTTAAGTACATCTGATTTCCAGAACTGAGCTAGTCTGAGCATCTCAGCCACTGTGTGGGTTTGTTAACATAAATATTTCTTTTTTTGATGTGATGCTCTGTCAGAAACGGAAAAAAAACCCCAAAGCTCCATGTTGCCATAATGTGGCAGGCACATGAGAAATCCATAGAAATGCTGTGTCCTTCAAGAAAGACATGAACTGAGCTAAACACAAATCTGAATTTCACACTTGGTGGAGGACAAAGCAGCTAACCGGAAGGGGAAGTTTAAATTGCCTCGGTTGAAGACTGAAAGTGTCATAAAACAAAGATACCGTAGGACACCGCCAGAGCTCTCGGAAAGCCGTCCTTATCTGCTCTTTTTGCAGAAAACACCCTTGATTTGGGAAAGATTAAAGTAACTGAAAGTAACATTTTGCAGCTACTGACTTCTCTTTTTTTTTTTTTTTTTTTTCTTTTCTTTCTTCCTAAAAATCCATCCGAAGCATTAACTGAGTTTGGGGGGTGGCAATATAAATTTTTTTTAACTTTTATGAGAATCCAGTTGACTTTTAAAATCTTTATTTTTTTAAACTCTCACACATTTAACTTTCATGTCTTCCATAACCATAGAATTCTGGTGATACTGTTTACCTGGAAACCACAATTTTATCTGTAAGATGTCTTATCCCTTTGCAAACAATCAACTGCAGGTTGGGCTTTTCAACATTTTAAGTGGTGGTACCTCTCCTTGGGAAGAGGACTTTTAAACATTGTCTTTAAAAGACATACTTAAGATTGCTCCTTGACTTTAATCTTTGCAATCTGTATCCTAGTATTTGTGAGTTTGGAGTCTGAGCATGTGCATATGTTGTGCTGATTTTTTAGTTATTGATTGAGCTATTCATTGCAAGTGGAATGGTCTGTTTACAAACCACAGTGGAAAATTTCTTGTGGTGATTCCTAGTATTTTACAAAATACATACTTGTTTGTTATAAACCAGATTGGCAAAGTGTAAAAGGCAGTATGGGGAGAACCTAACTTTCTCTGAGCTGCACATCTAATGCAACTACAAAATCCATGCGTTTTGCTGCTCTGTTTTTTTATGAGGTTTTTTTTGGTTTTGTTGTTGTTGTTTTTATATAAGGAGAATTCAGCTTTAGCAAACTGAACACAAGACAGATAGATAGGCAAGGTAGTGCTCCAAGTAATTTATCACTTCATCAATGCTTTTTTTTTTAAAATAAGAGTGTAGAAATCCCATAAGCAGAAAGCAGACTAATTCTTACGGCATGTTAATATTTTAACACTCGCTATTTTAACGCTCTCTAGGCAAAAAGAGAATGTTTCCATACTTTAAGTATTGCAGTGGCAGAGCACGCCAAGAAGCTTAGCAAGTAAACTTCCAGGGTTTAAAACAGGGGAATAAAAAACCAACTCTAGGGGAAAAAAAAAAACAACCCTAGGCTCTTAGAGTGCTGTCAGTGAAAAGGGATGAGACATCTGAGGATGCGCAGGACTTCCTTGATACTGGATTGCTTTCCGTAAGCAGAGTGTCACCAGTCTTCGCAGAGCATGGCTCGTGATGATGGTCTCGTTTCGGTCCACCACGGGCAGAATGAAAGGCCTCCATTGGGATGCAGCTGAACTCACCTTTGAGTTAAACAAACACCCCTTCCACATCTGAGCCACTTGGGCCAGACTTCAAAAGCATGCTACCGGATACGAATTTCAGATTGTATTTTTAAACTTGACCACTGCACCATGTTTTTTTTTTTTCTTGTTACCTTGCTTTGTCATTGCTTGCTCTCTGCTATAGCATACTGCTTGTAGGCAGTCCCTGTACATACGACACTGTATCATTATTTTCTTAGTTTTAGCAAGTGTAAGTACTACAGATCCTTTCCTGTAACTGTTGACTGCATGGCACTGCATGCGAAATCATCTTTTAGTTTAGGCCATTGTAGAAGTCTGCATAGAAGATCTCTCTGTGTTCCTGTGTGCAGTGCTAGCTTGGAGAATACGTTGGAAATACAGTTTGTGTTTCACTGCTGTTGCTGTGCTTTGCATGTGTGTGTTGCTGTGTGTGCCAAGTTACAGGTACTGCAGGACGTGCAGTTTGGGTAATTAATTCACTTCAAGTAAGTACTAAAAAAAAAAAAATAAAAAAAATCTCTGCTTCCCTTAGCCAGAGAGTTGTAGACCAGTGCCTTGTGTCGCCCATACTGTTCTGTAGTTGCAGGCTAGTTGTTCTGTTCAGAACCCACAGAAAAGCATGAGACTAGCTGATTTTGAGACTGCCAGCTTGTACATACTTACTCATGCTCTGGTTGTGTCTTCTTAGCTGGTGGTCATGCATAACTACCACGGGGCACTAGTTACTTATGAGAGTGTTGGTTTGTTGTTTTTTTTTTTTTAAGAGACTGTCAAGGGCATGCTAGGAAGGGAGGTTTTGGATTGCTGGGTGAAGCAGCCACAGGAGAGCAGCACAAGGCAAGTGTCTTTGGGATAGCATCAAAGGACACTTGAAAAAGAAATGAAGCATCAACATTTCTGATGGGAAGATACTGACTAAATACAGATGAGAACAAATTTCCCTTTCTGAAGAAGAATTAATTTCAAAACCAAGAGTTCAGCTTGAAGTCATACCTCCTTTTACAAATTTGTTAAGTTTTACAATGCAGTCCTCTCAAAGGGATTTTAAAAGCATGCTCTAGCTACAGAGGATGGTTTTTTGTTTCTTTGTAAGGGGAAGCTGAGAGGATACATGTTAAGCCTGAACACTGACTTAGCCTGCATCAGAAATATATGAAGGACTGCTTTTTGATAGTTGTGCCCTGTGAGCTCCTGAGTGAGACGTGGGGATGCACTCCCTGTTTGGTAGCCTCAAGAACGTTAACCTGTAAATAGCTTTTAGGTCTGTGTGAGCCATCCCCTTGATGAGGCTCCAAAGGCTCTGTAGGCTTGTGGCTTTACTTGAGCCTTTGATCACTTTATTTTGGAGAGGAGGGGAAATTTGTGCATCGCTGTTCGGTAGGAGTGGAGCTTCTCTGCTGTCCCCTTTTGAAATTAAAAGAGATAGATGTAACCTGTGTAACCATGCAGATCTGTGGTTCCCCGATTCAGGGTAGAGGAGTCTCTCAGACATAATCATCTCCTCATCCCCTTTGGTGTGTGGGGCTTACTTAGCAGCCCTCCTTTATCAAGCCCATTCAGCAAGCGCCAAGTCAGCCTCTGCATATTTTGACAAAATGATTTGGCTGAGAGTTCATACTAGTAATACTAGTTCTCTTGTTTTCCTCTTTATTTTTTTATGGTGCCTCTTGGGATGCGCCGGATAAGTTTGACTCAGCCAAAGTAAACTTCAGGGAGCTCAAAGTTGGCTATATTTGTCTGGGAATAACTAGTCTCACTCTGGGAATAAGCATCTTTCACTTCAGTATGTTACAAAGCTCTTGCTTTCTATATGGGCAGCCAGTTAGCTGGTTGCTGGAAAGTTTTGTGTTTATTGTTTTGAAAGGCTGCAGCTTGAGTGCATCCAAAACTATATGAAGACAATAGGATTGGAACAGCTAAATTCATGTTAATATAGAATGAAGTTTTAGAGTAGTAGTTTGTAATGTCCCCTTGACTCAGATGTTACACTGCCTTGTAATGGCAAATGTTATTACACCCTCTTTGGCTTGGCAGACTGCATATGAATTGGTATTGTACTGGTTTGGACGATGTGCTACGATAGTTTGGAATTGGTTCATAAATTCCTGTGCTTCTTCCTTTAAAATCTAAACCTCTTCTGTTTATGCTCCTCCTAAATCAGGATTTGGTGTCTACACAGGCAGAAAACGCAATTCACTGACTCCTAGATCAAGTCTATTTCCTTGTCCGGGTTGCCAGCGGGATATTGATCTTGGAGAACGTGGCATCAATGGCTTATTTCGCAACTTTACTTTGGAAACCATTGTGGAAAGATACAGACAGGCAGCCAGGGCAGCCATTGCTATTATGTGTGATTTCTGCAAACCTCCACCTCAAGAGTCCACAAAGAGCTGCATGGACTGCAGTGCCAGCTATTGCAATGAATGTTTCAAAATACACCATCCTTGGGGAACTGTGAAAGCCCAGCATGAGTATGTAGGACCAACCACCAACTTCAGACCCAAGGTAAGTATACCGTATCTTACAGAATTTGCGTTGCAGCATCCACATATAGCTTCAGACATATATGTGCAACAGTAGTTGCTTTTTAGGACTGTTGTTGCTTTATTGACTACTGCTGTTATTTATTGAGTGAACCATAAGCTTTTGATCTTGTTGATGCTGAAGTGGTCGTTGAAGAGGACATTCAGAAGATATTTGAAGGGGACCCTAAAAATATGGATTTTTTTACTTTGGGGAATGGATCGTGTTATTTGTGATTTGGGTCTTTTTTTTTTCTTTTTTTGGTAAGACTTAATGATATTGAACATCTAGAATAGCAATGCTTTTCCCTAAAAGTCAGGTCAAGGAGGATGCCTGTGTGTGGTAAACTTATAAAACCCAACACAAGTGACCTCCCCCCTGTCCCCTTAAGGCAGGTTCCCTTTGGGTGTTTTGTGCCTGAACTTGATCCATCACGAAGCATCTTCTTTCTCTCCTCCTTCCTTGCATCTAGCAATAGCAAAAGGAGTAGTTCAGGTCTCCATTGTTATTACACCCTGTTATTTTTTTTTAGCTATAGCAGAAGAGAAAAATGTAATGGCAAGTTTCCTGCTTTACACAGTGCTGCTGCTGCTGCATTCAGACAAAACAGAGTGATTGCGAAGTGCCTTTAGCTTTGTTTCTCCTGCTAAGTGTGGTGCAGAACATGGCAGTGCATTACTGAATTTCAGTTACATGACGGGAGGAATTGTCACAGCTGCCATCTCTCTAACAAAGGACACAATATGTCTTCATGTCCCAGCACTCTTGTGTGCCTGTGGCCAGTGACCTCACTGGAGGTCCCGCAGATACTGGAAATGCCGATGTTCAAGGAGTCCTGATTAATTTTGATGGAGTTAAGTAGACTTGATTAATGTGCAGTGCATGAGAAGCTCTTGACTGGTGGTGTACCTTCTTTCTGAGGCTGGAAAAATTTGAGCCTCAAAAGCTAGCGAGCTGGCAGATAGTGACTATCCAGAAGTCCATTTAATGCCGTTTTTCTTGAGTCTAACACATTCATTCCAGTTAAGAACAAGCATATGCTCGATATGCTTTAAAACACACTAGCACACAGCTGTCTTTGTGAAGTGTCGCTTTATTGGATAAACGAGTAAAGTGAAAGTTTACATGAGGTCTTCCAGCTCTTGATCTAAAATGCTGTACAGCTCCTTAAAAACTTTGATTACATGGTATCTAAACCCTCGCTGCTGCAATATTGCTACTTAAAAATAAAAAAAGGCATCTTGTGATCCTTGTGTACTCTCAAAGGTACCATATATTGTTACACTACATGCAGACTGAATTTGGGTTTAAAAGTCAGTAGTTGAATTCTGTTGAAGCAGAGCAAAAGCGAGAAGAGTGGTTTAGATCATTCTGACCTTGATGTATCAAGTGTGTGCACCTGTGTGGGATTTAGCTTTTTCAAATTCTATGTGAAGACAGATGTACCATTTTAAAAAAGAGAGAAAAACATAGTATAGTTAAATCAACTATAGATACATCTACTTTGTAGAAAAACTTCCCAACAACAGTAAACTGATCTTTACTGTGCTTTTATATAGACTTTTTTTGACAACTGTTTGAGCCTAATACAAAGAAGGTGCATTTTTCATTGCACTGCATTGTTAAGACCTGAACTGAATGCATGGAGTATTTGCTGGTCTCCTAAACTATGTTCCCAGTCATCACTTTAACTTACAACCAGACTGGAGAGCACTTTGTAATGTGTGTGGTGGGGATGGGAGAAGCACGTACTGGGCTGACTGTTCTTGAATTTTGAGAGAACTAGACAAGGTAATCTGCTGACCTCTTCTGTCTCTATCTTGCAGACTAATTCTTGCTTATTCGAGGAGATGAATAAAAATACGTGGTTTCTGTTAGGTGTGACAATGCACTGCTGTGGAAAAATTACTTCCACAGACTAACAGCATGACTTCAGTTTTTGGAGATGTCTGCCTGCACAGCTGATTTTCCTGAAAGTTTCCTTTTTTTTTTTTTTTTTTAATCTAGCAGTCAATGACAACAGGCTAGCTTACTGCGTACTCTGCTTAATGACAGTCTTATGTACCAAGGCACTAGTGAGATTGGTGTCTTTGGCCTTTTCACCATAGCCTGAGATAACATTTGGGGCTTGAGAATTGGTTTCAGACATGGTCTGCAATTTTAGCTTAGTGTGTCCGTATTTATGCTACTCACAATTCTCTTTTATTTTTGCCCTTTCCTGTCCTTTTTTTTTGCGTGCGTGTGTGTTGACTATTGTCACTGCTGTCTTGTTCTTCTCCTTGACATGAAACTGAAAAGCTTCCTCAAGACCCCTTCTTTGGTAACATGGAATAGACAGACCCAAATGACCTCACCCTGTTTTAGGTGGTTTTATCTGTTCCTTGAGCTTGGAGTTGAGCACCACTTTTTTTTTTTTCCTCTTCGAGCAGTTATTTTAACATGTTCAGTTTTTGAAAGATGATTTTTTAGCGAACACCAGTTTTTTTACAACGCTGTTCAAGCTGATGCTGGAATTAGTGCTCAGCATGAACAACTTGCAATTGGAGTCAGACAGAAAACCTGAAACAGTGGAGCCTTTTGTCTTTAAACTGACTGTGACTGGTGGTGGCGGTTGCGTTTTGTTTGTTGCTCCAAGAGCAATGGCTGTATGGCTGATCCAAGTGTATCTTAGACTTAAATCATTACAGTATTACGTCAACCCTTGCTTTAAGAAACAGTTCATAGCCATTTCAAGAGAGAGCTGAGATGCTGGCATGGACACGGTTAAATTTAACAGGGTGGGTGTGTTACATACTGCATTTACAGCTCTGAAGGGGAGTGTAGGGAGCTTGAGTCATGCGAACAACTGCATGGATTAGCTAAGGGTTGATTGCAGTTGATAGCAGTACGGAGGATAAGTAATGTGTACACAGACATTGCTACAGGTTTACTAACTGTAAACCTTATGAAACTGTGTTTATCCTGGCTTTCGCTGGCATGGACAAATATAAAAGGTGGAAGATAAAGTGAATATAAAAAATGCACTGATGGAATCAGATGCTGCTGTGGGATGATTGAGTGTTTTGATGGTTTGCTGAGCACCTCAGTTTTTGGAAGTACACCGGCATTCTCTCAGCTCTCTCTTTTTTTTTTTTTTTTTTTTTTTTTTTTAGATTTTGATGTGTCCAGAACATGAAATGGAGAGGGTCAACATGTACTGTGAAATCTGCAGAAGGCCTGTTTGTCATCTTTGTAAACTGGGTGGATGTCATGCAAACCATAGAGTAACAACCATGAGCACTGCCTACAAAACCCTTAAGGTAAAAGTAAATATTGTTGGACCTGCCCTTAAGAAGGGGAAGAGTACTGAGCTGCTGCTGTAAGGGCAGACTCCCTTTGGCAGGAAGCCAGGACGTGTGTGTAGAGGACACTGAACTAGTCATGAGGCATGCTGTTGTGCGACATCTGTTAATGCATATATTAGTGTGACAAAGCGCGCATCTGAGAAACTAAACTATATTTTCTATAGGGCTGGAAACGTAACCCCTTAAAAGTGCTTCCACCTTATTTTAGCCAACTGTACAGTAGTACTGACCAATGCAGAAGGTTTAAGCAGTTAATACTTTACAATCTAGCTTTTACCTCTGAATGTTCATTTGAGTGTCCTTGTGGCTTGGGTTAGCTGATACTTTAGAAGCACTCCTGAAAAATTTGCATCTGAAGTATCTGTTGGAAGCTTGTGTGTTTCTGAAGCTGCATAGCTGTTAATTCGCTGAGCACAGTACAACAGGGAAGACTTGCAAACACTGCTTTGTTATTAAAGAATGATTGCTGCTACTGCCTCTTGTTCCTTTTCTTCCTCCCTTGCTCACCAGAAAAAAAAAAAAGGAAAAAAAGGGGGGGGGGGGGGGGAGGAAAAAGGAAAAAAAGGAAAACAAAGGGGGAAAAAAAAGGAAAAAAGAAAAAAAAGGGGGAAAAAAAGGCGGGGGAGAGGAGGGGGGAGGGAATAAAAAAAAAGACCAGACCAGTGTGCCTTGTGCTCTTTGGCCTCCTCGCCTGTTTGCAAAGCTTTTCCTGTACAGCTGTTAACTCTTGAAACTAAGGAGGTGCAGAGACATTCATAAGTTCATGCTTTGAACCACTCATTTTTCTAGCAAGTCTGACTATAAATGAGTTAATAACTAACAAGGCTTTTCTGTAAGTTTAAGTAACGTCCTGAAGCCTCATGTTCCTAGCCTGAGAGGGTGACTCCTGTGGCTGGGATGGAATGAGCCAGCTGAGGCTGTTACCTCTTGTCCTTAGAGGCTTTGTCCCCAGTCCTGCTCACAGCAGTGGCCTGATGCCCCTGTGCAGTCATCGCAGATCACCAAGCAGTTCTCTGCAGGGTTGCTGTTCGTAACTGCTGGCAGGCTGTTGTCCTTCTAACTAGATAAACCAAGCGCTAGCTGGATGACCTGCCTGTGCTGGTCATCAGTTTGGATGCGATACCCTTGTTCTGTCAGCTTGCTGTTTTATTTTACCAGGAGAAGCTTTCAAAAGATGTTGAGTACCTCATCAGTAAGGAGAGCCAGGTGAAAGCTCACATCACACAGCTGGATCTGCTACTGAAAGAAACAGAGGTAAGAGTGGCTTGTGAGTTGTCTGGGGCTGGCCCTTGCAGGGGCATAGCAGGGAGTCAAACTGTTTTCAGTGAAGTGTTTCAAATCCTTTTGTTTTTTTTCAGTTAGCCAGTAAAACACTTTTTGCACAGTTTGTGTTAGTCCTGAATCACACATGGTAAGACCTAGTCCTGACAGTGTGTGAAATTTGGGCAACATACAGAGGGAATTTAGGTTTTGGGTGCTGCTGTAAATTTAATTGAAATAAAGCTTATTTGATACCTTAATCAAAGAGAGGTGGGTTAGACTTACAGCTCTTGTGTATTAATGGTGCTGCACAATTTACACTGTCTGCTTACCTTGAGGTTGTTGCAGTAAGGTCAGAATTAAGGGCAGAATCTCCCTGCAGAAGAGTCAGAGCTGGGGGGATGCTCACATACAAGCTGAAAAAACATGATGACAGAAATTGCAGGAGCTCATGGCCCTGCCCGTATCTTGATACAGACTGTCTTTGTGCTTTGTAGTTCCTTTTACCCAGGGCACTAGTCAGAGGTGGCACTACGGTTCTGAGAGCATATGGGAGAAACTGGGCTGGACCCCCAGTTCAAGGTGATTGGGGAAGATGGAAGAGCACCTAGCACTTGGGCATGCAGACTTCAGAGGCTGACCTGCTTTTATAGTGCTTTTCCATGAGCTGTTTGGACAAATGCCCTGCATAACTCAAGACGTAATCAGAGGAATACTTTCCTGCTCTTCATTCTCTATGTTAAGATAGTAAATGCTTACAAGCTTGGGTGCAGTGTAGATCATGTTTTCAGTGCTGGAGAACATAACAAAGCTCGTTAGTCCTGTCTGTCAAACAGATGACTAGATTGCTATGATATCTTCAACAATCTCAAGTAAGTTTCTGTACACGGCCACAGTGCTGTGGAGTCTGTCTAAAATGTCTTTTTGTTCCCTCCTAGTGCAACAGTGAAAGAGCTAAAGAAGAAGCATCTCACACTTTTGAGAAATTATATCATGTCCTGGAAGAGAAGAAATCTGCAGCTCTGAGGGCAATTGAAGTTTCTAAGAATTTAAGGCTGGAAAAATTGCAAACACAAGCAGAAGAATATCAAGGGCTCCTGGAAAATAACGGCCTTGTAGGATATGCTCAAGAAGTGCTTAAAGAAACTGATCCGTCTTGTTTTGTTCAAACAGCAAAACAACTTCATGTCAGGTATCTTAATTATCTTCTGTTTGAGGTACAGGTGCTGTTCCAGGATGTCTGGTCAGTCATATTCTTTTGACACCTGCTAGCAAAGTACTGAATGCAGTACCTTGTATTGGAGAGGCTCAGAGGTCGTCCCAGTACCATTCAGTAGAAATTACTATACTACAGTGTGCGTTAAGAAACAGCCCACAGGAGGGGCTCCGTCCTGGGAGGTGCCTAGCCTTGTTCAGCAGGACTGCAGTGGAAGGGTAGCCCATTCAGCTCACTGACGCATTCCTTTGCTCAGAGATTGTATCGGAAATTTGCAAGTTAATCTACGAGGTCTCTTCTGGCTTTAAACTCTTTGATCTTAATAGTTGTTCTCCTTTAGCCCTTCACACCTATTTTGTTCTTTGAACATAATGCCCCAAATTGTTGAAATGCTCTGCCAACTGAACTATTACCTGTTTGTTATCTTTACAAAAGGCCTTTAAATTTTGCGAGAGACAGAGATTCCTGGGAGACATCACTAAGTACATGAAAACAGAGCATTTTTTAAAGCAAAAGCTAGCATTTTTATTTTAAGGAATGCACACATGTATTCCTTCTTCTCTCTTCTGCCATCCCTCTGCTTCTGTGCTTTCAGAATACAAAAAGCTACTGAATCTCTGAAGAGCTTCAGGCCAGCAGCTGAAACTACTTTTGAAGACTTTGTGGTGGACATAGCCAAGCAAGAAGAGATCCTTGGTGACTTGTCCTTCCATTCCAATGGTAAATTGTGAGAGCATCAGGTCTTTCTCAAGTTATGGCTTTAAGGGCTTCTCTGGAAAGAGGCAAAACGTTGGCAGGGGTGCAGTTGCAGAACTCAGTCTTGTGACTTGCATTGTCCCTTCTGTCTCCGTGATCCACAAGGCATTACCTCGCAGCAATGCTAATTTCAGCTTTGATAAAGAAGCTAAGATGCCATCGCATTCAGTACCAGTTTACATTGGCTTCCAAAACATTTTAGTTAAGTAATAACTAGGTCTTCCTAGAAGCTTTTTGTTGCATGACAGAAAAGAATAGATTTTTATATGTTTTTTTTTAGTTGCCAGCAAAATAAACAATACTACTTTCAAAGTAAAAAGAGAAAGTAAGGGATTTATTTAAGTGCATGAACAGAAACATCCCCATCTGCACTCTTTAACTGAGTGAGTCAGATTTCTCACACACACACACAGACACTGTGCTATGGCCACTCAACAAAGGCCTCATATGGTTAATTCTAAAACACCATGTATCTAAATTTGAGGTTTTTTTCTCCTGAATCTCTGGCATTCCAGGTCTAGAAATACCAGAAATCAATGAAGAACAGAGCAGAATGTACAACAAAGCTCTGATCAGTTGGGAATGCCCTGGGAAGACCGACTCAGCTGATATCTATGTTCTCGAGTATCGTAAGCTTAATAGAGAAGAGGAGAGTGCAACGTGGCAGGAGATCGAAGTTTGCAGCAAGAGCAAAGTAATATCTGATCTTGATGACAACAGCAGCTATGCCTTTAGAGTTCGAGGATATAAAGGGTCTATCTGTAGCCCTTGGAGCCGAGAAGTTATTTTGCGTACGCCTCCAGCTCCAGGTATTGGGTTTTCTTATGTCCACAAGGTGGACAATCTGTGTCTCTTGGTGTTAAGAGCTGTAGGTGGTTTCCAGTAGCTCCCAGACTTCTACTATACTGTTACCTGTTGCATAAATATTTAGAAGCACTGTTAACAAACAGGTTAAGTAGGTAGCATACTGAGACTATGTTAACTTGCATGACGTTCCTGGTAGCCTTTAAAAGTGAGAAATTCTAATGCCAGTGTGACTTAAAATGTAGTTTATAAGCATGGAAGGCCAAATACTTAACTAAGAGGAATTTTTTTGGGATACTGTTTTTCAGTTTTCAGTTTTCTTTTTGATGACAAATGTGGGTACAACAGTGAACATCTCCTGCTGAACCCAGGAAGAACCTCTGTGGAAAGTAGGGCTGGATTTCCTCTACTGCTGGGATCTGAGCGCATGCAGGTCGGATGCTACACAACCCTGGATTACATCATTGGCGACACTGGGATTGCCAAAGGGAAGCACTTCTGGGCCTTTCATGTGGAAGCTTATTCGTACCTGGTGAAAGTGGGAGTTGTTTCTAGCAACAAGATACAGAAATTATTCCATAATACCAATGATGTGACCAGCCCAAGGTAAATTGCAGAGTCTTGCTTAATACATGTTTTATATAAGGAGATGGCTTTTTAAAAAATAAATTAAGAACGAGTCTGGTCTCAAATAGTAAACAAGGTGAATGTAAGCAGTGGAAAGTGGCTTGAAGGTTATGGTGTAAGCAGGTGGTCCTGTTCATCCCCTACCATTAGTAGAAAGATGTTCTAATTATCCAGAGTCCTATTTTCTTTCTTTTTGGTAAAGAAATCAAGTTCCTATAGATGTCAATATATGTCAGTTAAAGCAAGAAGGTAAAAAAAGCATCAGTTGCAAGATTGAAGCAATGCTTAGTTGTCAATAGTTAGATTCTACCTTAATTCTCTTAGGATACTAGGTTTGGCAGCCATTCAGAGGTACAATGTTCACTGTGCGTATCTGTGTACTTTGTTGTAGCTTGCGCCATGGTGGATTCCAAATCACTGTGTTATCCCAGGCTATACGCTTGCATACGGTACTGGAGTGCTACTGAGCAAAAGCCAAAGTACAGTGGACAAACCAGCAAAAATATTACCAGCTCTCCATTACAGTTGTAGTAAGCCTGGATGTGTCTAGGAACTGCAGGCTGGGAGGCTATCTGCTGGAGACTCTTAACTTTTTCAGGAATCTAACAAATGTATTGGCTTCCTCCTGTATAACATACTGAAAGTGTAAAAATGTGAATGTCTTGAGCTGCTTAAAGTCAGATGGAGCCTTTTTTGTAAAATGAGAAATTAGATCCTGATTTCCTGATTTCTTTTTCCTTATCCACACAACTATCTGGGAAACTTTAGCTGACACACATCCAGCCTCCCCCCAAACACCCCAAAATGCAAACTTAGCTAGGGATTGTCTGCACAGAAGAATGCGTGCTTCTCCAGTGTGTCTGCATCTGGGGACAGAAGTAGGGGGAAAAGCGTGTAGACTGAACAAATCCGGCTACAAACTTTCCTCAGTAACCAGCTGGGAAACAGGGGTTCAGAGAAGCCTTTTAAAAGCACTTTAAAAAACAAAACAAAACAAAACTTAAACCACAGCTTTTTGTGTTGTGAATTTTAAAGACACAGAAAACTCACAGGACAACAGTAATGTTAAACGTATTTACTGCTGTCATTTAACATTATGTAAATAAAGTTAAACATATCTTGTCTGTAATGATTAGTCATATTCGCTAAATTACTTCTCAAGTTAACTAATTTACTGTACCTGTAGGTTCATTAACGATTGCCTGGCATGAGTGCATTTAGATACATCCACTCCTTAGTAAAGCCTTCTGTGGTCTCGTCCTCATTAGTGTTTAACTGTTATTAGTTGTTTGAAGTGGCCCAAGTCAGTGTTCTCCACCTACTAAATGCGTCTTCCTTCCTGGCTTAGGTATATTTTTACCCCACAAGGTTTTGCGGGTAATTGTGTGGTGTTACTTATCTTACAAAAATGTTTTCTCCAGTTCACATCACTGATCCTGCTTCAGAATTTGACAAAAGCAAATCGTTGTTTTTCTGTTCTAGAAACGAGCAAGACAGTGGTCATGACAGTGGGAGTGAAGATGCCTTCTTTGACTCATCACAGCCTTTCACACTGGTCACTTTAGGCATGAAGAAGTTCTTTATCCCCACGACACCTGCTGCCCCCAAGGATCCAGCGAGCAGAATCCTTCCCCTGCCGTCATGCTTGGGCATCTGCCTCGACTATGACAAAGGCAAGGTGGGGTTTTACGACGCAGGCTGTATGAAATGTCTTTATGAGTGTGAGGTGGACTGCTCTGGCATAATGTACCCAGCATTTGCCTTAATGGGTGGTGCGGCAGTTCATCTTGAGGAAGCTGTCACAGCAAAGTACGGAGAGTACCACGATGACATCTAGTGCAGTAATCTCTTCCCATTGCTGTTCTGAGATGGAAGATGAGTGCAGAAGAATTCTACCTTAGTTTTCAGTCCTGATTAATTACATTCTGTCTACAAGTTGCTCACAAGCCTCTGGGCCATGCTTTTTTAAAACAAATGATCCAGACGCTTCCCACACGAGTGGGAAATGTTCTTCCAGGAACTCTCCTGCCTTTCTCCTGATCTGTGTGATGCTGTTCTCCACGGACTTTCTTCCCAGGGGGAAGCAGGGAAGAAGTTTGACTAGCAACCAAAATTATTCTTCAGGGGTAGAAATCTGCCTTTTTATGTAACTTGAATCTTCACATAGTCAGTTTTGCATTTAATGACGTCAAAGCTGACAGTGTGTGATTGCCATTCTCCTTTTAAGAAATCTGCCTGAATGCCTCTGAGGGGATAAATTCTTTCCAGTTAACCCCTGAGTACCAGGGGTCGGGCCTTTCAGCATGAAATAACATTTGCAAAAACACAACATAAAGCAGGGAGAAAGCAGAACTGCAGCTAACGTTTAGGTTATATTGGGAAGGAGGAGGGTAAACTAGAATCTGATTGCATGTCATACCTTTAATGTGACTGTAAGCTAAAACTCGAATTCTGACACCTGGTATCATATAGTTGGTGGCATAATGGTAAGTTTCTTTACTCTTTCAGGCTTTTACTATAGGCTATATAAAATATATAAAGTGCAATTCGACCTTAAACATCAGACTTTAGAGTCCAAAATCAGAAGTGTTTGCATGTGTGAGTAATAGTACCTGGTATTTAGGCAAAAGCAAATGAGTTATTGACATGAGTAATAATGTGTGAACTTTTAAAAAAAATCAGGTATTTCTTTTCATATTGTTTCTATAAGTTAATTTTTTGATGTAGTAACAGCTTGTTTTTTTAGTAAGAATATGAAAAATGCACTGATTAAGTTTTGAGACCCAATTTCTGCCTTAAAGGATGTCTCCCCTCAAATTTCTGTTCCTCTCATGTTAAAAACTATCACATAGTAGTTTATCGTAGAATCATAGCAGCACAGAATGGTTTGGGTTGGATCATCTAGTCCAACTTCCCTGCCATGGGCAGGGACCTCTTTCACTAGATCAGGTTGCTCAGAGCCCCATCCAGCCTGGCCTTGAACACTTCCAGCCATGGGACATCCACAGCTTCTCTGGGCAACTTGTTCCAGGGTCTCACCACCCTCATAGTTAGAAATTTCTTCCTTATATCTAATCTAAACCTAGCTTCTTTCAGTTTAAAACTGTTGACCCTTGTCCTGTCACTACAGGCCTTGGTAAAAAGTCTCTCTCCATCTTTCTTTTAAGCCCTCTTTATGCATTGAAAGGCCACAATGAAGTCTCCCTGGAGCCTTCTCTCCTCCAGGCTGAGCAGCCCCAACTCTCTCAGCCTTTCTTCACAGAAGAGGTGTTCCAGCCCTCTGATCATTTTTGTGGCCCTCCTCTGGACCCACTCTGTGCTGGGGGTCCCAGAGCTGGGTTCAATACTCCAGGTGGTGTCTCAAGAGAGGAGAGTGGGAGAATCACCTCTCTTGCCTTGCTGGCCACCCTTCTCCCTATGCAGCCCAGGATACAATTGGCTTTCTGGGTTGCAAGCGCACATTGCTGGTTCATGTCCAATTTTTCATCCACGAGGATCCCCAAATCCCCCTCTGCTGCTCTCAATTCCCTGGTCTGTATTGATACTGGGGATTGCCCAGACCCAGGTGCAGGACCTTGCGTGTGGCATTGGTGAACCTCACGAGGTTCACATGGGCCCACTCCTCAAATCTGTCAAGGTCCCTCTGGATGGCATCCCTTCCCTCTAGCAAATGAGCTGAACCACTCAGCTTCATGTCATCTACAAACTTGCTGAGGGTGCACTCAATCCCACTGTCTCTGTTGTTAATGAAGATATTAAATAATAATGATGCCAGTACAGACCCTTGAGGGACCCCACTCATTACTGGTTTCCACTTGGACATTGAGCCATTGACTGTAACTCTTTGGATGTGGCCATCCAGCCAATTCCTTGTCCATTGAATAGTTCATCCATCAACCTCATGTCTCTCCCATGTAGAGGTAAGAATAGGGGGGATTGTATCAAAGGCCTTACAGAAGTCCAGGTAGATGACATCCCTAGCTCTTCCCTTGTCCACCGATGCAGTCACTCCATCACAGAAGGCCACTAGATGAGTCAGGCATGATTTGCCCTTGGTAAACCCATGTTGGCTGTCTCTAGTCACCTCCCTGTCTTCCATATGTTTTGACATATCTTCCAGGAGGATCTGTTACATGATCTTACTGGGCACGGAGGTGGACTGCATCTGTTTATAGTAATCTACGTAAAAAAACATTTGGGTACTTGCACTGTTAACTTGTGTTGTGGAAAAAAAAGGATTTAAAGTGAAGGGTGTTTCTAATACATGCTTGGTGCTTTCTAATTTGGGGATATGCTTTCTAATTTGGGGATAGTGTTGCATCTTTGATGAATGTGTGTGAAGTATGCTTACTAAGTACATGTATACAGCTGTAGAGCTATGAAATGGGACCTGAAAATCACAATACGCTTAAATGAATGTAGGTCATAGTGCAAAACCTTTGTGTGCTTTGCTGTTTGAACTGTTGTAGTGATCTGACCTGGAGTCTACCCCTCCCAGTGTCCTCTCTCCTAACTAAGCCTCTGTCGAGTGGCCACTGTCAGAAGAAACTGGCAGAAATAGTAATTGGCAGAAATGTCATCTGCGCCAAGATGAGCATGACAGCCCTTTCGGGGCTAGAAAGGCCCAGCAAGGGCAACCTCTTGTCTAGGTCTCACCCGCAAATGTTTCTGCCTTAGTAAGGCTGTGTGGAAGTATGTTCCACAGCTTCGTTGTGTGCTTGTGTGAGAAACACTTTGATCTCCCAGGCAGCAGGTGTGAAGCAGTGTGTGTCTTCTGGAAATTTCTCCTGCAGGAGAAATGGCAAATTTTCCCTCGCTAGTTATTGTTTAGGTCATTTCTTTTTGTAACAGATGGTTATCATAGCCTTTCTTTCCCCTTGTGTCCTCCCCTTTGCGTTTCCTCTTGCTGGATGGAAGCCATTCTGTACTGGTGAGCATCCTGCTGCCCCTCTTTCTCCTCTTGCCTTCTGAAGCTGACCGAAGGAGCCTTCCATAGAGACACTCTGTTGCTGTGAAGGATGACAAAATTCTGGGTTTTTCTTCTTTCCATAGTACTAAAACCGTATTTGCCTTTTTGGTCGACACCGAATATTAAGCTGACGTTTACAAAGTTTCTTCTGCAATGTTTTCCACACAATCCTGATGGTTAGCTGTAAACAAGCTGTGCACATACAGGGTTTCCCCACCTTCTGTGTTATTTTGCATTTGTTAATGCTGAGTTTCATCTGCTCGTTTACCTAGTCACTTAGTCCTGAGAGCCTCCTGGAGCTCTTCAGTCACTTCAAGACTTGAGTGTTCCTGAGGAGCTTCGTAGGTAACAGAAACGTGATCATTTTTTTGTTTCCTTGCTTTTCCAGATCTTGGAGCAACCTAAGTTATAGTAAGATGCAGAAAATCTCTTTCTGCTCTTAAAATTTATTCTTCCTTCCACTTTTTTTTCTCCTCAGTCATTTATTGAACCGTGATTAGCCAGTCAAGCACTGAAAACTTTTACATGTTAGTAAGACGACTCATGTTCTTGTGAGCCCAGTAGTCAAATAAATCCGGGAGATAGGATTCTCTCTTCAGTAGCTGTGACTCCCATTGTTTCATCACCATTTGTCTGTTCATCTACCAAACCTAGTATTGGCTTAAAGCTATAGATTATAGGGTTGAACTTTCCAGTTTGTTGTTCCCAGAACAAATCTCCTTCCACAGACAAATCTATCATTTTTGATTCCTCTGTTTCAGAAACTGGTCTAAATTACAAGTTTTATGTCACAGTTAGCACTTCACAGTTCCACATTTGGATTCTTTGTAAGCATCTGGACCAATATCACCAGGCTTTGGCCTTTTGTTACTTTATGGAATTATTCATAAACTGAACACTGTATCTTAGATATTAAGACAGTCCCTCAGACTCATTTATTTTTAAAAAAAAAGATTAAATTTTACTAGTTGGAGAATATAGACATAAGAAATTAAAAATTTAGCATTTTTTTTTCCTACTATAGCTTTATCTTACATTCATTTAAGATGTGCTCTGCTATGCAATTACTTGTTCTACTGGACAGAGACTGATGCTACTTTAAACATTTATCTACCTTTTGATATGTCTGTTTGTATTTATCTCATTCTGAGTTTAAAAATTGATTTGGTTTTTGGTGTTACTTGAATACTTAGGATGCATTCATTACAGTACTCTATGGTGCTTACTCCAGCTTATTAAATAAAAAACCACACCGTCAGAGGCACTGACAACACACTGTCAGATTTTTTTCCACTACAATGGAAGTGTCACCTTTCAGAAATACCGTTCAGCAGTACTTGCCTATCCAGATACTTAGTTTTCCAGAACAAGCTTCTTCCTACGATACAGCACTTTACAATGTAGACAAAGCTAAGAATGGTGTGGTATTGTGTGGATCTTTGTGCAATATAGCTGTTTGGTGACTACTGTGTGATTTGCAAAGCTCCATGCAAGTGTGAATCATGTAGACACTCTTTAGATATCTAAAGCTTTAACAAAAAGGCCTTGTTTAAAAATATTCTGAAATGTAAATGTGATGTCTTTTTTAATAAAAGCTGAAAATACAGTATTTTGGTCATTCGCATTATTACATCCCAGCTCTGAAGTACCCTGGTTGAAATATTTCTTACAATAGATGACAACAGGTGACTTGTGGGGAAGTCAGCCCACATACCAGTACTTCTAATTTTAAGAGGACTAAAGAGTCTAGTTTGGGCTAACTGCCACATCGGGCTTTTACTTAAGATGTTGATGTTAGGAACTTGTCTGCCTGAGGCTCCCTCTCCAGGCAAAGGAGGAAAATGTGTGTCCAGAAGGAACTTGACTCTTGGGCAGTTTCAGGGGAACTTACCCATTCCTTAGTGGAGGAAGCAGATGGTGCTTAGCTTTCCAACCTGAGCAGCCCCATCAAGAGGCCTAATGGACCTGCCTTGCTCTGCAGTTCTGAAAATTGGTGCCACTGCTTAAATCTGCATCTCTTTGAAAATTCATTGTTTACATTTGTCAACACTGCTGCTTTCAGGATGTTTTACGTTCCAGCTTCTGGTGGTTGCTGCCTTCAGGCCTGCTGTGTGTGCACCGGCAAGTGCTGGAGGCTGTATTCACAGTGCACGTTCTGTGAGCTGTCCTAGTGCAGTTAAAGCAGCCACACAGTCAATATATGTATGTGTATACTTCAGGAGAGAAGGGCTGATACCCCTGGGAAAGCAGGAGTTTTGCAACTAAAAGTGCAATATTCTGCTGAATTTTCTCAACTTTCTGATTTGACTGCCATCCTCAAGTATGTTGTTCAAAGGTATAAATGACAGATTTGTTTATTGCTTGAAGCCGAGTAAAACTGACACTGTAGAGACAGAAGGGCGGCTGAGGAAGCACTTGAAAAGGGCTTGGGCTGAAGAATATTCTTGATGCCATGTCAGCAAGTGAATGCAGAGCTGACTGGCACTTCCTGAGATGCTTGCCATCAGGGGAAGACTGAGATGGTGCATGGTCTTTCGCTCAGCTCCTGTTCAGTAACAACTTTCTGAAAGCTTATTTTGAGGTTCAGAAAAACAAACCGTGCATCTGTGTGAGAGAGAACTTGTTTGCACTGGAGTCTCAAATTAGAAAGAAGCGGCTTTGACTTGGCCTGAAGGATATTTCTAGCTCCTTGGCAAAATAATAAGGCTTTTTGTGTATTTATTGCCCAACTATAAACATTGCACTCAGCAAATCCAACTTAGCATGAAAGAATCCATTTGTTTTAGCTAGCCTGCCTGGTTTGACAGGCTTAGTCCTTGTTCTTAACCCTTTTATGGGACATAGAAGGCAGCAGAAATGAGATATTTGTAAGGGAGAAATGGGAGGCTCAAACACTATCAAAAAATGGTTCTCTCAAAAATTTATCTTTTCCTGCCTGTTATTAAATTCTGCATCTCTTTTGCTCCATCACACCCATATCAGCTTAGCTTTGGTGGAGTTATTGGATTTCCTGTTGTTTTCTCAGACCAGGAAACAACAACAGCCGTATCCTCTGCTCCTCCATGCAATGTAACTGATGTAGGAAGGAGGAAAAAAAGCTACAGAGCTATCCTTAAACCTTTCAGAAAGAGATGGAGAGAAAACGCCCTAGGTAGATATAGAAAACTTTCACCTGGGGAAGAAAAGAAAAAATAGTTTCAGAGGAGAGGAAAAATTACTCTTTTCTTCTTCAGGGTCCATGAGTGACCATTCTGCATGAGTGGTCAAAGCAGGGCAGGGAGCCAGGCAGGCAGAGGACGTTCCCACTGGTGCTGCTAAACATGTACAACCCACAGCGCAAGTTGGCACGTTGTCCAGAAATGGCTGTTTCTGGGGTTGGTAACCCACTGTGACCTGGTGGGCTAAACCAGGGGGAGGTTCAATGCATTCCTCCCAGTTTCTTCTTACATGTCTCATAATGTGCTGTGGTGGGTTGACCCTGGCTGGATGCCAGGTGCCCACCAAGCTGGTCTATCACTCCCCTCCTCAGCTGGACAGGGGAGAGAAAATATAATGAAAGGCTCGTAGGTCGATATAAGGAGAGAGACAGCTCACCAATTACCATCACAGGCAAAACAGACTCAACATGGGGAAATTAATTTATTACCAATCAAATCAGAGTAAGGTAATGAGAAAATAAAAATGAAATCTTAAAATACCTTTCCCCCACCCCTCCCTTCTTCCTGGGCTTAACTTTACTCCCAAATTCTCTACCTCTTCCCCCTGAGCAGCTCAAGAGGACGGGGAATGGGGGATGCCATCAGTTCATCACACGTTGTCTCTGCCGCTCCTTCCTCCTCAGGAGGAGAGCTCCTCATGTTCTTCCCCTGCTCCAGCATGGGGTCCCTCCCATAGGAGACAGTCCTCCATGAACTTCTCCAACGTGAGTCCTTCCCACGGGCTGCAGCTCTTCACGAACTGCTCCAGCGTGTGTCCCTTCCACAGGGTAGAGTCCTTCAGGAACAGACTGCTCCAGCGTGGGTGCCCCATGGGGTCACAAGTCCTGCCAGCAAACCTGCTCCAGCGTGGGCTCCTCTCTCCACGGGTCCACAGGTCCTGCCAGGAGCCTGCTCCAGCACGGGCTTCCCACGGGGTCACAGCCTCCTTCGGGCATCTACCTGCTCTGGCGTGGGGTCCTCCATGGGCTGCAGGTGGGTATCTGCTCCACCGTGGACCTTCATGGGCTGCAGGGGGACAGCCTGCCTCACCATGGTCTTCACCATGGGCTGCAGGGGAATCTCTGCTCTGGCACCTGGAGCACCTCCTCCCCCTCCTCCTTCACTGACCTTGGTGTCTGCAGAGTTGTTCCTCTCACCTATTCTCACTCCTCTCTGGCTGCAGTTGTGCATGTTTTTTCCCCCCTTCTTCAATACCTTAATCTCAGAGGCGTGGGCTCAGCCTTGGCCAGGGACAGGTCTGTCCTGGAGCCAGCTGGCATTGGCTCTGTCGGACATAGGGGAAGCTTCTGGCACCTTCTCGCAGAAGCCACCCCTGTAGCTCCCCACTACCAAAACCTTGCCACACAAAACCAATACATGTGCAAATGACTGTTTCTGCCTGAGCTTAAGTAAAAAGATTACATTTGGTCTCTGTCTGTGTCAGTTGATTTAAAAGATATCCATCTCCAACAAAAAACCGTTGTCTGAATTGTTATACAGGTATTCATCCATCCTTTCTTAAAAAGAGAACCGTGGTATAACTTCTAAGAGTAGAATTTATATTAATGCAATTTAAATAGGTCATCATAGTTAGTTACGGGGCATGCCACAAAAACACCATAACTAAACCCACGGAACGAAAAAATTTCCTTCAAGAAATAATCTCATAAATACTCCTTCAAAACCAAGTTAAGTGATGAATGAAGATTAAAAATAAAGAATTCACTTGAGAAGTCATTTCATTCATCACTGAACGTACCTGTATATAGACATGTGGGTATACGCATTTATATTTGTGCATATGTGCATGTGTCTTTTTTCTGGAAAGTTATTTGGCTACTCATGAAACTGAGAAAACACTGAGACTCATTGAGATAATACTGACAATTGTTCTTAGGGCCCTCTCAGTCAGGGTTTTGCATATTGCTGGGCCAAGTGGGCTCACTGCATGCAGGTATTTAGACTATGCAAGGTGGCAGAGGATGGTCCTTTCCTATGCACTTGGGGGCGTACGGGGTGAAGGGGCTGTTTACTGAGATGCAGAACGACCTGGGGTGGTGCTGGTGGTGCATCTCCTGTACGTGTGAACGCTAAGCCAGAGGAAGACCTGAAGGTGTGACAGTGCACCTTAGCAGAGTTGACGGGATGATTTTTCCTTAGCTTTTCCTCACTGAACTGGAGACACCACAGACGTTTGTCACCTCCCTCCCTGCTCTTTCTTGGGACTTACAAGAAGACTCTGGAGTTGGGAATGATGTTGGGGGGCACCTTTTGAGCCCAATTCCTGCATCTGTTCCCTGGCAGAAATACTCCATGGCCACATCCACAGGACCTCCACACGGGGTCTGGACCCCCCCCAGTATCTGCCTGTGGGGAAGAAGCCTTCTCCACTGACTGCCCGGGAGCTAACTGGCGCAGGAAGCTGGTTTTGCATAGTCACTCCAGACTTCAGCTGGATTTGTCGCTTCTTCCCTTATTTAGAAGATGCTATGTATCAGGCAACGCCTGCTATTTCAGGGTATTTATGCAGGTGTGAATTAATTCATGCTGGTTTTATTAAAACTTTTTTCCTGCCTCACAGGCGAATGGGAAAACCTTTACACAAAGTCAATCTAGCTCAAAATGTTAAATGATTTTTTTTTTTTAAATGACGGTAGAGTCCATTTCAGAAAACTATTGAGACAGAAAAATAAGGATGAAGAAGGATAGGACTGGGACTTCTCATGAGGAAAAAATCATGTATAGTACCAGGTTTGTACTATTTTAATTTTATTTTGGAGCACTTTATTTCTTCCAGACATAAACAACTATGAAAAATGCATTTTCAAGACACGAGCAAGGAAGAGATGTATTGGTAAAATTTCTCTCTGGAAATCCTATTTCTTCTCTAAATACCTTAATCCACAAATTTTTTTTTAACTTTATGCAGCTTGTATTTTGTCAGGCTCCAGGGAGGCAAGCTGGCATTCACTCTGAGCCCCATCCAGTTGCCCATGCACCAGCCAGCACCTGGCAGTCACAGAGCCCAGCCTGGTGCATTGCTGCTGTAATCAAAGGGCAATAACATACGGCATGCAGATTTGTGGTGTAAATGCATTCAAGAGTATTTAAACATGAGTTTATCTTCCAGCACTGCTTTTTTAACTTGCTGTGAGAGCAGCCAGTACAACAGGACACATGGGCTTGGAGGAGCCTTTCCTCAGGGCTCTACCATCATTTTTTGTTTTGTCCCAGGTACTGGTTTTGGAGCTGAGTGAGCAAACCTGAGTGCGTGGGTAGGCTTCACTTTCACTGACTTTCCAGCGTCTCCCCCTTCATGTAGTTTTTCCTTCTCCTTGGGTTCTCCTATCTAGCTAGTTGCTGGATTACTAGTGTTAATGCAAGCAGAAGGGTTTTTTTAAGAGAAGCAGTGCAAAGAACATGCCCTGGGGGTCCACATAATGACATTTACAGTTATTATAGACGGTAAGGAGAAAACACTAATATTTACTTGTTTACACTATTGACCTCCTGGCTGGTTTAGTATTTTATGATTTATAATGATTTTAAAAAAGCTAGTTTATGAACTTGATTTTTTTTAACTTTAAAGAAGACCTATCACTACTATATTTAAAAGTTGAGTCCATATTGTTTAAGAAATACTAATTTCTTAATTGTGATTTTGTGGTTCTGGTCCAACCATTAACCATGCCTGTTTTCTTTTCAAAGAGTGGGCAACAGCAACCAGCATTAGCACCAACTCTCAGCTGAAGCTCCTGCTGCAGCATTGTGCCTCCCCTCGACTCACCCCCGGTCACCTTTGGCAAGATCTTCCCTCACAGGACCTCTGGCTCCAGGTTCATCCCAGTAAGGCCAGTTGCACGTGTTGGTGAGACTGGAACATGTAGCAGGGCAGCAAGGAAGAAATGAAATATTTTTAAGAATGCATAATCAAAGCATACTGGCTGATAAGTAGAAACTAAAATAGTTAGGAGAGATGGGCTATGTGGTTTCACAGCATTATTTCCTGGGAGACAGGCTGAGCCTGCTTTATTCAGCTCATGTATAGTCAATGTGTGCTTTGCTTTGTACAATCTGCAGTCTCACAAATAGCCATTTACTTCTCAAGGGAGAGGTGCAAGATTTAAGATTGCTCTTTGACACGGGACCAACCCAGGCTTTAATGTATTTTCCAATGCTGCTGGTAGCATTAGGCTGTCCTCCACAGAACATGTAAGAAATGCAAAAGCACAAGGGATGGCTGCTTTGAAGTAAATATGGGAAATGGTTCTTCTCCTTTGAAATGCAAACCTGATGGCTAAGCCACTGCTCCTGTGGCTGCCGTTCCCTTTGATATGGCACATACAATGTAAATGAATGCTAAAGAGTGACAATCAAAAGGCTTTGAGAAGCAAAGAAGCAGAGAAAACATATTCTTATTTTCCACAGTGTTTATGCTAAGCAATACTCAGCCTGTTGAAATAGAGTTCAACAAGTAGGTCTAGAGAGACCAACTTGTTGGAAATTAAGTTAAAAGCTTGCAACTCCCCAGTGCAACTCAGTGGATGATTACACTGTGTTTCACTGTTGAGATCAATATTGCTCATATTTGCAATATGTTTGCAACGGGAAATTCAGGTTTGGCTTTGCCAACTTCTACACAGATTGTTGAGAAATCTGCTGGAAGTTCTTTAGTCGACATTAGGGTGAACTCTGATTTAAAAAGAATGCTCTTTATCAATATGAACAAGGTTTCTTAGTCACTAGATGACGTTTGTTCCTGTTGTGGATTTAGCAAAATGTGAATTTCTTACACTTGGTTAATTCTTTTTAAAATGATACACAACTTTTTTTTTTTTTTTTTTTTTTTTTCCTGTGGTTCCATCATTTGCTGATGATACCAAAAGGAAGAGCAAGTTCTACTGGGGGTGGGGGGGGGGGCAGGGGAAGCAACTTTTTTAAATTTCAAAATGGTATTAAATTTTATTTTAAAAAGACAAAAGTCTAAGACTTGACCACAATATCCTATGGGTTGCATCTTCCTGAACTGAGACATTGCTAAGAAAGTGTTTACGTCATATGTGAATAAGCCAAAACATGTTGAGCCCAAATTGGTTGAAGTTATGAAGTGGGCTTTGTTCCAAGGCTTGCTGAAGCAAATAAGAAATCAGAGGAAAGCAGCTTTAAGTCAAAATACTGGAAAAGAAAAAAGGATGTGATCATAAACTTTGCAGAAAATTTAAGAAGTCTTATAACCTTGTCATACAGGACCCTGCCAATTTTTACTTTTCTGTTCCACAATTGAGTTACTGACCAGAACATTTGTATCTCTCTGTCCTTCCCCTTCTTATAGTAGGTTTAGTCTAAATGCTTGCAAAATATTGTATATGTTGGCATAAATAGTGGCAGAAACATTTAACAGATAATTAATGTTAGGGTTTTGTTTAACAGATGGGGCTTTCTATCTTACCAAAGTGGTAAGACCACAATATTGCAAATTACCAAACTATTTGTTGAGGAGGAAGGAAACCCCTGTTCTACACCTTCATTATCAAGCTCTGATTTGATCCTTGGGTAGTTATCATTTGACTCAGTTAACATTAACAAGCTTCAGATTCTTTAAGTTTTGTGCTAAGTTTTGCACATTTAATTATTAAAACCTATTGCTGGATTCAAAAGAAGAGAGAGAAAATACATGTTAAGCCTAAATCAGAACATATCGTATAATCTTTCTCATTTTGAAACATAGCTAATCCCCTCCAGGAAAGCTCAGCTTTCCTGTATTTAAGAACGTGTACTCTACTGACAAAACATTGACTGATCATTTGCTTTTGCAAAACATCTTCCATACAACAAAGTTGTCAAAGACAAGGCCAAGCAAATGGAACAAAACCAGCTTTGAGAAGGTAATTTAAACCCATCTTGCTTGCATTAGCTTCAGGACCTCATCGCAGCATTTCAGTAACTTCATAAATTCCAGAACAGACCCTGAAAGAAGCCAAGAACAACACATTTCCTTCAACTCCAAATTAGCTTTCTGCTGGAGGGATGAGAGTGTCTGCCCACATGGATCTCACAGAATGATGAAGATTTTTACTTAACAACAGCCATGATCTATAGCACATTAAAAAGAAAACCTAGATTCCTGCAAAGAAATAGACTTAGAGTCCTTTGTGTTCCAAAAATCTCTTCTGTTCCCTCCTCACTCACCTGCATGTTTTACCTCTCATTGCATGACCATTTTTACACACAGTGATGTCAGGTGGCTGGACTTTTAACCTCTGAGATCACCACTTTGGGCAATCAGCATGATCATCTCTGCTTCTACTTAAACACTAAGATTCAGTCTGAAAGAGGTATTTCTTCAGCTGAAAAGCCAGGTTTCTGTGGCACTGTGCAGTCTGCAGCCTTCCAGGTCTGACTATTAGTATAATTAAGTCATGAGCTTAGTGCCATTAAGTTGCTGTCATTAAACCATGCAGCTGTCAATCACAACACCTCTTGTGAACTGCTGTGGGTACAGGGCAGTCAGAACCCTTCTTAAACAGAACTTCTAGTGAAGCAAATAATTCAATCCCTTGTTCTTCAAAGCCGTTATATTTTCCTTAATTACTGGAAAGCAATAGGTAGAAGCTGTAAGTTAGTGCCTTGCTATTGATCTAGTTTTAAGAGAAGCAAGCAGCAAAGTCTGCTACAGGAGACCCACTGAAAGCATGAAGCATGTAGAACTGCAGCACCAGTGCCCATTTTCTGGACCACTGGCAGTGTTCTTGCTCATTGCATGTTGCACACAAAAATTTCAGCCCTTTGCCTGGTTTGGTTTTTACTACCGTTTTTACTTCCAGTCTGAAGGTTAGTAGAGGGCAATGCTGTCCAGACATGCTGGGCAATGGGGATTATACGGGGTGCCCTCCCAGAGTATCTAGGAGGCAGTTGCCTGGGGTGAAATATTAGGGAAATATTAGGTGAGACCACACGGATCCCTTCTGCAAGAGTACTGTCAGGGCCCTGCCTGCATCCTGGCCCTGGCATGGCTGGCTGGTGGCTGAGGGGCACCGCTGGGCTGGGCGTGCTGCCCCATTGCAGCTCACCCAGTGCTCCCCCCTGGCCACGGGCCATTCCCTCTCTGCCATCTGGAGATCCAGGAGGAGGCCGTGGATCTATGCTGACAAGCAACCAAGGTTTAGGTTTGTCTCCTTTTTGTTTGATCTGATTACAGACCATAATGCTATAAAGAAAAAAAATTGATTAGATCATGTAAAAGGCTAAGGAACATGCATTTCTACTTGGGGTGTCATGATAGGCAAGGGACCTGGGATTAGAAAAGGGGAGGTTGAAAGTAGGATGCCTGCTTATATTCAAAACCTACTGCTACAATCAATATACTGCACTGTTCAAAGCCAGTTACTGAATTGCTGTAGGTGGTAGAGGTATAGATGTAATAATTTGTGACATATGGATAGAGGAAGCTCTCTGTTAGGGTATATTTCAATGCAAGCAAATATAAATTAGCTACCATGACGGCAAAGCATTTCTAAATGTCAGTGAGGAAAAAAAAGGAGGAAACACTTAGAAGATTGAGGACTCGCAATATCTGAATAGTCTGTTCCAAAGGGTATCTGGTCCCAAACAGCCACAGTGCCAGTCATTTCAAACCTCTCTTTCTTCAAAGCATAAGGTATTTGCTTTAACTTCAACTTCAGTGTGTCTGGCCATCCATTTGAGATAGGCATGGGTTTTAAGGAACGTGACCCTTCCTGTGACTTGAGGGGAGTCATGTGAACACAGCATGTATAAACGTGGCTCAGAATGGCTTTCGCTGAGGAATACCCAAAATGAAATCCTGCCATATCCAGAGACAGTTTTTCCAAATTGTGATTCCAGGGACCTAGCCAAAGACCAGGAAAGCCCAGCGGCAGGTTTCTAAGTGTAGCAAGAGTTGCTGTGTAGCAGCAAAGGGGGGCAGCCCTATCTATCGACTCTTAAAAAAAAACCCCACCAAGCCAAAAAAGAAACCTCAACCAAAGAAATCCCACACCACTTTGCCTCGTTTGCCCACCTGGCTTTCTCACAAGCCTCAGCCGGGCCGGCCTTCCCCCGCCTGGCTGCCGGCGGGCTCCGCCGCGGTGCGGCCGGGAGAGGGCAGCCCCGCACCGAGCCGCGGGCGTGGGGGCGGCCCGGCGCCTCTCCCTGCGGGAGCCCACTGCGGTCGCACAAGCTGTTTTGTCGGGGTTTAAACCGGTGCCTCCAGCTCCCAGGAGTAAAAGCGGGGTACCCCGGGGGCTGTTCCCGAAGAGCAGCTACAGGGCTAATGAAGGGCAACAGAGGCCGTGGTTTGCAAAGTCTCGCTGGTTGCCTTTGGCGGGTCCCCGGGGGGGGGGCGTGTGTGCGTGTGTGTCCCCAGCTTCATGGGAAGCACCTGGGACTGCTGCAGCCCCTCCGAGAGCTGAGAAGCAGCAGAGGAACTGCTTTGCCAGCAGGTTCCCGCCCAGAGCTGAACACAGCGAAGGCAGTTGCCCCTGGATTGCTGAAAAGCTGCCGGATCTTTGCTTACCCACCTCTGCCATGCAGAAGGGCGACAAGTGAATCTGTGAACTTCACCGCTGGCAGAACTGGGCGCCGTACCAGTGTGGCCATCTGCGGGCCATCTAGATGTGACAGGAGACACAGGATTACAAATCCTGCACCCTCTCTGTGTTCGTTGCACTGGTACTAAGAAAAATGGTTCAAAATGCAAGAACAAATTGCAGGATATACACTAGGTGTACATTAGGTATTGGGCAGGATATACACATTAGGCATACATTTCTACAGGGGTAAAACTGCTCCTGTGCGCTAGTTCATTTAACTAAGAGAGATTTCAAAGGCTACCTAGCAGGCAAACACATAAGACAGATGCAGTGAAGACAGGTATAATGGAGAAAAAACATACGCGTTTATCTGGCGGTGCGGAGGAGCAGGCCTATTGACAGAAAAACAGATTTCTACCTGAATTTGATTAATGCATGTACTAAACATGCTTCAGACCTACCGTTCAGCTCTCTTTAGAAATGTCAAAAACACTCAGCTTTGTGCCACCATACGCAGGAGTGACCAAAATGGGGTGCTGCACTGTGCAATAGATCTGCTTTCTCGACTGATGGATCAGCAGGTGATCAGGGGTTACTTGTGGGAGTACGAGCCAACCAAAAAGAATACACACCTTGCCACTTGCTGAAAGAGTGCTGAGTTCTGAGCGTGCTTTTGAAATCCCCTTGGTTTTTTTTACTGAAGAGTAGAGAAAAATTGAACAGATCCCAACTTCCTTCCCTTCTGGATCCCTCCCACATTCGTAGTACAGAGGCAGTGTCCTGTTAACAGTGCCAACTGCTCCCGCAACACCTATGCACTGCCTTTGCTTCCCCAGCCCTGTGCTCTCTGAATGCAGAGGGAACAATATGGTCTGTGGGCAGCGGCTGCCCAGGTGAGACGAAGCGGAGCCTTCCTTTGGCTGAGCAAGGAGGGATTGTGCGCCGGTTGTCTCAGCTGGAGGCCGTTCTTGGCATATGTTCATTACATTTCCAGAAGGACATGCAGCTTGTTCTAATACTGAACACTCAATTTGCAGGCATTGTGTGCCTGAGACAATAAATAATTGTAAAACCAAAGAACTTGGAGAAAACCACACTACCATTTCTTAAACTGCTAATGAAAACGTAGGTGGAAAGGGGACACAACACCCATTTACCCTGTCGGCTCCTCAGTTGAGAGGACCATTTCTAAATTTGTTGTCTAGATGGGCCTGTAGCCGTCTAAAGCAGTTTCTTGGATATCTGAATCTTTTTGAATCTCCTACTAAACAATACAACTGTTCAGGTTTGGAAAGGAGACCTGCAGGGTGCTACTGGCCAGCAAGTATACCAGCAAGAATATCTATGAATTTTTTACTTTCTTTTTTGCAGCACATAGAGGATAAAAAATTTTCCATGATCAGCTCAGTAAATGATTGCTTCATAATAAAGAGTCAAATATCAGAATAATTGACACAGAAGGGTCCCAGCCATGCTGTGAGGTGGGACCATTGATAACTATGTCCTGACAAAGGGCTGCCTAACATGTCCTTAACCCTCCCCAGCATGGGAGTTTCCACAGACTCCCTAGACTGTCCTAGTAGTGTCTTCCTCTTCTGAAGGAGCAGCATGGCTTGCCTGATTATGTTTTACGTATGATGAACTTGAACAAATCATTCCTTTTTCTATGCAGAAGTCTCCTGGGCTTTTTAAGACCTGTATCACATCCGTTCCTCCTTTGTCAATTCTAAGTACGACCCCCCTCCAGCTTCTTTAACTTATCTCCAAAAGTCATGTTTTCTAGCTTACTGATTGCTTCCCCTACCCTCACCCTGTTTCTAGACCTTCTCAAGCAGCTCCTATTTTTATGGAAAGACAGCCCGAAAACTGAATCCAGACCTGGGGAAGGCAGACAACTGCTTCACATGTCCCATACATGCAGGCCTGTGGGACAGAGTGTGAATTACCGATGTCTCTTTTCCCGCAGTCTTAATGTGGGATTTCCTGTCCGTAAATTTCAGCAGATGTATGTATTTTTTCTTAAACAGGAAAGAAAATGAATTCTCTGGGAGCAGACCAGAAACCTTTTAGTGAGTTAGGCACATGGAAGTTATAAAACTAGTGTTTTTGAAGGAGTTGACCAGAAGACTGCTATTTCACCTGGCATTACCAAGCCAGTATCTCTCTACATCTAGGGCTTGATACCCCTGGTTTTGTAAACTGTGTGCTTGAAGAGGGCTGCGGGAGAAGAATGGACTGGTTTTGACAAGTTCAACTATTACAATGTCCCTAAGTCTTTCATGGCTCGCATTTCCATTGAATCCAGCATGCACGCTGACTCTGTATTTCCCTATGTGTTTTACCTGCTTTTCCTGTCTTTGTGCTTTTTTTGTGATTTATTTCCTTAGCCCCACTTAGGAGCATCATGAGTCTGCTCTACAATTAGCACAGAAATTGTTGCAGTCATCTCTTCCTCTCTGACACATGCACGCTCCTTTCTGTGAAGCATCTGTGTCTTATTTAAGGACTATGCCGTCAGCACTGTGACATGATTAAGTGAAGAGGGGATCTGTTTCAGGTCAAGGCTGCTAAGTCACATTTTCTGTGAAGAATAATGATGTCATTTTGTATTATAGTTTTCAGCAGCAGAGCTGGTTTAAGATGTTTCTGGCCACACTGCCACCAGGTGCCCCTTCCTCAGTCCCCCAGCCTATTGTTTTTAAAGGGGTGGTGACTGATGCTGCATGGACGAGAATGAGCAACATGCGATGGGAAACAGGTAACCTCTTTGGCAATGAAACCACATTATGAAAATGTAACATGCAATTATGTGCTAGATACTATATAACCAACTACTGCTAGAGGCATACAGTGATCCCTTCTTTCTCATTTCTTTTTCCTTGTATGATTTATTTCAATCCTGATCTCTTCTTGTTGGCATTGACTATAAGCAATGTTGCCAGGTTTGTGGGATTCCATCCATTATTACGCTGTAATTTAAAGCAATAAGCAGTTTTCTGGTAGCCACACTAGGCCTACTGGGAGCCTGAGCACTAGTGATCAGCACTGACCTCCAGATTGGAGTCCCCTCTAGCAGTCTGAAAGCCCAGCATCTTATTGCAAATAGGTATTTATATATTGTATAATAGAATGGGAATTGATTTTACGTCCCAAGCTGTTTCTATAGGTATTTTAAAAGTCTCTTCTGGCAGTGATTTTTAGCACTGTGTTGCTTACTCTTTTGAGCTGGTGATGCTAACTCATCAAATAGCGGAGAGCTTTGTTACGATCTATACCTGCTTCTGAATCAGGGTGCAGCAGAGGATTTCCTCCACAGATGGCTGAGTAATTATTTTATGTTGGGAAGTATAACTAAAATAAGCCTGCGGGTGTGGCAAGAGTGCACACAGCTCCCTGCAAGCTCCTTCCCAAGGAGTTCTGCCTGCCCATGCGTTTCAGGGTAAGCTGAGGTAGCTGGCTCCCGGGAGCAGTGGTGGCAGGGTGGCTGTGTGGCTGCTGGCTGGCCAAGGGTGGCTGCAGGAGGCCACTATGTCTGGGAGCACTGCCTCGGGCACAAGGGAGTGACAGCCATGGAAAAGGGCTCTGGGGAACCAGGCAGTTACAGTAGTACAATGTCATGCAGCAGAGATTTTTCACTCTCCATAGAGGGGAAGGTTTATCTAGTGTGTGTGTATGTGATGGAGGGATAAACAACAGAAAACTTTAGTAAGCTTGACCTGTAACATCTCAATCTAGGACTTTTTGCATAGAATTGTGGGGTTTGTTTTTCAGGACAGTTCTGACAGCCAAGGTCCCACATGCATGAATCATAAGTGGGACTTTACAGCCAGATAACAGCAGGAAAGAACGAAATGTTTGCCAGGTTCCAACTTTGCCTACACAGTTGCAGAGATTGTAGGTAAATGCAGATATTTAATGTGGTGTATGCTTTTGTGTGAGAACAAATGAGTATCACTTAAGAAAAGTGTTCTGTGAGATCTGTTTCTTCCTAGATGTTTATAAAGATACCCTCATAATGGTCCTTATTTTATGAATTGCTTCTTTTACCAGTTGGGGTTATTTGCTGTCCTTCAGTTAATATTGGAAAATTCTCTCTAATTCCAGACCGACAGGCAAAGGAGACTTCATAAACATTATATTATTTCTCTGCTTCAGGACTTGATGTTATCACAGTTACTGCTCTGTGAAGGTAGCTGGTAAGAGGAATAAAAATGGATTTTTTTTTTTTAAATTCTTGTGTCATGACACTTTGGTCTTTGTTTTGAATTGCAATGAAGTGTCCCAACCTCAGTCAGTGTTGCACTGCTTCCACAAAGGAAGACTTCATGAAGATGTTGCTTTTTTGAGGGACAAATACACAACTGTTTCCAATCAGTTTCTTAATAAGTATATTCACAGCTCAAATAAAAGAGACTGTATTTCAGACTACACAAATACTTGTCTGTAGTCCCATGATCAAATACCTGTGTGTACCAAGCACGTGTCTACTTGTGCTCAGAAACGGGTTGCTGTGGTGCTTCTCAGTCACTGCTTCTCAGCTGCTTAGTGCTTTGCTGATGAACTCAGCAAGGTATCTGTTGGGGCCTTTTTAGCAAGGTGAATATTTTTTGGATAGGGCAAGATGCAAGGGATGGTGACACTTTTTTTGCTGAGATGCCTTTTAAGTATTTAGTGCCTAGTGATGATTTTTTCATTCTTGTAAAAAACTGCTCTGGAGACTCAAGTGCTTACTCATCATGCTATACATTCAGCTTGGATAATGAGTGTGTAAGCTTCCCTGTTAGTCATCCTGCCCCTAACTAATGCCTTCTGCATGAGGAATGACAGAAAATTTTGTTGTACTTTCACGTTCATGCTTGTGCCTCAGTTTCCCCACCTTGGAGGGTCCTGTGATATCATTCCACAGTAGGTTTCCCCTGGCAGTGAAAGTGGTGTAAACTCTCCCTTCCTTGTTGCTAATATCTATCTTACGCTATAATGCACTACGTACTTATGTCTTTGGGCAGGTACACTGAGGACTCCCTCAGACTTAAGGCTGATCTACGAAGCTTTCTATGAAGCTCTGAATATGCCTAAAATTCAGTACCTGCAGTCACAATGGCCAACACAAATTCAGCTGGTGATGGCGTCGCCAACTCACCTGGGTTTTTTAGTGCTAGTGTGTGGGAAATCCTTGCATAAAAATGGAGAGTACTGTGGTGAGGGTGGGGAGTGCACTCAGTTGCTCTTGATCTAGTCCATGAGTCCCAGCGAGCTCAGGGCTTACCTGCTCCAGTGCTAAGCAGGGAGGTTAGCCAAGGGGCGATACCAAAGGATTTGGGTCAATACTCCCATTAGAGGAGGCAGAGCCCTTCAGTGCACTGAGCTGTGACACCTTCCCTGCTTGAGGAAAGATACCTGATTTCTTAACTTTCATTACTCTCTGAAAATTGACACACACACAAAGGGTGCTGGAAGGAATGGTGGCTTTTTGAGATGAGTATTTGTCCATGATGCTGAGAAGAACACTTTGCTGATTAAATGAGATGTAATTCCCTGAGATACAAAGAGCTGTGTCTGCTTACATCAACAGTGAACATGGCCCTGTTTTGTTAATGACTGTGTGCCTCTGCATGACAGATCTTCAGTTCGGATGCTGATGTCCTCCCTAGATTTGGCAGTACTCCAGGGCTCCTTTTTAAGTACAGAAAAAACTGAGGTTCTGCTCTTACTCACGGTTCTGCCTAAAGTGAAATTCTATGCTGATGTCTCCTATTTCCTAATTCAGGGACTATGTCAATATATTATTAGCAAATGTCATTTCCCTCAAATAATCTTGCCGCAATTCAACTGGCCGAGAAAGGATGTGTGTCTGAATACCCAACCTGATCAACTTCAGTAGTTTTGCTCTTTAGCTTGCTTCCTGGCACAGCCTGGATATGTGAAATTCATTCTTCTGGCAGTCCATACATTCCCTTGCTGATTGAAAACACAGGAATGAATATTAATAAAAGAAGGAGAAGGCCTCCTGCAGCCAGGATCACAGCCATCAAACAAGCAGACAGAACCAGTCACCACCATCTTACCTTTCAGCTCTCTTTCTATTGTTAGGATTGCTCTTATAGCTGGATGGAAGGTGACAATAGATCTTTTTCAAGCCAGAAAAATAGTCTGTGCCCTTCCAATACCCAGCCCTGCTGCATACCTGGCCACAGTCTTCCACTGCATTTGCTTTTGAATCTCTAGGCTGGATGAAGAACATAGTGGCCTAGAAGATAAGCTAAAAAGAAGAAGAAGTTAAAAAGCACACTGCAGGCCACTTCAAGAGAGAACCTCCCCAATATGAAAGGCTGCCTGTGTCGTGATATTCAAATAGATGTTTAGTGCAGAATAGTCAATACTGTTCATGTCTTTAAATAGAGATTGATAACTAAATAAGAGTAAACCCATGAAATCAGCTGTTTTCTGCAATGGATCCCATTGACTAAGATGCTGGAGCATGGACGAGAAAGTGCTGATCAGGCAGCAAGCAGTGATTTACCATGAAAAATATGTTTTATTTGCAGTTTCCAGATACTGGCAAAATAAACATGAAGTCTGGGCCTTACAGATCTCAGCAGAGAGCTTAATCTCTGACTTTAATGTGGCTGAGATGCTCCTTACTATTCTCCCTCTGGCCTTACAGCGTGCAATGGGCCATATCATGCCGGGGCCTTGTGGCCTTAGTGCCGGGATTAATTTATTTCTTAGCACGTCTTCACTGGAAATGCTACATGACTTTGTGCATTTTTGCTTTCATGTTACATAACAAAGTGAGTCTCACTTGTGAAGACTCCCTCTGAAGATGTCGGTAACACGCACAGTTTGCTGGATCATCCTGAAAGATAGAGATAAGGCTGTTACATGAGGAATCACTGCATATGGAAACATACCAGCTGTGCTCATCTGAATCTCTTACTTTCAGTCACCTTCATTTAATGACTGGGATTTTCAAGCCTTCTAGCAGTCTGACATGCATTTTGTTATAAGTACTAATTATTTTATGGAGACTAATTACTGTTCCAGTCTGTTCTTTCCTCCCTAATGCTCTTATCTGATCCACTAGATTTTTATTATTATTATTATCATCATCACCATCATCAGCATTGTCATCATCACCATCAACGCTGGAGAAAGAAGGGTTTTGACGGGTGTGGTTGTTGAGGTATTCATAACAAAGAGGGCTCTATTGAAAGCAATGAGATGGTGTTCGGAAGGAAGAAGAGACAAAACCCAGGATCCTCAAGGGAAAATTAACTCATAAGAGCTCAGAAATTTAGGACTACTTCAGTCAGAAGGAAGACATATGGAGAGGGGTAAATCCAAGAACACACAGCCTGGTAATGCTACAAAATGTTAAGATTCAGGTATTGGTTTGGAAGAGAAGTATGATGTATGCAGTGTATAATCAAGAGTCAGGACAAATTATATTTGAGAAGGACTTGCTTATTTTACTCGATGGTCTCGCATTCTCCCTAATCTGCAGCACATCCTAAGGGCAAATCCTCTTCCCTCCCCTAGGTATATTGACTCATGCTGCTTTCCCAACATTCAAGCTCTTCTTGCCAAGGACAAGTGACAAGCCTAAGGAATTTTGCAGAAGTGCCTGTTGCAAATTTCTCAGCATAGGATGGACTGCACACTAATATGTGTTAAGATTTTGAGGAGAGAATGGCCAAGAGGGGCGTATGAGAGGAGGAGGGATTAATAAGATACCATCTCCAGCCCTTGAGCTGGAGCAGACAAACATCCTTAGGTAAGGAAATACATAGGTTGGAGGTCCAAGTTCCTCCAGCCCCTTCTATCCTTTCAACTCCAACAAGGGTACCAAGATGACTGAAAAATGCTTGTGTTTCTAGTAGACATGTCTGGGCCATGTCTACAATTTCTTGTAAATTTATAACTGTGTACATTCCAAGAGACTAGGGACAGTATGAAAGTCATGACAATATTTTTAGAAAGGTAAGTGAAATGACCTAAGTAATTTTAGGTCAATCTTGCATTGATTTGTGGCCAAAAGATGGAATGGTTAAAAGATTGAAGTAGAATTAATGTCAGTCAATAGGGCTTAAAAGAAAATAGGTCTTGTCAAATGTACTTAATTTAATTGCTTGAGATCACAGGCTTGGTTGATAAAAGCATAATGGTTTTCTTGGGCTTCACTTTTTTGGACGCATTCCAGTCCGCTGTATTGCTTCCACAGCCTTGGCCATTGTCTGCTTTAGGATTTTTGAGGAGATTTTGGGTGTTGTCCCTGGTTTGGTGGCCTTTAGTTGCAGCTGCCTGACCCTTGGCATGAAGCTGACCAGGCAGCCTTGCCTGTAAGTCACAGATAACCTTCTCTGAGAACCCCAGCTAGCTGGGTGGCCTTTTGGAGTACACCAATTCCCTCTGTGTCTGCAGCATAGACATATGTTTTTTTCCTTATAAACTATCCTTCATGAAATTGCCACATTCTTCTGTCATCTAGTGTGGATACAGTTATTCACGTGGGTTGTTCTGGTGACTTAGGTTAAACTGAGTTTAGATGCTCTCACATTGAAATGGATGGTAAAAATGTGTGGGGTTAGGAAAGCACCACAAGAATATTTTGAATTCTGATCAATGGCCCTACAAAGGGAGATTTAGCAGCTTGGTCTCTAGCTTACTTTTATGGTACAAAAGTTCTTATCTGGGGTATTGTACCTAACTCTTTGTATTCTTGTAATCTATTAACAAACAAAAGAAAACCCCCACAAACAAAAATATAAACAAAATCATAATGGGAAAGCATAAAAGTCAAAATGAGAAAATACATGCCCTGAGCAACCCTATCAAGGCCTAAGATAAATGGTCAGTAATTTGGGAGGCTTGTGCCAGTTGCCTGATGTCTTTCTCCAGGATGTATGTAGATTGGCCCCAACTTTTGGGCTTCTGGCAGAAAGTACTTAGTGTCATTTCATAGCTTCTGCTGTTTTGGCTTCCATATACTTATGAACCAACCAAACCTACAGCAGGAAGCACCTACCATTAATTACAGGAGTACTTGTCTTCTCAGGTCTGGTTCTTGACTGAAATGCCTGAGCTCATACTAGATCTGTGCTAGATCCTCAGCTGTTAAGGATTTATTTAGCACCATGAACTTATCTGGGGCTACAGTCATTAACACCCGTTTAATTTTGCTTATGAGAATGCCAATCAAAGAAAGGCAAGCACTTGAAATTCACTTATCCCTGGTATCTATATTGAGCATCAAATGGAAAATTTTTATCAAAGCAGACATGTCATCTCTTGGGAACAAACAGAATTCTTGACTTCCCTCTGACTTCAGTAAACTTTTCACTTACTGTTTCATAACATGGCTGACTAGATTCATTTGTCATAGTGCCCCTGTAATTCAATGTTCAAATCCAAACATGACAAAAGGGAAATAAATAATGTACCATTTCTTATGCCCTAAACCTCCAAGGCCTTTTTTTAACCACTACTTTGATTATACCTACTGCTTTAGTATAGAATAAAAACAAAGATACATGAACACAGTCAGCTATTCTGTCAGCTCTACGAGGCCAGTATTTGACACAGCCAGAGGAGTACAAAAATACACAAAATTCAACCAGCTGAAAGGATAATCCTTTTGGAAGTGCAACTTACAACATCTATCTAGGGCATGAAACGTGCTGTATTCCAGTGAGATTCCCACAGAGATACTGAGCTGAAATAAAGATTCACTACAGTTTTTAAGGCAGTGAGAATTAAGCACATGCATAAAAGTTTTGCTGACTGCAGATGTACTTGAAAACTTACCTGAATAGCAATAGCCAACTAAATCAGGGGCCTGTAAGATTTCAGCTGGTATTGCATCCATAGCAAAATGTATTCTATGAAAAAAAAACCCTACTATCCCTCTCTCTGTTCAGCATCTCTAAATCCTTACTTATTTTTACCTCCTGTGATCTGATATTGCAGCAAAAAAACAACAGATAGCCAATCTGTTTAATAAATCATAGTCTGACTTTCTTATCTATATTGAGTAGTTATGCAAGATGTCGTCTAGTAATTTCTTTAAATAAAAACAAACTCAGATTTAGAAAATTCTGCATAATCACACTATCATAAAACTTGCTAATAGTTTACTGTAAAGAAGATAAAATTATATACTTTTAAGATCATCATATGTATTATTACTACTCAGTCTTGTAAGATGTGTCTGCATTCACTGCCCAACTTTATTATGATAATTTTAAACTCAAACCATATTTTATATCTGAACTTTTTTTGTGAATAGTTGTTATACCTACTTATTCACTTCAGTGGCTGTGTTTATAGAGAGAAGAGGACACCAGAGATATAAAAGATATATCATTCTGCACCTGAAAGAGTGATTGTGCATGACTTCTGTGCTCTTGTCCCTTGCAAACACACTTGCCTGTTTGTCATAACTGGCAGTTCTGGTCTTTTGGCCAGTCAGTTCAATGCTTAGTTCAGAGGCATGTTTTCTTTCTCCAAAGTTGTTAAAAGAACTTGCAGTAATCAGTGATCTACATCTGTATCTCAGTCAGGTTCCCGATGGACAGCCCAGAAAAAACAAGCCACTGGGAAGAGCTCTGCTGAACTCAGAAGGCTTTGGATCAAGTCTTCAGTGAGGGGATAGCAAGAAAAGAGAAATGACATCGCAGTTCTAATTTTGAGTGAAGAAAGCAGGTTATTAGGTCATGCCAGTCAGCTATCTGATGGGAATTGCTCTTTCATGCTTTCTGGAGTTCCATATAGCTTTTTATCTAGGGGGCATGCACAATTCATGAGCAGCTGAAACAAATGAAGACAAAATTTAACAAACAAAATAGAGAAGACCTCGAAATATAAAAGACTATAACACAGTAATAACTGAAAAATAATAGAATAACAATATAATAGGAGAGACAGCCATTCCCTGCTATTAAGAATGGCTCTAGTTTTGAATATTAATAAACCCAAATAGCTGCATCTATTAATTCAGACTCTACCTTTTAGAAATGGATTTCTGTCATCAAAGACAAAATCAGTGTTCAGCTGTAACTCCTTGGTTGGTCTGGGGAGCGCTCAGTCCACATTTCAGTCTTTCCTCTCTTTTGCCAGCTTGATCAGATGTGACTGTTGGCTCCCGTCTGAGACAGTAAGGTGGAATCAGTGAGACAATAACCAATGAACCCCGCTTTGGGGTTCCTGTATTTCTACCTGGTGGTTGTGAAACATGTATCTGTTTGCCAGAACTTGGCTTATAGATGTGGGATTAGAGGAGGAAAGAGAAAAAGAACAGGCTGTGAAAATCTGAGCTTTCAAAAAACATCCCATCACAGCAGAGGGAGGGAGGGGATGGGACTGCGGATTCTGAGAACCACCCATGTAGATTGCTGCAGAGTTCAGAGTCCTCGGGAGATTTGGTGGCCAAACAAATTGCCCCACTTCAGGAGAGGTCAAATAGCTCCTGAGTCAGTGTGCGTCTGTGCAGAGCCGCTCAGGTAAGCAGGAGTCTACTTTAGGCTGTGCCTAAAACATATTTGTGATAAACGATACCAGAACCATGGGAAATAAACCAGCAATGCTCCACAGACAGCCCCGTTCTGCACAGATATCAAGCTCTGAATTTTGGTAGATCCAAAACCAGCCCACCCCATCCCATTGCCTGCTATAGGTAGACACGGTTCATATTTATGGTTAGAGGCTCATTTAACTTATAATTTGATGGGCATCAAATAGGTCCCTTGGAACAGAACTCTATCTTTCATTTCAAAGAATGAGCCTTTATAGCTGTGAAGAAAATAAAAGTCTAAAGAAAAACCATGAGCTGAAAGCAATCTTTCTGACCCTCCAGAGAACTGAAACGGCTGTAGTGAAAGGTGTCAAGTGCTACATCCGTCTCAACAGACCAGAACTGCAAACTAAAAATGAACATTTAAATCTCCACAACTATAAGCCAACCACTTCAATGGGAAAGTCTCATTCGTTTCCAGGTAAAAATTTCCCAGATACTAAAACCTCCATTTCTTTCCCCAAACAACTGCTCCAATTCAGCTGTTAAATATTAAAACAGAGGTCTTCAGGGAGCTGCCTGTCAAAAATGTGGGGACAGAGCAAAGCCAGAGTAATTGAATGGGGATGCTGTGCCACGAGCTGAACAGCCCAGGTGATGAGCACTGCCTGATGTCTCTGCCAGGCAAGGACAGTTGGTGGGTGCTGTGAGAGGGCCCATTCCTGTTGCAGTCGTCTGAATTTACTGCATGGGCTTGTACACAGCATTTGATTTTTATCTTCTGGACAAGGTGAGTGTCCTGTGTCAGGAATGTCCCTAGTGAAAGGCACACGAAGGCTTAAGTGTTTGCTTTACAAACTATTACATGCAAGCTATGACCGATTTTTCCAAAATAAATTTATTTTTTAAGTATTTTCCTCTCTCATAAATAAACAATACATTTGTTATCATTCACATTTTTTCCCCCAGACAAGGAATCCTAAAGCAGGATCTAAAGATTAACATTAGCATATAACACGCTACAACCTCCTACTGTGACAGCATAGCCAACCACAGAAACGTTTTAGGGCCTGACCCCTCAGTCTTGAATAACAGGGGCTATCCCTTCTCACATGAGTAATCCCATTCAGCTGACAAAAAAGGATGCCAGTTTAATACTAAATATTTACTACTTCTTAAAGGTTGGGGTTTTTTTTACATAAAATCTTGCTTTATTGCTGTTTTCAAAGATACTACTTCAGGAAATGAACCAAAGCAAAAATGTAACATTTTGTACTGTTTTATAGGTGTTTATTTTTGTAACTCTGTTCTGCTGATGCTTTATTGATTTATGCTGTATCTTAGATACAAATGTAGCAGTGCTGAGGCAGTGCAATACAGGACAAGTGATCAACAAAGCCTAGAAATATTTTAGCGTATTTTTCGCACTGTGAAATGTGATGGTGATAGCATGGAACCCTGGGTCCTGAAAATATTTTCTGAATGTTTCTGTGCTCTTTCATGTTTTAGCAGTTGGTATGCTATTAAATATTTTCTTAAGAATATTTTCTTAACATTCTATATTCTATATTAATATTCTATATTCTATATTCTATATTCTATATTCTATATTCTATATTCTATATTCTATATTCTATATTCATATTCTACACAGGAATATTCTTAAGAATATTTTGTTAAGCCTCTCTTAGCTTTAGGTAGAGAAACACAAGAGGGCACTTTAGTCCATTTATTTATTAAGTTAGTATCAAGGAGAATCCTCTCCACTACTCTGACCCCTTAAAGAGTTAAGCTAATGAAAAGGCATTTTTTGCACTTCTCTTTCTTGCCTAACAGAATGAAACCACAGAGCATTTGTAAAACCACCAGAGGTGGTGAACTAGGAAAGGGAATGACAAGAGAGAGAATCAGGAAGAAAATGCATGCTGTGCCTTGGGGATGGAAGTTGCCTCTTGTTAAACAAGTGGTGATCGCGCCTATTTGAGCTGTGGTCTGAAACACTGGGATTAAACACGGGTAGTTATAGGCAACATGTAGAAAACACCTTAGAAAAGGTTTTAGAAAATTATGTTGCTGATTAGGTGACTTGCCTTTAGGTCAAAATCAGGCTGGGAGTAGGAAATGTCTGGAAATGTAAGCACAGGAAGTATAAAATCAAGGCTTTTTTTAGACCTTTTTAATGAATCTTTCCTTAGGCACAAAGTTGAAGCTGGAGGTCTAGTAGCAGTTATTTTGCAGTGGAAGTTCTCCTTACCTTCTGAGTTGGACAGTGATTATGAAAATGGGGTTATTCTGGTGAGTGTGACTATATTCAGCTGCAGAACAGCTGCTATATTCATCAGTTGATGCGTAAAAATGAAAAAAATAAAAAAGCCCTGAGAGAGGGTGCAAGGATAATGGCAGTAAACTATTGCCTCAAGCACCAAGATTTTCATTTTGCTGCCTGTAGTCAGATACTGTCAGCAGCACTGCACAACCAGAAAATTCCTTTAACCCTCCAGCAATCTTTATGATATATGGTGTTCTTCAACACAGTGGATTTCACGTCTTTTCATTTTTTCTCTTTCTCATCCCCATTTTCAGCCTTTATTATTTTGGAGCAAAAGGGGATGTTCCAGGCTCCCTGAGGTTCAGTTGTCCTTCATTATGCTTCTATATTGCCAGGAACGTTTTGCTGATAGCGATATTCCCAAGGCCCCATTCTTTCCCTGTCCCACTACAAAAACATGCTTTTCAAGTTAGTAGCTGGGCAGACTCGTCTTAAGTATTTAGTTGTATAGTTACCTGCCACAATGTGCTGCATGCCTTATTAGGCCATGCTAATAAAGGGTTAGGTCATCTGTCTCCAGTACCCCGGTGCCTCTGCCTCCCACAGTTTGGGTGCATTTCTGTCTGGATAATAGCACTCACTATTTGTAGATGTATTACTGTTTCTGAATTTTACCAGATTTATTGACAAGGAAGCACTGGGAGTTTGTAGAAGAATTCAGGTGGCCAAGAGGGCCAATGGCATCCTGGCCTGTATCAAGAATAGTGTGGCCAGCAGGACCAGGGAGGTGATAGTGACCCTGTACTCGGCACTGATGAAGCCGCACCTCGAGTACTGTGTTCAGTTTTGGGCCCCTCATTACAAGAAGGACATCGAGGTGCTGGAGCGTGTCCAGAGGAGGGCAACGAAGTTGGTGAAGGGTCTAGAGCACATGTCTTATGAGGAGTGGCTGAGGGAACTGAGGTTGTTTAGCCTGGAGAAGAGGAGGCTGAGGGGAGACCTTATTGCTCTCTACAACTACCTGAAAGGAGGTTGTAGTGAGGTGGGGGTTGGCCTCTTCTCCCTAGTAACGAGTGATAGAACGAGAGGAAACAGCCTCAAGCTGCACGAGAGGAGGTTTAGGTTAGATATTAGGAAAAACTTCTTCACCGAGAGGGTGGTCAAGCATTGGAACAGGCTGCTCAGGGAAGTGGTTGAGTCTCCATCCCTGGAGGTATTTAAAGAACGGATAGATAGGGTGCTTGAAGACATGGTATAGATGGACTTGGCAGTGATAGGTTGACAGTTGGACTCGATGATGTTAAGGGTCTTTTCCAACCTTGACGATTCTATGATTCTACGATTCTACGAATTTCACCATTTTCTGGCTGCTCCTCAAGACCTGCCACACTGCCAAAGGATTCTTTTGAGGACCAGAAAGGAAAACAATTTGACAGCAGCTCAAAGGATCTGGAGGCTAAACTGCATAGGGTGCAGTGCATTGCTGCTCATCAGTTCTCACTGGTATTGGCAGTTGCACAGCAATGAGTGAACAAAATTAGAGAGTGATGTAACACACGCTCTTACTAGTTTAGATTCCCTAAATATCCACTTACTTTAATTTATTGGACAGTGTGTATGATGTATCTTGAATATGAGCCTATCCATTGGCAAGCTTGTTTCCTTAGTTCAAGCTGTAGAGACATATGAAGGGACTGTTTGAATGATAAAGGTTGGCAGTTCAATTCCTAGTGTCAGCTGGGTTGAAGATACATCATATATCACAGCAGCAATATGACATGTAGTGTATATGATTGAAGAATCCCTTGAATATTAAGCAGTGTATAGTAAAGTCAAAGGGAACTATAAACCAAAGCAAAATGCCCCAATTTATTCCTCATCGCACAGCAGATCTAAATACAGGCATACATGCAAGGCACCAAGGAATATATTTCTAACAGATGAAAGATTCAGAGATGAGTTGTTATTAATTTTTTTGAATATTAAACTCTCATATCTGATAAACCATCTCTCTCTCTATATAATTATAACCACCTGTAGAAAAGGCGCTAAATTACAAAAGTGCTAAATTTTTTAGGCACCATATTGACCTGAGAAATTCTTTTTAGCCTGTGAGATTCAGTCTAGTTTTATTTATATTGTTTATGAGGTGGCTAAGACAGAGTTTGTACTGGAACCCCACTAAGATGATAAATTCACACCTAGAAGGGAATAACTTTTAAACCTGTATTATTGAAATTGATTAGAGTGCCCATGGTACATAGGGTGTTTTTTGAAGCATGCTGCACTTGGCTGAGAATCTTATATTAGTGTTAGTAAGCTAATTGGAGCTGAGTTGCCAAAGGCCAGAGTGAGACAGGGGCATGACCCTTAGCTTTGAAATTACAGGCAGCGTGGTGTATGTTACTATGACACATTTCTTATCATTCAGTTAGGATGAAAACTAGCTAGCACACTAAAAATACTGTTGAGCTATTGTATATATAATACAGATATGTATATTATAGACAGATAGAAAGAAAGTATGGTGATGCATATATATGCTGTATATAACGTAATATTTTAGCTGTAATGCCTTTGTGCTATTTTGGTGTCAGACAAAAAAAAAAAAAAACAAAACCAAAAACATTTTGGAAAGCGATCCTCTGGGTGTTAATGGCCTTTGTAATGGAACACATTTATTTGGCTTACAGACCACCTCTGTCTTCTCTGCACAGCTATAGGGGAATAAGAGAAGATGTGAATCTAGGAAGATACTGTCATAGCAGGGTGTATTGCATTAACAGCAGACATATGCCTGAATGTGTTCACATCTTCATGCTGGTGTAAGAATGGCTGCTATGTATTAGTTATTAAAATTTGCTTAATTTATGTGCAAAATGAAGTATAAAAGGTTAAATGGGAAACAAGTCTCATCTTGGTTCACTATAAAAGTGTATATATGAAGAGTTTATGAGTAGAACCATAACTTAAATCACTGGTAAAACTTTTGGATTTAGGTAAAGCTTGCTTGCCATATTCCTTTGAGAAGTGGATGGAATTGCTTTTATCCATCCTTTACAAGAAGATGAGGCTCTCGTGTTCAACGCATTCATGCTTTGAGATCTAACAGAGTCATGAGGGATTAGGGCAATCCTTGTTGATGCCTACCTTTGCAGTCCATGCAGACTTGTGTTTTGCTGTGCCTCTGCTGCACTATCAGCTGTACTCTTTCTGGCCTTTCCCTGTCCTGCCCCCAGCGACTTTCACAGCTGCTCTGCAGGTCAGGAGATCTCGAGGCCGTTATATTGTTTGCATTGCTGTGCTAACACAGTTATACAGGTGGGCAGGGGACATGCTGCAGACACCCCTCTGTTTCGCCTTGCACTTATTTCTGGCTTGCTCTTGCTTGCCCTTTCCAGTAGTCACAAACCTGCAGGTTCACTGTGGGGAGACTTACTGAAATTTGAGAGAAAGCTTGAGAGCGGCAAAAAGGCCAGGGGGCAGCAGGGCCGGCAACTGGGAAAACCTGATTTATTTCTCTGACTCTATCACCATCTAACTGTGTAACCTTGAGGAGGTTGTTTTTATCACTTAGCCTCTGAGAAAAAAAGTGAAGAGGACTGCAGAACCGCTGGCTCAAGAGATGCGATAGAGTGAGCCCTTGTGCAGAGGCAATATGATTGTTATCGCCAAATTCTTTGGGCAGCACAGACGCCCCCATCGATTGCTGGAGTCAGGAGTGGGAAACGACGGGCTCAGAGCAGGGCTCATGTTGATTAATTGCGGCCTGCAGCAGTGCAGCCCCGTGCCAGAGGGGGCTGGCGGCGTGGTGACCTGCAGCGGACGGCTTCCCTCGCTGGCGAGGAGATGGAGCAGTGGGCTCGGGGGGGCTCAGGGTGCTGCACTTAATTATGGCCAGGCCGATCGCCAGAAAGTAATAGGGTTAAAAAGCAAACCCATTGATGTGAACTGATATTCAAACAGCTTTGTCATGCCACATCTGAGAGTTACCTGACTTGACAGAAGTGCCAGAGGTAACAAGCTGAGGATTTTTGCCAACATTTTCTTCCTTTGCTTTACTAGTTAACATATGAACCTCTACAAGCTGCAGTAGCACGGTGTTTAGCTGCTACTTTGCACTTTCACTGGGGTGTCCCTGAGCACAGGTTAATAAAGACAGGCATTGCTTTTTCTGCGTTGTCTCCCTGCAAGACCTGAGGAGCGGGGTGCTCGCCTCTGCCTGACCTTGCGGCTGTGCCCCTGCTCTCTGCACCCTGTGGTGCCAACATGGTAGCGAGGAGAGGTTAGCTTCCTCTGGAGAAAAGCTGTACCCTTAGCAGCTTGGCACACGTGTTTAGGATTCCCTAGAAGATTGAATTTTGGTGGAAAGATAAGCTTACAATGCCATTAGCTTTCAGCTAACAAAATCAAAGTGCTCATAAATTAACTTCTTGTTAGCGAGACCATATGAATGAATTCAAGTACCTGTACGTTTGAGGTATACTTTTTTTAAAACCCAGAGGAGGAAACAAAAACACATGGTCTTTCTCTGTACCCTGGGAAAGCCATCGGCCACCCAGGCTGAGAAGGGCACCCCTGGGCCTGGGCCGGCAGGGCTGGGGGAATTTTAATGCTAAAAGTGGAAAGGTTTTTAATGGGCTTGCTGGTCTTGGCTTGCAGGCTGTGTTTGGTGTGGTTGGGTGGGGACAGTGGGGCAAAGCCGTTGGCATGGGGAAAACGGAGGGGCATGGGCATGCTGGGGCACCACGCTCCCCCAGACCTCCGGGAGGGGAAGAAGGGGAGAAAATGGCAGCGCTTCCCCTGTGGAGAGGGACAGTTACTGCAGCCATTGCCACCGGACAGTCAGGGTCAGCTGCCTTGAAAAGGAAGAGAGTAATTTTGCTGGTTAATGAGTTGTTAAGGAAGTCTTTCAAATGCAGACCTTTCCTCTAAAAAAAAAAATGAAAAAAGGGAAACAAGGCAAAGAAGCAGATACCTTCCTCTGTGAAGGAAGTCCTGCAGGCTTAGGAGAAGTTGTGCAGGGAGAACGAAGTGAGCCGGCTGTCTTACAGTCACGCTGGCACTTGAGAAAGCGCTATGAAAGCTGCAAGCACCAGGCTGTCAAATGGTCAGGGCATTGAAATCTTACGCTAACCATGAAATTGTGTCACGTTTGCAGAGAGAATCAGCTTTCCAGAGGCATATGGGTGATGATGAACTGTGGTTCCCAGCAATGTAGAAGTTGGTGTCTAACTCTTCACAGTGCCACTCAGAAATTCAGAATAATAAGATATTTTCCTTCTCTGTTTGCAGTTTCTCCCACATAATCTCCCTGATCTCTCTCCTTTTTTCTGTGTTCCTGGTGGTAGGTAAGTTGCATATAGAACAGCATTTTACAATACTTAAGTAATCATTTCTTCAAAGCACCGCTGAGAAGGAGTGTAGTACAAAGCAGGCAAAGCAGTGTTTCCTGAAAGGGCTGGGGATCTTTGCTGGCTATTAACTCTACATGCGCTCCTTGTTGCTGTCAGCAGGCTGCTGCAGTTGCTACCCGGACAATACTGTCCTACCAGGTCAGCTGGGAGCCGGGAGAGCTTTGATGGGGCTTCATTAGTGTTGCGTGGGGTAGCGGGTGGGGAACCGCTGCATTTTATTGCTACGCTAATGGTTACTTTTTAAAGAGAACAGCTTTTGAAAATTAAAATTCTTAAGTGGGTGTTTAATTTTGTCAGGACTGCTATTACCTTCTACATTAATCGAGTACTAACCGATTCTGAATAATATGCTTATTAACATTTATCTGCTGATTGACAGGACTAGAAATATACAGGTTTTTGGCAGGATAATAGCTGGGCACTTGTGAGTAAACTGAAGGCTTTCCACCTGCTGGTAGATGTCTTGTTCCAAAGGGCTATTTCTCACCGACGTACCACTGAGCAATGTGGATGGCAGTACTTGGGCATTAAAATAAACTCTCATTTGAATAATCAGTATCCTGTTCAACTTGTACCACATCAACAGTGAAGTTATAACAATCCAGCTTGCAAAACCTGTATTCTGATGCACTTTTCAGCCTTGATTTGGCTCCAAGCCCGAGGGGCCATCTTGTCTGTCCTGAGTAGCTGGTAGCATTTTTTTTTCGAATACTACCTGTAGAGAAACTATTTCTTTGAAAAGCCTCAATGCCTATAGCACAGTTATCAACAGAGTAGTTTAGCAGACAAAAAGTACCTAATTAAAGGAGTTATGCCAGTAAAGTTTCAAGAAGAGCTGTGGTGTGGAGACTATGGTATGCACTGTGGGGAGTACTAGGAATACCCTGTTAATGATGATTTGTCATTGGATAACTGCATCTGTTTTTATTCCCGTTGAAGGGAATTTAAATACAAAGCACTTGCTTTTAATGCAAACCTATATTTTTGATTGTGCACTGTAGTTATTTTTATTGCTATGGAGAATAATAGGCAGGTGCATCCATTGCAGCTGATGTAAGATCATGCAGCAATAAAACATTAAAAAAAAAAAAAAAAGGAAGAATCAAAACAAAAGAAGCAATTTGGCTTCAGATTCATGCATGCATTCAAAAATTATTCAGTATGAGGATGTACCAAAGGTCTTAACAAATACTATTTCTGATACATTATAGCCTTTCTTGGAGGTTTAACAAGGCCAGCTTTCCTGTTTTGTTTTGTTTGCACATTTATGATTCAGTAAAATGAATAAAGAATTGAGCAGTCAACACACCTATTACTAGTGAAGTTTAAAAAAAATGCTATACAAAAAAATACACAGCATTCCTTTGACCAGATGTCCAAACATCAACTTAAGCAACTTGCCTATCGTACAATTTTGTGAAATCAGGGCCAGTGTTGTTAAGTTATTGTCTGTGGGGCAGACTACCAGGCAACAAGTGCAAGGTAATAAAAGCAGGACAAGGGAACTGATTCGAAAGGTCAGACTTGCATTGCAGGAAACTGACTCAATGCATATTTTTAAAGTTGGAAATGTAACCTAAAATTCACAAAAAGACAAAAGTATTCTGCAAACTGAACCAGTTTCCTTCCTCATTCCCACTCTGTGCATGGTACAGGGAAGAGGGATGTTTCATTTTGTCTCCCTTTCTAAAGAAAATCAAACTGGAAGGGGTAATTCTGACCGACTACAATCAAGTACTGGCATTTGGAGGAAAATGGAGAGCTTACATGTTTTACAGTCTGCATGTCACTTGGTCATTAGCAATGTTTTGAAATATTCCAGAAGATGTTGTGGTATTTATTAATGGTTTCTATTACAATCACACCTATTTTATCTTTATTTCTGTGTTTTGAGAACTCACTTGCTGTGTGGTAAAACCTGAACATCTGTTAGCTGAAAGTGTGGTTAGACATCTGCATATTGATATGTGAAGTCCATAAGTTATTTAGCAGAGGAGGTGAAATAAATAAAGAAAATGTGCGGAGGAGAGAGAACACAAACTTTGAGAAGTTGAAATGATGGTTTTGAAAGTAAAGCAGTTACTTTAGGATGATGGTTTGTAGTAGGTTTGGGTATGTTTTCTCTGTTTCATTTGCCTTGAATGCAAAAAGGATAAACCAAATTGTTTTTAAAATGTGTACTGTAGGTATTATTGGTGAAATGTCTGGGCACAGTTCCAGAAACTTGTGACAGAAAACTGTAGAATAAATGCAGATGTGAATGCCATTTATTTTAATGAACAGCACTATAATCAAACCTCATGCTTGAAATAAAATCCGAAAAGATAAAAAACAGTGAGTCTTAAATGTACCAAAGAACAAGAATCTGCATATGTTGTAAATAGTGACTGATAAATGACAACTCTGTGGCTATTTTTAGACCATAATTTGAAACTGTAGTAATAGTGATGAGACTGTTTGAATAAAGGTGCATAAGTTACTATATGCATAGTTATAAATTTTGCCAAATACCCTTGGAATATGTTGCTTTGTTAAGAACCTAATATGATTAGGTTTCATATAGAAGACTGCTTATTTTGTGTTTGCAACAGGAGTATTGCAACATAATCATGTATTGTAACTGCCAAGGAATGATTTGGGAGACTTTTCTGTAAACCAAGAAAGAATGGCATAAAAGGCATGACACACTGGATCTGCCAGGCCAGCCTTTACAGAGTCTGCTTTGCCTTTGCCAAAGCTCCTCACGATTCCATAGTCTCCATATCAAGAATAGAGGTCAGACCTGAAGATTCTTCTCACCTCACTGTAGGTGAGGGCACATAGATTTTAAAACACAAACAATAACTTCTAGTCGAAGCGTAGCATTTGAAGTAACATTCTGCCAGCACAGCTGTGTGCTCAAACAGATTTTTTTCATTATGATTTCCTTTTGAGAATGAAATTGCAGCCAAGTTACCCTGATACAGATAAGTGACACTTGTATTGCTCCCACAGGTGCTGAGTGGTGCGGAAGCATGATTTTGGCAGACTCAAGAGAAGCCCAGCCTGTGACTTCAGACCTCTGAGAGCTTGACATTTCTCATAAGTTGGCTGAATGTTTGCATGATTCTAGAGCTGGCAAGTTTGCTTATTATCTCTGAGAGATTTGTGACTGCAGAACAGTTATTGGCTTGGGTGATTTCCTTGGTCTGACATGATCTCTGTATTAGTACCATGCTCGGCACACACTTAGGCTTGCTATTTCCCTGGGAGGAAAAAACCTCCCAAAACAGAACATGATGCATCTGCCCATAACTTTTCAGCTATCTACTTTAGTAACTATTTTTTGCAGTGTCTGTGAGTAACTATAGCAAGTACTGGATATTCTATACTGACTGCCTGTCTCCTGACCCTACAGACACCAGCAACCCTGTCCTGTGGTATCACTGATACAAATGCACAGTCTTCTGGGAAAGCCTGATGATCTGCATCTCCTATTACAATCTGCTTTGGGGTCTGCTCTTGCAGGAATACTTGGGAGTCATGAAGACTGGCTGACTCATCTCCTCAGCTACAGTTGTAATTTTCCATTTATACAGGGCTAGTGCACAGAAAGTGCTGGAAAATTCTAATGGCCTGTCTCCTGAGCAAGGTCAAAGCCTGACTGGATGCCACAGACAGAAACCATAATGCAAACCTAACATACACAGTCTATTGTGAGTCAGTTGTGTGCACATCACCGCTTTCAATCAAAATGCTTAGGGTCGATAAGTCTAATGACACCAGACTAAAGACAGCCTAGGTCATATCTGGAAGTTGCCATCGGTTGCTCTGTTTGTCACAAGCTGAGCTGATAGCATCCATTTTAGAAAACTTTATCACCAAACTCTAGGTCCCATTAAAATCTCATGTTATTATATAAAGGGCCACGCTCTGCTCTGTCTTTTGGCAATGATGAGCAAGTCTCACTCTCCAGCTGCATAGTCTTTTAGCAAATTGAGATCTCCTTCTAATTCATCTGAATATTCAGACCTCAGAATAGCACAGAGACAGCACTTCTGAGGATAACTAATGATATTTTACAAAATTCAAATTCTGGCCATCCACCAGCATTCATTCTGCTAAATCAAAGTGCAGTGTTCCTTTGTGAGCTGATACTAAAGCTGAATGCAGTTAGAGTCATGCTGAATAGTTTACCAGAAATCAAGATCTCTCTTGACTCTGGAAATGTTTCTGGCTCCTGCTAAGAGGAGAAAAATAAAACCTTAACTCCTGTTCCCATGTTCAAACTTACTGTCAGCATTACAAATTATAGTGGGATAAATAGAGTGTGAACTTATGTCCTGTCAACTAGGGGTTTCCAATTTTTTTTCCTTAGGTACCACATTCAGCAGCAGCAATGGTCATACATGCAGTGCACCATCCACTGAATTTTGAGCTTGGGTGTGTGCCAAGCCTTTACCACTCTGGACTGATTTATATACTGCAGTCTGACAACTCATTTCATATGGTGTATGCCCTGGTAAGCTTCTTTTATCACGAAAAAACCAACCAAACAACCAAACAACCCAAAAGGTCAGATGGGAGAATTGTGCAAATATAGAGTATAACAGATATTATCAATCAGCTCAATGTTGATTTGCAAATGTACTCTTATCATTAAGGAACTTTCAAATGCAGTTCCAGATGAACTGGAGAGTTTCAGCCAACATCTGTCTGTGTGATTTCTGCAGATCTGAAGGTTCTCTCTCAAACCTGATTTCTGCATAATTACAATGGCAATGACAGCCTCACTGCCTTATTTTTCTTCCCCCCAAAACTCCCCTTTGAAGAAGGGTTTCTTTGTGTGTGACCTTTTTGGCCATATCAGCAAGCATGCTTTTGTTTCCTAAATTTTGGTAGGAACGTTGGAATCTCCTGTTAATTTCCTTGTAACAAGGTTGATCGCTGATATTTGCTACCCAGTGGCTCCCCATAAACAGCATGGCCCGAGGATCTTTGGGTTACCTTGTCCTTTGGGAATCTCTTTCTTTTGAATGGAACAAATGTGCAAAACCCAGAATCTTGCAGGTTACTCCTAACAGAAGGAAAATTTAGCAATTTGATTAGGCTGTTTCTACATTTCTGTTCTTTACAAGAGTGCACACAATCCTGTCTGCTTGAACACAGGAGGAATCAAACACCCAGAGCTCCAGCTCTGCCTCTAAAATTCTGCCAGCTGAAAGCCTGACTCAGAAGTGTGCTTAGTGCTCTTGCACTAGCAGAGGTTCGAGCGTCTTTTCTCCATTTGCTTCTGAACGCTCTTTCTCAGCCTGTCTCATATGCATCTGTAAGGAAAAGAAATCCAGAAAGCCATTTTGCCCATGAAATGTAAATTTCCAGTAAGACTCGGGTGTACATGTTTTGGCCAGGCACATGCATTCTGTGTTTTAGCTGCTAAACAATGGGTAACGGCTGTGGAGAAAAGCCTCCCTAACATCATGGAGATTAAGCAAGGCTATCCCGACCAGTGGCAATCAGATAATGGAGGACTCAACTCCAGCATTGGTTATTTCTAGCTTTCTCCCTACATGGCTGAGAACAGCTGCAAACCCCAGGAAGGAGATCTGTTTGTTCAGGGGAAGGAAGCATCCAATGCATGGAAATCCTCAGTGTTTACAAGAAATGTGTTAAGAAAGTGGGAGCTCTGATGGCTGCTCTGGTTCCCAGACTTTACCTCTTGGTTGTCAGTCTTAGGTGATAACAGAGAATCTCACCTGAATCTGACTCTCCAGGTGATTCTGTATCTAAGCAGACCTTGAGCAGGATATCTCAGCAAATAAAAAAGAAAAAAAATAATTTTTTTTAGTCCTCCAGAAGACCTAGAGCCTCCTTCCCACCCCACCTACCCTGCTCTTTCAGGTTCTCCAGTGTGTACGGACAGCTTTCTGGTTGCAATGGATCTGAACAAACCTCGTAACAGGCTAACAATGCTTCGAGTTCTGAAACTCAGAACAGGTAAAAACTCTTATAAATACCTATGCTGAGAAACGAAGTGGATTTTCTCATGTCCAGTGAGAAGTGATCACATGCTGAATCGTTTCCTTTGTTCAGAGCATTAACAGGGTCTATATCTTCTACCGCGCTGCCTGTTTTCATTAACACTGCAGAAAATTAGAGCAGCTCCCATCCAGTCTTTTATACAGTTTCCTGTTACTCATTCACATCTAGTTGTGCTGGTTCAGCTATTAGCAAGGGTAACATGGGACAGTAACAAGCTCAGGGATCCAGTACACATTTAAACTATCCCAGCAAGAGGGTCTAGCTGACTGCACAGCAACACAAGCGGTTTTATTTGTCCAGTTAAGGGGCAGTACAGAAGAAAGGGATTTGTGCAGCCTGATATTGCCACCACAAGAAATGTTTGTCAGACATATTTGGACAGACCTGGATTGAAATTAGCCACTCAACTCAGAAGCCAGCAGGGTCATGCATGTGTGCACACATGCACAGAGGAGATGAGTGAAAAGGAAACATCGCAAAGAAAGGCAAAACCAGGATAATCTTTTCAACCTTACTACTTATTAGATGCAGTATACATCTAGCCAAGTCGTTAGTGGAAGGTGGGATTAGTGCAGTGGAAGGCCTGCGTCAAGTCTATGCATTTCTCCAACTTGTGTTCGTGCCTGATTTACTTAGATTTTCTAGATCCATCCTACCAGAACAGTTCAATACAAACACCAAGAGGGACTAACTGGCTATCCTATAAAGCTAAATTACAGACTTCTCTGGGCATATGACTATGTGCAAATACCAAGCTGGTGCATGCAGTTTTGGAGTCAAAGAATTCTACTTGGTAATCTAAAATATCCTTTAGTTTTGATTTTTATTATAACCTGGTTAATGAAATGAAAGGGGAGACACCCATCAAATAAAAAAAAAAAAACGCCTAAGAAAAATTAAATATACAACACTTCCATCAACCCCTAGTGACTAATCCGCTTGTTTCATTTAATTATCATCAACAAGGACATTATTATTCTTACTTGTGTATGTCACTCTTCTGTTTTAACAATTTAGATGACTCATCCTGAGGAAATAGAGCAAGAGACATCTATTTAACTTTATATTCAGCCATAGGTGTAAGCCATTTAGGTTTTCTAATTTAAAATGCAACTAAAGAGAAATCACATTTGCAACTGTCCTTGAGGGGGGGCGGGGAGGGAATGATTAATCTAACTAAGAATGCAACTCACTCATTGAGATAATGGAAAAAGTTTGGGACTATGAATGTGAGAAATCACTGGATCCCAGCAAGGGGCAGAATGTCCTCAATTTGACTTGACTTCAATTAAGTGAAGAACATACGGGTTTCCCAGAGGTTTGACTCCTAACTGGGGAAAAGATAGAGAATTTGTCTCAGGTCTAATGTCTGATAGTGCAACATGCCAGAACTGCTGAATATTATTATTGGTGTCTAAAATGACACCTTGTCACTGGTGTTTTAAGTAACAGTTAAAATAGCAAAATAATTTGTAATTTCCTAGTAATCCTCTTGTCATTGTGTTGTTAGGTTAGCAGTAACAGGGTCTTCTCAGGTGCCTTATGCCCAGTCGATTTGTATAGATACTTGCTTAGGAATGGTGTGATTTTTTTTTTTTTTCCACGGTTTGTTCAGCCCTGCTGCTAAACAAGAGCTGATCATCATCCCCCTGGAATCTCTGGGCACTCCTGATAAATGTATAAATCTCTGCCACATGCATAAACCTACATGGGGTACGCTGATCCTCTCTCTGATGGTATCTGATGTCCTTGGTTGTGGTTTTTTTAAAGCACATTTCATGATTCCTTTTGTCCTTTTCCCTTGCCCTTTAAGAGCTATGAAAATCTGTAGGCGATGAGTGGTTTGGGTGGAATGGTGAACTGAGAATAATTGCATCTCCCCACCATTTGCCTGCTGATTGCATTTCAAACTCTAAGCTCATTGTTGTTAATCCCAGTCTCTTCCCCTCCTTGCTCTTTGGGCCATAGCCTTTGTGACCAAAACATGGACAAGTGAGAAAGATTCTAACTGACTGGGGAGGCCGGGCACCTTCTGCAGCTCAGGACAGCACCTGAGCAGAAGGTGCAGCCCAGACGGCTCATCAGAAACCAGAGAAGTGTACTCAGGGAAAGCAGAAATCTGCCTAGATATTACATACTAAAGGATGTGTTTTGACCATAGTATTAGCAGATAAAAATACCTTATCAATGGACATGTGCTCAACAGCTGCCTTTTGGTATCAGTGAGGACTGGAGTGGGACATATTAATTATTTTGGAGACCGGAAAGAATCAATGTTTTGAAAAGAAATTAACGGTAATTGGTAAAAAGTGCTTTTGCAGTAGAGATCTGTAAAAGGTAGGAAATATTACTATCAAAGCTGAAAAATAATTATAACAAATAATTCTTTGGGTACTTTGACCTAATATTCAAATGCATATCACAGCACTGGATGAAGGAGAAAAGAACTGCATGAGAAGTGACACATTACTGCCTATTACCTACTGTATCTTAATTAGATTAAGCTTCCTGCTCTTTTAGGAGTTTAATGTCAGCTATTATAACACTGACAATATGAAGATTTCTCATATCTTTTCCTCTTATGTTTCCCCATCTTGTTCTAAGCATTAGTCAAATGAGCTTATGATTTAAAGATGAGATATAGAACCAGCGAGAAAGATTTGATTCAGCGTCACCATTTTGTTTTTTTTTTTCTTCCATAAAGTCACATTTTTTACACTTTGGCTATTGCTTAGTTGTATAAATAATATCAGAGATGGATATTCTAACCCCTGTGCAAACTTCTGACCATGCCCAGTGTAGCATCTGCCTTCTTTTTTTTTTTTTTTCTGATCTTCTGTAGCCCACAATGCAATTGCTTTTTACCATCACATGCGGTTCAGTAGTGCTGTGCCTGCTGCTGCTACGATAAGCGGTTTCCCAACAGGGGACCACTTTATGATTATGCATACAGACATAGCGAACGCTGCTTTCAAGAAGTGTTTGATGACAGAGAACAGTATGTGTAGAAAAGTAGGTCTGAATATTACAGTCTTGGCTCTATCTGTTTAGGCACAGATACAGAATTGTTGTCAGCAGTGAGTTACCATCTGAAGTATGTAAAACTGGAAACTAAACAAGTTACAAAACAAACAAAAGCTGAGAGCAAAACAGTAACTGTATCACCATACCAGCTATCTACCCAAGCCAATTGACATAGAGAAGTGTTAGCAACCGAGTTGTCTTCAGATCACAATAGGAAAATAAGAAAACTCCGAAATTATAAGAAGTCTGGATGAAAATGGTAAACAAAATAATCAAAGTTAATGGTAAATGTTGCCAAAATCTGGATGTGTAGCAGCTGAAGTGAAGATGCTAGAAATCTAGAATTTTTCTTCTTCTTTTGAAATTCTAGAATTTTTCTTCCAGTCCAACAAGCACAAACTAGCTCATTCAAAAATAATCTTGTGTTAAACAAGGCATGATTCTTTACGTCCTTAATTATAAATGGCAGGCTATGACACTTTACAAAAAGAAGTCTAAGCAAACTTCTGATAGGTTACAAATTAAGATAAAATTTGAATATTGAAGCCTTTTTGAACATCATTACCAAAAATGATGAGACAGTTGCAGAACTAATGAAAAGCAGGAAAAGGATAGTATGTCTGCAGAAGGCATAAGGACTTTACCAGCCACAAAAGGCTTCACAAACATTATGCCAAACATCATTAAACAAACAGTTTGCAAAGCCCAAGGGGAGTACTTGGTGCAAAATAAACCGGCATCACTCCTAAAGTGAACAGAAAACAAAAACCCAACAAGCAAACTTTTGATGTTGGTGATACTTAGCTAGGACAAGTGGCTGATACAATAGACACACAGGCAAAAACTGAAATGCATTGAACAAGTAGTCTATTTGTTGCTAGATGCAACACTGGCAGTCTAAAGGCTGATTTGAATTCTAATGGCCTATCCTAGACTATCCTTGGTATGTCTGTATTGGTACTGCTTAGATACAGCTTTACACTGCATAAAGAAAGCTGCAATATTACTGTGATGCTGTGTTCGGAAACAAACGGGTAGATGCAGATCAAGGAGGACAAAAGATTGTGGCAGTCATTTAATAAATGGGAAAAAGAAAGTTTAGGAATGGAACCAAAGTAAAATTTATTCCTACCGCCTTTTTTTTCATTCTCAAGGAGAAGAAAGCTCAATTGAGATATATTGAATTGACCCAAATAACAGATTTTGTTTAAAAACAAGAAAAAGGTAAAGATTGTGTTTTTTTGTTCCGTGTTTCCTTCCACTGTAGGACTGTTGGTATTTCTCTTCTGAAGTAAAGATTCACAATGAGCCATTGCTTTAAAACTCAGAATGTTTTGATTTCAGATGTTTTCATTTCAGTCTGAAAACAACATTTCCGTTGTCCTGTACATACATTTCTCACCAGAAAATAGTATTGAACCAAAATTTTCACACTGCCATAATAATGATAGAGGATGTGAGATTCTGATTAGAGTTTGAGGAATATTTGGTGAGGAAGAATGGTGTACAAAGAAAAAATGCCCCCAGATCTACCCTCCTAGTGTTCATCTTGTTCCAAGAGCTCTTTAGACGTATAGTGCTAGCTGCGTAGTTTTGTTGGTTCGCTTGTGTTAATGGCAGGAGTGCCTGAATGTGTCTGTGGCACATACTCTGCTGCTAGCTCTGCTATAGGTGGCTGCTCTGAGAAGACAGAGGCCATACACGCCACTCCCAGCTGACTCCACACCCCTATAGGCAACTATCTTGTACCTGGGGGTGTTTGTCCCCAAACTCCCAGGGAAACATACTGCAGATAGAGATAGAAAACATTGCTTAGAAACCAGCATCTGTTATTACCTCTTCTCATCTGGGGGGGCACTTTCCTCTCATTTTAGGGAGGCTATAGCTCCTTCACTGTTGTATTGTGACAACTGCCCATTCTTCTAAATTCTCTGACAGAGAGTAAAGGTGACCTGCTCAGCCTCCAGACTTGTCCAGGGTTTTTTCCTCTCAATAGCTATTTTGCACATCAGCCTTCAGCTGTGACATGCTTCAGGCTTGTTCAAGCACTCAATCTTAGTAAAAGTGTGCACAGTCAAAAAATAGATCTCTACCGCAGTTACATGGAGAGGCATGATAGGGTTTGTTGGGATGAGGATTGCCCCCTTACGTCGTACATTATAAGGTTTGATGTCTTCTGTTTCTGCTAGACTGGGAAAATAATTTCTGTTGAAGATCTTGTAAGCACTTAGCTAGTGACCTACTGGTAAAAAAAATGTTTTTGTGTCCCAGTTCAAATACTGCAGCATACAGGAGATAAACAAAACTCTAACACAACTAACTTACGCGGAAACTGTAAACACTTCATAAAAATAAGCTGTTTGGGACATGATGTTCAAGTGTTTGAATTATTTTATAATCTGGTGGTGGATTTCAACTGTATCCATCAGGGGCATACATGTCTCAAAAATAAATTTTGTAAAAGTTTCATGAAAACTGGATAGAGGAAGAGACCATGCAGGCACTTTAATGGAAAGAAAAGGGGACTTTGGAGCTTGCATCTGAGTACAACTGAAGAAATCTAGGTGGGAACAAGTTTTATCAAAGTTCTGACAATAGGAAGTTTCAGCTGAGACCTGTCATTCTTTAGCCACCTGAACTGATCCTCTGTGAGCCGTGTGCTACAGGAAACGAAAATTCATGAGTTTCAATGCATATGAAACTACTTGCTTATGCACGACAATTAAATGCAATGCCACTACCAGCAACATGACAAGACAGTATTTTTCAGATATTTGAAGTCTATATAAATGATTAATAAATGTTTTAATTTATGCATCTTTGTTGTTCCAGCCATGCATTACTTGGATTTATAAGTATGTGTGTGTGTATATGTGTGTAGGGAAGAAGAATTAACATGGATGTTTAAATAGTGGATGCATTTCTTTGAATTTGCTCATGTTAAAAGAACTGGAGCCTGTGTCCTTGGTCTATTGTCTAGATCTCCAGCCCTGCAATCTACAGTGTGTAGATTGTCTTGTAATCACAGCTAGCCATTGGTATTGTATACTCCACAACTGGAATGGGTGCAAACTAAAAGCCCCTGGGGCTTATGCTAAGATTCTTGTAAAAAGCTTTCTAACTAAAGATTACCATTTATGGAGGAACATTAGTATTAGCCTGTGTGAAATTTTTGAAGAATGTGGAGAAACAAATTAATAGTGACCTGTGTGATTTTATCACTCAGGAAAAAGAGATTTTGGCATTATCACAGGAAGTTCTAGGCAAAAGTCAGCTGAGCAGAGATCAAAACCCAAATTTAATGGTAAAAAATATTAGAAAAGGAATAGAGAACAAACCAGAAACCTATGTTACTATGTAAGTACCTACTGCATCTTATAGTTAGAGTACTATATGCAGATCTATATTCCCTTCTTTCCTCTCCTTACCTCCAAAGGATATATTAGGTTTTGAAAAGACACAAGAAGAACAATAGAGAAGGGTGGTCAGGCTTCTGTAACAAAGGGAGATTACATATACTAAGTATGTAGTCTGGAAAGTATGTTTGTGAGGGGAGTATGATTGAGTTTGATAGATCATGGAAAGGACGGGAGTGGTTAAAAGGGAAAAAATATTTTCTGTTCCTCCCACTGCAAGAACTGTGGGTCATCAGATAAAGCTAAGAGGTAGCTGGTTTAAACAAACTAAAGAAGTACATTTTGTATTAGCAATGATTCAGCTATGGAACTTACTGTTGAGGGATAGTGAGGTGCTAATGTCCTAGATGAGTTAAAAAATGATACATGTGGATGAGTCCCAAAGGTAAAGACTGTGAGAAACGGCATGAGTGTACTGCGAGAGATCTGACTGAGTGATTGACAGTGCCTATGCTTTTTTCCTAACCTTTAGTGGTGGCTATCAAGGCATTTAGTCTGTTGCAGTACAGTATGTTGTTTTTGTAGAGTATTTGAATTCTAGCTGCATCTACAGTAAGTGAGAGAAGAAAACCGTCAAAAATGTTCAAGATAGTAGTAGTATTTGCATTATTCCACTGCATTCATCACTGTTTTTTAATGAAATACCATTTTAAATGGTATTTCTCCAGCTTTTGGTAACATGCATGTTATCTCTAAAGTAGGGGAATCATCATAGAATCACAGAATCACAGAATGGTTTGGGTTGGAAGGGACCTTTAAAGATCATCTAGTCCAAGCCCCCTGCCATGGGCAGGGACATCTTCCACTAGATAAGGTTGCTTAAAGCCCCTTCCAATCTGACTTCGAACACTTCCAATAATGGGGCATCCACAACTTCTGGATGTATGGATAAATAATTAGTACAAAATGTATGGATAACTAATTGGTACAGATATCCTGTGCATTTTGATTTTAAGTACAAACTAATTTTGAATCACAACTGGAAATAAAGTACACAGTAGTAATTTATACACTAAAATTATTTGGCTCTTCACATTTGTATTCAGGAAAGATTTAGGCATTTACATGCTAATAAGCATTTGGTGCCCAGACACAAAGAGGCTTACCTGATTATGCATGCTACTTGTAGATTTGGCTAAGAGTTTCAAAAGAAACTTATCATTTTTTGTGACTGTTTGTTGATGCCCAAATAAAGATAGCAATAGGACCTGGCTTTTAAGATATTTAGGCGTGGACCTGTCTGCCAGCCTTCTCAAAACATGATTACTTAAGGTAAAACTTGAAATTGTTCAGAAGTTTTAAGATAAAAACTTATGAACAAGGGAATCTTTGCACGTTAGCTAGGCAATGAATGTAGTATATTAATAATTCTTCTACTTTTCTGTTTGTACACAATTATCAGTACCAGTTCTTTCCCCGCTTTAAGAGATTTGATGATTAAATAGCAAGTTAAAATGAAACACCAGGGAGAAAGTGATATAAGCATGTAATTCTCATCAGCAGAATCTGATTTCTCTGAAGTCTATTAAATATATCTTTAGTAAGTGCTGTGTGGCCGCCTTATGCTCAAATGGCTAAAAGTCTGAATGTCTGTATACATTAGTCAAAAGTATTTATAGCTTTTACTTTAAATCACATATTGTACCAGACTGGAAATCTGAAAGCTAATCCACAGTTATTTGGTCATTCCCAGTTTCACATCAAGAATTAGATACTCAAATTTTTCACAGTCTGTTTTTTTCAATACGAGGTCATTAATGGCAGTTGAGAATCTCTGTCTACCTCTGTTACATAATTTCTGTCCTTCTGCTATCAATTATTGATTTACTTTAGGAGATGATAGCCCTGGCAAGACCAGCAACAGTGATTGTTATTCAGCTGTATTTCATAACAGAAAAATCCCAAATTCTACTGCCTACCTGAAACTCTCAGCTTAAATAAATAAAAATTCTATGTGCTTAAAAAAATAACCTTGCCCCATACATTGCAAGTATCGGGTCTCTTCTTCTGAATCTTATCTGGCCTTCACACTACCCTAGAGATAGGCAGTACCAAATATATATGAAATTACATGAACATATGTCCTAATTAATTTCACCAGATACATATATGGGGCATGTCAAATTATCTTTCATAGAGTTTCCACATGGTGTGTTCTTCAACTAAAAAACATTCATGTACGGTTTTAAGTGCTGCTGAATAGCAGTCAACAACTCCAGGGTCTTCAAAAGGCTAACTGAAAACATTTTTTTGTTCTACTCATGCAACAGGTCACAAGCAATTTCCAAATTACTTCCTCTTGAGGTCAAAATATTGATGCAGTCATCTAAGTCAGCTGGTTTGTAAAGAAGCCATAATTAGAAACAACATCAGTAGAAACCTACTTAGTTGAAATATCTAACAGATGTTTTCAATGATAAGGAATAGTTACAAATGTTAGAAGTCATAAGCTTTGTGGAACATGATAGTAATGACTATTTTTATGTGTGCCACCCTTCAGAACGAGAAAAACAGTGCTAAATAGTCTATGGCAGGCTTGTATTGTTACAGTCCTTTTAAAAATATGGAATTACTATGTACACTAAAAAATTGGTGAAATATCTGGGCAAAAATGCTGCCTAATACTTTTAGAAAGCCGAAACCTCCTACAACATTTGTGCACAACCAAAACCCAAAGTTAAAAGAACAATTAAAATAACCAGAATATATATATTTAAATTTCTGCTTTATTTTTCCTACATAGTTTTCCTACATCTCATTTGCAACCCAAACCTCTAGTCTAATGCCCAGTGTGAAACCCTTCTTTGGGTATTTTATATGGTGTCCCTCTCTTGGTACCTCAACATTTTTTCTACAACAGAGTTCACTATTTCAGCTGCAAGCTCAGTCTGGCTAGCCTCCGGAGCTGGTTTGTCTCCACCTTCAATGACAGCAAGATTTGCTTTCTTGGGTAATTATTCAGATAATTTGGATCCCCATTTTTCATGTCCTAAAAAATGTTTGTCCTTATTGTTAATGGTTTATTAATTATAAAGTCAGTCACACCACTTTGACCGTAGCATGTCTGCTACAAGGTCAAGTCAGGAGTCCAAATTGAGGCAGAAACTCCCAGTGATAACTGGTTTAAGCATTATCAAATTGCACTGTCAGGAACATTTTGCTCATGAAAAATAATGCTGTAAAAGCTGTTGTCATAAGATCCTGTGTGTTATTGTCTTCTAGTTATTCTTATGTCAGTTGTGCTCTGTTGACCAGTGAAAAAGTTTTTTTTTTTTATCTTTTTGGCTATCTAATTCCCAAGGGATCTCAAAGTTGCAAGAGATCAACAGGAACACAAAGGTAAAGAGTAAAGAGCCTGACAGGACAGAGAAAATGAGAAAGAGGAGACGGGTGAAGTTCAGTCAGTAAACAATAGCATCTACACCAAGCTACACAAGCACAATTTTGAGTTGGATTTTGAAGTGAAGAGAAATCCAGTAAAAGAGAGAGTGTTATTGCCCTTTCTGGTGTGGAAGATTAGGTTAGCTTCCTGAAAAGCATAAATATTTGGTATTTTTTCTTTGAAAATAGCCGTGAGCTCTTGTGTGTCTTTTAAAATGCATCTAAAATAGTGGGAATACTACCAGCATGTACATAGATAGAACATGCACATTGTATGCTGTTAGTAAATACAGTTTACTCAGGCATAGGAATCTTTCTATTTTATCTGTGATATAAAGTGTGAAAGGCATGCCAACAGGAATACAGCTACAGCATGAAAATGGAAATGTAGAAATGAAGTTTACAAAGCCTTCTGGTTTCTGTATGAATTACAGCAAACCCAGGGCTGATTTGAAGATGAATTCTGATGTGTGAGGTGGAGGGTGGGAGACAATGATTGATTTAAATGAACTGAGTGTTCAAGCTATACTCCAAAATGTAGGTACTGTGGCTGTAATTGTCAAGCATGTGTTTCTGTACATAATTAGCCATTTGGATTGCTAATGCTAAATTCTCCATTTCAATATTGGATGTACAGTTGAACTGTATAATATTTCTAACAGCTTGAAAATGAGGCCTGCAAAGGAGAATATTTTGTTTGAAGAAATATTCTAGTCCATCACTTTTTCATGATTTAGTGTAAAAGGACAGTATGTAAATATAAACTATATTGTATTATTCATGTCTCTCATAAGTTAAATTGAAGCAGCTTTCAGAATGATTCATTTTTTGCTGCAGTTGTGCACTTCTACACTTACCTGTTTCACTTCTCCTGAAAACTGATGGGCATAGTCATTTTGATATACCTCCATGTGTGATGTTTATGCAATTACTTGAATCCGATGCAGTGATACCGTCAAGTTACCCATGAAGTAGCAATTGTATAAACAGAAAGCTATCATCTGCTTTGTACTTTTCAGCCTTCTTAGCACCATAGTTGGTACTGAGACTGCTGAGTCCACTTTCCAGAAGTAATTTGTACAAAATTACAAACAGTGATTTGTAAAAATTTTGAGGGTGAAGCTTAACAAGGAAATTCTGCCTGAGAGTGTATTATAGGAGCATTTCTTGACACCATTCTCTAAGGATGCATCCCACAGGCCTCAGGAAACAGCTTGATGGGTATTGTATGGCAGAAGTTCCCTGATTCACTGGTAATGCTTTTTACCACAGGTAACCTAGTTTTACTAAAACAATCAACAGGTATTTAAAGGAATGCTGTCCTTCAAGGCTGGAGCAGTCTTGTTTTTTAAAATATCTTTTTCAGATCATCAAAAGTTATATTTCTTTAGGATGACAACACTGACAGCTTAGGGAAAACCTATGTGGGGTCATATCACTGAAAGGGTATAATAACAGACTACTTGCTTTGGAGTGCTAAACACTGGGATTTCTTATGTTTTTTTCAAGTTACTCCACAGGAATCTTTCTAAAAATGCTTTGGGTAGGTAATATTTTTGACATCATAAAAAACCTCGGCAGTGGCAGTGCTAGGACTTAGTGAAAATGATGAAACCAGAACATTTCTATAATTAGAAGCTGAGCCTTTAGTATGGAAGATTTTGATATAAATGAGTCATATAGTCTGTGAAGTTACTATAAAAGTGCTGTACAAGGACTTCTGAGAGAAGACATTGAAAAAAGCAGGAGTGGCTTGATGTTTGCCTCATCATATATAAGCATAGTTTTTTAAACAAGGTTTTTGCAGGTATTTACAATGCAGACAGTATAACTTATGCCATAACTGATAGCTATCAATGTATCTCCATGGTGCTATACAGATAGCATGAAAAAGACTGTGGATGGATGTTGAACAGGTTCACACAAAATAAAATAGAGGGAGGCATAAGAAGAAAAACAAATTTGTCTTAAAATTTGTTGCAATGACTCTCCCCATAAGCTCCCGTTAATTTTATGTATGTAATACTGACTCCATATAAAAATAGTTATTCAGATCTGTGAGCTACCGTTTGAGGACTGGGCACATATGCATTTCTACCCTGCTGTCTGTTCACATGCTGTGGAGGTGTTAATCATAATCTCATTTTAAAGCTTTTTGGCTGTCAAGAATAAGATGACATACAAATTGTGTGTCTCATTAAAATGGAGCTGCGAAAACTGCTTTGTATCAGAAACCCCCTTTTGAGGTTTCTGGACACAGACTGGGAACATTTGCAGAACATTTGCTGAAGTCAATGTTGGGGGAGGGAGGAGAAACACCTAACTTACTGTTTACATAGAGAGCAGTTACGGTAGATAACTTTGCAACATTGATAATGACAGGGAAATGTTTAGACCAGCCTTCCTGCAATCCAGTGCTAATGCTTACAGTATTTCTTCCATAGTGCTTCACCTTGAATTAGAGTATATTGTTACAGAAGACTTTTCCTCTGGCTTACTTTGCTTCAGAAAGCACATTGCCAGCTCAGAATACCTTCTGGGTTAATAGTGTTTATACTTGATGCCAGTGCATTCTAGTGCACTATAATGGATTTCCTTCTTGCGGAGAGTCTCTAGGCACTCCATAATCAATAATAGATCAAGTAAATAGCATTTATTTTGTAGAAGTCTATACTTCTTCATGTTCACATGAGCTCTCAAAACAGAATTCCTTGTGCTGGCATCTGCAAAGCAATTTAGGTTTAACCTAGTAGAAGATACAATCAGAAATGCAAAGTGGCTCTGGCTGAAGTGCATCTCTCCCAAGACAGATGAGTGCCTAATGCAAAATTGGGTCTAGTTACTTTTAAATATGCCTTCATACTGCATGCTGCTTCTAGATAGAACCAGGTTTTTTTACTCAAGTTGCAAAAAGAGTATAACCAGACAAATTCTATCCAGTGCTGATAGATCCTTTGTGTGTTCCCAAATGTCTTCAGTGTGACACTGATTTTTGTGATGTATTTACTACCAGTGATGTACAAAAATAAGTAAACAATTTTCTGTTTCTCATGTGTTTTAAAATAGTCTTGCAGTATTTGCTGTTCGTTTTACATATGTTACAAAACTGTCATTTTTGTGACATAAGGTGCAGGCCCTAGAAGTAGTACACCTAAGACTGGAGAAATCAGTAGTTCAGGCATGCGCTTTTTTTTTTTTTTTTAAAGGTACATGTAAACCATATTGGTAAGTAATTATCAGCAATTTGTTTCATGTCATCATGAAAGCTTAAGACATATCAGAAATATAAAAGACTTGCCTTGAAGAGCAAAAGACCACAAATTCTACCTCTGTCTCATCTGCTCTGGCTATAAAAAGTAGCGGCTTTGGCTTTCCAAGATAGCCTCTGTGTATGTGTACACCTACCATAATATGCTTTGTTTTTGTCCAGGCTTCAGGCACACCATGATTTAAGTGGTTCATAATAACAGTTAATCAGGTAAAGAAACCTTTATACTATAACAAATATGTCTGAAAACATTCCTAATGAGCTGAAACCATCTGAAAGTTCAGTCTAATGGGCTTGAGGGAATGAGGAACATTTTACACTATACATTTCAGGTTTTGTTATAAGGTACGTTACCATGATCTACCAAAGGAAAAGCCTTTGCAAATATTAGTAGATTTTTCAAAAGTAAACGTTTCAGTTGCCCACAGTTTTCCAGTCTGTATAATTCAGTGATGGCTAAGACATGTCAAACCAAGGCTCTTTATGTTTTCTTCTTAACTTGCAATTAGAAAAAAATTGTGCTTAGGCCTTGAAATGTATATGTATTTGAAGAAATGTGGAATTTCAAATCTATTTAAATCAGCACTTCTTACATTAGGTCTACAACTGATATGCTGTCATACCAAAATGTCCAACTTACATAATGGCCTTGAGTTAGAATCACCGGTGGCCCAAGTCCACCAGGATGTTTGCTGGTAATTTGAGATCTGTGTAGGCTGACCTAAATCTCAGTCCTGGGTACTTTCAGTCACATAGTGCACAGCACAGTTGGATGTCTTTGCTGCTGGGTTTCTCAGTGCATGCGTCAAACCCCTAACTTTCTTGCCTGCTAAGTGTTGGAGTGCACTGGGAGCATTAGGTGAAGGGAAGTAATGTATGTGCTTCCCATATCAAGAAACCACATCACCTGGCATGTTCAGGGCACTGCATGTAAGTACTGGTCAATAGATATTAGACAGGCTTAACTGCCGCTACAGTGCAAGAGATTTGGCAGGTCCGAATGTGTACTGTTTCACTCACATTGAGAGTAGTAATGCCAGTGTAATAACTGTTACCTTGTACAATTCTGACCTGTGTTTCTGGGAGTAAATACTGGTTTTGCTATCAACTGCAGTTACTCTAGGATTAGACCATAAATAGAACATGAGTCAGTCTAGCAGTTTCTCTGGAATGTATTTCGTGTTTGTACACCCACATGTCTGTAAGTATGTATTCTGTGCATTGAACTATGTCCTTGAAATATAACATACGCTTCTCATTTACTTGAAGCATCCCTCTGCTATTGAGGAACTCGCAAAAGGTTACCTTGTGGTCACTTTCTATCTGTTCTCAGTTTATTACTTTTTGTGGCTTTTTTTTTTTTACAGCTGCCATACAAGTAGCAGTTTCTAGACTTTTCTAAGCTGTTGCCCTACTCCACTTGTGTTGGTGGCCCCAAATATCACCGCAAATGTTTGGATTTCTGTCTGGACCTCTGAATTTCAGTTGGACTTGTCATGAACCCACTTGGGACGATGACACCTAATTTGAGAACTGTTAAGTTAAGGTGAAGGGGGGAGCAGAAGTTCCTCTCCTGGTAAAAGGAGAAGTGCCAGACACTCAAGGCTAGGTCTGTGTATTGCAGTCCAGCAATATGCAGCTTTCGCTAGGAGCAGAATGCAGCCATTGCTAACAGTTTATTGTTTTGTGCCTCTTTTAGGTTTTACTTTCTTGTCATATTTTATTAGTGGTGTATGTCATGATATTAATTTGATTTTATCGTGGCCACTTCTGGTCATCTTTTAACTAAACTGGGAGAATATAACAGTAATATCACCAGGAGCAAAAATCTAGGATTGGTCATTGTGGGAATCACTGAGCCTGTGTTAGTTTTCCTGCCAGTGATTTCCTAGGTCTATGAAACTCTTTAATTATACTCAGTTTGGTACAATAATGTACTGCCATTCTGCTGCCCCCAGTGTCTCTGAGTGTATCCAAAAAAATGGATTATCTCTGATAGTTCTGCTCAGTTCCATTGCATAGTGTACCAGATAATCTTCCACATAAAGTATTAATTACCTACACAAACGAGTCCAAATTCTTCTCCATTTCTGAGTGCTCTGTACTGCACAACTGAGGAAGGCAGCCAGTAAAAGCAGCCAGTAGAAGGTGATCTGTGGAGACTGCTCATGTGGAAGTCATTTCAGCTATTCAGTTGTCTACAGCTGAGAGTCTTGTTATTTAGTAAACCCCCAAAATCAATGAAGAAAAAATAGCTACTTCCAACGCATGAATTTTACCATCTGAGGAAAGGCAGTGCAAACATACTGTGTAAATTACTACCTGGAGGTACCTGTTTCTGCCTGGCAACTACAGAGAGAGCCTAGATAAATAGCCTAGATACATCAGTTTTAGAATATGAAGTTGAATGAAACAAGTCCTGTTCTCTCTGTAGACGGCTTTTTACAATACACATTCCCCACAGGTTGTGATGGTGAATCTTGCAGCTGTCACATTGCCAAAGGGCCAATGGCAAAATACATTTAAATAAACAGCTTCAAGCAATGTCAACCCATGGCTTCTAATAATGATGTTCCAAATGCAGCCTCTGGCTCAGCAAGTTAATAAGTTGTAGTTTACCAGAAGATGGAAGAGTTTCTCATAATTTAACCACTTGAACACTGTGTGTTCTTAATTGGTATCTCTAATTATTTACCCCCCCCAAATGATCAAGATTTCTAAATCCATTCATGTTACCCAGCCCCAGTAATGTCACAGAAGAGGGTACTATGGACCAAGTCTTGCAATCTTTGCTTATTTCTTACAAGCATCTGAATATTTACTGCCATACGTCTTTTGTAGCCGTTTGTACTTCCTTGCAAGCTTGGCATAAAATATCACTATTCTGATTGCTGAATGCTTTAAATCTACTTTGGGTGAGGATAAATGAAAACTACAAAAAGCAGTTGTCATTTGATATCCAGGGAAAAATCTCAATCATGGCAAGAATGAAGACTAGATTTCAATACAACACTGAGGGAATAAAGAGTATAAAAAGAAAGTATTTTAGGGAGGGCAGAAGACATAGAGACAGAATGAGTAGATAATGCTTGAGTCCTGCATCAGCAAGTGAAATAAAGCTAAATAAAAAATATTTCCTACAGTGGTGACAGATGTTTACCCATTTCAGAATATTTTCACTTGTTCTGGATCGTAACAAAGCCTCACTGGAGCAGCAGGAATCCTGTCCACCAATGGAGTTGAGCAAAATGTGAGGTTGAAGGAGGAGACTGGATGCTTGAGAGGCAGGCAGCAAAGGTAGTGACTCATAGGACCCTGAGGAAGATGGGTAAAATCCTGTGGTTTCCGTAAACAGTTTTGGAGTCCAGATTTTTTTTTTTTCTGATGGACTAGGGGCAGCACCTTTGTTGATGTACAGCCCTGCTCTGTGAGGCTAATATAAGGGCATCCCTGTTGAGTATAGATCAATTTTATATCTGCAGCGCAGTTATTTAAGCAATAATAATTGAAGTGAGAAAATTTTCCCTGAGATGAATGACCTGCTAGGAGTGGCAGGTGTCTTGAGTCACAGGTGGTGGCCATTAACCTTACCAGATCATTACTCTTCTAGATATGCCACGTGCTTAGTTATCATTGCTGTTAGAGTATGGAAATAAACACGCACTGGGGCCATGCTTGTCATTAGTGCATATAGGTATATATGAGCTTATTGACTATGTGAATGTATACCTACATTGGAATAACAGACATCAGTATGGAGAGAGAATGTATTTTGATTGCCAATTCAGTAGTCTGCTGTGGATTTTATGACCTAACAATGAGTCAGTTCAGAATGTCTGAACTGTCTTTCAGCGTGTCATTCAACCAGTACATTTTGGTCTATATTTCTCAGTATCCTGATATGAATTTTTAAGAATTCAAGCTTTTTAAACACATGATTTTATACTAGTGCTTAAGCAGTATTTGTCCTACTTACTTTACACAAACTTCTTGCCTTTAATTTTGTCTCTGCTTCCGTTTTTATAGCAGGGCAAGAGGGAAGAGGAGAGACAAATGAAAGCTAGTAAATTAAAGAGGGATGCTGTCTGTAACAGTTGATGTTATCACAAATATACCAATATATTTCAGTGATTCGTTTTGTTTCTAGTGCAAATTGTCAAATAATCAAACATCTTTACTCAGACTTTCCTAAATTTATATTGTGATGTATTAGAAATGGCCCTACACCAAATCCCCAGAAAAAAAACTAGATTTGCACACAGGAAAACTGAACCAAGATCTGGAATCAAAGTCCAAGTATTACCTATTCTATGGTCCAAACCACTATTGTGAGCTGAAGCACATTTCCCTTTGAAATGTTTAAAACTAAAATTAGCTGTATAGGTCTCATCTCTTACAACAGTAACAGCAAAATGCTTTGAAAGTTGGGAATTAAAAATGTCAACAGTTTGAATCTGTTTTTCTCAAGCATACTGTAAATTTGAGTTACACCACCCAGACTTAAAGTTTCCCTTGAAATTTTCAGTATTATCTGAGCAGCAAGAATTTCTCTTGTTGACCCTTTAATGTGCGTAAGTGGATATTTGAAAAGGCATTAGCACCTTTAGACTGAGGATGCAAAAGAAATGGTTGTCCTCCCATTGCTGTCACATGACAAATAGTGCCTCTGTAAAGCTCACTTACTTCCATAAGATGTAAAATGCCTTACAGAAAGAAGGAGACCACTATGACTGTTACTTTTTCTGACGGAAAGCTGAGTATATAGATCTGTATGTTTTATTGCTGCATATATGTGTGCGTATGTATGTGTGCATATATACATGCATGTGTATAAAAGAGAAAGCAACATGATCAAATACAGATAATGTGCTAAATATAAATAATTCATGACCTAACCTAATAGAAGCTGAAAGGTACTGTTTTATGAGGTTTACTTAGCTTATCTAGAGACATGACAGCTCCAGAAAACTAAATATTTGATTTATAAGACTATTCATTCCTTCATCTTATTTATACCATCAATAGGACAAATCTGTTTGATTTGCTATGGCTAAAAATATTACTGGGAAAAAAAGATCTTTATGACTTTAGGGATTATCTACTTCTGTTTGCACTCTGTGTTTTATATTGCCTGGATCATTGTTTGCAGCAGTGATTGTAACATCACAGAGGTGCCATTATGATGATTTTCACCTGAGGGACAGGTAGCAAGTTGCTAACAGAAAGCTAATGTTTTTGTAATAAAAACAGGGATAAAGAGCAGAAAACACTTCATACATAGATGCAATATCTGCAGAACTGTTTCTAAGTGGAAACTTTCTAGAGGTTTCTATGGTGGTTCTGTGACTGAGGATAAGTAAACAGTAAATATGCACAAAGCTATCTAGGATTAAAAGGTGCTATGGACAGTTCTCAAAGAACAAAGTGCCATCTGGTGTCCTTTTATTATGAAATATTGTATAAAGGGCATAATTTCTGATAAGCAATTTTTAGAAATAAAAGAGGTTGTACTCAGCAAAGATTTGGAAGCAACGTTTGGGAATACACATTTTAAAGAAGGCAAAAGACAGAAGCTAGGGGCATGCTAGAAACTAAGAAAAATACTCAACAGAATTCATCTGCCTTAATCTGACATCTAGTTGTGCTTTTTTTAAACATTTCCCATAGTTAAAGTGTGTTCAGGTCTAGTTTTATCTCACTCTGGAGCTCAAAATTTTGTGATTTGAGGTCCGGACCTAGTTCTGATTATTGTGTCTTGCATGTCCCTTGGTTTAAAAGTCTTTCCAAACTCAGACAACTTTCTGGCTCAACTTGTCCAGTTTTGAGTGCCCTTAATACTCTTTCTGAGGACTGAGCAGCAGTACCATTTGGTAACTGATACTAAGACCCACATCTTTTATTTAACAAAATTTCTGGCCACTGGAAGCTCTCCAGGAAGTGACAGATGGTTGAACCTACGCATATATTTCCACTATGTTTCCTCCTCAAGGGAGTGTAGAGAGTAAATGGCCGCAACAAGTTTATTGTTAACATCAAGTATGCTGCTCTACTAGCACACTTTTCACAAGGGAAACTACTGGCACATTGGGACCACTGACAACTTTTCCAGCATTCGGTACTAGGATTAAGTGTCTGTGGAAAATGAGCCTGATGTAATTTCTCTAGACACACTGGAAGGGCAAGTCAGGACACCTTTACTGCTTTACTGCTACATACTGTATCTCCTTTCTTGACTTTAGTCACCAAGACTTTACTTGGTACCTTTCTGAAGCTCCAGATTCACTCAGTACTTAAGAAAGGAGCTTGTTTTGGATATGGGGGCCTGTATTTTGCTGTATCATTTGAATTCCTTATTAAAGGAGTGTATGTTCTATGTGGTTATGAATTTAGAACATAATTTCTGTAGCATCAAATAGCAGCAGCTAATAATTTTGGGGGTTTAGGAGACTGTAATGAAAAATGGCTGGGAGATTGAGGAAAACATCTAAAATGTACATGCTAAGTGTCTATTCCCACTAATAAGTTACAAAGAAAGAAATCTAAGGCATAGCCACTGTGGAGAAGGGAAAAGGCCTGAAAAAGAAGGTACATGAAAGAGAGAAATAGTTGGTTGTTTGTTTTTTTTTTTTTTACATGAGAGTGTTTTTCTTTTGAAGAATGAATTTTAAAAATCCTTTAAGATGTTTCTTTGGTATTGGGTGTTGGAAATAGTGAAGTGCCACTTACTTTAAATACATGATATTATTAATAGATCAGGAATAATGTTCAGAAGGAAGGCTGGCACTTTTCAGGTGACTTTGAAATATATGGTGTCCTTGGACAGTGATTGACAGCCTCTTCTACAACCTTTCAAAGGAGAAAGTAATTTTAAGAGTCATTTCTGCTTCTGATATAGCTAATCTCACACGTCATCTGATGGCAACCTGTTCTGACCTAAAACTCTCTGAAGGCAATTTAAAGTTCAGTGTGCCCTGAAACTTCAATTAACCTAGAAGGAGTATACATGAGCATGCTGTTGTAAAAGTTATGGAAATTTCAGATAACCCTGACAAAGCAAGTATTTAATTATCCAGCTCTTGCCTATTTCCCTGCTCATTTAACAATTGTGTACACTGATTACTACCAGCCTAGTCTAGAGTGCCCAAGAGCTTCTTTTGAGTCACTGAGCATTTTCCATTACTGTTTTCAGCACTAGTAGGGATCAACCTTCATCATTTTGGTAGATTTTAAGGCTTTACATTTTCATCTAATTGTTACATCTAAAATGAGGTGGCAGCTGATCTAAGAACAGCAGTGACACAGGCTGTGCAATTAATGAGCGCCTGCCTTTGTGCTACTGGGGGAAAGATGTTCAATGTATTACTGGAAGAGAAAAGAACAAATTCCATAATAAAAATGGCTAATATATTTGGGAGAAACATAGTGATCTGCAGTACTAGAGAGGTGTCATAATCCTGTCAAGTTTCTTTCCCCCTCCCACTGTTGTGGGAGGACCGCTCACTTTTCCTCTGCTATCTGACACTCTTGCAGTGATTTCTTCATGTATATTTGGTCTACCTCACAGAGAAATTTTACTTGCATAGGCAAGCTGGTTAAAGTTACAATCTTCTTTTATTCTTTTGACATGCCACTAAAAGCCCTGATACAATACGGCCCCAGAGCAATGCCAGGGAGGTAACTGGCATGTGACAGGACAGTAGAAGTATTTAATTTCCATTTGGAGGATGATGGTAAAAAAAGCAAGACTTTTAGTCCAGACTAAGCCTTAGACAGCTTAGTATGCAAAGCCTTAGGAGGAAGGATGAAAATGAAACTAGAGGAATTGTGATTCTTCACTGATTTTCCATTTCTCTGTGCATTTTATGGTCAATGGCACAAGTGCAAACAGGACTTGAAATTCTATACTTCATGGTAACAAAATTTAACACCTCTTCATACATATATAATTGACTCTGCAAGGTGCAGTTAATCAAAGCATAATACTTTTTAACTTTCAATGTTTGGTTTTGGCGTAAAAGTTTTGTCTCCATTTTTCTACAGTCAATGAGCATTTTGTCTCCAATACTTGTGGAAATTTCATCCCTATAAAAGCACATCTGTTTTGTGAAATGACAATGAGATGAGACCAAAGTGTGTATGGTAACCTGACCAGGTTGTAAGCATCACAAATGGGAAAGGATGCATAGAACAAGAGCAAAATATTTGACAAAGACCCACTGTAGAGATCTAGATCTTAGATGGAAAAGGATTTTGCTCACAGGAAGATGTCTGTGGGTTTCATTGTTAGAGCTCATTTTTCAGGTATCCTGTCCTGCTTGCTTCTTATATCTTCAGGAGTAAACCCTTCATACTGACTTGCTGCTTCTGCTTTTATTCAAGTTTAGTTTTCTTTGATATTTTTAAGCTTGAAAAAACTTTCTTTGTGTAGTTGACACCATTAAGCTTAAAATAGGCAAGATGCTTTCTCAGACAAAATAATGAAAGGATAATGATAAAAGCAGTTTCAATTAATGCTATGAAATTTATTTTGCTTCTGTTCAGAAAGTCATTAATAACATGCCATGAGTCACATAAAAGTATATATTTCCAGGGGTTAAGTCAGAAGAGCCATCAGAAGTCCAGGAGTTTGGTGATGTCCCCCCAGTGGCATCCATCCCATTAAGTTTAGCAATGGTGGCCAGCCCAGCACCTCTCCCACACAGTTTGGGTCCTTGCAGCTGACATGAAGTGGATGTATTTGGCTGCTACTGGGGGAGGTGAGGGACCAGAGACTGGTGCCAGGGTGAGCAGAAGCACTGACCAGCCTGAAGGAATGGGGAAATTTGGACCAGCGGTCCCCAAATCCTAATCCTCTTTCCCCTGCTGCTGCAATGATGGACTCCCTCTGAATTATGCCATCACTGCCAAAAAAGGAGTCTTCTGGTAGATTCACATTGTTGTTCACATTCAGTTTTTATTTATAATAGTATATATCTAGAGTAACTCCACTGACATCAATAATCAACTGTATAGTTGCACATACATAATTTTGAAACTCTGCCCTGTCATTCTCATTGGAGAAAGTCTTAAAAAAAGCAAGAAATTATTGATTAACTTGGCTAATCTTCAAGTGATTTCCTTAGACTATCAGTCTTCTGATTCCTCCAAAATACAACAACTGAAGATATTAATTCTAAAATAGCATGCAAGAAAGAATTTGCATGTAAATTTCAAGGAAAGCTGGGCTGTAAGACAAATGAATATTGGATTTGTATTTCACTTTAATTTGTAATCTCTGCTCAGTTGGTCTGAACTCAGAGGCTATTCATGGAAGTCAAGATCATATTTGATGTTTGTATGCTGCCAAATCAAGATGAAATCTTGGAGGCAATAAAAGAAATGGTCAACTGGATATGCCTGGGAGAAGTTCACATTTGTGTGAAACCAGAAGAAAAGCTGCAAGTGTAGTCCTGGACCTCAAATTTCTTGATTTTGATCTTACTGTCACATATGAGTACCTTTCATTTTTTAATGAAATATTTTCTCTGAAAAACATTGAAGTGACACCAAAACACAGTGGAATTTAGAAGAATGCAGTACTCAGGTTTCTTATGCATAACTCAGTAACTGCTTGCATTAAACAAAGTGTCAACATTCAAAACTTTCAAGAAAATGAATCTTAACTTTCAAAACACAGTCTTGTTTGAGCAAATTATAGGAAAGTACTTCTAGCAATTGCCAGGTTAGGTTTTTTTTTTAGAAATCACATTTTTAATTCCTTGGGTAGATGAAGAATATTCACCAGACTACCTTGGCTTACATCAGTCACCAATGATGAGTCAATGCTTAACATTTCCAATTATGGTACAATAACTGAGGTATTTCTTAGTAAAAGGGTAGCTGGGGTGGCTAAGATATCACTGCGTTGGTGACTATGGGCCATTTTTATTTTCTTCAACTTCTTTCTTTGTCATGCTGATGATGTCAGTCATTGCTGTGCTGATGCTATCTCCTGTGATATTGCTCCTGTGTGTGATTTAAAGCATCTTTGCTTTTAAGCATTTCTACTTAGTATCTGCCAACACAACAGTCATACATCTACTAAAACTTCAAGTACATGTCCATTAATTTTAAGGCTATTTTTGTCTTCTGAGGTTTCTTACATCCTAACTCCTGAACTACTGAAGAATTGCAGTGAAGAAGCGAGAATGATTGATGTATTTCACCATGACAATCACAGAAGTTTAGACATGAGTTAAGTAACATGAGAATAAACACTTCTAATTAAGGACTACCTTAGGACTTCTGTGACTTTTATTAATATGTTTGATTTAGACTGAGAAATGGGAGAACCCTTCTTCATTCTTTGAAAGAGCCATGGAAATTAATAGGAATTCATCTGCTGATAAACTTGGTGGGTTTATATGATCATGTATAATGGCAATCATGTTGTAGAGAGAAGCAGCAGCAGTTCTACCACAAAACTTTCTGCCTCTGCATTAGTTGTGATTATACTTACATTCATTTACAAGTGAGACACTTTCTTGCAACAAGTCCAATAAATGATTGTTTTAAAATCTTATTCTTTAATTAAGAGGCTTTATTGAAGGTTATAGTGGGCATCACAGGATTGTCTCAATGACCTTATAGGCAAATCTGCTGAAATCATCTGGTTAGTGTGGCTAGCAGAAACAATAAATCTTTCTTTTGGATTAAAAGTGATGTTCTGTTGTTACCCACAGCCTAAAACTAGGAATGATTCTACTGTGAATTGTTTGAGCCTCCTTTCAGTAAAATGCTGAGCATCATCTTCTTTTGTAAGCCAGTGTGGTCCTGAGCCTTTTCCTGCTCACTCATTTTCTTTAATATTCTGCTTGGAAACTGGTACCATATGTCTGCATCTAGGCCTTGAGACCCTTGTGGGAGATGTTGTTAGACCAAATCTGCTCGTTTCTCACAGCTATTAATACAGGTACTGCTTCTTTAATAGTAGCCATAAATTCAGGACTGACAAAAACTGTTGTCTTGATTCTACTGGTCAGTCACCATCTGTCAGCACCAGAAAAGATCAGAGGTTTGGAAGGAGAAATGTCACTGGGGCCAGCCATACTAGCTCATTCTGTTGAGTCAGTCCCCTGGTATCTCATCTCAGGGTGACATGTGAGCTAATAAATCTAGGTGTTCTACATCAACAGAGCTAGAAAAAGCGATCGCAATAACACAGATTTATCAAACAACATATTCACTAGAACTTCAAGACTCACTGAGAGAACAGTGAGTTACTCTAGGTTTCAAGTACGCGAATGACAGGTCTTCTCTGTGTCCTTGCTATGTCATGTAACTGCCTTGTCTCCACTGCTTCCCAGCTGTGAGTAGGGAGAGCCTGATCTTTGTTGTAGGAGAAACTTCAGAGGAAAGACATTACTGTAAAAGGAATGCTCACCCATAGCTTCCGTATTTTTGTGCTGTAACAACTTATGGCTCAAAATCAAGGTACGATTCGAGCTGATTGACTTGATGGCTCTGCTATTAGTAAATCATGCCATGTAATTACTGAAAAGTTCTCACAGTTTGCTGCAGCACGACCAACAGACTTTCTTTTTGAGCCATTATTCCAAGTAGGTGGAAAAATATAATCAAGCAGCCTTGTGATTGCAAAAGCCTTTCTCTCTATTGTAAACAAGTCACAAAGAGCCTCCTACTATGCTTACATAGAGAAAGATGTAACTGAGAATGATTAGATGTAGGGAAGGTCTCCTACTGTTCCTGAATACATATCTTGCAACTCAGAGATGGGTGACCAGTAACTGGTGCTGCCACCAATTCATGCCACCTCTCCAAGCAAATCCATTTCTGTCCATCCAGTTTGGTCTGGAGGTAGATAACAACTTAATTGAACTCTGCTTATAAAACCAGGAAACTGAACTGTAGGCTTTGTGGTGGGAATGTATGCACAATAGCTGCCTGCTTTTTTGCCCTTACCACCCTGCTTCTGTTGGTGAGACTGCTGGGCGTTCTAGCTGAGACACTGCTGTTTCTCAAACCTTGCATTCATTCACAATCAGATCTATTGAGAAACTGCCACTCATCCATGGCAGAAAAATAATGAAGCCAATCATTAGTACAATATGCCTGAGATTAGCTGAACAATTGGTGCTTCTGGACGGCTGGTGGTACAGCTGCTGCAGGCACCCCAGCCTGACCTTTGTGTGTGCTGCCAGGTGAGGTGCGAGTTCAAGGCCCAGGTACTAAAAGAAAGATGAGGGAAGGAGAACTAGCCTGCAAGACAAGCCAGTTCACTTATGCAGTGCTTGAAAAAACACTGTTAAGTAGCAGCATAATTAGAAAGTGTCTGTGAAATAAAAGAACTGCAATGCAGTTTACAAATTGTTCATCAAAGACACCCTCTTCAGGAAAAGATGGGTAAGAATGGCTACTGACTGAGAAAGGCTGTATGAGATATCTCGGCCACAAAATTAAAGACTGCTTTCATGAGGTGACAGGAAGGTCCACCTGAGACTATCAGACCTTCCTTCTCCTGGGAAGAAGTAAAAAACTTTGCCCACATTTTTCATAGAATCATAGAATGTCCTGAGTTGGAAGGGACCCACAAGGATCATTGAGTCCAGCTCCTGTCCCTGCATAGGACAACCCCAAAATTCACACCATATGTCTGAGGGCGTTGTCCAAATGCTTCTTGAATATTGTCAGGCTTGGTGCCATGACTACCTCCCGGGGGAGGTTGTTCCAGTGCTCCACCACCCGCTGGGTGAAGAACCTTTTCCTAATGTCCAACCTAAACCTTGCTTGGCATATCTTCTTGATGTTCCCTCAGGTCTTATCATTGGTTGTCAGGGAGAAGAGATCAACACCTGTCCCTTCTCTTCTCCTCGTGAGGAAGCTGTAGACCTCAATGAGGTCTTCCCTCAGTCTCCTCTTCCCTGGGCTGAACAGACCAAGTGACTTCAGCCGCTCCTCATACGGCTTCCCCTCTAAACCCTTTACCATCTTTGTGGCTCTCCTCTGGACACTCTCGAGTAGCTTTGTATCCTTTTTGCACTGTGGCACCGAAAACTGCACACAGTACTCAAGATGAGGCCACACCAGTGCAGAGTAGAGAGGGACAATGACTTCCCTCAACCAGCTAGCAATACAGGGTTTGATGCACCCCAGGACACGGTTGGCCCTCTTGGCTGCCAGGGCACACTGTTGGCTCATGTTCAACTTGCCGTCAACCAGAACCCCCAGATCCCTCTCTGTGGGGCTGCTCTGCAGCCTCTCGTTCCCCAGTCTGTATGTACATCCAGGGTTGCCCTGTCCCAGGTGCAAAATCCGGCACTTGCCCTTGTTAAACTTCATATGGTTGGTGATTGCCCAGCTCTCTAATTTGTCCAGATCTCTCTGCAGGGCCTCTCTGACCTCGAGAGTGTCAACAGCTCCTCCCAGTTTTGTGTCATCAGCAAACTTAGAGAGCAAACCTTCAAGTCCTGCATCCAAGTAATTTATGAAGACATTAAAGAGCACTGTCTCTAACATGGATCCCTGCGGAACCCCGCTAGTGACTGGTTGCCAGCCCGATGTAACCCCATCCTCTGAGCCTGACCGAATTGCTCACCCATTGCCTTATGTGTTTATCCAGCTGTATGCTGGACATTTTGTCCAGGAGGATACTGTGAGAGACAGTATCGAAGGCTTTACTGAAATCCAAAAAGATTACATCGACTGGCTTCCCTTGGTCAAGTAGGTGGGTAACCTTGTCACAGAAAGAAATTTTGGTGTATATGGCAGAAATGCTCTCGCTGTAGTATTTGTCATGTTTTGTTCTAGTCTCCTTCTAGATGTTCTCCTTCTAAGTGTTAACTGTGGACAGTAAATATCCTCAAGGGATCATATAGTCCACAGATGGACAGTAAATATCCTGAAGGGATCATATAGTCCACAGATTTCAGCATTACTAACCCAGCTATTGAAAGGCATATATCAGTCTGGAGAACAACCCAAGTTTTTAATATATATATATATTCCACTAGATGCTGGCTGTAGCTTCTTTTTCTTTCTTTTTGTTGTGATTTATGAATTGTAAGAGTTCAAAAAAAGCAGAAGTTCAGATTCTTCTTGAATCACCTGACTTGAAGAGCTAAGCTGTAAACAAAGACCAACTATAGCAACACTGAATCACAAGGCAATGTACCATTAGAGTTTGGATGTCCATGCTATGTAAGGAAATTTTTGCATATGCAAGGAAAAAAAAAAAAAGAAAATACAGAACACAATTCTAGAGAAATAGTTAAACTCTGATTGGTTTAAAAGGTCCAGTGAGCAACTCACTTCACCAAACCAGAGACTCTGAAAGTCTGTTCATAGCTTCAAATGTCTGTGTATAATCTGCCTGGCTTGTGCGCAGGAATCAAGGGACAAGAAGAGAATCAAGCAGAAAGCAAATGCTCTGGGGCTTGGTGGAATAAGAGAAAAAAAGGTATGTGAGTGATATATATAGTCATTAGTCAAAAAGGGGGTAGAGAGAAATCTACATGAAGCAAGAAGTGTTAAAAGAAAAGGGTTAAAATTAACAGAAGTGCATTAAAAGGGCTTTACATTTGCAGCAAAGTACAAGACAGACTAATCTGCGGCAAACCTGAAAGTCTAAATGTAAGGTTCAACATAAAAATGAGGCAAACGCTGAAAAGTGCAGAAAGGTGCTACAGAAGTGACCTAAATAATCTTCATTCAGCTCCTGTGTTGCCTATCTACAATAACAATCTATAGGGCAACTCTGGGAAAAGGCTGTCCTGCACTAAAAATTTCTGTGTAACGCCTAGTACCAATGGGCATTGATCCCTGATTGGAACATGCAGGTATTATCAAAATACACATAATAGTTACATTAATATTTTTGTAGAATACTAATAACTAATTACATTATAACTTTGCACATCAGAATGCAGCAAAGGCCATAACACTGATTCTGCAAGTACATACATAAGCTTTATAATGCCAGGGGAGCATAATTACCTTGCCAACTGAGGCCCCTATAAGGTTACAATATTCCTTCAAAGGCATAGCTGGAAGGTAGCAGTAAAACTATTTGGGAAGGAGGCTATTCGGAGGGAAAGTTACAAAGTCACTTGTGTACTGTAGTCTGTACAGTTAGTGGCACAGCCAGGATGAGATTTGAGAATCAGACTCTAAGTCTTATGCTTATTCCTTCCCTGAGCAAGTGGCCTTTGCAAACATACAAGTAAAATGCACATTCAGAACAAAAAGCCATCCTCTGAAAACCTTGTTCCTGGCAGGTCCATGAGGCAGCACCCTCCCAATCCCCAGAGCGGTGTTTAGATAAAAGCTCCTTGCCTTGTGCTGATCTGTTTGTTGCCACTGATAGGGGAACTCCCCCAGACAATTCACAACTTGTCACTGCATGTCAGTAGTCCAATTTAACTGTCTGTAAACTGCCATGGAAGAAAAAATAAGAAGAGGTTGTTCCCAGAGATTGCAGAAGTAAAACTGTCTCATAAATTGTTCAGTGATGATAATTTTAAACCAACTTTGAAGTTATACCTTTCGGTTCATTCATCGCTGAAATCAGAAATATTGCATTTTAAAAATGCAAAACCAAAATGACTGAAACAGTATTTCTGTGCCATAGAAATAAAAATATTTTTCTTCTTCTGACCAAGGTTTCTTACATTTCACTGAGTAGATAGAAGAGACTAATGTTATGCTCGTTGTACTGCAGAATTATTTGCTAACATAGTATTTAAAAATCTGTCAAAAATAAAGCTTCCCCCCTGCCCTGAGAAAACATAGTAAATCCACCAAGAGCTCTGTATGTGCCAGGAGTAAAAGATTTAAAGACACATTTTGCCAAAGTCCTTTTTAATTCTGTCATTCTTTTGTTGGTCCACACACACTATTTAATGTGCTTCAGAGTTAATTTAAGAATAGGTGAAGCATCTGCTCTTGAGTGGTCTATCAAGTAATGGTTTTAAACAGGTGTAAATCACACAGCAAAAACTGTAACAGATATTGATACACTTCTTCATGGGGAAATTTGGATTACATTATTTTGCCAGCTGTATTTTCCTGCTGTTATCATTACTCGGTGCTGATTTGGAAAAACAACAGTTCCAAAGGGTATCCTGGTGCATTAAATACCCTTCAAATTCTGGTAAGTAAAGTGCAAAGAAGGAATTAGAAACCCCTAATGTGAGCATACAGTGTTCAAAATACTATTCAATTTTACAGTAAACTTGACTGAAGAGGTCTTGGAAGAAGCACTTGTTCTGCTAAAGTACTTAGAATCAGATTCTGTTTTGGGTTTTTTTGTTGGTTTTTGGTTTTTTTTTTTTTAAGAAAAGATCTTTTTTAGGAAACTCCCATTTCAAATTACTTCACTGCTGTTTAATTTGTGTGAAATACAGACTTAATGAGAAAGGGGAATTTCCTCTAAGAGATATTGGCTTGAGCTATAAAATTAATGCAAGCAAAGTACAAAGACATGAAATGTATCTATCTGAATAACTTCCATCCTGGGACCCATTAACACTTCTCTCAAGAATTATTTTAGATAGATGGCTAGCAATTTCTCATGACCTATGCACTATTTTGTATTATTTTTGGGAGGGCTATGGCTGACATTCTGTCCTCCAGGGTTTTCAAATGAATCAGCTGAGCATTCAAAAAATAGGGCAATAAAAGGCATAAATTATTTCATAAACATCAAGGGAATTAATTAAAAGAATAGATAGTGCCTTTTAAGAAGTTGGGAGAATTTTTAGTTTATATATTTCTCTGTCACATCAAGTGGAAAATTCAGAAGTATAATATTAAACACCTCAAAATTATCAAGAACCCTTATTAGTAGCTCATAGTTGAATCTGGTGCTGTCATTACAGTGATCCAGTTGTAGTAATTTTCAAATGTTGATGTTCTTCATGAAAATCAACTGGTAGCTTGGGATAGTGCATCTCTTTGTAACCAGGTTTTCTGCTTCACATGGGATCACAAGTACAGAGCTTCCACTAACCTTCATCATCATTGTTGGGCATTGTATCTCTCGGATTACTTTCTCATATCACTGCCAATCATGGCATAGCTACTGGTTGGGAAGTTATGTGCTGTGCTTCTGAAATGGGCAAAGACTGATTCACTTTCAAATTATTTAATAAGGGTTACAGAATAAAGCTCAAACTGTTTTCCACAGGTCAACTTCTGCAGAACAATCCCACTTATATAACGCTTATGCTAAAGTACATTGCTTTCCTTAATTGTAGATGTAGGGATTATATTTGTAGATCTTATGTATGTAAACGTCTCTGTGTGAAGCTAAGACTTTGATTAAATATTTGGTGGAATAAAGCCTTTGGTTTCTGGGAGGAAGGTTCTGCACCCTCAAATATAGATGTTTGCAGACAGTAAGTGACTGATTGGGCTCCTTCTTCCTCACCTCCATTATCCTGCTTCTTCTTCACCTCCATTATCCTGCAACTGGAAAATATTATTTTTGAACCAGACTATGGAATTCTGCATCATTTCAGATAATTTTCATTTTTTGTAGGTTGATAGTATTTTTAACTAACTAGTACATGGAGTGTCTAAAAGAAACATCTAATTTTTTAGAGGTACCGTGACAGCAAATGTCAATTCAGAAACCTCAAATCACCTAGTTTTCAGGCTAGAAGAGAAATATATACAGTAGATTTGATGCCCACGCTTAACTGCTTCTATATTATAGAAGGGATAGATAATTTTGTAATTTTTTTTTTTTATTTCCCTGGTTTAAAAGAAGACTACAACTTACAGAAAGGCAATATACAAGCCCGTTTGGCTGAATTTGCCTTATCATAGGGAACTTAGAGCACTTGGGAGTGTGCAAAGTGCAGGTGAGCTGACAATTCCATTATAGCTTTGGTCTATAGGAAACCAGTAGAACCAGCATTAGGACCTAAGATGTCACCAGTGAGTTGCCACTAAACAAGTATAAACTCCATAGTCTTTACAGAATGGTAATGTGCTGAACTGCAGACTTGACCCTCCTACCACTAACCTTCTGAGAGGGACCCGTTTGTGCTACAAATGGATTTAACCTGACGTGTGAAAAGATATGTGGCACACACACACTATAATGGCCGTATTCAAAAGCAAGGCTGTAAATTTTGTTCAGTCATGTGTTTTCTGGGTGCAAACTGTATCCTTTTTCCTACCATATCACCTATAGGTAGGAGATATCAAAATCACTTAATTAAGGACTAAGCTGTATAAGCCAGAAGGTTGGGTTTCATCCCAGTTTGTGCCTTCCTATCCTTATTCCCAAAATTTGCAGGGCAGAAGCCCACACCCAGAAAAAAATGCCTGCCTGCCGGCCTTGCCAGTGTCCTGCAGGCTGTTTGCCAGTGCTTATTACTGCAAGAAACTTTGCCTGCTCTGTGCTGGAGAGGATAAGGCTGCAGCAGAAGTGCATAAAAGCATACCAGCACTTTGTCTCCGTCTAGACGGGGGTATAAAGAAAGCAAAACCCTCTTTCAGTCTGAGCTTATCACGGCTGTTCAGCAAAATGCCTTCTTGACTCCTGCTAAACCCACTGGTGAGGCCTCCTGGGAGGCGGGTGGATGCATTCCTCACCGTGTCACTGAGAGCTTCGCAGCCCGCGGTGGTGTACGGGGAAAGCAGACCTGGGCATCAGGAAAGCCCTGGTGATCGCCCAGGGGCAGAGTGGGGAGGGATGCCGCCTGCCCTTTGGGGGACACCTCACCGTGCCCCCCGTCCTGGTGGTTCCCCCGTCATGGCACGAGGTGGCAGTATTTAGTTTCCGCTCTTCTGCTCTAAATATGCTCGACATCACACTCCCTTTTCCCAAATTATTATCTTTTTTTTTCCAGCGGACATTTCCGCAGCGTCGTTACGAGTGTTTCATTCTGTGTACTGTGGACGTGGTCCTCAGCACTTGGACTTCAGCGTGCTTGATCTGTGAAGCCACCTCAAAGTGAGGGGTGGGGACTGCAGGATGAGTTTAAATAGTTTATTTCTTTGCATTCATATTTCATCACTACAGCTATATTTATGGTCTTAGATGCTCCAGGTGAGGTGTGACCCCTAACCTGGGGTCATTGGGTTACTCATTGGTCTATTTAGTCTTTCCAGGGATATCCCCTTATTCAAGAGAGTCTGGCCCAGGAGAATGCAGACACAGGGTCTGTAACCCAGGGGAGCTCCCATCTGCAGTGGAAGTGCACTTAACATGACAGACGGCTCCTGGCAGCCTTTGAAGGTTCAAGATGCAAAATATTTCTTACATGTAAGCTTGGGTCAGCTTGATAACTGGAATAGTAGAATGTGGGTACGAAATGCAAGTATTCGAAATGCAAATATCCAAAAGACAAGATTGCCTGTAATCAGGAGTTAATAGTAACAGTATAGTTGATAAACTGGGGTTTTATTCATTGAAAGGAAAGGAAAGTGTGGCTGAACTCCGTGAATTCAATCGTCACAGAATTACTGCGATTTGACTTGACTATGAGAACTAAGTGTGAAGCGTTAGGCAAGTGATTTGCAATAGAAAGAGACACATTAACATTCTTGCATAAGGCCCTGGTGATAAATCTCATGGGGAACCTCAGGAACGCTTCTGGTCAGGGATGCTCGGGAAGGGTGGGCTCAAACTGGAGTAAGTGCCTCAGGTACACGGAGATGATCTAGGGAGCAACTCAAAAAGCGTGACTTTTCCATTCTCTTACATTAAGGCAGGGAGGAAGTCTGATTGCTATCTTTATGTATGTCATGCTAAAGATAAAGTAGAAGCAAGATCAGAGCAGTGGGCCTTCCAAAAGGAGCAGAAAGAGGACACGACTACTTTAAAGGTGATCTTTAAACCTTTCAATTTAGAAAAAGGCATTATGATGCAAATAGTTCTTGATGACTTTTAGAAAGGCTCCATCCTGTCCTATTGCTCCTAGGAACACATTGCAGTCACTTATCACAAGTGCCTGAGACTGTCTATCTGATATATTGATGAACTAGCTCAGCATTAATGGGTTTTTCAGATAATGATGCTGGAAAATTAGTTTTTTAATCATGTCCAATTTAGATTTTAAAAAAAGAAACATTCAAATCCAGGAAATATTATTTTTAAATCAAGCTGGGAATGTTGGCATTTCACAAGCCACAGGCCAATCACGCTTGTGATGGCATTTTCATTTCTTAGCACCATTTTTCTGGAATTTCACTAATCCATAAGATAGCATATACCAAATTCTGTAGTCTCCACATGGACAAATAGCTGGTGCTTGACTATCATTCATGAGGTTCTGAAAAAAACTTGTTCACTTCTGAAAATTATGTCTGTTCTGAGATGCTGCTGCACCGAAGTGGCTTGTTGTGCAAATGTAAATAAGGCAACACTCATGGTGATTTTTGAGGATTTATTCTTTTTTGCATTTGTTACTGAAACTAGTTTTTAAAAAGCAGAATGTTGGCTGAAGGTGCCTTCTTTTGCAGAAGGTGTTGGAACCCATCTGTCTTTCATTAATCTTTTTGGCCTTAGAAATGAATTCAGAGGACCTCATGAATGAACCAGAATGAGAAGAGGCAAAAGAATATGTGTGGTGTAGGTAAGGCAGATAGGTGGGAGAGACCTAACATGGGCACATTCCTGACTGAATACATGCATGTTTATTATACATTGGAATAGTCTTAAAGTAACTATGCAGTCCAGCTTTCTAAGTCACAGCTTTCTAAGTCACAGCTTTCTAAAAAAATAAAGCTTCCAGTGTCATTGAATTTAAATTAAGCACTATCTATTCAGTAGCTAAAAAATGTTTTTTTCTGGAGTTCAGCCTATTTTGCTGTTATGAACATCTACCAAGACACACCCATTTTAATATTTGCAAGCAGATATTAGTCTTATGTCTCTACCAATCTAAGTCTCAGAAAAAGTCTACTTGCCCAACACCCTAAGGAAATCTTTAACTATAAAGCAATCCAGAAATACAGGAACTCTGTTTATGCATTTATGTGACGTTTATGTTGTAAAAATTAAGAAATTAAATATAGGAGTTGCCTTGAGAAACACAAGCATAAAGGTCTAAAGTTGTAGGCAAGGATCTGGGTGAAGTAAGATTCATGATAGTTTGATTTTCTTTGTTCTGTAGGGATTTGTAATTTTTCTTTCTGTTTAAGAAGACTTCAAAACAACAACAAAATTCTGACTGGAAGGGGGGGCATCACAAAAATATACAAATAAAATTGCCCAAATCCTTCTCCCTGTGGCCTTGTCAGAATTGCAAGGGCTAATGTGTGAAAGCAAGGAGCAGAATATGACAAACTTCCTGAAAGCATGAATGTAATTCTTCTCCAGACTGGCTGATGTTGGTAAAATAGTGTATCATTCCAGACAATTCCATCATAGCATTAGTCATGGATTCAACAAATCCCTATTAAGACAATTTTCTAGACAATTCAGTGATGTCAAATGCTGGAAAAAATTAACCTTCAGGGATTTTTTAGTTCTTTTCCAAACACAAAACTACTGTGTTAAAATAGTTTCCTGACTTAGCCAAGTTTTAGAGCAAGTTGTCCAGTGGAATATTGCAGGTTTTAGGAATTTCAACCACTTTGCAATGAGCTACCCCATTTTTCCCCCAGTCAGCTTTGGTACGAAGAATGACTGTTCTCTAACTTCAGCCAATGCTATCCATATTAAAAAAAAGGCATCAACACTATGAAAAAACGCTGAGAGACACAACCTTCATATTTTTCTGCTTTAGTACATACATTTTTCACTGGTGTAAATTCTTGCAGCCTTATGCTGCTTGTAAACAAGAATCTGGAGAAAAATAATATATATTTCCTGGCTTGCAGTTTTCCAGGAAGGCCTCTTTAATGACTCTGCCCTGCTAACTAAGGTGTTTTATTGGCTGTATACAAGTGTTCAGAAAAAGAAAAGCTGAAGTCAGAAGGGGAGAGGATCACAGGATTTGTTCCACAAAGAATGAATGAAAGTCCTGAGTTGTTTTTTACTCAGTTAGGATGTCTTCAGCTTTTCAATTTGCAACCAAGATGACCAAGTGTACAAGTATTTAATTTCCTGTAACATCAGCCCTAAGTCGTTGTGTCTTCGTGAGTTTAATTCATCCAAATAATGAACAAAGAATTCTACAGGCTGCATTATGCAATGTTTGCTCATTTATAGTAGTTTTCACATCCAACCAACCACTTAATTGACATCTTAAAAAAATGCTTGAACATCCTATTAAATGAAGGCATGAGCATTTTTTTTTTAATACCTATTCCTACGAGTTATGTTTAGCATCTTCTTTTAGACCATTTTATAACTTTTAATTTTTTTATCCTGTTGCTAAACTGTAGCCAAACACTTAAGGTGCCCAATAAAAAGTAGCTATAAAGCCCATGCTAGGAAAGCAACAGCTCCTTGTTAAGTTCTTCACTCAGTTTCTGAGGCTTCAGGGACAAAAAAATCCTTTTTATCTACAGTTGTTACCTGCAGAATGAAGTCGAACAAAACTGACCACACCTACAAAGATGGGCATCATCTCCAGTCCTTCTGCTCCCAACAAATCACAGCCAAAACAAAATGGCTTCCTTAACCTTGCTGACCTAAATTCCTTTGAAACACAGGAAAATCATCTGCCTTTCCCAGTCACTAACGGTAAAGTACAGGTTCTGGTTGGTATTTTGAGTACTACATAACTTCAGGTCTGTGTTTCCACAGAGCATAATAGAAAACTCAGTAAAGAACATGCAGAATGTCCATATGTTTTCATGATTTTTAAAAGACACACAGTGTGTTTCATGATCTTTAAAAAACACAGTGTGAAGGATTTTGGAGGACCCTTCCCCCCAACACACACATACAAATAGTCCATATCAGATTATTAAAAAAAATTGAACATATGTTGAGGCCCATCCAGCTGTCTCCAGAATTTTCCTGCCCTTTGTTACCCTCCTATAGCTAAAGAATGGCAAATCTGCTGTGCCAGCACTGAACTCTCTCTTCTTTGGAAGAGCACTATCTTACTTCCTAAAGTGAGGGAACCTGTCATTCTCCACCTTTGTGAGAAATTTTGTTTTGTTTCTGGAGAAGCTGGAGCCTTGTTGCTTATTCTTTTGCCCCATATTCCTTCTTTGCTCCAGTAGCACACTCCCTCAATCAGCTTCTCCACTGCAAGAACAGCCTCGCTGTGAAAACTCCAAGGCACTCTAGGAACTGTCCTCATGAGAAGAGTAGATAAACCAGCTGAAAGGGGTACAAGCTTCAGCATTCTTCTGCAATGAACTTCCCTATGAAACTGTAAAGAGAGGTGAACCCTTTCACGATTTCACAACAGGCAATCACTGGAGGAAGAGGTTGCTTGCAAGTTGTCTTTGCAGGAGGAAATATGAACACCCTCATATACAGTCATTCCCCCTGCCCCACCCCACCCCAGCTTGCAAACTAACCATATGTTTAGTTTAAGCTATGGTTTCAAGAATTTGCAAAATTCTAGACCAGCTTTGAATACTTTCTGATTTTGGAATGCAGATATTTCAAAGAAGAAAAGATATGAGTTCATTTTTATAAAAACAAAAGAGTGGCAGTTGTAGGAAGATCAGAATACTTATTGAAAATACTTTACTGTTTAAGTGTTGAAAAAACACTGTGGGTAAGATAGTAGCAGTTTGTATTGTTACCATGTAAACGTTATTTGTTGTAAAAGTAAGTAAGTACTTCAGAGTTGAAATCTTAAAATACATATAGTAATGTTTTATTAATTCACCCTGCATGAGTCATTCCCCAGAGCTCTCAACAGCAATTGCTAGAAGTCTTAAGACCAACGTCTCTCTGGTTTTACCTCAAATGTTCTACTGAAATTACCTGCTCCCTGATTATTTTGATCAGGTACAGTTTTCTTAAGTGTGTTATTGATGCCTCAACCTGGTTATTCACTTTTGTTGCCCAATGTTACTGGCATTCCAGTATGATAATAATCTTTTTTCCCTTTCTGCTTAAGCTTTCCATCTTTCAATACATTTTCATATCACAGATTTGGAATTCTGGATCTATCATTACTGACAGACATTCACGCAACTGTTTCCAAATGCATTACATTTTCTGAAAAAGACTGGCATAAATATTCTTTGCTATAACAAAATGTGAGGGAAGGAAACAGAGATTTAATTACCAAGACTCAATTGCTGGCTCAGGCTTCCGCTGCGCTATAGAAATTCAGAGGAAACCCTTTAATTAAAGTAAAATCATATTCTGTGTTCATTTTTTCCATGTCTGCTTTTTGATTTGCTTGACAGGTTCCTTTCTTTTTCTGTGTACCTACCAGGATAAAAGTTTTTTAAAAGGTTTTTTTAAAAGTAAACAAACCTGATTTTGAATGGACTATGGCAAAGTTGTCTAATTTCCTACTGCCTGTTTTAAATTAAGTCTACAAAATTTTAATATTTTCAACTGATACTGTCTGGTCAGGTCTCTGCTTCAAACTGGTTACTTGAGGAGAAGTTTGACATGAGCAAATGACAATCAAAATACGTCCATTTATGGGAGGAAGGGGGAAATGTTAAGACCTAGTACTTGAATCTTCCTGTGTGCTGAGCATTGCAGCTTTCTCTTTGGCAAGGACTTGCTCTTCATGTCAGAAATGTATTTTTGCTACTTCTAAATTTTGTCAGGTTTTAGATCCTTGGGAAAAAATTCCTGTCAGCAGAAGCACAGTAGAGAGTTTTGGTGATTTTTAGTGGATAATATCCCAGTGATTTCCTCTGTATTGAGCATGCTCCAAGCAGGGGAGTGAGCACAGTTTACTTTGCAATTGCAAGTATGAGCTGTTCTACTCAGTAAAGAAAATCATTATCTTCAGTGATCAAGGCATGCTTATTCCTGTCTTGAAGCAGACGGTGGATTTAGAAGGTTCCTTCCAGGCCTACATTTGTATAAACATGAATGTGATCATAAACATTCAAAGCGAGACACATGATACGTGCAGCTTTCACCTTTTACACTGGCACCTGACAAAGATGGAAAATACAGCAGACAAATTCTACAGTAGTTATGAACTGAGGCTTGTCTTCATTGCAAGACTGAATATAAATTAACATCTCTGAATTATTCCTTCAAGGCAGCCTGTTTCCAGAGAAAGAAGAATGACAGTGGCCATGATGCAGAACAGCACTAGAGCAGTAGAAGGTGGTTTCCTAGCAGGGTAATTGCATAAGCAGCTGAAAAGCTCCACATGCATCTCTTGTTTTGCAATGTTGTAACTTGAGCTACTTTATCCCTTTTTGTTACCAGTTCAGGTGTCAGCAGCACTTTACTTTAAAGCCCCTTTCACCAAATGGCAATCAAGCTTCATATTAAAGCACCATTTAAGTCAAGCTGCAAATGCTTATGGCTAGAAAGACACATGGGTAGGAACAAAATCTGAATTATAGTTTGGATGAAGGTCTTTGACAAATTAGCAGTGCAAGTAATACTGTGGCTCTATTAAGGAGTCACTCTCAACATCTGCATGCATGGTTGTCTGGATAATAGTTACCAGACCTACGTTAATGTGGCAGAAAGGAACGCGAGTCAAGGTGGCAGGAACTTTAGTTCACAGGCTGCTGTCTTAACTTAAATTTCTGTTGTAAATTTTGTTAAAGGAATGCTGGAGACATAAGGACTATAATGTCCTCACCAACTGCATCAAGATTTGCTTACTCTTAGTGTAAACTCGTAGTTCAAGCAATAGTTCAAATTTTGTCAACAGACTGATTTGTATCTATACATGACAGACTTAGTTTGGATTATCTGACAGAGTGTCAACAATGCGATGAATACAAGTTCTCAGTGGCAAACCACCTAATTGCACAAAGCAAATGGTCAGTAATTACAATATCGTGTCTGTACCTCCAATTTAGAGTGACCTTGAGGAACTCCTTCACATGTGTTCTGAAGTTAATACTAAATGTGTATTCTTGGCATCCCACAAGCACAGGGGATTGATTATTTTAATTATTGGTGTTAGTTAACAAGTGAGTATTTTTGTATTTAAAGTGCCTCTTGATGCTCTGCTTTCTATACATGCTGTGCAACAGCAGCCTTTTTTAACAGCAGCTTCTGGTAGCCGGTAGACAGTAGTCAGTAATAAGCTGTTATTGTTATTACAGCCCTACTTTTTCTTTTCTGTATTTCCTGTAATTTTGACTCAATAAGAAGAAATTACAGGTGCAGAGAACTTTTTTACCTTATTAAGGGTGGAAAAAAGGACAGAAATGAAAAGAACATCCACATCAAAAGAAAATGGGACATAGGAAAACATGAGCAAGTGTAAGTGTTCTTGTCTGCTTTCCCCAGTTTGCAACGTGTCCTAATTAATGGAATATTCATGAGTGTTTGTAAGACTGGGAAAGGAACTACAAAATGAAAGATCTCAGTGAGAGAGCATTACTTAGACACAAACAGGTGCAAGTTTTGTAAACTAAGTGTAAGCAAACAAAACTTATCCAGGGCATAAAGAATCCATGATGAATGGTCTCAAGCAACCCCTACTTGGACAGTAAACCATTTAGAAAAGGCAGCTGCAAAAGAAAAAGACAGCAGGACTAAATAAGTCAATAGTGTTTCAGCCGCATCTCCTTTTTCCATTCATGAGGCAGAAACTCATCAAGTAAAATGGTGTTCATTTTAGTGTGGATTGAATTTCTGCCACTGCACATTTCTGTATCTGCTTTGCAAAGACAAAGCGAGATGCAGGGGAAACTTCTGTCTTTCAAATACAGACAAAGGGATTTGGGTTTCCTGACTTCTACAGTTCTGTCTAGTCAGTATGACTTTGAAACCATCCAGCATATCTCCTTATCAGACTGTGGGGTTTGCGGACAGACACTGAGCACTCTCTTAATCTAAATAAGAAGAAATTACCACTTATGAGTCATAACCGAGTGAAACAGGAAAAAACTTTTTTGGCTATATTGGCAGGAAGAGATATAAATTTTTTTTTTATTTTGATTGATATCCTCTGTGGAAGCAAGGCTAGAAGGCAGGCTACATGTCTATGGAGCAATAAAAGTGGTAGTGCTTGATAAGACTGCAGACCTGCAGTGATGCCCAGGAAAGAAACTGGTCAAATAAAATAACTAGAAGATAGAAGGTTACAAATTATTCTTCTCTCACTGCAGTTATGACTGTTTGTATTGAGTGCCTGTTAATCATTTATATATAAGCCACAGCTTTCTCTCCTGTTTTGTCACAGAAACTATACAAGGATATGTCAGGAGCATATTTTTCATTTCCTATTAAAGTGACGTATAAAGGCACACAAGGTAAAATTAGTGCTGAAAGTGGAATTTACACCCTTTAACCGGAGATTAACAAAACAAAAGTGAGCCTCAGTACTTCTTTTTGTTTAAGCGGAAAGTGGAAGAGCTGAATATTATCCCAGCAATACTACTGTTATTTCACTAATCCATTGTATCTCGAATTATTCTGTAAGACCACTTTCATCTGTCCTTACTCAGTAAATGTCCACTGAACCAACTGCCATGCAATGAAGCCTATGCCAAGGCAATGATCAGAGGAGTGAAACCTTGACTATTTCTGCCCTCCTTTATCTGGCTAAAATAATCTGAGAGGAGCTGGAAAACAGAAGCAATAGGTGAACTTTGTCACGTAACTGCTGAGAACTTCACAATCATGTGAAATATTTGGAGTGGAAGATCAGAGACTGAAAAAAACCCTGGTTGACAGGAGGAGGTCAAACAGATTGGCCTGGGGTTAAGTCATTAGCAAGGCCATTGGCAGCATATGCCAATAGTCTACTATATCAAGTAAAAAATAGCTAAGACAGTAGACCATGGTTGGGGGAAAAACCTCCATAGGCATACAACACTATGTTGAAGGCTAAGTGAGGTGGAAGTGCTTCATGCAGGGGCTGGGTGGCCAACTAGGACCTGTCCTGTCAAGCAGTTGGAGTGAGTATCCTGCTCCCAGTCTGAACCGGCCCAGAGGGGCAGGGCATGTGTGTGTTGCAAGAGAGAAATCTTAGAGCAGAAACCACTATCCATCCACTATCCCCATCCTGCTGAGTAAATAAATTTTAGATTATATATCACTGAGGGTGTAGGTCGGTTCTTGTGGCCACCCCACCTAAATTCCCCTGTGACAACTGAGGAAACAGCTGCAGCAAGCTAAGAGGTTTGCCTTTTGCTGGCTATTCATTACAGCCTTTTTTGAGGAGGATATTGACCCCTTGGAGAGCAGGCAGACAAGGAGACATGCCCATGCCACAGCCACTCACATTGGTGTTCTAGTGTCTTAATTCAAAATCACTTTTTAGTTAGTGATGTAAGCTAATATTCTGGTTTGCGAGCTGGAGTTTGGAGCTGAAGCACCACAGCTAGATTTGCCAGAGCAAACTGTCCATATAATCTTTGCTATTTTTAGACCCTGATCCAGAAGAACCCATAAACACATGCTTATCTTTAAAATATTTGCATGCTTATAATTAAACATATTATCTATGACCTATCCACCCAGTGCTGAAATGTTTTAGTAATGTTTACATTAACATCTACAAGGAGCCTGGATGTTTGAAATTGCTGAAAAACAGAAAAAAGTTACTTTAGTGCACTGTGGCATTTCTAAGTTGGCAGAAGCATTTCCCAGGTATTCCCCAAAGTCTTGAATTAGGTTCATTTGACAAGAACTTTTCAATTTCCATTAGTGTCAGGAATTGCCTGCACATGGATTTTTAAGTAAATATCTTCGCCAGCATACATCACAACAGACTATCTGAAAGAGTATTTTACGTGCTTGTTGGTATCTATGATTAATTGGCAAGACTGGTCAGAATGTTTTAATTGAAAATATTTTTGTAGTGAAACACTGTCACACTCTTTTTTTCCAAATCACATGTTTTACTAAAAATTTATTTCAAACATTCTGAAGAACATCTTTAAGATAAACAGTGAGGAAAAATTACTTTTTCATTTCCAAATGTATTTTGAAAACACTGTTCTTTAAAGGAAGCCTTTCAGGAACCCTAGAACCACTGCTGAAAAATTGCTTCACAAAAAAAAAGTGAAATTTTGATTGATTGTCTCAAATCAGAACAATTTCTCTCCTGAAACTTCAATTTTTTCCCCAGGACAATAAAAAAAAGGAAACTTTTCTGACCAGACCTGTTAATTTATGTGTAGTTTATTTGCCGCATTATTTTGCAAAGCACCTTAACTAATTATTTTAAGTGTTTAAGTTGAAACATGTCTTCCAGTCTGATTAAAAAAAGAAAAATAAAAAAACCCAAAACAAAACCCAAATGCTGCCTCTTTTAAGATGACTCAGAAGATGTCTTCGGAGGCAGTGCAACACTAAGTGGCCACCTAGATGTTCCAAACTGATTAAGAGCTCCTTCAGCCCTGACAGACATTTATTGACATTTGAGGACTCTCTTTCAGTGAAAAAGCATCCTCCATTGCTCCCTGCTTTCTACAGCTTGTCAATCTCAGGTGAAGATGAACACGTTAATTGACTGTCTTGTTAATTTATTAACGAGGAATGACAGAAAGAGCAGTGCTGAATGCTCATAAAATTCGTCTTTCAGTGAAGAACTATCCATGTTTTAAGAGAATACCTTTAACTACCTTTCATTACTAATTTACTTATCATTGTACATTATACTTAAAGATCAACAACACCCAGTAAACTGCTGCATTATTATGGAGGAGAATGTATTGAAGAGGAAAGAATTACATGTACCAGACAACAGCTGGGGCTTTCAGCTGTATTGTATTACAAGGAGAGGCAAAACTGCATTAGCATTTGAAAGTAGGATGCAGAATAATTATATTCAATTAACTAAGAACTCCTTGGGCAGCAGCCCAACAGAGAACTGCACATGACAAGACCAGGCAGAAGGGAAGGAAGTAAACTGGTTTGAATTCTGTACTCCCCAAGTGCTAGTAAATACAAGTACTGTGCCATGGCTGTTAAATATGCAGTTATCAGGAATGAATAGCTGGTTTAATCCCAGCCGAAGTGGCATTATTTACTGCTTTACAATAGTTCTGTAAGTCTCACTGAGGCATGCAGGTGGTATTTGGCTTTGTCTGCAGGAAGCGCTGTCCAATATACACATACAGTCCTGCTAAATACCTCTTTCCATACTTTACATTCTACTTTACTCTGAAGTGAAAGGAGTTTGCGTTCATCATCAGGTATTCATGCTTTCTTAAAGCTGGAGTAATAGCAACAAATCTTCTTACTAACAAGCATATTCTACCACAAGCAGGACAGTCAGGATTTCACTTACTGGTGTAAGCAAAGCAAAGGGAGTTAGTGTCTCAACTGGGCAATAAACAGGGGAGATGTATTCCCACGCAGGGTATAGAGAGTAGACACAGAGAAAGGTAAAAGTGCCTGCTTTCAAGGCACTGCTAGAAAGTGCCCAACCAAAACAGAGCTAATATTTTCTTCAGAATTGCTTTCTACCTTCTGCTCCAAAGAAGAGCAGAGTTTCTCCCCAGATGCCACAACATTCACTGGGGCACGTGTGGATATGGAGTTTTCCTGCAGCAGAAAACCTTAGGTGGCTAATAGACAGACTATGGTTGGAGCTAGTCAAATGCCAGCTGGGAGCATGTAACTTCTATAGGATTACATCCTCAAAACATGACTTTGTGATTAAAAACATTACCATGCCTTAAAATGCTTTGATTTCTGTGAAACTTTACAACAGCTCTTGTAAAGACACATTCTAGTGAAACACTTCTGGATGGTCTCATTGGTCTTCTTCCATACCCATTCTTTTTGAACTTGGTCATTTAAAAGGTGATATGTGTGGGTTAGACCATCTCTTGCTCAGTTGGTCAGCCTGTGCTTTTAACTTTATCTGCAAGAATGACACAGGTGTCCTTCCTAGCTAGTGTCCTTTATTTGAGTTCATTGATACCACTACTCTTCATTTGTTTATATCAAGAATGTAGTCATATAGCGGGATGGACATTAGCAGAGGAATTGTAACTTACAGTTTTGGCAGTGGCGTTTTGCACATTTACTTCTTCCCTAGTTCTTAAGTCTCAAGTATAGGCAGCGTTTTGTGTGCCCTAGTTTAGATGCCAAGGCTGATGGATAGAATTTCCTGCAAGAAGTTAATCTGCATGGTCTTCTCAGTGTTTGGTTACCTCTGAAGATCAGTAGGGTTCCTGCAAAGATTTTAGCATGCTATCAATTGTTACTATAAATCTAGCTGCAGCCCAGTGGAAGAAGACTGCTGAAAACTGTATGTGAAAACAATCTTCTTTGCAAATACTTAGTATTATTATAAATAAGTTTTATTCTGGAGTTTTATCTCAGACAACTACCTCATGTGCCAGTAAACAGTTGATAACATTTTCCTTTCATGAAAATATTAGGGAAAAAAAAGGAAAAATAAGCTTATGTCTGTTAATGCTTCCTTATAGTGCAAACTGCAGGCCTGAACGTGTTCTCTCAAAAGATTGCTTTTCCTTCATACATTAATGATTTATGCAATATAAGAATAAGCGGTGACAGAAGAACTGAAGTAATGAAGTAATGGTTTTGAAAGAAAGAAATGACTGAAAGATGGGCAGCCAAGAACTGACTCATTTTTTAATCTGTCATTTGAATGCTTTGTTAGTTTCTCTTTTGTTAATAACTGTTTATCCCAGAGCTTGAATTGTCACTTGGGTGCAAAGATGGCTTTGGCAGCATTTCAGCAATGCCCTCTGAAGTCAGATCTTAAAGACACCTCTTTGAAAATTCTGACAAGTCCTGTAGAATCAAGGAAGAGAAAATCTGAATTCATTCTATCACTTAAAACACGCATATGTGTAGTCAGTGGTGGGGGAAAACAAAGGCCCTTATGTTTGCAGAAGACTAATTCATTAAACTTTAGGCACGTTTAGGAGAGAAGGGAAGAACCTCAGAAAGATCTTTAGGAAAAGTAAAGGAGAGATTTACACCAACACCTTAAATACGTTAATCTCCACACCTTCTAGGACTTAGGTCCTGTAATTTGCATGGCAAAACTACATAAGTGTTATTTGCAATTGGAATTTAATATGTTGTCTAACATATGTTAATGATGCATTTATTAGTGGTATCCATGAAGGGATAAGAATTTTGAAGAGGATTTTTACAGTGACTGACTTTTTACTCTCTACTAATCTTTTCTCTGGCAGTTTCAATTAAGATTTTTTTCAACAGAATTATTCAGATGATCCAAAAGTCCATGGAAACCTTATTGCTCTCTACAACTACCTGAAAGGAGGTTGTAGCTAGGTGGGGGTCGGTCTCTTCTCCCTAGTAATGAGTGATAGAACGAGAGGAAACGGCCTCAAGCTGTGCCAGGGGAAGTTTAGGTTGGGTATTAGGAAAAACTTCTTCACCGAAAGGGTAGTCAGGCATTGGAACAGGCTGCTCAGGGAAGTGGTTGAGTCTCCATCCCTGGAGGTATTTAAAGAACAGATAGATGTGGTGCTCGAGGACATGGTATAGATGGACTTGGCAGTGATAGGTTGACGGTTGGACTCGATGATCTTAAGGGTCTTTTCCAACCTTGACGATTCTATGATTCTATGGTAGAAATATTCTATTTAGCCTCAGAGGACTTTAAAGGATGCTAAGAACAAGATTAGTGTCTCTTTAAGTAACATAATGTCATATGCTTGTATGGTTTATTGTTCTGTTTTCTCTGTTTGGCAAATTCTGCAAAACATGTGGCTGTGAATTGCTATTGCCATAGGGAATGAATCTTCCTCTTTAAGAGAGAGAGAGAGACCTCTGATTTTTCAAATGAGTGCATTGCTAATTTAGGATGTCTGTTGTCTTTGCAGGATATACAAAGTGCCATCTTCCTTGGCTTCAAGTCAGGAATCTTATCTGAAAATTGCATGACCAGTTAAGTGTATTTTTTCTGAGGCAGCCCTTATAGAAACTAAGGGAAATCTGTTACTGCTGTGACTTACGCAGGAAAAAAGGGAAGTCACTCTTCACTCCTACCTGGAAAACTCTCCTTCTGAAATGGACAATCTACTGATTTTAACTGTAAATGTGTTCTCCTAAATTTGGGAAGGATCAGCATCATGTGCTTATCTAAATTGCTGCAGATTGCAGGTCATAGCACTAAAGTTAGGTAGGAAGGTATCCACTTTAAGAATGCTAAGCAGTCTCTTCCTGAAAGTTGGCTTCAATGAATGTGAAAAATATGTTTCCAAAGTCTCATGTCTCAGTCCAAATTTAGATCAAGACTTCTTTTGAAGTGAAATTTTGGCATTTTTCTAGTGAGAGTATTCCTTTTCTAGACCAGATCATGGCAGCAACGTTTACAAAATGCACTCCTTGATTTTTGGTGAAATACTTTCTAAAGTCAGATTTTGCTTTGTCTTTCCAAATGAACTTTCCACAGTTCATTTTTACCTCTCTTTTTAAAAATCCCATTACTGATGAATAAATACCTGTAGATTACTACTCCCCTACCATTCTCATCCACAAATACATGCTTTGCTCCCCAATAAGCTAGTGGCTGTAAATCCCAAGAACAATGGTTTGTCCTCCCCAGAAGAGCTGTGCAGCTCTCTCTCCTTTTATAGCTCCTTTCCATGGAAATCATGTCAGCCAAGTGATGCAACGTGGAATCATGTCAGTGTGCATGGAGTGTCTGAAAGCTCTTTATAGATTAGTTGTCTGTAGTGAATGTTTCCACTTTACTCTATGTTACTGCTGAGTAAATTTTTTTGGGGGTATTTTTTTTTTTTAATTCCTAATGTGTCAAGGGTATTTGTGAATAGCATTTTAAAGATAACAAATCCTGTAGTTATTGTTACTTATTGTAGTTGTATGATTATTTATTCCTTTTTATGACAGCTTAATTTGCATCAGTGCTTAGCCTGTCTTTGACAAGCCCAAAGGAAAACAATCACATATTCTTCCTTTAAACTTCACAGGAGCAAGAGCTAGTACCTAGTGTTTATGCACATTACCCTTAGAATGCCTTTTTTTTCGCATTTTAACAGTCTTGTAGATCTTTTATATCTGATGGACGAGGATAAAATAGTGAAAAATATGTGGCAGATGTAATTCATATTGCTTAGAGTGCTCTTGAAAGAATCTCAGGTACAACTGAGATGAGGGTGGAAATTAGAAGAGGGTAAAATAGAAAAGAACAATTTAATGAGTGCAACAATGCCTTTCACCAGCTATTTCCAGAGGCAATATTGTCTCCTATTATCTATCCTTTAAAAAGGGCCTTCCAAGACTAGCTTAGACTCTTCTAAGGCAGGTGTGATGGTCCCAGGCTTTTGAACATGTGGACAAGAGTGTAGTCTCAGCTTTTTTTGCAATGTATACAGTAGCTGTTGCTTGTTCTGTAGAAATTCAATATGTGCAGCTCATATATTGTATGCGAAAACTCAAACATGTGCTTCTTCCTTAGGTTCCTAAGGTAATTTAGAAGTTTAAATGGGTATTCGCTTCCTTCAGTGGAAATTTTTGCTCCTGGCTGTAAGCCTGGCTCATTCTAGGTAGGTAACTAACTATAAAACCAAGTATCCAGATCCAGAGGTGAAGTAAACAGCACGTTTGGTGCTGATTCAATGTTTTTTGCATGTACAATATTCAACTTCAAAACTAAATATAACTGCACTGCAGAAACTTGTCTATTTGTCAGTGCTGAGGTAAAATAAGAATAGATAGTGGTAGTGGTTATATTATTATACGACCTTTAAAGGGAATAGAGATTTGCAGGTGGAAATGATACCTTTAATAGACGAAACCCAACCTCATTCTCCTCTGAGTGATGCCAGAGCAACCATTATCATTTCCATAAAGCTGAACTGGTCTAATTGGTAGGTTTGATTCAGCTTTCCACTACCTCCTACCACTTTTATGTTAGTGGAGTTCCACTGGTTTCATTGTTTCCATGCTAGTATAAAACTGGAGTAATAAGGAGAAGAATTGTCTATTGCCCCTGAATAACAACTAATTATACCACTAATTATACCACCAGAAATTTGAATTATTTAATATAGACTGTAAAGAAAGTGGAGCAGTACTTATAGCCAGTATTAATTTTAAATGAACCTTTGAATTGGCACAAGAAATACATCTGTGTGGCATGTAAGGCAGTTGGCGAGTAACTGGGAAGGGGAAGAATGTGCACTGGAGTACAGTAAACTTACAGCTAGTTTTTGTCTCTTATGCTGCATAAGAAATATGTGCCTGCCTGCTCTTATGTCTCTGCCTGTTTTAGCAAGCTACTGGTATTTCATCTATGCCTCATCCCCTTGCTATGAACTATTCTTGTAAAGAGATCTTATTCACTGTCTCATACTCACCAACGTAGAAAACAATCTAGAGCTCAAGCGTGGAGTAAAGATATCCTGGAGATCTTCTACTATTTTTCACCTACTTGAGCATCTAAACAGATGCTAATCTGACTTTGTAGTTCAAATATAAGTCTTTGGAGTCTCCTTTCTAACTGCTAAGAGATGAAAAAACAGTGTTACAGTTGTTACTCAACTGGATGTTAGTTCATTTTAGTATATCTGTTATATTGTCTTTATGGGCACCAAGATTGAACCAAAGCCATCCAGAGTTATCAGAGTGAGTTGTTGCTGTTCAATAGCCCTTGGCTCTACAGCAGACTGGAAGGCCTGTGAATGAAGAGGAATGCAAATTCCACGGTAATGAGTAGTTACCAATGTTTGAAGGTGGGCAGTTCGCTCTGAGCCTGCAAGGCTTGCATCCCTGGGCTTGGATTGTCTGTTGTCATCAGCCATCTTTCTGGGACAGCTGTCACCCTGCTGGACACTACAGACTGAACAAAATGACTCGGGGAACTGAAAGTGTGTCTTTTAGCCACGTGAAAGAAATAGGGGGTGTAACCTTTATGAGGGGTGTAACCTTTATGAGCCAAATATAGCAAAGGACACATGAAATGCATAGACCAGTGAGTTACATTCACCTCAAATGGAATATTACTTTTTTAAAATTGCTTTGATTCAAGGGGATAAAGCAATCTTCAGAATTGCTACTGTCTTCTCCCCATTGCATAGTTTAGTGTAAATTTCACATTATGAAGACAGTGAAAAACTCTCAAAATGACCTCTGAGGATCACAAGGGGAAAATATTCTAAAATGGACCTCTAGGAGTAAAAACTTCTGGGTTTTTTTTTCAGTATAAGCATATCTTATGTGCAATTTACTTTATTTATTTTCCTGTTAAAAATTAGTAATCTCATTCTGAAGATTTTAAATTGTGAATTGAATGTTCTAGTGCATTATTTAGTTAATACAACATTGACTTTTAGCTGCAATTGTATAGGAAAGGATGAAAACCAGAAGGGACATTCAGTAGTCAACAGTCTAATCAGATTGTGAGAACAGAAGGAAATGTGGTGGAGGTAGGGTTTGTTTTTACAGGGAATTCCACAGCTTTTCAGCAGCATACCATCCCACAGACATTACAGACTCAAAGCAGTCAGAACCAGAACTAGGTCTTCCTGTTTTGACAGCCTTATCTTTTTGTGCAAGGTCAGGTAAAGCTAAAATAAAGTAAATAGAGAGTAGGTAAAGCACTTGAATTCTGAATGTCTTTATACATATGTTGTTGACACAGCCTATAAAAGCAGTTTTTCTTTATAAAACATAAAATATATTTGTAATTGTTATCAGAGTAGAAGGACGCATTATAGGTCTATTTCTTTTCCCAATAACACTGCATTACTAATTAGAAATTAAACTTTAGCACTATTACATCAGGCAAAGGAAAACAGTTTGCCCTTTTCTACCACAAAACCAAAGCTGTCAATATTACCATCTTATATTTTCAAAACAACTATAGACACTGCACTATCATCTAGAAATGACTGCAAAGCTCACACATCTGCATCATTTTCTATGCCAGACAGGATGTTTATACATATTCATTTGGATAAATCCAGAGGACAGCTAGAGGACAGCATGCAGCTTATGGAAAGTGAACATGTAAGGACAGCAGAGAATGCATTGTATTCAAGTTAACTCATTCAAATCAGTTTGTTCCTGTAGCTTAGTGGTCAGACCTTATTGGTGCAATGACATGGCAGAATAGGAAACAGGAGAAGCTGATTTGAAAAGCAAGATATCTGGTATTGTTTACATTAATATTTATAATTTCCAGAATCTTCCATTTTTATTTTGCAGCAGATCTTTCTATTAGTTAATTGCTTTGGAGAAGTTGCCTGAAAGGGAAACAGAACCTTTTGCTTCTGAGTTCACAGTTTGAAGTTTTGGTATACGGGAAAATGTTTACATTTGGGATCTGATGTACAATTGAGACTTTTGGATGTGAGAAAGTAGATTTTCCCTAATCCTGTGGGAAGGGCAGTTCTGACTTTAGACCTGGGAATGACATGTCGTTCCCCTGCCTGCTGTTTCACTGAAATGGATACTTACTGTATATACCACTTAGCCTGGTAACCTTCTACAGAGTACAGCACTGAAATCATCACTGAACAATTTCACACTGAACTGAAATGATCCTCATAACACTGTAACAGCCAAAGATTCAGAACATGATACTGTCAGTTTTGCATAAGTGTGATTCCATGAATTCTCCTGGAGACTTTCTTGATCTAGCCTGGTATGAGAAAAGGATGAGATTTTCTTCTTCTCTTTTGTTTGTTTGTTTAATGAAAGTAAATATTTGGAGTTGCAGTGATTTCTATTAGACAGTATTTTGTAGAGCTTCATGATCTATGAGTCTTTTCAGAGCCTACTTATTAAAAAAGTATAACATAAAGTGGTGTATAGTCTACATCTGATTTTAATGAGCAGATGTATGCAATTACACACAAACTTATATAAAAAATCACACTTTTTTATTTTCTAAAATTGGCTTATTTTGGGGAGTGAGAACTGCTATTATTTCTTTCCACTTAAAACTTTCTCTGACTGAGCTTAACAGCTTTGCTAAATAACTCTGCTGCTCTTCTCTGGCAGCTCTCCCCATCACTTCCATTCATTTCTGTCTGACTCCAATACTCCAAAACCCATACTGTTTTCCTGTTGGAATAAGTTCTCACCAATTTTGCCCGTTACTCCACATTATCACAACTATTTCTCTCCAGCCCAGTAATATCCCTTCACGTCTGCCTCTCCTCCTGACTGTCCTTATGTCCTTTCTTATTGTTCTTATCCTTTGTCAGCTCTTGTTATGTGAACACCTATATTGAAGTACTTAATAAATCAAAGGTTTTTGTAAAAGTAAATGTTTAAGCAATTAATTATGCAGATCTGGAGTTATTTGATGCATTGTCACTGACTTTCCCATTGTTTTCCATTAGAAGGATGAAAATTGGTTTCATCTGTACAGTTAAATAAGCATTAATAAAGAAAATAGAAAGGGAGAACCCCTACACATTTTCATATAGGTTATGAGGCGATGCATGCATCGCTCAAGAGGCGATGCATGCAAAAACATGTGTTTATAGATAGAGTCTTTTGTTAGCCCCTCAGTAGCTAGGGGTTAGTCCTGTGACTAGTAACACCTATGAACCCCCCAGACTTGCTTTAAACAAATGACAGGGAAAGCATCCTGGCTAAAGTAGCTGGGGTGGTACACCACAGCGTAGCATCAGAAACGGGCCTCTATGGAGACAGAGCAGTGACAGCCAGGATACTGTGAATGAAATGTATTCCGTTTTCTGTTGTTAATTATATGTCTGTTTCCTACATAAAACACTGTTTGGTCGCCTGAAAGCTGCCCTGAAGTGCTAAGCTACGACGAGTTTTTCATGTGCTTGAAACTTCAGAAGACAAGAGGTTAAAAGATCCATTTTAACAGAGGCAAAGGCTGTGCAGTACCCCCTCCTCTAAGAATAGCAGTAGATGCCATGGGACCCCTGGTCCTCGGGGCTGTAAGGAGGCAGGCCAGTGCAGGCGGGTGACCTGGCACTGTTTACTAGGGTGTTCTTGGGCTTTTCAGGTTCTTTTCTTTTTCAGTAACAGATTAAAAAAAAAAAAAATTCAAATGCTTCTTGCTCAAGATAAATTTTAAAAGTGTAAAACAAGTGGGAAGTAATGGTGCAATTTCAACCTTCAACAAAGCTGCTGAGAGAGATAATTTCCTGCACACACTCCAAACCACAGGAAGAAGTGGAGCCATGGCTGTGCTGACCCTCCTACCCAAGCCATCTGTTCCATGTTTTACTTATACCCTCTGTTACCCCACGAATGTCAGTAAAATGAAAATAACCATTTTTTCCTACCTATCTTAAGACGTTTTTCAGATAAATTTGTCAGTCTTGGGAAGTACTTTCCCTATTATTAATATAATAGGTCTGTGATGCCACTTAGCAAACAAACCATTATGCAACCTTTAAAGCTCTTATACAGCAAAGCCTCAAAGGGCATATAAATTTAAGCTTTTCTCAATGTCTTATGAAGGCCAGAGAGCCTAAACACTTAGAGACATTGAACTGGGAAAGTTTTCCTGTACTACTGACTCTGCTCACTCTCCTATTTTGGGCAACGGGGTCATACGAACTCATGAAGGAAGTTAGCAAGCTCCTTATGTATAAATATTTGGACTTTTTTGAGCAGTGAGGAAATCACAACTAACAAGTCAGTTATCTCTAGGGTAAAGAAATACACCAATATCAAGTAGTGACTTCTAAATATGATTATATATTCAGAGCACACGGCATTGGCGAATGTATTTGTAGATTAGGTATGGAACTGTATGTATATTTTGGGTCTGTAAGAGTGTGACTGGACTGAAAAATCTCTGCTATTTTTTGGGGTAGGCACAGAGTGTGTAAATTTTCATTGATTGCATTTATCTTCTTCCTTCTTTATACCTAACTTATCATTCTAAAGCACAACATTTTAAATTAAAACTCAGAAAACCAAAGGAGATTGAAAAAAAGTGCTTCAAGGGTATTACTATACTATTCTAAGCAACCCAGCTGAGTAACCCTTTCCCCTAACATTTCGGATCAATGCCTAAAAGGTCTTCTCAGTTCAAAATGCTAGACATTATTTTTGTATTACACTTGCAAAGAGGAAGACACAGATAAGAATCCCTTTCAGACTTCAGGGTTATAGAATTAATTTTTAAACTTGGCATCCCATGCAAACTCTGTAAATGGAGAGGTACTGCCAGGGCTGCAGACTGCCCTATGTTGATGTTGGAGACAGAGGCTGCTGGATTACCGAGGTCAGATACAGCAGTGTCCCAGCTCTTCTGGATATAATTTTAGTGATATAATTAGATATAAGCACATTAAAATAATAAGATTTTTCACTCTTCTATCTCTCAGTTTCAGTCTCTTTGACCAATTTTATTAGTATCCTGGTTGGATCTGTTGCCAATTTTCCCATCAGGTTTTATTAATTAACTGGTTTAATGTTTGTCTGGTATTAGAACCCAGGTAGACATAAAGGTCCCCTTGTGTTGTGGACCATATTTTTTCCATGTCATAGAGAAAAGTTGTCTGCAGTTTAAGGAGATGGTAGAAGAACATGTAATAAGAAAATCTGAGATTTTTCAAAAGAAAAAGAGAGATGTGGTGGTGGTGAAAAATCAAACCATGCACTTATGCAGCTTAACCATTGCACAACTGGAGAGCCCCAAATTGTCTGAATTTCAAGACCATATAAACACACACAAAAATAACCTCAGCTGCTGTTCAAGCTGGCCTTCACAGCTTGAAACTTGGCCAGCAGTGCTCAGAACTTGCAGTGTTTTTATCCATGAAGTATGTTCTGCACTAATAAATCACAGGGACATTCCACTGTGTCCTGTCCTGTTCTGCCTTTGCTTGGTACTGAGAGTCTTGTTCTGTCCTTCTGATGCCAATGGAATATATACCTACTTGCTAGGTTATGCTTATTTTAAATAACAACTCAGCTTCTCCTTGATAAAGACAATTAAAATAGCAACAAAATCACTGCTTAGAAAAAGTGAATATAGAATAGTTATTGCAATGACTAGAAAAACACCTGAGGCAGCTGTCCACCTTCTTTGAATAAAATTTCTAGGAGATTTGAAACCGAAGGGACTTAGAACAGCATTTTTTTTTCCCCAGAAAACCTGAAAATTTGCCTTCTTTTTTCATTTTGATGTAAAGAAACTTTGAGGTAGTGAGGTTCTCAGAATGGTGATGATGCAGTCTTTTTTCCAGCAGAAGCAACATGTGTTTGTAGAATTTTGTTAATAGATTCTTCATATATAAAAGTAGGAGGCTATGTTTCTTTCTGTATAGGTCATGCCACAGTGGTTCTGAAATGGGATTGTAAATCAGGGTGAGATTAGTCCATAGGGACAAAGATTCTTCCTCTCATATCGACTGAAAGGAGACTGAAGGCTTCTCAGTCCTGCATTCCTCCATCTATATCCTTTTTCTGTTTAATCTGATGGAATTACTGGAGAGAGTATCATAGCCAGAGTTCTCCTCAGGAATGGGTTTGAAGCATTCAGACATTTATTCACACACAGATTCCATTAATGTTGCTTCAAAACACAGACACCTCACAACAAAATTTGCTGAGACAGCAAAGCCAAGTGTCTAATTCAAAAAACATAAAAAGCAGTATTAATTTTGACTGGGAAGAAGGACAAAACAAGCTTAAACCAGAATTCCCATATTCTAATAAAAGGGCACTGAAATCTAAATCTAGACTAAATTTGATGGATTGGTCTGAAAAACAGACCCCAGAAAAGGAAATGCAGTATAAATATTCAAAGAAATTTTGATTACAGACATGCCTTCAGTTTCAGCATGCCTGAAATAGAAGCTGATCTTCTAATTGCAGTCATCTACTAATGGTATATAATAATCCAGCATGGCAGTCTTCAGTTCTAGTCCAATTTTCATATGGGAATTGTGACCTGAAATAAACTTTCTTATAGACTCTTCCAGGAATCCAGGAAGGAAAATCCATGTTGCATTGTCGTTGCGATTAAATAAGTTTCCTGACAATGTTTCAAAATGGTACGTTAATGCATCACAAAATTTATGATACTTGCTATTTAAAATTTGCTATATTTCAGTAAAGCATTAATGTCCAGATATGTTATTCTTAAAGGCTACGATCCTCCAAGACTCAGCTTTACACGTTGAGAATACTCCCCTCTAAATGGATAGCTCACACCTAAGGATCTTTAGAGGGATCTGAACTACAGAGTGTTAACATGAAAAGGGTTAGCAAAATGTCAGGTGTCCACGTCTCTATCTGCAGTTCAGTTTTAGTTCAAGCCAACAGCAATTTCTTATTTCATGGTGTTTCACACTTTCTTTGTAAATTCACTATGCCTCAGTCAACACACATCATCACAGTTGACTTGTCCTTAAGCTTATTTTAGTGCTTGCTGTCTGGTTTCTGCAAACATCTCCTTTTCAAGGTCATTTTCATTTACCTCCAGGACCTAGTCTCTTCCTTTACAGTTACATTCAGTTAACATATGTACTTACATCAAGGTCTTTGAACTCTCAACACCTTTGACAGTCTTTCTCCCATCAAGGCTAATGTTTCAGGTGCAGCAATTCTGTGTCCTTCTGCCCACGGAATGGGACAAGACGGCAGAGTGCACAACAGAAGGATAGTCCGACTGCATAAATCAAACAAGATACGTCTCTAACAGCTGTAATACCCGTGGTAATTTGTCCAGTTGTAGCTGATGAGCCTTCTAGTGGTAGCTGCTGGAAAATGAAGTATTTCCAGAGGAAAGCATTTCAATTATCTGGTGCATTTGCAGACATTTCAACCAAGAACATTTTTGTTAAAGGACAGTGTTCTACTCTTTCTAACACCCAACTTTATGCCTAAGTTCTGTATTTTTTCCTCAACATGACTGATGTTCAGCAAACGTAATTGAAAAATCCAAATGTGACAATGAAAGCCTCTTATTTATTTTCTTACCTCATTTGGTAATGGACAATTTGATTGGCCTGGATGGATACACAAAGTTTGCCCTAATACATGCTCATACATTTTTAACAACATTAATCATATCCTGTCAGTCCTACCATAATTCATTGGCTTTTCAGAATAGAGTCATAAAGCTATAGATCAGCCTGTCCATCAAATCTGGAAAGGGGGTCTGTTGAGGCATCGAAATGAGAGCATTATGGATTTTAAGTGATTCAGTGATAGTGTTTTTAGGTTGTCAGCTTTGATTTATGTAATTTAAAGTTTGCAATACACAAATATGCAGGTTGTGCCAGCACTTAGCAAAGGATCAGGTATAATTTTGAAAGTATTGAAAGCTTATGCTCCTGTGGATGGACCAATCCTTGAAGTACTGGGGCTCAGAAAATCTTAGATGTTAAATCTGAATGGCCAGAGAGATGTTGCAAAATATATATTTTTGTCTTACCATTGCTTTAGCTTTTTCTTTGACTGCCTTATGCATCCCCTTCCTCTCTCTGAAAGTTAATCTTTTTGAGTACCTATGCTGGAACTACAAAAACATGGGTGGAAAGTCTAGCTGTGATAAAGTATACAGAAACATGATGACTGGTTAGTGAGGTGTTAATTATCATTCCTATATATTTATGCTCTGAATGTTCATGTTTGCTGAACAGTCCAGTGAGCATAGTATACCCTCTGGGAAATGGCAAGTCTACCAGCTGTGGGTGCATTTGGAGAAGAAAAACTTCTGTTGTTTCCAAGATGCCTGGAAGATGGATGTAGATTGGTGAAACCAAACAAAGTGAAGCCTTCAGCCTTAGGAAATAGTTATTTCCCTCACAATGAAAATCTTGTTACATGGATAAAGAACTGAAATCTCATTACCTAAATGTGACTTCTGTTAGATCCCAAACTCTGCAATGAGCATCTCCTAGATTTCATGAACGCTTACATCTAGCATTGAAGTATAAGAGAGATTGTGACAGGAAGCACGATTCTTGTTTTTGCCAACGTATATGCATGCTATGCATTATGCTTCAGTGAAAATGTATTTCTGGACAGTCTTGGCTTGGCTATTGCATGCTGGGCCATGTGAAAAATCTCTGCAAGTAATTGGATATTTCAGCTGGGAGCATCTTTCTAGCATGCAGGGTCAGGCCAGGTGAAGAGAGGTACAGCCAGGAAGCAACTGAAGAACCAGTCCAGACTACCTGAGAGGAACAGAGAGGAGGCAAGAAGGCAGGCATCAGAGAAGGTGGAAAGAAAGAGACCCAGAAAGTCTGTAGCAGCTCAGGAAGTCACTGGAAAATGCTCCACTGGGATCAAGCATGAAAGAAATGGCCTGCCTCGAAAGGACAGAGTGGGCAGTGTAGAGATTTTTTTAGTTACCTTATTAATTTGTTCCACTAGGCAGATCTAGGACTCCCTCTAGTTAATTTTGAAGATCTTATGTTGAGTACGTTTTAAGGAAAAGGTGCAGGCAGGTCTGTCATAAAGCTCTGGCCAACACAGAGCCATATCAGAAGAACATGCCAAATTTTCATTTCTGATTCAAAGATTGTGCAGAGCCAAAGAAATGCTGTTAGCCCTTCATGGCAGAGTCAATATCCGCCCTTGATTTGTTGTTGTAATGAAAATGATCCTTATATTGTACTTATGACAGTATACCAACACTGCTACTAATTTTGAGTTCCTTACCCAGTATAAAATCAATGCTTTCATAAGCAACTCCCATTGAAGGCACATAGGTAAAAATCCAAGTAAAATACCACAAATCTCCCCCAATTAAGAAAATTAAAAAATAGCCAATGAATGTTATATTAATTATTAAACAATATCAATAAGCTGGGTTCCTATAAATGTCTTTACCACAGAATCTCTCAAAGCACTTTCCAAACAGGAATAATTTACATCTATGCCACCAATATGAAATAAGATGACTGATTGTAGTTTGTAGATAAGGAAACTGAGATTTGTAGCATTTTTGAAGACAATCTGGTTAATTTTCCATCTGTTTCTTCATTCAGAGATCATGTCTATTTCCTTATAGTAGATAGATAAATACCTTTAAATTACTCTGTTCTCTTTTGTATACTGGTGACACAAGGGGCATTCAACAATCCAGACGAAAAGTAACCATAATATTGGAAAGAAGACAGAAACACACACACACACACAACCTGGCTACGAAAAGATTCTATTTCTCAAGGCACTTGAAGAGTAATTTCAGAGAGGAGAGAAGCTGCACTAGTTCTCTACATAATGGTGAAGCAGTATTTAACAAATACTGTGATGCTGCATAGCAAAAAGCTACTGAAAATACATTGATTACTATTGTGCAAGTGTGGACTAAGGAATGCCTATGTGAATACATCTTAAATGAAATGCTGTGATGTACACGTTAACGTGCATGTGCATGTGCGAGTGTGTGTGTGTGTCCAGTCCTGCCTAACATCATTCTTTTTTCTCGTTTTACGTTACTCTTGAAGGTCAAGCACAAAGGGGAGTGAGCTGGAATCTATTCCTTCTTATTAGTCATGGACTGAACTGGTCCTTTACAAAATCAGTCAGCAACATACGAGCAAAGACATGTGAGCATAACTTGAAGGTGATGGGCTGTACAAATGTGGGTGTGGTAGTAATCTGAACCCTTTCTTGCGAGGTGTGATGTGTAAGAGGGAAAAAGCCCAACTTGACCTTTACAGCTGAGGTTGAATTTGCAAGACAAGTGGAGAGACACTGACTAATTGCTGTGAACTGCACAAAGGCAATGTCAAGTACCTGATGGACAATGCATATAGAGTCATACAACTACTCTCTACAGGCCTCAGTGCAAAAGATTATTCTGCTGCTTATGTATTCTCATTTTTACTTTCTTTCTCTCAACCTTTCCCCCATTCCTCATGTAACTCTGATACCTGGCTAATACATAGCAAATGAAATCCTGAAGTGTCTGCTTGTTGTCTTCACTTTCCTTCTTTGGACTCATTTGGCAAGGAGTGCAGGTATCTTGATGGGTATTTATTACAGTGCCAGATCAAAGCTTGAGGACACTGGCAGTGTCTGAATCTTTCTTTGATCCACAGATAGTATTTCAATTAAAGACAGATTTGGCAGTGCCTCTGGTTTTCCATCAAACTTTACATCATAGCCTATTCCCTTTTCACCTCCTACACTAGAAGCTTCCAGGGAAATGTCATCTCATTATTATTATTTTTTTTCAGACCCTTCTCAAGGACTTAGTCACGGTCATGTAACAGCACAACTCCTGTTTGATATTATCCCTTTTAACTGTATAGTTAGACTAGGATAATCCCTGCGTGATTTTAGGTCAATTCTTTCCAAGACAGAGCTCCTTTGTCTTGTATACCTTATTTGCTTTATTATTAAGTATATGCCTTTACATTTAATGGTATTAAAACAGATTTTAGTTCCTTGCGTTCAGCTAACCCAATGATGCACACCTTTCTGTAGTAGGGACCCCACCTCTCATTTTGAAGAAGGTGGCATTTTGAAGAGGGTGGAGCATGTGTTAGAAAAAGGAAAAGATCATAGAATCATAGAATCGTCAAGGTTGGAAAAGACCCTTAAGATCATCGAGTCCAACCATCAATGTAGCACTGCCAAGTTCATCTATACCATGTCTTCAAGCACCCTATCTATCTGTTCTTTAAATACCTCCAGGGATGGAGACTCAACCACTTCCCTGAGCAGCCTGTTCCAATGCTTGACCACCCTCTCGGTGAAGAAGTTTTTCCTAATATCTAACCTAAACCTCCCCTTGCGCAGCTTGAGGCCGTTTCCTCTCATCCTATCACTTGTTACTAGGGGGAAGAGACTGACCCCTACCTCACTACAACCTCCTTTCAGGTAGTTGTAGAGAGCAATGAGGTCTCCCCTCAGCCTCCTCTTCTCCAGACTAAACAACCCCAGTTCCCTCTGACACTCCTCATACGACTTGTGCTCTAGACCCTTCACCAACTTCATTGCCCTCCTCTGGACACGCTCCAGCACCTCAATGTCCTTCTTGTAGTGAGGGGCCCAAAACTGAACACAGTACTCAAGGTGCAGCCTCACCAGTGCCAAGTGCAGGGTCACTATCACCTCCCTGGTCCTGCTGGCCACACTATTCTTGATACAGGCCAGGATTCCATTGGCCCTCTTGGCCACCTGAGCACACTGCTGGCTCATGTTCAGGCGTCTGTCAACCAACACCCCCTGGTCCTTTTCTGCCAGGCAGCTCTCCAGCCACTCTTCCCCAAGCCTGTAGCATTGCATGGGGTTGTTGTGACCGAAGTGCAGGACCCGGCTCTTAGCCTTATTGAATCTCATGCAGTTGGCCCTGGCCCATTGATCCAGCCTGTCCAGGTCCCTCTGTAGGGCCTTCCTACCCTCAGGCAGATTGACACTTCCACCCAACTTGGTGTCATCTGCAAACTTACTGAGGGTGCACTCAATCCCCTCATCCAGATCATCAATGAAGATATTGAACAGGACTGGCCCCAGTACTGAGCCCTGGGGAACTCCACTCATGACCGGCCACCAACTGGATTTGACTCCATTCACCACCACTCTCTGGGCTTGGCCGTCCAGCCAGTTTTTAACCCAGCGCAGAGTGCACCCATCCAAGCCGTGCGCAGCCAGCTTCTCCAGGAGAATGCTGAGGGAGACTGCGTCAAAGGCCTTAAAGTGACAAAAAGACTAAGTGAAATATCAAATGAAATTGATTATTAAAAAAGAGAGCAAGAGTTAGAGAGCAAGAGCTAACTTTTGTTTCAGAAAAAGGTGACTTGGAGACAAATTCATGCAGTTACAGGAGAAGAAAGGAAATGTAGCTTTTGTTTGGTTTAAAAAGACTTTACTGGATAAGTTAGCTGCTGAAAAAAGGAGTATTTGCCAGTCATTTGTAAGAAATTATTTGAGCACCTGGAAAAACAGCTCACAAACAAGTAGATAAGCACTGGCACTCTTTCAATACAGATGCATCACAGTATAAATGGAAAGTTGGTAGTGATGATACACTGACGCCAACCCTCCCTGCTACAAAATCTAGGCAGAGTTTTAGGGAAATTGCATGGAATTTTTGAGACATTTGTTCAAATCACAATGTCATCCTTGGATTCTACTAAGTGATGTTATCTTAATCTGCATCCAGCATATCGTGGTACTGTTTTGCAATAATACATCATACTTAATCTTGAAAAGTTTTCAGATATTTTATATGCAAACTGTAAGAGTGATCTTTGTTTTCTTACCAGCAGTGGTTTATATGGGGTGCAGGTGCATTTACATTGTCTTTACAAGTGCTGTCTCTTGCCGCCAGGTAAGACATTTGTTTTACTTCCTTTTGTTCCTGGCTGCAGAAGTGGGTGATGGAGCAGTGCAGGGGGTAGCTAGCCTGATGAAGTGACCCCATTGAGACAGACACCCTGCCCAGCTTCTTGTGCATGGAGCCAGAACAAACCACTGTCTGGCTTTTCATTTAGAGCTCTATGTTTGACAGTCAAGAACTGGCATTTTTTCCTTTGGCAGTTGATTTGTAGCCCCTGTTAAGGTTAGAGTATAGCACCTACACAGCAGTGCACAGCCCCTCTTCCCAGTTGGTAACACTGGGATGTGAAGAGCAGTCTGTACACTTGCAACTGCTAGCTGGTTGACCAAACAATAAGGTAGTTAGAGAGTAACAACAGGCCACATTTAAACAACATATTATTATGAAAAATGCCTGCAATTTTTTTTTTAAAGCCATGTAGACTTTTCCATTTCTTATAGAACTCTGCATTTGTTCACACAGAAAAAGGAAGGAGCTGAGAACTACAACATACAACAACGCTCAGTACAGGGCAGTCAGTCATTGCTGTCTTATCTCAGAATATGCTGGTCCAGAAAAAACATTTCTGGTAACTCTTGAGACTAATAAACTCACTTGATCAACAACTAGCAATCTCCTTGGAACAACGTGTCTCCTAACAAAAGCATTTTTGAGGAAATATTAACTTAAATCAAATCATAAACATATCTAGTTTTTCAGTGAAATTTAACATTTTTGTAATCTGACATAATATAATTCATCTAGGTTGCTGCCTAGAAAAAGTTCTCTGCTGGCTTGTCCAGTGTTGGCTGTAACATATGAAATTTTCCCACCTCAGAAATATTTTGTCTTCTGCTGAGTCATTGCAGGAATAGGTAATATCTTGTTTTAGATCAAACATTAGAGTTATAAAAAGGCAAGATTTTAAGATCCAGCACTCCTTTGGGTTTGAAAAACAGTAAATGTTTAGTTTCCTTTTGATTTCTGCACTTTCTAGTTGGTGAAATGAGGTGTTCAGTGCATAGCAGATAGGGACCTTGGAGAAGATGTCTTCCAAGAGTTCTTTTAAGAAGTGCTTATATTGAGCTGTTGAGTGGTTTTTCTTGTTTGTTCTTTTCACAGTCCCATTTTGATTTAGATTGATACACTATTGCAGTAAATTCTAGTTGATTTTCTAAATATCAGTGATTAAGGGACTTACAATACTCATACTATTGTTATATACTTATAGTAATATATTACTTACGTAATTACTTCAGCAATGTTATTACCTTACTTATGTGATTACTTAGGCAATACTTTAATACAAAGCACTAAGCAAATACAAATATACAGTTTTATGACTTTTGTATTATATGCATATGGTTTGAAATGCTTTTCGTTTGTATGCCTAGGACATGAGCTCAAGAAAGGAAGCTTTTGTATTCGAGGAGAGTTATGCAAATGAAATTCATCTCTGGGCAGAGAGGAAGCACCAGTATATGTATTGTGTAAGAACTCATTGTGCATATTAAATAAATCCATGTGCTGGCTCACAGAGGCAAATTTCACCCACACCAAGTGATACTTACACAGACTGCACAATGACCCATTAATGACTCTTCAGATATATAGTTGTCAATTGCTATTCTGTTAAGAAAGTGCACAAAATTATTGATGTGGGGCATACTTTGCTGCGCTCCATTTCTTCCTATGTTATGGAGGGCAGAATCAACTGGATTTATGGCAATGAGAAGCGATATAGTCTGCCATGTAGTGGAAATATGGTAGTTTTAACTTCCCAAAACTAGACCACTGGATTGGTTTGTGTCACTGCCACATAGTATCAGGAAATACACTGTGGAATAAAGAAAGTTATTCATTCAAAGGATCCTGTAGATTCAGACTGATTGTTGTAACTCGGAAGAATTTTCAGGCTTGAATTTTATCCACTCTCGTTGAGTTCTGGTTTTCAGCTATGAAATAATGGTGCTAACTACTTCAGGAATGTGATTGTGCTTCTTTTTGTTTTGTGCATTGCAGACTCTTTCCTTGCTCATTATATACCCGAAATTTGCATCAAGTAATGTTCATGTTAAATGAAGTGACAGATAGCATAATATGATTATTTTAACAAGCCTGATAAAGTTAGGAAAATTCTGGTTGAGCTGCAGCAGGAAACAAAACAAAATTGCCAACAGCATAAAAAGAAATGCAGGAAATTGCCAGTCAAAGGCAGTATTACAAAATATACCAAAAGAAAACAGCAAACTCAGAACACATTCGTGCTGAGAGACAAACGTGACACTGACACAGCCCAGAGATGCTTCTAACAACACTTTGATTTGGGCCACTTTCTAAACCATTCACTGAACATGGTCCTAAAAATGAAGTTTAGCTGGGGAATACAGGATGAGTGTGGCCACTCACAGAGGGAGACTACACATCAGAGAGACAGCCAGAAGCAAAAAATAGAGGACGAGGCACTTCTTCCCTACAAATGATTATATGGAATATTAAAATATGTGTTATGGCTAGGTCTAGCACAAATGAAACCTTTTATAATGAAGATTTTTTAAAACTCCTGTGGGAAGACCTGGCTTGAGACATTTCAAAGGGATCAGTGTCAGGAAGGCAGATGTTCAGCATACTTTGTAGTTTGGGTCCCCTTCAGATTTGATCAGTAATACTGAAGCATCCAGGTGACTTAATCACTGACAAGCTTTTGTGTAGCCATCTGGTTTTGATGAGATTCCTCACAGACTGACATAGGACTTGGGTTTATAATCCCCATGCTTTAGCTCTCATACTTCGAATTTGGACTTCCCTCTCTGAACAATGACTTGAATACAATTGCAAGTTGTTTGTAAAGATGAATTCACAGAAGATTACTTTTCTACTGAGCTGAAAAGGAAGGAGGTCTATACCTATGTAATTATTACTCAAGAAAGCACTATACAATGACTTTTTAGTTAGCCTTTTTCTTTAAGACATTTTAATGAAACATTTCAGAACTAAGGCAAGACAGAATTATTGACATAATCTTTATTTCTGGTTGTGAATTTAATGCAGTTTTTAATTAATAAGAATTCTGTACGGCAAGGCTTCAAAGATGTTTCTCTGCTTATCAGTTAGCTTCAAAACTAGGAAGTGGTTGCAAAATACCTAAATGTTTACAGTAAATTAATCAAATCATCAGATTTGCTTACTTGCTTAAGTCACTTTTCTTAACCAGTGGAATTCCTTCAGCAGGAAATTAATCTTTAAACTGAGTAAAAGTATAGACAGGCCCAAAAGCATAAAGAGTGATTTTCCACAGTCCAAAGAGTGAATCTCATGGACACTTCCATAATTCAGATTGCTTTCAAAATCTTACATTACAAAATTATTAATGACAAAGAGTGAGCAAAGGACCTTTTCTGATTTTTCTTAAGATCTTGATTTGTCGTACCACATAAACGATAGTAGAAATGAGATAAAAATTACTGTCTGCTTTTTGTCAATGATTTGACTTTTTTCCCACCATTCCTTCCAAGTGGCTAAATCTCTCTCTGCCCTAGAAGTGAAACATACTGAACCAACAGTTTGGTTTGTTTAAAACGTCTTTCCTAGTAACTGACTATATACATGTTTTATCCTCTGCTCAATGTGGTTGTGTCTGAGTGAATCTCATTCCAAGGGAAAAAACATTTCAGTTGTCCTGTAGATTAGAAGACTTTCAGTTGTGTGAAATGGGGCCTGTTGACAGTACTGATGAGGTTTTAAAAGTTTAGAGTAACTCAAACCCTCTGAAAAACAAATTAGTTTATTTTTGCTTATAAAACACTATAAAACATAAACTGTATGAGACTGAAAGTGTTTCTCGTAGTTTGGGAAGTGCTACAAGCAATGATGTTCCTATCTTACTGTGGCCTCTTAATAACATGTAACGTGTCAAAAGCTCTTCTTATTTATCATTATCTCTGTTGCAAATAAATATTATTAGTAGACTTATATGATAATTAGCATTATAGTACACAGTACTAGTACTGCAATTCATCAGTGTTTTATTTTCTTGTATAAGATGTTATTTTATATTTTGCCTCTCTTTTAAGGAAGCCAAGCTTTTGCCTAATTTTTGCTTAGGATTTCAGAAATTTAGTGACTAAATTGGACTCTATATCTCCTGATTCCTCTGGGAGAATTACTCATTGTTTCCACCACAAGCCCATCTTTCTGATGCCAGTTACATTCATAAAATTAAAATGCCTGTTAGTCCAACTCAACACAGCTGCCAAATAATAAAAATATTAGAGTAGCATTGTGCTTCTGTCAGCCTGTTTTGACTTCTGTATAATCATGCATATTTTGTTTTTAAAGGCGGTTTTATACTGTTAAATTGATTACTTGGCTACTTTTTCCATTTGGATGGCCCAGTTCTTGTTCACTTCCATGCTATTTTCCTTTGAGACTAATTACTCTTCACACAGTGAAGAGTACAAGAAATACAACCTGTAGAGGAAACATGAGGGGTTCTGATAGCATGGAAATGGCTGTCAAGGTGCAGTGTTGGTGTATTTTCATGAAGATCAGCTGAAATACTACAAGTGGGAAAAGAGAAGTTGACCTTTTAATAGTAACAGAATTCATTATTATTATTATAAGCAAACTTTCCAAGCAGCTTGAGAAGTAAAGTCTTAATGTAATTTTGTGATAGTAAACCAATGAAAAATAATACAACTTTAGCATTTTAAAATCTTCTCTCTTTTTTCCACGTGTTGTCAGAAATTCTTTATGGAACAAGCCATTAAGATTTCCTGGCAGCCCCTCAATGAGCTGCTTATTACTCTAAGTAGTTGCTTTGTGTTGTCTGCCTATCTGCAGCTGTGTCTGTACTCTGATGCCAACATTGTGATCTCTCTTGGCCTCACACAAGATGGTGCTTAGGCACCAAGTTAGTCTCTGCTCACTGCTGTGTCTTGCTGCACCTTTTAATCCTTTATTTCATGTATCTTTGTATCTTTATTTTTTTTTATCCTGAGCATCAACCTATTTTGACACAAATTCAAACTTGTCTTACTTGTATACTCTAGCCCCCACCAGTTTAGATGTAAACATGTGTTCTTTGTATATATGAACCCCAAAACTTAGCTGGGCATCACACTCTGAAGCTAGGTACTATACCTTCCCCCCACCTTTGTTGGCTAGAAACCAGACACTGATGCCAGTCCTGATTTCTGTTGAGAAGTGTGCCAAACACTCTTATTCCATCCAAAAGAGGTAGTTTGCTAAGACACATTGTACAGGCTGCCATAGCCCTTCTGAAGTTACATTACTTAAATTTATAACCTTGCATAAGGTTACCAATTAGATCAGGTGACATGAAAAAGCCAGTATGAGTTTTTAACATACTTTCTGGTATTTCTGGGCAAGATGAGAATTCTGGTTTGTCACTGACTGCAGCAATGACCTAAGTTTAAACAAAGTCTTAAAGGGAGCTAAGCTGATGGTCACCACATAACATCACATTACATAGAAGAGGGGTGTTTGAGAAATAGTTAGGACAGAGTTTTAAAGAAAATTAGGTTTGCAGGTTTGGTTTCATCTTATGCTGACAGATATTACTAGACCATGATAATGGAGGGAGTCAGAGGTACAGAGCTACAGCCAAGGTTTTTCATAAGATTACAGTTGCGCTGGGGATGAAAGGAGTTAATGGATGCCAACACCGTGGAACTTCTTTCTGACTCATTTGCATTATTGCATTAAACTAACTCAGTTTCTTCTAAGAAATAGACTGAGCCTAAACTTAAAATGAACTCTGCAGCCCACCAGGTATCTATGAACATTTCTTTTACTGTAACTTGTAGTTTCCTTACATCCCCAAGACCCTAAACTCAGTCCTACTTTGAGGTCTATTTCAGTAATTCCTGAATATAAAAAACAAACATAAGAAGGACACAAATTCTGTCATCTAGCCTTGATGTAGTCTGCATGATTTCTTTAACCTTTTTAGACAACTGCACCTCATTTTCTTTTCCTATTTTTAACCCTAACCATAATGAAATTCCAAACCAAGTCCAAAGCCTATTCCATCAGCATCAGACGTTCTTTAACACAAATGATCAACATCTGAAACATTTTCTATTTGAGATATCATAAGATTTTAAAATCTAAGTTACCTCATATTTTAGGATAATCAAAAGTGATTTTACCTAAAACAAAGTTGAAATTTACAATTCCAATATTTCTTTGAATACATATTAAAAAGCACCCAACACTGGAAAGAAGCTGTTTTAAACTCTGCTGAAGGGAATTAACTTTAAAGTTGTTTTGAAACACCGTTTTAACTAAATCTTCATGAACTAGGTTTTGTGAAAATATTAGGGAAATTTTGCATATCAGAGGTTTTGGATGCTCAGCATAGGTTGCTCCTAGAAATGTGACTGATAAAAGATTTTCATCTTCTCTACATCTTCGGTACACTAGGATACTGGAAAAAATTTACAAAATGGCAGATAACATTTTGCAATGCTTTTAAAAACTTAGACTACCAGATGTAAGAATGGTAAGACTTACATTCTTGTAGAAGGCAGTCTGACATACCATTCTTCTGAATCAAGCATTCCAATAGGAATAGATTGACAATATTGCAAATCTGTGCCTCTGGTTGCCTGCAAAGAATTTTAAATGCAAAAATTTGTGACAAAAGATCAATCTTCAGTCTTTTATATTTATCCCAATTGCCTATGGCCGCTGCTGGAGACAGGAGACATAGCTACAGGGATTTTTGATTTAGCACAGTGTCGTCATTTCCAGATTCACATTACTGTGAATGAACTAGCTAGATATCTAATTGCTAAATATTATTTTTTTAGTACTTTGCAGATATTATTTGTGGAAGGGCCTGAGTTTATGTTTGACAACAGTGCAAGACCTATAGACATATACTGGCCATGCAGTTTATCTTGAATGCATTACAGTTGAAAAGTTCAAGTTCTCTCTGTACAGTTTCCTACACTGGTGCAGAAAACTGAAGATTTTTATTGCCTATATATAAAGTCCTAAGAAACTTGTATCCCTTTTAAAAGCTTATTAAAATACTCAGAAATCTTGTATGGCTCTTAGGATTCTATGTTGTCTTTTCGTTGCCATTATTTCCTGAGCATGCCATCCTTAACCTAGGAAGGAAGAGTATGAAGACAGTCCATTAAGTTTGTGTAAGATGTTGAAAATAGTTTTGGACCATATTTTTCAATCATCGTACCACTTTTTGAAATTTTAAATTCTTCCATCATGCTACTTTTAATCTGAAGAAAATCTGCGATGATTGCTGAGTGTATTTACGTGTCCTTCATATGCTCAGCAAATATGTGTGGGGATTTAAAATCAGGTTACTTAAGGCAGCTGCCTAATTCCTCAGCACTGAAGTACTGAGCAACACAGAACCGAAGCTCATTTGAGGTTCTCAGCTGTGATCCACTGCAAAGACTAAGCATGACAAGTTCCAAATTTTGGATAATTTTCTTTTTAGCACAGGATATACAAGTGAGGCTGGAAGTTTCTTAAAATGGAGACATGCTTTTAATTTTCTTGGAAAACAAAAATTGTTGAGGGATTTTGCTTAATGATTTCCACTGAAAAAGGCAAAAAGCCACCCTGCCCAGTCTGAAACCCAAGAGATTTCTATCTCACCACGTAATGACAAACAGTCGTATGAAACCAGGTCTTACCCTGCAAACAGTTTTACCATATTTGCAGCAGGGAGGACAGCAATATCTTCTACAAGAATGGCTTGCCTCGCCAGTTTAAGTTGAACACTGTTGTTAGGATAGAAAGGGGAAAAACTTGAAAAAGATTAAAGAAATATTCTAAGAAAGCAATAAATGTAATATTGCAATATTGCATAGTTAGCAGTTCCTTACTGAATGGGATGCAGCTGCAAGAATCATTAATCCTCTCTAATTCTTTGCCAATCTTGATATTACAGAAGCAGTGGGAGTAGAACTAATGGAATCTGAGTATGGATATTAATTCTCCTTTTGTAATTTCCTGTTTCATTTGTATTCAGTAGACTACTGTTGCATACAAAAGAGGAAATGAGACTTCAACAAGATATAAAACAAACAAGGATGTTAAAAAAAGAAATTAAGTAGCTCGTAAGAATGAAGAACATCCCAAACCTCAGTAATTTTTAATCTTTATTAGAAATGTCTCAGATTTACAAAATTTCATGACAAAGAACTTTCTTTCCTTTACACATGTCATTGCTGATTCCCAAAATGCCAGAAAAACGTCTACAGAATTTTTCCTCCTTTTTATTCACCTTACTATTCTCCAGTAAGCATAATGACCTTTATATGAACACATACTCCAAATTTTTCTTCTCCATCAATTTACAGTTCCCTCTAGAACTCAATAGGCTTATTCTATATTTGTCATAATTTAAAAAGTTACTATGGAATACCTCAAATAGGAGTGAGTAGTTCTGTGGTCTTGTAAACTTTTGTCCCTAATGACTACATATCATCTGGTTCATTTGTTGAATTATGTTGAATTCAACCTTTTTCCTAGGAGTCAGCTCTGGTCTGAGTACTTTTGCCTCATCCAGCTAGTAGCTGGGGGTAGGCAGTCAGGGAAAGAAGAAGAAGCCAAGGGAACATCTGATCAGTGATGGCTTCACATCTCCTCTTCTTCTTACACTATTCAGGATCAGACAAACAGAAGATATTGGACACAATAATGGGGCCCATCAGGAGATACATGGATTCTGTGGAGGCCTTGAACTGCTAGCAAGAAGAGACACTGCAGATTTCAGAGACAGGCATGTACACTGCTCCAGGATCTGGAGATGACAAACAAGTAGGGGCACCAGCAGCTACTCCAGGTTTCTCAGCCCCATTCTACTTCTGGTGTTCCTGCTCCCAGAGTCAGAGCCCCACCAGAAAATCATCCCCTTGGGTGCTGGCCCTTCTTGACAAGCCTACCCTGGGCCTGAAGTAGCTGGGCTAGAGCTAACTTCCCTGACACTGTGACACATACACTAAAGCTAGAGTTGCAGATAAACAACATAAGCTTTTCCATGTAGATGCATTGGCATTGCAGGATATATGCTGCTGTTACTTAAAAAACACATTTCTGTAATAAAAATTGGGGCTGAAATAATAGGGGTTGTATGGAGATTTCCAGGTATTTATGACATCTAACCTCCTACCAGTCCCCTTTCCCAATTTCTGCTAATTAATGGGTGAACAGGTTCTCAGTAAGTACAGCAGGCAGGCTGGGGGACCCTAGGCTAGGAAGTAAAAACTGTGGGGTGGCAGCAGTGATGGTGACTCACTGCCAGAGTGTGTGTTAGGGGCCACAATGATGAACAGCAGTGTGCTTTTAGCCCATGGGCAGGTGACTCAAGGCAGGAGGTAGTGAGTGGTACCTGCCATTCAGATCCCTCTTGGGCTGAGGACCACAGGCAGGAGAATGATCCCAGACTGGCTTTAATGGCAGAGAGTGGAGTTGAAGACGACCCCGGTGCAGCTGGTGTCATTGATAATGGCGTCTGTGAATCCTCCCCAGTAGCCCTGTAAGGCTTGCAAAGCCTGTAGAATGGTAGCACTTGCCACTGGTGTGCAGATAGGAGCCACAGCATGGAATGAGAATGCCAGCAAGTGTCCCTGTGCAGTACGGGAGGTCCTGCTGTACATTGTTGATCAATCATAGAATCATAGAATCGTCAAGGTTGGAAAGGACCTCTGAGATCATCGAGTCCAACCTGTAAGGATCAAGGGGATGTCTATCACAGTCAGGCTCTTTCTGGACTTACCTAGCTCATACTAGTTGCCTGGTGGGGCTGGGGGGAGGCTCACAGGCTCCATTGCACAGTTGCACAAACAATGCCTTCTCCTCTGGTAAGGGATACTGGAAACTGACATGCTGATCCTTATCATCAAAGGCCAGCTCTTTAGGAAGAGTTCTGAAGACTTCCCTCCAGTTTATAATGTTCACTATCCCTAGCCGATCATTCAGTACTGCCTGGTCCCAGTAGTGGGAACTGATCCTGTCATGGCAAGCTCTCCTCTCCAACATGAGAACACTGGTGAGGGCAGCCATTGTCATCTCGCTGTTGAATGGCAACATCAGTGGCATCATTGTTTTGTCCACACTTCTGACAGCAGTCTGGTGCAAATTCTGAAGCTCCCAGACAAGCTGCTTACAACATGGTTGGTGAGGGATGGTGCTATTGCCTGGACATGAGTCAGCAACGTGCACTCGCAGCCCAGAAAGCCAACCATATCCTGGGCCACATAAAAAGAAGCATGGCCAGCAGGTTAAGGGAGGTGATTCTTCTCCTCTGCTCCATGCTGGTGAGACCACACCCGGAGTACTGCATCCAGCTCTGGAGTCCTCAGTACAAGAAAGACATGAACCTGTTGAAGTGGGTCCAGAGGAGAGCCACAAAAATGGTCAGAGGGATAGAACACCTCTCCTATAAGGAAAGAGAGTTGGGGTTGATCATCCTGGAGAAGAGAAGGCTCCAAGGATATCTTATTGTGGCATTTCAATACTTAAAGGAGGCTTATAAGAAGGGGACAGACTTTTTAGTAGGGCCTGTAGTGATAGGGCAAGGGGTAATGGTTTTAAAATAAGAGAGGGTAGATTCAGACTAGATATAAGGAAGAAATTTTTTACGATGAGGATGGTGAGACACTGGAACAGGTTGCCCAGAGAAGCTGTGGATGACCCATCCCTGGAGCTGTTCAAGGTCAGGTTGGATGGGGCTTTCAGCAACGTGATCAAGTTGAAGATGTCCCTGCTCATTGCAGGAGAGATGAACAAGATAACCTTTAAAGGTCCCTTCCAATCCAAACCATTCTATGATTCTATGATTCTATGTTTCTATGCAAAGTTCTTAGAGTCATATAGATGTAGCCAGGACTAAGCTGACTTTGGAAGATTCAGAACTTCATCTCAATACAAAAATAAAAAAAATCTGAATGTTTTTGCAAATTTCCAAAACATTTGCCCTTGCTACTTCTTCTTTTTTTTTTTTTTTTTTTTTTTCACCTGCATTTACAACCTATTTCCTTTGATTAGGTGAGCTGTGTAGAAGAGACATGCAGAATGTCCTCAGAGGCAGGTTATTCATGCCTCTTATCCACAAAGTTGGCAACTCCCTTCAATGTGTCTGATCTTACAGACCCAGTTAAGTAGGAACCCTAGCCTGATTCTAAATGTAGAGCTTCTAGATGCCACCTTTATTTGTAACAATCTTGCCCAATTGTTTTACCCATTTGTTTTTTAATACACTTCTCTACTCTACTTTATACAAATAACAATTATTGCTTTTACGTCACATGATGTGCTTATGCACATCAACTGTACTTAGTAAGAAGAATCTTTATGGGATATATATTTTAGGATTCTTTAAAGTCTTGCTTGTGTCATAGCAAGCCTTCAGATCAGGGTTTTAAACTAGAAAATTTATGTCAAATGCACTGGAGGATTGTGGAAATGGAACACCAGCATTAAAAAGGTGAAATGCATTGTGTCCTGTAAAGCATCATTTCTCTCTAGAAAGCCTCAAAAGATGGTTAGACCTGAAGACTAAATCAATTAAAAAATGCAGTAAACCACTGAAATAAAAGAAGTGTTGATACATCTCTCTCTGACATTTCTATCATATTTCATCTTTCGTTAAACGTTTTAAATATGCTTTTGCTTATGAAAAAAGCCCAGAGCCATGGCTCAACAAGGCATCCCTTTAATTAGATATTATCTGTGTGGGCATAATATACTGTAATGGCTTTTACAAGTGGACCTTTCTCAGATTCACATAAGTAATAGTGATATTGATAGGTAATAAAGATAAGTAAGAATTAAAGAAGTTTCTACTTTAAATAAACATGAAGAATTATTTGAAGAATCAGTTGTCTGAGCACATTTTTTCTCATGTTTTGAAAGTGTTTGATAGAATATACTGTTTTATATCATGGACCTATCATAGATCCTGAACTGGTATCAATTCCTTTGCTTTAGAGGTATATCAGTTTCCATCATATGGAAGAATTAGTTCTTGATATGGATTTAACTAACAACTGAAAGAAGATTTTTACCTTTATTTCATCCTGATTTAAAAAATCCATAATAATTCTACTCTTTGTTGCAACTGTGTGCAGTTTCAGGGACCATATCAACACTATTCCACCAAAGCAGGTGTTATTAAATTATCAAATGTCAAGATCTTCTTCACCAAGACGTGAAATATTTAGTATAAAATAAAAAAAAGAACAAAGTTTAATTTGCTCTCAAGGTTCAGCTGAAACATAAACCATCTAATTATATTTGAAATCCCAAAGGGCTCAAAAAACACTTCTTACATTGTTCTGCAGATTCAAGAGATCTGAACTTTTAAATGTTTTCCCTGCCCTGACTTTTGAGTTTTCCCTTTCATTGATCCCTAAAATGCAGCTGTTTGTTTCACTAGATAATTCTACAGAAAGCAGGTGAGTATGCCTAGGCCAATGGGATCAGTCAGAAAAATCAAAATGAATGCTACTATGCTAGAAAATGAAGGGATGCAGGAGGAAAAAAAAAAAAAAAAAAACAACAAAAAACTTTTCCAGCCTGAGACTGCCTTCAAACTAAGAGCACTTATGTACATTTTAAAGGCCCTCATCTGCAAAAAAAAAAAAAAAGCAAGCTGGATTTAATAGCCCATGAATGTCAACAGAAAAAATAGACTAATTGGACTACTCAGTGAAGCATTAGAAAGCTGAATGCAAATTTACAGAAAAAAAGTTCATTCTTAAGAGTAAGGAGTTTAAATCTGAACAGGTTTAGTAACAGGCAAATCTTCAAAAGTTTACATATTTCATATTTTCTGTAACTAAAGAAGTACTCATCTTTATGCAAGGTCTTTTGGAAACTGTGGAACAATTTTTCTCTTTCCTTTATATACTTAGGAATATCACCCATGCCAATAACCTCTAAACCTTGCCCTCTTCCTCCCATTGCCCTCAGGAGCAGCTCAGCAGGATCATGCATTTTCGTAAGTGTTCTTCTCTCTTTCCTTTCTACAGAAGAAAAGGGGAAATAAAGAAACTCTACAATTATTTTGTACAAACTGTAGCAATGCTGAAAATCTTTGTAATCTGAAGCACTTTCTTCCATGTGTGAAAACAGTTAATAGCAACTCCCTGTAGCTAACAGCAGTCTAAGCTTTGGAGCAGAATATTAAACAGTAGTATCTCTTTGTGGAATATGAAGCTCTTTCTTCAGTCCATAAAGCTGGCACTACTGTACCTGTCGCTGGCTGCCTCCAGTACACAACGTCTGAAACTATAATCATATGCAGAGGAGTCAAAATGGACTTGCAGTTACAAATGATGATTTATTTTTCTCTTAATGAAGAAAAGAACAAAAAATCTCTTACAAAACCCCAAGCTGGGAAACACAAAAGCAAACCCTGAGTTACTCTACCTTGTACATGAGCTGCGTTTTTCCATGGTTGCACTCCAGCCACTGCAGGGAGCCATCACGCGGTGCCCGTGTCCATGCTCCTTCGGAGGAGTCAGTGGCAGAGCAAGGGAAATGTATTGATTTCTTCTGCATCCTGGCATTTTCTACGTTGTGCTAAGAAAGCAAGTCTTCACCACTGTCTGGACATAAACTAACGTAAGGACAACATGATGATTATTTTTTCCTCTTTTTTCTTTTTGGTTACCTCTTTACTAATCTCTGTTGAAAGGAAGGTGTGGTGGTAAAGGCACCGAGTAAGTTAAAGTCAGTTTTAAAGACCTCTTGCCACCATGCTGTGTAGTGTAGAAGTATCAGGCTTGGTAAATTCCTGGAACACCTTCAACTACTTGTCAGCCGGGTCTCCCATTAGATCACTCCCTGAGTAACTGAGAGGGAAAAGTGGCATCCAGCTGGCTCCAGGAAAATGGTGAAAATAGCTTAATTTATGTTTCCCTATCTTATATCCAAAATGAAGGCTGGCTGATCCATGCTTCAGAATCTGGTCTGTTATGGAAGGGAACTGTCAGATGTGGCTTCTGAATGCCTTTGAAGTGTTTTATGAGTAGATTTAATCTATTGCCAGGCAGTGTTCACAAAGTGTGATACTACTACCTTTGTTGCTGCGTGTGAAGCTTTGATCTGTTTCACAATGGCCATAATCAATGACTATAATGCTCCTTTGGAGTTCCCTTTGGTTTTGCTTCATGCATGAATCTGATTGCCAAACTTATAAGTCTCACTAAGAAAGATTTCTTGCTATGAAAGCTAAGCTAGAAGGCACCAGAATATCATCTACATTTATCAGAACAGAAGGAATGATTATTGATAGTTTCCTTTCTTCTGTGAACTCAGCAAGAAAAATGAAGGTTAATATAAAAAACTGCAGCGTTACCATTTTCTAGGAAGCAGAAAGAAGCATTGTATATAACCTGATATAACAGAGAACAAAGTCAGTAAATCATTTCTTTGTTGTTATTGAGTTTAGAGGTGGAGTTAATTGCTTTACTAAGACAGTCAAACAAATCATAATGAGTAATATGTTCATCTAATTGTATCTCACATGTTGCTCATGAAATATTTGGAAGGAGATCCTGAAATTCAACAATGCTGTTTTTCCTCAAAAATTGGCATAATAAATTTACCATAACTTCTTATCCCATGATTTAGTGTGAGCACCTCAGAATTCTCTGCATTTTGTTACAGTGCAGAGTAAGACTTCATTAAGATGCTGAATGTTCTTTAACAGTCTGGAATATTTTGATTTTTTTCCCTTGGTGAAATTTTTGACCAGGTTTTTTCATTATTTGGTTGCTTTATTCCACCTAGCAGTAGAAATGTTTTTTCTCAGACAAAACTGACATGGCTTCAAGGAGTAATATTATAAAGGAATCTCAAACATTAGGAAGACATTTAAGAAGTGAGAAAAACTTTTCTTTTGTCTTTACAATAAATTATGTTAAGTGGATAGCCTATTGTTGTTAGAAGGCTGGGGATGATCAGTAGGGACAAGTAGGCTTGGAGATTATCAGTAGGGACAACTATGTCAAGTGAAAGATATCAGAAGAGAAGGATGCATCAACATGGCTAACAAAGGTCCAGGGGATATGTTACAGCACTGGGTGCTGTGATTATCCGTAAAATTTCATTGTTAGTTCACTCCCTGTCTCTGTTTTGAACCACTCAGATGGGGTCCTTCAAAGATAAATCTCTTCCAGGGTGGCAAGCCCTAAAGCAGCATCAACACTGTCTTTAGCACCACTTGCCACTTGGCTTTAGCACCACTGGTCAGTGCTTGTCCCTCTTTTATTTAGTCTATAGACATAACAAAAGACAGAGCTGCCCAAAGGTAAGCAGTCAGTGATCTTGATTTTCAACTAACCCTGGTGTTAGCCCCACTGTACAAGCTTGCTCCTGCATCTTTCTTATACCAACTTTAGATGTATGGGTGAGAAGTGCTGTGTAAGTGCTAAATGTTGATTAATTGCTATTATTACAAACATTATAAGGTTGGCTTGCTGGGGGTGTTCAGTGTGAAGGCCCTAATCACAAGTAATGAGAGATTAGTGGGAAATGACACTGGTTCCTGTGGAGTGCCATACTGCTGGACAGAAAATGCTTTATTTTTCCCCTCCTAAAAAAAACTAACTGCTTTGTATTATCATTTAACATCCTGTAATTGCACTAGTTGCAAAGAAGGAAAAATAATTTGTTCTTTTGGGGTTGGTTTGTAAGTGTGTATTTAGAAAGTGCCTAATGTGAAATTGTGATGACAGAGGAAAGTAGAAGGAAACCCAAGGGTGGCATATTCCCTCCTTAGAGAGCCTGAGCTTCCTATGCATAAATTAACATCATTAACATTAACAGGAGTTACTTGCGCCTATACTGTGAAGAGGCTAGCATCCCAACGGCAGAATACTACAGTGAAAGTGCAATTCATGACTCTGCAGTGTGACAGGCCAGTTCCTTCCCATGTATTGAACTGGAATTTAATTCCAAATGGCAAACAAAAAGAAAGTTTAAGATATGTCTTTGTATTTTACAAAGTTGTAATTCTGAGATCGTCTGGAGAAAGATGCAAAATAGAAGAGAGGCTTATAATTGAAGCAGTTATATACTCATACAAATAGTTTGTTACAGAATCTTTTAATAAAACATAGAATTGTGCTAAAAGTATATATTATGACTGCTTTCCCTACTTTCCCTCTGCCTGCAGTCAGTTTTTGTATACATCAGTCTGATGGGAAGCTGTTTTTCTTCAGATAATGTCTCGACTGTCACTGCCAGAGCAACAGCTGAAGGTGAGACCTTGCAGAAATTAGGATAATTAGCACTGCTGGTCTGTGTCAACATATCCTAAAACATGCTAATCTGTTGATGTGGAGCTCTCAGTGCTAAATTTTAAGAGCATGAACATATTACAGAAAAAAGTATATTTGAAAAGGTCCGTTTTGAGTTTCAAAAGGCTAAGTGAAGAAATAAAGATACGTATGCTCTCAGACAAAAGCAATACCAAGAAAACTCTTAAGGCTCATTACCTATGCCAAAAATACAACCAAATAAAGTAGAAGAGCACATGCTGATGTTAAAGAAAAAATTGTTTCCTTAGAGCAAAGTAGGCACAATTTTTTTTTCTGCCAACTGAAAAAAAATCTTTGTACTTGTCTTTTGTTACTGCGCTCATTTCCCTGTAATTTTACATATTGAATTTAATGTCACTAGACCTTGTGTACTTGGCATAGAGAAGTCTAATCATGAATTAATGGGCATGCCTGTAAGAGTTTTGCAAGGGAGTATGTATTGTATGTTTGTAGGAAACTGTGTCTAACGCCCCCACCAAAAACAGCCTGCATATTCTATTCCATATTCAGTACTGCTTAAGTGTGGCATCAGTGAAGCACTAGTTCTCAAAAGTTGTAAACACATTATTTCTATCTTTAGAAGTGGATGTTAGTATAACTGGGAACTTTTACATGTAGAGAAAGACTGTAGAGACAACAACAAACTCAGGCTGATTTGTCATCCTGACAACTGCTGTAAATTTGTGAGAAGTACAGTGTGGCTACCACATTCATGGAGAGTAGTGGTGTCAGTAGGACTAAGCCTGTCCCCCTTTGATCATGTCACACAGGTAGTTCACTTTCTAAAGTGGAGCAGGGAACCTGCTTAAAATTCCAAGCAGAAGGGAAATACCGGCCCAAAAGCTGCTCTTTTTTTTTTGTCTTTTTTCCTTGAAAGATAGTTTATGGATAGCACATGAGGGTTAAACCACAGGCTATAGTACAGTTACAGGCTATTGGCTTATTTTTCCCAGATAATAGTGATCCCAATGTATCCCAAAAGGGAAACCCAGAAGTTTGTGTGACACCTGGAACACCTCAGAAACAAATTTAACAGTCCTTGCTGCATAAGTAGGCAAATTGAAATGCCTATTAACGTTTGTTACTAGCTTTGTTTGAGTAGGATAAGAAGATACTGGAAATTATCCATTGGTCCTTTTGATTTCAGTAGCAATGCCCCGGCACTATGAATGAAAGGTGACAGGAGGTTCCATACAGGTGTCTGTAGGGACACATTCCAGATAAGTCATTCTTACTTTCTCTCCCTTTACTGTGTTTCCTTTCATTTGAAGTTTATTTGGTGGGAGGCTGGAGAGGGAGGATGGGGGGTTGCTTAAGGAGACAAGAAGAAACCACATTTTTAGACCAATACAAATCTTTATTAATAGAAATGGTTACACAGTTGCTGCAACTGGAGTTTTTATTCCAGTCATATGGATTAACTTTTTGTGTTATCCCAGACTTTTCTGCCCTGCAAATTGTGTTCCTTCTCCCAAGACTCATACAATCGTTACACTGCCGTACTGAAACTAGCAATTCACATGTTTCGTTTTAGCTCCCTTTTTTCTTTCTTAAGAAAATAAAACTTTTCACAAGTGTGACATCCAGTTTTCATTTGATATTTGTGGTTCTTGCCCCCAGTCTTTTTTTATTATTGGACCATTTCTACTGTGTTGTGCTGCCATTTTCAATCTTCCTTACGTCATGGTTTATTCTTCTTATAGAGTGTTTTTTTCTAGCTGGATTTTTGTCATCAGTTTATCATCACTACAGGCTGCTATGAGCACGTGCTCTGATTACAGAACTGCTTGCCGTTTGCCACGTGGATTTGCTAAATATGTCCTCTCAATGTTATTTCACTTCAGAAATAAAAAGTTACTTGAGGTGCACCCCATTCTCTTGTGTTATAAAGGGGGCTTCTTGTAGAATAGATTATTTACTCAGTGTTTCACTGTACCCATTTCTGTTGCATTTTCCCCTTGTTCAACTTCTGGAGCCATCCTGATATTGCTTAAACAGAGTTTTCTGTTATAGGTAATTGATGCTTGAAGTGGCATGCTGATGCATAGTGCTGAAACATAATTTTAGCTGTGGCTTCTTAGAATTGGCATAAGGAATAAAAGAATTAATATTTATGATACTAAAAAACCAATTCTGAATAGTGCATTCAGAAATTTAATTTAGCCCGGTACGTTTACTAGGGAATGACCTGGGGCTAAAGAGTTATGATCTGAAAATTTAATTTGGAGACATTGCTAACGGTATGTTCAATCTCTGTCTAAGTGCAAAGCTTTCTCACATAAAAATTGCTTTGATTTTATTAGGCAGATCATGACAATAGCTGAGGTCAGCAGAGGTAGCAACTGGATGTCTACAGCAAGAGAGTGTGATCTAATTCGTTCCCCAAGGAACAGAGGAAATGCAGTCTGCAGGCCAATCATCTTGATTGGTGTGGGCATTCTTCTGAGCACAAGAGGAGTTTTGAAGTACGAGGGGCTAGAGGCAAGGAGGCAGATGATTAGAAGATAAATGGTCTTTACATGAGGTCAGGCAATTTTTCTGCAGGGGCCTTGTGATCAAATGTTCCTCTGGACATGTGGAATTAATTTCATCCTGAAATAGTACGGAACCCTGATAAGTAGATGAAATGTGTTACGCAAACTCTTCCTTTTACTTTGCTCCTATTCTCTCTCTTTTTTAAGACATTTTGTCTTTGTTATAGATGCAATAGGCCCTCTAAAGGCAGAGTTCTCTCCCTTATATATAAGTCAAATTAAGGCAAGAAGTCTGTCCATGGCTCAAAACCACACTAATTGCTTTCATTAGAAGGCAAGAGTACCCAAAGCAAAGCTCTTGCAGACAGATAGCTTAGGAAGGAGATTGTATAGAACTCAAACGGGAACTATGAGCCGGGGAGGTGCAGATAATAAAGTTCCTATCTAAAAGCTGAACACCACTGCGTCTTCTTCTGGCTACATTTGAAATGAAAAAATGGTGTGACCTGCTCATGCCTTTAAAAGGCCTCTGTCTTTCTGGGAAGTGTGTAGACAGCAGATCTGAAATGGATGGATGCATGCAAGCTCCTGAGGGGGATGGAAGTCCAGGTTGATTCCAGTTAGTGAGCACTCTCCATTGCTTATCTGTGAGACACTTTCTGAAGCACTAGCTGTCGCAACAAGCTGTATGGACAACTGACTGGGTATGGGACTCCACTCACGAGAGGCCTTCTGAGCTGTATTAGAGGTGCACAGCAGCACTTGCTGGCAGTATCAGAGCGTACATCAGTGAGGATGAGGCACAGCTGGTTTCCACTCACTCTTAGTTGGACACAGGGATGATGAGGGAAGTTTGGCCAGTCTGGACATGGAAGTAATGAGAAGAGCTAAGAGGTGCCCAGGATTAGATTTATGCATATGGCAGAGAACTGGCTGGTCTGAACCCACAGCCCAAGCAGAAAGGTAGAGGAGCAGCCCATGGGCATGTGTGAGAGGAGATTTTAACTGCTGCCATCCCAATGCTGGATAGCATCCCCAGCCTGGTTTGGAAGCTAGGCGGCTCAGTTGGCTTGCTAAGAGACAGAGTGTGTGTCATGGTTGCAGTATGTTAGCATAGATTCAGTGCCATCCACTGGAAAGCAACAAGAACACTCTGATTCAACATGGGACTCGAACAACTACTTGATAGTAAGCATTCAGTAATTCCACTGACTACAAGGAAAGTGTTTATGTGTTTAATGTTAAACACCTTTTAAGTGCTTTTCTAGGTGGGATACATGTTTTAAACTGAAGTGACTCAAATCTCTAGAGATCCTTATAATTAGACTTACTGAAACAAAAGACTTAATTCTACAATTGCCTAGGCTACTTAATTGCCCAGACTACGTTTTTGGTCTTCTTTCCTTCAATGCATAAACTCAGTATGCCACTTAGCATAGGACTTTCCCAGATGTCTTATGACATCTTTATAGTGTTTTTGCTTTGTTATATCCACTTTCTGACTTTACAAAGTTCAGGTGCTGCCTACTTGTCTTTCTATAAAAAGCTCTAAGGAATGTAATTAACTTATTTAAATGTGCTTGTAATCTAGACTGAGAAAGGTCTCCTCATTGTTGCCAAAATCAGGTAATCAATTAGGCTTTATCCTCCAAATTGTCATGCTGTTGCAGGGCATCCTATAGCTGCAGAAACCAGCAGTTTTCACAGGGACTTCACTCAGAATAATTCATGCATACCATATGCTACCTTTGCTCAGAAGTGCAATTTTTGGCGTGGGGTACTTTGTTTTCTTTCTTTAATGTCAGCTAAACACACACTCCACACCGCCCCCCCCCCCCCCCCCCCCCAATCCCAGGATGTCTAAAGGCATCCCTACCTGTGTACCATTTAAAGAGGAAAAGATGGAAGAACTTTGCCGTGTGAGTGATTCACAGAAGACTGTAGTATTTTAAATATTACAATTCCAGGTGTGTTATAGTTAGGTACACTTCTTGAGCTGAATAAAATTCTGTCTTTTATTTATTTTTTTAATTTAGAAAGTTAGTCACAAAGTATAACCACATAGTTATGCAACAGCCCTGCAACAACCACTGTCAAAAAATTACTTATGAATATTTACTAATTTTTTAGTAACTAAATAAACAATTGTTTACTTTCACACCATTGCTTACTACAGCAACTCTTTTAATTTGCATGGAGTGACCATAGAATAATCTCACAAAAGTCTAGATCTAGTTACACAAATGTGCTGTCCTGCTCAGCTACCTGTGTAGTTCATTTACTGCCATTTCCTTCCTCTGAAATATGTTGGGGCTGGCTGGAAACTGGAGAGATGAGCTCCAGAAACATCTGTTTCTTTTCACTGTCTCGATGTACTTAAAATGGAGCAGCATCTAGTCTCCTCTCACCTGGGTGTATTTTGTCAAAAAACCCTGCTCACCAGAGACCTTTGCAAAATTACGCTGGTGTGAAATGCATGTAAGTGGAAGTGCAGGCTGAAATTTCACAACCTGTATGAGTCAGTCTAAAAAATGGTCTATCTGCCTGTCCCCACCCCAACTCCAAAGCTGAGATCTTGCTCCTGGGTGCTGTCTTCTGCTCAGTGGTGTGCTGTCTTCTGCTTGGAAGGCTGGAAATGTTACAAACTCGATGGCTGCCTTGATGAAATTTGATGACTACGTCGCAACCAACGAGATCAGGTGTCAGCCCTGATGATAGAATGTGATTATTGGTGTCAGGTTCATAAATGTTTTAAATACCTTCACCATATTAACCTGAAATTTTGCCAGCTTTTTTTATTAAGCCTTCCTCACTGAAAAGGAAATCAGAAGGTAAATCATCTAGAGAGGGAAAGAAAGGATTTTTTTTCTTTTTCCTAGTGCAAATAAAACCCAAAAGGTTACAATTATGTGTAATTATGAAAATTAAGCTGTACATAGTATGTGTAAAAGTAATGAAGTAAGGGATATATGTTGCCATATAAAGGAAAATCCACAAGAATCAATAGGCTGACAAGCTGCCTTTCCTCAAAGGGTGTCTGATACACCTTTTCCTCTTTTCCTCTTTTCTCCCACATCATCTTGGCTTAGGGTATATTTTCTGATGGAAGCATTTACAGAGTGAAGGATTTTATTTTGCATTAAATAATGACTTTAAAGTAATTTGCACACTGTGGAGTTGATTAACATATTTAAAAAAAAAAACAAAACCTCCACCAACCAACAGAAGTTAATAGCAATACAAACCATACTTTGGAAATTAAGAAAGCAGCTCCATCAGGAAATTTGTCATAGTCAGAGTCTGAAATGGAAGGAAAAAATTAAACATCAAAAGGGTTCTAAAATTCAGGTGGTTTTTGATGTAACATAAAACCCCTCCCACAAACTCGCAGCAAGCAAAGTATCATAATTTCTGCCAATCTCACCTCTTTGTTTTCTCTTTGCTTGCAAGGCATCTATTCCTACTGAGTGTAATAACTGCACTGAATGCATGAATCACCCTTTCTAAATGTTTTGTCATAGCTTGAAGCCACCATCAGCTGAAGGGCAATGTATAGTAATTTGGGGTACCATTAGGGACCAAACCTTCTTTGTGTGCAACCAGTAGAGACAAGTTATGGACAGGTCTGACTTCTTTTATTTAGAGCAGTGTACATGCTGCAGACAGATTTCTGAACACGTTAGTCATTATTTCTGAAAAAAAAAGTTTTCAGCTACATTAAACAATGTTAGAAATTAACATTTTTCCAACAGTCCTCTTTGAATTCACTGCTTGTTTACAAAAAACAGATGATAGTTTTACAAAACCATCTATGAAATAAAATTTTTGTTTACAGAAATCGTTTGGTTGCCCTGGACACTCAGTATTCTGCACTCACAAGAAAGATGCAGGTTCACTTCTTATACCCAGCCCTCATTGCCCATGAAATATGGGCCTATGCACAAAATAATAACTGATATTTTACATTCTGAACACCATAGTCCTTGCTAGGTGATCAATATTAATTTCTTCTGAATAAAATCCTCTGTCTTTTTTGCTCTCCTGAAAAAATATTGTGAGAAACTTCCCTCTGTATGGTCCTGAGCTTTGAAACATCCTCTTCAGAATGTCAGATGGGTTTCTTTCACAATTAGAAGTGAGGACACAAGCATGAGGATGTTGTTCAACTCACAGTTCTTATTTGGTGTTAATAACGGTGCACGAACAAGCCAGAAACATTATCAAAATGAGTGCAGCTAGCCTTACAAAAAACTGAAAATGTCATTGCTCAAGCATACCTGATTTGAAAAGCTCCTGGTATATATCCAAGTGTGGCATTAGCAGATCTTCTGTCCTTAAGCGAGAGATCTGGCTTTTTTTCAGTTGAGAGGTACAACCAAAAAGGCACAAATAAAGTACATTTTGATCCTATTTTTCCTAATGTTGGAACCTGAAGCATCTGTGAAATAGTTATGCTTTCTTTTTTTTCCATTTCACTTTAGCTTCCTGTTGGTCAAAGTGTGACCAAAAAAGAACATTTTGCTTTTGAGTTCTTCTGCTACAGACTTCTGCAAATGATAGTTCATCTGCCCTTGCTAATCTTTGTAAGATGTCTGGCCTATTGAGACAATGCAGCAAGAGCAGTTGTGCTGGTTGTGTCTCATGTCAAAGCTTTTAAATCCAAAGCATTTTGTGACAGTGATCACTGACAAGTAAGAAGTCCTTGTGAAAATTGTTCTGATAAAGTCCTGTTTCCAATGACAGAGAAAAAAAGATGCAAAGGATATGGATTTCATCTCAGAAGGCTCAGAGCATTTATTTTGGTCGCATAACTGGATTAGGAAGAAAAGACTGAAAAGATCCTTCATGGAAATACATGCTGAGAGATATGTGGCTAATGTGCTTAAATCCATAATGTGATATGCATTTTGGTTTTTGTTGGTTTTGGTTTTGTTTTGGTTTGTTTTTTTTTCTGTACTATCATTATTTTGATAATAAGTCAAATAACCTTCATTTTTAAATCTTAGCATTAGCTACCATGTTTTATGGGCATAACATCATGAATGACAAATAAGGAAGACCTATTTGACTTTGAAAGGACCCTATAAATGTTCATTTATAGTTTATATTCCAAATTAAAGCTAAACAAAGACTGATTTCTAGGGCAAAGAAATGGAAAAATAAATTGTAGAAAGTGGTAAAATATTCCAAGTGCCTGTAAGAATTTAAAACATAAAGTACACCAAGATTTTACCTCACATTTTTTATCTAAAGCAGAAAGAAAATAGTATTCTAAGGCATTTTATAGGCCTTTTGGAGATCAGAAGATACATATTGTCAAATGCTTTTCTCCTTGCAAACTCCCCTGAAAAATTATGTACTTCACATATTTCATAACTCATTTTATATTGATCGTAAACATTCCTGCATACATAGGAAACAAGACATGTATTTTTTATTTTAATATATGAACAAGTTTTATTTCCATTTGAGGAAAGACAGCAAAGAACAATTATCTGGTTTCCATGACAGAGAACATACTCTTTATTCTTCAGCAGCCTGGCTCTGAACCTAAATCCTCTCTATATAAAGCAGCCATTTCCAAGAAATAGGTGGACATTTGCTTTTGGTTGTACAACTATTTCAATAGCAGTACAAAATGCCTCCAATTTAAGGAGCCAAAGTGAAGATACGATTTCTGAAATAGACTTTAAAAAAGACACAACAGGAGTTATACCATAGTCACAGATGTTAGTAGTAAATATTTAATTAGGGAAAAACCTTGTTCTGTTCTCTGCCTCGTATTAAATGACCCTACACTAACAAGAGTACCAAGCTAATTCTGAATAAACACTAATAGAGAAAATTTCCAAAGAAGTAAGAAAGATATTAGCAGATGGATATGATTTTTTTCTCTTATGTAGTACTTCCATTACTTTGCAAAAGCTGCATCCTAGATGAGCAACCTGGGGGAAATTGGCCATGCCCAGAGAAGCCACTGAAGCTGGCCCCGTGTGAAGCTGGAAATGGTACGCAGGCCTGTGGCATCCTCAGACAACACCCTCATTACTAAGCAGCCCTGTTTGCTTAATCAGCTATTAGTTAAACAGAACATTATCTAGTATATCATACTCCCCTAGATATTTTCTTGACAATCCAATAAAATATGTAGAAGTAATTATCACAGTGCCGTACAAATGTGAGATCTGAAACAAAACGTTCACTGGGAGTAGTGGGTACAATGTTAGTTGCTACCAAGTTGTTTTACCAGTTGAAGCCTTAGGTGAACAGCTGCAAATCTTGTGGAGGCTGAAAGGTAACAGCAAGCATTTCACAACACAGAGTAGCCTTTCTTGTAGGACATGAGACTGGCCCTATCTCTCAATGACATCCATAAGAATAGATCTAGCCTGGACTAAAGCTTAAAAATTATAACATAAACATTTCTGTCTTTATTCCTATCTGTTTTTCACATCATCTCCAAGATATAAAATCTTGCCAATGCTTTGAATCAAAAAACATGATAAAGTCTTGCTAAAGAACCCTTTATAAACAGCCAAACCAAAGTCTGGCAGCTAGACATTACTAATATTTAGGTTGTTAAATGCCATATTTTTCAGCTTAAGCTCATTTCTATTTTTAATGCAATCTAATGACTTCATGGTCACTATAGTTCCATTTCTTGTATAATAAATATTACTTCTGCTCATACTAATAAATATTGCATTCGGTTACAACAATAAATGCATCTTAGTGGGCTAATTTGCTCTCTATTGGGTTATTTCCAAATTGATGATGCTTATTAATGTTAATGAAATTGCTAGATGGCATCCAGTGTCAATGGAGGCCTTGGCATAAATGACAGCCTGTACTGGTGTACCACTTCATCATATATGTATGTAGTTAAATTTGAAAATGTGGCTTGAAGAGCTAACTAAATTAATTATGGCATCTGCAAAATTAAAAAGTTTTATGAGTCTCTTGGCTTCTTTGCTACACAGTCATCACACAAAACTCGCTTTTTGTTGGTTTTGTTTGTTCATCATGTTTTCACATTATAAATGGTATGAAATTAACCTGCCTCTAGTTGCTAAAGGCAAACTTTATCAATTGTGAAATGCATGAAATATAGTCTTCTGTATAGAGATACTGTATAACAATTATATATGTAGGTATTAAAGCATGAGATTTCTTAGAAAGTTATATTTAAGTTACTTTGCAATGAAATATTTTCCTGCACATCATTGTGGTGGTGTTGGTTTTTTAAATTTCTCAGTCTTCTGTCATTGAAATCTGGCACATAAACTCTGTAGGTGTCATCAGAGAACTGCACTCAGACCAGCAGAAACTGTGATCTCTGCAAGGTAGGTGTTCCTGTGGGTCTAAACATCTCCTTTTAATCATTCTTTGCTTCTGTATCTCCATCTGTAATTTATAGAAGTTCTAACCCTTCAGAGACAAGTCTGGGAATAGCAGCCCATTACTTTTTGCTGAATTCTTGGATGTCTTCAGTTGCAGAAAAAGAAGAGTTTAAAAAGCTACTTGGATCTATTGTATGAAATGCATATGGAAATCTCTTAAGAGTCATGACAAAGATAATACATATAATACTAATGAGTTAATAGTCACTATTTTTTCAGCAATAAACAAAGACAGTCTTTAATTTCTAAATACTTTGTAAAGACATTTATCATCTGAGGTTCATAACAAAACCTGGTGAAAGGCTTTGACCTGAGAAGCCTTGTTCTTGTTCTCTTTCATCTTACTTCCCTGAGAACTACTATCTGACAGACGCAAGAAACGATCGTGCCTGGACATTTGAGTACAGTCTCAGAGCTTCAAGTTATGCCTCTGAAATCCTTAGCTTTCTTTAAGCAACCTGTTAGTTGTATGACTTGTCACTATACACAGTTTAGAGCCTCTTCTTCTGTATGTCATCGTTTAATTGTAGAGTGAGTCATATTTAAGCATTTATAATTTCACTACAATGTTGAAATCTTTCTTTTGGAAAGAGTCCACAGAAGCCTCACAGTCTGTCTGTGTGTAATAGCAGGGCTTTGAATTTACTGGCTAATGTGCACTGTCTATTTTTGCTGATGAAATGAAGTGTATTACAACAAAAAAGAATATCAGAGACTCCAGAGATGGAAATAACTTACAATATTAGAGTATCCCTCTTGCCTCTGAACTTGTGCCGTACCTGACTCTGCACAGTGGGTTATCCAGTATCATGTTTTGTTTAGTTTTGAAGTTCTACCATTTTCCTTGGGAGCATGTTCCACACACAAGGCAATGAATTGTTGTGCGCTATCCCTTGTATGTCTCATACTCTTTTCCCCATTTCAGCTGAGCTAATACCTTGTAGTTACATTCCTCTATACTGTTCTAATTTCATGTCCATTTTCACAGCCTAAGCAACTCTCAGATGAGTAGATCTGGGGAATAACTGGCAACTGTGCCCATGAGAATAGTGAAAAAAGCTTATCTTTTTAATTCTTTGGGGCAGAGATTCTTTTTGCACCTGTGGTTTACAGTGGCAAGCATGGTGGGATCTAGTCCACAGCTGAGTTTCTATATAATGCTGCAGTACAAACTAAAATTACTTCATAAAAGTAGCAGTGGGTAAGAACAACTTTCAAAGTGGATAGGTGTGTTACATAAGGTAGGAATTTTCCACCAAGATGTTTTTTACCTTTCTCTGAGTAAGTTTGACGTTAGTGAGTGGTACTCAACCTACAGCATGCATAGCAGGATTATAGCAGAGGTTTTGTATGTCTTAATGTTATTATCCTGAGTGTTCAACGGCAGTGTGCAAAAGCCTACTCACGAATGTTTGATTGCTGAAGTGAAAAAATGGGCATGGAGAATTACCAAAGTTCTAACCTTTTAATTATAAAACCTTGAGAATTTTATGTTAAACTAAACCTCTTACCCAGTTCTTTGATAATGCCTATAATTTACTCATAAATACAAATTAGCTATTTTCATGTTCTGTCTTTTATAAAGCTGTAATGGTTGTAATCCATGAGAGGTTGTCCTAGATATGACCTGCTTGAATACTTCTGTATTGTTACGGTTAATAGTTATGCTTTGACTCAGCAGTGACTCAACTTTGAAGTAATAATGAACACACATATTAAGCACATTTAATGCACTATTCTTTATGATACACTTATATTAAAAAAGAGATAACTATATCCTATGGATAAATGTGTTGCATTCTATCATTTCTGGATAAGATGAAATATTATTCCTATTTGATCTCTGAGAAAATTATAGAACATTATTCTTTTTCTAATTTTTTTTTCACTATTCACATCCCAAAAAGCATGTAGTTATGTCAGCGTCTAACTACTCATATTGCAAAGCTAGATTTACTGCAAAATTTGTACAGTAGTTGCACTGCAACCAGGGTTGGACAGAATGAAACAGTGAATTAGACTTTAGTAAAGCCTTTGACACTGTCTCCCACAGCATTTTACTGGAGAAACTGGCTGGTCATGGCTTGGACAGGCATACTCTTCACTGGGTAAAAAACTGGCTGGATGGCCGGGCCCAAAGAGTTGTGGTGAATGGAGTGAAATCCAGTTGGCAGCTGGTCACAAGTGGTGTTTCCCAGGGTTCAGTATTGGGGCCAGTTCTGTTCAATATCTTTATCAATGCTCTGGACAAGGGGATCAAGTGCAGCCTCAGTAAGTTTGCAGACAACACCAAGCTGGGCAGGAGTGTTGATCTGCCTGAGTGTAGTAAGGCCCTACAGGGGGATCTGGACAGGCTGGATCGATAGGCCCAGGCCAACTGTATGAGGTTCAACAAGGCTCAGTGCTGGGTCCTGCACTTGAGTCACAACAACCCCATGCAATGCTACCGGCTTGGGGAAGAGTGGCTGGAGAGCTGTCTGGCAGAAAAAGACCTGGCTGTGTTTGTTGAGAGACGGCTGAATATGAGCTGGCAGTGTGCCCAGGTGTCCAAGAAGGCCAATAGCATCCTGGCTTGTATCAGGAATAGCGTGGCCAGCAGGACAATGGAAATGATCATTCCCCTGTACTCGATGCTGGTGAGGCCACACCTCGAATACTGTGTTCAGTTTTGGGCCCCTCACTACAAGAAGGACATCAAGGTGCTGGAGTGTGTCCAGAGAAGGGCAATGAAGCTGGTGAAGGGTCTAGAGAATAAAACCTTATGAGGAGTGGCTGTGGGAACTGGAGTTGTTTAGCCTGAAGAAGAGGAGGCTGAGGGGAGACCTTATTGGTCTCTACAACTATCTGAAAGGAGGCTGTAGCCAGGTGGGGGTTGGCCTCTTCTCCCAAGTAACAAGTGATACGATGAGAGGAAATGGCCTCAAGTTGTGCCAGGGGAAGTTTAGATTGGATATTAGGAAAAAATTCTTCACTGAAAGGGTAGTTAGGCACTGGAACAGGCTGCCCAGGGAAGTGTTTGAGCTCCCATCCCTCATGGTATTTAAAAAACAGGTAGATGTGGTGCTTAGGGACATGTTTTAGTGGTGGTCTAGTGGCAGTGCTAGGTTAACAGCTGGACTTGATGATCTTAAAGGTCTTTTCCAACCTAAACGATTCTATAATTCTATGATTCTTACGAGCTTATACAGTGACTTTTAAAATGATATCTGAGCACTTACAGAAAAGTACAGTATCAGAAAACAGCAGTGGAAATGCACCAGAGTTACCCAGAACCAGGACACAAAGTGAGTCCAGGCATGATTTCCTAATCATATAAAGAGGTTGCATTCACTGTCAAATCTGTCCTTTCCGGTCATAATGTGCTTGAGACCAAAAGGAGTCAGGCACCAGAAGCCCCTTCCACAATACTCTCCTAAGAAAAAGGCTAACTGTTGCAAGAAGCAGAAAGATCAAATCCTCTGACAGTGCAGACCAACGTTGTTCTACAGATAACGAGCCAAATGTTCACTCGTGCCACCTGACGACCTAGCCTATTAAATATACAAATAACATGATTTGCTATGAGTGTAGCAGTTACAGGCAAAGGCAATCCCTTCCTTTTAAGAGGAGAAAAGTGATGTGTATCTTTGTCAAGTTTTGCATTTGGTTTAATAGGATTGCAGGTGTGTTTTTTGTACCCTGCACAATGCAAAGCACAGATGTTACATCTCCTTTTCAGCCCATGTCTAGCTTGCTGCAGCTACTGCTGCTCTCTGACTTTGTGAATCCTACTGCCCCATTTGGCAGCATGGCCTACATCAACAGCCTGGGAATCCCACCGATGCCAGCAGTGGGTTTGACCGTCCCATACAGAGGAAGGCTTAGCTTTTGGGATGATGCCTGAAGGGCCTGAGGAGAGGAAGCTGGGCTTGTTTTATAACAGAAGGGAGTTATTACGTCTCTGAGCTGAGAGAGAGAAAGAAACAGAAAAAGATGAAAGTCAGATGTCTTATACTCACTACATGTGGAATAATTCAATGTCCTTAAGGTGAAAAATAGTGATGTGAGGCTTATGGTACCCAAAATCCAAACATCAATGAACAAGTGAAACACTGTGGACCTTATCTCCCTCAAAGAAAACTGCCTACATCTGAAAGCCCTGCCTTTTTAACCTCCCTGAACTGACAGTTTTCAACAGCAAATGACCAGTGGTTCTATGAAGAACAGTGGGATATGTGCACGTGTCCGAAGTATAACCTTTCAAATATGATTCATTAATGAAACACCTTGAAATCTTTCTCCTTTGGGAACAATTAGAGCAAAACCAGAGCAAAATGTCCTGCAGACGCTGGCTGTCTAAGAGAAACCATTCAGTAACATCATCAAGGACAGTATTGAACAGCCCGCAGCCTTTTTCTCACTTCTCATTCAGAGAAAGAGAATGTTACATGCTCACACTGCAGCGTATCACCAGCAAGGCAGCAGCAGAGTGGAGCACCATACCACTCTGCTACAAGCTATGACTTGGCAGGATACAGGCATAGATTAAAGCATTTCCTCTCATCAAGTGCATAGCTAAGCTGAAATTATATTTTTGAATAATATAAAAAGAAAGTCTTTGAAAAGGAAGACTTTCTGAATATCTAGCTCATCCTTTATTTCTTCTCCCCTCTCAATGATAAATGAAGGATGGCAGTGCTTTTTCTGCATTGAATATTGGTTAACATTCGCCTGATTTTTAGAGAAAGCTTTTATTATGAAGATAGCACTTTTGGACAATCATTCATTTTCTTTAAAACTGAATTTAACTTCATGACTATCATCTGCAATATTGCTTTTTAAATTTGCTGAACATGCAGTAATAGGATTAATCTCAAGACCTTTCTTTAATTACAATGAATTATTGGTTAAAAGTGTTCTAGAAGTTTTTTTTAGAAATTAATTCTGAGTACAAAATGTGCAGTTTAATTTCAGTTTCTGCATGTACAGTACAATCCTGGAATTTACTTGCAGTATCTGATCAGTGATTGCTTTTCAGTGAATTCAGATATAAAGTTCTAATCAGCTTCTATGTGGACACTTGTATACTTTGTATACGTATAATATCACCAGAAATACATGCATCACCTGCTGTTCTCTGCTCTGATGAATAAGGTGCCAAGAAATTCTTCTAGTTTATTTTACCTATATCATATCTATCTATATCTACATCTACCTCTACATCCATATCTCTCTCGCAGCCATTGTCTTAATGGCAAGTATATTCCTTGGTAAAAGGGGTGATAGTCAAGCACTTACGTATTCTAGCAGTGTCTTGCAACCAGAAGAGGCTGGAAGGGCCAAGATACAGCTGTGTATGAGTGCAAACAATGCTGAGGATGCTGTAATTAACCACAGAGACTAGACTTTGCTTTATTCCTCATCCTATCCTCCTTGCCATATTTATGAGGCAAAATCAGGGGCAACTGCAAGTATTAGTCTGTGACAGTAATTTGCAGCAATGCATGAATATCTAGAATCCTATCAAAGTACAAACTTCTGTTTGAGTGAATGGCTAAAAATTATATTTATTGTCCTTTATTTTACCACTATAAGTGTAACGCATATTTTTATAGCTAGAGATATAAAATTGTTCAATACAGCTGTATCACAGTAAATTCTTCTGGATAAAGAACTGACCTCATACACATCTGTTATTTTACTTCTGGGCCCCTATTATGATGCTGTGCAAAAAAGGAGAAATTTTTCCTTTCTCATTGAAAGGATGCAAATTTGAGCTCCAGAAGCTTACCTGGGTCTATTAAAAATAATTCTTAACTTCTAGCAGCTGTGGTTAATGGATCTACTCAATACTACAGCCACCTGGTTAAACATGATTAACCTCTACAGCTTTCAGGTTGTCAGTGTCTGAGTCACATGCTTCTGAAGCATTCAGGAAGATTTTGTTCTTTTTCTCAGGTGGGTAAAAGAAATTTATTTTGAGCCTCAAATAGCTTTATAATACTTTTGTCTTGATATATTGAATTATTGTTTGTATCCTAAGCAGCAAAATTCTGACAGATGGGAACTTGATTTACAGTCATAATTTCTGAAAACAAAACAGTGGAGAAACAGATGCCTTTTATTTTCCTGTTACTTTGAATTTAGGAGATGGAAAATACCTAATTTATTAATCTGTTGTCGGAGTAGGAGGTTATGGTTTACTCCGTAAATACAAGTGTAAGTGAAGATTTCTGAAAAATACATTTCCCTGACCTAATAGAGAACAGAATAAAGACTTTTTGCTTTGTCCTAGCTACTAACCACTATTTATAGGATAATCAAAATATTATGTGTTGTAAGGACAGGAGAGGCTTAATGTCTGCCTGCAGAAAAAAATATATTAAGAGAAAGTTTGATAATTGAGGCTTCTTGAGATTCCCATATCCCTCTCTGAAACTTTGTTATGAGAAGTCTGTGTCAATTCTTAAGTGGAGACACTGTGACTTTGCTTCTCTTCAGTAAGAACTCTTTAAAAAAAATTCTCCTTTTCCTTTCATTTATTTCAGTCTAGACCTTCCTGAAACATATGCTTAGATTGCCTATTTATTGGGTCTTGCTCCCTTCCAATTTGTAATATAAAAAGTAAGAATTAGTAAACACAAGATGTTACAAACACTGCTTCACTGTTGTTCAGTAGTCACACAACAAAAATGACCATTTTGGAGATAAAATTTTCTGAACTTCTGCCTGATTTAGTTCTTCAACTGTTTAGTCTATTTAATGTTTGTCCACTTTATTATAGCTATTTGAGCTAATATCTTTAAGTATTTTTAAATGGCACCTAGACTTCTTGCAAAAACCTCAGGACAAAAAAAAGACAAAAGATTAATTTTGATCCGAATTCTGTGCAGAGGCTAGCAATGCAAATTGGTTAGGAATCAAAGAATGGTTGATGTTGGAAGGGACCTCTGGAGGTCACCTGATCTAAACCCCTGCTCAAGCAGGGTGACCTAGAGCCAGGTGCCCAGGACCGTATCCAGGTGGCTTTTTAACACCTCCAGGGATGGAGACTTCTCAGCCTCCTTGGGCAGGTAACTTGTGCTTGGTCACCCTCACAGTAAAAAAGAGTTTCCTGATGTTCAGAGGGAACCTTCTGTATTTCAGTCTGTGCCCATTGTCTCTGGTCCTGGCACTGGCCACCACTGAAAAGAGCCTGGGTCCATGCTCTTTGTGTCCTCCCTTTGGGTATTTATACACATTGACGAGATCCCCCTGAGCCTTCTCTTCTCCAGGTTGAACATTCACAGCTCTCTCAGCCTTTCCTCCTAGGACAGCTGCTCCAGGCCCTTCATCATCTTGATGGCCTTTTGTTGGACTGTCTCCGTTATGTCCATGTCTTTGTCACACAGGGGAGCCCAGTACTGGATACAGTACTCCAGGTGGGGCCTCACCAGTGCGAGCAGAGGGGAAGAATCACCTTCCTTGACCTGCTGTCAACCCTCCTCCTAATGCAGTCCAGGATACCATTCACTTTCTTTGCAGCAGAGGCACATTGCTGGCCCATGTTCAACCTGGTGTCCACCAGGACCCCCAGGTCCTTTTCTGCCAAGCTGCTTTCCAGCTGGGTGGCCCCCAGCATGTACTGATGCCTGGGGTTATTCCTTCCCAGGTGCAGGACTTTGCACTTCCCCTTATTGAACTGCATGAGGTTCCTGTCAGCGCATCCCTCTAGCCTGTTCAGGTCTCTCTCAAATCTTACTTGCTCTGCTAATGGGTCAGGTCTTGCTTGTCAAGGTCTGTTTGAATTCTTGTTCAGATGATCTAAACCCTGGCAGTTGACAACCATTTAAAGTCATTCGCATCGGCTACATTTTAGTGTATCTTTAAGGGAGAATTAAAAATACAAATGAACTGAATGGTCAATTTAAATATAAAGGGTTCCTATCAAGAGTGTTGAACTTGATTTAAAAGGAGCAATACAGCTACTCAGTGAAGTGCATGACTGCCCAGTGTTTTAAATTTTAAATAAAAATTCAAAAGCCTGCTCTTCCTTCTCTATTTCTTCCTCTGTTAAGCACATATTTAAACATTTCTTTCTTATGTGGGTGTCCATTTAAGATTCTAATGTATTAAGTCAAACTGGTATATTTTATCTACAGAAAGCTTGTGATATTCCTTCTAGCATTAAGAAATCTGTCACTTGTTCATTACAACAGTTATCTTGTATAAACTATGTATGAGTTGGAGGTCTGTGGGATTGTCATTTGCATGCAGAGAATACTGGATCAGTCCCTCTGTAGACAGTCATCTGAAGATCTTGATGCACTGAGATTGCAGGCGCAAGCCCTGTGGTCCAAGTGCCATGTATCGCTGTGCGGTGCAGCAGTGAGTTCCCATGCTAGCCTGTGCCCCGCAGCCTGCTGAGGTAATGAAGCTCACCACAGGAGACAGAGCACATCTGGCAGGTGGTGGAATTCATGTTTTCCTTTAAGTAACAAGTAATATGCCAGTAAGCATGGCTGGGTACTGGAAATTCTTCTTAAAGGTAGTAAAAACAAGATTTTGGGTTTTTCTTTCCAAAAATAGCTACAGATGTGATACAGTCTTAAAGGAAGAGAAAATGAAGAAGCTATGCTGTGAACTTAATCTATTAAGCACAACTATAAGCATTAATGGCAGATTCCTAAAACAGTCAGCAGGGCTTCACCAAGGGCAAGTCCTGCCTGACCAACCTAGTGGCCTTCTATGATGGAGTAACTACATCAGTGGATGAGGGAAGAGCTATGGATATAGTCTCTCTGGACTTCTGTAAGGCCTTTGACACAGTCTCACACAATATCTTCCTCTCTAAATTGGAAGGATAAGGATTTGATGGGTGGACTGTTTGGTGGATAAGGAATTGGCTGGATGGTCACATCCAGAGGGTAAGGGTCAATGGCTTGATGTCCAGATGGAGATCAGTGACAAGTGGTGTCCCTCAGGGGTCCGTACTGGGGCCAGTGCTGTTAAATATCTTCATCAATAACATAGACAGCAGGATTGAGTGCACCCTCATCAAGTTTGCAGATGACACCAAGCTGAGTGGTGCAGTTGACACGCCTGATGGACGGGATGCCATCCAGAGGGACCTGGACAAGCTGGAGAAATGGGCCTGTGTGAACCTCACGAGGTTCAACAAGGACAAGTGCAGGGTCCTACACCTGGGTCAGGGCAACCACCAGTATCAGTACAGGCTGGGGGATGAAGGGATTGAGTGCAGCCCTTCGGTGAAGGACTTTGGGGTACTGATAGACGAAAAGCTGGACGTGAGCCGGCAATGTGCTCTCACAGCCCAGAAAGCCAACCATACCCTGGGCCGCATCAAAAGAAGGGTGGCCAGCAGGGTGAGGGAGGTGATTCTGTCCCTCTACTCCGCTCTGGTGAGCCCCCACCTGGAGTACTGCATCCAGCTCTGGGGTCCTCAGTACAAGAAGGACATGGACCTGTTGGAGAGGGTCCAGAGGAGGGCCACAAAAATGATCAGAAGGATGGAGCACCTGTCTTATGAGGAAAGACTGAAAGAGCTGGGGTTGTTCAGCCTGGAGAAGAGAAGGCTGCGGGGTGACCTTATTGCAGCCTTTCTCTACTTAAAGGGGGCTTATAAGAAAGATGGTGACAGACTTTTTAGCAGGGCCAGTAGCAATAAGACAAGGGGTAATGGTTTTAAACTAAAAGAGGGTAGATTCAGACTGGATACAAGGAAGAAATTTTTTGCAATAAGGGTGGTGAAACACTGGAACAGGTTGCCCAGAGAGGTGGTAGATGCCCCATCCTTGGAAACATTCAAGGACAGGCTGGATGGGGCTCTGAGCAACCTGATCTAGTTGTAGATATCCCTGCCAATTGCAGGGGGGTTGGACTAGATGACCTTTAAAGGTCCTTTCCATCCCAAAGCATTCTATGATTCTAAGATACTCCTAACTGGCACAGAGGTTTCCAGTAAGGAAGTGGCATAATTATTTTCCCAGTAGAAAATACCTCAGAAACATAATCATAGAATCATTAAGGTTGGAAAAGACCCTTAAGATCATCGAGTCCAACTGTTAACCTAGCACTGCCAAGTCCACCACTAAACAATGTCCTCGAGCACCATGTCTACCCATCTTTTAAATACCTCCAGGGATGGAGACTCAACCACTTCCCTGGGCAGCCTGCCCCAATGCCTGCCTACCCTTTTGGTGAAGAAGTTTTTCCTAATATCCAACCTAAACTTCCTCTGGTGCAATTTGAGGCCATTTCCTCTCATCCTACTGCTTGTTACTAGGGAGAAGAGACCAACCCCCATCTCGCTACAACCTCCTTTCAGGTAGTTGTAGAAAGCAATAAGGTCTCCCCTCAGCCTCCTCTTCTCCAGGCTAAACAACTCCAGTTCCCACAGCCACTCCTCATAAGACTTGTGCTCTAGACCCTTCACCAACTTCGTTGCCCTTCTCTGGACACGCTCCAGCACCTCAATGTCCTTGTAGTGAGGGGCCCAAAACTGAACACAGTATTCGGGGTGCGGCCTCACCAGTGCCGAGTACAGGGGCACTATCACCTCCCTGGTCCTGCTGGCCACACTATTCCTAATACAAGCCAGGATGCCATTGGCCCTCTTGGCCACCTGAGCACACTGCTGGCTCATGTTCAGGCGTCTGTCAACCAACACCCCCAGGTCCTTTTCTACCAGGCAGCTCTTTGGCCACTCCTCCCCAAGCCTGTAGTTTTTCATTGGGTTGTTGTGACCCAAGTGCAGGACCCGGCACTTAGCTGACATAATGCTGAGAGGTTCTTAATGGCAGCTGGTGTGCTGTGGAAGATGCATGTAGAATATTTGTTTTAGTGCCAGACTTGCTAGGCCAGTCCGGCTGGCTATCCAGGAGGTTGAAAGTTTGGTCTTGCTGAGGCTGATGTGAGCTCACCCATTGATTTCTAGGACAACAATCTCCCTGTCAGTCTTTCCTTTAAAACTGTTGAGGGTATGACTCTTGGCTTTAACTGGGGCTTAATGTTTCATAAATCATTTATTCCTTTTCCATCATACAAAGCTAAAGCTTGAAATTCACTTAGTTGTTTCAGGATGTTAGTTTTTAATAAAATTATTGGTCCTCTGGTTATTTTGTCATGAAACTTGGAACATAAAAGATAATGACCTTCGGATTTTTCTCTAATGACTTCCTCCTATATTAAGGATTTCTTTGAATTCCCTGGTGACATGAAGTACATCAAAACAACAACAGGATACTGGTTATGTAGTAATAGGTTTGCTAAACCTATTCAATTTTTTTCCAGTTTGTTACATAGCCTGTTAAGCACACCAAGGAATAGGTCCTTGAAAAAAGATCAAAAGACCCCAGCAACCTCAGAAGAAAGACTTTAGAGGTCATTTAGTTTATTACCCTGGCAGTATAAAGGTTTTTTCATAGTGTATAAGTAGTGCTCTGTACAACCTTAAGTCCCCAAGCACAGGATCCCATGTTCCTGTTTTGCTGCTGTATGTCTTGTGATATGTGCTCCATCTCTTGTCCATCCTGTGGTCCAATGCTTCATTGTACAAAGAATAATAATAAACAAGGGAAACTTCCCCCCCCCCCCCCAAGATACCCAGAAGTATGCTAATTTTTACATTGAACATCTTATGCTAGAAGTCGGCTACAGTCTAATCAACTTCTCAAAATTAGTAAGAGTAACAAAGTGTGTCCTGAGGAAGAGTCACAGTGGTGAGACGTTTGGGCCATCCTTTCAGAGATGCTGGAGCCTTACAGCAGCACAGGACCCTGCTCCATCCTGAATCTTGGACCCTTTCTGCAGCTCTCATTCCTCTCTTGAGGTATCTGTACATCCATTTCCACAGGTTCCCTACTCCAAGCAGCTGGATGCTCATCTTGCTCCTCAGCTCTATCCCAGTTCATTCCAGACCTGAACTCTGCCTGGCTGCTGCCACTGGAGGGGCCCAGTCTGTTAGCTGTGTTCACGTTGCACACAACTGGCATGAAAGGACAGGGAGAAGCACACTATTCTGTGGACAGCTTGAGCATTTCTAGCAAACAAGAGGGGCATGAGAAGGAGATGCAAGGTGTTAGCCAAGAATGGGTGTTTGATACATAGGACTTATACCTGCAACGTGAAAAGAAGTGGGAAGAAAATCGAAATGCTGAGGAAGATGGTGATATCAGCTAGATTTAAGAAAAAGAGCAGTCTGCACAAATAAGAGAGGATGTGGAGGAGGAGAGAGCAGAGGAACAGATGACTCGGGCCTGGACATGTGACTTAACCTGTGGGACAACACAGACAAAGCTTGCGTGTTTCCTCGTTTCTGTCTCCCTGTCTGAGTGCCTAGTCCTGCCCTCTTCACCATAGCAGCTGCCATGGAAATGATAGTGCAGAGCTGAAACCTGGGGTGCTTCTCAGTTTTGTTACAATAGGACTCCTTAGAGGAGAGTGGAAGGAAAGTGGTAGAGGAATATGCTTTTTTTTTGCAGTATGGCTCATTTCCCGCCCCGCCCCCCCGGTTTATGTCTTTATTATCAGACATGCATATTTCTGGACTAGCAGGTCATTCTTACTTTTCTGTTAGATCAACTTTAAGGAAAAGTTCTTGTTAAACCTGTGCTTTTAGGTTACTGATTTTGTTTGTGTGTAGGCAGTATAGTTTTCTTTCTTAATTGTTCCAATTTGCCTCTATTTTCTTACAAGGGAGCATTCTAGAGATAAATGCTTTATTTCACGTATGGCCACAGTAAAGCTACTTAGACAGAATTTGTGACTTTCTTTTCCTCTGTATGGAAACTGAAACTGTGTTACTCCTTTTATAATACCCTGTGGCCTTGCATGTGTGTGCATTTGCAATTTACCATTGCTGCCACAATAAATCTTTTGGCTGTTTTACTGCCCAGGTTCTCCTGACTTTTTCAACATCTTCTTCCTTGCCCCTTATTGAGAAAAGAGTTCTTCTTATGGGTATAAAGAAAAACAATTTAATGCCTGTACTTTTTTCAATTTACAGCATTTCTTCTTCCTTTCTTACTTTGGCTTCAGCTTGTTAAGTCTTCCAGAGCTAGCCAAGTAGCATTACTATTTTGAAATTCAGAATCTTCTGCTTTCCCAGCTTCCACACATACATTATTTGACTAATACATTTTAAAAAAATTCAGGTAAGTGTCTGAATGTTTTCTTCATTGATGACCTGTCTCTAGAACTTCCAGCAGTCTTTGTGTGAACATGAACATCCTATTGTTTAAAAAAAAAAAAAAAAATGCTTTGTGATGTCCCAGCCTCCTTTGTACTCATGGTTTCTATATGGTGAAGACCTCCTAACTCAGTAACTTTTGTGCATTTCCCTTTTCCTAGATGTTTGTATGGTCTTAGAGTTTCATTTTCTTTTTATGTAACCAAAGGTGAGTATCCTGCAGATCTTTGGGGATACTCATGAGCATTTCCTATTGCTTATGGATTTAAGCAAAACCTTAAAGAAATCTCCTCCTACAGTAATACCAAGAATTTGAATTTTTTGTTGCATTGATGATCTGTTTCTCTACAGTGTTGTCCTACACATCGCTTAAGAAAAGACAGAGAGTCTTTATGAATCCAGCTCTGGAGTTCCAGGTAGGAACAAAACAACACAAGTTCTTTATAGCAAAACTATGAGATATGATTAGGAATAAGATCAGGATCTGAGCCGATGTCTTAAGGGACAAGGTCAGTGTTACAGGGTTCTGCAATGGGACCTTGTGATGGTTTTCAGGGCTGGAATCATGCTGAAAGCTAGATGAATGAGAAAAGGAAATAGAGACTTACTAGAGGAACTGTGCACCATGACTGAGGTCACCAGTTCGGCCTATCTACAGCCCTCAAAGTGAAATTTTGAATCATTTCACTGAGAAAGGATTAAAATCTTTACATCTGAGGAAAAGGACTGTAAGAGCTCTGATAGCCCCTGATCCTGCTAGAATCTAGGTAAGCACTTTGAATTGCAGGACAACTTTTTCCTGAGATTTGTGAAATCCATGACACAGAACAGTGATGTGGATGGTGTGGGAAGAATCACGTAGGAATAAAGGTAGACGTAGATACAGAAGTATGTCCTTAAAGTAATCAGTTCAAACAGATGATGTAGCAGGGCACGGAAAAACATTTTTCATCACACATGCCCTTCTGAAACAGAAAATTTAAAGTGAAGTGAAATTTAAATTAGTCTGTTATTCAGCTAGACAATGTCAGGGATAGGAGTTTATTGGTGTAGGGGGCAGAAGAGAAGGCCAGCAAAGAGGAAAGTGACTTGGACTCAGCTGCAGCTTGAGGAACTGTCATCTCCAGCTGGCTGCAACTTATGACCAATATGAGTCCCATCACTCAAGTGTCCAGTGCAAAGGGATGGCCAGGGCTGGAAGGAACACATAGGAGCAGGTTTCAAGACCTTAACTCATGGATGGAGAGCCAGCTTGCACGAGGGAAGATCTGAATGAGAGTTGGAGACCCTGAAGCTTACAAGAGTAGGTGTTGAGAAGGCACCAGTATACCTATCAAATAAGTGACCTGGTCTATGGGACCACCTAGCTCCTTTTGTACTTTCTGTGCACTTTTGAAGACCTAAATGGAAAAAGCATTATATTTTCATCTTGGGTGCTGACATATTTCTGATATGTTTGTTTTATTGTTATTGGCAAATGTCAAGACGACATTTCTCGGATGTTCCTGCAATCCCTGTATGACTGTTGAGCCATAAGTGAGGATGAAGTATGCAATTGCAGCATTTAGGTGCTGAGTCCTAAATTTCAATACTACTGTTTCTTACTCTGTGTCTTTATGGTGAGCTTATAAGAACTTCAGCTCCCACGTGGATTAAAATAATATTGTGGTACAAGCCAAATAAAAGAAAAAGGAAGAATGTCTTTTGCTCTGGAGAGTTCCCCTGCATCATCCATCTAGCCTCCCTCCTTCCCGAAGGGACTGATAAGAAAGGTAATTCTCTTCACTCCATGCTCATTGCAGTATCAAAATGCTACTGTATCATAGCCATTTCTCACAAAATAACGCACTGTATAGATACACAATCATTTTAATAACTTACTGAATAAACAAAAAATAAAAGCTGGCTCATAGAAGTGTTTAAGAGAAGAATTTACATGATTGAGTTGTTCACTGTGATGTAAAGCAGCATAGAAGTCATAGACCTGTAATGAATTCTGCGCTGAATTCTTTTGGCAAAGCTGGTTAGTATCACTTTCTGCAGCCCTTAGCTCTTTCTTCAAGTACTGACTAGTCTTGAGGCTACCGAGTACCCTAGAGAACAAGATCAATGGTAGTGGTGACTTGGTTGCCACAGAATGAGTAGTAACCATGTAACAGATGATGATGAAACATTAGAAAACAATGAAAAAAAATGTTTAAGCATTGTGATAAAATTACTAGAAGCACTAAATAAACATTTATAACTGAAGAGACCTACCTCATGCTGAAATATGCTGTGGGATTTGAATGGTGCTCATTGCCAGGCTGCAGCATTGGAAAAACACAGACATTTCAGATTCTTAAGACTAATATTTGCCTTCATGGTATCTGAATTTAAGATATGTTAAGAGTCATAACATCCAAAGGTAAATCGTCATCAATCAAGTTAAAAACTGTCATAAATCGTTCAGTGTGGTGCAGGAGAAATCCAGGAAGCCAGTGTCCATTATGAACAAAATTAACTGGGAAGCACGTGGGGTTTTTTGTCTCTAGAGACTGTCAGTGTCCAATTAGAAGGGGAAAAGTTTTCATGCAAATATATTTTTTTATTTTATGTCCTTAACTAGAAAAACCTAACTTGGCAAAGTCTACTACTACTCTTGTAAGTAGTGCAAAATGCTAATACATGGAGAACTTCTAGTAAAAAAGACAATCTCCCCTAAGACTCCTGGAACATAGATTAAAAAGGGCAACAGAAGGACACAATCTAAAGGCTGAAAATAGCTGAAATAAAACCACAAGCACTGGTTAACTCTGGCGTAGAAAAGGAGATTGACAAGTCTAGGATATCTTCAAAGAGCAAACACTACAAGAGCCGGGAGCGAGAACTGAGGATGGTAGGGAAGCTGGCAGGACTATGCCCGCATCAGCTGGGGTACAGACTTACTGCACCCCAACAAGGATAGCAGTGCAGGGTTGGGACAGTGACCAGGGGTGGCCAAGGGATGTGTGGCCACTGCACCAGCCCCACTGATGAGGCAGGTCCAGGGTCAGCCAGGAAGCCAAGTCAGCAGGTGAGGGACAGCAAGAAGCAAGGGTTTGAGCTGACATGCAGCTACAAATCTGGGGAGGGAGAGGTGCTCTGTGAGTCATCTCACAGCTCTTTCTCACAACACAACTGTTTTCCCAGCAGTTTTGTCCAAGGCTGCACCTTGGCAAAGCTGACTTTGAGTGCATGCAGCTAAACACTTGTGGTGCTGGGGGAAAGCACTTGAGCCTGTTGGTATGCTGAATGCCTGACAGATACTGCCTTTAAAAATGTCAGGACATCGAGCTGTTGTCAGTTGCCTGCAAGTATAAACAACACAGGCTTGTGTTAACTAACGTTAATGCAGAAGACCCAAGAGAAAAGAACTGGTACAGTTACAAAAACAAAAACCTGTAGAGAGATATTTAATGAAGATGATGGAATTGTTTATGTCCCAGTAGCTTATAACGTGCTACACATGGAACAGAATTTATTCAGAAGTGTAAGATTTGTTGTCTTATAAACCTCTTTGCTGTTTTCAGCTGCTGCTTCCGCAGTCATAAAACTGGATCAGCACAGTACCAAGTCACTCAGTGATAAAAGTCTGACCTGAATCGGGTATGTCATGTGATCGCACTTCTGTAGAACTTTCCAAAGGATGCGGTAAAGAAAACAGATAAGACAAAATCTTGTCTTTCATTAGCCAGCACAAAACTAGCCTGAAGCCTGCTTATACAGAATTGATCTTTCTGTGATAAAGTCAAGCCTGATTTTTACATATGTACTTTACCCTGCCTTGAAAGAGATAATGCAGTTACTCTTGTGCGGATGTGAAATGTGTTTAGAACAGAGGTGGAATTTTGTTCTTTCATGGGGTTAGAAAGTTAGAAAGTAAACTGCCTCTAGTTCATTAGTGTGAATTTGTTTTTTGAAGAATGCATTCTTTTGATTCATATTTTTTTTTTCAAATCTTCTCTGAATTAAGTGTAAGATTTCAAACCTTTCATGAACCCTTAATCTAAAAGCATGGTGTAGGATGATTTCATGCTGGAAACCATAAACCTAACATATCATGAGTGATCTCCACAATGATGACTGCATCCTAGTGTAAAAAATACCTTCTATTTGAGCTATAATTACATTTCACGTAGGCTGCAAGCCATGTAGTACGCAATACTAAAGAAACCATTCAGAGTGGAATGGACAGCTGTGCTCATAAACTAAGTAGCCTTCAAGCACAGCAGAAGCCCAGGCCCAGAAAAGACCTGTTAATGTTCATACCTCTGAAGGTGTGGAGCAGGAAATATCCTGAAATGTTGAATTCTTCTATACTGGCATTTATATTTCAAAGCCTAATTCTGGAGATATGCAGGCTAGTATGAGAAAAGATAAAGGTTTCAAGATCAAGGCACCTCAGTTTTAACATCTGAGAGGGCTATAAGCAATTCTAAAGAATTTTTCAGTGCAGACTAGAAACTGAACTGGGAAAAGATCAGCGCTAATCTCTGCAAAGGATGAATCTGTACCAGACAGTGCATATCAAGAAGCTGTTTGTAGAGAGGTGTATGATAAGGACCCAAGACCTCGGGTTGTTTCCTGCTGAGTTGATGAAACTCAGCATAGGGGTTGCTGTTACCAAGTGTTAAGGAAGAATTGCCTCTTTGAGGTGTAAGCCTGTGCATCTCTGCAAAAAGCAGAAAACTGAAAGGATCTCCACATGCATGCACAGACTTAGGTCTTTATGCTTCTGCACGGGCTTTCCGTCACTGGTTTGCTGTTGTATCAAATTCAGTGTACACATGCTACTTCTGTCTTTTACTGGTGTCAGGTGTTGAAATACAGAGGCAGATTTGTTGCACAGCAAGGTAATCGGATGTAAACACAAACAGAAATCAAACCAGCCTTATGTGCTAGTGAGTAGGAAGAAAGTAAGTAGGTCCTTACTATCAAAGTTGCGATGGAAATTGCCTTGGTTGAAATTTTTCATAAGAAGAGTAAGGAAGTTGCTCAAACAATATCAAAACGCTGCATGCTTTCCTTGGATAATGTGATACCTGTACCTTTCTATTCTGCTGGGTGCCTTGCTTATAACTTTAGTGGAGGACTGCAGACATATGGATCACAAAAAATGTCAGGTGAAAATCATCAGCTAATCATTAGTTTGCCTTCCTTATTGGCTGAGCCTCTCCCAGTCTTCCTTCTTATAGCTGTCTCTCTTTTCATTTTGGTAATGCTGAAAGGAGATGAAACACCCTAGTACCATAATCAAATCGGAAAACGAATGTGGAGTCCTACTGATGTACCTCAGACTTCTGGCACCTTCAGAATTGCATTATTTTTATTCGTTTCAACCCACAGCTTTTATAATCAAATGTTCCCTTCTCCAACAATAAATATTAAGGGCAGGAAAAATGTATTTAGTATCTGTTGGAATTAGAGGGACAGTGGAGAAAAGTAGTGTCTGAGTAAGTTGCTGTTGCAAGTATTTTCATCTCCTGAAAAATAAAACCAGATTTCTGTACTTAGTATTAAAGTTTGCAACCATAGCAGATAATTGCTTGTCTGTTTTCTCATTCCGTGTCTCCTTGCGAATTCTGTTCTCAAAAGTCAATAGTAGCTTCTGATGGAAATTTCTGGTAGTATACTATGATTACAGAGGAGAGTAGCGAGTATCTCAAACAACTAGTAGAAACTATATTGCTGTGGAGAAATGTGCTTCTGAGTTTTTTGTTTTGTTTTGTTTTGTTTTGTTTTTTTCTGCTGGGGAAGAAGTTTGATGGTGGCAGATCTCAAAGTTAAAAGATATATCATCAAGAAACAGTTTTGCTAAAGAATAGATATCTTCCTAATTTGCAGGTAGAAATCCATTCCTGACTCTAAGCTTCCAGGTGCCTGACTTTTTTTGGCATGTGTCCCACAGGGAGTCTGACCAGGAAAGCAGACTCTCAGTGGCTCTGAGGCTCTGCATAATCCAGGGAAACTGGAGAAACTTCTGAAAAAAAATGCCTCACTGTTGCCCCAAGCAGTAGTTTGCTCTCTCCAAACACATTCTGCATGCAGCACTTGAGAAAAAAAAAAAAAATCTTTGGCTCTGATTTGTGTCCCTTTTTTTTTTCTTTTTTAAAAAAGCATAGGGTGACGAATGGGAGAGAAGAGCCTTTCTTAAATGTTTCTTTCCTTTAGACCTTTCACGCTATATTCAACTGCTTTATTTGCATGTTGAATAAACTTTGTCAGCAGTTTTAATTCTACTTAATGTTATTTATCTTACATTACTATGAAACCTTTTGGGCTAATTAAAGCGAGAATAGGCAACACTTCAATGTAATAAAGGGATAATATTTGGTTTAGTTCTGCAGCCACTCAGTTGTCCTTAGATTGCAACGAAGATTTTCAGAATGGGTTTGAGAAGTCTATGTAATAACTGTGATCAACAATATTAACAAACATAAGAATTTGCTGGCATTGCTGTCTTGGACTTTTGGTTTGGGTTTTTATTTTTGGTAGGTCTGATCTTGTCTCTCTGAATTTGCATGTGGCTGAAATGTGCGGTCTTGCAAAGTCTTCATGATGACTTGGAGACTCATTCAGGGAGATAATTTTTTATCTGCAAAGGTTTGGGGCAGGACCAATGCCAAAGTCCACTTGCTCTATAATCACTTCAAAACACCTAGTGAATAACTCTTGCTTACCCTGCTAGGTAATCTCACAAAGAAAAATTATAACTAGTATCTAGTCTGTGGTCAATACAGCATGTGGAAGAGTTGATGGCAGTGGTGAGGAAGGGCACTTTTGGGTATTTTTTTGCAGCTTTTTCAGGGTTAATTTATCTCAGGCATGCTCAAAGCTGTAATTGTTTGTATATTTCCTAGGTTGCATCTCTGTTCCAGGAGAAAGACAGATCTGAGCTCTGCAGATCAGCAAACCACAAACATTATCAGAAACTCTCTTGATGTGAGAAAGATCACACAAAATAGAACCAGCTAAGGAATAAATATGAAGTACATAAGTGAACTTGAGATGGGTTGTCCTCTTTCTGCTCTTCCAAAAGCAGCAAGGGACTAGTCTTTCACCTAGGAAGCTAGCCAAGTGTATGGGGAGCAACATCTGGTCAGGTATGTCAAGACATTCTAAGCACAAGGCACTTCATTGTACTTCATACGAGTGTTGCATTACCTTCTGAAGTCCTTGATGACTTACAGTAATGTCTAGAGCTTGTGTTCTGCTGCATTAAATGTAATGAACTTTCACCAAATGAGCATAAGCAAGTCCTGATAATAGAAAACTTGTGTTCTGCTGGAAGAAAACAAAGAAAAGGTGGGAAGTGTTTCTTAAAACAGAAAAAAAAAAAAGACATGCTTCTGTTCTTCCATGGTTTACTGTGATCCTTTCTAAACACAGAGAGTAATCCTCTGTCAGTTATAGGCCACAGTATTTGGTATGTGTAGAGAGGTGTTAATAACTACAGAGCAATGCCTTCTTTGCAGTGTAGTTGATGCCATAAGTAGCAAAGGAAGCCGAGATATGCAATGGAGTACTGCAAAAAGGCAGAGGCTTCTATGGAAGCACAGCAGTTCTCACACATAGAAAAGAATATTTGGGAGATGTTGAAAAGCTCTGGATATATCCTCCCTTCTGCACAGTGCTTTCTAAAGTAATTTGCTGAGAATGAAGGTCAGTTGGGACAGAGTAGAGTACAAGAGTAGATGGGATGATTTTGTTAAATGAAAATGGATGTGATGGGGTGGGGAAGAATAGAGAGACTATCAAACTAATAACTCCTTTTAATAACACTGAGTGACTTCTGGATAAGGAGCAGTAGTGACAGGCCTTAGGGTCCAGTGCTGCTGCCAGCTGGACTCCTGTCAATATACAGCAGTTGTTGAAATCAGAGTCTTGCCCAAAATGTGTGAAAAAGTTGATATATATGACAGAACAGGACTGTAATATGTGTGCTATTAAACTGGTATAATCCTACCAATTGCATGGCTAAATCGTCTTAAACTGTTTTCTTTCGGAAAGCAAGTGTGAGTGGTATGTGGGCAATTCAATGCTTATACATAAAGAGTTGTATTATTTGAAAATTTAGTGTTGTGTGATAAAAATGTCTGTTCCTGAAGAAAATTAAAGTAAAAAAAAAAAGTTGAATTTGAAAGATTGGGATAGCTCAGAGTAGCAGCATTTATATGCCAGCAACTTGCAGAAGTTTGTGTGATTATGGAATATGGTGCTGCATTTTTAAAAAGCAAAAAACTGCTTGCTTACCATAGCAACCTTTTTGCTACATAGTTCACATGCTAAAAAGATACATGGCAACTTGCTCAAGAAACACTCACACATGCCTTGGCAATGTGACATTACGTATTTGTAAAGATTTTGTGGAGATTGTTTAAAGAAACAATTCCCAGCATCTAAATACAGCTGTTGGGTGAGAGAAGAGGAATAAGAGTGTTTTCTATTCTTCCTGTTCAGAAAAAAAATTATTTTTTAGGATCACAGAAAATGCAAAGATGTGGTGACCGGGATAGCATTTGATTTTCCTGTTCTGCTGTATTAAAGTGAATAGCAAAGTAGCAAGTGCCTGACCTACTGGAGCTCATCAAAATCAACAGCACTTTGAAAGTGCTCTAGATTAGACCAACTCTACTGCGTAGACAATCCTCACAAGTTAAAGAAATGGAAGTCCCCTAATGGGCACTTAATTCACTGGAATGATTGCAACTAGTTCTCAGTGAGTGCCTTCAGAGATTTCTGACACGTTCTGAAAACAGAACCTAAATTACTACTTGATTTGATGCCTGGGGGCTGCAGTGTAGCAGAGCTGAACAAATATGTGAGAGGGAATATCCCTTCCCTGAAGCAGGTATAATTTGAGAATTCATCCTGATTTCTATTTTTGAGAACTCCTGGGATCCCACACAGACTGCGCAGGCTGATTGGCATGCAGTTTTACAGGAAGGGTGAGAAGAAAGATCTGCTCTTCATGGATTTCCCCACCTGCTGCACCCACTTAAACATGAACAAATTCTGAAGGAATCCACGAGGCTGTCCTGCTTTCCACCCCTGGCAGGCTGGCTGGTTGTTAGCCTTGAGAAAGAAAGTAGGTAGGGGAGGGCAGGATAGCAGCTGCTCAGAACATTTCAGGGAGGGCATCCCTGAAGGAAAGCACAAAAGCAACTGTGGAAGTGGTAGGCTGGTGCATCCCCCAGATAAGTTTGAAATGCTGATATATGATATGTCTCTCTCTGGTTCAAAAGTTGTTTTGTTTTTAAGACACCCTTTGTCAGGGACCAGCTGCTCCACAAGTGCTGGGATCCAAGGGTGACAGAGAGTCAGGCAGAGCTATGCCCTCTCTGACAAGGACACAGGACCACAGCACCCAAACAAGGAGAGCTGCACAGGGCTGGGACAGCGAGGAGGGACAGCCAGGGGACATGTGGCCACCGCACTAGTCCCACCAATGAGGCTAGTAGGAGGTCAAGCCAGGGAGCCAAATCAGTGAACCAGGGTCAGCAAGGTGCAAAGCCAGGAAGCGCATATCTGCAAGATGGCTCAGGCAAGGACCAAGGAGCTTAAATGCAGCTCCTGAGCCAAGGAGAAAGAGGTGCTCCATGAGGCATCTCACAGCTCTTTCTCACAACATAGCTGTTTTCACAGGAGTTTCATCCAAGGCTGCATGGCTGCACTGTGGCAGAGCCAAGCTTGAACACAGGCAGCTAAACCCTGAGGAGCAGGGTGGAAAGATTGCAGAGTCTCCCCTCCTCACACAAGGCCCTGACATTCTGCAGCATTTTTAAGACCACCTTCTCACTTAATTTTTAAATTTAAACAGCTCCAGCTTCATAGTAATATGATACTTCATGGGTTCTCTTTTATACTCATCTTTCAAGACACTGTACTACAGATTATGGACCTGGAAAACATACTGCAAATAGCAACGTATCAGTCATGCTATTAAAGTTGATTTCCTTCAAATTCTCAGTTGCCAGTAAGCAGAATAAATATATATTATGAAATTATATTCTTCTGCTTGCGCCTCTCAACAGGGCAATGCAACCCCAGAAAGTATTAGAAATGGAAAACTCAGCCTTGTCTTGGCTGACTGCCTTGCCTCCAGTACAACGTGCTGCCAATGGAGATCTGTGTTTCCCTGTTCCCATTCCTGCTGAATCTGCTCTCCAGTTCCAAAAATGAAAGTGGCAGCCACACAGTCCTTCTCTGAACCTTTCCCTTCCAAACCTCCTTGTGGCAAACCTCCTCCTTCTAGCAAACCAAGCAGCAGAAAGGGGAGAGACAGAGCAGCTGCAGTAATGGGGATGGGGGCTTTGTGTGGGCCTGTGAAAGAAGCAAGGCTTTGCTCAGCCTTGACCCTAATGCTGTGCTATCATGTTAACTCTGTGTCTTACCATGTGAGCTTGAGATGCCCACATCGGTAGGTATGTGCAATGTTCTGAGAACTAAGTGTGAAATGCTGTGAAGTGTTCAGACAGAACATGTTATAAATGGGAAAAATATCACTTAAGTTATGGGGGCAAGGACTGCTTATACTCAAATGAGCTTGACAGTTCCCAGCGATGAACTCCCATCTTTAAGTTTCCTCTCTCCTCCTCTCCCCTTTTGACATAGTACCAAAATGACCAAGAAAGCAGAAAGGTCAGATTTTGGGAGCATACTACACTACGCTGACAACTCCGTATTTGTGAGCGTGAAAACAGGGCTGCAGACGGCAAGCCAACTTCTTCTCTGAGGAGCACTGCAGATCCAGCTGAGTGCCCCCTTCCTGGCCGATAGGACGAGAGGGCTGGGGAGCTTGGGACTAATGCAGGAAGAAAGCTAAACACCCTCACTGTTTCTTTGCTCCCTTACTCCATCCACAAGCTGCCGTTTTGAGTTCAGAGCTGGAAAACAGTAGAGGGAGGACTAATGCTAGACTCCTGGAGGCTGTTGCCATGCAGAACTGCTGCAATTTGTTCAAATCCCTTTTAAGTGCTATGCTCCTTGAAAGCCTCCAATCAGCATTGGGCCCAGACTGCCAATTTGCCCTACCCACGCATAGCTAACCTCACTTATTGCAAATATTGCAAAATTTGTGCAGCACTTGTATACCCACGTGGTTTCTGATATCTGTGCAAAGAATTGTTGTTTGGACTCTAAGTGGCTTTATACTCTCTGGGCATTTTTTTAACTGGGTATGCATCTCCTCTTGCCCTATATGTGCCAGCAGTTACAGAAGAGAGAGGCTGTGGCAGTTGAGCTAGGTACCATGCAGAGGGCCACTGCTGCTCTCGGATGGCTCTTCCTGGGATCTGGGTGCATTGTGTCTCTGCAGATACCTCATCAAGCAGTTCTCACCTCCACTCCTCATTCCCCCTGGTTTAGATTTTGCACAAGTTTTTATAGCAGTGAATTGCTTGCCAGTACTACAAAGCCAATATTATGGTCTATGCATAACAAAGCCTCCTGTTCGTATTAATTGCGTATCTGGAAACTTCTGTAATTTGCGCTGCAAATCTGTGTAAATATGCAGCACCATAAAAATGGCTCAGAATTTGGCAATCCTTTTACCATGCTTATAATTGTCTATTTTTTACCTCATTAGGGAAAAGCAGCATTTAGGAGACTCCTACGCTCTGTCCTCTGTAGCAGAGGAGATGGAATATAAGGTGGTTTAACTTGCATTGTAAGTAATCCTAGATTTTTTATTTTTAAATATACACAGTCAAGTGTTGTCTCCCTGGTAGTTAGTGAGTTGGCTGCTTCAGTCACTTACCAGTGAGAGGACCACTATCAGTTCTTGAAAGTCTGGTGGGTTAATCTTAGCAAGAAATCAAAACAGATAAATGAGATTTCTGACTCAACGAGGTTTTAAAAATTCCTCTGACCCTGGTATCGAGAGAATTCTTTCCTGAGGCTGGAAAAAGCGCTCTGCGAGGAGCTCTCAGTTTAAAAGCACTGAAGCTGAACTCCTCAGACACAGCTGCTCTTTACAGGCTATTTTGTTTCACACTCTTCTCTCCAGTGCAGTTCAAGTTTCATGGTGATTTCAACAAGCCCTTACAAACAGCTGCTGCATTTTAACAGAAAAGACTCCTGGTTTCTGACGCTGCCGAGCTTTCCCTCTGAGCTACTGACAGAATGGCTAATTTAGAAAAAACATGTGGTGTTTCATCATTATCTCATATTCAGAATATGATTTTTGGGACCAGTCTGAGCTAATTGAACTTCCCTCTTATGACACGGGGATTGACAGTATTTATAGCAACCTAATTTAGGTTTTCACTTCCCCAAATGGATATGCTGTTAATATTAAGTCTAAAGAAGTACTTGGATCTCCCTGCAGGTTCAGTTTTCTGGTCTAGAAGGCTATTGTAGGGGTTATTTAGCCAGCTGCTGGAAGACAGCCTTGTGCTCTCAACAGTTCAGTTGGTGAACTGGCAGTAGTGTTTGCTTTTCTCCTTTCTTAATCAATTTGCTCATGTCAAACTGCTCTAGAGTTTCAGTCTATTGGCAGAAATGAATGTGCGCTCTAGGGCTATGGATTTGTGAAGTTAAAAAACAATTTTAGGTGCTAAAATATATAAATGTCAGGTTTCTTCTCTTGGGTGTGCTGTGAGTAGCAGGGAAAGTTTTTGCACCTTGTGATTTCGAGCATCCCCTCACTACCCATCTCCACATGCCCCCTCCTCAAACCTCTTTAAAAATGAGTTAAGCTTCTTTGATATAGGTGCTGATTTGAAATACCATGTTCGTGTTCTCATGTTTTATATTGTGCTCAACACTTGCCAGTAGCTAAGAGAAAAGCTAAAGTAATATTTGGTCAACAAGATTCCTTGTCACAGACTGAAGACTGTTCAGAAGCTGGTCACAGTATGATCATCTGCATTTTGTTAATGAGTCTTTTCATTTCCCTTATGTCACACCTCGCCTTTTCAAGAACTGGTCCCTTCCAGCTGTGACCATAGCTTCAGAAAAATAAGTCCTGTTGACATTTGATGATATCAATCATAAACAAGGAGATTTTCACAGACTCTTTACAAACTAATAAAAGAACGTTTGAGGTGGAAAACTAAAATATTTCCAGATTGTTCAGCATTTTGAGTGCAAAGAGACAGATTTTTATTAAAAAAACATCTTTGCAGCTCTTCAGTGTCATCTGTCCTACTGCAGCCATCATGCTGTTTTATTCCATTTTCTTGAGTGCTTCCGCATTCACAAAGGAGAGTGAATGTCAATGGTTTAATGGTAGCCACCAAACTCTTGATACTCTTTAGAAATTTTCCTCTAACTATCCAGAAGTGGCCCTTAATTCTGGTTCTGTGGCTTTTGAGAGAAATGATGCTGAGTGCTGTAGCCAAAACAAAACTTCCAGGTTTTGGCTAGGATTCATACCATGACCAGAGGTAAAGGATCAAGACTTATTACTCACTCAAAAGCTCTGTTATTTATATGCTTTCCTGGTTGTTCATGAGAAGACCACATCTTACATCGGTACAAGGCAGCTTACCTGTGCGGAAGTCATGTTCCTTAGGTAAGTCCAGCGCCAGCAGCCACGGAGCTGCACAGGGGTAGCCACTGCAGTCCTGCATCTGCAGAGAACTGCCATGTCTGTCTGTGAAGATGCAGTTCAGGCCAGAAACACTGCTATCATCCAGACTAACCAAATCCAGTTATATATTTCATTTGTGACTACCACACTTCCGGTTGTTGTCAGGCAGATGTGGCTGTATGTGGCACACACAATATTCCTGCAGAGTGCTGAACCTTGTCCTTCTTTTGTGAATGCAACAAGCCTAAACGAAAGTCATTACTTGCATCAGCCTCTGATCAGGACTGTAAAGCAGCAAGGTAAGATTGCATAGGGCTGAGACCCTCTTTCTTTGTGCTTACTGCTCTGTGCTGAGGACGGACAGACCCAGTGTGTGTTTCCTACTCTAGTTGCACACTCTGAAGGTACGTAAGGCTTACCTCTGTACAGGGACCCTCCACTATTTCGTGGTCCTGGGGGGGGGAAGTCTAGTTTATGCCAGAAGACAGTCCACAAAGGAACTTACTGATAGCACAGCCAGAAATGAATTATTATTCCAGTGTAATCGTGGCTAGAAATATCATTGCCTAGACAAGTTTAGAGTTAGGTAGGTATTTGTTTAGGAAGCTAGAACAGCATTCAGTAATAATTATGTCTTTTAAAACTGTGATTTTAGCACTTTCTTAAGAAATGTAGCATCTCTGACCTATGCTTCTCGAAGTGCACTTTCGGAAGTGCAGTCCTAAGATGAACCTGCTTTGGTTTTGCCCTCTTCCTCTTCCCTCCCTCCCCTCTCACAAAGGGTGCACTCCTGAAAGCACTCAGTTACCTTTTCCTACATTATCTCATATAGGAAGCACAAAGGAAAAGGAAGACCTGCGTAAAACTTTTGATCCATGTCTCTTCTGAAGCAGACTGTTTAGGAATTCAAAATATACTGCTTTTCATCCTAAATGGGATTTCCCTAAGTATAAAAGAAGTTTTTGGTTGAATTCATAAAATTTTGAAAGAAACCTGCTTGGGATACCATATTCTGTATTGGTGTCAGACACTAAAGAGCATAGGCTGAGTGTTTTTGGATATATGTGATGCTGGCTGAGGCTGCCTTTGACATTAATGTATTAGAGGACAAAAGGCCACAAGAGAAACAAGTGCAGTTGTTCCCTGTTGTGTTTGCCATCACTGGATCTTCATGTTAATTCTTGGTTGTAGTCAGCATTGTATCTTGCTCTCCAGCTGCCAAGGTAATGTTTCACATGAGAAAAGGTAGAGGGGTGCTGTCTACAAGGGAGACTGCAGTTAGGATTTATTTTGCAATATGATACTTAAACTTATTTTGCAATATGATACTTAACATTCTTACTTAATATATAATTAATATGAACTTCATATTTTCTTTTCAGCATTAACTTATTTCAAGAAAAACAATTCTGCAGCAACTCAAGTAGATTTGGTTATACCATCTTGGCTTTCAAACATGTTTGAGAGAAACTCCATTTCTCTGTCAGAGAATACAGTAATTAAAGCAGAACTATTTATTTTCATGTCTGATTTCACCTTATTGCTAAGGCTTTGGTATTTTCTTTTCATTTTCTGTTACTGTCCTGTCAACGATTTACCTCCAAGAATCATTGAAGTGACAAGAAGACAGCTGATCTTTGCTCTTTCTGCAACTAATTTTGTTAGCAGACAACAGAAACCTTCCTTTTCAAGTGATTGTGCAGGAGGACGTCTGTCTTCTTTATGTGCTCTAGTACTAAACAACCCTTCCTCTTGCATTGCTGGTTGTTCTGGATTTGCTTTAGAGAAGAAAAAAATGCACTATCCTCCCTAGCCCTTCCTGTTTTCTAAATCTCTACTGAAATTTGAAAAATTGAGAAAAACTCATTGAGATGGATACAGGATCTCAAGTAAAATTCAACCTACCTATTTAAGAGAATGGGAACTTAGTATCTGCAACGATAGCAGCAGATGATTCAAATACAATTCAAATTCAGTTGTTTGGAGGGCGCAGCCAAATAGGTGGTAGTTGGCTGATCAAATTAGACAATGCATTTTTCTTTACATTACAGGCAACAGTTTCATTTATCCACAGAACACATAAAATAACTAGTTTAAACAGGATTTTCAAAATTTAGGAGGGTATGCTGTTGTTTAGGGTTGCAAACCACTCTCCAAGTATTACAATATGTGAAGCATCAGGAAATTTGATAGAAGCTAATGCATTCTCCAAGCTCTAAAATTAAGCTGGTTATTTATGTACTGGCATATGGATTTAGGAGCTATATATGGACACTTTTAGGGCCAACATGAAGAAATCAATATTTCTCCACAAACTTGCTCATACAGATATGTGACCACGTAACCGTGTACAAAGGCTAATATTAAGTCCTGCTAGCAGCATTAAAACTTTGAAGATTTTTTTAACACATTTACTGTGTTTAGGAAAATCAAGGTGTACCTTGTACTGTACCAAGCATTTGGTTTATTTATTGATATCTGCTTTCTCTACAATTATTTTTCACATAACATCCTGTCAATTTTTTTTTTCTTTTCCATACGTGGCAAATAGAAACTAGACAGATACTCAGACTTTATGAACTGAGCCCTTTAGTAAAAACTCTTGAGGAAAAAGTGTCCTGCAAAGGAAACTTGATAACTGAAGTGCCAAAGTAGTATTTGCAAGATTTTTATTCCCAGTGAAGAGCTAGTGCTAACTGTTCTTTGAGAGAAGAATTTTGGACTGCTTTAGTTCTTGCATTTACAAATGCAACATACATCCTGTGCATTAGAGTACACATGATTAGTGTCTTCAGAACTGTAGACTTACACTGCAAAGGAGTCAGTCTTGGACATGGTTGCCAAGATGTGCACAAAAAGCTGAGAATTAATAGGAATACCTGTAAATTTTTGCCAGTTTTGCATGTGCAGTGGAATGTATTCCAAAGATGAAGACATATTTATTGGATGTAAGCGTTTAGGAGGGCACTACTGTGGTGGTGGTCTTTCTTCTCCCATGAAAGCAAAAGTTTGGCATACTTGGTAGAGTTGAGATGAGGGAGGAGGGAATGAAAACCTTCAGCTTTGTTGTCAGGCTAAAGACAACTACACAACTTATTTCCCTTTCACTACCTAGCCTTCATATCTTTAGTGGGGGTGGGTTGAGGTGTCCTACTATAACAGTGAACATACAAACATTGAAAAATAGAATTGATAGTTAATATCACATTATGTTGAGGAGAAATAAAAACACCAGTGGTAAATGTGGGCTGAAAGCAGAAAGTAGACTTCTTTATGTGTACATCAGCAAATGTTGGTGTGCTTTAATATTTACATGGCTAGATTTCTCTGGCCTGAAAATCTGTGTTATAAGCTAATGAGAGTGAGACGTATTTCAGATGCTGTGGACTCCAACTCCTAAGGAACTGCCAATGCTTTTTGAGTAGTCCTGTAGTTCATGCATGAAGTGTATGTTAGGAGTCTCTAGGCAAAATTCCTTCTTTTCTTCTACACCTCCACCCCTAGCTGCCTCTGAAAGGTGGCATGCGCATCATTGCCACAGGTCAGCCAGGAGATTTAATTAATAAATACCTGTGTATGAAAGGAGCCTTGTGGAGATGTCTGAGCTAGACATCCATTTTAGGATTCTCTGCAGTTGTAGGGGAATGAGATTTTGTGACTCAGGCAGTGATTCCCAGTTAATTCTGTGCTACCACACAGGATCTGGGAGTTCTGGTCGATGGCAAGTTGAACATGAGCCAACAGTGTGCCCTGGCAGCCAGGAGGGCCAACTGTGTCCTGGGGTGCATCAAACCCTGTATTGCTAGCCGGTCGAGGGAGGTGATTGTCCCACTCTGCTCTGCACTGGTGCGGCCTCATCTTGAGTGCTGTGCGCAGTTTTGGGTGCCACAGTACAAAAAGGATACGAAGCTACTAGAGAGTGTCCAGAGGACAGCCACAAAGATGGTAAAGGGTTTAGAGGGGAAGCCGTATGAGGAGTGGCTGAAGTCACTTGGTCTGTTCAGCCCAGAGAAGAGGAGACTGAGGGAAGACCTCACTGTGGTCTACAGCTTCCTCACAAGGGGAAGAGGAGGGGGAGGCGCTGATCTCTTCTCCCTGGTGACCAATGGTAGAACCCGAGGGAACAGCAGGAAGCTATGCCAGGGGAGGTTTAGTTTGGACATTAGGAAAAGGTTCTTCACCCAGAGGGTGGTGGAGCACTGGAACAAGCTCCCCCGGGAGGTAGTCACGGCGCCAAGCCTGACAATATTCAAGAAGCATTTGGACAACGCCCTCAGACATATGGTGTGAATTTTGGGGTTGTCCTATGCAGGGACAGGAGCTGGACTCGATGCTCCTTGTGGGTCCCTTCCAACTCAGGACATTCTATGATACTATGATTCTACCAATAACTGTGCAATAGCTAGCTAGCTAGCTAGTTAGTTTTGGTAGGGATTAGTACCTCTGTGGCAGTATACAAAGTGCTTTGATCTGGCTTCCTAAAGCAGCAAGACATGCAGGATTATGCAATCAATCAGTCCCTTCTTTCCTCTTGAAAGAGCTGGCTAATTTCATAAAAATTTAACAATGGAGTAGAAGAGTAAAACCAAACATTTTTACAAAATTTCTAGGACCTTAGCAGCTGGGGGAAGAGAGGATCTATTACTGTACTGCTGGTGGACAGGCTGTGGCATGGCAGCATCCATGCAACAGCTGGATCCTCAGCCAGGGTCTGTTGGGCAACCAGTTTTGTGGTCCCTTGATTCATGGAACTGCTTATCTGTGAGTCTTCGTGAATCACGTAGAGGGTGTTAAGTGATGTGTTTGGAGAAAGGTGAAGGATTTTTTTTGTTGGTGGTGGTTTGGGGTTTTTTTAAAGCAAATGCTGACATGAGCCTGACTGGTCTGGAATCCTACACTGTCTTTCTTCCAACAACAGACACATTTCAGTCATCTCTTCTAGAAAAGTTTGTGGCAACCAAGCTAAAACCACCTCTCTGAAGTCTCGTAACAAAGCTAATAACTGTGCAGATCCAGCTACACATGAGCAGAAAGGGTGCTGAGGTTTACAAGCATCCATGACAGCTCCGGTTTGATTAAGTTGACATTCAGCAGTTTGCTGTTTCCTGTCATACGATTGCGCCTGTTCATCTGAAAGACTCAGCTATGGTCAGGGACCCTCTTTCTGCTCTAACAGCTGTATTAAAACTTGCAAGTATTTGTAAGGAAAGTCCAGAGATCATGAGAGGGTTTCCCAATATTATTCTTGTCTAACTGACAACACTGCTTTTATTTAGCGTGGACTCCCCTCTTTCCTTTTCCAGCTTCATCTGTTGCTACAAGCATTTTTGGCTTGAGCTCTGTTGAATTCCCCAGGGAAGCTTGCAGTTTGTTTGGTCTCTGGCTGCCTTCCCTCAGTGGGAAGCCGTTGTGCAAGACTGTAAGGACTGACATTTTTGGGCAAGAGTTTCAAAGCAAAGAGAGAAATTGCACAAATTGACAGGAATTAAGGAACAGAAAGAAAACACCAAAGATGAAATATACAGATAAATTAATTTTAGAAATACATTTTTTTATGTTAATTCTTGCAAACGGGTCATCTACAATCTTAGCCTTTTATTTAGCTTTCTTAATTTTAGATAGACAGCAGTCTTCAAATGCATATGGTATTTAGTACCCTTCCAAGTTAGTTGCCATGGCCAAGGAAGTTGCCGTGGATTTGTAGGCAGACGTCAAACCCTGGAGCCAACATAAAATGAAAAGTGAAAGGGAAACTCCATAAACAGCAGCACAAAAATCCAAACCCTTAGTAAAAGGGTTTAGATTTTTTGCACTATCACTTGCTAGGGTCAAAGAGGTTACTTTGGACAAAAGATATCTTGGGCCAAAGGTGCTATCTCGATATAGGGTAAAAGTGGTACCAATAAAATTGCTATGCAGACATATCAGCCCTTTTTTTAAAAAAAAAAAAAAACAAAAACAGGATCTGGCATAAGGAAAGCTTCGGTTATGTGAGAGTTGCACATTTCCTTGTTTATCCTGTGTGACCCTGATTGCCAAAGTTAGGTGTCAAGGATTTGCAGGCAATGTATCTGAAAGGTTATGTCTTTTTGAAATATGATATGCAAACTCTGTGTGCTTAGCAGAGAGCTGCCAAGAGCTTGCTGGTAGAAATGCTGGTAGAGCAACAGGTGGCCTATGAGCTTAGGGGTCTGGTCTTGATTGAGACCTCTGAATTCTGCCACAGGTTCATGTGGTGGACTTGGTGGATGAGCTTCCCCCATGCTTTTAAACTTGTATAGACTTAGATGCCTCTAGGAGAGGGCAGAGATAGTCTCACTGCATGCAGTGACACCCAAAACACAAGATAACCCCAATCTTTGCTAACCAGAATAAACTTATTTTGCCCTATTGTCAATGTAGATCATCCAAAATACTAGTAATAAAGGAAATAAAACAGAGAAGGTTGTGCATACTTTCAATGATGTGAGGATAGATTTTATCTGATGATCACACCTATTCATTTCAGTAGCCTCTTGCTTTAGTATGCTGCTTTCTGTTTAGTGCTCTGGTAGATGTCCAATAGCTTAAAGCAGAGTGAATAAGGTAACTGCAAAGATGAACAGATTTGTGTAAACAAATGCGATTTTGTGCACATCAAATAAAAGCCAGGGAACTACTCTGCTGTTACTGAAGTGAAGGAAAAAAAATGCATAATGTATAAGCACCTCCATTAAGTGAAAAAAAATTGTACCTTAAGGGAAAAAAATACTCTAAGCTGTACTTAACTGTAAAAAGATGTATTATACGACTGAAAGGCTCTGGGCTTTTAAACGACATAACCGACAGAGTAAGGTGGTAACTGTTCTATTGAGGGGTGAGGAAAATAATGCTGAGCATCTTTGTGCCCTGTGAGCTATGTTCCTGTCTCCTCACTAACAAAATCTGCTGGTATGAGTAGTACTGACATTTTCTTCCCTTCTCAGAAAAGAAGTTTAATGGGTGTTACAGCTGATCTACAGCTAAGAGCAAATTAATTATAATTGCAAGTTTGTATTATGGGTGTGACTTGGTCTACCGATGCTAGGAGTCTATAGTGCCCTGCCTTTCTAACTTAGTCTACCTAGAAGTAAATACTGCTCCACACTGGGTCTATCAACTAAACTGTGACGTGGGAAGGGGCACATGCTCTGTAGGGTGAAGTTGGCCAAATGTTTTTTCAGGGAAATCAGTTTTTCATTGAGGACAGATTATTTAATGAAGAAGTGTTGTTCTCCTTCATGCCTTAGAAAAAATGAGGGACACTTCTGCTGAACTGCAAATGAGTATGTGGCTGAAATGTGTCCAACACAAGTATAAACTACCATTATTTGGTTTGTAGGAAAATGCTAGTCTTATGTGTGCTGCAAAGCAAGGATTGAGTCAGCATGTCCAGGAATACCCCAGTCCTATGCCCTTACCAGTATACTGTAGAACTACTTTATTTAACATATATACATTTGAAAGGCTTAATTTTTTTTGGTTTTGTCTTTGTTCCCATACGGAACAAAATCAAGTGTTAAAAGCTGATGTTGTGCTGAACTATTTCTCCCTGTCCTCAAGACCTCTGCAGTCAGATGACTTCACTGCTCCTGGGGACTGCAGCAGCAAGGTGGCAGGGCCCTAGTGCTGGGGAGCCACACGACAGCCACTGTTCTGATTTGCTTTTCCTGTATAGTCGTTATTTGCAGGAAGCTGCAATAGTAGTGGGCTTCCCTTCTGTCCTTCTGGGGGGCAAACATGCAGCAAAATACCTTCGTTCCTTTGGAAGATGTAACAGGTCATGAAGATCTAGTGTGTAAATATGTACAATTTTTACAGGACTTAAGAAACTGTTAATACTAGCTGAGAAGATGAATTTACATAGTAATGGAGGTGTATTAATCTCACAACAATGACAGGTGCTTTAGAAAGTTAAATCTTAAATTAAAATTATTTATTCTTTTACGCATTAATTCTTGACTGATTTATATATGTGTGTACATATATGTGTGCGTGTGTGTGCGTGTATAAATTGAAGTTTGGGTTCATCTTTCTCCATTAGTTTTCACTTATTCTCTCTCCACTAATGTCAGGGAATGGTTGCATTCTCTTTGCTTATATTATGATAAAGCCCAAAATTAACCACATTTACACAGGATGCCAGCTATTTGACGTTCTCGTATTCTCCTCCTCTCATTACCTGACTTTCTCAGAAGTTAGTAACAACCAGTTGAAAACCCATCGGGAGGATTTCTAGTTAGCAAATGGGCAGCTGCTGCTAAAGTAAACCCTTTACAACTTGTGGAAACAAGGGAGTCCTTTCGAAAGAGAAGTGAAGGAGGAGTTCAGTTGTAGAGCGCTGACAGTAGTTGTGGTAACTAAGCTCCCAGCAGAGCTGAGAGTAGATGCTGTTGTTCATTAAGAACTGAACAGACTATTTCACAGAAACCAGTAAATATATTTGGAGTTGAAAGGCCATAGCTGCTACAGGTAAAAGAGCACTAAGTCTCAGCATCTGACCAAGAGGTGAGATGTAGTATTTACTCTTTCTGATCCTGTTAAACCACGAAGGGCTTTGTGTAAAGCCTGTTGAAATCTGTTTAAAAGGCTGTCATTAATCTAGACTGACTTTGTTTCCAAAATACTTCTGTGGGGTTTTTTGCAGTTTTGTTTTTAATTAATAACCTTTTTAATGTTTCTATAAGTCTATCCCCTATCCATGCCCTGTTATTGGGATACCGGATAATTTTCCTCTGGTTGTCTTTGCTACAGAACTGATAGGAATTGGCTGAAGTTAGATGAGTGTGAATTTTCTGTAGTCCAATGAATTTTGAACTTTCTTGTCTGGGAGGAAGAGTGAGATGTTGAGTAACAAAAACATGACTCCAGATCAGCTGATGTGCCACTGGTACCCATGCTTAGACTTCTATGTGTTTGTCAGTACTTAAAGAAAATGCAAATGAAAAGTGTGTGGAAGTCCAAAAGAAAGCAGGTCATTAACAGTGAAGCAGGAGCCATTTTTTGCATAAGGTTTGAAAGGAGCATCCATATTTTAAAATAAATCTTAAAACTCTGCATGGACTTTCTTCAAACCACAGTGCTCATCTCTTGCCAATAATTGAAGGAATATTGAAATAATGCAAATCTGAAAGAAGGGGGAAGTATAACATGTCAACTTACCCCATGTACTTCTTTTAGAGTCTAGTATCGTTGAAAACAGTGATGCTGCATAAATATTTCAGCATCAAATCACCATGTGATTCTTTTTAAGTGGCTGGTTACTGCCCAAATGGTTGCATGTTAGAAATTACCTCTGAAATTATTGAACCTCTTGTAAAAGAAATCACTTACAGTATTTTACATATCATTAAATCCTTGTAATGTTTTAAGTGAAAAGTAAACAGCAATAATACTGCTGGTTTAGATTTTTTTCCCTTCATTTAATGTATAACCAAGTATTCTTCTAACATTTTTGTTTGTGTGTCTACTACAAAAGAGAGACTACATTTAACTGAGGGGAAATGAGGTTTAAAAAATAATTTTAATGATATTTTAGAACCAGGGCTCTCAAAAGAGTTTGTGTGCCACTCAACTTGTATTTTACGTACCTTCTCCCAAGATAGTGAAGCCATCTAGTGGAATACTCAGACCTGGATTTGGCATCCAAAGCATCTCGGAAATTAACAGAGAGAAGTAACTCATTGTATAAAGATGACGTTGTGGGCCAGCTTGTATTGGCGGCCAGGTAGGAAGGATGGTTAGAAGAAAAATGCCCAGATACGTGAAGATGAGTAGGTAAATTGGGGTGGGGGGAAAGGATTTATTTAACAAGAAGTACTTCTCCCTAATTGGCTGCATCAATCCACTCCTCTTGGAGTTAAGCTTTTTCTTGTTACATTCGACTGCCTCTTAAATCACACCTGAAGAGAGACTCCTTATCTCCTAGTTCATGACTAATAGGACAACAGCTACTCAAATCCTTCTATGAGAAATCAGCACTAAAATGGTAGTTAGTGCCCTTAATCTCTGAGTTTAACAACTCAGCTGTTGTAACTGTTCTGTGCATTTTCATGTCTTAGCAATATTAACCTTGATCAGACTAAGCTTTCCTATAACCATCACTCAAATTGTATATGGTCTAACTTTAACCAGCTTGCTAGGTTTGGCCCATGTGGCATCAATACTACAGTAAAAAACAGCTTTAACATTGTCTTCCTGCTTGCTTATTGCAATATATGGAACATAACATTCAATAAAAATATAAACACATCCTTTATTATTAAAATCAGCACTCTTTAGTACAATTTTGAGCAGTCATCTCTGTGACCCTTTAAGCCAATCTGTTTTCCTAAAGCAACAAAATGTACAGTATGGCACATTCTCTTTGGTGATTCATGTAAATACCTGTATGTCTTTACTGTGAGAGTGTTTCAAATTAAAGTTTCTAATTACAATACTGAAACCTGGAATTTAGGCATCAGCTTGTGTTAACATAATCTTTACTCAGTATCTAAGACTGTAATGGAAAAGTGGACAAAATAATCTGATGGGCCTGATTCTAAGACGGGACATGCCTGGTGCCTCTCAGGGCTGCAACCATGCTATAAGAAGCACAAGCGGGCAGGCCAGCAGGCTGGCCAGGTACTGCCAGCTACAGTGAAGGAGCAGCATCGCGGATTCAGGCACCATACAAACACAAAAGTTTCTGCTCTGATGATCTGCTGGCTGATAGGGTACATTTTGATAGTGTTCATTTGTGGGATATTACTGTGCTCAAAGACAGCACTTGGACAGGTAAACAGCAATCTAACTGGGTGTTGGCACAGATCAGTGTTTATTTTCCTCATAAAGCCAAAAGTATTGGTAACCTGTTGTGCTGGAGATGCTATAAGTGTTTCTGAATGCCAACGGCAATGCAGCTATCAGAAAGCAAAAGCACCGAACTTGGTAGGGCAACCTATGAAACTGCCCACCTTCACTGCTGGCTCCCTATGGGATTAGTCTCCAAAGTGCAGAATCATTCCATTATTTCTGGGAAAAAAAGATATTATTTGTTAATTCTTTCTGTTATAGAAGAACTCTTAAAGCAATTATCTTTTTGCTTCCTCTTTTAAAAATGCTATAGGCCTTTGTTTTTCTTTGCTTGCTTTCCCACACAACCAAGGAGGGGACAGAAAAATCCTAGGACTAACTTCACAAGAGGCATTTAACAATGGCATTAGTTCATAAAGTGTTTCTGGCACTTGCATCATCGAGCTGCTCTCTGTTTGGTTTGCTTCCAAGTCTCACCAGAAACAGCTTCATTGCTTTTTAATATTACAATTGCATGGGGTTGCCTGGTGCAAAAGTTCAGACTGTCTCTGACTCTAAAGAGGAAGGACCAAAGCACCAAGTCACCAGGGCTTCTTCCCAGTCAATAAGACAAGTAAAAGGCTGTAGGGAAATATGTAGTTAGTACTTTCTAAGGGGATCTGAGCCCAGCCTTCCTGGTTTCTAAGGGAGAGCATCCTGTCACAGGGAGAATGAAGCTGATGGATGGGTAGTCATTACAGCATGCACCTGGAAAGGAGCAGAAGAAGAAATATACATGCCAGTCCTTGCTCTAAAAAGTATCTTTATGTTTGAGTCATCTGAGCACATACAGAAAATTAGGCAGCTGAACCAAACGACCTTGCAGTAATAAAAAAATTTTTTTTCCTATGAGTGTCATTGCTACCCTGCTTTTGGGTTAATTCAAATGTTTTTCCTCAAAAGAAGAAAAAAAAAAAAAAGGACAAGGAAATGTCTTCTTTTTTGGCAGAAGCACTGAACTCCAAGTATATTTACAGGTGTGGGGGATGTACATCCATCCCTGAGGGGTTAGAAATCAAATCTCAGGGGAAAGAGTGGTATTTCCTATAGATTATTTTGGGTAGATAACTTTATTGTTCTCAGTGACTTCTCTTCCATGGGAGAGTTATCTAGCAGAAATGCCAGGGCTTGCAACAGAAATTAATTTATTTGCTGTCAAGATTTTCTGACAGTCATCTTCCAAATTACTTGGAGCAATAATACACATGCAGCTTCAGGGAAGCTTCTGCCTCTGTTTAATTGAATTAAACAGAGCAGTGGCATGGTGCTTCTTCATTCACAAGACCGAAATCACCACATCCTTTGCTGTGCTCCTTTGTGCAGTTGCCTTGTACCTAGCCTTGGTGCTCAGCCTATTTATCATGCACTCAGCTGTACGGAGCCAGAACTGTTCAAACAATTGTGAAACAACTTGTGAAGCAGCGCAAGGTGTGCTATTCTGTAGCTCACTGCAGGGCAAATAGTGTGAGTCAAGGCAGGTGGAACTTCATATCCTGAATCGTGCATTCAAATGCCACCAGCTAGTATCTGGCCATTTCATACACACATAAGAGGTGTTTTCTCCACCAACTTAGAAGGTTACAAAAGGCCTCTGCATCTGACAATGTCTTTTTTACACCCACTAAGCAAAGATCAAAGGGGGGAGGGTGAAGACAGCTTTAAAAAAAAGAGAGAGACTTTGCCAATCTGCTTGTCATTTAGAAAAAGCTTAATGTATAAATGTCATGGAAACAAGCTGTTCCTGCTGAATAAAGCCAATACTGTTCTTCATATATTTCTTCCTTCTTAATCTTTTTAATGCAAAGGAAAAAGAAGGCAAATGTTAAACAGTTAAAAGCAAATATTTTCTATGGTAGCAGTCTAGCTGTCTGTATTTTTTTTGTCTAGTCCTCTTTGAATACTGTATGCTGCAGCTGGGGAGATCTTTGAGCAGAAAGCTGGCAGGGGAAGCAGGTGTTCACATGGGAGAAGTGTGGGCTACAGAGAGGTGCCCTCATGCTGGCACCAGACACCAGACCATGCCTACATTGTCTGTAGAGATGGCCTATGTCTTCTCCATGGCAGATGTGGGCATGGCCTCCAAAGGACAATTCTGACCTATCCATTGACCACTAATAGAGAGGCCACAGGCTGTGCCAGCTGAGGATCAAACCCTCTCTCTGTCCTATTTCTACCTCTGAAATTTGTTGCAAAATTTATTTGGAAAGCCTACCTGCTATTTGCCCATCACTCTTCTGTTTCCCTTCTGCTGAAAAGAATATCTGCAATTCTGGAAATGCATGTATTTCATGCTGCTGTATTACAGCAATTGCTTTAAATTGAAAATAAATATAGCTGAATCACTAAATACATTTTACAGGCTGGAGAAAACTGGGTAGCAAGGCAGGAAATATAACCCCAAATATGGGAGTTCTGGAAAAGCAGTCTATTTCTTCTGTACAATTTTTATGTTTCTTTTCATGGACTTGATAATGGAAATAAGTATAGCTTAATTTCCTACCACTGTACTTTTGATACTGATTAACTTCCTCTGTGTGTAGATTGTAACTAATAAGTTTGAAAGAACAGAAACCCTTCCAGCTATTCCTGCATTATCTTCCAATGTAGCTTGGGAATTCATGGGAAAGCTTCTTAAGACCTGATTGGGGATGACGTGCTGAGCAGCCAGTAAAAGGTGTTACAGCATCTGCTGACCAGGTGAATTCAATGGGCATAGATATTTTCTGGCACTTCTGTGGTGGTCCCAGCTGAGCTGCCTGAAGTCAATACACTCCTCAGAGGGTCCTGAGTCCAGCAGCGGGAGGTGCTTTCAAAGCATATTGAAACCACAGATAATGCAATGCATTTGATTCACCATTATTAGCCAAACTGACTGAAAGCTCTGTTTCAAAGGAAGCTAATGAAGCTAGGTGGCTTGCTAGCACATTTCAACCTTGGGACTGTCTTCTGAACTCACATGCTTGGAAGCAAATCTGAAGGTCTTTCGTCTCATCGTCACACAGCACAAGTGAGACTCTCAACTCCAGCCAACACAGATATCAAAATGGGTTAATTGACATCTCTCCTTGCACCATTTTTCCCCTCTCTCATTTTTTTGGAAGTAGACTTTAATGTTTAACCACTTAGAATCTAAGCTCCTAAATCTCGTTGCCCAGCCAGAACACCTTACTAAGGTTTATTCCCCTTGAATCTTGATAACTGGTGCTGGTGGAAGGCTGTCAGTTTCGATCTTGAAAGCAGGCAGTTGTCTGAAAGGGTCCTGCTGAGTGGCACGGCATCGCCCTGTGCTCGCAGTGGAGCAGCAGACCTCGTGCTTTCCTCACAGCAGTGGCACAGCCTGTCAAAATGAGTGAGGTCTTATCACGCTTGAGATGTGACAGGAAAAGTATTTTTCAGTCCATAAGACCCTTTGAGAAATAAAAGAACGTAGTGCTACAGTGATGCAGAAGGAGGATTGGACGGAGTCATCGTAACCCCCCAGGATACATGCCGCTGCCCTGCTGAGGGGCCCATGACCACCTTCAGTTTGGGTCTTGCTATCTGCTCTCTCCACTTACATGCACTGGGCCAGTGGCCTCTCAAGTGCCCTGGGGCCACCTTGCCTTCCAGATCAGTACTGGCAGCTCTGTACCAGGGATGCTGACAGAGGCAGCCATGGTTCCCAGTGCTCAGCAGCTGCTGGAGGCAAACACATAGAGCAAAGGGTTGAAGGTGGGCAGGAGGAATGGACGGAGTGTGGGTGGCATGCACTGTTGAGAGACCATTTAACCAAAGGGTGTGCCAGTGCCTGTGTGTGTATGTGTGTAGTAAGTGATGCTTGCAAAAAATAAAATCTTGGAGCTGTGGTCATTACTTCAATGTTACCCAGTGTGCCACAACTATTTGAAACTGCAGGTTAAGTTTAGGAGTGATACTTCAGATAGATTTCTTGTTCTCCTACACGCATGTAAGGTTCACGTGTTGATCACTGGACATTTCTAACTTCTCCAGCAGGAATCTAGACTCAGTCACTTTGGAGAGGCAGAACACTGCCATACTCCATTTTGCACAGATTTGTGCTACTCAGCACATCGTATAGTTTTGGGGTTTTTTTTTAAAGCACAATTCTGAGTGTGCAAAACTGCTCCCGATTTGTTTGATTTTTGTTTGAGACCACTTGAAACCTCATGTCTTGCAATTTTTCTGGAGGCTAGGTGCCTGTCTTTTGAGACAATAATCTAGCACAAGCTCTTTCATGTTTTCTCCTCATTTCTACTACAGAGTTTGGAGTTCTTTGTTAAAAAAAAATCTTGCTTTATTTCAGTGTGATGAGCAGCCCTCATACTTCTGTAACAATTTGACAACTTCTCCATATAAGGTGATGGATAGTATTAAACACAAACAGTGTGTCCCTATTGTTCATTGTCAGGAAATATAATTGCACAGTCTCTTACTTTTCATTGATACCCATGACTTTCAGACCTGGAGTCAGGCTTCACTTAAACCTCTTCTAAGCTCTGAAGCCTGTAGCTGGTCCATTCACCTACTTGAATGTTTTCTTTTAACTTCCTTATTATTCCTGGTGCCACATGATATTTGACCATTTATCTGGATTGGGGATGCTCTTCCAGTCAGAGACCTGCTTTGTTGTAACAAACAACTTTGTTGTAGCAGAACATGCGGTTCCTCTTTAGATTCAAGGTATTTGGAAATGCAGGTCTGGAAAGCAACAAGAGGTCAGAATAGGCATAATTTTAAAGTAGAACCTTTTACTCTAACTAAAAGCTTGTTGCTTGGTTCATGTATAATTGAAAATTGTCTAGGTTCTCCTAAATATTTGAAGATACTAATGGGTTTAAATGAATCTGAATGCAGGGAAGTCAGCAAAAAGCATTTTATGCTTCACTTCTCCGTCTGATTTGGTTACTTGCCATGTTAGACTGCAACAGGTTCATGTTTGTGGCTTATGTTTTTTCTTGCACTGCAGCTGTGTTGCATATACTCCATTATGCAGAAAGGCTTTGCAGTCCTCTGCAGGAGAACCTTCTTCATATAAAAGCCTGAAACTTATTCACCTAATGGAGCTTCAACTGTAACACTGTAATAAAGTCAAATATACAGCAGTATGGTCATGTTAATTCTGGCAACTGCCTCCATTTTGGCTTTCTCAGAGCATGTCTATGCACCATAGCGCAGACTATGCTGCACCTGCTCCATCCATGTGCTGTACTGCCCAGCTGCAAGCAATTCTTGGCAGGGAGTCAAGTGTCTGCATTAGGTTTGGTGCTATGCTAAGCCATAAGTCTTGAGCAGAGTTGCATAAATTAACATAACTCTTCTCTCCTGTTTATTGCGATCATCTTGTGCATCAGGCTGTTCTTGAGGGATGGGGCTTATTTGCTCAGTGCTGTGCTAACTCACTGTATAGTGAGTGAAAACTGTGGTCTCTGGAGTGAGTGGAACCCTGTGGTTTCTGGACCAGAGTTGATATGCAGATGGTGAAGCACTCAGGCAGGTCAGAGTCATACCCGTGCACACCTGACTGCAAAGTGTCTCTTAAGCATCTCTTTTCCTTTATTCTCTCAGTCATGGAGAGGGCAAAGATCCTTACAGATACTCCTTACAAGGTTTGGAGAAAAAAGGCTAGCAGACATTACAGCTCAGTCGTCTCTGCACTTGTGCCAACAGGTATAGAATCAGATTCATAAGCCCTGATTGACAGATGCACGTTAATTTTACTATGCACACATAAAATTCCACATCCATAAATGGCTGGCTCTGAATGTGTGTAAGCTCCACCTCAGGACTGTACTGATATGTCAGTGCTCTTCCTGGGCTACAGCTCACTTGTATCTAGGTAGCCAGGAGTGCTGGTGGAGGAAATTTGTGACCGTTTCTACCTGAGCACAGAGATATGCTGATGTGGGGGTAGGTTTCTGAAAGTGAGACACAGCAGTGTTCGCTCTTCCCTCGCTTCCCCTCTTTATCTGAATGTCCACATATGATCTGACATGGAAAGAGTCTTGCACACTGAGCGGCAGTAAAACAGCATGCCTATCACCTATCTTTGACCTCTAATGATGACAGTGATTCAGACCCAGGGTGGGGAGCCACGGTTTTTAAATAGCTCACAAGAAAAGGTATGAATGTCCAGAAGGCATTCAGAGCTCCAAGCTGGATTCTTAACTTTTAGATAGCGAAGCTCTTTCCATATCAGATCCATCTTTATGGAGCAGCAGGAGGTAAAGAACGGCTGAGTCGCACAAGTCTGTCTGGGAAGATCTGCAGGCTTACAATAGATAATGATTTGCAGAATTAAGAACTGCAAAGCATTTGTAAGTATAATACCTGTGAATGTATTATTCTGATCCTGCAAAAACTTAAATGTAACTAAAAAATACTATTTAAATCAACATACTTAGTTTTAAGCATGGTGAATAGGCCTATTTGTGATCTTATATTTCAGTCTTTACAGGCAAGATATCTTTGCTAAGTGTCATTAAAAATGCAGGGATTAGCAACAAGACTTCAAAGTAACTGATAAATGGAATCAGTGTCTGGAATGAAGTGAAAAGGAGAAGTTCAATAGCAACTGAAAGCTGGATTTTCCTATCGGTGAGATTAAAGCAAGAGGTGCATGAAGCTTTTCAACTGTTAACATGGGAAATATTCCATATGCTTTGAGAAAGATTCCTTATTGTTTGTAAACAGTCTTTCAAAGAAAAATCTACATTCAACTACACAAGCAGTTTCAGAGATCTGTCATAACGCTTCTTCCTTTTGGTGAGCTCACATGCTGAACACGGTGAAGGAGCTTAAGTTTTGGAAATAAAAAATGAGTAATGGAATTTGCAGTACTACAAAACTCAAACAAGGGAAGATTAAAAGGAGTTTTGTATCAGGAGTAAGAAAATCAAACCCATACTGCTTTGTGCTCTCCTGAATGTAAGTTTATATCTGTCTTTTCTGGGACTGGATTCACATGTAGCGCTTAAGTGCTTTTCAAAACCAGGTACTAGAAGAAAAGGATCATCAGTACCAAAAATGCAGATGAAATATTTGTAGTGATCTTTAGTGTAAATTAAGAAATTCAACTGGAATATTCCATGGTCTCATCATTTGTTGTTTGCTTTAAAAACAAAGAAAGGACTCCAAAAGAATTTGGCAGATTGTTACAGAACCCTACTGATGGGGATAGTCCCGGTATATCTCACAGCCCTGCTTGCGTAAAGCTGCTGTAAGAATTTAGTAGGTTCAGGCTCCTGAGTCCTACTGTATAAAAGAAATTGAGAGGTCAAAGATGACAGTTGCTCTTTCACATCAAAATAAACCAGCTCAATACTTACAGCTAGATCTTAATTCAAACTTAACTTAGAGACTGGCAAGAATTTTCAATGTGGAGCTACAAGTCTTTAAAAACCTAGTTGTACAATCCAGAGGAGAAAAAAAAAATGGGTCTTACAAATACAGAAAAAGACGTTGTAAACAACAAAAGAGCTAGTTCAAGCTGACAGGACAAAAAGGAATGTATTCAAGCTACAGCAAGTGTATTTCACATTCAATGACAGGAAAAATATTCTAAATTAAACAGAAAAAATGGGAGAATGGACAAACAAAAATCTTCAAAAAAAGAAAATTCTGAAACTTGACTATTAAATTCCAATATTATTAATCACTACTTCTAATCCTACCAACAGTGTAAAGTGAGTGGCCTCATGACCACTCAACATCTCGTCTAGTTTAGGACTGGGCTAGCACAGTATTAGCACTATATAATATCCATCTTTTCCTTTGGAAATGATATTCATAAAGACAAAAGCAGAACTGTAAATACTGTGCATACTACTTATTATCGCCAGTCACAAAATACCACAGTCTGTAAACAAGGCACTCCAAAGGTATGCAACTCTCCTGCTCATCTAGGGGGAAGATATACTGCAAAGTCACCATCTTTCTCAAGGACACAAAAAGTCTTGGAGAAACTCTTGCCCTTTTCATAAACAAACAATGACTCTGGATGTAACTTGTATTCATCAGTTATATATTTTTTACCCCCAAAAAAGGCATACGCTTTACTTTAAATAGGCCTGAAGTGTCTGCTGTTTTTCAGATTATGTATGTATTTGGTTTGGGGAATTTCATGTGCTGGGGAGAACAGCTCTTCTGTCTTGTCCAGCATGGCTCAGCCCTAACTTTCTGCATTACTATCTTCCCTGCTTGTCGCTACTGACCAGAACTCAGAATGTCTCATGGAGCAATCGGCATTTCCTTCAATGTGCATATTAATTACTTCTAGGCAGACGTAGTATTCCTCAGAAACAGTCAGCCATGCCTACTTGTTATACTTAGCTATAGTGTAACCCTTGTCTGTAAATTGCAGGGGGGACAGGGCTAGTATATTTCATAAATAGCAAGTACTATAAAATATTTCATAAAGTCAAATAATTTCCTGGTTATAATTAGGAATTGTGAATGCAAGTTGCATGTGCTGAGCATTTAAGCTTACCTACTTTAGCTACTCTGGAATATAAATCAGGAGAAAAGTCAGCCAGAACTTTTTCACAAACGTGTATACTATGCTTTGTGGGTTTTTTTAAGAAAGCAGGAGACCTTATTTGTGCATGAAAATAAAGTATCACAGATACCCCACTGCCGTAACTCCAGTCTACAGAAGGTTTTTTACAACAGTTTTCTGAAATATTGCTGTGTCTTGCTAAGCTTGACTGCATAGCAGAAACCATGGGGATTACCCAAATGTAATGCATACAGAACACTGTGCTGCCGTGGCACAACTGTGTATACTGTAACTCTGTGTGTCAGTCATTCACTCCAGAAACATTAAACGTAAAAAAAGGGATTGGAAAAAGTAGCAACCTAACACTTTCAAAACCCAAATAGCATTAATGGGAGACTTCCAGATTGAAAGTGATGCTTCTGTTTGGACATACTTACCTGGCATAATTATGAGACTGAATAAATGAACAGGACTTTACTTGTCCTTTTTGCATGCCAGTAGCTTTACAAATAGTCAGTTTAAAAGATCGTTGCCATGGGCATTGCATAAATAATTTTATATACATAAGTATATATGTATATATATTATCTATGTGTGTGTGTACAAACGCATGTTAAACAAAAGCCCTAAGAAGATTTAAAAAACCCATAGTGTACTTCATAACTTATTTTCTAGGATAAACTATATTTTTAATTAATCACTTCAGAAATCGAAGCTGTCAGTGACCTTTTAAAATGACTATACATATACAGCATACTGTTAGATGACTATAGATTTTTTTTTCCCCCTCCACTGCAAGCAAAGTTTAGAGCATTAGTTTTCATACTGAGAGATAATTATTAAGCTTCAATTTTGTTTCTTAAAAGTTTATAATTAGGCCTTTTGATTGTGAGCTTTTTTTTAGTTGTTAAGTCCAAGTAACCAAGCAACTATGTGCAGAAATTAACCTTTTTATTGTATTATATACTGTAGTAGTAAAGTTTGTTTGAAGTGCATGAATAAAAAGTCAGTGAAATTACAGGAGGAACAATCTAATATAGCAATAATAGGTGCATTCACTGTGCATCTGAGAGGAGGAAGGGGGAAAAAAGAAGAGTTTTCACTCATTTTGGCCTAAAACGTGTTCAGGTTTCCAGGATTCTGACATCAGAACCCAGATAACACTGGTTAGAACCATAGGGCTTTACAATAAAAGCTAAAATATTGACCATATGATGGCAAAAAGTCTTTATTTTGTGGTTAACTTATTCTCCTCTAGCTACTTTCTGATGAAGTTGGTGGTGCTGTGGAGGATGATCTCCTTCTTCTTGACAAAGATCGTGATCGTTCAGCACTGTAGGCAACATGCTTATCATAGTTTTGTATCTGAGCCTCGAGGAAATCCCTCTGTTGCTGGCTGATTGTCTGGCTAATCAGTCCAGGGAGAGCTTGAATGCTACCAATTAAAGTTTCCAGTTTAGTTTCCAGAGTAACAATTCTCTTCTCAAAATCTTCGCTTCTTTCATTTAAGTCAGAAATCATGTCATACATGATGTTTTGAGTCTGAAAGCAGAAGGATGTAAACAAAGGTTTAGAGAGACCTTATAAGTATTGTAACAAGCAGCATAACTTTACAAGGGTTTGCAAATGCTTTTGCACTTCACAAAAGAAAAAAAAAGGATATGAATATTATAACAATATCTAGTCTTGTAGATTCAGAATAAACTTTCTACTAAGTTTGTTGTGCAGAAATGTAATATATTTTGAGTAGCACTTTAGATGTCAAAGTCAAAATGAATTAGACAAAAGACCAGAACTTTTTTGGAAGTTCAGGTATTTAGAAATGCACCATGCTAAGCTTTGTGACCAGTCAGTTGTGTAAGACACCAGGAGACCGAAGGCTCCAAAGCTGGGATCCATCTTTGACTCTTCTGTATTTTCTCTGGTTTTAAACACCCTCATTCTTATAAGCAGAACACAAATGTTGTCCATTTGCTTTCTTCTTAAACTGACCGAGTTTTCTTGAACTGTCTATAGTAGGAGTAGTTGGGTGGATTGGTTTTGAAATGTAGCGCAAGGAGTAAAAGCTCAATTGTATGCTTCTCTGCTTCTGCGTTCCCCAATCTATCTGCCCTCTACAAAACAGTGTTTGGTTACAGTAAGTACATAGGGTATACTTTAAAATGCCATAGTGGTCAGTAAAAATGTAATCTGAAATGTGTTATTTCATAGAGACTTGGAACTGGTTAAAAAATAATGACTGAATTTCTCCCTCTGATAGACTTCAGATTAGACTTAAACTAGAGCCAAAACTGGATGTACTTCAGTAGAAAAACTGGTTGAAGTTTATAAACCATCCAAAGGGAATGAAAATTAATTGAATGACTGACTGCCTGAAGTGTAAACCACTTCAGTATCACATGAGTGTCGATAACCCATTTCTCTGCCCCCTGTTTCAAGATGCTAGCATAACCCTTGAAAGCAAAGCAATCTACATTACATAGTACCTGAAAAGTCCTTATCAGTTGCCAGAAGCATTAGACTGAAATGTATTTTCAGCAACTGAAGTTGTCAGGTGGTTCTCTAAAGCAAAAGGGGAATGTACACTGAGGAGTTTAATCTTTGCTTTGATGCACTTTAAATTGAAGAAGGTTTTGAGGTACATAAAGAGGTGTACAATAAACCCTTAGGAAAAGCCCATTAATGCTTCTAATGTAGCCTCAAATTAAGATCAAAGTAATTGTTAAATACTGAGTTCTAATGTGAAACCTGGAGTGCTATCAGCTCAGCCCTCTAACTCTCTAGTTATTATTTTGTATTAATAAAAAATCCCAGCAACAATAGACAAGCAATTTGCAACTGAAAAGCCTCTTTTACCTCATCTCAAATTACTTAAAAAAAGATTAAAAAACCCTTATGATATATCCGCAAAGTAGGCAGCTATTATTCATTATAAAAACTGCAACAAATGCAGACGTAAATTTACTTGTCCAAAGTCACTGCTGCATAAGACAACAGGAATAGAAAGCCAGAACCTCTAATTCCAGTCTGCGTGAGAGCCTGTGTACTATGGTCCCTCATGGCACAGTCACTATCACCGGACAGGAAATCTCTTTACTACACCGCACTACACAACTACGGCCCACTCACAGTTCAGCATTTACCATGAACACTGTAGTCACAGGAGCTCTCAGGATCAGCCTCTCAATTGTGAAATCTTTTTCAAATGTACAAAAAAAACCCATGGTGCATTCAAACTTTGGTCAGAGCCATAAACAAAACGTTTCATTCAGTAGGTGTTACCACAAAACACACACATATTTTCATTTGCTACAAATAACAAACTTGTTAACAGTATTTGCATGCATAATGCATAACATTTTCACTTACAAACTCTTAATTTTGAAAGGACGAATGTTAAAGCAAGAGTAATTGCCTACTAACCTTTGCCAGGTCCACCAAAGTGTTGGCTTGATCATTCAGTTTCCTTTGTTCCATCTTTACACTTCTTAATCTAAAAAGTGGAATTTTAAGTCAGATTTGTTTGTGTATGTGGTCATATTAGGATTTCTGAAAAGCATGCACAAAACTTACAAGAGCAAGTAACTGCATGGACAATGTCTTGAGTACTTTGTGTAAAGTCAGAATTGGTCATGTGCCTGCTACAATGAGAAGCATGCTTCTTCAACACCGCAAAAAGGAAAGAGCAAGGAAATGTGATGTCCTTGAGAATACCATTTGCCATGGTCAAAGTTGAATTCAAAAAGGGAGATAACAATTTATCCAGACTATATGAAAGAAAGCCAAAACATTCCTCAAAGCCTCAGTATCGTGACAAGTAGATATAGGAAGAAACATAGAACAACTGTTTTTTGTCATTAATGTTGTAGCAATCAAGAATCTTCCCATGCCTACATGACTAGATACAGGTATTAGCCCTGTTCTGTCGGAAATGGATTGGGTTAGCAGGTGTTTGAACCTGATGGAAATACAGTGATAAGTGAGTTTCTCATTACTTTAAACAGAACTTCCATCTGACCAGCAGCTAAATAACCAACATACTTGCCAATACATTTGATTTTCTTACATAATTTGTGAATCTAAATATGATTACATTTTAAACTTACATTAAACATTCCTTTTCAATGCACTATTTAAACTACAGCATTGAAAAACTATGAAAGAAGCAGCAAGGGTATATTTTTCTCTTTGATGCCTACCTATCTGCATTATTATTAGTTATGCACATTCTTTAGATATATACATGACCTTTCTTATGTGTTCCCTGAAACAAAGTCCATGTTTTTCAGATTAACTGCTAGAGGAGTGGTTTGTAGATGTGATTTTCACAAATAAGCAATTTCTCCCTTAAGTACAAGTCATTTGTTCAACATTTCCCAACAGAGAATTACTTTGACTTTCAATGACTTTTCTGGTGGCTGTTCTAAGCAGCAAACAGCATTTTTCAAAAACAACATATCAATTTATAAACATTGTGTGATAAGATACCATGCAGTCTACTTGTATGTCAAGGGCCAACCAAGCTAACCATTTGGTTAGCTGTCAAATGAAAATAAGTTTGGCAGCATTTTGTGGCAGGTGGGCTGCTAATGCATACTCTGCCTATTTCTCAGTGATGGTGTTACTTAGAAAGCTAGTTTAAAGAAAGCCTTCTTGGAGATATTCCAAAATCAGGAAGTTTCTGTTCATATCATTAGTTACCAAGTATTTCCTTTCATATCTAGGTTAACTGCCATGAGAAAATAAATTGTGAAAGGTGAAATGCCTTTTAAAACACAGGGAAATAGCTCTGTTAAGGTAGAAATCAATCGTTCACATAAAATTGACATTCCAGTGGCTTGTTACTGGAATGTCATACGCTCTTCTTCCCTTGGACGCTTCCTTCAGAGCACAAAATAAATGCAGATTGTAGGAATGGTGCTTTCAGAGGCTATGAGGTGGAGCTATTCTAAAGAAAAAAATACGAAGGAGTCTCCAAGGTATGGAGTCATATCATTACAGTCTCAGAACAGAATAATTACTTAAAGGTAAGCTGTAATGAAATGGTGAATGGTAGCCCTAGTGTTTTGGTGAGCATCTCTCAAATAATTTTCAGAACATGTGTTTTCTGCTTTTCTTAAGATTCATTGACTCATCTGTTTGCCAGTTCATATTTTAATTTTAAAATTCCAAGAAATCCATTGTTATTGCAGCAATACAAGTACCAGCTGACACCAACATGATAATTCCTCATGGTAACCAACCCAATACCTATCACAGACCGTAAAAATGTATCTCTAGGTAATGGCAAGTCTTTAGCTGCAGCAGCCGGATTTAAAGAAAACTGTCAGACTTTCGTTCCTAAATTCATTAAGAGAAAATATGAAACATCTTGATTTTATGAACTTCACTTATCACAGCAAAAGATCATGATTCTGGATCGCGTTTCCATGGCAGCAATCAGACCACTGAAGTTCACAAATAAAGACTCTATTTTTTGCATGCAGACAGTGGTAAATTCTGCAGATTTAGGAAGGAACAGCTTATACAACTTACTTCCGAGCTCTATTTTCATTTTGTTGAAATAAAAAGACAAAACAAAAGAAAACAAACTGTAAAATATACTAAAACAACCAAATGAGCACAGTGGGCTCGATTCAGCAGGTGGGAAGTCCTAGGGAGTTGCTACTTCTTTCAGCTAGTAACTGCCTGAGGTGGAGTCTAACTCACTTGCATTCATTGTGAAGGAACCTGCAATAGCTTCAAAACCTTCCAATTCACTATCATCTGATGATACTTAAAATGCCTTTTAATAGTATCATCTAGAGTGATGATTTCATCTTCATCTTATTTAGTGTGCATGAGAAGCAAAAAAGACCCAGACCAGCTGAAGGCCATTTTAGAGCTGTGACTGTGAGTTTGAGACTGTTATCATGATCTGCTTTGGTTTCTTGTATAAAACTGGCCCTGAAACTCCACTCCCTTTTTTTCTGTCTCCAGTGAAGTGGTTGGAAAGGTGAAGGAGGGGAACCAATAAAAAACTAAGAATCCAGAAAGACAGAAAAGAGACACATACTGCCATGAGTCACTTGAGAAAAGTTTAAAGATGCAAAGGGACCAAAAGTAATTTGCACCCATCTACTCTGCTACAGCTGGAAGAAAGCAAACTGCTAGAGCAATGTTTTCATCCATGGCGGATTCTTCAGCATATTGAGTTTTGGGAATGGGATGCAAAGCACTAAATGACAGAGGGAAATGCATTATTAACATAGCTGTTCAAAGTTTGGCTGGCACAGCTAGGAAAAAATTACTGCTGCCACCTTCTTCACCCCACCTGATTAATGAATTTTTAAGGCAGGTGCAGAACAACACTTTACATCAAGCTCTTCTGGGCTTGAATGATATATAAAGCTGCAGATCGAGCCTGCTGTGCTTTTTAGATTCTTCTCTGAAAATGTGTGTGCACACACACACACACAGAGACACACACACACACACACAGACAAAATAAATAGCAAAGTTAAAATGTTAAGGAATAACCTTTGCAATCAAGGATTCATGTCCAGCAAAGGATGCACAGGATATGCCATCCTCTATCCCAGAACCCCTGCCATTCCTCTCCGCCTCCCAATCCTTTAAGCTAAGCAGGACGACCAAACTGGGAAAATACACTTTTTATATCCACATAAAAATGCCTTGACTTTCGTCATCTTTTTATTCCTTTAAGTGTTTCTGCAATAGCACAGTGACATTTAATCCTGCAAGTTTGCTAAATATATTATAGTAATAGAGGTCTATAGAATACTTCATACCTTAAGCTTATCTACCCATTGCTTTAAAACATTGCTATGAAACACAGAAACAATGACTGTTAGCTTACATTTACTAATAGGAAATATAATAATCTGGCCTTTCTTTCCTGTCTCTCCTGCAAGATGACACATAGGTGTTCTTTTCATGATGGGTGCTTCCCTCACATCTCCTCACAGGCTGGCTCAGACACAGACCCACACTCAAAAGTTACCAAAACATGAGTTTAAAATTAAACTTACTTAATTTATCTACATCTCCCCAGTATCTCATGGAAACTGCTTTCACAGATTGTACAAATGGTGGCCTCGGGCTGGATGGGGACATTGAATAGAGCAGACAAATAGTGGCATGGGTCCTGATCATTCCTCAGGAAGAATCCTGGGGACAAAAGTCTCTTTTTTTCTCCCATGTAGTCCAAGGAAAAGTAACTGAATAATTGTCCAGTTCTACTGATTTTGAGGTGCTTTGTGACAAATACATATTATGAATTTTAGATAGATACTTATAGTCTGGCAATACCATAATTCAGCTTAATCCTACTACTGGTTACAGTTCTCAGGCTTGTTTTCAACCCCTTAGAATTTCAGTAGCGGAGAAGAACTCATCTAAATCATGCCAGAGGTGCTTAAAGGTCACATAATGACTGTTGGCATATACTCCCAATTTTCTAGAACAGATGTCAGGGGTCATAGCTGACATACCAACATTTGATTTTATGCACTGAGAATATATGGTGGAGAGAGGTAATTAATTGCTGTTGGGCTGTACAGCGACGCGTGATGCATATTCTTTTCATTAAACACTACTCATAGGCTCTCTTCTATCACATCATTCTGATTTTAAATTATTAAAACATCTACTACAAATGAAACTTTTTTCATTTTCTTCTGTCTATTGTAGCTTGTATCTTAGAACCTGTAAGCAAATACATACCAACAAAGGGTAGCCTCAGCGGCAAAAGACAAAAAAAGTCTTAGATAATTCAAGAAGCATAGGAAACTTCTAAAAAAAATATAAACAAGTTTGATTTACCCCATATTGGACATACACAGCCAGCATACTTTTTTATTTTTTTGTAAACAGGTAATATGGTAAAACATTATCTTTGTATTACTCCAAGAGAAAAATTGACCTCAAGAGCAATGTTCTTTGAAGGGGGAGAAAGAGAGTGGTGGGGGAGAGAGGGGAGGGGCAGAACGGGACACAGGGACTAAGAGTGACTATAAGGGAGAGGGAAATTAAGAGAGAAAACACCTGGAGGGGAAAACCAAAGCAAAATAGTACTTACTGATGAATAGCTTGCAAGAATTTGCGTTGATGTTTCCTTACTTTCGCATGGTCTATCTTTTTAACCAGCTTTGTGTTTTTGTAAATTAACCATGTTTCCCTGAGTACATTGGCCGCTGCATTTTTCACCTGTTTAATAAAACAAAAACACCAGGCTGACAAAAGTAGCATTATGTCATGCTTTATCTCTTCTGGTATAAACTCTTTCTAAAGCACTTAAGACCCTGCCTAACTGTAGGAAGTGGGTACATCAAGAAGCTGCAGCACTGAGGGCAGAAAGCAATAACTGGACCAAGGGGACTGCTGAGCAATTTCCATGGTGCTTATAAAAATGATATTGGGACCAGCTCTCTTTGCATCGGGGAATAATTTGTCCCTCTTTAAAGAGTTAGCACCGTTTGGTGTTTATGGCAATATAAATTACAGTGAGGAAATACTAATGCATTATCTGTATGATAATTAACTAAATGTTTTTAATAGGATCATAAAATTTTTCTTTTTCTTGTTCTATGGTTAGTACCTCTTAATTCTCTTAGCAATTTAACAGTCTTTTAAATTTCTAGAGCTGTTGGAACATATTTTTTTTCTTTTTTTGTTTACATTTTTATTCTTGTTTCTTTTTTACCATTCTCTGAGGAAATGAAAAAAATTCTTATCAGTTAATGTGGGCAGTGTTCTGTTTCATAAGTGCTTTGAATTTGTTTTTAAATGAGGCTTTCCATAAAATGTTAAAGATAAGAGTACCTACAGTTCCTTCTTAGGCCCTCCAAAATTTTAAAGAATGCTTGAAAACAACAGACAAAGGATTGCAATGCAATGTTGATTAATGACAGAATGACTAGGTTATTTGCAAATGAAAACTGTCCTTGTTAATCGTTATTTTCTCTCCCTCCAACTTTACACCATGTCAGTCACTGCAGCATCAGATCTAAGTCAATGTCTAGGTAAAGGCATTGCAGGAATGCCATGCAGTAGCACTTCTCAGCAAGAGGAAACCACCTTGTACCTCTAGAAGTGTTGGAGAACCTTGGTCCTGACTTCAGTGGAAGCACAATCACATTTTAGAGATCTCACAATTGCTACCTAGTCCTTGCATTTCCACAAGGCATGGCTATCTTCAGGCTGTGAAGAAACCTCTCTAGTATCTGTGTAAACAATTTGTGACCTGATGTGCATCTCAGATTTGTTTTCTTGGTTTGCTTTTCATGTGCTTTTTGTTTCATGAGTTTGAAGCTACCGAAGCACCACATGGATACCGTATTAGGCTGATATTTAGATTTATATGAACGATAGCTGAATAAAATAAACTTTAAAAGCACAAATGAACACCAGATTCAAAATCTGGCCAATCTTTACAAAACCTTTTTCCCTCCTGAAACACATTTTGAGTTTAGCTGTCGGATTACACTAGAAAAGTGCCTGTGTTAGGAAGGAACAAATTGTTGTCTGTGGTCTAGTATCAACAAGACCTCAACTGACTATAACAGGAGTGTAAATCAATGAGCACAGATAGACACCTCAAGTCAGACACCCTTTATACCTGTATAGGAACTGCCTTCCCATTCATCCTTGGTCTTTCCCCACAGTGACTGCTTAGCAGAGATAGAGGATGTTACTGGTGAACAGTACAGAAATGAGGGAGCCAGCACAACCAGAGCGGTGCGCTGATGTGTCCTGGAAACACAGTGTGCAGAGATGTGACATGGCTCTCCGCAGCAGAGGACCTGTGGCAGCGCAGCACTGCACCGTTGCACGGAGCTGTGCTGAGTCAGCAAACCTCCCTCCCGCCTGGAGCAGAGCCGTGGTTTCCAGCTCAGGCGTTGACATCCCTCTCCACCCACCAGCACGGAGAAGCTCTGCTGAGTTCCTGTTGTGAGTGTAAAGGACCTTCCTCTCTGTATTGGCTCTTCTCAATAACAAAGACTAAACAAGTTGAGAGGACTGTGTAGCTCCTACTTATTTTCTTGTTCCCTCAACGCTGACTTGTTTTATTTCAATACGAGATTCCTATTGCCTTGTTTGCTGCAATCTTTCATTTTTCAAGATTTTATTGTAATTTAAAGTCTATTTCATAAAGAAAATTATAAATATTTTTTATGAATTCTAATGATTTATAGAGGGTTTTTTAAAATAATCTCTTCTAAAAATATTATTATCTACAAACATCTTTCAAGGTACTTCAGTACTGTGTGCTGCTGAGTGAACCCTGTGTTGAGTACACAAAGCGATTGTAAAGACTGTCTCACTCACAAACTATGAATATGTCTTTTTCTTAAGAACATCCTTCATAGCTTGAAATTCTTGTATATATCAGTAATTTTTTATTTTAGCTACAAAAATTTTATATATTCTTCTCATATGCTGCATGGAATTTTTTTAGTTTAATATAACAGTCTTTAGTTTCAGAGCATTTAACTGTTAGTTATATCAATTATCTTCCAGTTGCAAGAACCCTCTACAGAAGAATATTCGAATCCTCAAAATCTGATAAGGACTCGCAGTTGCCCTCAATTCAGAGAAAAGCTCAAAGCATTCAATTCCTCCTCCTTGCAAAATCACACCTGTGAAAAATTTCAGTAGGAGAATGGAGCAGGAGACTATTTAAAAAAACAAATGCAGAAATAAATTAACACACATATCCTTTTCAGTTGTGAATATAAAGTGTGACTTACTCTTTTAGTTAGCTGGGTGTCCATCATGAAATTATGCACATGTTTTTCAGCTTTGGTAAGTTCTAACTTCCTTGCCACCACAGCTACCACCAGTGCAGTGCACCCAGCACCCTGAAAACAATAAAACAAACCCCCAAGATGTTACTACTGCATTTTGCAGAGTTTTAGTGGAAATTTTTCCTTTGCTGTAGAAGTATGGCAGGCATCAGGTGATTCATCCCTGGTAAATATATTGAACATGCTACAGCTATTTCAGTTCAGAGTAATAGGAAAAGTCAGTAATTACAGGCTGGTAAACTGTCAAGGCATCAAAATAATTAGTGAGCAGCATCATTTAAAAGTTCTGCTTTTTTTCCTGCAGGGGTTGAAAATTTGAACACATCCCATTTCTAGTGCAGAAACAAAGGGGGTGATCAAAACAACTTTTAAAGCCCAGAATATCAGTAAATAAATGCAGAATACCCTGTTCTTAACAATTGTCTCAACGTTACAGCAATTGCTAAAGAGGAAATAAGATTAGATTAGTATTTAGCATACAAAAAAAGAAAAGTTTGTGAGGATTTTCTGTAGGGCCTAAAAATAATAATAAATTTAGTATTTAATCACTTTAGTATACTTCCCTGTTGATCTATAAGTCCTTCAACAATCTTTTCCTGTAGTATTTTCATATATATATATATTTCCATCACGCAGCACGTGCGGGACAATCAGGGGATCAGGCCCAGTCTGCATGGGCTCATGAAGGGCAGGTCCTGCTTGACCAACCTGATCTCCTTCTATGACAAGATGACCCATTTGGTAGATGAGGGGAAGGCTGTGCATGTTGTCTACCTGGACTTTAGTAAAGCCTTTGACACTGTCTCCTACAGATTATCCTGGAGAAACTGACTGCTCATCATTTAGGTAAGTGCACTCTTCGCTGGGTAAAAAACTGGCTGAATGGCCGAGCCCAGAGAGTGGTGGTGAATGGAGTCAAATCCAGTTGGCAACAGGTCATGAATGGTGTTCCCCAGGGCTCAGTATTGGGATCGGTTATGTTCAATGTCTTTATCAATGATCTTGATGAGAGGATTGAGTGCACTCTCAGTAAGTTTGCAGACGACACCAAGTTGGGCAGGAGTGTTGGGCAAGACACTGAGGTGCTGGAGAGTGTCCAAAGAAGGGCGAAGAAGCTGTTGAAGGGTCTGGAGAAGAAGTCTTAGGAGGAGTGGCTGAGGGAGCTGGGGTTGTTTAGCCTGGAGAAGAGGAGGCTGAGGGGGGACCTTACCGGTCTCTACAGCTACCTGAATGGAGGTTGTAGCAAAGTGGGTGTTGGTCTCCTCTCCCAGGTAGCAAGCAACAGGACGAGAGTAAATGGCCTCAAGTTGTGCCAGGGGACATTTAGATTAGATATTAGGAGAAAGTGGTTAGGCATTGGAACAGACTGACCAGGGAAGTGGTGCAATCACAGTCCCTAGAAGTGCTCAAAAACCATGTGGATGTGGTGCTTAGGGACATGGTTTAGAGGTGGACTGGGCAGTTAGGTTAACGGTTAGACTCAATGATCTGTCTGAGAGGTCTTTTCCAACCTTAATGATTCTATGATTTTATGATTGTATGATTCTATTTCTGCTTATCTTATTGCCATTTAAAATAGCACACATACACAAGACCATTTCTTCAAAACTTGGATGGAGAAAATAAGAATTTTCTAATCTGTGCTGTGAATATGTATGCATATGTATGTATATACATGGACATGCATGTTCACAACAGGCCAAAGCCAGCAGATGCCTTTGAAATGACAGTGCCTTTACCGATATCACAAATTTAAATGTTTTTTGCAGGGGGAGGAAAGGAAAGGAGGCTAAAATGAGCCAGGTAATGAAACACATCTAGAGGTGTCATTTACACTATTAATAAATTCTGCTATCAGTCTTTTTTTTTAAACATATCTTTACAGGTTCTTTTATAAAAAGTACAAAAATCACATTAAATATATGAGGCTGTGTTTAACTTGCAGGTTCACCCCAATCTAATTGTTATTGCACTTGTGTCAGATACTCTCCAGTGTAAACCAATCTTGTGTTGCGCATTGAAGCTTACTGCATTTTCATTTACAGAGCTTTCTTCCACTCTTTCTGTGTTTCTCCCATTAATTTACTCTCTCTCCTTTCCCCACCTCTATAACTGCCTTACTCTTTCCAGAAAATCCAGAAGAAATCTCTGAATCTAGCTTCCAAAATGCAACTTCCATTAATAAACACATAGAGACTGCAAAATAAATTAACTCATTGGAAACCCTTATTCACATAGTGTCTTCAAAAAAATGAATCTGCTCTCTCTGCTTACTTAGGGAGGCACCCAATGAATTTTGTGAAAGTCTCCAATTAACTAATTCTCCATTCCCCTGGTAGATTGTTCCAAGAAATCCATCCGCTCCCTCACAAACACCTAATTTTCTGCAATTAGTTCTCACCTATCAAAGCTTCTATCCCCAACAGCTCTCAACATTCTCTTGAATGAATCCCTTGTAATTTTGCTGCATTTCCTGCTTTTCTCTTGTTCTCAATACTAAGCTTTCCAGCTTTGCTGTTTCCTCTCCCTCTGTTCTCCAACCCTGTGTCAACAGAGGTTCATGGAAATTTACCTGAAGTCTTGCTCTCTCTATGAGATGAGTCAAAATGGGGCTATAAGTTCCTTTGCTTCTCCAGACCTAACTAAGAGTCAAAAAGGAAGAAGACAGCCAATGCAGCTTAAGGTTGAGCACTTCAGAAATGCACCGAGCCTTCTGAGAAGAGGACTAGGCAGAAGATGCTCTACCATATGCCCTACCACCCCAGAAAACAGACAGCTCTCCTTTGGTCTCCTTCCTGTGAAGGAGGGCAGGAGGGAAGAGCTAATATGCAGAAGACTTATCCGTGGGCAAATAAATAAATTACCCCATACAATAGTGAGAGCATGAAGAGAAAAGCAGACATATTTTGGCCCAGTATGTCAGGATAACTGGGACCAGATGTTGAATTAATGACATAACTTGAGTTCTGCCTGCTTACAGCAAGAATGCTAAAACAGAACGAGATTATTAATACAGACATCACTGGCAAAGTGGCACAAAAGAGCTGTTTATGCCAAGTTACCAGGGGTGAGAAATACTAGATCCCCCTTCCCAGCCCCCCCAAAAAGGCTAGAGGAATGCTGACAGACAAAAGGAATTCGGTTTGAACTGAAATTATTCCAGCCTTTGTGATTAACTCTCATGCTTTTTCAGAGTGGCACAGCAGTTATAAGGGCCAAACGCTGTTAAAAACAGTAGCTTTATATCTCACATGAAAGACACTGCCTGCAGCAGCAGAATATTGTCACCGGCAAGCTATGACAACCACCTCTATGGTGTATATGCACTGCTATCTTCCTTATCTCCAGAACAGCTTACTGCAAAGGCAAGGTATTCTAGATTCAGGTTACCCCTCTTGGCTTTGTGAGCTATGATGGGATCTCAGGATATCAAAATGAGCTCTTTTAGCATTTCTGCAAAAGAAGGAAGTATTATATTATCTGCATGTTCAGGTTTTGCAGTACCTTGAAGGAGAACAAATCACGCTCATTCTTTAAATAACTAACAGCTTACAGAAATAAGATTGAAATTCCACTTATAGTACATGATGCTAACTAATATTTTAAGTTACAGTGCTCTGCACTATTATATGGCTCCTCTAAAGATCTCAACATCCTTATAAATACTAATAAAGTGAGAATTATTCCAAATTGCAGAAATGAAATAGAGGCAATACAGTTACTTTAAAATGGGAGCATCATAAGCATCATACGTGCCATGTTTTTGAATATCCTGATGCACATGAAAATCAGTAACATGAATTCAATGAATTCATGCTTATATGCTCAGGTTTTTTTCTTGTATCAACACTACATAATGCAGCAGCTACTTTTTTATTAAAATGACTTAGGCTAAGTAAAAGCACGACAATAATTATTTCAAAAAGAAGGGCTCTTTTGAGAATAAAATTCTAAAAAGTCTTATATATGATTACTGCATTTTATAATTTCCAACATCATTCTTTTTATACTGTTTTGAAGTAAATAATAAACTAAATCACTGCTTCACTTGCTTAGCTTTCAGGAGAATTATATATTATACAAAGGAAATGAAAAAGGCCAGAATGTATATATTTTGAAGTATCAAGGCAGTAATTAATTCTATTTGGAATTTGCACTCCTCAGTCAGCTTCCTGTCCGCCTGTTGCATTACAGAGTTATTGTAGTGTATTTTGGCTTGGTAAGCAGGCTGATTTTAAGGGCACTTACAACTTCCAGTATGTCAAAATCTGAGGAAAAAGAGAATGAAAGAATGAATATTCATAACATTCCCTCATCAGTCCACTGCAGCTTTGGCTAGAGATGTATATATCTGAAAGCCACCAACTTCTACCCCATTGAACAGTCCATTCAAGGTGTGGCTAAAGTAAAAGATGAAAAAGCACATGTCAGATTTCAAAGAATTAAAAAGCATCAGTTTGTGCTAGCTAGTAAATGTTCATAACTATGTACATCAGAACTAGAAGGTCTGACTTAAGACTATTTCACAAGAAAGGGAAAAAATGGCCAAAAAATTTACTTAATTCACGCTGACTATTCAGATTTTTCAGTGATGTCAGGTAAATTTGAAAAACAGACAATTCAGCTTTCACAGTTTCTCAAAATTGCAGACTTTTTTCCTATGTAGAAAAATTTTGTATGTGTTCACATTAAATGAAGCATTAAACAGTTACAAGCTGTGTTGACAATTTAGACACAGCTATTAAAAAACCTGGACACAACTTACTACAACGCATACAGTGTAAGCAACTTGGGCAAGACAAAGTTAAACTAGATTGCTCATTTGCTCCATTTAATGGAAACAGGTAATGACAGAATTAACCATCCATTAATTTGATTTCTTTCAAGTACTCTATGATCAAGGGTTTGCCAGCAGCCACCAGTTTTAAAAGCTGATATACCTGAATTTTTCTATTTTCCAAAAAGCATGTACAGGCTGAACAAACTTATCTACTAAACCAGGAGAAGCCCTTAAATATCACAGATTTAAAAATGGGCTTCTCTAAAACGACAAGACCAGGACTCTGCTGATGAGCTGAGCAATGCCTATTTTCTGTTTGCAAGAATCTGAAGATGAAGCACTTGAACCTTATCCTGAATGCACAATATTTCTTGCTTGATACGAAATGGTGCGTATTAGTCTTCAGTAAAAGCAAGAAGTCTGAAAACAAACATATGACACATCCTCAGTCTTTCAGTTGGGCAAAGCAACAATCACTGGATTGCACAGTAGCATCAGATCTCTGATGGTGACGTAAAACTTGGATTTGTGAGCAGTACAATCTTGAAGCATAAGATTTACAGCCATTTAACCCGGACAGAACTCGCCTTGACTGTCAATCTGTTTAGCTGCTTTTCTGTATGAAAACATTTTGATGTATCTGCAAACACTTCAGCACATTCTTCATCTCTATAATTCTAAACATGGTGCTCCTGTTCAGGACAAAGAACGATGCCTTAAGTTCAAATGTTCATGCAGGTAAGCAATAGTCCATGAAAACCCTACTTTGGTACCCTCTTTGATGCCTAGAATCCAAAGTAAGTTTCCCTCATAGAAATAAGTGTATGTGGGTATTTGACTCGCATATATAGTTAGGTGCTTGTTAAACAGTAGTAGGCTAATTATTTTCTCAGTTACACAAGCCTAACTGATGACTGATGTTCCTTAGAAAAATGAATGGAAGAACAGACTAAGTTGAGGGAAAAAATAAGAAGTCAACAGGCATTGTCTTTTTGACATCAAGCCCACGCTATTTGAAAACAGCAAGAGAAGAAAGGTAAAGTTAATTGTATTTTAAGTTATACTTTAAATTTAGCAACTGAACAAAATGCTTAAACACACCCTTCAAAACAAAATAACTATTACTTGGTGCTATCTTTCACTTTACCCCTAGGCACCATAAACTGCAGCTTTCCCTGTATTTCTGCACAGTTTCTCCTCTTGGCACTTAGTTCTGAATTGTTGCAAGCTTCCTTTCATCTGCTTCAACAAAGCAAATTATCTCTTTCTTAGCCATATCAGAGATCACTGCAACAGCTATTTTCTTTGCCTGTCATTTTTACTATATTACTGTGCTCTGTGTCCATCTATTCCCTTCCCTATGGCATCACATACAGAACATTTGCCCTCAGTTGCAATATTGTATGACTCCAGGCTCTTCCATCTCATCAGTATGGAAGCAATGGATTTGAGCTTTCAGACAAAATCCTTTGCATCATCTCTTGACTTAGGAAAAGTTCCCTGGAAACACATACATATCTAATATATAGTTTTCTTTCAAATTCCTCCCCATCTTTTTTAGGATATCACTTACTACAAAGCCTAGCAAAACCAGTGAAGGTACTTAAGATTCTGGTGTGCCAAGATCATTTGTTTTGATCCTAGACAATGCTTCATTGTTTCCCACTCTCTTTGCTGTATGGAGATAGTAAACTGTTCAGGAATTTGGACTATATATTTCTACTGTCTTTATACAGTATTGGTATCAATAGAATCAGGTGTTAGAATCCTGAAGTGACACAGGAATATAAATAACAATAAATAAAGATGGTAGGTCTGTATTAACCAATTATAGTGTACACATCATAATAGTAGACCTGACTTTGCCTTTTTTCTCATTCAGATCCTGTTGTGGTTTACCGAGATTATGTATCAATATCCTTGTTACATACTATACCAGCTGACATGCCTTTAGCAGTCTAATCACAGTCCTCTGTCCTTCTCTTCACTGATGCAGCCTACCCTGAGCCTTCAGCTGTTATCATCAGAACCACCAGACGAAAGCTGACTAACTTAAAGTTACCACAGAGAATTTTACATTATGGTAAACCATAGCAGACATACCCATGGCAGCTAGAGGGAAAAAGCTGGTGTTGCCCAAAGTATCCGATGAGGGTGAAGCTATGAAGTTTGGATCAAGACCATGCCTTTCCTACCGCTCAGAAGTGCTAAGACTGAGGGTTCACACTGGTGCAATACACAGTGACCGTAAAACTGCAGTGTTCAGGCTTCAATAAAGTCTAGCATTACATCTAACATTCTGGTAAGGGCCCAGTTTTAGTGATAACCAAAGAGAGGTGCTTGCAACTCTTCAACTAAAGGCAAAGAATGGTTAGCACTGGCTGATAAGCCACAGCATTTGGTTAGCAGAGAAACCCTGTACTCCTCCAAGTAAACACCTCTGGCATTTCCACTTGGTTCTTTCTTTGGTAAGGTTCCAAAATACCTTTACAAGACAACAATGAATCGCTCCATTTCTGCAACTCCTGGAGGTCATATATATGCCTGGAGGGTGCTATTGGTGAGGAAGGAAGCAACACCGTGTATCAATGTGTCAGCTGAAAGTCTCCTGGCAGCTTTGGTTTACTGGACTGGAAGTGAAGTGCGGTCTTTAGTGCTGTAGTTGTCACAAACATGTCCTGCTATACTTGCCTGTAGCTGAAAGAAGGCAGTTGCCACATTTCTTGCTCATTTCCCTTGGGATCCACTGAGGGAGAGAGAAGGTCCGCTTTGCAGACATAGGGTTCTGGTGGGAAATTTAGCTCTGCACCAGAAAAGGCACAACATTCCTCCTGCTGCTCTGCATAAAATGAAAATCCTGTAAGAATTTAAACAGGTACTCTGTTCATTTGGCTCTCTAGAAGTTGGACTTAAAGGATCATCAGGGAAGGGAAGAAAAAAAAATCTTGCTTGAAGTAAAAAAAACCTCTCCAAAACAAGCAATGCAAAAGTTGAAGGAGGAATCCATCCACAAGACAGACAGAGGCTAGGGAAATGGTAGTGTATAAATGTGTTCTTGCATTTGTCATTGTTTACTGGGAGAGATGTGTAACCTTGCAACACTGAAACAAAATAGGATGAGTAATAGGGAAACAACTATGCCATCTCAGCCAAAAAGGTGACCTAAAATAGTTTTGCATTATTTATACTTTCATATATTCAATATTTGCCTGTCTACTATTGTCTTCATGGGAGTTTTTCTGCACCACAGCTAGAATTTTAGTGCAACATTTAAACTTCTAATCTATACAACAGCAGATGAGCAGATTCCTTTACTTCTAATTAGTCCATAAGGTTTTTAGCAATGTTGCAAAAATAAAAATTATGAAGAGCATTAAATGTCATATACAAATATGAAATTGCTTAAATACTCCCAGACACAGTAATGGGTAGTGGTAGCGAGGGTGAAGTAAACTCCTTTTCTTGAGTAATGCAAGCTGGGTACTGGGAACGGCTTCTGAGACAGCACAGAAAATGACGATTTATAAAATGAAAACAATCTCTCTTCTACAGGGGAACCTATAAATGATAGTAGTGTTAACTCAGAGAAGCCCAAGAACTGAATGCACCCTTGGTGGCTAGGCTCCTGGGAAACCTTCAACGGTCATAACAGCTAAAAAAACCCTGGAGATCAAGACAGTTTCTCCTGATGTGCAAAAAACTTTTTTGCTGAGCAAGGAGGTGAAATCTGATTTCACTAAATAAGCAGGCTCAACAGCCTACAACGCTGATGGGAAACATTAGTTTAACGATTCAGGATGACAGCTATCGATGATGTTCTTGTCCAACACCTGTGTTGTAAATACAAAAGTTTCATGAGAATACCTGTAAAAATGTATTAAAATTGCTGTATTAAATCTGAAGTTATTGCAGACAAAACCAAACCAAATTACATTTTTTCAAAACAAAGCAGAAGTTTTGCTGTAACAGTTGTCAGCTCCAGTCATATCTATGTAAACAAAGATACCATGGGACAATTGCTCTTCATTCCAGCCAGTAACTGATTGCCTTGAACTTGCTGAAATGCATTTGTAGCGCCTAGCTAGACCTAAGTGGGGAACTGTTCCCCCGCCCTCTGACACTTCTGAAACTTCCTTGCTCTACTGGTATGAACTGAAGACCTTCCAAGGGAGGTTTTTTCCTTACTTTTTCTAATTCTAAAAGAGGGTTACACTTTCCAGGAGATTTCGTTTACTCATATGGAGGTAGAGCCTCTGCCTCTCACATTTCAGATTACTGGCCTAACCACCGCTGCTTCAGGAATCACTCTCTGGAGCTTCTCATCTCGATTTTGATCATTTATTTTTTTTACTTCACTTAGAAATTTCATCCCAACAAGCTATAGCCATAAAATAATCCCAAACTATGTTTGTTCCTTACAGAAGTTTCCGTTTTCGCAATCTCGTGTGCTGGAACAACAGTAGAGGAGCTGAAGGATTTCTGAACAGCCCAACTTTTAATAGCTTCAACCCTAATAATTCAAGCATCCTTAACTGTTTTCTCCATATTACATTTCTGCTTGACACGCTGTCCAGTTAGGTTGTAGTATGTTAGAAGGAATAAACACAATCTGTTCTGAATCCTGACATCACTTATATTTATTATTAAATTCTCAGAACCAACTGAATTAAGTTCTTCCATATATCTGAGACATGGACCCAAGGTGCTACCAATTTGCATGCAAAGCTTTTCATATTTTCCTGTATTCTCAGGGAAGTAAAAACTGAGCTGTGTTCTAGATTTTTGCAGTTCCTCTAGTAGGCTTCTCATCCACAAAATTATTCACCACATTGCTCTGACCTTTTACTACCAGATACTAAAAATGATAAAAATATTATAGATTCTTGATCAGTGTGCAGAATGTTCTAGGTAAACCTTTAAATAGCAATACAATCTATTATTCTTTTACTGTTACTACAGAAAATTGAGTTGCTTTTATCGGTTCAACCATACGTATCTACCCACAATACAGCGTATTAGTCTTAATCATACCTTTTTAGTTCTTTTAGTGTAATTCAAAATACATTTTTCTGTTACATAAACAGTTGTGTTTCTGCAACTCATTACAGAATTAAACAATGTAAACAAATGTTTTCATAAAAAATCCAACGTTTTAGGCAGTATTAAGAAAAATAATTTATTACCTTTTCTACATTATCCATAGAAAGTTCTATAAAATAATTTTTGTATTTTATTGCTCAAATCTGATGTTTACCTTCTTTTTCTCTGTTTCAGGAATCATCCCAGAAGATCTGCAGCCAATGTTAACTGTGCACTTAGAATCCCCTTTTTTTCTCTTTTTTCTTACAATCTAGTAACTTAAATTTCAAAGATGTTACAGTTCAGATTTTGCTACCAAGAAAAATCATATGGTTAAAAACCATACTACTGTAGGTGCCATGTTCCTCTTGTAGATAGTTCTCGGTATTTGTTGGTAAGACCAACAAAAGAGATAAAACTGTACACAGAAACACCACAATTTAAGCTTAGATGAAGAGTCCCCTGTTCTCAGAAACACCTCATCCTCATCACTTTTTTCATGATGCATAGGAAAGGAATTGTAATTCTTTCGAACTTAATGCAGACTTCCACAAGGACATTAAAAGCTATAGCATGAGAAGCATTAAAATCAGGTCTGATTAATTTTTGGTTCACCATTTAGAAATAATAAACACTACTATCCTTAAGGCTGGGTACACATGGACTGCATTGCGACTACTGTAATAAGAATTCTTCACCTACATCAGTGGTGTTCAAATCCTGTAGTTAAAAGGTGCTACTTGAAAATTTTCCAAAATAAACATCTAATCTTGTCCACTTCTATGATGCAAATTTAAGAAAATTTTCCTAATATACTTGGTTCTTTCATAGGCTTAGCAATCTCTTTGGAGTTCATTTCAATAACAGAAGTATTTAAGCTGCACTTTCAGCATTAGGGAGGCAGACACTCAGAAATGATAGCGATTTCATTTAAAGCAATCTTCATCCAAGCTATAGCCAACCACCCTGTGCATCCTGTGACAGGACAATTGCAACTCATCCATCCCTTTTATTGTAGCAACATAGATTTGACCTACTAATTCTCCATGTCTGCTTCTAACTGTTGGCAGTTGGCTCTGAAGGAAGATTCTGCATCCTTAGCTTTGCATCATGCAATAAACGCACTAGCTCTCCACATAATGCTGGACGTAAAAGGAAAAGAGTCCTTTCCAAACCTTGCAACAGCTCCTTGTATTTGGAGTTGGAAGAATGGATTGCCATTATTTTATCTTGTGTAGGTACAAAAACT